>NC_064844.1:7938500-9145500 GCF_024166365.1 Elephas maximus indicus
TTCCCCAATATTGTCATTTAAAGGTTTTTCTTTTTCCATAGTATAATTCTGTGGTAGAGAATCAAGCCTTCTCCACACACCTCTTTGTTGCTTAATTATCATTTACATGCGAAGAGCCCCAAGTGGTAGGCCAAGTTAGAGAACACTATGATTTGCTTTGGACTCTCAGTTCTTTTTGGGTTAGTTGGACGTCCATTGTGGTGGCAGTTGATACAAATCGTGTTGTACCATACTGAAACTGTGTGGCCCCCACAAAGCTGAATGTTCACTATCCAGAACAATGTGGTTCACAGAAGGTATCAAGGAGCTCCAACTGAAGTCCCAGAGTTCATGCCCACAGTTAACCAGAAATGTGAGTTAACTCTTTATTGATACTATTTTAAGGTTATATGAGTCATCACATACATTTATTTCTAACTGCTGATTCTTGTTTTAGACTTTAATAGCAAATTACTCAACTTTAATAACAAATTACTCAAATTCTTACTCAGGAAGATGTAGAATTTAGTATGGACAGCATCACTTGAACGTTGTTAAATGGTTAACCGTTACCTTACGTCTAGCCAAGTAACACGTACACCGCAACATGCACTGAAATCCAAGATCCCATGACACAAGTTTAGCTATTTTGTAAAGATGTTTTCTTATCTCAGATTACTAAAATTTTGCCTGTTAAAAATATACTTGAGCAAAATTACTTCAGTGTCAGGCACTTTTAGTGACATTTATAATACTGTAGCTTTCAGAACAAAGTTCCCTTTTTTACACTACTCTGCTGCTATCATGCTGGTTTATACATTTAAGAATATATGGCATCTATGGTACAGTGTAAGCATTACAATTTTTATTCCTTTTCTATTAGTATCGAATACTAAAGTTAGTGTATTCCAGTTTAGAGATGGCTTTCTCGTTGGAAAAGTTCGTGCGGTCAATTCGAGAACTCGGACTCCCCACCCTGCTCAGCCAGGACTTCCTACAAAAAAGTAAAAAAAAAAAAAGTAAATTAGCATATAAAGTACACCTGGATCAGTAAAATATTCCCATAATAGGTATCAGTGGGATTTTACTTTTACTAAGCAACCTTCGCGTGTAACATGATATGTAAATTTTTGCGTTCTATATATTCGGCAGTTGGAATTCACCAGCCACTCCTTGGAAACCCTATAGGGCAGCTTTACTCTGTCCTATAGGGTCACTATGAGTCAGAATCGATTCGATGGCAACAGGTTTTTATGTCCTTCTGAGAATATCAAGAGTATAATATACAATTAAATGCGGACAAGGGAAAGCTAATAACACATTAAGTATAATCAGCACCTGATAATTCCATATTGGGGTTACTTTTCCCTCTTAAAACACTCCAGGGCCGTCATTGCCTAGCTCTTGCATGCAAAAGGATAGAGAAGTCCAAGTGTCTACTTCGCACATTTGGGTGCTTGCCTGAGATGTTTCCTATGTAATGCAGGCCTACTGAATACTGCTGACACCTCAGATACTACTGTTGAGGGTTTTGCAATCTTTCTACCTATTAATAATCAGTTGGGATGATAGACTTAGTGGGATCGCACGTCGGCAACTGAGGCCGTCGTTTCACACTGCTGTTGCAGAAACATCCTACAAGTTTCCGCATACCCGCAAAGTTATTTCGGGTCGTGCTATAAAGATAATGCTATATACAGTAGTGCAGGATCATACGAAACGATCACACACAACCTTGAATTACAAATGTTTTCTAGGCTAAAGCTTTCTGATTAGCTGAAAACTACTTTTACTCAGGCTAAAGAAGAATTCCAATGATTCAAATTCCCGTTGTGTTTTTTTAACTCTCTCTTTGGTTCTTTACTGGGTAACGTTAATTTTGACTTCTCTTTCAGAAGCTCAGCTATCGACACAATGACACATTTTATTTCCTGCAACCGATTTAGTTGGAATCTTGAAAATGGAAGTGGTGTGTGTTGAGGAATAAATGCAGTTTTTATGAAAAGGAGTTGATTGCTTCAATTTTGTTGGTCAGATCTCCTTGAGACCTTCTAGAAGAACAAAGGCCAGAAATAATAATAAATGCTAACATTCATCGAGCACTACGTGTTTGCTCAGCACTTTTCTAAGTACATGTATTATTCCCTTTAATCACCAAGAAACTGAAGATAGGTAGAAAAGAGAAGAGGTCCAAGGACTGGGCCTTGGGATTCTTCAATGTTAGAAGTCCAGGAATTGAGGAAGGACCTGCAACGGGTACAAGGAAGAAAGCATCCAGTGAGGTAGGAGGAAAACTCAGGAATGATGTGTCCTGGGAGCCAGATGACGTCCTCCGGGAGCAGGGAGGGATCAACTGGGTTAAATGCCACTGGCAGGGCAAGTAAGGCGAGGACTGAGAATCCACCATTGCAGTTATCGGTCAGAGGCTACTGGTGACCTTTATGGTCCGTGGGAATGGCAAACGGTTTGTGCACAGCTACTGACCTAAAGGTTAGCAGTTTGAACCCACCCAGCAGTGCTACGGAAGAAAGGCCTGGAAGAAAGACCTGCTGCCATAAATATCACAACCCTATGGTGCAGTTTTACTCTGGAACATGTGGGGTGCCACGAGTCGGAATTGACTCTACAGCAGTGGGTTTTATTTTTCAGTGGTGACCTTGGCAAGAGGAATGTTGGCAGAGTGATAGCTTTATTTGAAGGGGCTCAGGAGAGAACATGGAGAGGGAAACTGGAGACAGTGAATCAAGGACTAGGACTAGTGAGTATAGAACTTGCAACGACTAGTCCACTGAGCTGGTAACTCAATATATTCAGCTAGTTGAGAGACTGACGACTACCTACCCAGATCTGGTCCCCAACGCACTCAAGGCCTTCTTTACCAGCCAAACCTATGGAGGAGTCTAGGCCACTGGTGGGGGCAGAACGAGCATGCTGTTGGGGGATTCGGCTCCGTTTCTGCTGTGGGGGGATGGCCTCCTGGTATCACAGCTCCACAAGTGCTACTCCTGTTTCTGGGAACCACCTTGCCTGACCTGCCTACCCACCTGGCAGTGCTGTGCCACCTGTCACTTGGCAAGCCCTAGAGCCCAGTCTTCGTGGGCTGCTCTTGCAGTCAGCCCCTGACAGGTGTGGCTTGGGCCTGGAGATGGTAAAACTCAAGAGCTGTCCTAGCCAAAGCAGAACCAGTCACAAAAGTCCACAAGAATTCATGCCTCATGAGGATGTGGGTGGGATGGGAGTCGAATATGGATCACTCACTCTTAGTGTGAAAGAGAACCACAGTAATCAAAATTACCAATAAATATTTAAGTAGCATTACCAGAAAAAAAAAAAAAACCAACCTAGATGCTGTTGATTCCAACTCATGGCGACCCCCACCGTGCATCAGAGTAGAACTGTGCTCGATGGGGTTTTCAGCAGTTGAATTTTGGGAAGCAGATCTCCAGGGCTTTCTGGGTGGACTCAAACTGCCTTCAGATTAGCCACCCAGGGACTCAAAATAGCACTTTATGCAAGGTATAGTCTAGATACTGGGGTTGATCCATAAAAAAAAAAATATTATTATTTTTTTATTTTTTATGGAATTTGGTTTCTTCAGTAATTTACTATGTAATAAAAGAGTTTGGAGAATAATAAAAATAACTATAATAGAAGGAAGAACATGATCTGCAACACAAGTGATGTAGAGGGAGGGGATGGGGGGCTAGTTTCTGGTGAAGATATTCAGAGACATCTTTCTGGTAACATTTAAGCTAAGCTTTAAGCCTGGTGGCGTAGTGGTTAAGTGCTACAGCTGCTAACCAAGGGCTCCACAGTTCGAATCCACCAGGTGCTCCTTGGAAACTCTATGGGGCAGTTCTACTCTGTCCTATAGGGTCGCCATGAGTTGGAATCGACTCGATGGCACTGGGTTTTTTTTTTTTTTTTTTTTTTTTGGTTTTAAAGAAAATATTAGTGAATTTTTCAGATCTTAGAATGGGAATGCTAATTTCACATGACAGAAGACCAAGAAGTACTAGGAAAAATACTGATATATTTATTCTACTAATTTTAGCATCATTTTATTCATTCCCTTCAAATCCCCTTTAAAATCTAAAGATTATCTGGCAAAAACTGATATCCTCACAACACTTAACCCTTTCATCCAACAACATCAATTTTCTCTATTTTTGTTCAAATCTTTATGTTCCTCACTACAATTTTCTAGTTTACTTAATCCAGGTCCTGCATGTTTCTTGATAAGCTTATACATAAGCATATTCTTTGTTTTTGCTATTGTGAGCAAGATGCTCTGTAATTGTCATGTTTTTTAACTGGCGTGTAAGAAAACCTGTGACTTCCCGATACTGTGATCAGATGTCTTGTACTTCCTCAGTAGCACAGTTTTTCTGTTATTTTCTTTGGGGTTCCTAGGTAAACAACCCTATGTATTTTTCCCAGATTCATTCCTTTTACCAATTTTTATCACACTGACTGGGTAATTTCATACAGCTCTTTGCTTTAGGTTATCTAGGCAAACTGAAAGGAGCCCCGGTGGTGCAACAGTTAAACGCTTTGCTTCTAACCAAAAGGCTGGCGGTTCGAGCCCACCCTGTGGGAGAAAGGCCTGAGGATCTCCTTCTGTAAAGATTACAGCCGAGAAAACCCTGTGGTGCAGTTCTAGTCTGTCATAAGGGGTGGCTATGAGTCAAAATCGACTTGACAGCACCCAACAACAACAGTCCCTTATGAAATAACACAAGTAACAGCTATATTCATCCTCCCAGAGGACAACTGGGGGCCTGTGAATCTGATCTAACAACCTGGATATAAGCACATGTACCAAAGTTACTTGGTAATCGGTCCATCGATTTTTGCCTGAATTTTACTGAATTTCTTGTGACTTTACTTGTTATACAAATAAGCACGCCAGCGGCTTCGCTCAGAGTTCAGGGTGATTATTTCAACACCACGGGAGGGCAAGGTCCATCCTGTAAACCCAGGCACACCAAATCCAGTTCACAGTTACATAAACTCAGACGCATTGTGATTATGAAATAAAATCCTTAGACATTTTTTTCTTAATATCCCAAAGATGTACAAATACCTACTACTGTGTTTGTTGTATTAATCTAGGATCTTTATGCTTTTCCAAAAGAAAAATCCTTTCTTCAAACAGAAGTTGCATGAAAGCCTAATGCTTATAGCAGAACAAGTTCTTCTCTGAAGCAAGGGAATGTTGGGGGGCTGCAGAGCCCCCCATCAGCCCTCTTCCTCCCCCAGCTGCCCCTCAAGCCCCTCTGGGGAAACCCAAAGGCTCAGAGGAGCCTGGCTGAAAACAGCTCCATTGATCAATTGCTGAGCATAGAAGTGAGGGAGCATAAAGTGTGGCGAATCCATCATATGTAGGAGTGACAATCAAATAAGCCTCCTCTCTATAACTCAAGTCAGTCAGTGTTTCCCGTTAAATGTAATAAGTTCCTAGGGTGATATAAAAAAAAAAATTCCATTTAACGAATATCCTTCTCTGAAACAAGGAAATGAAATTAAAGCATTAGAAAGCCAACACTATTAATAATTCATTACGGTTCTATTTTCTGGGACTACAGTGAGGCAGTATAGTCCTTTCCGATATCATCTCTTCAGCAGCAGTATAAAACGCAGACCATAGCCAGGAAGCAGACAGTGGAAAGAGACAGCGAATGAATTAAAAGCTAACATGGTGGCTGCCGGAAAATACTGAGTTGCTTTTTTTTAATAGTGGAAGGATAAAAAAAAAAAAAAAAAGGAAGGATAGCACATGATATTTTTGTTATTCTCCCTTCTTTGACAAGTTTTCTTATTCAATTACATGCAGACGGGTAATACTATATGCATCTTTATTATCAGATGAAAGACTTTAATAGTATTTTGATACAACATCTTTTAAAAATGATCAGATATTTAGCCTATGATTAGTGAAAAGTTCAGTGATTACCCAGAAACTCTGAGGACACCCACAATTAACCTGAGGTCCAGACTCCTCATCTTTAAAGTGGGGATAATAGTACTTACCTCACTGAGTTATGGAAAGGATTAAAGAGAACTTATGTAAATCACCTAAGGAAATGTCTGACATATCCAAAAAAACCCAAACCTGTTGCCGTTGAGTTGATTCCAACTCATAGCGACTTTATAGGACAGAGAACTGCCCCATAGGGTTTCCAAGGAGCAGCTGGTAGATTTGAACTGCCGACCTTTTGGTTAGCAGCCAAGCTCTTAACCACTGCACCACAGGGCTCTGTCTGACAGACAGTAGGCCCTTAATAACTGTTATTATAGTGGGATGGTCTTCCTCTGCCCAAGACGGTGCACAGAACGTTCATTGAGCTCCAAGCACATCAGAGGCACACACTCCTGGTGCAGTTCCTGGAGGAAGAGCTGTCTTGGCAGAGGTGCTTCTCAGTCCCGTGTGAGAAAGCCATTCAACCTTCTCAGGTGGGTGGGAGTCTGGACCAGCAACGTGGGAGTGAGCTACGCCCAGGGTTCTGAGAGCCAGCCAAGTGAACTGAAGGGCCAAGGAGCCGAGAAGGCAGACCAAGTGAGGGCTGAACAGGAGCCTCTAGCCTCCCCACCGCATCACAGCTTCTAGGTCGCAGAGTGAGAGAAACACAGAGTGATGATGGAAGTGGACTTGGGGATCATTCTGCTTGGCTACCACTCCCTACCTCATCATCTTGGGCAAGTTTCTTGAACTCTTGATGCCTCAGTTTCCTCATCTGTAAAACGGAGTGGATATAGCCTGCCTCATAGGGTTGTTACAAGGGTTATATGAGGTAGTCCATGTAAAGTGCCTAACGCAGTATCTAGACAATAAACACTCAATAATCATTACCTATTGTACCAGTCTCGACAGCACTGGGTTTTTTTTTTTTTTTTTTTTAATTGTACCAGTCAGGGTGCAGTCATGGATAATGAAGACACTTTAGCTATATTATTATTTTTTGCTCATTTTTTAAAATTGTGATTTAGGTGAAAGTTTACAGAACAAACTAGTTTCTCATTTCAAAAATTTATACACAGACTGTTCCCTGGCGCTGCCTGCAATCTGGCACTGGGTCAGCACTCCAGCCCCCCTTTTCCTTTCCACCCGGGGTTCCCCGGTGCCATTCATCCAGCCTTCCTGTCCCTTCCCACCTTCCCGTCTTTGTTTTTGGGCAGCTGTTGCTCATCTGATCTTGTATACTTGATTGGTCTAAGAAGCACGTTCCTCACGTGTGTTATTGCTTGTTTTAAAAAAAAAATTTTTTTTTAAAGGCCTGCCTAATCTTTGGCTGAAAGGTGGATTTCGGGAATGGCTTCAGTTCTGAGTTAGCAGGGTATCTGGGGCATTTTAGCTATTTTAGAATGGAATGTAATATAGTTAGCTGCTTACAAAATTACTGGAAAGATTGGAGGAGATGTTTTAGATTGGGCCTGTCAGAGCAACTCTTCAGAACTGGCTGCTAATGTATAATCAGGTACAAGATTCTTGCAGCAAAGACTTTATTCAGTGCATTCCATAATGAGATAACCTATAAGATGTTAAGTCCTTTTTCAGAGGAGAATCAGTGCATGTGCATATGAGGAGCCTGGGTGGTGCAAGTGGTTTGTGATCAGCTGCTAACCTAAAGGTTGTCAGGTCAAAGCCACCTAGCAGCAAGAAGATAGCCTTGGCAAACTGCTTGCACAAAGATTACGGCTAAGAAAACACTATGGAGCAGTTCTATTCTGTAACATATGGGGTCGTCATGAGTCAGAACTGACTCAATGGCAACATACATACATAAATCCAATCAGGAATGCTAAAGCCAACTTGATAATAGATAAAAAAAACTGGTTAAAATTCTATGGGCAGTACTCTCCCCCAGGAGTATAATGTCAGCCTCATATAAAATGTAGAAATTTCTAGCAGCCATATTAAAATAGGAAAAAGAAATAGGTGAAATTAATTTTATAATATTTTATTTAACCCAACATGTAAAAATATTATTTGAAGATATACCCATTGACGTCAAGCCGATTCTAACTCATAGCAAATCTGTATAATGACTGAATGTTTAAAAAATTAATGAGACATTTTATCTATCTTTTTCCTACTGAGTCTTTGAAATCCGATCTGTGTTTTGCACTTACAACACACCTCAATTCAGACTTGCCATATTACGGGCACTCAATAACTGCGTGTGGCCACAGGCTCCTGTACTAGACAGCGTAGCTATACACAATAAACTACACTCAATAACCGCGTGTGGCCGCAGGCTCCTGTACTAGACAGCGTAGCTATACGCAATAAACTACACTCAATAACCACGTGTGGCCGCAGGCTCCCATACTAGACAGCGTAGCTATACGCAATAAACTACAATCCCCTCAGCATTAGGGGTATTTTTTCTTCAGAGCAAAAATTAATCTTTGTATCTACTAGAAAAAAAGCATTTGCGTTGCTATGGGCAAGGGTTGTTCGCATGTCTATAGTTCCTACGAAAACATCTACTTTACAGAGGTGTAAAATAGCCTAGTCAATAGACAGTTAAGCAGAAATGAACTTCTATAGAATCAGAAAGGAGCCCTGGTGATGCAGTGGTTAAGGGCTCAGCTACTAACTGCAAAGGTAGGCGGTTGGAACCCACCATCTGTTCTGTGGGTGAAAGATGTGTGGCAGTCAGCTTCCATAAAGATTACATACAGCCTTGGAAACTCTATGGGGCAGTTCTACCTTGTCCTATAGGGTCGCTATGAGTTGGAATGGACTCGACAGCAGTGGGTTTGTTTGTTTGTTTTTGGTATAGAATCAGAAAGCCCTTGGAAGTTCCACTATGCGATTTCCCTTGAAAGGACACCCACTAATCTCTTTCACTCATTTCCAAGCTTTGGTCAATTTTTCCTGACAGAGCCATCAAGGGAATTGCTGGGACTCAGGAGGTTACCACTGAAATCCCCTCATTTATGCACACACTACCCCAACTACAGTCTTCAGGAAGCCACCCCCAGAACTGTTACCCCCACAGCCATGTAACGTCCGCTAGATCCTCCCACCAGCTAAGTGACTGCTCAGACACTGCTGCCTCTCTCCCCACCTAACTCAGTTCCAAATTTAAGTTTCACGTGAGTGCCTTTGATTGATGGAACCTAAACCATGAACAAAACCCTGATTCCAAGGCAGTCGGGGAAAGATAGCTCTCCGCTCTCCAGCATCTGCAGTAAAGGCAAGACACCAGGAGAAGGCTGGAACGGATGTTGAGGAAGTGAGCACACCACATCTAACCACTGCTATTATTCCGTTAACAAGAACGTCACAAATTCCACGTGTCTAGAATTCATGACAACACTTATGCGGACCCTCTGGGCCTGGGACAGAATCCCACAGAACACCAGCACTGAATGGTTGCATGGAGAAGCAGGAGCAAAGGACATGTAGAATGACCTGAGAAGCAAGCGGGGATGACCTTGGAAGGGTGGTGCTATGGAAATTAAGGGGCAGAGTATTTCATGGAAGAGAGTGATCCACTTCCAAATAGTGCTGAGATACAAGGAAAATATGAACCGGAAAGTGCCACTAAGGGGGTGGGGGGCTGGGCTGAAATGTGCTTTGAGGGCTTTGGCAAGACCAGCTTCAGTGACATGCTGGGGATGGAAGCCAGGTTAGAATGGTTTTAGGAATGAGGGGGAAACGGAGATATGGAGAAAGCAAGAATAGATTAATCTTTTGAGATGTCTGACTGTGAAGAGACAGAAGACAGAGAGAGGCTTTACACATCCTGAAGGTCCTGTTCTTGGCAAGTCAAGCCTGCGTAGAGTTTGAATTTAATGCCTTCCGGTATTTATAAGTGCCTTGTCTCAGAAGAACAATATTTGAGGAGGATTGCTTTAAGGACACACCCTCCAGGACATTCGCTATTCCAGATATGTTAAAAATCACTCACATCAAGCCAAGTAAAGAGCCAGCTGGCCAGATGCCCCTGTATTTGCACCCCCTGACCTCTGCACCTCTCCCAGAAATGCTCATAAGCAAGCTGAGTTTTTTGGGGTGCTGCCATTAGCTGATAGAGGGCTGCTAGATCACTCAGAGCCAAGCTGGACCCACCCACAGCAGAGGTCATTATTTTAGGTACATTTCTAAAGCCTTGTCCCTGGCTCTATTTTATGGCCCCACCCTTGTTTTCCATCTTTTTTCATTTTAAATTTGTACGCTCTCTGGTTATAGTTTTAAATATCCTTGCAAATCACTTAAAAAATCCGTTTGGAACAAAGTGGGATTTAAACACACAAAGTTGGGAGTTTTTTTTTTTTTTTTCCCCTTGCTGACGCTTTTTCTTTGGGTTCATATTGGGAATTACGGGGGAGTGGGGAGCGGGAGGGGTTTACTTACAGAATTTTGCTTCACAACCAGCTATGCTAGGTACTTTTTCCTTTAAAGTGGGGTATACAGTGCTTTCTGGTCATCAAAACACGTCTCTTCAGGGTGGCGGTCTTTGCGGTCACCAATCTGTGTCTGACGGCCATGAATTTAGGGATCCAGACCTTGCGCCTGGCCCAGGGCAGGGCAGCTTCCTGTGGGATCACTGCGCTAAGCGGCATCTGGGACCAATTGTGCAGGTGCCGTGTTGACAGGGCTTACCTTAGTGGAAGCCTCACAGGAAATGAATGCACTGGCTTGGAAGAGAAATTCATGAAGAGTCTCTGTGAACGACAGTCACTTTGAAAACGCCTTGTGCAGAAATTAAGCAAAAGAATATTCAGAAGGCAGGATGGAGAGGCAGTTAACGGCATAAGAACCACTGGAAAAACTGGGATTTGGAGATTTGATAGATGGATAATCAGAAGGAAAAATTAAATTTTAATGAAAGAAGATGGACAGACTGTGTTGAAAGGGATTGTCCGTGATGGAGCACATTGCACTACATGCTATTAACACCAAAGATTGATTATGTAATGCTACTGAGAAATGGGGGCTTTCAGAATGCCTTTGAATATACAAGACATCAAAAATAGTAATATCCTTCTTTATAGGCATGTCTCATAGTTATAGGAACGGCTTCTTTTTTGAAGCTCCCAGAATTATTTTCAAAAATTATTATTCCATTTAGATTGTCATTTTCCCCTAGGAGGGTGTTTTATTTTTTCTTTAAATCCAAGTATTTGACTCAGTTCACAGGGAGGCTCATGTAGGAGGTAAGAATGCCACAGTAATGCTTCAGCTGGTGTGAGGTGATTTAGGAGATAATATGGGAGCCATTCTCCCCTGTCCTTGAGTATAAAGAATGTGACCAGCTGGAGCTGGACTCCCAAGGGCTCCCAAGGACACATCAACTGGGCCCTGAGGTATAAAGACAATCCCTTGGACAATCTTGGAAAACATTTTTTAGGGAACCTTCTACATAAACTAACCCAACAGAGCCCAAAAGACCTACGTACCTTCTACCCTTTTCTTTTCCTGTTAGCATTTAGTGAATGCTAAGATTTGTTGGACCGATGAAGACTCTCCTGACTGTAGTCACTGAAACCTGTGATTATGAAGAAGACAATTCACGATGGAGAATCACAGTGTTTTGGCGGTTTTTAGCCAACCTGTGAAAAGGTGAAGCTTTCAATGATTCTACCCATTTGTAACGTTTATACATACACTTATGGTCCTATAGCATTATTCCTTGGACTCGGGCAGACATGGCTCTGGCAGCATGTTTGTCCATTTTCCCACTTTTGCTGATTCCATAATATTCCTTGGACAGACATGGCTCTGGCGGCATGCTTGTCTGTTTCCTATTTTTGCCTCTTTGAACATATGCCAAATAAAACCTTTCTTTTTGCTTTACTATAGCTTTGTGGTTATTTTACCCTAGAACAGAGGATGCTTTTGGCCTCCTGGAAAATGGCACTTTTATATAATAATGCCCTGAATATTCTTTCAGCACTACTTGTTAAATGCTTATGCCTTTCAGTCTTTTATATAAACACATATTGTCAGAAAATACTCATTTCCTGGAAAAATGTTTTCCTTTTTGTATTCATAAATACACGACAGGTTATTTCCTTCTTGAAAAAAATAAAGTATTAAATAAGAAGTGAGAAAACATATGTATCTCCCTAATATGAATGATTTTTTTGCAGTTTATAAAAAAAAAAAAAAAGAAGAAGAAAGAAATTGCTAAATCCCAATAAATATATTTCTGGCCTAACTTTGTAAACTAAAACTGAGTGTACTGTTGTAACCCTGGTAACAATAACATGTGCCTCTTGTATGACTTAAAACTGCCATATGTTTCACAAAGAAATCTAACTTATTAACAGCTTGAAAAATCTTTTGAAAAATAAAAGAGCATTGTTATGGATTGAATTCTGTCCTCCAGGAATATGTCTTGTAAATCCTAACCTGTACGCCTGTGGTTATAATCCCATTCGGGGAAGGGTTGTCTTTGTTATATTAATGAGACAGGATTAGCGTAGAGTGAATCTTGAGTCAATCTCTTGAGATATAAAAGAGATTAAACAAGCAAGCAGAGGAGAGATGGGACGAGATAGATGCCAAGACACATGGAGATTTTCAAGGAACCAGGAAGCAGAAGCTGAAGAGACAAGGACCCTCCTCCTGAGCCGACAGAGAGAGAAAGCATTCCCCTAGAGCTGGCACTCTGAATTTGGGCTTCTGGGCACCTACACTGTGAGAAAATAAATTTGTTAACGCCATCCACTTGTGGTATTTCTGTTATAGCAGCTCTAGAAAGGCATCATCAATATATCCAAGCTGTCTATCTAACAGGAGGTGATCAAGTAGAAGAAGGAAGGATTAGAGGCTGAAAGCGAGAAAAGAAAAGGTTAAGTGGAAGAGGTTCTGAGAAATATGTAATGATCCCTGTAAGATAAAGTTCTATGTAGTTTTAATATTTCATTTCCTTATCTGACACCATTAATAAAGTAGTCAAAGAATGTCTAGTGACCAGGATCAAAATGCAGTTTAAATTAATTGTATTACGCCTCCCACTTTTGGACTGAAATCTACTTAGATAGCAGATGGTCACCATGTTTAGTTTTAGATGCGGCTGTTCAAACTAGGCATCCAAACCCAAACGCATCAGATTGTTGTCTTCACATCTGAATGGAATTAGCAGTCTGGGATTTCAGAAGTTATTGCCATAAAGCTACAGCCAGAAAATGGGTCCCGGTGTAAAAGGAACGGGTCTAGAAAGTGGCATTTGGCCCTGCCAATCACCCAGGTGAGGACTCTGTGTTTGGAAACCTCTTCTAATTACACGATATTCCCTGTTACAGCTAAATTCACATCAAAGAAAGAAAGAAAACTAGCTGGTAGATTCTGTAGAATCCTACAAGGTATCGTTCATTACATTGGCACAATCACCAAAGGTCTTCCGTCTAGGAGATTCTTCTTCAAAGCCTAGACTGAGATGATCAAGTTTGGAGAATCAAATTCATATGAGATCCATTTACAAAACAGAGTACAATGTATTTATATTTGGTGATGTATTTATTGTTGTTCACTTAACGCATCACTACCTCAGGCTGACGAGGCTAGAGCTTGCTCTACAGTTGCTTTCTTCTCGTCCTAAAGATGCTCTTAGTCACCTTGGTTATACTGAAAGGCATTCCAGTCTGTTACCGTTTCTAATGCAGAGATGAGGGAAAACCCTCCTCTCATTGTACCCCACTGACTAACCACGTCCAACAGAGTTTGCTTTGAAAGAGGTGATGTCATTTGTTCCATTTTCAGAGGGCAACCTTTCGGACAGCTTTCCTGGGTTCGGGAACGTGGAGGGAGGCAGACTTACTCCAGCATTCTAACCAGTGGCCACAGCAGCAGTAGTAGTAATAGAAGGAGGACGACTGCAAGGATGCTGCTTTCCACAGAGAGAATCACCCAGAAAGGGAGTGAGCTTGAAGGGTCATAACGCTCTCTAACGCAGCCCAGGGGGCAGCTCTACAGAGTCAATGCACAAATGAGAGAATGTTCCTGTTACTTTGGCTGCTGTTGAGGCCACAAACCTAGAGGCTTAACACAACATTTCTTCCACTCATAAGTATGCAATTTGCTCAGGGCTGGGCAAAGGTAGCTGGTCTCTGCTCCATTCAATTTCAGCCGACTGGGATAACTGGAGGGTTGGAGCTCTGGTGGTGCAGTGGTTTAAGTGCTCGGCCACCAACCAAAAAGTCAGCGTTCAAACCCACCAGGGCTCACGCTCCTTGGAGACCCTACAGGGCAGCTCTACTCTGTCCTATAGGGTCACGATGAGTCAGAATCAGCTGGTTTGGCTTGGGTTTTGGTTTAAGCACTAAATGATCTGACAGCTGATGCTGGGTCTGGAACAGCTGGGGCTCCTCAGGAGTCTCTCTCCACCCTTATGTGGCCTCTCAGCCTGGTGGCTTCAGAGCAGCCGGATGTCTTCCATGTTGACTCTGGGATCCAAAGGAATGTGTCTGAGAGAGAGCCAGATGGAAGACACTTGTCTCTTCCGCCTCATTCTATTCATCAGAAGCCAGTCACTAAGGCTGGCCCGTGTTCAAGGGGAGGGGACTTAGGGGCTCCTCCCCCGCTTAGTGAGAGGAATGTTAAAGAATTTTTGGGCATGTTTTAAAACCACCAGGGTAACTTTACTGAGTTGAAGAATCATAGGAGGCTACGCCATTTATTTATTCAGTTACGAAATTTTATGAGCCCAGCTTTGGTTCCTAATTAAAACACTCTGTACAAAGTCTGGAAACCCTGGTTGCGTAGTGGTTAAGTGCTACAGCTGCTAAGCATGAAGTCAGCAGTTCAAATCCGCCAGGCGCTCCTTGGAAACCCTATGGGGCAGTTCTACCCTGTCCTATAGGGTCGCTATGAGGCGGAATTGACTCGACGGCAGTGGGTTTGGTTTGGTACAAAGTTTGGGTCATACTAAAAGTACTGCTAGAATCTTTTCTACTTAATAATATGGAGAGTGTTTCTTTTTATGCCAATAGAGAAATAGCTACACCATCATTTTAACTGTATCTCAAGTATTGCATTGCATCAATGGTTCCTATTTTACTTAATCAACTCCCTATTGTTGGAATTTTAAGTTGTTGTCATTTTAAAAATATACTTAAATATTTACTTGTAAAACTCCCCCTTCTAGATTACACTGGAAGGCACTATGAAATAGTGGTTGAAAAGCCATTACGGAATAGTGGTCTGCTGAGCCAGACCTCCAGGATTCAAATGACCCCTACTGCAGTTCCTACCTGTGCGGCCTTAGGCAAGTTACTGAATCTCTCTGTGTCTCTATCTTCGTATCTAAAATGGCATTAATACTAATTCCTACCTTATGGGGCTGCTGTGAAGATGAACGGAACTGACACACGTAGAGCACTAAAAATGGTACCTGGGCAGAGGAAGGCTGCACTAAGGCGGGCCCACGTAGCTGAGGGAGGCTCACGTGGGGCTCGTTTTATCTCCAAGGCCCAGCCCAGGCCTGATAAGGGGAAGGGACTCAATGTGTGCTGCTAAAGCGACTGATTTGTACAAGATCTTTGGAAAATGTTTATAATCCTAGTCATAGAGACGGCATTCAATGTCATGTATCTGATCAGGATTCTGAGCCAAGATGCACAGAGGCCTGTATGTAATCATTTGGATAAACTTTCTGTTTTTATTTTCAGTCATTCATTCAGTAGGAGGACAAAAACCAACAATAATTCATGAATCACTGAATTGAGAACACCACTGTGAGAAATATTAAAAAAAAAAAAAAAGATTTCAAATCGGTGGTGGTGTTGGTTCACAAGGCTGCCATCTTAAATTTGTCAATGTTTGCTAGAAATAATCATTTTTTATGCCTTATCAACTACAGATTAAATAATCTTAATTTTTAATTAAAAGTCATATACCTGTTCATTGCAAAACTTCAAACAGGATGTAAGTGTAGAAACGGAAAGTAAAAGCCCCCTCACCATCACCTCCAGGCCCCACTCATGGAGGCTGGCCCTAGCGGTGTCTTCTTTCACACCTTTCTTATGCACATACAAACACAAGTGTACACATAACTACTGCAAATACAGGGAATACCGAAACCTGCACGTACAGAGAACACCAAGACCTGTTGCTGTCGAGCCGATTCCGGCTCAAAGCGGCCCTAGAGGACAGAATAGAGCTGCCTCCATAGGGCCTCCAGGAAGCAGCTGGTAAATTTAAACTGCTGACCTTTTGGTTAGCAGCCAAACACTTAACTACTGGGCCACCAGGGCTCCCTATAGAAAATAAGCATCATTTAATTATAAGTCACAAAACACTGCTCTACTTTCATATTTAAACACATACTTACACACACACGAAAAAACATAATCAAACCAAACTTATCTACTTTCATCAGAAAAAACAGTCACCGGTCTGGTTTTCTTACCCACCAAGCCCTTATTTTCAGTGATGTCACCGTGGACTGGCTGGCTGAGTGCAGTCATTGAATCATTTAAGAACCAGTCAAGTACTTTGTCCTGATAATAAGGATGTGAGTTAAGTACTTACTTAGCGCATTTTCTTCAGCATTCACAGGAACAGGTGGGGCGAACACCTGAACTGAACTAAGACCAGCTCAAGCGGAATTGTGGCCCAGATCAGAATTAATTTATAGTACTCCAGGATCTTGAAAGTTGACCACAAATGGGGTGACCTGCTTACAGCAGCGTAAAATAAAGGCTGGCGCAGGGTGAGAGCTAGAGGAGGGATTGGGAATTGTCTGAAAATGCCAGTGCTGATTTTTAGTTTCCCATCATTCCTGATAGTAGGATTTGCTGGTCACTGATAGTTTTAGTCATTTTATTTAAAGTCCCTATAGGGTCACAGTGAGTTGAAATCGACTCGATAGCAATGGGTTTTTTGGACCTCCACTTCGGGTTTGAATCCATCTAGACGTGCCCGGGTGATCTGCTTCCAAAAGGTCACTGTCTTAAAAACTCTAGGGGACACAGTTCTACTCTGAGACACACGGGGTCGCCATGAGTAGCAATCGATTCTACGACAGCTGTATTTGCTGTTTGCACTTCCACTCCCAGGAAACACAGAAGCCTAATTCTTCTTGGGATTTAGACTTGTAGTCTTTGAAGGCTTTGGAGAATTTGTATATTCTTCTGTTGTTCTCAGATAAGAGATTATGATTTTCTACCCAAGGTCAAACTTTTGAGGCAAAAATACTCAAATTAACATAAATCTCATTTCCAAGAGAACTGGCGTCCCTGGGGTAATGAATTACGAATAACATCACATAAAATGAATAGCCACAGTCACTTCAGATCTTTTGTAAAGGACATGAGATATAAATAAGTAAACGTATAAACTCAAACATGAAAATAAACAGTAATGAAGTCTGCGCAATTGTGGCTTGCTTCTGTTATAACTCCTTCACTCTGAAGAAGAAAATAATGACCTGGTAGAGTATAATGACTATTTTTATAAGTTCGTTTTGTTCAAACAGATTTAATTGAATTTGTGTAATGGGGGAAAAAAGTGGAGCTTGGTAAAGCCTTCTCCATAATCATTGGGATTAATCATCTAGATTTATTTACAGTATTTATAAATATACTGTCTATATTTAACCCCTTTCTTGGAAAATGGTCCCACAATCAAGATCTCCTTCCTGGTTCTCTCACAAGGAGCTGTAACCCTTTCATTCCCAAGAACACAGTTATGATTTTGGCTTTTTAATTTCAACTCCTAATACCAGAATCTACTTTTAGTTGCCATATCCCAATGAATTGAGCGAAAGTGTTCGTCAAATTCTAGCTCTGGCAATTTTTGTTACGTGATGTCTTTGCTATTCTAGTCCCAAAGGGATGTGGAGTCTGACAGTGGTGCAGTGAATTACTTAATATGGCCCTTGTGTGTAACAGAAAAATAGTTCAAGCAATTTAAATGTCCCACAATCAGGAATTGGTTACACAGGTTATGTATAAAACAAGGGCAGCCATTAAAATTATGAGGCTGAATTTGGACTAATATGTCAAGATGTCTGTAACATGGCGTTAAGTATTTTAAAGGCAGGTCACAAACAAGATGTATGATTCGATCTTGCTTTTGTAAGAACATACACGTGGACAGAAACATATTTGGAAATATATGCATCAAACTGATAATAGCAAATATCTCTTGGAATATTGATGGTTTCCTTTCTTTCTTTTGCTCATTTTCATATTTTCTCCAGTAAATATGTTGCTGTCGTTGTTGTGTGCAGTCAAGTCTATTTCGACTAACAGCGACCCTATAGGATATAGTAGAGCTGCCCCACAGGGTGTCCTAGGCTGTAATCTTTACGGGAAATTTTGAATTAATAAAAAATTATTAAAGTGTTTGAGAAAATACCTAAGGGGATGAAAACGAATTTCCCTTTTTGTTTCCGTGTGAAAAAAGAGCAGGAATACAAGTGAGAGTGATTGCGATCAATGCTGACATTTCCTGATGAGTGACGTCTGTCTGCGCTGGGAGGTAATGGCGTCTAGAGTTAAGCATCATATACTATTTTACCAGTGGTTTCAAGTTCTTTCCATGGGTTTAGCAAGTCCATCATGGAAATGCAAGCAGAGATTTTCCCTCTGTGTGCAAGCTTTTCATAATATTGAGACCTGGTAGACCAACATATTTATGATGTGTAATTAATACAAGAGAATGGTCTCTAAAATACCTACACTAACAACGTGGAGACACCAGAGAGTCTTACGAATTAAAATAGAATGCTGGGATTGTGGCTTCATGGTAAGGAGCCCTGGTGGCGCAGTGGTTAAGCACTCGGCTGCTAACCAAAAGGTCAGAGGTTCGAATCGACCAGAAAGATGTGGCAGTCTGCTTCTGTAAAGATTTACAGCTCTGGAAACCCCATGGGGCAGTTCTACTCTGTCCTATAGGGTAGCTAATTAGTCAAAATAGACTCATTGGCAATAGGTTTTGGTTTGGCATAATGGTGAAGGGTTTTGTACAACTTGCTAAGGATTTGGATTTTTTTCTGTAGCCAGAAAAACACAGAGAGAGCTGTATTTCAGAATGAAAACTCTGAGGGGGTAAAAATTAAAGACAGTACACCTAAGACATTTATAAACCTAACTTCTTTAAAGGAATTTCCACTAACAGGGATAGAAAGGGTGAACGTGTAAACTACTTAAGCTTCAGCTATAGTTTTTTGTATAATACATAATTATAAATATTATAAAACTCATCACAGTTGCTCCATAATCTACTATAATATCTATAGTCAGAGATATGCTCGCTGTTGCATTTTATTGTTTGATTTTAATACTAACTAATGAGAAATTGCATTAAATGGAAACCTTTTTTGTCTTATCAAATACTCTATCAGGCAAATCAAGCAGAGCTTGACTGTTCATTATAAAACATTACACGCTGACATTTCAATTTTACCCATATGAAATTCACTTAGTATGTTAGTGTCTATAAATCTGCTTAGTCTTTTCTCTGTGCTCTACAGCTTTCCACTTCTCCCCTGTGAAAGCCTTGGGAAGCCACATTCCTGGCGCCGCTGGAATAGATCACCGGAAGAGTTCCTCAATTCCTCTCTTATGCCATTTTAGGGAAAAGGTAAAAAAAAAAAAAAAATTATCCACCTAATATCACTCTCCCCCCGCAAAAATACCCACAGCCAAAGAGTTGACTCCGACTCATAGCGACCCCATAGGGTTTCTAGGGCTGTAAATCTCTAAGGAGGCACGTCATCTTTCTCTGTGGAACCACTGGGGGTTTTGAACTGCCAAGCTCTCGGTTAGCAGTTGATAGCTTTAACCACTGCGCAACCAGAGCCCGTCTTATCTAATATTGGAAGCTACAAATAGTTACATGGTACTACTTTGAGGAAAATTTGTTGAAGAAGTATTAACGAGACTTTCACCTGTGTCAACTAGTCCAAGAGAGCCAATCCCCAGTTCCCGGTGGTTGGGAGTGAGACAGGAAATAGAGGAAAGATAATGAGATCCAGAAAATCAGATGCTAGAGGAATAGCGTACCTGGATTTAGGTTCACCTTGGTCTGGCTTACTTTCAGAGAATATAGTCAAATCATACACTTAAAGGGTTTACCTGAAAATTTCACTTGAATAAATACAAAACAGCTTCATTACAGCCATCTAGTAGAGCGGGATCATTTTAGCTCAAGGTCAAAATAAATTCTATTCGGGCATTTTTTAGGGCAAAAGTTATTTAGGTGAGGATGATTCATTTTTTCTTCTTTCATATCTTACCTTGCACAGAACTTTAAAATAATATTAACCCAAAACCAAACCCATTGCCACTGAGTTGATTCCGACTCATAGCGACCCCATGAGACAGAGTAGGGTTTCTAAGGAGCGGCTGGTGGATTCGAACTGCAGAACTTTTGGTTAGCAGCTGAGCTCTTAAGCACTGTGCCACCAGAGTTCCAAAAATATTAGGAAGTCTAAAACACGGGCTAGAGAATTCAGGATCATCTCAGTTCAGGTTGCCATGGCGTTTTTAAAGTAACTGAGTCAACAGTTTCTCCAGCAATCTAAAATAATATTGAGAATAGTCTCATTTATCCACACTAACATGATTTTTTTTTTTTCTGTTTCCCCTTCTAAACCCCATTACAAGGTCATACGTATATCTACGTGTGTACATACACACACATACGTTCGTTTGTTTGAAGTTAGGACATCTCTCTGTGACTTCACCGCCTGCCCGTCAGGGTGCAGTGAATGCAGATACCCACTTCAGTTAAAGGCTAGCGAGAGCACCACTGGCAGAGGGATCCTTCGGGAGGCAGAACAAACCTGCTGCTTCCATTACGTCATTCCCCTTTGTATCCCTGTGAAAGAAAGCCTTGGTTTATGTAACATTTCTTCTTAAAAACACTGTGGCTCAGAATAAACAGTCTGATTCCTGATGGCTTTCTCCCAATATGTTTCCTTTTATCTAAAAACGGAGTGAGAATTTTAGAGATTTAAGGTTAAATAATTTTTGACAAAAAAGAAAAAAAAAGGTTCCTTTCCCCCAAGTTTCCATTTAGAGAGCAACGATTTCAGAGTCTCAGTATCATGCTGGTCTTTGGGAGGCTCAAGAGACAAAACCAGACACTTGTGTATGCAGAAAATTCCTGTACGTGTTCCAAAAATAACTGTTGTAGCTGTTGGCTTTACAGGTCTTCCGCTGGCCCCCAATTTGGCGAGGGCTGGGGGAGGGCACACAGCAAGGGTGTTGAGATATTTGCTTAGAAGTACTCAGAAAGGTTTAGAAATGGTCATTAATGAGGTCAATGAGATTTTAAGATTAAAAACAATAATTGCACCCACCCCGTCTGCAGCAAGGGAGAATGAAGAAAACCAAAGACACAAGGAAAGATTAGTCCAAAGGACTAATGGACCACATCTACCACGGCCTCCACCAGACTGTGTCCAGCACAACTAGATGGTGCCCAGCTACCACCACTGACTGCTCTGACAGGGATCATAATAGAGGGTCTCAGACAGAACTGGAGAAACATGTAGAACAAAATTGTGACTCGCAAAAAAAGACCAGACCTACTGGTTTGACAGAGATGGAAGAAACCCAGAGAGCATGGCCCCTGGATACCCTTTTAAGTCAGTACTGAAGTCACTCCTGAGGTTCACCCTTCAGCCAAAGATTAGACAGGCCCATTAAAAAAAAAAAAAAACAAGACTAAATGGGCCCACCGACCCAGCGGCAAGGATGAGAAGGCAGGAGGGGACAGGAAACCTGGCAATGGGGAACCAAGTCGAGAGACAGAGAGCGTTGAAACGTCGTGGGGTTGGCAACCAATGTCACAAAACAACATGTGTATTAATTGTTTAATAAGAAACTAATTTGCTCTGTAAACCTTCATCTAAAGCACAATTGAAAAAAAACAAAAACAGTAATTACAAAATCTACAGATTCTACGTCTCCCGGAGACCATATACCTTCCTTTGGATTCTTTTTGGTATAAAAAAGAACGCTCTATTAAATAACACACAAGTTATGTGTGTTATAATTTCTAAACCCATTGGCATCGAGTCAATTCTGACTCATAGCGACACAACAGGACAGGGTAGCACTGCCCCATAGGGTTTCCAAGAAGTGCCTGGTGGATTGGAACTGCCGACCTTTTGGTTAGCAGCCATAGCACTTAACCACTAAGCCACCTGGGTTTGCATATTTTCTAAAGCTACATTTACAAGATTGTATGCTTAAATTACAAACAGGAACATACGACTTAGCTCCCTATCACCTGCCAGCTGAGAGATGGTAAGCCATGCTCCCCACAGTTACTTATTTCTTCAAAACTGGGTTTGGGCAGGCTCTTTGTTGTTATCGTTAGTGACTGTCCAGTTGGCTGCGACTCATGGAGACCTTATGTATAACAGAACAGAACAAAATGCTGCCCGGCCCTGTGCCATCTTCATGAGTTCTATTAAATTTGAATAGTCAGGTATTTGCTTTTTTTTTTTTGGTCCCATTGTTGCTATAACAACGGCACAAAGATAAAAGTAACCTAGTTTTGTGAGATAAAAGTCTGCCTACGACGACTCCCACCTCGATCCCTTCTAGGCTTCCTGCTTTCCTAACCTCAAGTCTTTGCTCTTTTTACATGAAAACAAACTGAAAAAACTCAGGAAAGTGCACTTGTTCCCGAAGATTCCACAGTCAGAATGTGAAAAGACAAGAGTTTAGAGGACTCCACAAAAAACCAAAAAACCAAACCTGTTGCCGTCGAGTCGGTTCTGACTCATAGCGACCCTACAGGACAGAGTAAACTGCCCCATCGGGTTTCCAAGGAGTGGCCGGTAGATTCAAACTGCCGACCTTTTGGCTAGCAGTCGAGGTTTTAACCACTGCGCCACCAGGTCTCCGTGGGAACTTGTATTCTAAACTACTGTGAGAAATCCTTAAAACTATTTTGTTTCCTTCCTTCCTCCCTTCATTCATTCTACATCAACAAATATTTATTGAGCATTTATTATGGGCAAAGGTCCCTGTGTGGTACAAATGGTTTGCACTTGACTGCTAACCTAAAGGTTGGCAGTTAGAACCTACCCAGTAGCACTGTGGAAGAAAGGCCTGGCTATCGCTTCCGTAAAGAGTGGAGGGAAAAAAAACCCTACAGGGCACCATTCTACTCTGTAACGCACAGGGTTACCACGAGTCAGAGTCAACTCAGCAGCAACGGGTCTTTATTACTATTATTATTATGTGCAAAGCAACAGGTACAGTTCAAGGATGTGGAAAGTATACTCTCTGTCTTTTGAGAAAATTCCAGTCTTAAAGAGAAGAAAAGGGAGGGGGGTAATGCATATTCAACAACAGAGTCAGCCTGTCAAAACTGCACCGTCTTATCTGACTCTCTAATTGTAGAGCTAAGGGAATTACAGCAGAGAGAAGTGGAGTGACCCATGCAAACACCATCACTGCTGTGGATGTCAGTGGGAAGACGGAGACAACGCTGGCTGTGGAGCAGACCACTCACCCCATCACTCACTGCTTTTGTGATTCTGGACAGACCACTTAACCTGCTGAGCTGGGCAAGACTTCAAAGGGCTGATCTGGGCTGGAAGGCTGGTAAGAAGTGCATTTGGGACTGTATTCACTTAGATTTGCCATGACCCAGAAACATAAAGTGCAAAGCACATCTACAATACAGGGATGCAGGTGAGGTGGGGGGACATAGCTCCTCAGTGCACCCCTAGTTTCTCACAGATCTTTGGACAAAGTTCAGCAGTCAGTGCCTTGTTCAAGAGAGTGATAAACTGGCCAGGTCACAGGAGCCCAGTGTCATAGATGGAGTTTTGTTCCCCAAAATATGTATCAACTTGGCCAAGCCATGATTCTGAGTATTGTGTGACTGTCCGCCATTTTGTCATCTGATGTGATCTTCCTGTGTGTTGTAAATCCTACCTCTATGATGTTAACCAGGCAGGATTAGAGGAGGTTATGTTAATGAGGAGTGACCCAACCTACTAGATTGTGTCTTAAGCCAATCTCTTTTGAGATATAAAAGACAGAAATGAGCAGAGAGACAATAGGACCTTGTACCACCAAGAAAGCAGTGCCGGGAGCAGAGTACATCCTTTGGACCCAGGGTTCCTGTGCGGAGAAGCTTCTAGACCAGGGGACGATCAATGACATGGACCTTCCCCCAGCGCGAAAGAGAGAGAAAAAGCCTTCCCCTGGAAATGGCACCCTGAATTTGAACTTCCAGCCTCCTAGACTGTGAGAGACTAAATTTCTCTTTGTTAAAGCCATCTACTTGCGGCATTTCTGTTATAGCATAAGAGCCACAGGCCTTGGCCCTTCATACACAGAACTCCACAGTTAGCAACTTCAGTGTTCTATTTCTTATTGCTGGCCTAGTACAGGCCAGCCTTGACCAACTACACCCACCAAGCTACAGTTTCCTCCATACGATATTTAATAATATGTAATACAGTTTATGTTCTACTGCTAACCTAACAGTTGGTGGTTCAAAGCCAGCCAGCGGCACTGTGGAAGAAAAGTCCTGGCAATCTGCTTCTGTTAAGATGACAGCCAAGAAAAGCCTATGGAGGAGTTCTACTCTGTAACACGTGGGGTCGCCATGAGTTGGAATCAACTCGATGGCAACTAACAACAACAACCTTCTTTGTAGGCTTGTTTTACACCTGTGTGAGATGGCCTATATAAAGAGCCTAGCATGGAGCCTGACCCTGGGTGCATAAAGTGGGGCTTCACAGATGGCTTCCTTAGCTGAGGAACTGGAACTGGGACTCAAGTTTCCCGATGGTCCAGTCTAATGCTCTGTCCAACACACAATACACGCTTATTGGGCCTTCAATTTGTGCCAACGAAAGGGAAGATTAAAGGGTAAGATGAAACGATGATCATTTACAGAAGATACAGCATATCTAGAAATCCTAAAATTGGTTTACGTTCATTAGCCTATATGAGCTTATCAAAGTGGATGGGTTTATAATCAATTTACTATAAACCGGGACTTTTCTTTTGTCCTGGTAACCACCAGTTCAGTGATACAATAAAAAGAGAAGAAATTCCATTCAAAATAGGACCAAAAGGAAAAGGAGGAAAAAACTTATCAGAATTGTCTATGGTATTTATAAAGAAAATTATGAAGTATCATGTGTGCCATCTGTAAGGACAATTGCAAAACTTTATTGGACTATATAAAATAAATCAATTGAAATGTATACCCCTTTTTTTGCATAGGAAAACAACATGTGCCAAGTAAATCTTTTTGCTATTTGTTAAATATTAAAATTCCAGACTAACAAAGACACTGTGAGTCATGATGCTGATCCAGCCCTGAGGAAACCTTAAAACATAAAGTGTACTAACTAGACTATTATGGTAATTAGGTAATGAAAGCGGTTTAGGGCCTCTAGAAATAAATTTAATGTATAATACACAAAGCATTACAAAAATCAGGAAAAGAATAACTTTTTAATAATTGCTGAAATGTACTTTACTAACTGCAAGGATAAATGGCTCACAGTGAAACTCAAAACAAAAAGTGACTCAGGTCAGCACTTAGGCCACATACCAGAGCAAACCCCCAGTGGATCAAAGAGTTAAATATTTGCTTTACTTCTTATCAAAGCCAGGAGAAAGCAGAATCAAATATTTATGAAATCTTTAGGGAGACAGTATCTTTGAAAAGCTTATGGCAATAACATAAACCACAAGGAAAAAAATAAATAGCTCAAAGGCATCAAAAAATGATGTAACAAAATTAAAAGAAGATAAACACAATTGGGAAAACATTTGTACTGAATATGACAGAAAGAGAATGTGTATATATATATATATAATAAAGAATGTCTTCAAATCTACAAAGTATTAAAACCTCAAGACATAAGTGGTCAAAGGACGTGAACATATAATTGCCATATAAAGAAATACCAGTAAATGATACACACAAATAATCTTGGAAGAATAGTTGTAACTATGAAAAAACTGGAAACAAACTAAATGCCCAATATTAAAAAGAGTATGTCAACTCAGTAAACTATTATGTAGTCATAAGAATTATAATTATGAAACCTGGAAAAAGTTGTTACTAATTAATGGTAGGGGGTAGCCCAATAATAATAATGTTGATTCTATATACAGAAAAGACAAAAAAAGAAACAAGAAAATCACTACTGATATGTTGTTGTGAGGTGCTGTTGAATTAGTTCTGACTCATAGCAACCCTACGTACAACGGAACAAAACTGCCGGGTTTTACGCCATCCTCACAATCTCTGCTATTTTTGAGCCCATTGCTGCAGCCACTATGTCAATCCATCTCTTGGAGAGTTTTCCTCATTTTCGCTGACCCTCTACTTTACCAAGCATGATGTCCTTCTCCAGGGACTGATCCCTCCTGATAACATGTCCAAAGTACATGAGACTAAGTCTCACCATCCTCTCTCTACGAAGGGGCATTCTGGCTGTACTTCTTCCAAGACAGATTTATTTGTTCTTCTGGAAGTCCATGGTAGAGTCAGTATTCTTCGCCAACACCATAATTCAAAGGCATCAATTCTTCAGTCTTATTCATTGTCCAGCTTTCACATGTATGTGAGGCAATTGAAAACACCATGGCTTAGTCCTCAAAGTGACATATTTGCTTTTTAACACTTTAAAAAGGTCTTTTCAGCAGATTTGCCCAATGCAATTCGTCCTTGAATTTCCTGACTGCTGCTTCCATGGGCGTTGATTATGGATCCAAGTAAAATGAAACCCTTGACAACTTCAATCTTTTCTCTGGTTACTATGATGTTGCTTATTGGTCCAGTTGTGAAGATTTTTGTTTTCTTTATGTTGAGGGCTGTGGTCTTTGATCATCAATAAGTGCTTCAAGTCCTTTTCACTTTCTGCAAGCAAGTTTGTGTCATCTGCATATTGCAGGTTATTAATGAGTCTTCCTCCAATCCTGATGCCCCGTTCTTCTTCATATACTCCAGCTTCTCAGATTATTTGCTCGGCATGCCGACTGAGTAAGTGTGGTGAAAGGATACAACTCTGACACACACCTTTCCTAATCTTAAACCACACAGAGTGTCTCCTCGTTCTGTTCGAAGGACCGCCTCTTGTTTTATGTACAGGTTCCTCAAAGGCACAATTAAGTGCTTGGGAATTCCTATTCTTCTCAATGTTATCCATAATTTGTTATGATCCACACAGTCAAATGCCTTTGCATAGTCAATAAAACAGGTAAACATCTTTCTGGTATTCTCTGCTTTCAGCCAAGGTCCATTGGACATGATATCCCTTGTTCCATGTCCTCTTCTGAATCCGGCTTGAATTTCTGGCAGTTCCCTGTCAATGCACTGCTGTAAGTGTTTCTGAATTCCCTTCAGCAAAATTTTACTTGTATCGTCGCCATTTATGTTGTTGAAAAAGGTATTCCAAGTGAATAGGTCGTTGGTCTCGCAAAATTCTATCATGTGATCTCTGGGACAGTTTCTATCACCAAGGTCATATGTTCTAACAACCAACCCTTCGTTTCTAACTTTCGCATGCCAATCACCAGTAAATATCAATGCATCCTGATTGCATGTTTGATCAATTTCAGACTGCAAAAATTGGTAAAAACCTTCAATTTCTTCATCTTTGGCCTTAAGAGTTGGTGCGTAAATTTGAATAATACTCATGTTAACTGGTTTTCCTTGCTGGCGTATGGATTTTATCCTATCACTGACAGCATTGTACCTCAGGATAGATCTTGAAATGTTCTGACAATGAATGTGGGGCCATTCCTCTTCAATTTGCCATAGTAGAGCATATAATTGTTCAATTCACAAAATGGCCAATACCACTCTATTTCAGCTCACTAATGCCTAGGATATCTATCTTTAAGCGTTCCATTTCATTTTTGACAACTTCCAATTTTCTTAGAGTCATACTTCGTACAATCCACATTTTGATTATTGATGGCTGTTCACAGCTGTTTCTTCTCATTTTGAGTCCTGTTCCATCAGCAAAGAAGGTCCCAAAAGTTTTACTCCATCTACGTCGTTTAGGTCAAGTCTACTTTGAGGAGGCACCTTCATGAATTTAATGATCTGACAAACTCCCTTCAACAACCAAAGGTGGCGGAACAGTCAAGACCAAAATACAGAGCTATGTGATACAGTTCACATTTAAACTTTTGAAAATGAAAATGAATCTCAGTTGAAAAGTTCAGGTAGGGAGGAAGGGGCATTTTAGGAAGGAATTAAACGCCATGACTCAGGTTCAAAGCAACTATGTTTGGGCAGAAAATCAAGGTTTCCCATGTTCTGTTTTAGGCTGTGTCAGAGACCGGGGTGGAGGCTTTGTATATGTGTGCTTTTTAAAGGGCTCCTTGAAATCGATAAGTGTAATGTGAGCATTACTTGGACTTTATTTGAATTTATTTGAATTCCAATAGCTACCAACAGATGTGCTTAGAATGAATAAGCCCAGATTCCCAAATAGCACAGTTTTTCAAATCTATTTTAGACTCTGAAACAAAAGCTGATTCCAGGAAGCCAGCTCTGAACCCTGTTCCCAGCTGCAGAAATAACTCTTCTTGCCCCTCTGACCTACACCAAGGGAGGGTGCTTGAAAAGATGCTCTTTTGCCCAACAATCATTTTACCATTGGAACTGACAAATGGAAAAAATAAACTGTTAATTCCTCTTCGGAAATCCTATTCTCATGTCCCCCAGAACCAGGCAGATCAAAAGAAAAGAAAGCCATAGTGTTCTTTTCATTTCTCATTCTAATTGATCTTGATTTTTTTTGTTACCTCAGTGGGGCCCATTTGGCTCATGGAACTTAAAAAATGGGCTTACCTACCAACGATTAGTCCCTACTGTTGTTGTTGTTAGTTATAGTTAGTTGCCTTCCACTTGGCTCAGAGTCATGGCGGCCTTGTGTGTAGCACAACAAGATGTTGCCAAGGCCCTCCGCCATCTTCATAGTCACTAATAGCCTTCCCCCAATTAATTCACCCATGGTGTGTATTGTTTGGGACTTTGCTCCATTGATTGTAATTCCCACTTGCTGCCACAACTCCCTCTCTCTCCTGCTGGCTCCTACCTCTCACTTGAGGTTGTATAAGCCCCTCTCATTGGAGAGATAAAATCTCTAGCCTGAATTCTCTAGTGAATGTCCTATCTTAGTTCTTCCCCTCACACTCAAGCTTCCTGAGTTTAGGAATTCCTATCAAGTCAAATGGTAGCTCTGCCTTCACGTTCAGGTATAATAATGACAACTTGTGGGTTCCTCTCTGTGCCAAGCCTTTAAAAACCACTTTCTTGATGAAAACAAAACATGAGTAATACATGTTTCATTATAACAAGTCAAAAAATACAGAAACAGAGAAAGACAGCATCAAACTCCCCCTTTCACCCTAGGCCCTGTATCTTATTTAATTGTTACAACCACTACAAGACAGGAATTATTAACCCAGCTTTATAGACGAGAAGGAAACCCTGGTGACGTAGTGGTTAAGTGCTACGGCTGCTAACCAAAGGGTTGGCAGTTTGAATCCGCCAGGTGCTCCCTGGAAACTCTATGGGGCAGTTCTACTGTGTCCTATAGGGTCGCTGTGAGTTGGAATCGACTCGACGGCACTGGGTTTTGGTTTATAGACGAGAAAACTGAGGCCAAGAGAGGCTTGGAGTACTCTGAGCAGTTTTTAAAAGGAGATTTGGGGTCAGATTCCCAGGGTTCATTTCTTGGCTTTGTCATTTACTATGTATCCACAGGAAAATTACTCAGTATTTTATTTTTTTATTTTCTCATCTGTAAAATGGGACTAAAGATAGTACCTTGTTCATAGGGTTGTGGTGAGTATGTAATAAGCTAAAACATAAAATTCTTGGAACAAGCCCCACTAGGTTATGGCAAATATTTTTTTTAGTGTGTTGCTAAATCTGTTTTCTTAAAATGTATCAATATTTACCAGTAAGAATAAACAGTCCTTTAGTTGTGAACTGTAGGTTCTAGTATGTGAGGTTTCCATTATTATTATTTCATGAATATTCTGTTGTTTATTTATCTTTTTAAATTTCCTTCTTGACCTGAGTTGGTCAAGAGATTTCTGTATAATAATTTTTTTTCCTTTCTAGTTTTGTTATTAATACCTTGTATTATAGAGTCATTCGCCGAAAATGTTGCCCACAACATTTCTACTTTTTGCAGTGTATTGAGGCTTTTTTATGTAGCCTAATATATGACCAATTTTTGTGAATGTTCAATGGGTACATGAAAAGAAAGGGTATTCCCTGTTTTCAGGGTATTGAGTCCCATTCAGAAAAAAATAATTATGTTGTTGGGTGCCATTGAGTCAGTTCTGACTCATAGTGATCCTACGTACAACAGAACAAAACACTGCCCGGTCCTGTGCCATCCTCATAATCATTGTTATGCTTGAGCCCATGGTTGCAGCCACTGTGTCAATCCATCTCATTGAAAGTCTCCTCTTTTCCATTGACCCTCTAATCTACCGAGCATGACGTCCTTCTCCAGGAACTGATCCCTCCTGACAACATGTCCAAGTATGTGAGATAAAGTTTCACCATCCTCCCGTCTAATAAGCATTCTGGCTATACTTCTTTCAAGACAGATTTGGCTGTTCTTCTGGCAGGCCACGGTATATTCAATATTCTTCACCAACACCATAATTCAAAGGCATCAATTCTTCTTTGGTCTTCCTTACTCATTGTCCAGCTTTCACATGCATATGAGGCAATTGAAAACACCATGGCTTGGGTCAGGTACACCTTAGTCCTTAGAGTGACATCTTTGCTTTTTAACACTTGCAGAAGATTTGCCCAATGCCCAAAGCCCTATCCATACATACGTACATAAAAAATTTAAATTATATTTGTCCAATGCAATGTGTCATTTCTTGACTGCTGCTTCCATGGGCGTTGAAAGTGGATCCAAAAGGAAATCCTTGACAACTTCAATCTTTTCTCTGTCTATCATGATGTGGGTTATTGGCCCAGTTGTGAGGATTTTTATTTTCTTTATGTTGAGGTATAATCCATACTGAAGCCTGTGGTCTTTGATCTTCATTAGTAAGTGCTTCAAGTCCTCTTCCCTTTCAGCAAGCAAGGTTGTGTTATCTGCATAAACGCAGGTTGTTAATGAGTCTTCCTCCAATCCTGATGCCCCGCTCTTCTTCATATAGTCCAGCTTCTCAGATTACTTGCTCAGCATACAGATTGAATAGGTACGGTGAAACGATACAACCCTTATGCACACCTTTCCTGACTTTAAACCATGCAGTACCCCCTTGTTCTGTTTGAACGACTGCCTCTTGGTGTAAGTACAGGTTCCTCATGAGCACAATTAAGTGTTCCGGAATACCCATTCGTCACAATGTCATCCATAATTTGTTATGATCCACACAGTTGAATGCCTTTGCATAGTCAATAAAACACAGGTAAACATCCTTCTGGTATTCTCTGCTTTCAGCCAGGATCCATATGACATCAGCAATGATATCCCTCGTTCCACATCCTCTTCTAAATCCAGCTTGAGTTTCTGGCAGTTCCCTGTCGCTGTACTGCTGCAACCGCTTTTGAATGATGTTCAGCAAAATTTTACTTGTGTGTGATATTAATGACATTGTTCGATAATTTCCCCATGCTATTGGATCACCTTTCTTTGAACTTGCATATGAGCAATTGATGGTCTGTCCCACAGTCGGCCCCTGGCCTTGTTCTGACTGATGATACGGAGCATTTCCAGCATCCCTTTCCTCAGATGTATTTGATTTGATTTGTCTGTTCTGTCTGGCGAGGTCCACGTGTACAGTTGCCATTTATGTTGTTGAAAAATAATGATAGCTAATATTCATTAAGAAGCCCTGGCGGCACAGTGATTAAGTGTTTGGCTGCTAACCAAAAGGTTGGCAGTTCAAATCCACCAGCTGCTCTTTGGAAGCCCTGTGGGGCAGTTCTACTCTGTCCTATAGGGTTGCTACAGGGTCACTGTGAGTTGGAATCAACTCAATGGCAAGGGGTCTGGTTTTGTTTTTTTAATATTCATTAAATGCTTACGAGGTGCTAAGCTTTGTTCTAAGTGCTTTACAGCAATTCTGTGAGGTAGATCCCTGTTGTATTGATCAGGAAGTTGAGGTACAAAAGTAAGTTTCCTAAGGCCATACGGCTAATTTAGTGCTGTCTGGGATTTGGACCAGACAGTCTTAACGATTACCTTTTACTGTCTCTCGTTGACGTACATCAAAATCATCAACCTCATTAACACTTCTTACGTGTTTTATATTTGGTTAATTTTTGACACTCTGTCTGTCATACACTAAGAGAGGTAAATTAAATCACCCTTCTACTAATAGAGTTTCTATTCTCCTTGTATTTTCTGTAGTTGTTTTTAAAATTATACTGTGTGGTGGTCTACTTTATGGGACAATCTGGCTAGGCTGATGCCCAGTTGTTTGGTCAAACACCAGTCTAGATGTTGCTATAAAGGTGTTTTGTTGCTGTGATTAACATTTACAATCAATTGGCTCTAAGTAAAGGAGATGATAGAGAGTCCTGGTAGCGCAGTGGTTAATCACTCAGCTGCTAACCAAAAGGTCGGAGGTTCAAACCCACTAGCTGCTCCACAGGAGAAAGCTGTGGCAGTCTGCTTCTGGAAATCCTTGGGGCAGTACTACTCTGTCCTATAGGGTTGCTATGAGTCAAAATTGACTTGATGGCAGTGGATTTTGGTTTTGTTTTTTGGGGGGTGGTGATTTATAGATGATTACCCTCAATTTAATCAGTTGAAGGCCTTAAGATACATATGTATACGTGTGTATATATATATGTGTGTGTGTAACTATATCTCCTATTGGTTGTTTCTCTGGAGAACCCTAATATATATTGTTTCTCACAGGAAACTAACAGCAATCCTGTGAGGCAGATATTATTACCCTCTTTTTACAAAAGAGATGGAGATGCAGGAAGTTACTGGGGGCGCCCAGCTCTCAGTGGCAGAGCTGGCAAGCAAACCAGATCGTTTTCCTCTCAGCTACAGGGGCCCCTGCACCTACTGGCAGGAACATCTTCACCCAGCAGCACGTGATGCACGTGATGCACGTGATGCACGTGAATGTAGCCCTACACTGCACCATGAAAGAAAGGTCGTATTGTATGTATGTGGTTCAAGTCGGCACATTTTTGAGGAACTCCGGTTTTAGCATCCGCAGCCTTGTGTCTGGATGCCGGAGGGCCTTTTAGTAGCCAGTAGACCTGGGGGAAATCAATCTCAGTTCACCTCAAGGTCTCCATCTGCAAAACGGATAGAACTACCCTCTTTCACAGGGTTATCAAGAGCACTAAATGGGGTAAAACATACAAACAGGCTAAGCACACACCTGGATTATTATAGGCATTCGGGAAATACCCATTAGAAATTACTATTCAGGTTCACATAAGTGTGATATACACCAAAATAAACGCATATGTACATACACACAGACAAAAATTAAATAAAATAAAAAATTAAATGCAAAAAGAAAAAATAAACTAAAAGAAAATAAAAGTAAATCTGGGGTTATATAAAGACTTAATCAGCATAGGACTGAAGAGATTACAAAGGAAAAGATTAATTTCACTACATAAATATTTAGAATTTCTGTATATCAAAACTAAATAAATACAACTTAAGGGGAAAAGATAAACCAGGGAGAAAAAACACAACCCTGACACAATCACGACTGATAAAACGTTCCAAAACCCAAATCATCGTCATCAAGTCGATTCCAACTTGTAGCAACCCTATAAGATGGAGTAGAACTGCCCTGTAGGGTTTCCAAGGTTGTAATCCTTACGGAAGCCGACTGTCACATCTTTCTCCCTCGAAGCAGGTGGTGAATTCGAACCACCGACGTTTGGGTTAGCAGCTGAGCCCTTAATCACTGCACCACCAGGCCCTTTGATAGCAAGTTACCATTCTAAATACATTTCATGTTTTTATAAATCAGTAAGAAAAACACCAGCAACTCAATTTTAAAGAGAGAAACAGATGAAAACAAAGAAGAAATAAAAATGGTAGATAAGCATTAAAATGAAAAGGTTGAGCCTCAGGAAAAATCAAAGAAATACAAAGTAATTCAGTGAGCTTCCGCTTTCCATTCGTCAAGCCGACAAAGACTTCACATACACAATACCGCCGGAGAACGTGACGAGTTACGTTACACTCTCACATATTAACACAAGTCTGTTGTCGTTGAGTCGATTCCTAGTCACATACGCAGAGCAGAAACACAGGGTTTTCAAGGCTGTGACCTTTTAGAAGCTGATCGCCAGACCTGCCTTCCCTTCCAAAGTGCCCCTGGGTGAGTTCAAACTGCCAGTTTTTTGGCTAATAGTCTAGCACTTAACCTTTTGTGCCACTCAAACCAAAACTAAACACACTGCTGTGGACTCACAGTAACCCCAAAGGTTTTCCAAGGCTGTAAACCTTTATGGGAGCAGACTGCCACATCTTTCTCCCTCGAAGCAGCTGGTAGGTTCGAACTGCCGACCATTTGGTTAGCAACTGAGCACTTTAACCAATGCACCACTAGGGCACCCAGAGACTCCTTAATATAAGTTTGGTGGGTCTATATTAATACATTTCTGAAAAAAAAAAAAACTGTCAAAATGTATCAAGAATATTTAAAAATATTTATATCCTCCAGCCAAGTATTTCTCATTTTTAGGGTCTATTTTAAGAAGATAATTAAAAATGATGCCCCAAGTTTGTGATTTTTTCTGGATAATGGCATTACGAATAATTTTTACTTTTCTTTTTCTGTTTATTTACTTTTATTTCCTTGTCGTTAGTGACTGAAAATTTCTTTCACATGCAACAAAAAAGAAATTAACATGGACTGAGGTGGAGTTTGGAAACCCTGGTGCTAAAAAAAAAAAAGGGGGGGGTTAAAAGCTATGGCTGCTATCCAAAAGGCTGGCAGTTCTAATCCACCAGCCACTCCTTGGAAACCCTATGGGGCAGTTCTACTCTGTCCTATAAGGTCACTATGAGTCGGAATCAACTCAACAGCAATGGGTTTTTGGAGGTGGAGTTTTATGCTTTAAAAAATTTTTGTCAATGGTTATGTAACTATAACAACCAAAAAAAGGGGTGGGGTGGATCTAATTAGACATAAGCAATCACCTCATGGCATTCGTTCTCTTGGTTTGGGGGCTTGAAACGTTCTACTGTGCTGCATCGTCTACCTGGCTCCTGCTCTTCTTGGCTTGTCTCCTGTTTCCGACTTCTTCATTCTAAGCCCTGTGAGTGCAGGAGCCATGCCTCTTCCATTCATCACTAAGCACCCATCCTCTTTTGCCCCACAGAAGGCAGTCAGTCAATAAAAGTGTGCTCACCGTTTGGATTTAATGATAGAGTCTAGCTTCCCTGTTTTTAACTAGTGACTGCAATATTTTTTCTCAGTATTCTGGTATTCCAGTGTACAGTGTATGTTTAAATTACAAAATTGTAACATTTTAATTTTACTACTCTTGGGGACTCTTGGCAGTACCCAGGACACAGCTCCAGTCACCAGCCCCTGGCTCTGTCAACCCCTGGTTGAGTCACCCCTGCTATCTGGATGTAGCACCCTGGAGCCAGTACGCCAGGCCAGCACCCTACATAAGCCTTTAAGCTGAAAATTCCTAAATTGTCATCATACAGCATACCCGAAGACTTGGATACTGCACTGAATTTGCAATAAACCAAGGAGCATCACACTTGTATAGAAATGTTTTCTCTACCTTCATATTCCTCAAAAGGGAAAAAAAAAACAAAACACTAATAGTTGACAACACAAAGCTTCCATCACCAGAATGGATCTTAGCCCCTAGTTCAACGGCCGTTCAGGAAGGCAGAATATGAACACAATGGTCACTAGGTTGACAGAGCCTATCTGCAGCCTAATCTATATCCAAGGAGGATAAAACTAAAGAAGATGAAGATAAAACTAGAAATGCTTAATTTGAAACAAAAATTCCAGCTTGCCACCCATAAAAATACTACTGTTTCTAGAGGAAAAAAAAACAAAAAGAGAGATTATTTTAAAATGACAGCTCAGAAGAAAACCGTAGGAGTTAGGGCAAAACAATGTCTTCACCGTTTCGCCCCTAGAGTTGAGTCAGAAAGCTTTCACAGCAAGTGGAAAAATTTGCTCAGAAGACACAGTTCTATCTAAATGATGACACCACCAGGGCACTTTGTAAGAGCACATTATTTTTAATAAACCCAGTATTTCATTTTCAATTTGTGTATCATTGAATTTTACTCACTCGATACAGTGTCAATTTTAGCGTTTTCATACTTTAATACATTCGATTTATTTTATCTCAATTTAGACTAGAATTACATATGTTTAACCTTTATTTTTTAAACGTATTTTATGTTTTATAACATATTCTTAAATTTTAGTATTTGAAAAGTATTAGGTCTTTACTTTCATCTTGTTTCTATTTTATGAATTCTAAGTACTTCTAAAATAAAAGTCTGGTATCAGTGCTGGTGTTTTGGCACTGTGTGACATGTCATTTTGCTCCTCTATGGAGGTCCTTGGGGGCCCTGGTGGCGCAGTGGTTAAGAGCTTGGCTGCTAACCAAAGGGCAGCAGGTAGAATCCACCAGCTGCTCCTTGGAAACCCTATGGGGCAGTATTACACTGTCCTATAGGGTTGCTATGATTTGGAATCAACTTGATAGCAATGGGTTTGGGTGTTTTTTTTTTTTGTATTGAGGTCATTAAGTCCCTAGATGGTGCAAACAACTGGTAAGCTAATGTCCACTTAAAGGTTGGTGGTTTGAACCCACCCAGTGGTACTGTGGAAGAAAAGGCCTGGCAATCTTTTTCCATTAAGATTACAGCCAACAAAACTCTATGGAGCAGTTCTACTCTGTAACGCTTTAGGTCGTCATGGGTTGAGATGGTCTCAGCAGCAACTAGCAACAATTGAGACCACTGATGGGGGCTCTTGGCATTACCCAGGACACACCTCTGGTCACCCAGCCCCGGGATCTGTCAACCATTGGCTGATCTGAATCACGCCAGCCATCTAGCTGTCGCATCCTGAAGCAGGTGTGCCAGGCCAGCACCGTACACAAGCCTTTATCATCTTATAGTATCACAGCACGCTGTAATGTTTACTTGCTCTCTGTGAGTGCGATAGCAGTAGATATCGATTAAATCATAATTATTAACTTTCCCCGGACAAATCATCACCCACACCCTCGTAACTCACATATTTTCTCCCCACTCCTCTATATTTCTATGCTATTTCTAAGAAGTAATGGAGACAACTGCAGCTGTAAAGCTGGCCATTCTCTTTGCAAACACAAATTGATGTACTTTCTACTGGAAGCCGAGGAAATTAACAAAGTGTACATCTCCTTCTCTTGTCTACCAACATTCTTTTGAGTCTTAAGAAAGTAGCATATTGTATTGAGGCCCTCAAAAAACCAAAACCCATTGCCATCAAGTCGATTCTAACTCATAGCAACCCTACAGCGACCCTACAGGACAGGGTAGAAATGCTCCATAGAGTTTCCAAGGAGCTCCTGGTGGATTCAAACTGCCGGCCTTTTGGTTAGCAGCCGTAGCTCTTAACCACTACGCCACCAAGGTTTCCATTGAGGCCCTCAGCTTTCCAAATTGGGTGGCCTAGCCCTAAGAGCAACGGGTCTGCGTGTTAAAACACTATGCAAACAAGGCTGCTTCAAGAATTTCAGTCAACAGTGAGAGGTGCCTTTCAAAACACGGACTGAATAACAATATTTGAGGATTCAAAGGAAAACAAGACATACAATTCATAGGCTCTCTTCATTCATCTTGTATTAAGTTTATCTTTTAAAGCATTACTCTTTTTCTGTTTCCCTGAGAGTTTAAACACCCCACAATTCTGTGGCATGCCAATTTGTGGCTGAACTGCACTCTTCCCAAGAAGCCAGCCATCTTACCTCTCTTACCCATTTTTCTTTAAAAAAAATTATAGCCAGGATATTTCAATCCCTAAAGTTGATACTGTATTTCGTCCTTTTTTCTATTCCATACCTTGTGGCACACACAGAATAGGAGACTCCAAAAGAAAACACTTCATGTTGGATCCAAAGGGTATTACCACTACTCAGTTTCCAATTAAGAAAAAAGAAATATATGCTACCTATTTTAGAGCATGGTTAAAAGCTCATCTGCTAACCAAAAGGCTGGCAGTTCGAATCCACCAGCTACTCCTTGGAAATCCTAGAGGGCAGTTCTACTGTCCTATAGAGTGTTTTTATAGGGTTGCTGAGTCAGAATTGACTCGAAGGCAATGGGTTTTTGATTACCCCGCATCATTGCTACCCCCAGGTCATCCCTTCACTATCCCCCAATTTCTCCAGGGTTTTAGGTCCTGACCACTTCTCTTTGATCTTACCTTCCAGTGTTTTCAATAGACACATAGGCCATCCTTCCTATACCCTGGCTTCCCAATTCCTTGACGTCTGCCCAGCAATGACCTTGTCCTCCATCAGCCTCATTAGAGTCCAACTTTGACAGATGAGTAAGATAATCACCAATCCCCTGCCGTCACTCTGACAACCATCTCTCATCCTTCTCCCTCACTCTCTCTGCTACTCGACCCTAAACCAAAAATAAATAAACGCATTGCCGTCGAGTTGGTTCTGACTCGTAGCAGCCCTAGAAGACAGAGTAGAACAGCCCCATGGGGTTTCCAAGGAGTGACTGGTGGGTTCGAACTGCCAACCTTTTGATTAGTAGCTGTAGCTCTTAACCACTTGACCCTACTAACCTTCGCTCCTGAGGCTTCCAGTCCATCGAGCGGACGGCCTTTTCACTAAGCTCACCCTACAGGGCCTCTATCCTCCAGCTTACGTTCTAAGATCAATTATTATCATCCTTCTCTTGCCCTCCTTGCCTCAGCTCTGACTAAATTCAAACTTGTGCTGCAGCTGAACAACTGGCTGTGACTGGGGAGACACTCCCAGCCTCGCTGACGGGCCTCACCTCGAATTCATGACCTGATGCTGACAATCAAACTCTCTGTCATGGTCCAGTCACCCACTCTTCCCCTCTCTATACAGTTGCTTCAGGCCTCTTCTCCGTCCTCAGGCTCCCACTGCCTCTGCCATCCTCACTCCTACTTGACAAGCTTGCTTTCCACTTCCCTGGGAGTACTGAGGCAATCAGGAGATCCGTCATCACACCTACCTGCCTGAGCGCACACGCACCTACCTGCCTGAGCGCACACGCACCTACCTGCCTGAGCGCACACGCACCTACCTGCCTGAGCGCACACGCACCTACCTGCGTGAGCGCACACACCTACCTGCCTGAGCACACACACCCACGTGCTCTGCCCTCCGGCCTGCTACTATAAGGAGTGGGAGGCACTGTCTAAATCTAAGGCTGTTCGCTATACAAATATCCTTGAAAAGACACTCTGGAACAAAGGCAGTTGGTGCCTCTGCTTGCAAAATGTGCAGAAATGGGAGAGACCCATGGAGAATTGTCCCCTGACAGTTAACTTTGTGTTGCAAGGTAGGGACCAGAAAGGAGCCTGAGGCTGAATTCTGAGAGCCTGATAATACCGTTTCTTGATCTGGGTTCTGGGTACGTGGGTGTATTTAATTTGTGAAACTCTATCAAGTTGTACACTTGTGATACCTCTTTTCTATATGCACACTGGAGCCCTGGTGGCGCAGTGGTTAAAGCGCAGCTGCTAACCAAAAGCTTGGCAGTTCAATCCACCAGCCACTCCTTGGAAACCCTACGGGGCAGTTCTGCTCTGTCCTATAGGATCCCCATGAGCTGGAATCGACTTGACAGCAACAGGTTATATATACGGTATACTTTAATAAAATATGCTTGCTTAAGAAAAACAAAGCAAAAGAAAAGAAATCTAAAGTAAGCAAAGAAAAGCTTAAAAGAGAAAAAAGATCTTTTTCTGAAGCCTCTATGTTAGAAAGTGATTGGCCAATTAAAAATAATGTTTCAGGTATTTTCAGGTAGGCCCCAAGTCCATATATGAGAATTCTAACAGGGTCTTTTACTATGTCACATTCAAATGGCTAAAATCCATTTTCTAAGAAGACTCATTTATCTGGGCATGGGCCATCAGCTTTAGCACTTACGGCGCGCCTGCTCACTCTACCAACTGACCTTCATCAGAGGTTTCAGATGTCAAAAGTTCGTTAATCACAGCTTGTGAGGGTTCATTTTCAAAGCTCACTTCTTCCAGCCAAAGAAATGATAAAAATCACGTATTATTTTTGTGGCTCTGTTGTTCAGCAAGGATGATACTATTCTGACAACTGGCCCCATGGTAGCCTTGCTTTTTAAGATGGTCTATAGCTCAAAGTAAAGGAGCCCTGGTGGCACAGTGGTTAAGGGCTTGGCTACGAACCAAAAAGGCCAGCAGTTCGAATCCACCAGCTGCTCCTTGGAAACCCTATGGTTCTACTCTATCCTATAGGGTTGCTATGAGTCAGAATTGACTCAACAGTAATGGGTTTGGTTTGGTTGGTTGTGGTATAGCTCAAAGCAAAGAAGCCACGGTGGAACAGTGGTTAAGCACTCGGCTACTGACTAAAAGGTCAGCTGTTCAAACCCACCAGAGGATCTGTGGGAGAAAGATGTGGCAGTCTGCTTCTGTAAAGATTACAGTCTTGGAAACCCCAGGGGGCAATTCTACTCTGTCTATACGGTTTCTATGAGTTGGAATCATCTTGACGGCAATGGGTATGGTTTGGTTTATAGTTCAAAGTTTCACGTCCTTTCTTTTCAGGCCTCCCTCTTTGTGGCATGTTTCACTTGATAATTAAGAGTTAAAAACAGAATTTCAAACCACACCTTTGGCACATGTGGTAGAGGACTGCAGTATGAATAGCAACAAAATCTGCTGTAAAACTGTAATGAAATCATTTGGTTTGGCTTCTTTGAGCAAACTCTTTCCATTTCTGTATATAGAAAGGTATTTGAATTTGAATTAATAAGGATAGTTTAGTGTTGAAAATGTGATAGTTTTGTTTTTTTTTTAACATATAGGATATAAAAACAGCTTGAAATGCATAAGACTAACTTACATTGCCTTTGCTCACCTTAGTTTCTCTTCGCCACCTCCTTACCTATGGGAATCCTCCCATTCCTTCCAAATGCAACTCGAATGCCATCTCCTCTAAATTCTCTCTAAAACTCTCCCACCTGGTATAGCCTGGACTTTGTAGCATCAAACGTAAACCTATTTCACTCCAGAGTTTGATGACAATACAAACCAAAAAAACCAAATCCAGTGCCGTCGAGTCGATTCCGACTCATAGCGACCCTACAGGACAGGGTAGAACTCTCCCATAGAGTTTCCAAGGAGCACCTGGCAGACTCAAACTGCCGACCCTTTGGTTAGCAGCCCTAGCACTTAACCACTACGCCACCAGGGTTTCCCAATGACAATATAGTGAGGAAAAATCCTATCTTTTGTTTTGCAGTAAAAATTAATCAAAATAATTTTGACAGTTTAGTACTTTCTTCCCACTTGTCAATAATTTTTCTTAGCATATTCACTAATTTTGATATCTGCTAATGAAAGTGGAGCCCTGGTGGCACAGCGGTTAACACCTTGACTGCTAACCAAAAGGCTGACAGTTCCAATCCACCAGCTATTCCTTGGAAACCGTATGGGGCAGTTCTATTCTGTCTTTCAGGGTTGCTATGAGTTGGAATCGACTCGATGGCAATGGGTTTGGTTTTTTTAATTTATAAAAGTTATTGAGACACAAAGAATTAGCACAAAATTAGAAATATGGTACTAATAATACATAATTGTTTATGTTTTTATTTAAATATTGTAAACATGTTATATTATTTCCTATCAGACCTGAATACCACATAACAGACTATGGTCCACAAATGAATACAAGATACAATGGCACTTAACAACACATCTACCACTTGTTAAAATCACCTTGCTAAAGGCACCATCGCAGCTGAAGCATTTTTTCAGGCATTCAGTGGCTCCAACTGGCTTTCAGCTTTAATTCCAAAAGTAACCAGCAGCCCTTGGAAGACAATGCACTTTGTCCAGGAAGAGCAAATAGCAAAAAGGTCCTTTTGGGTGGGGAAGGGATTATGTCACTGTCTAGAAATCTCCTTTGATAAACTTGGCTCCCAGCAATGGCAGACTGGGGCAGAAGGCACAGCCAAGCAGCACATGTGAGGTCCCAGAGATGTGGATGGAAAGGGAAGGATAAAACAGGAAAAGCTCAGGAAGAAAGCATAATGGAAGAGAAAATAGTCGTATGAGAAAGTTTCGGTGTTAGTCTCATATACCCAAAGGAATATTGGTGTGAGACCTAAAAGACAGCGATTTTTAGTTTGTCTTCTCCTCTAATTTTGAATTGCAGGTAATTGCAACCTCCCTGTGCTTGGAATATATTACCCATGTTGGGGAAGGTGGACTAGACGATCTTAGGGTGCCTTCCAGAGCTTTGATCCTCTCACGTTAGAGAGGCCTCAGATACCCACCCCTGCAACTGTATTATTATTTAGCAATACAGTTAAACCCAATGAAGGAGAAAAAGATAAAGCAGGAGTACAGTAAAAGAAATAATCTTCTTAACTTGACAGAATACACTTCGGTCTCAAAGCCACCATCATGCTTATTGGGGCAGCCCAAGAGGCATGCTCACTCAAGTCAGAAGCAAAGAGAAATGCCCACTTGTTACCACTATTACTTAACAACACTTGGTGATAAACCACACAGTTGATAAGAGAAAAAAAAATTAAAGGTATAAAAATTTAGAGAAGGCAGTAAAACTGTCACGACTGTGAGTGATAACAGAAAATCTACCATGTTCCACTGAAAAAGTACCATAAAAATAAGAAATTTTAGTAAGGCAGCAGGATATAGAATAGAAGATGAAATGGGGGAAAGGTTCCATTCACAAAACCAAAAGGAAAAGATGGAGTATGCAAGAAAAACCTGAGAAATACGTGTTAGGGATTGAACTGTGTCCCCCCCCGCAAAACGTGTATCCACCTGGCGAGGCCATGATTCCCAGGACTGTGTGGCTGTCCACCATTTTGTCATCTGATGTGATTTTCCTATGTGTTGTAATGGGGGAAGTAGACTAGACCTCTATGACGTTAACGAGGCAGGACTCAATCTACAGGGTTAGATTGTATCTTGAGTCAATCTCTTTTGAGACATAAAAGAGAGAAGCCATCAAAGAGGAGAGGGACCTCATGCCACCAAAAATGAAGAATCAGGAGTAAAAATTTAAAACATTCCAGAAGGACACAAATGAAGACTTGTATAATGTATACCAAATTCCTAGACAAAAAGATGCAACCTCATAAAGCTGTAAATTCTAAGATACTTTACAAATTTATTGTAATTACAATAACAAGGTCAAAACTTGGTGGGAGGGTATCAAACAATCTAATTCTAAAGTATGTACTACTTCAGATAATAACAAATTATCTAAAATTTTAAATCTAAGTTATCTTATTTAATCTAAATTATCTAAACCCCAAGTAAACAAAACAATAATTTTAAGGAAAACTTTGAGAAAGAATAGAAATGAGCGAGACTATTCCTAGCTTTTCCTAGCACTTTCTGATATTATTTAAAAATTGGAGGCATAATGGAAAAGTATGATAAATAACTACATGAATTTTTTTCTTTAATCTACATGGCAAAAAAAAAAAATCACAAGAAGGTTAAAAAAAAAAAAGACAAACTGAGGAAAAAAATACTGTTATCCCATACCAGACAGCTAATCTCCCTAAGGTAGAGAGCACTTCAAATCACTTTCATTTAACACATAAATTCATAGCAAGCAAATGCTTAGAATGGTAGAAAAGGATGTATAGCAAAGGGTTGTGAATTATTGATCCAGAGATTTGCCAAAGAAGGGTGCTTAACTTCAGGTTACATATTTATTTTGCCTGGAAACATAGAAACACCAAGTGTATGTTTACTCCGTCAAACACCATCCTAGTTCCCATTTTAAAAGAGGAAACTAATAATAACCACAATGCCACTAGGGCAAAACGAGTTAAGCCAAGCCTGCAAATATCTCACTGGACATCAGCGATGAGCAAGGTCACCACGGAATCACTAAATTCTGGAAAGATATTCTATCTACCGAGTCTGGTTGTTTCCCTCTCGCTTGACACTGTGTAGGTAACAAAACTGCAATTGCTGCAGACTGTGCCGTGAACTTCACTTCAGCAGTGGCCGGCATGGGTTTGGACAGATGAACTCCAACGTTATGGGCAGGGCAGATCCACCATTATCTCCACCAAGCATGCAGCACAGCGTCTGCACTTCTATCGGGCATGTTGTGAACACATGGCTAACTTCTCCCACGTGTTACTTCATCTGAAATGCTTTCAGACTCTTAACAGCAGCACGTTCGATGAATAAATCTGGAAATAATGAAATGTGATTTCGCTCTTAAACTAGAACTTTATTTGCTGATTCAAGAGAAGAATACGGCTACCTTTGCTTTTCCTGACATAAATAACTATCTTACAGAGGGGGAAAAATAAAAACCAAGAACAGAAACCTTTTTTTCTGTGATAGCTTCCACCATGGGACTTCAGATAGAAAAAACACAACAATATCACAGGGCTCGCTTACAGAGGTCTGTGGAAAAGCCCAAGATATTGCGCCTTGAGTCTTTTCAAAGATTTTTGCAAGTTAAGCTTACCTCCTTAGCACCTGAGTACACATTTCAAATGCATTTTGTTAGTAGAAGGTTTCCTTTTCGGGTTCAATATCACACTTAAAGCAGCTGGAAATTTGAGAACAGTCCAAGAACATGCTGTATTATAAGATTGCTACTTTGATGGAAATTTGGACGAGGATCAGCTGGCATGTTCTATTCTAAGTAGTTTCCCAGGATATCCCTAAATTAGGGATTAATTCAATTTATAATAATTGAATTCACTTAATTAAAAACTGTGTTTTCATGGCTCGTCAGACACAGGCATTTCTGTGAAGCACCTCTGACACTCTATACTCCAAGGGTGAAAAGAATACTCCCCTTTGACCGTGTCAACAGAACTTGCTTGCTCTCCAGCCAGCCAAGGAAAGAGAAAAGAACACAGATCAAGGCTGTCGAATTAAAAGCCAAGACTTTTACAAAGAAAAAGAAAATGGTACTAAATCTCCTTATCTCAATAAGAACGGAGATCTGTCCCTTCAGCCTAAACATTTCCTTTCCAGAATTACTAAGGTAAGATAAAGACCTAGATCTGGGGTCACATGCCAAGGGTGAAAGGGACCTTATTTTGCAGCTTAAGCCATTGAAGCCGAAACAATGTACTCAAGGCCACACGGTTTGGTAATGGAAGCCCCAGGTGTGAACCCCAGGTTTGCTGAGGCCTGCTTCACACGCTTACCACCCCATCTGCTGGAAACCTGCTCAGCTCACCAGATGGCTGCTCTCAATCTTACCAGATTGCACCCTTTGTCATATAAGCCTCAGTCCTAGAAATTTCAACCTGTCACAGCAGCGTATGTTGCAATGACAGAAAGTTCTGAGGACCAAGAAAAATGGGATCATGGTTCTCATGAGATCATGGTGCCCCCCAAAACCCTAAGCCACTGACCCCATGGGCACTCTCAGTTCTACCTACTTTCATGACAGTAACCCTGGATTGCCGGGATCTCAAACACTTGGTCGGTAGTATAGGGAGGTTCACACCTCTAACTCATTCTGAGAAATTGCCACCTCTGATGACAGAACTCTGAGCTCCTGAGCACCTGAGTCGCAATACCTTCCAGGGGATGCTCTAAAATTTTAATTGGTAAGTTCATGTATAATTTTTGTTGTAAATACTTTAAATTGGGATCTATCTTTAAAGCACTTAGTTCTCAAGAGAGAATTCTAAAAATAAAGAAATGAATAAATTCATATGCAAACACACGCCTTTTAGAAATATTTTCCAACTTCTTCCCCTCTGTGCCATCATATAAACAGTACGTTTGGCTTTTTGGTGAGCTACAACTGGGCCCTTCTATTTACAGTTTGCCACACCACCTCTTAGGACACCATGGGTGGTAAAGCAAGAACCACATTAAATTTTAGTTCAGCTGTGATAACGCTGTGCCCTTTATAACCTTGGTGGCTTAGACAACCCCCTGGAGCTTCTTAGTCATTATGAGCTCAGTGCTTCTAACAGGGACATATGGCACAGCCCCAAATACTTCCCTAGCTCACATCAGATGTTAGCGATCCTATTTTAGGGAAGCGGGAGTGGGAGGGCCAATGGAGTGGTGGATGCTTTCTCCTTAACCTTTCTAAGAAGCATTTGTTTACACTGTTAGCTTCATTCTGGACTAGAAAATACATGGGCAGGTAGGGGGAGGTTTTGAGTTGATGACTTTATCAGTTCCATTTCTGTTTTTAAGCTGCCTAAGCACAGGCATGGGCCATCCCTCTTCTCTTTAGAAGCAGTAAATGTCACAGTATGGCATCTTTTCTCTCAGGTAGGATCCCTTGGAGACATTCCTGGAAAAGCACCACAGTTCATGAACATCAGAAAGGCATGCTGACCTCAGGAAATCTGGCAAAATACTGTAGGCGCCAGTGAGGTGGAAACCTTATTACCAGTGGAGTTTAGTCTCTCCAGTCAAGTAGCTTTGGCCTGGAATATAGATTCCTTCTGAGTAGCTATAATGAATGCATACTAGGTGAAGGTCTAGGCATTAGAGGTAGATTTATGATTTATATAAGGAAGAAATTCACAAAACATACTTAGAGTTAATACTTTGAAGCCCAGAGTTAGGTTTTTTGCCCATAAAAAATGATGCATTTCAGTGAGTCTCTACATAGTTACACAATAAATAGATATTTCTAAAAACCAAAAAAGAAATAATAGCGGTGATCAGATGAGCACACTCCTCCTCCCCCCACCCTCCTGGTGATTAATGGCAAGAAATCCCCCATCCCTGCAGCCCCAGCCACCATGGATCGTAGTACAACCCTCTACTCCCACCCCCACCCTGCCCCATTCACCACCACCCCTATCTGCTGACCCGCCAAGTGGCAGGAGAGTGCTCCTGTGCTCCCTGTTGCCTGTCCCACCCCCACCCACCAACTCGTTGAGTGCTGGGAGAGTGCTCCTGCACTCCTGGCTGCCCACCCTGTCCCCTGCCCATAGACGTGCTCACCTGGCGAGTGGTAGACAGTGCACCAACGCTGCTAGTCAGTCAGCACCCGCCAAGCTCACCCTCTGCCATCTTGTACACCCAGTGTACAACGACACAGGCTTGCCCTGTCTGCTGTTGCCCCGCCCACCCAGAGGGACAGGTAGTGAGTGCTCCCATGTTGCCAGATAAGTGATTAGCGAAGCACACCCAACCTGCCTACCCTGATAAATCAAAACAAAACAAAAATCAGGATGAAACAAACAAATATACCATCAATCAATCAATAAAATAGTACCTTAATGCTTTGGAGACAACAGATGGTATCTCCAAAATAGAAAGGGGGAATAAAAGATGTGGTTATAGAACTTCCAGATGAGGAGTTAGTCAAGGCAATTTCAAGCCATAACAGACTTTTAGTTTTAAGAGAATGAATATAAACTTCAGGGTAACCGCAAAGAAAAGTAATAAATCTACTCACCAAAATAAAGAAGAAAACCAAAAAGACCCAGTAAACACAGAAACAACAACTGATAGGAAAAGAAAATCCACATACAAAAAGAACACAGAACAGAAAATTAAAACAAACTGTTAACATTACCAAAAAAGTATAACAAAATGACAGCAATGAATCCATACCTATCAATAATCACACTGAATGTAAATGGATTAAATGCACCAATCAAGAGACAGAGAGCAGCAGAATGGATTAAAAAAACTTGACCCAACAGTTTGTTGCCTACAAGAGACACACCTTAGACGAAAAGACATATGCAAGTTAAAAATCAAAGGATGGAAGAAAAAAAAAATCAAGCAAACACTATCCAAAAGAGAGACAGAGCTCCAAAATACATAAAACAAACTCTAACAGAATTAAAACGACAGTTCTGCAATAATAGTAGAAGACTTTAACACATCACTTATGACTACTGACAGAACAACTAGAAAGACACTCCATAAAGGCATATAAGATATAACGAACACAATCAACTAACTTGACCTCATAGCCATATACAGATCACACCACCCAACAGCAGCACTGTATACATTCTTCTCAAACGCACATGGATCATTCTCCAGAATAGACCATATTCTAGGCCACAAAGAAAGCCTCAATAAATACAAAAACATCGACATAACACAAAGCATCTTCCCTGACCATATCCCCGTAAAACTAGAAATCAACAACAGAGAGAGCAAGGGGGAAAAAATTAAATACATGGAAACTGAGTATCAACTTACTTAAAAACTACTGGGTCACAGAAGAAATTAAAAAATTCTTGGAATGAAAACGCAACATACCAAAACCTCTGGGACAGAGCAAAAGCAGTGCTCAAAGGAAAATTTATAGCAATAAATACACATATCAGAAAAGGAGAGAGATCCAAAATCTGTAACTTAACCTGACAACTTGAACAGAATAATAATAGTAAAAGATGTCCACAGTCACCAGAAGAAAGGAAATTATAAAGATCAGAGCAGAAATAAATGAAATAGAAAACAGAAAAATAATAGAAAGAATCTCTAAAACTGGAAGTTGATTCTTTGAGAGGATCAATAAAATTGACAAACCACTGGCCAAAGTGACAAAGGAAAAAAATGAGAAGATGCAAATAAACAAAATAAGAAATGAAATGGGCAACATTATAACAGAACCAACTGAGATAAAGATACAGAATATTATGAAAAATTATACTCTAACAAATTTGAAAAACAAGAAAAAATGAAATTTCTAGAAAAACACAACCTACCTAAACACAGTAGATAGAAGAAAACCTAAACAAACACATAAGAAAAGAAGAAATTGAAGATGTCATAAAAAAAAAAAAAAAAAAAACTCCCAACAAAAAAAAGCCCTGACCCAGATGGATTCACTGGAGAGTTCTACCAAATATTCACAGAAGAGTTGACACCAATTCTGCTCAAATATTTCTGAATGTAGAAAATAAAGGAATACTCCCTAATTCATTCTATGAAGCCAGCATAGCCCTGATACCAAAGTCAGGCAAAGATACAGCAAAAAAAGAAAATTACAGACCAATCCATATTCCTCATGAAAATAGATGCAAAATCTCAACAAAATTGTACCCAACAGAATACAACAGCATATCAAAAAAATAATTACTTTATCAGGTAGGATTTATACCAGGGATACAAGCGGTGGTCCAACATTAGAAAGACATCAATGTAATTTGCCACATAAATAAAACAAAGTAAAAGAATCATGTGATCAGTTCAATAGAAGCAGAAAAGGCATTTGATAAAATCCAACACCCTTTCCTGATAAAAACTCTCCCCAAAATAGGAATAGAAGGGAAATTCCTCAACATAATTAAGGGCATATATACAAAACCAACAGCCAACATTATTCTCAACGGAGAGAGAGAGACTGAAAGCATTCCCCTTGAGAACAGGAACAAGACAAGGATGTCCATTATCACCACTCTTATTCAATATTGTACTGGAAGTCTTAGTCAGAGCAATAATGTAAGAAAGGGAAATAAAAGGAATCCACACTGGTAAGGAAGAAGTAAAACCATCCCTATTCACAGATGACATGATCTTATACATAGAAAATTCTGAATATTAGTTACTGGAACTAATAGAAGGCTTCAGCAAAATGGCAGGGTACAAGACAAACATACAAAAATCAATTGAGTTCCTGTATCCTAACAAGGAGAACTCCGAAAAGGAAACCAAGGAAACAATAGCATTTACAATAGCCCCCAAAAGCATAATATATCTAGGAATAAATCTAACCGGGAATGTAAAAGACTTACACAAGGAAAAGTGCAAAACACTACCGCAAGAAACCAAAAGAGACCTACATAAATGGAAAAATATACCACACTCAAGAATTGAAGACTTAACATTGTGAAAATGTCAATACTACCCAAAGCGATCTATAATGCAATCCTGATCCAAATCCCAACAACATTCTTTAAAGAAATGGAAAAACTAGTCTCCAACTTTATATGGAAAAGAAAGAGGCCCCAAATAGCTAAAGCAATACCGAAGAAGAACAAAGTAGAAGGCCTTACACGTCCCAATCTCAGAACTTACTCTACAGCCACAGTAATCAACACAGCCTGTTACCGGCACAATGACAGACGCATAGACCAATGAAACAGAATTGAGATCCAGAATTAAGTTCATCCATCTATGGACAGCTGATCTTTGACAAAGGGTTGAAGTCCATTCAATGGGGAAGAGACAATCTCTTTAACAAATGGTGCTGGCAACACTAGATATCCACTTCCAGAAAAACAAAACAGGATCCATACCTCACTTTATACACAAAAACGAGCTCAAAATGGACCAAAGACCTAAATGTTAAACCTAAATCAATAAAATTCCTGGAAGATAACACAGGGACAAAGCTAGGGGTCCTAACTTATATCATAAATAACTAAAAATGCACAAACAACAGAAGATAAACTAGACAACTGGGACTTCCTAAAAATTAAATATATATGCTCATCAAAAAGCTTTTCCAAAACAGTGAACAGAACCTACAGACTGGGAAAAAATCTTTGTCAATGACATATCTGACAAAGCTCTAATCTCTGAAATGCATAGAAAACTTCAAGAACTCAAAAATGAAAAACCAATCGAACCAAAAAACGGGCAAAGGACATGAACAGACACTTCACCAAAGAAGATATGTTGTTGTTGAAAACAACAAATGTTGTCGAGGTTGTAAATGGCTGGTAGGACTGTAAAATGCTACAACCACTATGGAAAATGGTATGGCACTTCCTCGAAAAGCTAGAAATAGAATTATCTTATGATCCAGCAACCCACTCTTAGGTATATACTCTAGACATATAAGAGCAGTGACACGAATAGACCTAAGCATACCCATGTTCACTGCAGTATTATTCACAACAGGAAAAAGATGGAAACAACCTAAGTGCCCATCAATAGATGAATGGATATACAAATTGTAGTACGTACACACAATGGAATACTAAGGAATGATAAAGAATAATGACGGGTCTGTGAAACACCTTACGGATGAATCTGGAGGACACTATGCTGAATGAAATGTCAATCACAAAAGGACAAATACTGTACAATACCACTTTTATAAAAAAGTCAAGAATAGGTATACACACAGAAAGCAACCTTCTTTGGTGGTTACCAGGGATGGGAGGGGGAGGGAGAGAGAATCACTTACTAGATAGTGTTGTTGTTGTTATTAGGTGCCATTGAGTCAGTTCTGACTCATAGTGACCCTATAGGACAGAGTAGAACTGCCCTATAGGATTTCCAAGGAGTGGCTGATAGATTTGAACCGCCGACCTTCTGGTTAGCAGCCAAGCTCTTAACTACTACATAGTAGACACTTGTTAATTCTGGTGAAGGGAAAGGGAATACACAATATGGAGGAAGTCAGCACAACATGACCAACGTAAATGAAGACACTGAGAGGTAGGCAAGAATAAAGGACAACTATAGTGAATGCTGTAACATATACAATTCTGCAATAACAGTAACAGCAACCAAAAATGTGTGAGTAGTTACACAGGTAGATATGTGTGCTATATAGGCATGGGAGGGTGTAAAGGAGTACATGTGTGTGTATACACATATTTCAGTGTTCTGCATATATATTCATATATATAATAAAGAACATAAGGGATACAGTTATGGAAACTTCTTAGACATACCCAAACACCTTGTGGGACTAAGTTACTGGGCTTGAAGTCTAAGGACCATAGTCTCAGGAGACATATAGGTCAACTGGTATAACATAGTTCACAAAGACAATGTTCTACATCCTAGTTTGGTGAGTAAGGTCTGGGGTCTTAAAAGCTTGTGAGTGGCCATCTGAGATACAACTACTGGTCTCTTCCCATCTGGAACAAAGGAGAGTGAAGGAAACCAAAGACTCAATGAAGTAATTAGTCCAAAAGTCTAATGGTCCACATGAACCACAGCCTCTTCTAGCCTGAGACAAGAAGACCTAGATGGTGCCTAGCCACCACTCCCGATCACTCTCATCAGGGACACAGTAGATAGTCCTGGTTAGAATGGGAGAAAAAATGTAGAACAAAACTCAAATTCATAATGAAGACCAGACTTACTGTAATGATGGAGATGGGAGGAACCCCTGGGACGATCACCCTAAGAAAGTCTTTTAACATGGAACTGAAGCCACTCCTGGAGGCCACTTTTCAGCCAAATAATAGATTGGCCTATAAAATAAAGAACACCTGTGAAGAATGGGCTCTTTAGAACAAATAACTATACAAGACCAAACGGGCAACATTTGCCCAAAAGCAAAGAGGAGAAAGCAAAGAGGGGCAGGGAAACTAGAGGGATGGAAACAGGGAAGGCAGGGTGGAAATGGGAAGAGTGCTGACACATGCAGGGACAGTAACTAATGTCACGGAAAAATCTGTGTATGAATTGTTGGATGGGAAACTAACTTGCTGTGTAAACTTTCACCTAACCCAGAAAAAACACAATAAAATGCTTTAAAAAAAGAAAGGACATGGGCCAGCCATTACTCAGGTTCTGGCCAATTTATTAGCCTTTGTACCTAAAAGCATTCATAATATTTTGCCAAAATCTCTTAATAAATTTTATGTGCTATCGCAATGATTTCACACTACGGAAAACGCTCCAAGTGTCTTTACTTATTCATTAATTCATTGGAAATTAATTTATCTTTATTTGGTAGTTTTAATTAAAAAACACTAAAATTTGTAAATTTTTTGTCTTTGTAAATTTGTGAAGCACATGCCTCAACTAAATTATGAAATACCAATTAATATAAACCAATAAAAGCAATATTTTCAAGTAGATTAACTTTTTTGTTGCTATCATGGATAGACATACGGTCTATGATACTGTCCTTAAATATTATTTATATTTATACATATATATGTATGTATAGTATGATCGCTATGAGTTGAAATCAACGGCACTGGGTCAGGGTTTTTTTTTTGTTCTTAGAAAGAGAGAGAAATTAAAGGCCTTACTTAGTTTGTTGTTTCCCCTTGTCTCTTTTCTTTGGTTTCTATAGAGAGCTCTACTTCTTATATCCATTATCTATTAATCATTCATTCACCCAACAAATATTTATTGAGCACCTTCTCTATTCCAGGTACTATTTCATGGGTTGAGGATACAGTTGTGAGATACATCTCTGTTTTGGAGTTTATACTCTAGTGAAAGGATACAGAGAATGAGCAAATAAGTGGAAATATATAATGTGTCATGTTGTAATAAGTGCTATGAAGAAACACAAAACCAGACGAAGGATTAGAAAGTCACATGAGGGAGGAGGGATTTGGATGATAATCTAGAGAAGGTGATTAGGGAAAGCCTCCCTGACAAAGCCACATTTGAGCAGAGACCTGACTCCTGTGAGGGAAGGAGCCATGGGCATGTCTGGAAAAGGGTTTCAGGATGAGGGAATGACGATATTGTCAAAAGCCATGAGGCAGGAGCATGCTTGGCTTGTTAGAAAACCTGCAAGGTCGTTAGAAAAGCGTGAGGGGACAAGGCAGAGTGTGGCAGGGGATGGGGTCAGAAAGGTTGCCAGGGGTCATATCACACATGCTCCAAAAGATGGATAAGTGTGCTGTGAGAAGGCCCTCAGAAGAGAAGGAAGAGAGAATGGGAAAGAAGCAATATTTAAGAAGAGTAGGTCCGAGGATTTTCTAAAACTGACAAAAAGTCACCATTGAAGAAGTCCTCTGAACCCAAAGCAGGATAAACACAAAGAAGGGCCCACCCAGGCACATCACGGTAAAAACGCTGAAAACCAAAATTAAAGAAAAAATATTAAAAGCAACCTGAGCAATGGAGCAGATATTAGTCTGACAGCTGATGTTTCCAAAAAATCCACGGAGACTGGAAGATAATGGGGTGGTATCTCCAAAGTTATGAAAGAATATAACTAAACCTAGACTTCCCTATCAATGAGATGATCTCTCAATAATGAAATGGGTGAGGAAAAAAACAACAAAAAAATATTTTTGAAGGAAAAAAATGTAGAGTGTTTTCTTTTGTTTTTTTAAACCAGCAGTCTATTCTAAAGGAAATACTAATGGGTGTATTCGGCTCCCAGATGGGAGCTCAGAGATGCTGAAAAGAATAAAGAACAATAAAAAGAGCAAGCATGTGAATAAATCTAAGTGAATTTTAACAGAACACAGCAATCATTATAATAATATACTCAGGGGTTTTAACTATATATATGGAATGAAAATATATGACAACAGTAGCACATAAGCTGTATTTACATCAGAGAAAGTAGACTGTAAGACAAAAAGCATTACAAGAAGTAAACAGGTATACTTCAAAATGATCGCTGGTTAATTCAGACCGAATACTTAAGGAAGAAATAACACCTATCTTACAAAAACTCTTCCAGAGAATAGAATAATGGGGAAAAGAAAACACATTCCCCCCTCCTCCTATTTTAAGAGGGCAGCATAACCTAGATACTAAAGCTTGACAAGGGCATTAATAGAAAAATGACATCCCAATGTCATTCATAAACACAGATGCAAAAATCCCAAACAAAACATTAGACAAATGAATCCAGAAATTTCTAAGAAAGCAAGCGAATCCCCCATGATTAAGTTGTGATGATTTCAGAAACGGCAGATTCGATTAACATTCAAAAATCAGTCAGTAAATGCAACCCTGACAAATGACATGCATAGACAATGACAGAGATCAGGTCAGAGGTTGCCTGGGGCTGGTGTCGGGGAGGGAAATCAGGGCTGAGAGGCTGAGAGAGGGATCAGAGAGCAGCAGTAGGAAATGTTGGGGAGGAGAGTGATAGATCTGTTCATTAGTTTTATTTTGGTGATGGTTTTATGGGTCAAAAAAGACACATGTCAAAACTTATCAAATTGTACAATATGTGCAATTTACTGTATGTCAATTATACCTCATTAAAGTTGCAAAAAAAGTCAACTCGGGTGATTTATCACATTAGCAGAATAAAGAATCTACAGAATCATCTCAGCAAATTTTAAAAAAGCATTTAAATTCAATTTCCATTCATGATTTAAAAAATCTTAGCAAATTGTGAAGAATTTCCTTAAATGGATAAAGAATGCCTATCCAAAACAACAAGAAAAACCTATAGGAAATCATAGCTAAAGGTGCAATGCTGAAAGCTTTCCTTCCCTTAGAGATTGAGAACAAGGCAAAGGCACCTTCAAGACGTGTACTTCGCCTGCTCCACTGTAGCACTCTGTGACTTGGATGACACTGGTCTCAGCCACAGCTCTAGGTTTGAACTGAGCACTCTAACACCATTCTCCTCGTCCAGTGATGGCTTCCGGGAAGGGTAATCAATACACGTCACTCCTCTGGCCACAGTGATTGTGTCAGATGACAGCGCAGGACCGAAACTGGTCCAGCCAAAAGAAGCCAAGAGTTTTTGTTGGGGGAATAAAAGCTCTCCGTTCTTATGGACAGCATAGTGTAAAGACGCCATGTCAGCAGCCACTTCTCCCACAATGACGAAAGACAGAGTGAAAGAGTCACAGGGAAATCGAGCTTAGTGCAACATCATTCGGTTGAGCGTGTGAAAAAATTCCCTTTGTTTCGGAAGCCAGGTCGAGTCTAGCTCTCTGTTATTTGCATCCCAAAACATCCTGACAGATACAGTTTGGTTACGGAAAGTACCATAATTAGTGCAAAGCAGTGGATAAAATCAGACAGATGGAAGTCAGAAAAACATATATTCTAAAAGAAAACGGACATAGTCCAAAGGCATGGTAGAAAGTCAGAAGCCAAAATTTGCCTCAAAGGGTTACCGTCATGGTTAAACGAAATAATATATGTGAATCACTTGGCACAGCAACGGGTGCACGCCAAGCTGTCATCATCAACTGCAAATAGAAACCACGGCAACAACAGGCTGTGGTGGGGTGCCCACGAAGGCAGGAAACAAACAGGCTCTCCTATCAAAAGCATTTTCTTATAACTTGAAATTATGTAACTCTCTTGAATGGCATAGTCTTAAAGCTCAGGCTCCAATGAGTGATAAACTGGCTTTTACTGAATACCTACATTTGCAACTCTATATAGTAAATTTGTTTTCTCCTCAGGACCTTGCAGGTCGGTGGTATTCCCAATTCGTATCAGGAAACAAGCTCAGAGAAGTGAAATGACTGCCCTCAAGTCTCAGCTCACGCTGAAGGATACCAGCTTTTATCACAGGTCCCAGCTCCAGGTCCCGGGCTGTTTCTCCAAGTCAGGCTGCCTCTCTGATGCGAGGTGAGGGGCAAAGGTGGACACGAATTATATCAATTTAGATAGTTTATGCAACAGCCCATTTTGTGGACTCACTCTATATTTTAGCTTTTTTTCCCTCTCTCTCTTCTGTATATTTCAGAATAGCAAAGCTATTTACTGGGCTGAACATTAAGCAAGTGGAACTTTTTTCTGGATAACAACCCTATATAATGTCAGTCATCTGGAAAGCAGCTTCTTAACACACATGAAACTAAGCTGTGTTCTTAAAAAGGAAGTTTGGGAGGCTTTTAACAGTACTAACAACTAGACCTAGGAAACCATGAGCCTTAGAGAGAACAGATTATCGTAGTCTTTGGAGCTGATAGATGATAAAATATGAAGGCAGCTGGATAGATGCTACATAAAAGGAAACAAAATAAAATTGTTTACATATTTTTCTTCCACAGAATAGAGGGTGGGACTAGCAAATAAAAACGATTTATGCAACACTAAGTGCTGCTATCTTGAATGTTTACTCAATTTTTTTAAGGACACCAACAAGCGCTCCCCAAATCATGGTGTACATTCCACAAAAGTTGTTGTAAGACAGAATAAACAAGTGATATGAATAATTAAATAAAAATTCCATATCTAATTACTCTCCCTGATAATTTCCCAGATGGCTTAGTGAACACTACATTCAATAAACTCTATCACATAACATTATGTTTTCGTTAAAAGAATAAGAGAGTAACAACTCAGATTGGGCCATAAAATATACGTGAAAGGATGCTATTAAATTTTATAATTATGGTATGAAAATTCATCTCCCTATTCAACAGTCTTTGGATATCTGATGGCGCCGCTACCTGGGTCATCTCCCACAGAAGCAGGGGCTGCCGTGGTAGAGAAATAATGCGAGGAAAATTAGTCTCTTGCCTGGAACTCTAATGCAGCTGGGCCAGGCTGTAATGGCTTACCTGGACTGGTGCCCTTGCTTCTCTCTCACTGTGAGCTGCATCTATTCAATCAGGCCTGCCCTGTGGCTACACATCTGACTCTGGAGCCAACTCCCACCCTCGGAGGCGGAGGCGATAACATAAGAAATTCTTTGTCAAGGTCTCCACGTCTCTGCCCTGAATTAATGGTCTCCTGGTTTTGCTCTAAATTTACTGCAGTATACTGTGACTGGAAACCCTGGTGGCATAGCGGTTAAGTGCTATAGCTGCTAACCAAAGGGTCGGCAGTTCAAATCCATGAGGCGCTCCTTGGAAACTCTACGGGGCAGTTCTACCCTGTCCTATAGGGTCGCTATGAGTCGGAATCGACTCAAGGGCAATGGGTTTATACTGTGACTGGGTCCTTGTCTTGTACCCCAGTTTCCAACGCCTGGGTTTCTGACTATGAAGTCTTAATCTCCTTGTTATGGGTCCCTAATACTTAATGGGCACATCCCACAATGTCCAGTGTTTATTGGCATGGACCCCTTTTTTTTTTTTTTAAAGAATTATCCTGTTATTTTGGCCACTTGTTAAACAATTTGGAACTAGGCCTCTGTCAGTTAATACCCACTGGTGGCATTTGAATCTGCTTTGCAAATTCATGAAAGGCAGAGTTTCAGAGTGTGGTTTCTGCAGTCAGGTTTCCTGGGCCTGAAATCTGGCACAGCTCTGTGTGACCGTGAGCTAGTTTTTTAACCTGTGTGTTGTATACCTCTTTATCTCCGAAATGGCTGGGTGATAATAGCACCTACCCCACACATGAATAATCTGTGTATAATACATAATGCTGTGTCCAGTAAATAATAAGCACTCAATAAATGTTAGCAGTTGTGTTGTTGTGGTTCCCGTACACGCATCTATAGAATTACAAGCTGCATTGCTATCTTTAGACCTTTGCTCAATGCTGAGGGTCTGCCCGATCCCATATGTCTGCTCATTTCTGGTCTGCTTCCGTACTCGGAAGTAAATTCCTCCTTCCTAATGTAAAAAAAAAAAAGTAGTTTATACTAAATGTGGTCACTTTTCACCAAGGAAAGTCATCAGGAATTGAAGTCTATTACTTGCAGCTATCTTCCATGTTTTTTCTCTCCTTTCATTCAACCAACTCAAACCCGTTGGTACTTCTATTAGATGCTACTTTTATGGCCACTCTGCCATTGTGGCTTATCTTGAAGAAGAGCTAGGGTTTAATGTTCTGAGCAGATGATTTGGAAGTTCTGCGAAATAGTGGTAGCCATGAGTACTGCCCCAGTCCATTCCTACAAGGCCACCTGGATCCTCAATCCTGGAATTTTTTAGCTATGACCTGAGATGTAGTGTCTGAAAATGGACATACATGAACCTTTGTGTCTCATTTTGTAGCACCAAATACTTGTGGAATTTTTATTAAATACGAATAAATGTCGATCTTTGTTAAGTATGAATAAATTACATATTTATTAAATATGAATAAGAAGAAAGATGATATGGTATACCATTCATTTACACGATTCTGTTCTTATTTTTGCAGTGTATGTACCACTATTCATACACATAACAACATCTTGCATTGCTAAAGCCTTAAAATATCAACATCCATTTCTGCTATTTTAAGGCTTTATCACAGAGAGTGTTACACGTGTGATAGCTTCAGAGGCAGGAAACTCAGAATTAGGGTGCATATTTCATAACTGGAGTGAAAGAAATGAGAGATAAAATGAGTGACTTACTCCAAACTTCTAAAAAGAAGAGCTGAACAGGAACCCTAGTCCCTGAACAGCTAATAATTAAAGTGCCTTTGGAAAAGTAAAAATTTGTTCCTCATTCTTTGAAAAAAAGATATTCTAAACAAAAGAGTATTAAGGCTGGATTTAACGCTGCATAGACCCTACAACTAATGGCTCAATTTGGAAGCTTGAGGCCATCAACTTCCAAATTCAGCTCACGTGCAAGATCTGTGCTCCGTGGCTTGCAGGCAGATACGTGTTCAGAATACATGTACCTTCTCCAAAATATCAAGTTCTAACACCATTCCACAGGCTCAGGCAGCTTTTCATTACACCAGCCAAGTGCCTTGATAAAAATTCTGAGTGGGTTTAGAAAAATTATACTAGGTTTCTTTAAGCATCAAAATGGGTGGGTTACCAAGAGCTGGTCTGGATACTAGGAACACGGTATAATTTTCCAAGTCGTTTCTCAAACTCTGATTCGAGAGAAATTTTGTTACTGTGCTGTCACAGTTACTGATAAATGTTGATTCACTGAGAGGGAGTGGAGGGAGCTTAAAGGAGGGAAGGAGCTGCTGCCAAAGCTAAACCTGGGCAAGAACATCAAATCATAAAAGACTCCGTGTTCCACTCCCAGGGCTGAACTCTGTTAACGCTTCCAATATTTACTTTTCCTCTCTTTGGTTTCACTTAGGGATTGATTACTCAAACTCATCTTGTGACCCGGCCTACGAATTGCCCTGCTCTTTCTTTCCAGGAGTTGATCCCAGACAGCACATTCACAGCTGTTTAAAATTAACGCTTCTTTCTTATCAGAAAAGGCTCCGCTCTTTCCCGGACATCAACACGTTATTGAAAGTTCTGTAGTGTAAATTCTTTGTCCTTCCTGACTCTGCCCTTTCGGGCTTGCCTACAGCCAGCAAAAACAATGCATTGTGTGTCAGAGGAAACCGAGGCCTCACAAATGGACATAAAAATTCCAGATGCTAAACGTCTTTGAGAGATGGGCCCAGACTCACCCAGGACAATCGGTACTTACTTACTCGACAGGAGTAAATATTAAATATTTGTTGTTCTGAATTTTGACTGTGGGGTTGGCTACCACTCCCAAAGCATCCAGTAAACCACATGAACATCTAGTAATATGGTGAGTATTTGGGCCATGCTGGTGCCACTCTGCGATTCCTGCAGTAAATACAAACAATTAAGCCCGAGGTGCTTACACATGACATCGTTTTCTCACAAACTTTCCCATACTTATTTTCTCTAAATATTTAAGCTAAAGTAGGCACCAGAGTAGCACCTCTACTGGAGGAAAGCATCAGTTAGGTACCAAAAAAACGAAAACCGGACCCGTTGCCGTCGAGTCAATTCTGGCTCACAGTAACCCTACAGGACAGAGCAGAACTGCCCCGTAGGATTTTCAAGGAGCCGCTGGTGGACTTGAACTGCCAACCCTTTGGTTAACAGCCAAGCTCTTAACCACTGCGACACCAGGGCTCCTTAGGTAGAGAACATAACTCAACACTGGCGTAGTCCCTCCACCCCGGGATTTTCTGCAGTTTTTTTTTCTCATCAAATGTGTAGTACACATATAGTTTTATGGCATTGGTTAACAAGCCCACAACATGTCAACACTCTCTCTTCCCGACCTTGAGTTCCCTATTACTAGCTTTTCTGTCCCTTCCTACCTTCTGGTCCTTGCCCCTAGGCTGGTGTGTCCCTTTAGTCTCATTTTGTTTTCTGGGCCTGTCTAATCCTTGCCTGAAGGCTGAGCCTCAGGAATGGCTTCATTACTGAGTTAAAAGGGCGTCCAGGAGCCATGCTCTTGGGGCTTTTCCAGTCTCTGTCAGGCCAGCAAGTCTGCTCTTTTTTGTGTGTGTGTGAGTTAGACTCTTGTTCTACATTTTTCTCCAGCTCTGTCCAGGACTCTCTATTGTGATCACTGTCAGATGAGTCAATGGTGGTAGCCAGGCACCATCTAGTAGTACTGGACTCAGTCTGGTGGAGTCCGTGGTAGTTGGCGTCCATTAGTTCTTTGGACTAATCTTTCCCTTGTGTCTTTAGTTTTCTTCATTCTCCCTTGCTCCCGAAGGGGTGAGACCAGGGGAGTGTCTTAGATAGCTATCACGGGCTTTTCAGACCCCAGATGCTACTCACTAAAGTAGAATGTAGAACATTTTCTTTATAAACTACGTTATGCCAGCTGAGCTGGATGTTCCTCAAGACCGTGGTTCCCACAGCCCTCCGCTCAGTAATTCTGTCCCTCAGGGAGTTTGGATGTGTCTGTGGCGTGTCCACGACCTTGACTTGTACAAGTTGTGCAGGCTTCCCCAGTACTGTGTACTGTCTGACCCTTCACCAGAGTTACCACGTATCTATTGCCTTTGTAGTGTTCTTCCTCCCATTCCTCGCTTCCCTTGTAAACATCGAGTTTTTACAGTAGTGCTTTCCTACAATTTGTCCTTTTGTGACTGGCGTATTTCACTCAGCATAATGCCCTCCAGATTCATCCACGTTGTGAGATGCTCCGCAGATGCATAGTTGTTCTTTATCTTTGCTCCATCGTGTGTATTTGTACCATAGTTTGTTCATCCATTCATCTGTTGACGGGCATCTAGGTTGTTTCCGTCTTTTTGCTATTGTGAACAATGCTGCAGTGAACATGGGTGTGCATATGCCTATACATGTGACGACTCTTATTCCTCTAGGTTATATTCCTAGGAGTGGGATTACTGGATCCTATGGTATTTCTATTTCTAGCTTCCTAAGGAAGTGCCGTATCATTTTCCGAAATGATTATAACATTTTGCATTCCCACCAGCCGTGCATAAGAGTTCCAATCTCCCTCCAGCTCTCCAACATTTGTTTTTTTTTTTTTTTTTTTTGTGCCAGTAATGCTGATGTGAGATGGTATCTCGTTGCGGTTTTGATTTGCAGTTCTCTAATGGCTTTAATGGCTAGTGATCAAGAGCATTTCCTCACATGTCCGTTAGCCCCTTAAATGCCTTCTTTGGTGAAGTTGTCTGTTCATATCCTTTGCCCATTTTTTAATTGGAGTATTTGCCTTTTTGTTGTAGAGGTATTGGATTTTCCTGTAGATTTCAGAGATTAGAACTTTGTTGGATTTGTCATAGCCAAAATTCTTTTCCCAGCCTATAGGCTCTCTTGTTACTCTTTTGGTGAAGTCTTTTGATGAGCGTAAGTGTTTAATCTTTAGAAAATCCATCTCTTTCCAGAACGTTGTTGGTATCTGGATCGAGACTGCACTGTGTTTTTAGACTGCTTTGGGTAGAATAGACATTTTTACAATGTTAAGTCTTCCTATCCATGAGCAAGGTATGTTTTCCAGTTTATGTAGATCTGTTTTGGTTTCCCGCAGTAGTGTTTGGTAGTTTTCTTTGTATAGGTCTTTTATATCCCTGCTTAGATTTATTCCTAAGTATTTTATTTTTTTCTAAGGAATACTATAATGGTATTGTTTTGCTGATTTCCTTTTTGCTGTTCTCTTTATTAGTATTAGGAATCCAACTGATTTTTGTATGCTTAGCGTTTGTCCTGCGACTCTGCTGAATCTTTCGAGTGGCTCTGGCAGTTCTCTCACGGGGTCTTTTGGATTTTCTGTGCACAGCGTCGTATCACCCACTGGCAGGGAGTTTTTAGGGTTTTCTGTGCACAGCATCGTATCACCCACTGGCGGTGAGTTTTTAATCCCAGGTTAAACCACGTGCCATTGAGTTGGTTCCAGTTCATGGCAATCCCACATGTGGCAGCGCAGAACTGTGCCCCGTGTGACAGCGCAGAACCGTGCCCCGTGTGACAGCGCAGAACTGTGCCGCGTGTAACAGCGCAGAACTGTGCCCCGTAGCATTTTGATGGCTGATTTTTCCAAAGTAGGTCACCAGGCCTTTCTTCCAAGGAGTATCTGAGTGGACTCAAACCTCCGACCTCTTGGTTAGCGGCTGAGTGCGTCAACTGTTTGCACCACAATCCTAGGTCAGCTTCCTTATATAATTTGGCATCCTTGTTATTGTATATTCAGAAACTGAAAGCTTCCTTTAACATTTGTCTGAGGAATAAACAAGTACAAAAGAAATCCCTAACCCATTTCAGAGCCCAAAATGATCACCACTGTTGGGAGCAGTATTTGTGAATGGGTTCACCCATTAGTATGGGTAATAAATAATATTATCCACTAATGCCCCTTAAAAACTGTCAGAGATAAAGATCACTGGCAATTTAACTTGTGAATGCAAAAGATGAAGAATAATGCCCAAAAGGTTGCTGTGCCCCAATCAGAACACAAACAAGGAGTAGAGTAGGGCCTCACTGTGACAGCCGTGTCCCTGAAACCTAAAGAGCACTTAAAAAACCTGACACATGACGAAACTGTAAAGCCCCTCCCCGTCTCCTCTGTCAAAATTAAAAAAAAAAAAGTCATTACCCAATTTTGTGTGTAATTAACCCTTTTAAAACCCTCTTAAGATGTTTTTCTTTTCTGTATGATTTAAATGGTGAAACAATATGGGGAATTTGTTTTATTCACTAATTTTTTCTTCTTTTTTCATTTTTTATATATATATATTTGTGTTTTAGATGAAGGTTTACAGAGCAAACTAGTTTCTTATTAAACAATTAATACACATATTGTTTTGCGACACTGGCTGCCAGCCCCGAAACGTGTCAGCTCTCTCCTCTTCTCGACTTTGGGTTCCCCATTTCCATTCGTCCAGCTTTCCTGTCCCCTCCTGCCTTCTAGTCTTTGCCCCTGGACTGGTGTGCCCATTTAGTCTTGTATACACGGTCGAGCTACATGTATTACTGTTTGTTTTACAGGCCTGTCTAATCTTTGACTGAAGGGTGAACTACAGGAGTGGCTTTAGTGCTGAGTGAAGAGGGTGTCTGGGGACCATACTCTTGGGGGTTTCTTCAGTCTGTCAGACCAGTAAGTTTGATCTGTTTTTGTGAGTTACAATTTTGTCCTACATTTTTCTCCATCTCTGTCTGGGACCCTCTATCGTGATCCCTGTCAGAGCAATCAGTGATGGTAGCCAGGCACCATCTAGTTTTACTGGGCTCAGCCTGGTGTGGTGGATTTGTTTTAAATCACCCTATTTAATGATGGGAAAAATATCTAAGACTCAGTCACAATAACCAGCTCCTTTTTGCTCAACCACCATCTGCCAAGCCTGTCATATTCAGGTGCCCCCTGCTGGAGACACACGCCCCGCTGTCCACTGCTGAACTGGGAACTGCTTGTGTCCAAGCAGACTGGGAACTGCTTGGGGGCAAAGGCTCAAGCCCTGTGACTTTTTGTATCTTTGGTAACTAACATGGCACCCAGCACACTGTAGACACTCAAATATTACTTGAAATGATTGGAATTGGCATTAATTAGGGCCAGCTGCCATTGAGTCAACTTCAACTCATGGGGACCCATGTGTGTCAGAGGAAAACTGTGCTCCACAGGATTTTCAGTGGCTAATTTTTCAGAAGTAGATCGCCAGGCCTTTTTTCTAAGGTGCTTCTGGGTGGGCCTGAACCTCCAACCTTTTGGTTAGCAACTGGGAGCATTAACCATTGCACCACCCAGGGACTCCTGGTATTAGAAACAAACAAAAACTCAATACTGTCAAGTCAATTCCGACTCATGGCAACCCCATGTGTTACGTTACAGAACGTAAGCGAGCTCCATAGGGTTTTCTTGGCTGAAAATTTTATGAAAGCAGATCTCCAGGCCTTTCTTCCGGGGCACCCCTGGGTGGCTTCAAACTGCTAACCTTTCAGTTAGTAGTCTAGTCAGAAACCAAAGCCATTGCCATCGAGTCAACTCACAGTGGCCCCACAGGATTTCCAAGGAGCAGCTGGTGGATTCAAACTGTTGACCTTTTGGTTAGCAGCTGAGCTCTTGACCACTGCACCACCAGGGCTCCTTGGTACTAACTAGTGCCAGTTAAAGGGCCCTGTCTTTGTTTTGCCCGCAGTCTCGTAGCTTCTTCCCTGCCGTCTTTCAACAGTTCAGGATTTGAGAAGCATGCAGCAGGAACGGGAGCCCTTGTGGCGCTGCAGTTAAGAGCTCTTGTGCTAACCAAAAGCTTGGCAGTTTGAATCCACCGGTTGCTCCTTGGAAGCCCTGTGGGGCAGTTCTACTCTGTCCTAGTCACAACTGATTGGACAGCAATGGGTTTGGTTTGGGTTGTTTTGGCAGCAGGAATAGATTTAAGAGTAACCATCCTTCCCCTCCTCTATCCTGCCTACTTTTTTGCCTCACAAACATAGTCACTAACATCCGTGGTGATTTCACAGGCTGTAACTTTCGCAAACATTGTTTTCATCTGACCCTTACAACAACCTTTCCAGGTAGGTGAGGCAGGCACAATCCTCATTTAACAGATAAGGAATGAAGTTTAGGAAGGTTAAAGAGTTCGGTCAAGGTCTCACAAAGACAAAATGTTTTTTGTATATGATACATGAAGACTGGATTCCCAGTAACAGATACAGTAACAACCACGTTCCAGTGTGGAGTCTGGAGCCATCCCACTTCTAAACTCATCTCACATTCGGGATTTGCCCCCCATCTTCCACTCACTCTCTTCTATTGTTTGCTAATATATTTGGGTTATTCCCAGTGCAATTTTTGTTTAATAAATAAAATAATGTTTCATTAAATAAAGAACAGTGCCACTACACCTCATGGAATAGTAGAAAACACGAGTCCCTCAAAAAAGCATTAAGGCAGTATCTTTAGTAAGGTTTTATTTAAACAGCTGATGTCTGAAAAATTACTAGGAAAATTGCTTCTTAAATTAAAAATGAACCAATTAAAGTTATATTAGAAACGAATGAGAACTAAAGTTCTTTTGATCAATTGGTTTTCAGCTTCCTCCCATTAAAAATAATTCAGACAGGAATTAAAATTTTAGTGCCAAATCATGCAAGACAAGACAGTCATCTGGGTTTGCCCGGAAGCTGAAAGCAGGTCTCTATTTCTGATATAGTATTATCATATAATCAAGTGCTTCAGGCTATTTAAATTTATACCACCGTCTATATCCTGGACTTATAAACCAAGCTCCAAAACTCCTGAGATTCACTCTGAATGGCTAATAGGAAAAACGATCTGGAAAAAACTACATAAAAAGCTTGCACCTAAATTTATTCTGTAATTATTGTAAATCACTCTTTGGAAAGAGGCGAAAAACATCTAAAACTCTAAAGATAGGCTTTTTCTTAGTTATCTAAAGTTAAGGATTTTATTCCTACTCTAAGAGAAAAAAAATAGCACTTAGATGTTTTCAGTTCTTACCATTTAAGGCTAGTTGTACAAAATTGTGATGTTGAGAATGAAGAAAACCAAAGACACAAGGAAAATATTAGTCCAAAGGACTAACGGACCACCTGAACCACAGCATCTACCAACCTGAGCCCAGAACAACTAGACGGTGCCCTGCTAAAACCACCAACAGCTCTGACAGGGATCACAATACAAAGTCCTAGACACGGTGGGAGAAAAATGTAGAACAAAATTTAAATTCACAGAAAAAGACCAGACTTACTGGTCTGACAGAGACTGAAGGAACCCCCAAGACTATGCCCCAAACACCCTGCTAACTCAGAAATGAAGCCACTCCCAAAGTCTACTTTTCAGCCAAAGGTCAGACAGGCCTATAAAACAAATAACACACATGAGGAACGTGCTTCTGATTTCAGTCAAGCATACAAGACCAAATGGGCAACACCTGCCTGAAAGCAAAGACAAGAAGGCAGGAAGGGACAGGAAAACTGGACAAATGTACTCAGGAAACCCTGCATGTAAAGGGAATGGGGAAGAGTGCTGACACATTGTCACAAAACAATTTGTGTATAAATTTTTGAATAAGAAACTCATTTGTGCAGTAAACTAAACTTTCACCTAAAGCATAATAAAATTAAAAAACAAAACAAAAAAAATTTCAATGTTGAAAATTCAATGAAATTAAAAAAAAAAAAACAAAACCTGTTGCGGTTGAGTTGATTCCAACCCATAATGATGCCATAGGACAGAGCAGAACTGCCCCATGGGGTTTCCAAGGAGCAGCTGGTAGATTTGAACTGCAGACCCTTTTCGGTTAGCAGCTGAGCTCTTAACCACTGAGCTACCAGTGGCTCTCAATGAAATTAGATTTTTTAAAAAATGAAGCTAAATGGGGGCTCTCAGACTGATGGCACTAACACCAACTTTTGCTATTTCCTAAGAGAATCTCACTATTTGTGCTTTTAAGGGACACCAGTTACCCGCTGCCATGCAGTCAAGTCCAACCGATGGTGACCCTACGTGTGTCAGAGTAGTCTATGCTCCACAGGGTTTTCAATGGCTGATCTTTCAATGGCCAGACCTTTCTTCCGAGGCACCTCTGGGTGGACTCCAACCGCCAACCTCTAGTTAGCAGCCACGAATGTCAACCGGTTGCTTCACCTAGGGACTCCTTTAATGAGATAGAGACAGTTGTACTCCCCGGAGTTCCTCCTAGGAAGAGCTCTCTGTTGCTTTGAAGGGACACATTGACACAGCAGCTTGAGGGTAGAGATGTGACCCCCAAGGCAGTCAATGTCTGGGCTATCAAGGCTGCAAAGGAAGGGGAAAGAAGAATTTGGCAAGGGGTGGGGTGGTGGCTGCAGAGGTGGTTAGCAGGAGCTGGCAATCTACAGAAGCAGAGTTGAGAGGAAAGAATGGTGGGAGACCTTGTGTTCTGCAAGGGGAATCCATACTAAAACTCATAAAATGCTTAGTGAAGCGGTGTTCTTTAAAAACTGGAAGGGGTGGAGCTTTACACCCAGACTGACGTGGGGCAAACCAAGGTAGCCTCCAAGGGCACAGGAGCTGAACCCATTAACATCAAGTCGATTCCTACTCAAAGCGACCCTATAGGACAGAGTAGAACTGCCCCATAGGGTTTCCAAGGAGCAGCTGGTGGATTTGAACTGCTGACCTTTTGGTAAGCAGCTGAGCTCTTAACCACTGTGCCACCAAGGCTCCACAAGAGTGTAAGACCTTGGAATCAGCAGAAACTGTAGGGAGAGCTTCAAACTCTCACGTGACATCTAGGTTACAAGGCCAAGGGTTAAGGATATGACACCAAAACACCTTAGGTGGATTAATTTTCAGATTCTATTTTTTTCTCCTGCTCCCATGCTTCCAAACATGAAGTGTGCAAAGATGATAACAGCGTGGTGTTTGAAGCTGGACAGCCCTCAGGTCAAACCCGAACTCTGCCCTTTCCTAGCGGTGAGGTTTAAGCTAGTTAACTTTTGTGAACATGTTTCTTCATTCAACAATACAAATGGGATCATACATACCTTGCAACACCAGCCCGATGCCTGACCCACTGACTTGGGACTTGCCAGCCGATACAACCACATAGACCCTTTCCCTTGAGATAAAGCTCTCTCTCCTTCGCCATACACACACACACACACACATATACACACACACACACACGTCACTGGTTTTGCTTCTCTAGAGAATCCAGCCTAAGACAGATGGTACTGAAGGAAGAAGTCCAAGCTGCACTAAGACACGGGTGAAAAACAAGGCTCCAGGCATTGATGGAATATCAGTTGAGAAGTTTCAACAAACAAATGCAATGCTTTGAAGTGCTCAGTCCTCTATGCCAAGAAGTTTGGAAGACAGCTACCTGGCCAACTGACTGGAAGAAATCCGTGTTTGTGTCCATTCCAAAGAAATGTGATCCAACAGAATGTGGAAATTATAGAAATTTACAGATGAATAATATCTGTCATTAAAAAACTCCATAAACATAACTGGGGAAAGCGCTAATACACCTCAGTTATTTAAAAGGAAATTTTGTAAAATGTATTAAGATTGATTTTAAAAGGAAAATAAAACATTAGATTAACATAAGTGCTTTGAAGTCCAAACATTTTCAATGAACTTATAATTCTACACTGAGAAAGTAACAGTCGACACAAGGACATCTAGTCAAAAGGGCACCAATCTGTTTCCAACCAACATTTTATAAATTATTCAGTGCAAGCTTAGCGAAATGCTCTTAATCAAGATTACTGTTGGATATTAATAGGATAAAATATTCTGACATAATATTTGAAATCTATGCTGTGATGATAACAGATACAAAGAATCCCTTGGCAATATTAAAAAAAAAAAGTAACTTTAACAGAACTTTTCATTTTTAGAGCTCTATTGTTCTGTAACTCAAGGCCCCAAACGTACCAATGTCGAATATCTATCTTAGGTATAGGATATCCCTTAGAACCAATTGCTTTGGTCAAAAGTGTTATGAACCATCTTAACTAATGGGTAGGAAGTGCCACATTATATAAAGTTATTCTAATGAATTAATCTGTGAGTTATTGTTTCAACTCTCATATGTATCCTTTTTATCCTACGTCGTCGTTGTTGTGTGCCGTCCAGTCGATTCTGAGTCACGGCTACTCTAAGAGTTGAGTATGAGCTTTATCCTATATCTTCATATTATTCTTCTCTGTAAGAACCTCCAATAGATCTGCATTACCACAAGAAAAAGCCTTAAATCCAAACTCCGTAAAGTGGTGTTCAAAATACTCATCACCTTGCTCCAACTAACTTTTCCAACCTTAACTTTCCATTGCTCCACAATGTGAGTACATTACTCCTGCTAAGCTAGTCTAGTACTTAAAAAATATATCTGGAGCATGCTGTTGCTCTCTTGCAAAGCAGCCATCCGATGCCTCGTATAACACTTGGCCCATCTTTAAAGGTTCCCAATGCCTCGTATAACACTTGGCCCTTCTTTTCAGGCTCTGCTCAAGTCTCATCTCTTACATTGAAGATTTCTGGTTGATTCCATCTTCCAAAGAGTTCTTCTACCTCTAATCTTCAACAGCACTTAATGTCTGATTGTGCATATGGGACTTATCGCATAATTGTCTTGAATTGTTGAACGTCTCCCATGTATCTTATCTCCCCCTGGAAGACTCCATCAGCTTTTAGTAGAAATTGCATACCTGAGATACATACTCCACGTCGCCCATCCAAGATTCATTCTCCCTTTCTTTCTTATGAATAGAATCATCCCAATTTTGCTTGGATGGCAATGTGCTTGGTTAAAATGACTCACTGTACAAAATTTCCTGCCAGCCAGGCATGTCTGTGTGACCCTAGTTCTGACTAAACTAAATAATAAACTAGATAGCACAAAAGTCTGTTTTTGTAGAGACCTCCAGAAAAGCTACTGGGGCACTGATGACATCATGGAGCCCCTGTTACAGCCACAGACTGTCTACCTCCAGACTTTTTGTTGTGAAAAATAACTTCTGTTTGGTTAAGCTATTCTAAATGGGTTCCCATTACACGCAGTCAAAAGTAACACTACCAAACGCCTGTGCTCAGCCAAAGACTTCACCAAAAGAGTAAAAAGACCACCTACAGACCGGGAAAAAGTTTTTAGCTGGGACATTTCTGATCAGCGCCTGATCTCTGAAATCTACATGATATTGCAAGAACTCAACTGCAAAAAGACAAATAACCCAATTAAAAAAAGGGCAAAAGATATGAACAGACACTTCACTAAAGATGACATTCAGGTAGCTAACAGATACATGAGGAAATGCTCATGATCATTAGCCATTACAGAAATGCAAATCAAAACTACAATGAGATTTCATCTCACTCCAACAAGGCTGGCATTAACCCAAAAAACACAAAACAATAAATGTTGGAGAGATTGGAACACTTGTACACTGCTGGTGGGAATGTAAAATGGTACAACCACTTTGGAAATTGATTTGGCACTTCCTTAAAAAGCTAGAAATAGAACTACCATACGATCCAGCAATCCCACTCCTTGAAATATATCCTAGAAAAATAAGACCCTTTACACGAACAGATAAATGCACACCCATGTTCACTGCAGTAGTTTACAATAGCAAAAAGATGGAAGCAACCAAGGTACCCATCAACGGATGAATGGATAAATTATGGTATATTCACAGAATGGAATACTATGCATCGATAAAGAACAGTGATGAATCTGTGAAACATTTCATAACATGGAGGAATCTGGAAGGCATTATGCTGAGTGAAATGAGTCAGCTGCAAAAGGACAAAAATTATATAAAACCACTATTATAAGAACTCGAGAAATAGTTTAAACAGAGAAGAAAATATTCTTTGATGGTTACGAAAGGGGGGAGGGAGGGAGGGTGGGAGAGGGGTATTCACTAATTAGATAGTAGATAAGAACTACTTTAGGTGATGGGAAAGACAACACACAATACAGGCAAGGTCAGCACAACTGAACTAAACAAAAAGCAAAGAAATTTCCTGAATAAACTGAATGCTTCGAAGGCCAGTGTAGCAGAGGCAGGCGTTTGGAGACCATAGTTTAAGGGGACATCTGACTCAATTGGCATAATGAAATCTATTGAGAAAACATTCTGCATCCCACTTTGGAGAGTGGTGCCTGGGGTCTTTAATGCTAGCAAGCAGCTATCCAAGATGCATCAACTGGTCTCAACCCACCTGGATCAAAATGGAGAATGAAGAACACCAAGGACACAAGGTAATTATGAGCCCAAGAGACAGAACGGGCCACATAAACCAGAGACTACATCATCCTGAGACCAGAAGAACTAGATAGTGCCTGGCTACAACCAATGAAGGCCCTGACAGGGAACACAACAGAGAACCCCTGAGGGAGCAGGAGAGCTGTGGGATGCAGACCCTAAATTCTGGTAAAAAGATCAGATTTAATAGTCTGACTGAGACTAGAAGGACCCCGGTAGTCATGGCCCCCAGACCTGTTGGCCCAGGACAGGAACCATTCCCATAGCCAACTCTTCAGACAGGGATTGGACTAGACAATGCGTTGGAGAGGGATGCCAGTGAGGACTGAGCTTCTTGGATCAGGTGGACGCTTGAGACTATGTTGGCATCTCCTGTCTGGAGGGGAGATGAGAGGGTAGAGGGGGTTAGAAGCTGGTGAAATGGACGTGAAAAGAGAGAGTGGAGGGAAGGAGCAGGCTGTGTCATTAGCGGGAGAGCAATTGGGAGTATGTAGGAAGGTGTATATAAGTTTTTAGGTGAGAGACTGACTTGATTTGTAAACTTTCACTTAAAGCACAATAAAAATTAAAAAAAAAAAAAGAAAGTAACACTAAGTGGTATGTCTAAACACTATTTTTATGAATAATTTTTTAATTACCAAACAACCATCTAATGGTTAGCATTGGGCTAGTACACAAAAAAACACAAAAGTAAATTAAATAGGGTCCTTGCTGTCCAAAAGCTATTGATGAAAAAAAAGAAAGACACACAAAAACATAAAAAATTAACAAGTTGGATTGTTATTCATTTGATAGTTACTGAGCAAAAAAAGAAAACCCTGGTGGTCTAGTGGTTAAGAGCTACGGCTGCTAACCAAAAGGTCGGCAGTTTGAATCCACCAGGTGCTCCTTGGAAAGCCTATGGGGCAGTTCTACTCTGTCCTATAGGGTCACTGTGAGTTGGAATTGACTTGATGGCAATGACTTTGGTTTTTTGTTTGAGAAAAAAAAAAAAGAGCCAAACCTGTTGCCACCAAGTCAACTCGAACTCATAGTGACCCTATAGGATGGAGCAGAACTGCCCCAAAGGGTTTCCAAGGAGCGGCCAACGGATTCCAGCTGCCGACCTTCTGGTTAGCAGCCAAGCTCTTAGCCGCTGTGCTACCAGGGCTCCAGTTACTGAGCACACGTACACGAATGCGTCAACCAGCAGAGGGACCGTGGAGGACAGAAAGTAAACCAGCCAGGGATTAGGCCTCCAGGAGCTTACAGTCTAATAGCCTTGTTCATAAATAGCTATAAAACAATGTGCAGGACTAAGTGCTATAGAAAAGGCACAGATTAAGTACTAGTTTCAGTGAAGACAAAATTCCTTTTTTTTTTTAGTTGTTGTTGAAAGCATACGCAGCAAAATATACTTTATTCCCTCAATTTAGGGAACCTTGCTAGATGGTACCAAAAAAAAAAAAAAAAACCAAAACCTCATAGCAACCCTACAGGACAGAGTAGAGCTGCCCCACAGAGTTTCCAAGGAGCGCCTGGTGTATTCAAACTGCTGACCTTTTGGTTAGCAGACATAGCTCTTAACCATTACACCACCAGGGTTCCCACTAGGTGGTACACATTAGTTTTATCCAGAATTTAAGAGAAAAGGAGCATAATACCATAGTTCTCTGTTGACAACTTACATTTTACTTCCTGATTGCAAAAGTAAGCTCCTCTGTGTCCTTGCTTCTGCTTTACTCCCCAACTTCAAGGCTCAGAGTGGCAGGAATAAGATGGAGACGGTCAGAATGACAGGATACAATCAGGAAAAGGAGTCCCTTTTCTAACAGTTGCTGTCCTGAATTACAATTGCTTTCGTTTTGTCTCGCACTACACTGTCAGCTCCTGGGGAGATGGGACAACATCAACGGCTGCCACACTGGGAGGTGCCCTAAATGTTTGTTGAATGAAGATCATTTTCTTGACTCATCTTATTCCAGTCTTGTTCTGAGAAAATGTGTCAGAGCAATGCCACAATAGTTATTTAACTGTATAAGAAATCCTCTCCAAGAAATGTGTTTATTATTGACTGAGCCAACAGTCACAATAGATTATTAAGTATTGATATCCTTGGAGAACAACCTCTGGAAGCGGCCGTCTGGGGAAGGATGGAGACTGAGTGATTAGAAACAGTTCTAAGATGGCAGGAACAGTACATTCAAAACTTAAAAATAAAAAAACAAATTTTATCCCCTCTCCATAAAAGTCATCAGCTATAACATAATGAGTACATCAACCCAAAACAAAGATAAAAAAGTTGGCAGAATTCAAATGAGCAGCACATTTACAAAGCTGTATTAAAATGTGTAATTTAACATTTTTGAAAAATTTAATAGTTTGCAAAAATGAAAAGATTCCCTACCTTCCACCAAATATTTTAGTTTAAGAAAATATGTTTTTTTCTTTTTTTTCAGTTTCTGGGTGGTACTCGCCTAGAAGCCAGGAAACATTCCCGGCTTCATTCTTAAGAACTGATGAAATACATCTGCAAAAATAAACAGCTTGAAAAAGATGCGTTTGCCAAAACAAACAAAAAATTAAAAGCAAAAAATTGTTTTTGTCAGATCCTCAATACTTTTCTTTAATAAAGAAGAGATCAAAGTAAAAACCAATGAAGTTTGTATTAGGGGTTGCGTCAGTGAGCATAAATGCTATAAACCTACACACGACACACACAGTCACACAACAGGATGTGAGGGTACAATTTGACAAATGACTAAATTGCTAAAATTTGATTTACGATGCAGAATATTGCTCAGTACTATACGCAAATAACAATGTTTCTGCTTACTTGTCTCTATAACTGAGACCTACACAGAGCGTTGGGGGCGGGGGCGGGGGGGGGGAGGCTCCATTTTCTTCCAAAGTCTAAACATAAACTCTTATCAGTAGGCTGTCTAATGAGTTAAGTCAATCACTAAGTCCCTATATCAATGTGTGCATCTGCAGCAAACAGGCTTTGGAGCTAAGAAAACCATTTCTGTGGTATCCTGCTATTCTGGACAAAAACTAATTTCCTGCCCAGCCCTAGGGGTCACATGATACCAAGTTAATGGGAAAGACACGTAGAGCTGCGGCTCCAACAATTAAACACACACACCCTCCACTCATTATTCTAGGGATTTAAAAAGTAAACTATAACAACCTTAAAAAGAAAAACATAGATAAGACTGTCACATAAGATGAAAATAAGAAACCCAAGGCTCAGAACTGAGAGAGAAAAAAACACTTCAGGACTGTAGCCAGAAAGATAACTGAAAAGATCTTTTTAATGTGAATTGAAATACAAAAGACAAAAATTTGGAGATTAAAAAAAAAAAAAATTACAGGGTGAGTGCAGCTAGAAGACCTCCAACTGGATCATGTGGGGCCAAAAGAAAAGCAAGCTTGACATGGCTTTGAGCTGGAAGTATACATAAACCACAGGAGGAATGTAACTCAAAATTACATTTTACAGATCTGTGTGAGGTCCTGGAACATTCTGTGTTGGGACATTTTCGGATTTCAGAAATTCCACACAACAGCAAGTTGGTAAGCCTTTCTCCCTAATCCACATTTTGGCCCCTATCCTAATTATGTATCTGAAAGTGTCCAATACTGAATATACACACAGGATTCAAAAGCTAAATTTCAAAGAACAAACTGGAATAATACCATTATAAGAGACTGACCCCAACAAAATGTTATGGAAAAAAATCCAAACTGATAAAAAGTATGGTTTATGGCTTATAAATTTTGTGCCCCATCCACTCAACTTTGGAGTAGTATCTTACTTCCCAAATTTGTTTACAACAAAATAAACACATATTCTCAAATTACCAGGAAAACGAACCTGTTTTTGGTTAAGCATGTGTGTCAACTCAGCAGGGCCATGATTCTCGATGGTTTGGCAGTTATGTAGTTTGGCAGTTGTATAATGATGTAATCATCTCCATGATGATGTCTGATATAATGTCATCATCTCCATAATGAGATCTGCTATAAGTAGGCAATCAGTTGGAAGGGAGTTTCCTTGGGGGTGTGGCCTGCATCCAATATAGGTAGACTTTCCGGTAAAGCTCACTGACTTTCGCTCTGCTCTGGATCCTGCATTTGACTCGTCAACATCTGACCTCTGGTTCTGGGGACTTGAGCCAGCGGCCTGCAATCTGACCTGTGGATCTTGGATTCGTCAGCCCCTGCAGCTACATGAGTGAAGAGGAGCCTCCAGCCTGACATCACACCCATGCACTTGGGACTTTCAGCCTCTACAACCATGTGAACATTTCCTTGAGATAAATGTCTGTTTCTCTCTCTCTCTCTCTCTAAATACACACACACTTTACTGGTTTTGCTTCTCTGGAGAACCCAGACTACAACAGAACCTAAACTAAAACTAAGTAGGAATAAATTAGCATCTTTACTACTGCAGATTATACTTAAATATTTAACCCAAGTTAAAAAAAAAAAACCCTAGCTACCATTATCTTTAATCTTGGTTTATACCTACGTTGACAAAAATACATGCTCCTACCAAGACCAAACTACCAAGATGAACAGAACACACCAAAAAATAAATTTATTGCTTTTATCCTAACATTATACAAATCTTATAGCTTGTAAAAATATTGACTATCATCAAATTAACAATGTTTCCAGACCACTTAAAGAATCTGTTTTTAAAAATGTGGTATTAAAAACTCAACACCCCAAGAACAAAAAGACAAACAATCCAATCAAAAATATGGGCAAAGGGCATGAACAAACACTTTGCCAAAGAAGACGCTGAGGTGGCTGACAAACACATGAAGAGATGCTTGCAATCATTAGACATTAAACCACAACCACACCCAGTGCCGTCAAGTCGATCCCGACTCCTAGCGACCCTACAGGACAGAGTAGAACTGCTCCATAGAGTTTCCAAGGAGCGCCTGGCAGATTTGAACTGCCGACCTTTTGGTTAGCAGCCATAGCACTTAACCACTAGGCCACCAGGGTTTTCAAAATCATAATGAGATACGATCTGATCCCTGCAGGGATGGCAATAATCAAAAAAATAGAAAACAACAAATGCTGGTGAGGTTGTGGGGAGACTGGAATTCTTACACATTGCTGGTAGGATGTAAAATGTTACAACCACTATTGAAAACAGTATGGCACTTTCTCAAAAAGCTAGAAATAGAAATACCATATGATCCAGCAATCCCACTTCTAGGTATATACCCTACAGGTATAAGAGCAGTGACATGAATAGACATATTTACACCTATGTTCACTGCAGCATTATTCACTACAGCAAAAAGATGGAAACAGCCTAAGTGCCCATCAATGGATGAACAGATAAACAAAATGTGGAACCTATGTACAATGGAATATTATCCAACAATAAAGAATAATGGGGAGTCTGTGTAACATCTTATAACATGGACGAATCTGGAGGACATTCTGCTGAGTGAAATAAGTCAATCACAAAAAGACGAACATTGTATGATACCACTTTTATAAAAAGTCAAGAACAGGTTTACACACAGAAAGCAACATTCTTTGATGGTTACTAGGGGTGAGAAGGGGAGGGAGGGGCAATCACTTACTAGATAGTGTTGTTGTTGTTACATGCTGTCAAGTCTGTTCTGACTCATAGCGACCCTATGCACAACAGAAAAAAACACTGCCCGGTCCTGCGCCATCCTTACAATCCTTGTTATGCTTGAGCTCATTGTTGCAGCCACTGTGTCAATCCACCTCATTGACGGTCTTCCTCTTTTCCACTGACCCTGTACTTTGCCAAGCATGATGTCCTTCTACATGGACTGATTCCTCCTGACATGCCCAAAGTACGTAAGATGTAGTCTTGCCACCCTTGCTTCCAAGGAGCATTCTGGTTGTACTTCTTCCAAGAGAGATTTGTTCGTTCTTTTGGCAGTCCATGGTATATTTAATATTCTTCGCCAACACCACAATTCAAAGGTGTCAATTTTTCTTCAGTCTTTCTTATTCATTGTCCAGCTTTCACATGCATATGATGCAACTGAAAATACCATGGCTTGGGCCAGGCACACCTTAGTCTTCAGGGTGACATCTTTGCTCTTCAAAACTTTAAAGAGGTCCTTTGCAGCAGATTTACCCAATGCAATGTGTCGTTTGATTTCTTGACTGCTGCTTCCATGGCTGTTGATTGTGGATCCAAGTAAAATGAAATCCTTGACAACCTCAATGTTTTCTCCGTTTATCATGATGTTGCTTATTGGTCCAGTTGTGAGGATTTTTGTTTTCTTTATGTTGAGGGGAAACCCTGGTGGCGTAGTGGTTAAGTGCTACAGCTGATAATCAAAGGGTCAGCAGTTCAAATCCACCAGGCGCTCCTTGGAAACTCTATGGGGCAGTTCTACTCTGTCCTATAGGATCACTATGAGTTGGAATCGACTCGACGGCACTGGGTTTGGTTTTGGGTGTTGGTTATGTTGAGGTGCAATCCATATTGAAGGCTGTGGTCTTTGATCTTCATCAATAAGTGCTTCCAGTCCTTTTCACTTGCAGCAAGCACGGTTGTGTCATCTGCATAACACAGGTTGTTAATGAGTCTTCCTCCAATCTTGATGCCCCGTTCTTCTTCGTACAGTCCAGCTTCTCGGATTATTTGCTCAGCACACAGATTTAATAGGTATGGTGAAAGGATACAATCCTGAAGTACACCTTTCCTGACTTTAAACCAATCAGTATCCCCTTGTTCTGTGCAAACAACTGCCTTTTGATCCATGTAAAGGTTCCTTAGGAGCACAATTAAGTGCTCTGAATTCCCATTCTTCGCAATGTTGTCCATAATTTATTATGATCCACACAGTCAAATGCCTTTGCATAGTCAATAAAACACAGGTAAACATCCTTCTGGTGTTCTCTGCTTTCAGCCAGGATCCATCTGACATCAGCAGTGATATCTCTGGTTCCATGTCCTCTTCTGTCAGTTTGTCATGCTGTGGGGGCTTGTGTGTTGCTGTGATGCTGGAAGCTATGCCACCGGTATTCAGATACCAGCAGGGTCACCCATGCAGGACAGGTTTCAGCTGAGCTTCCAGACTAAGACAGACTAGGAAGAAGGACCCGGCAATCTACTTCTGAAAAGCATTAGCCAGCAAAAGCCTTACAATAGCAGTGGAACGCTGTCTGATACTAGATAGTGCACATGTGTTAATTCTGATGATGGGAAAGAGAATACACAATATGGGGGAAGTTGGCACAACATGATCAAGGCAAAGGAAGACACCGAGAGGTACACAAGAATAAAGGACCACTGTAGTGAATGCTGTAACATATACAATTCTGCTACAACAGTAACACCAACCAAAAATTTGTGAGTGGTTACATAGATATATGTGTGTGCTATACAGCTGTGGGGGGGCATATGGGAGTACATGCGTGTGCATATATAGGTATAGCTGAGGATGTCTGTATACACATGTTTGTATGTACTGCATATATATTCATATATATAATAAAGCACATAGGGGGCACAGTTGTGGAAACTTCTTAGACATACTCAAACACCTCGGACTTGAAGGCTAAGGATCATGGTCTCAGGGGACATATAGGTCAATTGACATAACAAAGTTCCTAAAGACAACGTTCTACAGCCTAGTTTGGTATGTAGGGTATGGGGTTTTAAAAGCTTGCGAGTGGCCATCTAAGATACAACTATTGTTCACTTCCCATTTGGAGCAAAGGAGAGTGAAGAAAACCAAAGGCTCACGGAAGCAATTAGCCCACAGGACTAATGGCCCACGTGAACCACAGCCTCCTCTAGCCTGAGACAAGAACTAGAAGACTGCTCTGACCAGGGACACAATAGAAGTCCTAGTTAGAATGGGAGAAAAATGTAGAACAAAACTCAAGTTCATAAAAACATCCAGACGTACTGGACCGATAAAAATTGGAGGAACCCCGACTATGGTCCTAAAACACCCTTTTAACCTGGAACTGAAGCCACTCCCAAAGGTCACCTTTTAGCCAAATAATAGATTGGCCTATAAAATAAACAATAACACCTGTAAGGAATGTGCTTCTTAGAACAGTCAACTAGATGAGGCTAAACAAGCAACACTTGCCCAAAAGCAATGACGGGAAGTCAAGGAGGGGCAGGGAAACTGGAGGGATGGAAACGGGGGAGGCAGGGTGGAAACAGGGAAAGTGCTGACATATTGCAGGGATGGCAACCAGTGTCACAGAACAATCTGTGTGCATCGTTGGATGGGAAACTAATTTGCTGTGTAAAGTTTCACCTCAAACACAATAAAATGTTTTTTAAAAATGTAGCTAATAACCCTACAAAGTAGACATCATTTATGACCATTTTATAGATAATAAAAGTGATATTCAGAAAGGTAAAAAAAAAAAAAAAAATGTAGTATATACACAGAATGGAATATGATTCTGCCATAAAGAGAAATGAAGTCCTGAAACATGTGACAATACAGGTGAACCCTGAAAACACGCTGAGCGAAATAAGTCAATCACAAGAAGATAAAGAACGTCTAATCTCACTAATATAAAACACTTACTAGGCAAAGGCCTGGAGATCAGAGTCTAACAGTGGTTACGAGAGGTGGGGGAAGGGGAGACAGGGGGAGAGAGGGCAACCATGGTCCAGCCAGCACTGAGTTTCTGGGGATGGAAAATACGGTGATGCATGTTGGTGATGGTTGTCCAATGGGACTGACGTAACTGGTTTCACTGAATTGTGTAAGTGAAAAAGGTTGGATTGGCAAACGCTGTGCTACCTATCAAGCTGTGTGCATAAACACGCAGTGGTTGCCTCAAAACTACAAGCAGCGATAAGGCTGCTAGAATGAGGGCTCCACTATCTGATCGGGTTGGCCTGCGCACACAAAGATACCTTACAATGTGTTGGCAACTGAAGACTGTTATTGTTATTTATAGAAGGTGAAACAGTAAACAACAGCAACAGATTTGAGGTGAACTGGTCTCCTTCACCCCTACAAGCACACCAATTAGCATTGTAGGAGAGGAGCCCATTTATGTCTAAAAGGGGACCTGCTCAGCCTTCCCAAATTACACGTGCCCATTACTGTGTCACTGGGCAGGTGTATCAGCAGGTGTGTGTGATATCCACTCAGGCCAGGGGCAATGTGGCTGTGTTTGTTCTCTCTCTGCCTCTCTCCACTGCTTTTCTTACTGGACCAGTGCCTACTGGTCCAGCTCTCAACCAGCAGCTTTGGGACAACCCTGGGCTAGTGTCAGGGTTAGGCAGGCATTATGACAGCTCTCAAGGCAAAACTGTCTTATGGGCAATGCCTGTAAGTTATATGCCCACGCATCTTCAGGAACCTCTACACCCTTCAGACAGGCCTCCTCTCGGCCCCCTTAGGAGAGGCCTCCTCTCGGCCTCATCAGGACAGGCTCCTCTCGGCCCCCTCAGGACGGGTTCCTCTCGGCCTCCTGAGGACAGGTTCCTCTCAGTCCCCTCAGGACAGGCTCCTCTCAGCCCGCTCAGGACAGGTTCCTCTCAGCCCCCTCAGGATAGGCCTCCTCTCAGCCTTAGGGTTACAGCTGTCAGCACAGCTGGGGCATCTGCCACTGCTAAAGGCAGGCCAGCTTGGTTCCCACGCTGCCACTTGCTCTGCTCAGGGGTCCGCCTGCGTGGGCCCAGACTGTGGCTACTTTCTTTTTATGGGGTGCCCACCTCTGCTGGGAATTTCCTGTCCACAGCTGCCCAGCTCCACTCTGTGGGCTGACTCTGCCCACCGCCATTCTCTCTGTGGGCCGACTCGCCCACCACTGCCGTCTGCTGGTCTCTTGGTTCCCACAGCTCGCACCACTGCTGCTGTTTCTCTCCTGTGCTTGCCGCCATTTCTCTTGGCCTTTAGTGTTTATCAGCTCGGTACAGCCCTTTTGCTTGGACCTACGAGGTTCTCAGTGTAGGGACCCTGGGTCCAAAGGACATGCTCCTCTCCAGGTTCCTGCTGATCAGGAGGTTCCCCAAAAAACCTCTGTGGGATTGGGCGATTACACAGGAAAATTCCTTATTAATTTCAAGGTGTGGCTTTCCTAGCAGAACCATAAACCAACCAATCCATTTGGGTGGACTGCAAGCCTTTTATGAGAATAGTAAACCAACCAATCCTTGCAAGGCTGCTTATGCAGAAAGCAAACCAACCAATAATCCTTGCAAGCCACTTGTGCAGCCAGCAAACTGACTGATCTTTTGGCAGATTGCAGCCCAACCAATCATTTTGGGAGAATTCCAAACCCAGGGCCAGAAAGGCCACATAAGAGAAACCACATTGCACCACATCTATATTTTTACGGCAATTAAAAAAAAAAAAATCTAAAATAAAGAACCTGAACTTGTGTCAAACAATATGGAAAGAGCCTACAAATGTTCCCCGTATGATTTATGGGGATCCCTGGCAGCGCAGTGGTTAAAAGCTTGGCTGTTAACCTAAAGGTTGGCAGTTCGAATCTACCAGCTGCTCCTTGGAAACGCTATGGGGTATTTCTACTCTGTCCTGTAGGGTCACTATGAGTCAGAATTGACTTGACAGCAACAGGTCGGTTTATGGTTTATAGCTGTTATAAATATATTTAAAACAGATTGCACCCCCTACAGGGGAATGTTTAGTTTGCACTAAGTAAGTTAATTTTAATTTTGGAGCAAGTAAGTTTATTTCATTTACAATTATGGCTTAGACAATAGAGAGGATGAGAGTGAGCTACCGTGAGAATGAGTTGGTACACTTGTTTCCTGGAAACAAAGACACAATTCCATGGAGAATTTACAAAAGGCTAATAGGCACCTGGTATAAACAAAGGGTGTCATTTGTGAAAACAAGAGAGTGTGAGCTCTGTCCAAGCATAAAGGATAAGTTATCTTACTTTTAAAAGTGCCTTCTAGTACACTGGTTTTGTATCAAACACAATACAGATATTGTTTACTAACTATACCCTGGGCTTAGAGACAGACAACCTAATTAAGCAAAAACATACATGACAACATGCTTTGGATAGGAACATGTTAGAAATATCATAGAACTTATAAACAAATACTTAAGATTGGACAGGAAAACAATTCAAAGTAGTTTTCTAAGCACAACCAGTAATGACATCAAATAACACACCTAAACTCTAATTTAGGGCACAGGCTTCCGATTCACAGCAGTGTCCATCAGAAACATTTACGACAACTATCTGCAAGCCAATAAACTACAGTGACATGCGGACCTGTAACATGTCCTGGGAGACCACTTTTCCTTCAACCTCAAGGTCCCTAAACTTAAAACCCAAATGCCTTCAAGGCCAGAGGAATTAAATGTGGGAAGTGACAGGTTTAGAAGAAGTGGGAGGCAGGGTTTGGCAAGCCCAAGCCTCTTGCCATCGAGTTGATTCCAACTCATAGTGACCCTATAGGACGGAGTAGAACTGCCCCATAGGGCTTCCAAGGAGCAGCTGGTAGATATGAACTGCTGACCTTTTGGTTAGCAGTCGTAGCTCTCAAGCACTGCGCCACCAGGGCTCCAAGCCCCAACAAAAGGAAAGCTTACACTGAAGCAAAACAATAACTTTATTCCATCCCAACAGAACATTTGAGTGCCGAATTCAGCCCCAGGTAGAATTCAATCCACAACTGCCAGTTTGTGATTTTAGGATTAGACAACAGAAGCAAATTAGAACAGTAAATACATGAATTAATAAAAGAGGATCTAGACATAAATATCTAGGAATACGTAGACTCTAAAAAGGGGGATTTCTGTTTGATAAGTACATTATTCACAGTTACTGATACATATTTAGCCCTAAAACAATGCTTGTATCATGTGAAAAGTGCAAAATTAGCTGTGGCTGAGTAGCCCTGACTCCATTATGTGAGACACTTTGGTAAATCTGTGTAAATTATAGGTTCTAAGAAGAGAGTTAACATTGTGGAGCAGGGAGGGTTTCAGGAAAACAGATTGAGAAAAGGAATGAAGTTATTTGGAAGAGACTACTAAAACAGGGATACCTGCTGAGGTCCATCTAATCACCATAGAAAGAAAGTTGAGAGGGGTTTCCCACCACCTCTACCACCACCATCTTCAGAGCCCCATGTGGAGAAGATGAAAGCTTCAAGGTAACCGGAAACCTTCATCTAAGGCACAATATTAAAAAAAAGATTATTTCAAAAAAAACAAAAAGCAGCAAAATAAAACCAGTTGAGTTCTCTTTGTGCGGCATTTCTACCGCTCTGGTAAGAACAAAATACTTACACACTCTTAATATGAATTGGGTAATTTCAGGGATTTCACAAACGAGTGAAGTGCTCTTATATTTGTGCTTAATGCTGGCGTTGCACAATATAAAGAGAAATGGTAAAATCCAGGCTCATAATTTTAAGTGGCCTGGAGGATGGAGTCTGGGATCCTGGTGAGCACAGAAGTGCCAAGCGAGCCTTGCTTCTGGGTTTCTCTTGCACAAGAGAAAAACAAACTTCTACTTTATTTCAGCCAATATTACTTGGGTTTTCTGTGACATATAGCTAAATCTAATCCTAAAATTTAAGAGATTAAAATCTAGAAACCATAGTCATAAAAGGTGACTGATATCAAAGAAAACCTAAAATATCATCTGTGGGCTAATTATCACAGCAAACAAAGCCGCCTGGGAATCCGGGAAGGTCTGCTGAGGTACAGGAAGCTGGCTGAATAGGTCTGTGGCCTGTCTGCCCTCCGTGCTGGAAACACGACCGGAATCTAACACTCCGCTCCCTCATGAAAGTAACATTTCCAAAAGAGTTAACACAGAAAGAAGGTAATGGTGTTCTAAACCTTGTATCAGGCAACCATTTTCACTGAAAATGATGACACAGAAGGGAAGAGAAAGACAGGGCAATATAAGGTAAGGCTAGCAGAAGAGAACTGCCAAACTGTAGACAGACAGACAACATCGGTGAAGATCAAAACCTACCCTTAAAAATCTAAAGAAAAAGAAGAGAGTGGAGAATTTTAGCCTCTGAGTTTTGGGGTCTCTATTCTGACCTACAGAAACCCTGGTGGTGTAGTAGTTAAGTGTTACGGCTGCTAACAAAGGGTCAGCAGTTCGAATCTGCCAGGCGCTCCTCGGAAACTCTACGGGACAGTTCTACTCTGTCCTGTAGGGTCGCTATGAGTCGGAATCGACTCGACGGCACTGGGTTTTGTTTTTTTTTCTGACCTAACTTGGGGAGGTTCCAAATACAAGCTAATGCATATATGGTTCTTTCCTTTCCTACGTCCACTTCAGTGTTCATCATCCAAAAGCAAAGCATCCTAAAACAGCTCCTAGATTTCTTCACTAATGATATCAACTCTCAAAACATACATTTTAAGTAATACAGTATCTAGTCAATCAATCAACATTGACTGGCCTGTCTGGGTAGCATTTTAGTAAGGTGTGAAGGTTTATAAAAGGAAAAGATAGTTCACACCTAAACTTCAGTTTTCACGTCTGGATAGGGATGACAGACATTACATTTGCAAAGAAATTGATTCTAACATTACGAAGGAACAAAAAAAGAGGGGAAAACGTTAGCAAAACTTGTAAATAGGTTAACTATAGAAAAAAAGAAATAAAATGAATTAAATGTTGAAGAGAATAAAAGAATCATTGAAGCTGATGGTACTTTATATATGATTTATATTATATGTTCATATTATAATAACATAGACTTCCTGATAAATGAAAAAAAATCAACCTACAAGTACATTTAAAGTTTGAATACTGTGCCCCATGGATGAAAAGCTAGGTTGTACAAAAGCTTTATCTCAATAAAAGTATGCACTTAATTTTTTTCATTTCCATTTATTGATGTCTTACTTCCTCTAGAACTTGCTAAAAGCCCTTATACAGTGTTCTGAAAAGAAAAGGCTGATGAAGTAAAAGATGATGAGTCTTGAGGTTTCATACATCATGTTTATTTGAAATTCTTGCTTTTAATCTTTTTGAACATACTCGTACCCCCTGAGCCAATTCCGACTCCTAGCGACCCTATAGGACAGCCCCATAAGGTTTCCAGTGAGCTGCCGGTGGATTCAAACTGCCGACCATTTCGTTAGCAGTCATAGCTCTTAACCACTACACCACCAGGGCTCCCCTTTTGAACACAGTACAATTAAAATCAAACAAACGGGAGATTTTACTCTTTAGCGTAACTTTCTAACAAATTTTAAGTGAATCATAAATGGAAATTCTCTCAATTCACAGTGTCAAGTATTTTCTTATATATTGCTACTTGTTGTTAGGTATCGTCGAGTCAATTCTGAGTAGTACTGCCCCACAGGATGCCCTAGGCTGTAATATTTACAGAGCTGCTGGTGGGTTTGACCCACCAAGCCCATAACCATTGTGCTCCTTATTGATAGTTAGCACTTGTAAATATAAAGACAACAATAATATTCTAATTACAGAATATGCAGAATTTCCGCTATTATTTCACAAAAATGTGCAAATGTGTAATTATAGCTGTAGTTCATTCCAAGCTAAAAATATGGGGTTGATATTTATCATCAGACAGATTATGGATAACATGAAGAACTGGAATTCCAGAACACTTAACTGTGCTCGTGAGGAACCTGTACATAGACCAAGAGGCGATCGTTGGGACAGAACAAGGGGATACTGCATAGCTTAAAGTCAGGAAAAGTGTGTGTCAGGCTGCATCCTTTCGCCATGCTTATTCAGTCTGTATGCTGAGCAAATAAACTGAGAAACTGGATTATATCAAGAACACGGCATCAGGACTGGATGAAGACTCATTAACAACCTGTGATATGCAGATGACACAACTTTGCTTGTAGAAAGTGAAGAGGATTTGAAGCACTCACAGATGAAGATCAAAAACCAAAGCCTTCCATATGGATTACACCTCAACATAAAGAAACCAAAAATCCTCACAACTGGACCAATAAACAACATCATGATAAACAGAAAAAATATAGAAGTTGTGAAGAATTTCATTTTACTTGGATCCACAACCAACACCTATAGGAGCAGCAGTCAAGACATCAAACAATGCATTGAACTGGGCAAATCGGCTGCAAAAGACCTCTTTAAAGTGTTAAAAAAAAAAAAAAAACTAAGATGTCACCTTCAAGACTAAGGTGCACCTGACCCAAGCCATGGTATTTTCAATCGCCTCATACTCACACAAAAGCTGGACATTGAATAAGGAAGACTGAAGAAGAATTGATGTCTTTGAATTATGGTGTCGACTAAGAATATTAAATATACCATGGACTGTCAAAAGAACAAACAAATCTGTCTTGGAAGAAGTACAGCCAGAATGCTCCTTAGAAGCAAGGACAGAGAGGCTACGTCTCACATCCTTTGGACATGTTATCAGGAGGGATCAATCCCTGGAGAAAGGACACCATGTTTGGTAAAACAGAGGGTTGGCAAAAAAGAGGAAGACTCTCAACAAGATGGATCGACACAGTGGCTGCAACAATGGGCTCAAGCATAACAACAACTGTGAGAATGGCGCAGGACCACGCAGTGTTTCGTTCTGTTGTACATAAGGTCGCTATGGGTTGGAACTAACTCGACAGCACTTAACGACTATAGAGAAATATAAAAATATCATCTATCAACTAAAGCATTTCATTAAAGAATGGATATTTTAACACTAGAAGAGGAAGGACAAATTTTCAGATTAAGAAACAAAAAATTTCCCAAGATGGGAAGTCAGAACTGGGCTAAACCAAAAGCTAAGAAGTTTCCTGAACACAACCAAACCCTTTGAGGGACAGAGTAGCAGGGGCGGGGGTCTGGGGGCCATGGTTTTGGGGGACATCTAGGTCGACTGGCAAAACAAAGTTTATTAAGAAAATGTTCTGCATCCCACTTCGGTCAGTGGTGTCTGGGGTCTTAAAAGCTAGCAAGTGGCCATCTAAGATACAGCAATTGGTCCCAACCTACCCGGAGCAAAGGAGAATGAAGAACACCAAAGACACAAAGAAAAATATTAGCCCAAGAGACAAAAAGGGACACATAAACCAGAGACTCCATCAGCCTGAGACCAGAAGCATTAGATGGTGCCCGGCTACCACCAATGATGACCCTGCCAAGGAATATAACAGAGTTCTGACGGAGCAGGAGAAAAGTGTGGTGCGGAACTCAAATTCATGTAAAAAGACCAGATTTAATGGTCTGACTGAGAACAGAGGAACCCCCAGAAGCCATGGCCCCTGGACTCTCTGTTAACTCAGAACTAAAACCACCCCGGAAGCCAACCCCTCAGACTGAGATTAGACTGGACTATAAAACATAAAATAATACTTATGAAGTGTATCTTCTTAGTTCAAGGAGCTACATGAGACTAAATGGGCAGCTCCTGTCCGGAAGCGAGATGAGAAGGCAGAAAGGGACAGGAACTGGTTGAATGGACACGGGAAATCCAGGGTGGAAAGGGTGAGTAGGCTATCACATTATAAGGACAGCAACTAGGATTATATAACAATATCTGCATAAATTTTTGTATGAGAAACTAACTTCAACTGTAAACTTTCACTTAAAGCACAATAAATAAAACAAAACTTTACGGATCACACACAAAAAAAAAATTCCCCAAGATGGGATGGCTGGCCTCCCTACACTGACGTATATGTGCTCTGCGTTCAGATCCTACTTTTTCTCATTTCTCCGTGGATTAGTGCTTGGATTTAAATTTGGGGATCTTCAATTCAGGCACAAACAAGATTTAGCCGGTTTAAGACTGTATATAATTTATTACATTTACCACTTACTGAGGAAAGGAAACATACTATTCAGAAATTCATTCCATAAATATTTACCAGGCACCTACTATGTGCCAGACACTGCGAACGAGACAAAGTCCCTACTTTCACTGAAGCCCACATTTGAGTGGGCAGAAACGATAATAAGCGAATTAACACACGTATGTTCATGTACTGATCCATGTGAAGCGTGAAAAAAGGAAGTAAGGTGGGGGAAGGACACAGGGAGAGAGACAGTGTTCAGAGGAGTCCTCTCTAACCAAGGGACATCTGAGCAGAGACCTGAATGAAGGGAGGGACTGAGTTATTTAGATACCCCCAGGAATAATAAGGGTTAATAGTTACATAGCATTTACTCCTGTGCCAGGCACTATTATAAGAGCTTATCTCATTCAATTCTTATAACTACTCTGAGTACTGTATTTTTATGCAAATAACACGTGCCTTCTCCATTTGTTTGCCAGCCGCTCCCTCCCCCAATGAGGTATTTTCATAAATGCCTCTACGCCAATCTTTTTTGACATGTTGCTGTGAACAAAAAAATTAGCATAGTCGACTTACAAAAATACCTTGAGGAGGAAGGGAACGGCTGGCAAACAAACTTAGAAGGCATGCGTTATTCTTGTAAAATTATGGTAGGTACTATTACTATCCTCATTTTACAGATGAGGAAACTGAGGATCAGAGAGGCTGAGCAATTTACCCAAGGTCACACAGCTAGTAAATTGCAGAGCTGCAATTTAAACTCAGAGGGTGTGGATGGTACAGCGGGAAGCAGGAGGCAGCTCACATGGGGCTTCAAACAGCATGGTAAGGTCTACATGTTTTATTGCGAGCAAGACAGGGAGCCAATAAGCATTGTCGGCAGAGAAGAGTCATGATCTGCCTCGCATTTTGAAGCCTCACTCTGGCTGCTGCACAGAGAATAGGCTATCTGTGGCCCAGGTGAAAACAGGGAAACCAGTCTGATGGCTGCTGGAATAGTCCCAGGAGAGAGATGACGGTGGTTCAGATCCAAGAGCTGAGCAATGGGGGTGGAGGGAAGAGAAGCGGTCAGATTCTGGGTATATTCTGAAAATAGAACGAAGTTTAGTGATGAACGGGAGGCGGGAAGAAAAGAAACAGGAGAGTAATAGATGACGTGAAGGTTGTGGCCAGAGCAAGTGCAAGTACGAAGCTGCCACTTGCTGGAATAAGGAACACTGGGTAAGGAACAGGCTGGGGGGGAAATCGGAAGTTTGGTTTTGGATGCTCTAGGTTTAATATGCCTGTTAGACGCCTAAGTGAAGTGCCTGGACATGTGAGTCTGGAGTTGGGGTCTAGATACACACATTTGGGATATATCAGTTTGTAGATGAGATGTAAAGCCTTGGAACCACAGATGGAGAAGAGGGCCCAGGACCAAGACCTGGGGCACTGCTGTATGTACAGACAGAGGTGAGGGGGAACCAAGAATGGAGACTCTGCAGGGCTGTCAGTTAAGGCAAGAGGAAAACCATAAGCGTGAGGTGTCCTGGAAGCCGAGGAGGAGAGATTTCAAGAAGTTAGGCATCAACTGTGCAAATGTTGCTGAGAAATAGGGTGAGATGTGGGGGCAGACAACTGGGCGCTGGACTTAACGCTTGGAGGTCATAGGTGAGTTCAGCAAAGGCAGTGGCAGTGGACTGCAGCAAAGCGGAGACAGTGAGCAAGAAACAAGTCCTTCAGGGAGTTTTCCCATAAACAGAAAGTACAGAAAATGGGGTAATATCTGTAAGGAGTAAGAGATCTAGAAAGTGTTTAGTTTTTTTAAGATGGGAGATACTGCACCATGTTTGTTTGCTGATGGACAGACATGACCTAAGAGGCAAGTTAGAGGATAACTGCTGGAGGAAAGCCCTTGAGTAGGCAGGTGGGGTGAGGATCCAGAGCACACGTGGAGGGGCTGGTCTTGGAGACAAGCACAGGTTGTTTGTCCACCGAGCAGGAGAAGCCAGGAAGTTCAGGTACGGTCACAGGTGGGCTGGGAATGGGAGCGTGACGTCTACGCCAGTGCTTTCAGTACACATGTATCACCTGGGAACCTGGTTAAAAAGCAGTCTGGAGGTCTGGGTGGGGTCTGAGGGTCTGCAGCTCTAATCTGTTCCCAGGTGATATTGATACCGCTGGTCCACGGACTACACTTGTAAGTAGCAAGGCTCTATGCTTTGTTTTTTAAATAATAATTTCTTTCTGACTATAAAAAGAGATATATATTTGTTGTATAAATACAGAAAATACAGGATATAAAAATTCTACACTCAGAAGTCATCACTGTTACTATTTAAACGTATAGATTTCCAGGGTTTTTCTGTGTTTACATGTGTATGTAATAACGATCATTTTTAGAAAGGTCGAATCTCACAAGCTACTTATCTGCTTGTTGTTTTTTTAACAATATAGTGAGCATCTTCTAACTTCCTTAAACTTTTTTTTAATATTATTTCAATGAGATCAATATATATAAACTCAGATACGGAAAAATATATTACAGCGGAATATTATTTGGCCATAGGGAGAAGTGAAGTTGTAATACATGCTAGGGCACGGATAAACCCTCGAAACATTATGTTGAGTGAAGGAAGTCAGACGCCAAAGGACAACTATTGCATGACACCACTTCTATGAAATATCTACAACAGGCAACTGCAGAGACAAAAGTCTGTTAGTGGTTCCCAGGGCCTGTGCAGGAGCGGGGAGGTTATTGTTTAGGGGGGCACTGAGTTTCTGTTCAGGGTGATGAAAACTTTTGGGGTGATTGTTGTAAAACACTGCAAATGTAACTAATGTCACTGAATTAACATGTAAAAGTGGTTTAAATGGCAATTTTTTTTTTAATTGTGCTGTATGTGAAAGTTTACAGAGCAAATTAGTTTCTCATTAAACTGCTCATACACAAATTGTTTTGTGGCATTGGTTTCCAACCCTGCAATGTGTCAACATTCTCCCCTTCTCCACCTCAGGTACCTTGCTTCCATTCATTCAGTTTTCCTGTCCCTTCCTGCCTTATTGTCTTTGCTTTGGGGCTGGTGTGCCCATTGGCTCTCATATACATGATTGAACTATGAAGCACATTCCTCACGTATGTTATTGTTGACCCTATAGACCTGCCTGATCTTTGGCTGAATTCAGGGTGAACCTCAGGAGTGACCTCAATATGGAGTTAAAAGGGTGTCTGGGGTAAATGTTTTGTTTTGTATAGTTTCACCACAATAAAATTGAGGAAAAACTTTAGTGTACTGGAGGAGAAAACTTCCTGCAGGGACAGCAGCTAAACATACACAAAGCATTGTAAACAAACAAACAATTTCCCTCCAGCAACACCGCCCAGCCATTCCAGAACCACAAATGCTGTGGCAGGGAAGCGGAGCACCACCCTAGGCTTCTCAGATCCTCCAGGACCTACCTGGGTAATTTCATGCCAACCACCATCCACCTGTCTTGGAAGAAATGCAATCAGAATGCTCTTAGAAGCAAAGATGGTGAGACTATGTCTCACATACTTTGGACATGTTATCAGGAGGGGGCAGTCCCTGGAGAAGGACACCATGCTTGGTAAAGTAAAGGATCAGTGAAAAAGAGGAAGGCGCTCAATGAGATGGATTGACACAGTGGCCACAACAATGGGCTCAAGCATAACAACGATTGTGAGGATGGTGCAGGACCGGGCAGTGTTTCATTCTGTTGTACATAGGGTCTATGTACAACAACGGACTCTATGATACATAACGACAACAGCCACCATCAACCTCAAGGTTTTTAACCCCCAGAGGGCAACAGAGACACTTCAATGTCAACTCCCACTCCTCTCTGTCCCAGGCTTCCCCCAGAGGAACCTGAAGTACTTTCCTCCTTCCTTAGGAAGGAACCCTGGTGGCGCAGTGGTTAAGGTCCTGGACTACTAACCAAAAGGTCAACGGTTTGAAACCAACAGTTGCTCTGAGGGAGAAAGAGGTGGCAGTCTACTTCTGTAGAGACTGATAGCCTTGGAAACCCTACGGGGTGGCTATGAGTTGAAATCAACCCAACAGCCGTGGGTCTGGTGGTTCTTTAGGAAGGAGAGTGGTACCTTCCTACCTCAGATCTCAGATTCTCGCTACATTCTGGCTTACAGTAAAAGTGTACACGGACAGCCAAATTTTTCTCCACACGTACAAAAGAGGAACTTTTCAATATAGAAACAAAGGCTAGCTTTGTTTCCCCATGGATTAAGAAAAAAATCTAATTTGAAACTTAAAGCAAAATCATGTCCCTTTGTCCTAGGCTATATCCACCTTTCCCTCCTCCATGGTGAAGTATCTCAAAAATTATTACTCGGTTATGTGATTTTTAATGAGTGCACAATATTACATTGTATGAATACATTATAATTTATTTAACCAGTTCACTATAAGTGAACACTGTAATTACTTGTGGTACAGTGGCTAAGAGTTCGGTTGCTAACCAAAAGGTTGGCAGTTGGAATCTACCAGGTGCTCCTTAGAAACCCTGTGGGGCAGTTCTGCTCTGTCCTGTAGGGTCACAATGAGTCACAATCGACTCGATGACAACAGGGTTAATTACTGTAGTTTCACTATTATAAACAACTGTACTGACACATGGATCTACGCGTGTCTGACTGTTTCCCGGGAGTATACTCCTATACGTGGAATCACAGAGTGAAAGGAAAGGGCCTGAGTATTTGCTTGGATTAACAGAGGGCCCCTACAGACCTGGCATGGAACAGATGTTTGGGAGACAATCACAGTTTCCACCACAATTAGAAGTGCTTTAAATGTATTCATTAATTTCAAATGAATTGATATCTTTATGATATCAAGTCTTGTCATCCAAAAAAAATAACACCTCTCTCCATTTATTCAAGATTTCTGCTTTTCTTATTTTAGTGAGGGCTTGGAGTTTTCTTCACATATATTTTGCACACGTGTGCAATTCAGAGCCCTGGCAGTGCAGTGGTTAAGCGCTGTAGTTGCTGACTAAAAGGTCGGCAGTTCGAATCCACCAGCCGCTCCTTGGAAACCCTATGGGGCAGTTCTACTCTGTCCTACAGAGTCACTATGAGTCAGAATCGACTCAACAGCAACGGGTTTGGTTTTTTGGTCTGTATTGTTTAAGTTTCTCTCTCTCTTTTTAATTTAAACTAGATTAAGCATGAAAGAAGGATTATTTTATTTATGTAACTAGGAAGTTCTAGGCAGTACTGTCCTTAGACCTAAGCAAAAAGCCCTTGCCCTGTACCCACATTTTATAGGACCCCCACATAGATGCCACAAAACCATGAATTTATTTAGGAATGCATGACTGTCCTTGTGACTCAAGATGTGGCACTTGGAACTGGTGAACACCACCCTCCACGCTAAACGTTCACTCTCATGGTTGACACCGTTCAGGTTCCCGTTTCTCCACATCTCTTGCCCTGTGTCCTCAAAACAAAAACCAACTCTCTGTGAATGCTGTACCACCGGGACCTTGGAGACTGGGCCTGCTTCCAACAGCTGGGAGCACCTAAGTGGTGGAAGTACTTCGGTAATGGCTAATTGCTAATTACCTTGCCGAATTCCTTCTCTTCCACGGCATGGATGCAATAGCTTCTTGCATAAATGAAGCATCTTTCTGGTAACGCTGAGCATCTACAGTCGCGCTTCTCTGTTACCAATTTGTGGTTCTACAGGAGTAATTCACAGTACTCTTAAATTTGTAAAGTTTTAGGTGTAGTTGTTACATGCTTGAAGCATACCATTTCTTTACAGTGTCTTAGTTATCTAGTACTGCTGTAACAGAGATGCCACAAATGGATGGCTTTAACAGAGTTTTATTTTCTTAGAGTTCAGGAGGCTAGAAGTCTGAATTCAGGGTGGACACGCAGGGGGAAGGCCCTCTCTCTCTGTTGGCTCTGGAGGAAGGTCATAGTCTCTTTGAGCTTCTGCTCCTGGGCTGCTCTGACGTGGCTTGGCATCTCTCTTCCCCCATCTCTGCCTCTCTTGCATGCTCATTAATCTCTATTATATCTCAAAAGATTCTGACTCAAGATACACCCTACACTAATTTTGTCTCATTAACATAACAAAGACTGATCCATTCCCAAATGAGATTATAACCCCAGGCACAGAAGCTAGGATTTACAACATATATTTTGGAGGTACATAATTCAATTCATAACACATTAACTAGATGAATATTTAACACTAAAATTAGGAATAGTTTTATGTATGTGAAAATAATACAATTAAATAGTCAAAAGATTAAATTTTAAAATGTCAGCTTTATCTTAATTTTATTAAAACACTTGATATTAATTAATTATAATTTGTAGTCTATCTTTTAATATCAGTACATGATTTTAAATATTTTAGAGGATAAATGACATTTTTGGAAAACATATGGGAAAGTTTAATTTTTCAAAATTTGCATTTGCTTTAATTTACATTTTTGATAAAAATACACGCAAATTGGCTAATTTTCAGTTACATTTTATTTTTTAATCTTTTAGATCGATCATTACTGCAACTAGAACAAAAATTAAGTGAATATCTTGATTACAGTAAAGTTAGTGATTTGGCTGAAATGAAAGCAAGGAAAATAAATCTGATGGGATAAATTATGATTCATGTCTGATTTTATAATACCACTCATCCAAAAATGCTGGCCCATCATCAGAGCTCCCAAACAGGCACGATGATTAATACATCCAATCATTTTTTATATTTAGCCAACTTGCTGTTGTGGTTAGGTGCCATCAAGTTGGCTCCAACTCATAGCAACCCCGTGTACAACAGAACAAAACACTGCCCCGTCCTGCGCCGTCCTCACCATTGCTGTTATGTCTGAGCCCATTGTTACAGTCGTCGTGTCAATCCATCTCGCCGAGGGTCTTCCTCTTTTCGTGAAGAATATTAGCCAACTTAGGGTCAAAGAAAAGCCATAGCTTTATAATTTTGATTTATATTTTTGATTTTGTTGTCATGGAAGGTTTAGTTATCAAGGTAGAGGGATACAACTTACATTATTTAACAGCTTTTTGGCTTGATTTAAAACTCAAGAAGTTGTCAAGGATTTCATTTTTACTTGGGTCACATTCAACGCCCATGGAAGCAGCAGTCCAGAAATGAAATGATGTATTGCATTGGGCAAATCTGCTACAAAAGACCTCTTTACAGTGTTGAAAAGCAAAGATGTCACTCTGAGGACTAAGGTGTGCCTGACTCAACCCATGATATTTTCAACCGCCTCCTATGTGTGTGAAAGATGGATAATGAATAAGGAAGACCAAAGAAGAACTGATGCCTTTGAATTATGATGTTGGTGAAGAATATTGAATATACCATGAACTGCCAGAAGAATGAACAAGTCTGTCTTAGAAGAAGTACAGCTAGAGTGCTCGCTGGAAGCGAGGATGGCAAAACTTCATCTCACATACTTGGGACATGTTATTAGGAGGGACAAGTCCCTGGAGAAGGACATCGTCCTTGGTAAAGTACAGGGTCAGCGAAAAAGAGGAAGACCCTTAATGAGATAGATTGACACAGTGGCTGCAACAATGGGCTCAAACAAAGCAATGACTGTGAGGATGGCACAGGACCAGGCAGTGTCTCTTTCTGTTGTACACGGGGTCACTACGAGTTGTACCTGACTCGTCAGCACCTAACAACAACAACAAAAAAGTCTATATTTAAACATATCCATATATTTAAACAACCAGAATGCTCCTCAGAAGCAAGGATGGCGAGAGTGCGTCTTACATACTTTGGACATGTTGTCAGGGGGGATCAGTCCCTGGAGAAGGACATCATGCTTGGCAGAGTACAGGGTCAGCGGAAAAGAGGAAGACCTCAACGAGGTGGATTGACACAGTGGCTGCAACAATGAGCTCAAGCATAACAACGATTGTAAGGATGGCTCAGGACTGGGCAGTGTTTCCTTCTGTTGTGCATTGGATCTCTATGAGTCGGAACCGACTCGACGGCACCTAACAACAACAACAACAACATACCATGCAAATATTAGGGGAGGGTCAGTCCTGGGTTATCTGTGACCTCGCCCATGCCTGAATCCAAGGATCAAATGATGTCATCAGGGTACAATGACTGCTGATAGTCTAGTCTTATATTCCAACTCAGCAAACTCAGCAGAAAATGGGCTTCCATATCCCAATGTTTCTTTTTAGTCCTGCTTGACTCACACTCTCATCCCCCAGGCTAATCACGGTCCCCACACTCTCATCCCCCAGGCTGATCACGGTCCCCACACTCTCATCCCCCAGGCTGATCACGGTCCCCACACTCTCATCCCCCAGGCTGATCACGGTCCCCACACTCTCAGCCCCCAGGCTGATCACGGTCCCCACACTCTCACCCCCCAGGCTGATCACGGTCCCCACACTCTCATCCCCCAGGCTGATCACGGTCCCCACACTCTCATCCCCCAGGCTGATCACGGTCCCCACACTCTCATCCCCCAGGCTAATCACGGTACCCAGGAATGTGGTGCCATGGCCAGATCACCAGAATCCTGGAGTGCAGAAGGAGTAGTTCTCCAGAGAGAGGGACTGGCGGTTAATAAAATTAAGTCCATCACATTGGAACCTAAGGTAGCTACTTAATTTTGCAAATTTATTTTTCCCCTTATTGAACTCTTATGAGAACTAAGAGTTTACAGTTGTTTTTTCGTGTTTCTCTAGGTAGGCAGTGCTTTAAAATGCAGACGATGATAGTCCTGTCTCCTATTTTACATTTATTTGTTAGTATTATTTCTTTTGCTTTTCTAGTTGTACAGTTTTGAACTCTCAAAGTGATGTTAAGTGGTGCTGATGGCAGATATCCCATCTTCTTCCTGGCTGAGCTGGATTTGCCCTTAGCATTTCATCATTAAGTATTATTCTGATGTTGGCTTACTACAGATATTCTTTATCATTTCCACGAGAGGTCTTTCCAGAGCTATGCGGCCAGGCGTCCCCGGTAAATTTTGCACCAATGCAGGCACTGCCACTTACACAAACAATAAGCCAACAACAACCAAAAAACAACTTCAAATTGGGTAAACCAACTGTTCAAAATTCAGAGAGGCTACCTCTTTTGTGACTTTGCCTGACAGAATTGCAGCTTTGTTCCTCCAAGCCAAGGGACCATCCAGCAGCTGGGCTGTGCAGACGCCAAATGGGGGTCATAAATCTAACCTCCTATTTGTCTGTTTCCTTTGTTATTTCTCGTGGGGGAATGGTATCAGTTTGTCATAAGCATATAGACCAGCACTTAAGGCTCTGTGGAAGAGCGTCCATCAGGTTGATAGCTTATGTTTGATGCACTTTTTGGCACTTTTTTTTTATTTCACAACTAAACACATTTAAAATAAAGTGTGCATACAAAGGAGGTAAAGAGCCCTTACTACCAGTAGAGAGAATCCTTGAGAAAGGGCTTCGTGAGTCACAGCCAAATCAAGACCGACAAGTGACCTCTGACGAGGTAGGGACAGGGTCTATTTTACTCACCATTTTAACACCGGGGGCTGGCGCGTAGTAAGTGCTTGGTAAGTATTTGATAAATTAATTTAAAGATGCAGACGATAATTTCCTAAAGTCAGGTCATTGGAAAAATCATAATTACAGATTTCAAGTTGTATATAATTTTAAGCGAGGTGAACAAGGATATTAATATTTATTTGGGGCCTGGCAAAAACTAATCTTGTGGTGCTAGGAATTTTCTCTAAGTCCACGACTACAACTGGTGTTGTTGTTAGGTGCTGTCGAGTCGGCTCCGACTCATAGTGATCCCGTGCACAACAGAACGCAACACTCCTGCCAGGTCCTGCGCCGTCCTCACAATCATTGCTCTACTTGAGCCCACTGTGGCAGCCACTCCGCCAGTCCATCTCATCGAGGGGCTTCCTCTTTTTCACCAACCCTCTAGGTTACTGAGCTCGATGTGCTTCTCCAGGGACAGATCCCTCCTGCTAACTAGTAAGCATTATTACCCATTATAAGCCTCTCGGGCTGTTCACAGAGGTTACGGAACTTATACAAGGTCATCAAGCCAGGATTCAAATCCAGTTCTCTCTCACTACACTCTAGCACGCTACCCTCCAAACACGTAAATGAGGTACATACTTATGCCTGACCTTCCGATCTAAGGTGGCCTTCCCCCTTTACCCCTTCATCATCCTGTTTATTTCCTCCAGGGCTTGTCATGTGTCGTAATTATCTTGTTTATTTATTTGGTTACTACAGGTTTCCCTGGAGAAATGTTAGCTCTACGGGAGTAGGTAATTGTTCCAGCTTGTTGTACACAGGGTCACTATGAATCAGAATCGACTCAACGGCATCTAACAACAACTGCCAAATCCTGGCACCTAGAATGAACAAATGATCTGAATGAATGCATGATCAACCAATCAACTGAAGTGCCGTCTGTTACACTAAAAGAAGGCTAACCTCAGTGAGGAGATCCTATACAGAGGCAGCCCTAGCTACCTAGAATTTAAAAGTTGGTGTTTATTTTGTTTCATTCATGCTTTGTCCTTAGAACCCTTCTCTTAGTGCTTCCAGTTATGGCGCTATTCTTATGCAAGCTACGTGGTGTTCAAACTATGTTCTCTTCCAAATCCTTCCCACTAAATGTTCTGTATTTTTTCTAGAATTGAAAGCACATAAGGAATATAAAAGGCCCTAGTCTATTCTCTGGCATCCAGGCAAAGCCTGGCCCCCAAAGCACAAAAAGGTCTCACACTCAAATGAAAGTGTAGTTTACACAAGTTAGTTGAGCTGTTTTAAGAGCCTAGAACTAAGAACTTAAAGACAAGGGTTTGTGTTCCAGCCTTGCTTTATTTTGTAGTAGCTTTTTTTTTCAGAGTGGAGCTGGCCAACCATCTTGAAAACATATTTCCTTAATCATTATACATACTGTTGTTAGGTGCCCTGAGTAGATTTTCAACTCATGGTGACCCCATATGACAGAGCAGAACTGCCCCATTAAGGTTTTGTAGACTGTAATCTTTAAGGGAGCAGATCCCTAAATCTTTCTCCCACAGAGCGGCTGGGTGGGTGCAAACTGCCAACCTTTTGGTTAGCAGCCGAGCACTCAACCATTGCTCCACCAGGGCTCCTTATTTTATACATTACTCAAGGTAAATCAGATGGATTAGAACAAATCTCTTGTCACTATTGAATAAACAACTCAAGGTATATGGTCTACCATAATGGAGCAGTCATTAAAAAAGGTGTTTACTGGGAGTTCTCAATAGCATTGAAAAAGTGTTTTGATATGTCAAGCAATAAAAATCAGTGTAAAAATTGTATATTTACTCCAAAAATACGGAATTAGTTAAAGAAACACTAGCAAGTCTATATAATGAAATTTTACGTGGCCAATAAAAACCATGGTTTAGAAGGATAGTTAGTAAATGGGGAAATGCTTTTAGTTTATATTTGTTCAGTCATGGTCTTGCCAAGAAATAGATGACCCTTAACTTATTAATCAGCACGATAATTGTTCAAAATGGATTATCATTGGTGAAGTTAAAAGTATTCAGGCAATGTGGGTTGGCTCATAGGTCTTAGAGACAGCCTTCATATTTGCACAAAGTATAAGAACCCAGCGATGCTTGTAACATTTACCCTTAAAGATGACACCAGGGCTTGATTCGCTCCTTGGACCTACATCCACCCACTGGTTTCAGAGGCGTTCTAACTGCAGCATCTTTCTTGCCTTTAGAACATCATGTCTGTCTTTGTTGAACTCTGTGTACAAGGTGAGGTCAAAGCACTTAAAAGGACAGAGCACAGGAACTCCGATGAATTTCCAGAAAGTGTGAATGAACATTTTGGGCCACTTGCTGATGGATGCTTGATGAACAAACACTTCCGTGTGTGCCTGAATTTTGCCTGAAACCTGTTTTTATTATTATTTGATGGCAAGGTTATGGAGAGTAGCTAACCATCCTACCTCAAGTCTTTGGGTAGCTATTATTACTTACCAAAACGAACCTGAGTCATGCATGTCTAAACTGGCTTAGGCTCGATTTACAACACACACTCTGCTAACCCAAAAAACCCACTGCCATCGAGTCGATTCTGACTCATAGAGACCCTATAGGACAGAGTAGAACTGCCCCACAGAGTTTCCAAGGAGCGCCTGGTGGATATGAACTGCCGACCTCTTGGTTAGCAGCCATAGTACTTAACCACTACACCAACAGGGTTTCCAGACACTCTGCTAGTCCAACCAAATCAGAGGATATCAAAAGACAGAATATGGTCTTCCCCTTCCAGGACAGTCTAGTTATTCAGAATGGACTTATAGGAATATCTTCCCATTCTATATATTCATTTCCTTATGTGAAAATCTCCTTTTGCTCTACTTTATTCATTCATTCATTAGCACAGAGTTTTAGTAAGTGCCAGTCAATCCAAATTCTCCATCAGAGGGCAGAAAACTAGGGCCACAGACCAAATCCAGCCTGCCACCTGTTTTGTAGATAGCCCACAAGCTAAGAACGATTTTTACAAATTTAAATGGTCAGAAAAAAAGGCAAATGAAGAATAACATTTTGTGTCATGCGAAAATTACGGGAAATTCACATTTCAGAGCCCATAAATGAAGGAGGGGACACACAGCTTCACTTATGTGTTTACAAATTGTATGGCTACTTCTGTGCCACAAAAGCAGAGCTAAGCAGTTGAGACAGAGACCATATGGCCCACGAAGCCTAAAATATTTGCTATTTGGTCCTTTACCCAAAAAGTTTGCTGGCCCCTGCTCTTGCTAATGGGACTATGCCATTGAACAAAACAAAAGAAAGGCCCAGTGCTCGTGTAGCTTAGATTCTGGAGGGAGACAAACAACAAGGAAAGATCCAATGGTAATAAAGGCTATGATGAGAATACAACTGACGTGGTGGGGAGTGACACTAGAGACTACTTAGATCAAGTGGCCAGCAGAGGCCTCTGAGGAAGTGATATCTGAGCTGAGACCTGGATGACAGGAAGGAGGCAGCCACTTGAAGACACCTAAGAAGAATGTTCTAGGCAGAGGCCCTAAGGGGACACAAGCTTGGAGAGTCTGTGGAGTAGGAGGACGTTCAATGCGGCAGGTACATGGAAAACAGTGGGGAGCAGAAATACTCCTCACACCACCTTGGACCATCAGGGGCAAAAAGAAGCTTTCAGGAACTTCGTGACAGCAGCTCGAGTCATTAATGACTCTTCGGTGGATGTAAAAGACGGAGCCTCAGAAGGGGAGACAGGCTGAGAGATCACAGCGTTTTCCTCCATTACATCACCAGGAGAGGCAGCAACCAACCTCCAAAACGCCCCTCTCTCCTCCCACTTCTCATTCCTCAAGTGTCTGAGAAAAGGTGTAACTCAGGGCAAATGAGTCCAGGGACTGTGTAAACCTTGTACCATGCAAGGCCCATGAGCTACAAGCTGGAGACTCATGTCCTGGGAGACCACTGCACTTCAGCTCCCTCCCTCCCCACTCCTCCCCATGCCTCCACACCCCGGCCTCTGCCCTCCACCTCTCCTGCCCCCAGCCAGGTGTGGAAGCTCATGGAGTCTCCCCACAAACTGAATTCAGTGCTGTGAAACAGCCTGCCTGGTTGGTGATTTGGGGTGATGAAGCCAAGGTCAACCCAAGTCGTCACCGGAGCTGCTACAAGCGTGTTCGGTGATCACACTAAATAACTGCTGTACCAAGAGCTTTGTCCTACACACTTGCTTTTGTGTTATCCGTTCGCAACACGTTTATATATATTTTTAATGACTATGGTTGGAGGGGGAAATCCTGGTGGCTTAATGGTTAAGAGCCACGGCTGCTAACCAAAAGGTCAGCAGTTCAAATCCACCAGGCACTCCTTGGAAACTGTATGGGGCAGTTCTACTCTATAGGGTCGCTGTGAGTTGGAATCAACTTGATGGCAACAGGTATGGTTGGAGGGAATATGAATTTTTAAAACCAATATTCCAATTAGTACAGCAAAGAACCCAGCGCCTTTTTAAAGAAAAACAAATCTCTCAAAAGAGGAGAAAGAAATGTAATTAGACATGTATTAAGGACGAAGAAGCTGTTTTTAACTCGTTTCCTAAGGAACCAAAAATAGAACTGACAAATACAACTTCCAAAGAAGCTCAGATCTACTTTATTATTAAATTTTCCAGTTCAAAATTTTTAGAATCACTAAGGAGTGAAAACAAAGCTCTAGCATGAAATAAAGTTAAATTCCTGCAGTTAATTTTCTTGGTGATGCTTCTACTAGAGAAAACTGCCCTTCCTGAACAAAGAAAATGCCAGGGCTGCTCTCAAACAGGTTAGTCATGTATTTAGCAACAAACAACACATTGTAACTCTTATATAACCACAATGACAGGGAGAGAGTCTGCTACATTTGTAGAAAGAACAGCTTTTTGGCAGCTAAATTTAGTTAATAAAAACGATGTAAATTCAGTCATCAGGATTAGAAGTCTTAGTAGATAGACCACGGTTAACTAGTTCTGGATGGCTTTTACTTATCCCCCTCTAGAAGGCTATCTGGGTGGCACAAATGGTGAAACATCCGACTACTTACTGAAAGGTTGGTGGTTCGAACCCACCTGGGAGGCACCTCAGAACAAATGCCCGGCCATCTGCTTCCAAAAGATCACAGCCTTGGATACCCTATGGAGCACAGTTCTACTGTGACACACATGGGGTCACCATGAATCGGAGTGAACTCAATGGCAACTGGTTTAGTTTCTTGGTTTATCCCAAACTATAGGAGTGCCAGAATGGTGGAAAGGGTTAATGTGCTCAGATGCTAACCGAAAGGCTGAAGGTTTGAGTCCATCCAGAGGTGCCTCAGAAGAACGGCCTGGTAATCTACTTCTGAAAAGCCAGCCATAGAAAACCCTACGGAGCACAGTTTTACTCTGACACCTGTGGGGTCTCCATAAGCTGGAATCGACTTCACGACAACTGGGTGGGTTTTGGATCCCAATGAATACCTCTGGTGCTGGGAGGAAACGTGTGACTGCAAACTGAGCGCACGTTATTTCTTTTTAAAGTGCTTCTGAGTCGTTCTATGAGACTGAAATGCCCACACATTGGGCTGGACAGTGCAGACATGCAGGAAGGCCAGCACGAATCCTGGAAAATGTACGCCCAGCCCATAAGCCTCAGAAGCCAGCATGCTTAGCCTGACACACTTCCCCACTGACGAGCTAGAGGAAGAGGGTCAATAAAAGATTAACCATGGGAAAGACTCCAGCTTAGAGGTACCGGCCCCGGATCAAGGACTACTATCCAAGGGAGGTAAACCAAAAAATATGAAATATTCAAAGGTCCAGGGCTCCAGAGTCTTGCCCACCTCCTCCCAGGGTAGATACCCAAAAACCCCAGTGCCGTCAAGTCGATTCCTGTATGTAGGGTAGATACACGCCCTGGTAAAAGAAAAAAAGCGACCCCCAAGTCCCCGCCCCCCCCCCCCCGCCCGTGGCCGGTCACATGATTGCCCTGGACTGAGCTGCATGGAAGAGGTGGCTGGGCCAGGCCTGGAGCACTACTGAGAGGCTCAGCAGTGTGGGCAGGCTGTGAAACAGGATGCTAGGAGACCATCCTCCCACATTTGACTGCACAACTGTACTGCGTTCCGGGAGTGCCACACCACCGCACTGCGTTCCGGGAGTGCCACACCACCGCACTCTGTTCGGGGAGTACCAGGTGGCAGATCCAGAGGCTTCCTTTCGTCTGTCCAAACCCTAATCTTTCCTCCCCAGATTCCCTACTGTTCATGCAGCCATAGCCACAATCCTTGCCCCTAAGACTGTTCACAGTCTAGCGGGAGATATGAACTACCTAAGAGATTACCTATGTCCATTCTGTGACGACAGCCCCTGTGGCTTAGTGGTTAAGAACTCAGCTGCTAACCAAAAGATTGGCTGTTCAAATCTACCAGTCGCTTCTTGGAAACCCCATGGGCCAGTTCTACTCTGTCCTCTAGGGTTGCTATGAGTCAGACTCGCTGGCAATGGGCTTGGTTTTAGTTTTTATTCTGTTTTAAAATGGCAGTGGGTTTGGTTTTTATTCTGTCATTTAAAAATAAAAAAAGGTGTTTTAATACAGTGTAACAGGATTTTGGGTAAATGTTTCCTATTACCTAGAATTGACAACTAAGTATCATTAAATATTACCAGGTTCTAACAGGAGAAATTAACAATTGGAGCCAGGAACCCCCTTGGGGCTTGAAAAGAATCTGGGGAGAGGGAGGCCAGCCATAGGCACCCCCAGGGGCAGCTTTGAGTGCAGTGTTCTTGGGGACTGTCCACCAGTTGTCGTCCAGTCGATTCCGACTCATGGCAACCCCAGGAGTGTCAGAGTAGAATTGTGCTCCACAGGGCTTTCAATTGCTGGTTTTTCAGAAGTAGATCCCCAGGCCTTTCTTCTGAAGTGCCTCTGGGTGGATTCGAACCTCCAACCTTTCAGTTAGGAGCTAAGTGTGTTAACCGCGTGCCTGACCCAGGGATTCCTTGGGGACTGTTCTACCTCGATTAGCAATGAACAGGATTTGCACAGTTCTAAAAATATGAAAACTGACTGCTGATGGTTTTAGCCAAAAGCCAGATAAGACCTCACTGCAGAAATGAGGGGAAGATGGCGGGCAGTAATGTCATCTAGTGTAAGAGGCAGTCAACAGATCAGGGAAAACAACCAACGAAGTAGCTAAAACTGTCACTGAGGAGTGGGAGGGGGTGGCTGCTGGCTTTCTTTGTTTGTATTTTTAGTGCTGTTTGAGTTTTTAAATATGTGCAGGTATTAAAAATAAAAATTAATTTATAAAAAGAGAAGGCAATAGTTTTCTTTAAAAAAGAAATTCAGTAATTTTTGCAGACCTTTTCTTTGTTGTTTTGTCAAAAAATGTTGACTAGAGCAACATGGATATAGCTGGTAGATGGTGGCTGGTCTTAAATTCCTACAGGTTGATGGCTGTTCCACCACTTGTTCTTGTTTGGGAGCCAAATAAAGGTGAGTATGTGTGTTATTGATTTCAATAACGTCCATAGATTAGTAATTGAAATGGGAGAAGGGGAAGGCTGTCACGGATGTGCCCCAAAGGACACAGAAATAGATTTTTTCTCAAAAATCCAGACCCAATAAAGTAGAGAAGAAGAACACAGACAGATGCAAGAATTTAAGTACACGGTGTCCGTTTGGTGTTGGCACAAATGGCTCCGCACATACAGACTGGCCCTGAAAGATTCACTGTTGAAACTAAAGACTGGAGTCGCCGAGAAAAGGTTGTTGTTGTTGTCGTCGTTAGCTGCCTTCAAGTCGCCCCCCCATACCCCCACCCCCGCACCCCCCATACCCCCACCCCCGACTCTTGAACAAAGGAAGAAAACACTGCTTGGTCCTGAGCCATCCCTGGGAACGGTTGCAGGTTGGCCCATTGTGAGCCATGGGATTTTCATGGGCAGATTTTTGGAAGGTCTTTCTTCCTAGTGTGTCTGAGCCTGGAGGCTCTGCTGAAACCTGTTCAGAATCAGAGTAACACACAAGCCACCACTAACAGATGGGTAGTGGCTCACTTAAGGTGTGCTGGCTGGGAATCGAACCCACATCTCCCACATGGAAGGCAAGAGTGCTACCACTGAGCCACCAATGTCCTCAAGAAAAGCTTAACCTCTGCTGAACAGTTTCAAGTTAAAAAAAAAAAAAACAAAAAAAAAAACGGGGATGAAGGGATGAGTGTAACATACTTTACAAAGAATACAAAAAAAAAAAAAAAAAACCCATTGCCATCAAGTCGATTCCAACCCATAGCGCCCCAAAGGACAGGGGAGAACTGCCCCATAGGGTTTCCAAGGAGCAGCTGGTGGATTTGATCTGCCGGCCTTTTGGTCAGCAGCTCAGCTCTTAACCACTGCGCCACCAGGGCTCCTTACAGAGCATACTACCTTTAAAAAAAATAGTTTAAGTAAAAAAAAAATCCTTCTGCAACATTCCTAATCGGCTCCTCAGGTCGTGAAATCAAGCCTTTCAAGTCCCACCAAGTTTAGGAATGACAATGTGCCCGAAATACAGCTCTGGCTCGTCTTGCCAGGACCTCACCTTGATGGCCCATTTTATCCACTACTTAAGTGGAATGAAAATTTTCCCTCTGTCATCCTCAGCGATCCAGAAAATGGCTATACTGAAAATGCGATTTCTGATCATTATAGACACTGACACACTATGGTTAATTCATTCTCTGTAACAGTACAGCCTCTGCGGTGCTGTCGTTGCTAGCCGTTGTCAAGTCTCACAGCAACCTTGTAAACAGAACAAAAGGCTGCCCACTTCTGCGCCGTCCTCACAGTCGTTGCTATGCTTGAGTCCACTGTGGCATCTAGTGTGTCAGTTCATCTCGCTGAGGTTTCCCTCTTTTTCCCTGACCCCCTACTTTTCAGACACGTCCTTTTCTAGCAATTGGTCTTCCCTGACGACACCCAAACTAAGCAAGACAAAGTCTTGCCATCTTCACTTCTAAGGAGCATTCCGCCTGTACATCTAAGGCTGATTTAGTATCTTCTTTGTTCTAGTGTCTTATCATCCATTTTACATTTTCCCAAGAGATATTTCATATTCATTTTCACAGCTCTTCCTCTTTATTAGATTCTTTGAGTTTCTTAGCTTAATTCAATGATTACCACCTTATGTATTTTAAAATAACTCAGCAGATATATACCATCATTGACCTACTATATCTGTCTAAATATTATACTATCAATGAATCTAAAATAATATTAGTAACGCTCCCCTTGGCAATATCAAATTACTTTTTACAGTTCCTAATTCACCATCGGAACCCTGGTGGCATAATAGTTAAGAGCTCACGCTGCTAACCAAAGGGTCAGCAGTTTGAATCCACCAGCCACTCCTTGGAAACCCTACGGGGCAGTTCTACTCTGTCCTACAGGGTCGCTGTGAGTCACAATCGGCGAGGTAGCAACGGGCTTGGCTTTTATTGTTGTTAATTCACCATTCGTTTTGCTTTTTGGCTTTGGTGGACATTCTGATGCCGCAGATTTGACAGCGTTTTTCTCTGGGGGATGTTTTTGATGGAGCCAACAGAGTGGGTATTGTGACAAATTAGTTTTGAGAAGTCTACATGAAAATAAATGGTTTTTATTATAAATTACAGTAGTATCACACTTGGGTGGGGAAATGGGATGGAAAGAGGCCCAGGGATGGCAGGGGGCCCAGAGACAGGATGAGGATTTCTGTTTTGCATATTTTCATGGATTGAATCGTGTCCCCCCCAGCCCCCCCCCCCAAAAAAATGTGTCAACTTGATTAGGCCATGGTTCCCACATTGTGTGGTTGTCCTCCATTTGTGATTGTAATTTTATGTTGAGAGGATTAGGGTGGGATTGTAAACACCACCCTTACTCAGGTCACCTCCCTGATCTAAGATAAGGGGAGTTTCCCTGGGGTGTGGCCTGTACCACCTTTTATCTCTCAAGAAATAAAAGGAAAAGGAAGCAAGCAGAGAGTTGGGGACCTCATACCACCAAGAATGCAGCACCAGGAGCAAAGAGCATCCTTTAGACAGGGGGTCCCTGCACCTGAGAAGCTCCTCAACCAGGTGAAGACTGAGGACAATGGGCTGCTTCTAGAGCTGACAGAGAAAGCCTTCCCCTGGAGCCGATGCCCTGAATTTGGACTTGTAACATGCTAGACTGTGATAAAATAAATTTCTCTTTGCTAAGGCCATCCACTTGTGGTATTCATTAAATGACTAACACACATATTATGTGGTAATTCTTAAAAGCCACCTTGCTATTTGTTGTTGTTGGGTGCCGTCAAGCCAATTCCAACTCACAGCGACCCTATGTACAACAGAACGAAACACTGCCCAGTCCTGTGCCATCCTCACAGTCATTGCTATGCTTGAGCCCGTTGTTGCAGCCGCTGTGTCAATCCATCTTGTTGAGGGCCTTCCTCTTTTTCACTGACACTCTACTTTACCAAGCATGATGTCCTTCTCCAGGGACTGGTCCCTCCTGATAACATGTCCACAGTATGTAAGACACAGTCTTGCCATCCTTCCTTCTAAAGAGCATTCTGGTTGTACTTCTTCCAAGACAGATTTATTATTTAGACCTTGTCATCGAAAGATTGGCAGTTCTAACCCACCAGGCGCTCCTTGGAAACTCTATGAGTCAGTTCTGCTCTGCTCTACAGGGTCGCTATGAGTCGGAATTGACTCAATGGCAACAGGTTTGTTTTTTTGATTTATTTGGACCTTATTAAAATATTTCATAGTCAAAACACTTGCATCTGTATAAACTGACAAAAGCCCATTTAGCCATTAGCTCCAACTCTCTTTAGGTATTTCAGACCCGACTCTCTTCACATTGGATTATTCTTTATGACAGTCTGAAGTATTCGAAACAAAATTATGGACATTATGACATTTTACCCCAATACTTTAATATAAAAAAAATATATATATCTGTAAAATATAAAGACATTTTCCTACATATCCACAATGCTAACAGACGTAACACCAATTCCTAATATTCTTTTAATATTTAGGTCATATTCAAATGTTCCCAATTGTCCCCCAGAATGTCTTTTACTACTGGCTTCTCCAAATCAGGGAAAAGAGGTGGCATAGAAAAACATTAGCAACTGTTAAATCTAGATGATGGACATGTGTGGGTGTTCCTCATGCTGCTCCCTCATTTTTCCGTGTATCTGGGAAGTTTTATAATATAAAAGAATCACATCATTACATCTTTGCAGATATGTCTACACTCATGTACAAGGAGGAAGTTTCTAGAGCACGCTGCTGGCCCCGTCCTGTTCAACATTGTTATCAATTATTTTGGCAATGATATAAAAGGGATGTTTACCAAATCTGTCATTTGATAAACTGGGAGGGATAATGAACGTATTAGATAACAGAATCAAGACCCAAGCAATGTTTGACAAACTAAACTTAACAGGGACTGATGAGGAGAGGAGTGGTGAGACACTGGATATATTTTCATGTTTCACAAGGACTGGAGGCAGAAATCACAGGCTGACAGATGCAGTAATGAAGAAGGGTCGTAAGGATTATCATCTAGCTTTTGTGATGGCTAGGTCAAACGCAACTGTCAGAACCATTAACAAAACTAAAAAAGCGTCCCTACCCAGAAGGGTCACTTCCCTCCCTGCCCGTCTACTTGGGCTGCTCCAAGCTTAGTGAGACAGCACTTACCACAGGCACTGGGATGGTAATTAAATGTGGAAACAGGAAGGGGGAGAGGTGTGGTGTGGAAGGTGGGCACAAACAGCAAAACGCTGTCCGATCCTGATTGCTAGGCTTCCTTTGTGTGGGAAACTTCACTGTGAGTAGCAATGAAGCCTAAGCATCTTGCTTGTGAGAGGCTGTCTCAGTTGCTTAATGCTGCTATAACAAATACCACAGGTGGGTGGTCTGAAAGAAGAGAAAGTTATTTTCTCACAGTTCAGGAGGCTAGAAGTTGAGCGTGTGTGGCTCAGGGAGGAGGTCCTTCCTTGTTTACTTTAGCTCCACACTTCTTGGAGCTCCTGGGCTCCTAGATAGATCTGCCTCCCACAGTGTCTGTTTAACCTGTTTCTGCTTGCTTCTGAGCCTAATCTGCTCGGACACCCTACGCTGACATGGCCCCATTAACATAACAAAGGAAACCCTATTCCCAAACGTGATTACAGGCATAGGGGTTAGAATTCCAACACATATTTTGGGGGGACACAACAATCCAATCCAAACCAGAGGGTGCGTGCTGTTCAGGCACCAACTCAGGCCCTTGATCTGGCCCATGGTCAGAGATTGCAAAGTCTCTGGCAGATTTCACAAGAACAGAAGCGCCTGCAAAACTGGAGATGGGGGCATGGTTTGGGCAATATAAAATGTCACAGCATAAGAATGGAGGTCACCATGGCACACTGGTGTTGACAAAAGCAGCAGCAGGGAAGAATGAAGAAAACTAAAGATACAAGGGGAAGATTAGTCCAAAGGACTAATGGACCACAGCCTCCACCAGGCTGAGGCTAGTAAGTACAACTAGATGGTGCCCAGCTACCACCACTGACTGCTCTGACGGGGATCACAATAGAGGGTCCCAGACAGAGCTGGGACCCTTTGTAGAACAAAATTCTAACTCAAAAAGAAAGACCAGGCTTGCTAGCCTGACAGAGACTAGAGAAACCCTGAGAGGATAGCCCCCAGACACCCTTTCAGCTCAGTAATGAAGTCACTCCTGAGGTTCACCCTTCAGCCAAAGACTGAACAGGCCCGTAAAACAAAACAAGACTAAAGGGGCACACCAGCCCTGGGGCAAGGACTAGAAGGCACGAGGGAACAGGAAAGCTGGTAACAGGGAACCCAAGGTCGAGAAGGTAGAGTGTTGGCATGTCGTGGGGTTGTTAACCAATGTCATAAAACAATATGTATACTAACTGCTTAATGAGAAGCTAGTTCATTCTGTAAACCTTCATCTAAAGTACAATTAAAAAAATAATAAAAACATGCAGCAATCTCAGTTTCCAAGGAGCACAAAGTCCTTCCACAGTTTCAAAGGCCCTCCTGGATCAAATCTTTGGGTCTTGCTTCATCCTGTACACATCATCTTCTCTGTTTATCCATCCATCTCCCCTCCAGTTCTTGAAGGCAAAGACTGTATTACTTACTTTTGTATCCACTCTGCCTGACACATGGTAGGCACTTCATAAATGATTGAGGAATGAATGAATGCTTGCCCAGGGGATACAGGTAATAACTAAAAGGGCACAGCTCACGCTATATCTGAGACTTTACACAGCCCTCTCACAACACCATGGCCAACTGGAGAATACACACTTTGGTCTCCTTGGCTGGCCTACTACATAGCACGATGTCAATAATTGAGTTTACACCCAGGTAAGAACCACAACAACAAGGCACCACTGGACCAGTGAACAGGGTTTTAATTTTGCCCAGATGATTGTTGACTGTCTAAAATGAGATATAAACCTGTGGGCCTTTCAAAATAGAGGGCCGCATGAGTGAGTTTTGGTGTAGTAAGGCACTGTGATTTCTGCAGTAAATCAGAGGCTGAATGCTTATGACTTGATACCCTTACATGGGTTCTGAGGATTTCTGGCAAAACAGTCTTCTGTGAAATGGCCAGTTCTTGTTGCTAAAGAGCCACCTGGATTTCCTGCCAGAAAATTCCTTCAACAAGGGTCCAAAGGCACTGACTTTCCCTTGGGGTGGGAGTAGGGAGGAAAACTCATGAGAGTTGGCTCGGAGTTCTCTCCCAGTACCAAGCCTCCTCTCCAGTCAGATACACTGGTGATCTGACAGGACACAGCTCTGCGAACCATCTTTTCATGAATGGGGCCTGGTGACACTTGGTATTGCCTTCAAGTATAATTTCCTTCTGCCTCAAGTCCTAAGGCAATTTTGTTGACTCTAATGTATGTGTGTGTGTGTGTGTCACACTATCTGACTTCTCAGGTCCCTTTTATATCTAAAATTTTAAGCTGCTGTCCTGAAAATACTAGGATAGCCGGCTTTGAAATTTGTCACTAACGTATTTCAAAGCATATTCCTGACTGCAAGAAATAAGTCGGAGGACCCCAAAGGGAGATACAAAACCAAAAAGGTAAAAGGTGAGTGAAATAGTATATAAAGTTCAAACCATTAGAAAAGCAGTAACACTTAACCCAACCAGTCTATCCAGTGTCTCCAAGGTGGTTAGTTGGAAAGCAAGGCTGTCTGCCATGAGGGGATGCCCCTGGCTTTCGTTATATGGATTAATTTATCTTAACTTCCCCTCAATCCATTTTTATTTTAAGTTTATATTGCCTCTTTGCCAAATTTCTTCCTTACTGTCTTTTCTGCAGTCATCTCTCATCCCTACTATCCAGGTCACCCAAAGCAGTGGCCTTCCAATGCATACTTCTGCCTCCAGTCTTTGTTATTTCAAGAAATAATATGAAAGACATGAAAGCTGCCTTCTCTGTTTTAACCCAAAATCCAGGCCCACTCTCCAGTCGTGACTGTAGTTATCGGGGTGGATGGAAAGCCTAAGGAACTTTACTTCCCTTTCCTGTGAATTGGGCCAGAGAATGTAAAGATAAAACACTACGAGATTTAGAAACAAAAGAAGGGAAAGGCCTCTGGCTGTGCGGGTTGCTGATGGGCAGAGAATAAAAGGCATTCATGGAGAAAGACAGATGTTATGTGTACAGGCAACGTGTAAAGTTCCTATCTGCTATTTACAACAATTTCAGGCCAAGCTCCTGGTCATGCAAGACTACCAACTGATTCCTCAAGAAGGGGTACTGATAGTAACTTAAATGAGGTAGCAAGAGACTTTACTTGGTTAGGCAAGAACAACGCCCCAGTCCAGTACGAAGAAGTTACAGAAACAGAGACCTCCAAGCACATTCCCATAAAGATTTATGGGGTTGAAGTCTCCCAGGGGGGAGTAAGACAGGGAGCAAAGGCCCTGAGATCGGAGGATGCCTGTTTGAGAAATACCGAAGAGACTGCTGTGGTTAGAGGAGAAACAATTAAAAGAGAAATAGACTATACTATTAGGGAGGTAATGGGGGTTGAGGGTGGAACGTAGAGACTTAGTAAGACAGAGAACAGAGGGGACCCCAAATCTGCAAACAAAGTAACAGAAATGGGCCAGGGTACAGAAACAAAGCCATTCCCCAGAATAATGGGCAGGGTATCTAAAAATAGCCCACAAACTTCTTTAAAGTTGCGTTTCAGGAGCAGCTGGAGAAAACCAGGCCCAGGGACATGCGCAGAACATCCACCTGTGACCACTGTGTGACCTTCCACCGGGGTAGTGAGGGAATACAGCCCCAGCTGGTGAATTGAACCCCAGGAGCGGGAGACTGGGCAGGCGTGACACCCCATAATAAGTCCTGCCACAAATCCCAGAGGCCTCCGGAACAGGAGACATCTTGGAAAGCAGCTGCGTGCACCTTAGTTAACATATCCTCACCTGTGTCTATGAATAAACGTGAATCTTTTCCCGCCCAAGAACCTTTAAAAACTCGGCCCATCCTTTGTTCTGTGAGATGAGGGTAAGCGTTGCTCTCAGCCCTCTACGTCTCCGCTTGCAAGCCTCTTCAATAAAGCTTTGCTCATGTGGAAAACTCTGTGCCTTACCTGCTCATTCTTGACTAGTGAGAGGCAAGAACCTTACTCCGGTACCACAGGGACCAGGAGCTTGTTAGAAGAAATGAAGAATATGAGGCCCCACATCAAACCTACTGAAAGAGAATCCTGCCTTTTAACAAAACTCCTGAGTGACCTAAAAAGCAGTAGATAACCTAACGGTGGGCATGGCTGATTCCACAACAGTCTTTATGATGCAGGTGCCAGTGAGTATAGGGTTTCTTATCCATCAAAGTGACCCACACCGGTGGTTCAACACGGCGTGCTGGGCCTGCCCCCAGAGTCTCTGATTCAGTAGGTCTGTGGTGGAGCACCAGAATCTACATTTCTAACAAGTTCTCAGGGATGCTGATGCTGCGAGTCCAGGGACCACATCTGAGCCCGTGGCTTATACCATCTAAAAATAACATGGGGATTTTGCTCCAAGTGCACTCCCGATAAACCAAACCAAACCCATTGCCATCGAGTCGATTCTGACTCATGGAAGAGAGAATACTTGGCTAGTAAAGTGGGATGAGAAAAAGTAGCAGCAAAATGTTTCATTTACATTACAGGAAGGTAGCTGTTAAAGCTCCTTTGTATACAAGGGGGCAAAAACAGCAGAAAGAATTACAATAGCCACAGCTGCGTTGTCCACAAGGGCTTTCTCTACTGGCCCTATTCAAAAAAAAGAAACCCATCCTATAGGAAATTCTACTTCAACACCGAGACTCATCAGAAACAAACATGGGAAGCATATCCTACCTGTTAAACACTACGCGATAACAACACAGATTTAAGATGGATTTGAAAATGACTCTCTGAGGCCTTGATTTGGAGTCTTTGGTCCAGCAATGAAATAATGAGTTTTTATCAATATGGCTCTAAAGCAAGAAAAAAAGGAGAACTCAAAAATGTTGAGAATACTTATCATAAAATTTTAGATTTTTTTAAATCCCAAAATAACTAATTTTTTTTAAAACAAAGACTCAAAAAATTATAAATACAACAATATATCTAAAAATCAAAGAGCTCCATCTAGAGTTTGGGAAAAAAAAAGGGGGGGTTCTTAAAATAACAAAGCACTATTTACGCAGAAGGTATCCTTCTACCTTTCATTGATGCTGAAAATATTTTTACAAAACCCTCTCAAAAAGTGTAAATTTCTAAAGTGTGAAATACTGTTAACCTAAAAGGAAGATTGGATATAAATGGATTTTTTATAATGCTGTCTGTAACCTATATTTCTTCTCAAAATTTGGCAGCTATATTTATCACTGTAAACCATTTAGAAGCCATTACCTCACAGCAAGATATTAAAAAGTGAGGCTAGTGTTTAAAGCATCACGGGAAGACAGCTTGTAAGATTGACTCAGGAGACCCAGTGCCGATCCTAACTTGCTGTATGACCTTGAGCAACTCATCTTCTTGTCCTGAGTTTTCTTATCAATAGGAATGTCTAGTTACCTAGTGCTGCTTTAACAGGAATGCCACAGCTAGGTGAGTTTACCAAACAGAAATTTATTTTCTCGTAGTTCGGGCGGCTAGAAGTCCAAATTCAGGGTGCTGGCTTTAGGGGAAGGCTTTCACTCTCTGCTGGCTCTGGAGGAAGGTCCCTGTCTCTTCTGAGCTTCTGCTCCTGGGTGATCTTCATGTGGCTTGGCATCTCTCTTCCCCTGTCTCTGCTCTGCTGGCTTGTTTAATCTCTTTTATATCTCAAAAGAGATTGATTTAAAACACATCCTACACTAATTCTGTTTAATGAACCTAACAAAGACAACCAACTCCCAAATGGGATTATAACCACAGGCATAGAAGTCGGGATTCACAACATATTTTGAGGGGACACAATTCAATTCATAAGAAGGAGTTAAGACAGGGTCAGTAGTCCTCAGTTCTGGAGGCACACACAGGAACCACCTGGGAGCATTCTGATGGAACTGCTCTGCTTTACGGCCCAAACACTCTGTAAAATCTCCCCCAGTGATCTGCAGCCAGCACTGAGAACCACCAGACTGGACCATCTTCAAGCTCTCTTCCATCCCTGACTGTCTATTGCTCTAGTTCGCTGGTTCTCAACCTTTTGTGCGCATCAGTCACCTGGAGGGCTTGCTAAAACACAGGTTTCTGGGACCCACCCTCAGAATTTCTGACTTAGTAGGCCTGGGGTTGGGTGGAAGAATTTGCATTTCTAACAAGTTGCCAGGTGATGGTGATGCTGCTGGTCCAGGGTCATACTTTGAGAATGACTATTCTAGATGATGGTTTTTAAATTATATTTTCTAAGATCCCCAAATTATTTGTACTCTACTTTCTCAAACCATGATATGACGTTTGTTCTGTTTCCAATCTCTCTCCTTCCAGTTCTCAGTTCACACTACAAAGAGGGTTCATATCCTAACCCACAAATCTCCTGTGTCATTCCCTGTCCTGAAACTCTTCAGTGGCTCTCCACTGCAGACAGAAGGAGGCACACACTACCATGACATGCAAGGCTCTTCACAGTTGGACCCCAAACTACCTTTCCAGCCTCAATTTCCAACAGTCGCTGCCACCTGCCTGTGTTCCAGTCACTGATCCTTGAACACACAACTGAGATTCTTTCAACTTACTGCCTTTGTACCTGATATCCTCTTCTCCTGGAATATCCTTACACCAGCTTCTCTTTCTGACACATGTCACCATCCATTCTGTGCATTGGACACTAGGAATTCCAGAAAGAACAGGACAGACAATCCCTTCCCTTAAGGAATTTTCAATCTTAAGAGGTGTGGCAGACACTGTTGAATGGCCAACCCAACTCCAGTCTTAACCTCCCCTTCTCCCTCACCTTCCTTACCAGTGGCTGGGAAAGCTGACTACAGCTAGGGATGGCCAATGGAACGAACATGGAAGTGTGGTGCAGGACTCTGGGAAAGAGTTTCCTTTGCAGACAAAAGGATTAGACCCAAAGCCATCCCTTTCTCCAGCCTTGAGCGTGGGTTTGATGCTTGAAGCTAGGACGGTCATCTGACAACCAGGGGAGTAAGGACAAGAGAATTGGATAGACAGAGTCCTGACAGTGATGAGCAGCTGAGCCAGCACCAATGGCCACTGACCTCCAGCTTATTTTGATCTGAGAAAGATAAACTCCTATTTGTTGGAGCCACCAGCTTATCAGGTGGTGTTGTCGAGAATATACAGAGCAAAACACACACCAGTTCAACAATTCCTACCATTAGTGACACTGATCACACTTTTTTCAGTCATGCAGCCATTCTTACCCTCCTTTTCTGAGTTCCTCCACCATTAACATAAACTCACCAGCCGCTAAGCCGACCAGGAGAGGCTCTGCTGTAAGCTACAGTACACGCCTGGAAGAATATCAAATACAGTTTCACTTAGCTGACCCTCAACCTCTCGAGACAAATGAAAAAACTTCATGATGCATCAAAATATTGTTCCTATTTGTTTTAGAAAATAAGTTTATGGTTTATTTTATTTAATTTCCTTGTCCTGATTTTCTAATTGGCTTGATTCACTTAAATTACCTAAATCAATACTTTTTTTTTTTTACCTAAAAAGTGCACAGCACAAACCAAAACTCTCTGCACCCATGAATTGAATCCTTAGCATTTATCATCAGTATTTATTTGAAAAATACTTCAAAATTTTTATAAGTAAAATTTTATCACCATTAAATTTAAATTTAAAATGCACATATCCTTGGACCCACATCCAGGAACCAACACTTAAAAAATATTAGCAAAAGCACACCCTTAACGGCAGCGGCTTGGTGCGGGGAGGGTGGCAGGAAGTGCGGTATTTTATTGGTTAGAATTGCCCACACATGGTGCTAAAAAGGAAACCCTGGTGGCGGAGTGGTTAAGAACTACAGCTGCTTAACCAAAAGGTCAGCAGTTTGATTCCACCAGGCAATCCTTAGAAACCGTATGGGGCAGTTCTACTGTCCTACAGGATTGCTATGAGTCGGAATTGACTCAACGGTAACGGGTTTGGTGGTAATAAAAAGCAGACTGACTTTTCAATGGTTTTCTTGCTCTTTTCAGGTTCTCAACAGACAATGACAGAGCCCTGTGAATGTGTAAGGAAGGTGCAGTGCTTAGAGTGCTCAGCTGCTAACCAAAAGATCAGCGGAGGTTGAAACCCACCAGTCTCTCTGTGGGAGAAAGATGTGGCAGTCGGCTCCCATAAAGATTTACAGCCTTGGAAACCCTATGCGGCAGTTCTACTCTGTCCTGTAGGGTCATTATGAGTTGGAATCGACCTGATGGCAGTGAGTGTTTGGTTTGGTTCTGGACAGACAATGCACCTTGATTGCCTGCACCTGGGCAGATGTCCTTCCTGCCCCACCAGGTACACTGTTGCTGTGTTGCTGCTAGCTGTGCTCTGCTCAGAGTGCTGGCCCCACGCTCTGCAGTGTCAGCTGCCTTCCCTTCCCCAGGCAGCTCTCAGCTAAAAGGTCGCCTCCACAGAAAGCCCTTTCCTGGCCCTCCTGTCTAAAGTTGGAAAGCCACCACTCTCTTTCACAAGACCCTACTCACTTCCTCCGTGGCACCTGCCACTATCTGAAAATGTCTAGTTTATTTATAGTTTGTTTATTGTGGGTCTTACCTGAGAAATTCAGCCTTATCTCTTGCTCACTGCTGTATCCAGGCACCTAGAACAGTGCCTGGCATACATAAAAAACCAAAACCCGGGTTACGTGTTGGCACTCTCACCACTTCCACCCCGCCTGGCCCGTTTCCATCCCTGGTTTCAGTCCATCGTTTCCCCAACCCTCCTTGCCTTCTCTGCTTTGTGTAAATGTGACCGTTTGGATTCTCACAGTTGACTGTTTACGGAAGCACTTTCCTCACAGGTGTTACTGTTTATTTTGTAGGCCAATCTATTATTTGGCCAAAAGTGATCTCTGGGAGTGGTTTCAGTTCGAGTTTAGAAGGGTATTGTAGGGTGATAGTCTAGGGGGTTACTCTAGTCTCTATTGGTCCAGTAAGTCTGGTCTTTTTTAATGAACTTGGCTTTTGTTCTACATTTTTCTCCCATTCTAACTGGGACCTTCTATCGTGTCCCTGGTCAGACCAGTTGGTAGTGGCAGCCGGGCACCATCTAGTTCTTCTGGTCTCAGGCTAGAAGAGGCTGTGGTTCGCATCGGCCGCTAGTCCTGTAGACTTGTTTCTTCCTTGAGTCTTTGGCTTCCGTCACTCTCCTTTGCTCCAGATGGGAAGAGACCAATAGTTGTGTTATATCTTACGTGGCTACTCGAACGCTTTTAAGCACCCAAATGCTACTCACCAAACTAGGATGTAGAACATTATCTTTATGAACCAAGTTATACCAATTGACGTAGTTGTCCCACGAGACTATGCTCGTAAGCCTTCAAACCAGTTAATCAATCCCACGAGATGTATGAGAATGTCTAGAAGTATCCATACCTGTGCCTCCTATGTGCTTTATTGTTTATATATAAATATATATACACACGCACGCCCACAAATGTACCCATATAACCACATACGTATACTCCCATACACCTTCCCACACCCATATAGCATACATATCTATGTAACCACTCACATATTTTTTGCTTGCTATTACTGTTGCAACATTGTGTATGTTATGGCATGTACCTTAGCTGTCCTTTATTGTTGCCTACCTCTCAGTGGCTTCATTTACCTTGGTCAAGTTGTACTGACTTCACCTATACAGCCCATTTCTTCTAGGTTTTCAAATTTGTTAGGGTATAATTTTTCATAACAACATTCTGCTATGACCCTCTTTATCTCAGTTCGTTGTAATGTCACCCGTTTCATCTTTTATTTTGGTTATCTGTGTCTTCTCATTTTTTTCCTTGCAAATTTGGCCCGTGGTTTCTCAATTTTATTGATCCTCTCAAAGAACCAACTTCTGGTTTTGTTGATTCTTTCTACTGTTTTTCTATTTTCTGTTTCTTTTATTTCTGCTCTGATCTTTACTGTTTCCTTTCTTCTGATGACTGTAGACTTCTTTTGCTTTACCTGCTCTATTTGTTCAAGTTGCTGGGTTCTCTTAGTCATCTAGTGCTGCTATAACAGAAGTACCACAAATGGATGGCTTTAACAAACAGGTTATTCTCTCAGCCTAGGAGGCTAGAAGTCTGAATTCAGGGCGCCAGCTCCAGAAGGCTTTCCCTCTCTCTGATGGGGGGAGGATCCTTGTCATGAATTTTCCCCTGGGTCTAGGAGCTTCTCAGCACAGGGACCCCAGGTCTAAAGGATGCACTCTGCTCCTGGTTGTTCTTGCCTGGTAGTAATGAGGTCCCTCTCCTCTCTGCTGCATTCTCTCTTTTATATCTCAAAAGAGACTGACTCAAGATACAACCTAATCCTGTAGACTGAATCCCACCTCATTAACATAACTGCCTCTAATCCTGCCTCATTAACATCATAGAAGTTGGGATTTACAACACACAGGATAATCAGATCACGAAATGGTGGACAATAAAACAATACTGGGAATCATGGCCTAGCCAAGTTGGCACACATTTTGGGGGGACACAATTCAACCCATAACATGGTTTAACCTATTGATTTTGGTCCCCCCACCCTTTTTTTTTTTTTTTGACATGTGCATTTATTGCTATAAATTTTTCTCTAAGTACTGCTTTTGCTCTGTCCCAGAAGTTTTGGTATATTGTGTCTTCATTCTCATTTGATTCTAAAATTTTTTTTAATTTCATTTTTAAATTTTTCAGTGACCCAATAGTTTCTAAGTAAAGTGTTATTCGGTTTTCACATATTTAATTTTTTTCCTTGCTCTTTCTGTTACTGATTTCTAGTTTTATAACATCATGGTCAGAGGAGATGCTTTATTATGTTGATGCTTTTGAATTTATTGAAGCTATCTTCACGTCCTAGAATATGATTTCTTCTGGAGGACGATCCATGTGTGTTGGAGAAAAATGTGTACTGTGCTGCTGCTGGGTTGTGTGTTGCGTATACGTCTATGAGCCGGTAGACTGTGATGTGTTGCGTATACGTCGTCTATGAGCTGGTAGACCGTGGTGTGTTGTGTATACGTCTGTGAGCCGGTAGACTGTGGTGTGTTCTGAATACGTCTATGAGCCGGTAGACTGTGGTGTGTTGCGTATACGTCTACGAGCCGGTAGACTGTGGTGTGTTGTGTATACATCTATGAGCCGGTAGACTGTGGTGTGTTCTGAATACGTCTATGAGCCGGTAGACTGTGGTGTGTTGCGTATACGTCTACGAGCCGGTAGACTGTGGTATGTTGTGTATACATCTATGAGCCGGTAGACTGTGGTGTGTTCTGGATACGTCTATGAGCCGGTAGACTCTGGTGTGTTGTGTATATGTCTATGAGCCGGTAGACTGTGGTGTGTTGTGTATACGTCGTCTATGAGCTGGTAGACTATGGTGTGTTGTATATACATCTATGAGCTGGTTGACTGTGGAGGAGGGTGTCATGCCACTGGTTACCACCGAGAGGGCAGGGGAGGGGAGAAGGAGTGTGCTCCTCTGGTCAATGGCAGTGGACGACAGGGCACACCTGCAGGCTGCAGCCAGCAATCAGGACCTGGCCCTGATCAAATGTCCTTTCCCTTCTTAGACCTGGTTCATGTTCTGCTCACCTTGCTTCACCCTGGGTTTGCCTACACAGTTTCTCTGCCTCTTAGCGGGAATGCTGTGAAGTTGCCTTCCTGTGCTCCCTCCCCGGGGTCACTGATTGTTTTGTCCCAACATGGCCATGCTGCGCCAGGCTGGCTCGGGGGGGGGCACCTCTGATCTGTAATTCTCCTTGCTCACTGTTTTCATTCTGCTTCCTCGTCCAGTGTTTGATCTCGTTCTTTGTCCCCCCTTTTGATGCTCAGGCTTCCGGGATTGTCATCTGTATCTGTTTCACTTGGTTTCTCGGGTCTTTGCTGTAGGACAAAGGCATGATGTGTCTGACTAAGCCACCATCTTAGGCTGTCTCACAGTTATTTTGCAGCAGGTAAGCTGACATCAGTTGAAAGCTTCCGAAAAATTGAGATCTTTTAAAAAAAATTTCTTTTTAATAATTTTTATTGTGCTTTAAGTGAAAGTTTACAAATCAAGTCAGTCTCTCACATAAAAACTTATATACACCTTGCTACACACTCCGAATTACTCTCCCCCTAATGATGCAGCCCACTCCTTCCCTCCACTCTCTGTTTACGTGTCCATTTCGCCAACTTCTAACCCCCTCCACTCTCTCATCTCCCCTCCAGGCAGAAGATGCCAACATAGTCTCAAGTGTCCACCTGATCCAAGAAGCTCACTCCTCACCAGCATCCCTCTCCAACCCATTGTCCAGTTCAATCCACGTCTGAAGAGTTGGCTTCGGGAATGGTTCCTGTCCTGGGCCAACAGAAGGTCTGGGGGCCATGACCACGGGGGTCCTTCCAGTCTCAGTCAGACCATTAAGTCTGGTCTTATAAGAATTTGGGATCTGCATCCCACTGCTCTCCTGCTCCCTCAGGGGTTCTCTGTTGTGTTTTAAAAATATATTTTATGCTCATATTTTATATTGTAAACCCACTGCCGTCCAGTTGAGTCTGACTTACAGCTACCCCACAGGACAGAGTAGAACTGCCCCATAGGGTTTCCAAGGAGTGCCTGGTAGATTCATACTGCTGACCTTTTGGTTAGCAGCTGTAGTTCTTAACCACTATGCCACCAGGATTTCCATTTTATATTGTAGGTTAACTTTAAGATTATATAAAAACAAATACTAAAAATTATATTTGATTTACTATACTGACTTTTCAGAAGGTAATTAGTGCTGTATTATGCATTTTCTTTTATTAAGTATGATCATCTTACTAAATGCACATACTTAAAATGTAAATTTAAAGACTAAGCATTTAAGCTATTTACTAAAGTTCTGTTACATTCCAAAGGAAAACAAACGACTTAGTGTTGAGGGCTAAAACCTGGTCTATTGTTAGAACTCCAGCTCTACTGTAGATATTTTTCGTGTTTCTTAGCTTCCCATTAATTTATATCAATTAGGTTACACTAAATTTTTTTTCCAAAATTACAGCTTCTCCATGAATTTTTGTTCTCCTAAAAAATGCGCAAGTCATCTGTATTTCATAGAAAATCCAATGGAACCTTTCTGAACAACCCCATCTTTCTATTTGTGTAAGAAGTATCTTGATGATTTAAGTACAAAAATGTCAGCAAAGTGCTTTGAAAGCCTCAGATTGAAAGTCAGGGAAAGCTAGCAACTCTGGTTATATAGAAATTCACGCCAGAGAAATTTTTTTCTAAATTAACATTAAATAACTTTGAATCTGACACTGCCTACTTGTTCACAAAATCCACTGCTCCATTCCAATCCACTGCTGTCACAACAGGAAATTCAAAATAATGGTACTTCATTAAAAAAAAAAACTTTGCCATCGAGTCAATTTCAACTCATAGTGACCCTGCAGGACAAAGCAGAACTGTCCCATAGGGTTTCTCCAAGGATCGTCTGGTGGATTTCAACTGCCGACCTTCTAGCTGGCAGCCATAGCTCTTAACCACTGCGCCACCAGGGCTCTAGCAGATGCTGTTTCTTAAAATGTCACACAAATGCTAGATATCTGTGCAAGTGATAAATACAATTATACTGGTGAATACAACTATTCTAATTCCAGCTCTCAACTGTGAACGTTTTAAGCACATTGGAAACCCTATGGGGCAATTCTACTGTGTCCTATAGGGTCGCTATGGGTCGGAACCGACTCGACGGCAGTGGGTTTTATGTCATCGGCTCTGCTGAGAAGCACAGACTCTTATTTGGACTGCACCTTGGAGACCACCAAGTCTAATGTACTATGCAATAAGCTAGACCTTCTACAAAACCCTTGACTTTGATATCTATGCCAGGGGTCAGCAAACTTTCTGTAAAGGACCAGATAGTATTTTAGGGCTTGTGGGTCATCTGGTTTCTGTCACAAACACTTAACTTTGCCATTGGAGCATGAAAACAGTCAAAGACAGCACATAAATGAATGGGCATGGTTGTGTTCCAATAAAGCTTTATTTACCAAACAGGCAGGCAGTGGGCCAGATCCGGCTCGGAGGCCATAGTTTGCTGACCCCCTAATCTAGACTCTTCCTATTTATTAATAATGTCTGCCTTCAAGGATCAATCCATTTTACCATTAGATAAGTTAGATGCCTTCAAAGGAAAATTCTTCTCAGAGCGAGCTGAAATGAACAACTTTCACCCACCGTTACAACCAGAATTTGTAGCAACAACAGAGAACATCCATCTTTTCCCATCTGTGAATCCTTCAAATATTTGAAGTTGATTATCCTGATTCCTGGAAATATTCTTCTTTCCTATCTAAATATCTCCAGTGTCTTCAAGCATTCCTTATATCATGACATAGTTTCCCAGGCAACTTAACTCTTAGGATCATCACAGAGTGTACACACTCCAGTCTGGAATGATCCTTTCAAGTGCAGACTGCAGATATATGTCATATGTTTTGTTTTTTTTTAAAGTAGCAATCAAGGTGCAATTTTAATTTTAGAACTGGCTCGACTGTCTCCAAATAATGCACTTACAAATAGTTTTAGTTTTTTTGTTTTGTTTTGTTTAGAAAATTACCGTTTAGTCTTTAAGTCTAACATACTATGCAATGAGCTAGACCTTCTACAACACCCTTGACTTTGGTATCTGTGCCAGGGGTCAGCAAACTTTTCCTGTAAAGGATCAGACAGTAAATATTTTAGGGCTTGTGGGTCATCTGCTTTCTGTCACAACCACTTAACTTTGCCACTGGAGCATGACAGCAGTCAGAGACAATATACGTAAAAGAATATTTTGTGTAGATACAGTGAAAGCCCTATGTCCACTGTCATAGCTGTGTACATTAATTCACCATGATTACCAAGAAACAGAAAACATTGTTTAATTTTGCAAAAAAAAGCAGAGCTGTGGTTTAACGCAACAATAGATTTAAAATGGTTCCTAAGCATCAAAAAATGTTGGCAGAACTCACCTCTAAAATTGGAATCATATAGTGCAATTTGCAAAAGAAAGCCATCAGTCATTCTTTCCAAGAAAATGAAACTCAGAAGGGGAAGAAAAGGAATGCACACATGTGCACCGTGCCCTGGGATGCTGCGGGCTTGTCCACAATACCAGAGAGGGGCTGCTGTGCTCAAAGCCAGGCCACCCCTAAATGAGGGTCCCGTTGTATGCCACATGGCCACAACTTGGGAAGAAATCACACCTGTGTTTTTAAAGACAATTTAACTCTGATTTCCACCCTTTTATATCGTAGCATTCTTTAGACGAAAAAAATAGAAGAAAATAAGGCAATATTTCTATAGCTACAAATGCACCACGTTGAGCCCAGTCTTACAGCCTATTTCTGTACACCTCCTGTTATGGTTTAATTTTCTGATAACTCAGTACCTTAAATAGTATACTGCATAGAATCGATGCTAAAGGAAGAACAGGCTCGTTCTTTAAAATGTAAATATTTATTTGTAATAGCTGTCATAATCTTACAATGTTTGCTTAGCTTAATTTACATTTTCCAGTGTCCTATCTTCTTTGTCTGACTTGCTTCTCACGGTGCAAGCCCTCCCTGGATAATCCCATCCACGCTCACGGCTTCAAACACCATCCACATACCGATGACAACCAAATTCACTTCTCTAGCCCAATGTCTCTGCAGAGATAACCCCTATAGCTAAGAACCTACAGCATTTCCACCTAGACAGTCCACCTGCCAGTGAAAGATGGCTCACCATTGGCTATATGATGATAAACCAAAAAACCGATTGCCATCGAGTCAATTCTGACTCACAGTGACCTTAGAGGACAGAGTAGAACTACCCCATAGGGCAATTTCCAAGGCTGTAATCTACACAGGAGGAGTCCTGGTAGTGCAGTGGTTAATGCAATTGACTGCAAATGGATAGATTGGCAGTTCGGACCTACCAGCAGCACCACGGGAGAAAGTGTGGCAGCTGGCTTCTGGAGAGACGTACAGCCTTAGAAACCCTATGGGGTCGTTATGTAAAGATTAACCCACTGCCACGTCTTTCTCCCGCATACAGTGATAGGTAACAAGAACAAGACGCTATGAAATAGGAACAAAACACAGCAGCAGAAACCAAACATTCAAAGGAAGGTTGGACATCAAAGTTGAGGCAATGTTCCTGATAATTAAGTCTGGAATACTGGTAGGAAAAGTTGAAAATCAGAGGATCAGATCCACGTAGGGGGGAGAAGAAAAAGAGAACTGTGGGAAGGAAACTGTCAAAGACAGACCATTCTCCTCCAAGACCCCAGCATCTAACGTGAAATTAAAGCACACACGAAGGCAGAAGATTGTGAAAATACGCAACAAGAGGGGTAAATTGAACACCAAAAAAGCTTTCTGAGAGAAGAAAAAAAAAAAACGTTTTAACTTGCAGTCCCTTGCACATGAGTGACACCGAATCTCTCAACTGCAACCCTAGCCGCTATGGAACCACGCCTTCAAACTTCTGAGGGGGAGATTATTTTTAATCCAGGATTTTATACTCCAACCGTCAATCAGGAAGAAGGGCAAATGAGGGAATGTAAGGATGAAAGCTTTTTTCCTCTGTGCCCCGTTCCTAAGGAAACCAATGGAGAATTGCGCTTCAGCAAAGCCAGGGATAAGCCAGTGAAGATGAAAACATAGGACTGAGGAAACAAAAACCTCCTCAACAGGAAACGGGCACCGGGACGCGCAGAACGATGGCCGTGCTGTGACCGAGAAGGAGGCTGGAGAGGAAGACAGGCCTCCCAGGAAAAGTGCAGCTCACGGTTACGTGATGCACTTTGACATTTGAAAGTAGATGGGTTGTGGGGTTTAGAAAACCGTATGCATATGGATACAGAGTTGCTGTTAAGAGAAACATACTAAACTACTGGACTGAAAAACATGAAATTGTTATTTTGTAGGTCAAAAAAAAATCAGTAAGGGTTTTGAAAAATATGATTTAGCAAACTTGATGTAATGGACATACATAGAACACTACGCCTGACAAGTACAGAACAGACTTTCTTCACAAGACATACAGAACTTTTATAAAAATCAGAAACCAGACAGGGATGCCCCCTATTGCTATTATTATTCAACATTGTTTTGAAAGGTCTAGCAAATGAAATAAACAATGGGGAAGAAAAAGATACATTATTTTTGCTGATGACATAATTGTATACTTAGATACCACCATCCGTCTGTCTGTCGTACTGTGGTGGCTTGCCTGTTGGCAGTGATGCCACCCATGTTTGAAATACCAGCTGCGTCACCCATGGTGGACAGATTTCAGCGGAGCTTTGGTGGAAAGGTCTGGTTATCTACTTCCAAAAATTAGCCCATGAAAACCTTATGGGCCACAATACAGTACCGTGTAATACAGTGCTGAAAGGTGGGACCCCGAAGTCGGAAGGCAGTCAAAACACACAGCCATTACAACAATGTACTTGAACACGCCACCAATGGTGGAAACGGTGCAGGACCCACAGTGTTTTGTTTTATTGTACATGGAGTCACCCTGAATTGGTGACTGCTTGACGGCAGCTAACAACAACATACCTAGAAAATCTAGGGGACCATAGTTAAAAAAAAAAAAAAAAACTAGTTTAATGAAGATATTGGTAGCTCTATAAGATAAACATACAAAAGTCATTCGGCTTTCTCTGTTCTAGCATAAGCACCTAGAGACAGAAATAAGAAAAATATTCCATGTGCCATCTCGTTAGCGGGAGAGCAGCCAGGAGTACACAGCAAGGTGTACACAACTTTTTGTATGAGACACTGAATTGATTTGTAAACTTTCCCTTAAAGCACAATAAACCAAAAAAGACAAGAAAAATATTCCATACACAATAATGAAAAAGGCAATAAAATGCTGAGAAGTAAACTTTGCAAGAAAAGCACAAACCTATATGAACAAACCAAAAAGTCACATTTAAGAATAAATATTAAAATCCAAGTAAATGAAAAGATACCTACGTTCTTAATACCATAAAAAGTCGATTCCCTTAATATCATAAAAATGCCCAATAGAAAAGCAAAAATAATCATGGGATCCTAGAAGAGAAAAAGAACCGGAGGTAAAAACTGAGGCAACCTGAATGAAGCACAGAGGTTAATCGGAACATACCAGTACCGGTTCATCAGCTCCAACAACCGTATCACACTAATGTCATTGTTGTTGTTGTTAGGTGCCGTCAAATTGGTTCGAACGCAAGGCGACCCTATGCACGACAGAACGAAACGCTGCCCGGTCCTGTGCCATCCTTACAATCATTGTTATGTTTGAGCTCATTGTTGCAGCCACTGTGTCAATCCATCTCATTGAGGGTCTTCCTCTTTTCCACTCACCCTGTACTGTGCCAAGCACGATGTCCTTCTCCAGGGATTGATCCCTCCTGACAACATGTCCAAAGTATGTAAGATGTACTCTCGCCATCCTTGCCTCTAAGGAGCATTCTGGCCGTACTTCTTCCAAGACAGATTTGTTCGCTCTTTTGGCAGTCCATGGTATATTCAATATTCTTCGCCAACACCACAATTCAAAGGTGTCAATTCTTCTTCAGTCTTTCTTATTCATTGTCCAGCCTTCACATGCATATGGTGCAATACAAAATATCATGGCTGGGGTCAGGCGCACCTTAGTCCTCAAGGTGACATCTTTGCTCATCAACACTTTAAAGAGGTCCTTTGCAGCAGATGTGCCCAATGTAATGCGTCTTTTGCTTTCTTGACTGCTGCTTCCGTGGCTGTTGATTGTGGATCCAAGTAAAACGAAATCCTTGAAAACTTCAATCTTTTCTCTGTTTATCATGATGTTGCTCATTGGTCCAGTTGTGAGGATTTTTGTTTTCTTTATGTTGAGGCGAAACCCTGGTGGCGTAGTGGTTAAGTGCTACAGCTGCTAACCAAAGGGTCGGCAGTTCGAATCCGCCAGGTGCTCCTTGGAAACTCTATGGGGCAGTTCTACTCTGCCCTATAGGGTCGCTATGAGTTGGAATCGACGGCACTGGGTTTGGTTTTGGTTATGTTGAGGTGCAATCCATATTGAAGACTGTGGTCTTTGATCTTCATTAGTAAGTGCTTCCAGTCCTTTTCACTTTCAGCAAGCAAGGCTGTATCATCTGCATAACGCAGGTTGTTAATGAGTCTTCCTCCAATCCTGATGCTGAGTTCTTCTTCATATAGTCCAGCTTTTCGAATTATTTGCTCAGCATACAGATTGAATAGGTATGGTGAAAGGATACAACCCTGATGTACACCTTTCCAGACTTTAAACCAATCAGTATCCCCTTTTTCTGTCCAAACAACTGCCTCTTGATCTATGTAAAGGTTCCTCTTGAGCACAATTAAGTGTTCTGGAATTCCCATTCTTTGCAATGTTATCCATAGTTTGTTATGATCCACACAGTTGAATGCCTTTGCATAGTCAATAAAACACAGGTAAACATCCTTCTGGTATTCTCTGCTTTCAGCCAGGATCCATCTGACATCAGCAATGATATCCCTGGTTCCATGTCCTCTTCTGAAACTGGCCTGAATTTCTGGCAGTTCCCTGTCAATATACTGCTGCAGCCATTTCTGAATGATCTTCAGCAAAATTTTGCTTGCGTGTGATCTTAATGATATTGTTCTATAATTTCCACATTCAGGTGGATCACCTTTTTTGGGAGTAGGCGTACATATGGATCTCTTCTAGTCAGTTGGCCAGGAAGCTGTCTTCCATATTTCTTGGCATAGATGAGTGAGCACCTCCAGTGCTGCATCTGTTTGTTGAAACATCTCAATCGGTATTCCATCAATTCCTGGAGCCTTGTTTTTCGCCAGTGCCTTCAGAGCAGCTTGGACTTCTTCCTTCAGTACCACCAGTTCCTGATAATATGCCACCTCTTGAAATGGTTGAACATTGACTAATTCTTTTTGGTATAATGGCTCTGTGTATTCCTTCCATCTTCTTTTGATGCTTCCTGCATCATTTAATATTTTCCCCACAGAATCCTTCACTATTTCAACTCGAGGCTTGAATTTTTTCTTCAGTTCTTTCAGCTTGAGAAACGCCGAGTGTGTTCTTCCCTTTTGATTTTCCATCTCCAGCTCTTTGTACATGTCATTATAATACTTTACTTTGTCTTCTTGAGATGCCCTTTGAAATCTTCTGTTCAGTTCTTTTACTTCATCAATTCTTCCTTTTGCTTTAGCTGCTCAATGTTCTAGAGCAAGTTTCAGAGTCTCCTCTGACATTCATCTTGGTCTTTTCTTTCTTTCCTGTCTTTTCAATGACCTCTTGCTTTCTTCGTATATAGGGTCACTATGAGTCGGAATTGACTCGATGGCAATGGGTTCACACTAATGTAGACCCTCAGTAATGGGGGACACTGGGTGAGAACTACATCACAGTAACGTAGACCCTAAGTAACGGTGGACACTGGGTGAGAACTACACCACACTAACGTAGACCCTCAGTAATGGGGGACACTGGGTGAGAACTACATCACAGTAACGTAGACCCTAAGCAATGGTGGACACTGGGTGAGAACTACACCTCACTAACGTAGACCCTCAGTAATGGGGGACACTGGGTGAGAACTACATCACAGTAACGTAGACCCTAAGCAATGGTGGACACTGGGTGAGAACTACACCACACTAACGTAGACCCTCAGTAATGGGGGACACTGGGTGAGAACTACATCACAGTAACGTAGACCCTAAGTAACGGTGGACACTGGGTGAGAACTACACCACACTAATGTAGACCCTCAGTAACGGGGGACACTGGGTGAGAACTACACCACACTAACGTAGACCCTCAGTAATGGGGGACACTGGGCGAGAACTACATCACACTAACATAGACTCTCAGTAATGGGGGACACTGGATGAGGAGTACATGGGAACTCTCTCTACTATCTTAAAAAATTTTTTTGTAAAACTATAACTGCTCTCAAAGAAAAAACAAAGTTTACTTTAAAAAAAATGTATTTGTGAGATTATCAAGGAGTTTCTTTAAAAAACACAAGCATAATATAATATAATTCCAGTTAAATGGATAAAATTATCTTAAAGTTTATAGAGAAAGTAAGTGCCTAGGAAAGAAGATAAATGACTAAAGAAGAATTGTGAGAAGAAATATACTACAAAACCACTGTAATTTAGTCAACATAGGGTACTGGAATAGGACTAGATAAACACATCAATCCGTGGAACGGAATAGGGCATCCAGAAGTCATATCCTGTTTATATGAGATGTTACTATATGACAAAAGTATACTTTGATTCAATGGGAAGAAAAGCAATTATTTAATAAATAGTGCTGGCAGAACTGGCTACCCACCTGGTCGAACACAGTCAGTCCCTTATCACATATTATAAATAAAAACCAAATTCCAGATGGAGTAAATGCTTAAATGTAATAAATAAAGCATCATAAAGTTAGAAGGAAACCTAGGGGACAGCACTTACATCTGTTTCTTAACCAGAAAGAAAAGATAGCCATATGTGTGTTTATAAAAATTAAAAATAATTCACGTTACAAAAGCTATTATAAACAAAATTGACAGGCTAATTATAGATCTGTGAAAACATGTGCAGAGAGATAAGAGATAATGGGTTAATAATCGTCACTAATATACAAAGAGCTCTTAAAAATTGGCAAGAGACCAGCAATCCAATGGAAAAATGGATAAAAGATGTGAAAAAGAGCTTCTCGAGAATAGGTCCATAGCCACAAACACGAGATGCTCCAACTAACTAGTAATTAGAGAAATGCAAATTATAGTAAAAAACAATGTCATTCTACATCCAGTGAGGTGAAAAAAATAAATAAAGAGCAATAATTCCAATTGCTGATCATATACAGAAAAAAAATGTACATCGTTCAGAGCTGTTTTGGAAAGCGGTCTGATATTTCTAAGTTCAGGATAAGGAGATACTTCAACCAATAAATCACACTTCTTGGAATCTATCCCACAAAGATAAAATCACCAATAAAATTTTTATTGCAGCAATGCTCTTATTGCAAAAAACAAGAAACGAACTGAATTCTCAGCAATAAGGTAATAAATAAAGGTATGTCCATACTGTGGAATATTAAAAAAAACAAATTAGAGCGATACCGTTTGACTCAGAGGGACATCCCTGGGGGTATTTTTGAACAGTAAAAATCAGATGCACACAGCACTTCGACTGTTTCTACATGAGCTATTTAGTGACACTGATTACATTCTTTGGGTTGTGCAACCATTCTCATCCTCTTTTGCTGAGTTGTTCCTCCCCCGTTAACATAAATTCACTCCCCCTAAGGTTCCTATCTAAGTTGCTGTTGTCAATTTGATCCCAGATAGATAGCATGTTTTGCTGTGTAAGGTAAGATGCAGAGAAGTGAATACACAGTGATTCCATGTTTACAAAGCAAGTCTTACTTTGGTGAAGGGTAAGATAGTCCACAATACTGGGGAAGTCAGTAAAACCTGACCGAGGTAAAATCAGAGAAGCTTCATAGACACATCCAAACTCCCTTGAGGGACACTGGGCTGAGGACTGGAGACCATGGTCTCAGAAGACATCTAGCTCAATTGGCAGAACACAGTTTATAAAGAAAACATTCTACATCCTACTTTGAGTAGCATCTGGGGTCTTAAGAGTTTGTGAGTGGCCATCTAAGATACTCCACTGGTCCCACCCCATCTGAAGCAATACAGAATGAAAAAAAAACAAAGACACAAGGGAAAGATTAGCCCAAGGAACTAATGGACCACAACTACGACAGTCTCCACCAGACTGAGTCCAACACAACTAGATGGTGCCCAGCTACCTCCACCGGCTGCTCTGACAAGGATCACAATAGAGGGTCCCAGATAGAGCCAGAGAAAAATGTAGAACAAAATTCTAACCCGCAAAAAAAAACCCAGTTTCTGATCTGAGAGAGGCTAGTGAAATCCCAAGAGGATGGCCCCTGGGCACCCTTTTAACTCAGTACTGATGTCACTCCTGAGGTTCACCCTTCAGCCAAAGATCAGACAGGCCCATAAAACAAACAACAATACCCATAGCTCAACCATGTATATGAGACTAAATGAGCACACTAGCCCAGCGGGAAGGACGAGAAGGCAGGAGGAGACAGGAAAGCTGGACAATGGAAATGGGGAACCCAAGGTTGAAAAGGGGAGAGAGCTGACATATCACGGGGGTTGGCAGCCAAGGTCACAAAACAATATGTGAATTAACTGTTTAATGAGAAACTAATTTGCTCTGTAAACCTGCATCTAAAGCAGAATAAAAAAATAAATAAAAAGCAAACATTGATCAAAAACCCTGTAAATGTACATGTGCACTTCAGTGAGTTTGTGTGTGTGTGCACGTGTGTGTGTCTGTGAATAAGTGAAAATGAAGACAAACACGAAAAGATGCATACCAGGTTATTAGGATAGATTACTGGGAGGCAGGAGAATGCAGGAGTTGAAAGGAAAAAATGAGCAGTATGTATAAGGAGCCCTGGTGGTACAGTGGTTAAGCACTCAGCTAGCTGCTAACTGAAAGGTCTGTGGTTCGAACCTGCCAGCCACTCCACGGAAGAAAGATGTGGCAGTCTGGTTCTATAAAGACATACAACCTTGGAAACCCTATGGGGCAGTTCTACTCTGTCCTATAGGGTCGCGATGAGTCGGAATTCACTCAATAGCAAAGGGTTTTGTATGGCATGATGCCATTAATGTTAAGTAAATTAATCTAAACCCTGCTATAATGTGGATAAGAATACAACATGAGTGGCACAGGCACCACCCTCCACATAGTCCCTGTGTTCAGACGGCCTCATAATCATTCCATGCTTCCTCTATCAAAGGATCAGTTCTGCAGAAGTTCAGCTTCACAAGCTTTTCTTCTGTGTGTTTTGTGACAATCCTCCTGAAAAATAGTATTTTTCATGAACTGTGACCCACATTTTATGAAATTAAATTGTGTACCCCACTTTTTGAGTTCAGGTGTGGTTTTAACACACATACACACAAGTATGTACCTAACATAAAGAACTTAGAAAAAATAAGGCGTTGTTGGGATGTCCGTAAAATGAAGAAAAAAAAAAATCATGTTATAGAAAAATATGCATGAAATGTTCTATTGCAGTAAAAATAAGTGAAACTCTAATTCTGGATAAATATTTTTAAGTGCAAGAGAAAACTGTGGAAAGTATTCACGGAGTCATTTGCACAGATTACATACAGGGCAGGGGGCAGAGAGGAAGGGGTAGATTACTAACCATCCCTTTATATCTCTCTGTATTATATTGCCTCACTTATTACCAAAAAGCAAAAAAATATTACTGTGAAATCTGAAAACTTTCAGTAATGAAAACCAAACCCATTGCCATCAAGTCGATGCCAACTCAAAGCGACTCCATAGAACAGAGCAGAACTGCCCCACAGAGTTTCCAAGTAGCGCCTGGTAGATTCGAACTGCCGACCTTTTGCTTAGCAACTGTAGCTCTTAACCACTACGCCATCAGGGTTTCCTAAGTAATGAAAATCAAGATAAATTCATCAATAATACAAAATACATTGGGTATAAAAATTAGTACCTCCCTCACAGGATCGGTTGTGAAGATCAAATGAGATAACTGAAGTAAAGCGCTTAGCATACTATCCAACACATTGTAAATGCTCAATGAATGTTAGCTGTTTTTATTTAAAAAAAAAAAAAAAAAAGGCTACAGAGAGCAGTAGAAATTACAAAGCTGAAAATACAAGGTCTTTGAAAACGATGTCATGTACACAGGGCACTTTTTTCATAAATACTACTGAATCTGGTCTCCTTGGGCTGCAAGGACACATATCATGTAACTGTAGAGCTCATTAAACACACTTTGATTGACAGTAAAAATCAAATTAAAACGAGTTGCCACTATTGAGTTGACCCTGACTCATGGTGACCCTCTGCGTGTCAGAATAGAACGGTGCTCCACAAGGTTTTCAATGACTGATTTTTTCGGAAGTAGATCACCAGGCCCTTCTTCCAAAAAGCATCTCTGGGTGGACTCAAACCTCCAACCTTTTGGTTAGCAATCAAAGGCATTAACCATTCGCATCACCCAGGGACTTCAAAAATAAAATTACAACTAAGCAAATACGGCGCTTAATCAAAAGGAAATAGCTATTTTTTTTGCCTTGAAGGCTACCTTAACAACTTCAAGACCCACCCTAAGGGACTGTGGTTCTCATCATGACCACTTCTGATGAGAAATACCTGGGCCCCGAGCACTTCTCCATGTTGGAGGAGACTTAACAGGACACAACGTGTATAGACTAGAAAGTGATGCTAGCTGCTCTTCTTGAGGGCCTGGTCAAGTGGGAAATCCATTCCTAAAAGTAGAAATTCCACTGCCAACTCTGAGAATTTCTGTGCTAGCCTGCCTTCAAAGATGCTGGTTTAGTTGTACTCCCCAAACTGAATATGGCCCATCAGTGGAATTCTTACTGCTCAACAAAACGTTACAGTAATTCATACACTGCGTGCGTGTACTACTTACATGGAATTGACCTTCTCTTCGGGGCCTTGCACCTGGCCTATCACAGTGCCTTTGCCGGTGTTCTTCACCCAACCAACCACTCCTATTTTCTTCGCTTCACTTTCCGCATACTGATTTCAGGAGAAAACAAGAGAGACGAGGCCCATCCTCAAAAGTCTGAATTCATAACATAGTCAATTTTCACATTCAAAGAATTCTCATCTAATAGACATTTCTTTTTCTAAAATATAGTCTATGCCAAAAATTGTGCGCCTGGTCTACGATATTGCCTCTATTTACAGGAACCTTCAATTAAATGGAGCCCTGGCGGCACAGTGGGTAAGAACTTGGCTGCTAACCAAAAGGTCAGCAGTTTATATCCACCAGCCACTCCATCGAAACCCTATGGGGCAGTTCTACTGCGCCCTATAGGATTTTGTTGTTCTTCTTCTTAAATTACACTATCAGTAAAGACAAGCAAATTATGAGAAAATAAACTGATAGTGGGAATTAGTTCAGAAAATGGCTCCCATGATGTGTTTTGAGAACCGGAAATTCGACTGCACTGCCCTCACGCCAGCCAACACTAAATTACACTATTAACCTGGGTTCCAAATGATCACTTCAAGATTCTCAATGACTGAGGAGAAAATCCAAAATGATCAATACAAAGTATTGATAGGCAGAAACACAGACTAAAACATTCTGAAATTTGTAACAAAAATGAGGGAAAATCATTTTAATTAAAAAATTAAACTAGCCAGAACATCAGCCTAGACATGTGCCCGTATACAGTGATTTTAAGATCTAAAAAATTCTGATGTTTTCTGTTGGTTCTGGACTTGCCGCAGAAATGTTATAACCGACTATGGGTAAATTTAGTTATCTTATTACCCTTAAAAGTTTTTTTTTTTTTAATTCTTTTTCTTGGTTCCAAATTCAGTTATGCTGCTTGAAAATGAAAAATGAGCAACATTTTTATTTTTATAACTACATTATGCTAAGATTATTGTGGATCTAGTCTGTTGTTAGGTGCTGTTGAGTCGCTTCTGACTCATAGTGACCCTATAGGACAGAGCAGAACTGTCCACAGGGTTTCCAAGGTGCGCCTGGTAGATATGAACTGTTGACCTTTTGGTTAGCAGCCAACTCTTAACCACTGTGCCACCAGGGCTCCGATCTAGTCTAGTAGAGCTTTTTTAAGATATGCTCTTCTCCTGTTTGGAGACCAGAACGATCAAGTTCTCTGTAATCCGTATCCCAAACTGAATGAAGCAACGCAAATCCAAATGGTTACAGCTAAAAATGACATAGGGTTGGTTCTGAAGATAATTCGGATATTAATGAAAAAGGAGATATCTGAATTGCAGTGGTGCGCGTGGACTGGTTCAAAACACGGAGACCTTACTGGTGGCAACATGTTATAACTCTCAGAGGTTGGGAACCATAGGCCCAATCTACTAACTCCCAACTCAGATAGCAGGTGAGAACATATGACACAATTAACTTTTAGGAAGGGGGTATATCAAAAAATAAAAGCTAAAAACATAACAGGGAATTTGAATATCTAAAACCCCAGGAACCACTTCCTTAGCCAACACTAGCATTTTCTGATTTGCAACGTGATGTACAGATCCTCGCCTGGAGGATTTGTGCCCCACAGCATATGTGGAAGATTCCACACTTTGTACTCAACACACCTAATCAAAGTGTTGGTTTGAACCACCCCAAGAGAAGTACTTTTGAAATTCATAGAAAAAAACTAGGAAGACTATCATGTTCTCAATAAACTATCTTTTAAAGGTAGTTTTCATAAAAATCTCAGTCAGTAAATTGAAAGAAATACATGCATTTCTTCATTTACTATCAGGGAAAGAAAATAAGCGGTAGTCTAGCGCTAAGTAGAAAACTGCTCTGTCATTACCATTGGAACTAACCGTGAAAAAACAAAAAAGAATAGAGTATTGACTTACCATTCTGAAGCAAACACCTGCAAGAAAGATAAAAAAAAGAAATGTCAGCTTATCTACCTTTAAAAAAATATGTTTCCTGACTTAACTTTCATCTGATTTACTAAATAGTAAGTAAATAAAATGAACAAAACTTCTAATATCGGAATGTTTTCAGAAGAGGTTTTTTTTGTTAGTTTGTTTTTTAAAATTATGTTCTTTTAAAATGAAAAGAGAAATGGAAGGCTTTTTTGGAAAAAAATAGTAACATTCTGAAACCAATCTTTAATGAAATGCTGAACTATACATTCATTCTGTTTTAAAGTGCTAAATAAAACAAAATGCTTGTTATAAAGATACTGAGTGTATTTGACATAAAGTTTACCAATACTCAGCTTTTAGAATTTCTTCTTTAAATTTAAATGTAAAAAGCATTTCTGTTTTTATCTTATTTTAGTTATAGAATCCATAAAGCATACATTGTGAAATGATATGCTTGACCACAACTTGGTTTCTGAAGCCTCGATACTAATGGGAATTGTTTAACTAAAATGGAAATGACTTTTGGAATCTCCACAGTGTCGATTTCATTATGTTCACGCTTAGAACCATACAGGTCGGGTAGCATTGTTGGGTCGTCCTCATGTTTTCTCTCTCTGGACTGCGGTAGCCCGGGCTGTTGCCTACTGGCCAACTGCCATGGTATCTAACACCTTGGTAACCCAACCTGCAAAATCATGGAAGCTCTATCTTAGAAGGAAGTCAAGAGTGCTATGGGATTTCCTATCCTGGGTTGTTTGTGACCTCACACTGACACAGAGAGAAGTGGGCTTAAAGGTAGGGATAAAGCAAGGGCAAAGCTGGCTGCAAACGCAAGCATCAGAAATGTGTGTTTATGATGCGGATTCTTTCAGGCAAAGGGAAGTCCCTCCTGCATCTCCCCTGGGAACTGCAGCAATGACCCTGAATAACAGACCTCAGGTCATTTCCAAAAATTGCAATTTGAAAAACTCTTGACCCAAAAGGATGCATAGAACAGGCTTCTTTGCAATGGAGATGCCCAACCTGTGCTCCTACCCAAGGGTATGTTAAAATGGGCCTAAGTAAAGAGACATCAGGAACGGGGCAGCTGCAGAAATACAGAGCCCATCAGTACCTACTGCAACTTAGCTCTTGTTCCCATCCAGACCACTAAGGAAACATGGAAATTTGCTTTCTACTGCCCAACAAGCCAAATGACAAGTCAAAAAAAAAAAAAAAGAAGTCAATTTAGAAGACTGGATGAGGCAATTAAAAATACATTGCAAATGGATAAGCAACTGCGGTAGGCCCATACAACGGAGTTCTACTCAGCAATAAAAAGGCATGAGGCAACAACATCCACGAACCACAGGTGCCCTATGCCCCGTGAAAGAAGCCGGACTCGCATATAATGTGTCATTCCATGTTCTGGAAAAGGAAGAACTTCAGGACCAGAATTCTGATCAGCGGTTGCCAGGAGCTGGAAGTGGGGAGCAAGGACTGACGCCGCAAAGAGACACGAAGAAGGTTTTTGGGGTGATGGGAATACCTTGATTGTGGTAGTGATTACACAGCTGTATACATCGTTCAAAACTCACTGAATAGACACTAAAAAGGGTAACTATTACAAAATGTACATTAAACCTCATTTTTTTTTAATTAGAAAAGAAAAATAATAAATAACCGCTGGAAAAATCACAAGGGATAGATCGAAACCATCTCCAGAGAGACCAAAATATATCTGCTTCTACAAACAGCAATTGAGCCTAGTTAAGAAAATACAGAAAGAATAATTTTATGTTGTTTTATCAAATAAGAGATGTCATTTGTTTCCTAATGATAGTGTGTTGTGGTACCAAAGGAATATGAAGAAAAAGAACAGTAATGCAATCAAGACAGGACAATATCACAAATGGAATCTTTATAGGGCTATAAAAATATTTTAAAAGAGACATGTAAAATGTGGAGGAATGATAAGTGGGAAGTACTGATCTGAAGGGGAATCAGAAAGGCGATCTGTTATATAGATGGAGGAAAAGATACTAGCTAGTAGGTATAAAAGGAATTGTCAGAAAATGTAAGGTCAACCAGGCCATGCAGAAGAGAGAACCGTAGAAAAGTCTGCAGTCTTCCTAGGTTAAAAGAGAGGGGATCCCAGGCAACAGTAAGACACTAACCAAGCAGGGTTGAAGACGCTGGTCAAAACTTTATCGTGCATATTCCCTTCTAGGCTACTCAACAGTGAATACTCCCGTAGGATATTAGCCCTATGAGAAGAAAGCACAAACAACTGAAGTGAGCAGAAATTAGAAGTGGGGCCATATGTGGTCAAGCCCCTTCCTCTTCAAAGAGGGGTCTACAGACTGACAACACCAGCATCCAGAGAGTTCACTACCAGATCCTTGGGTCCCATCACAGTTCTACTGAACAGAAGCTCTAGACGCAGGGTCCATGACAGCAGTGGTGGGTCAGTGGTAAAACGTCTGCCTTCCACACAGGAGACCCAGGATCGATTCCTGGCCAGCACACCTCATGTGCAGCCACCACCCATCTGTCAGCAAGGCTTGGGTGTTGCTATGATGCTGAAAAGCTTTCAGGGAAGCTTCCAGGCTAAGATGGACTAGGAAGAAAGGCCTGGCGTCTGCTTCCAAAATTCAACCAATGAAAACCCTGCAGACCACAACAGAAGGGTCAGCAGCTAACAGCAGCGGATGGGGTCCCGGGACCTGGTTTTAACATGCTCTCCGGGTGATTCTTAATGCTCACTGAGGTTTAGAACCTTAGAAGGAGATCAGGGAGAGGTTTGGAAATGGGCTTGTATTTCAGGCCAAGAATTACACCTCAAAGGGGAAAACTAAAATCTTGTAGAACACTGCAGATCTGTGCATTTCCCATTGACACTGGTCAAACTGCTGTTGGAAATAAATGGCGTATCTTCATATCAATATTGCCTCTCCTTCTTTACAAGCCTACACCACTACATGGAGGATGCCATGGACAATGAAATGGCAAAAGCCCCCTCTCCTGCGTCTGAGGTAGGCCTGGTGTGGCAGCAGCCGAGGCAGCCTGTCAGACTGCTCTCTCTTCCCTTACTACTCAATGCCAGAAATATAGGAACTGCCTAGAGGCAGAACATGCTCCCCAAGGTGGAGAACATGCTCCCCAAGGAAGAGCAAGGCACAGTTCAGGTCCCTTCAACATTCATGAACCCCAAGCAGCCCTTCCACCATCTAGTTGTTCTGAAGACACCAGCCCAGGGGCAAGGACGAGAAGGCAGGAGGGGACAGGAAAGCTGGTAATAGGGAACCCAAGGTCGAGAAGAGAGAATGCTGACATGTTGTGGAGTTGGCGACCAATGTCACAAAACGATATGTGTATTAATAGTTCAATGAGAAACTAATTTAATCTGTAAACCTTCATCTAAAGCATAATTTTAAAAAATGGGTAAAGTTAACACAACTTGACTAAGGTAAATAAAGACATTAAGAAGTACACAAGATCCCACTCCTAGGAATATATCCTAGAGAAATAAGAGCCATCACACAAATAGGCACATGCACGCCTGTGTTCACTGCAGCATTACTCACAATACGGAAAAGATGGAAACAACCTAACTGCCCATCAACAAATAAACTGATAAACAAATCATGGTCCATACACACAATGGGATACAACGTAACAATAAAGAACAACGATCAATCTGCGAGACATCCAAGACATCTGGATGTGCAGGGCATCATGCTGAGTGAAGTCAGTCAATCACAAAAAGACAAATACCATATGAGACCACTACTACAAAAAGTCATGAAAAGGTTTACACACAGAAAAAAACAATCTTTGATGGTTACAAGGAAGGGGAGAGGAGGGGAAATCACTAACTAAATAGTATACAAGTGTTAACTTTGGTAAAGGAAGAACAATACACAGTGTAGGGGAAGTCAGCACAACCTGACCAAGGCAAATCATAAAAACTCCCTAGGCACATCCAAGCACATTGAGGGACCGAGTTACTGGGGTTGAGGGTTGGGAACCACGGTCTTGGGGGACATCTAGGTCAACTGGCATACCACAGCTCATTAAACAAAAACAAAATTCTACATCCTACTTTGGTGGCGTCTAGGGTCTTAAGAGCTTGTGAATGGCCATCTAAGATACATCTATTGGTCCCATCCCATCCAGAGCAAAGGAAAAGAAAATAAGAGACACGAAGAAAATATTAGTTCAAAGGATTAATGGACCACATGACCCACTGCCTCCACCAGCCTGAGCCCAGAAGAACTAGATAGTGCCCGGCTACCACCACCAACCATTCTGACAGGAATCACAGTAGAGGGTCCCGGACAGAACGGGAGAAAAATGTAGAACAAAATTCAAATTTACAAAAAAAGACCAGACTTACTGGTCTGACAGAGACTGGAGGAACCACCCAAGATTATGGCCCCCAGACACCATGCTAATTCAGAACTGAAGCCACTCCCAAAGTCCATGTTTCAGTCAAAGATTAGACAGGCCTATAAAACAAACAATAACACAGGTGTGGAAGGTGCTTCTTAGTTCATTTAAGTATACAAGACCAAATGGGCAACACCTGCCCAAAGACAGACAAGAAGGCAGGATGGAACAGGAAAACTGAATGAATGGGCATGGGGAACCCAGGGTGGAAAGGGAAAGGGGGAGAGTGCTGACACATTGCAGGGATTGCAACCAATGTCACAAAACAATTTGTGTATAAAGTTTTGAATGAGAAACTAATTTATACTGCAAACGTTTACCTAAAAAAAAAAAAAAAAAGCACAACAAAATTCAAAAAAACAAGAAGCATAACAGAACTACAGATGAAATGCTATGGGAACAAGATGAGAGAAGGAATCAGAGTTAGCCATATTGATGTCCCTTGACTTAAACATACTAAAATTTTCAACCTATAAAAAACACAGCTCTTTCATTTACCTTTCCACATAAGAAAAAAAAGTGTATGCCTAAATAATGTGATGGCTGACAAAGCCATTTAATAACTTATCCTTAAATTTTAAGCAAATCTTTAAAAAAAAAAAATTGTCATTTATTTCTGTACTCCTGTAAACTACTCTTATTCTAAAACTGAGTTAAGCCAAAAACAAACTGCGGAATTTCTAAAGCACGTGTAAACTGACAGTTTGCCAAAGTCTACCTCCAGAGGTATCCTTAGTATTCACCTAAGGGCAAGTAGACCATCAAAGCCTTTAGACACAGCCTAATCGATTTCCCTTATTGAAACCTAGCTGGATTTTCAGATTTTTTGATTCTAGATGTAAAGGCAATTACACATTTACAGAAACATATTAGCCGTTCCACAGTTACAAAACCTCTAATGCCCAGAGGGTCAGTCCCCTGCTCTGAAGACCCCAGATGCAAAAGAAGCTGGAGGGGGAAAAATGAGAATATGGAGATAACAAAGCAGAGGATGGAAAGGCAGGGGAAAAAATGGAAGAAACCTGACTGACTACCTCAGCCAGGCATCAAGGTAAACAGGGACAGTGTCAAGTTGTGTTGATAGCACGTACCCTTGGTATGACGTGACATGGTAAGAATGCTACTTCCCCTCCGAGGTCTTCCTCCAAAAACTCATAAATACAGCATAAAACTAAAAAACCAAACCAAACCCATCCAGTCGATTCCGACTCATAGTGACCCTATAGGACCGAGTAGAACTGCCCCATAGGTTTCCAGGGAGCAGCTGGGGGATTCTAACTGCCAATCTTTTGCTTAACACCTGAGCACTTAAGCACTGTGCCACCAGGGCTCCTACACCCAGCATAATCATGGGAAAAACATCTGACAAATCCCAAAGGAGGGACATTCTACAAAATCCCTGACCACTATACCTCAAAAAGTCAAGGTCACCAAGACCTTGAAGTCCAAGAAACTGTCATAGCCAAGAGAAGACTAGGGAGACACGACTACTAAACATAATCTGATATCCTGAATGGGATCCTGAAACACAAAAAGGACGTGAGGTAAAAACTAAGGAAATGTGAATACATGAACAATATTGGTTCATTAGTTATGGCAAATGCACCATATTAATGTAATATGATAACCACAGGAGAAACCAGGTATGGGTATACGGGAACTTCCTATACTGTCCTCACAACTTTTCTATAAATCTAAAGCTATTCTAGAATAAAAAATGTATTAAAAAAGAAAAAAAAAGTAGCGGACGGGAAGAAGCTATGGAAGCAGCACCAGCCTAAGGCTCTATATGGCTTGCAGGTTGCCACGAGGCTAACCCACTACAGAAATAGTGACAACAGATAGTGCCAGCGAGTGACAGAGAAACATGAAGACAGCAGAGACAGAGGCTGCAGGCTTTCTGGTGTGCTAACTGCTTACCAACCAGGTCAAACTTCCCTGGGGTCAAAACGTCCTCGGGGTCATACGGAATGCCACTTGGATGGCAGGGTCCAAATGTCCTGCTTCGGTCCATATATGTGTTCAATGAGTAAGTTAGGAGGAAGGCAAAATAAAGGCGGAAAGGGTACTGAGAGGAGAATATAGTGATTAAGAAAATACTGACGGAGGGCATGGCCTCTGGCATCGGACTTGTTATTGCTGGGTACCGCTGAGCTGATTTTGTACTCACAGCGACCCCATGTGACAGCAGAACTGCCCCATAGGGTTTTCCAAGCTATAATCTTTATGGAAGCAGATTGACAGTTCTTTCTTCCGTGGAGCTGCTGGGCGCGTTTGAACCATGAGCCTTTCAGTTAGTAACCGAACCCCAACCCTTACACCACCGGTGCTGCCAAAGTTCAGATCTCAGCCCCACCCCCTAACCAGCTGTGTAACTTGGGAAGGTTTTTTTAATCTATTCTAGGAGCAATAACGTTGAGGTTACAGGGTTGAGGATTATTTCACATGGGATAATACATGTAAAATAACACATGTAAAATGTTGAGCACAGAGCTTGGCACGTCATAAATACTCAGTGAATGTTAGTGTACATGTGTGAATTGACTCAACAACAATGGGTTTGGCTTATTTACATACAAGGAGTCCTGATGGTGCAGGGGTTGAGGGGTCGGCTGCTTACTGAAAGGTCAGCAGTTCAAACCCACCAGCCGCCCCAAGGGAGAAAGATGTAGCAGTCTACTCTGTCCTATAAGTTTGCTATAAATTGAAATAGACTCGACAGCAATGGGAGGGTATTTATGTACAGTCTCTTTCTCATATCTGTACTACTGCCCAAAATTGATCTTCATATACCATGTAATCACGATACGCACAAAAGTTCAATTGTATAGTTCAAAATCAATAAAAATACATTATGCATTAATAGAAAACATTGTATAACGAAAAAGTACAAGTTTTAGAATCAAAGAGATACCAGGTTAAATCCCCTTTGTCAACTTTTGCTTGCCCAAATTACTGAACCTCCCAGGGACTATCTTCTCAGCGTTAAAACAATGACAAGGCATGTATCTCACAAAATTACGAGGATTCAGGGAACAATAGCGAAATGCTCGGCAGATGCATCACCAGCAAACACCACACATGTGAATACACACACGTGTGCGAGCATGCGCACACACACACGCCCCTTAACTACTGTCATCTCTGACAAGTGGACCCAATATTCTGTCAGATAACTTTTGCCATTATTTTCATATTTTTTGTCTTTTGTTTCAGTGATTTGTTGTGGTGATTTTCAAGCCGGGGTATCACACTCCTGGGTATACCCAAAGACTTTCCAAAGGGTACGAAAACAAAAACCTGTTCCCACTGAGTCAATTCTGACTCACAGTGACCCTACAGGACAGAGTGCAACTGCCCCCATACGGTTTCCAAGGAGTGGCTGGTGGATGTGAACTGCGGACGTCTTGGTTAGCAGCCGAGCTCTTATCCACTGTGTCACCAGGGCTCCAAATGGTAATTTTAAGGGAATCAGTTTCCGGGTCTTCAGCTTCCATATGTACCCCCCGCTAAATGTGACCTGTCTGAGAAAGCACCTGAGGTGTGCTGCAGTTCTCCTCCACTATCTCCCTTCTGGCAATCACCCTTTGACAGACAGGCCCTTCTCTTCACCCACCCTTAATCTTACTGTGGTACTCTGGTCCCGAAGGGTGAAAACCTCTAGGGTGCCAAACACTAGGATAATCCGCCCTTTCCTTTAATCTAGGTACCAGAAACACCCCCAGCCTTCTCATTGAGAAATACATTTCCAATAAAAATTTGCCTTTTCAAGTTAATGTTTATCATAATTTGAAATATATTTATATTATAGTCATCAACTGTGTCCTAGCCGTAATCATAATAGTAACTCAACCCACAAGGAAAATTTCTAATACTTAGAGACTTATGGTCAAAAGAAATTAATAAAAAAATTATATGTGCACACACGCGTGTACACACACACACACACTGCAGAAAAGTTTAACAGGGTTATCAGTAACAAACTCTCAAGCATACCTACTGGATAAAATTCGGTGGGGGAAGTTAAACGGAAAGCAAATTCAAGGAGGAAAATTCGAAGAAACGATGAAAATTTCCCACTGTGAAAAAGCTTTGTTTTAAAGAGCTATGGCACATACCTAATCACTACAGCATTTATGCGGCAGCGGGTAAATCTCAAGGAGCGACTTAGCATTTTAATTTACAAATATCGATGTTGACAACATTACATCCTTCAGAACTATTTAAACTTACAATTTTAAAAATTAGATAATAATTCTTTGAAGGGCTACACAGGGAAAAAAAATTGATCTCTCTGACAAAGGGAGCTCTCAGACATCATCCAGATGTCCTCCCTAAAACTGAAGGTGCTTTCAGCGGCAAATAAAGGGGGCCACCAGCTGAGCGGCCCTCCCTTCTCTCCCTACCCCACTCCACTCATTCCCTCCGGGGTGGGCCTTCCCCCCTCCGCGCCGGCGCCCCTCCTCCCCCTCCCCTCCCGTCCCCCTCCCCTCCTCCTCCTGCCGCCCCTCCCCCTCCCCTCCTCCCCCTCCCCTCCCCCTCCCCTCCCCCTCCCCCGCCCGCCCTTCCCCTCCCCCTCCTCCCCGCCCCTCCTCCCCTCTCCCTCCTCCCCTCCCCTCCCCTCCGCCCCTCCCCTCCTCCCCCGCCCGCCCCAGCCCTCCGGCGCATGCGCGCTCCCTTCGTCCCGCCCACGGCGGCTGCTGTGTCATGGCCGAGCGGAAGTCGCGGGCCGAGCGGGCAGGGCACGGCCAGGAGGGGAGGCGCCCCGGGCAGCCTTCTCCCCTCGCCCCCTAACGCTTCTCGCGCCGTCTCCCACCGCGGCGGGCTCCCTACCCTGCACGTATCCGAACACCTCGTAGTCCACGGACTTGAGCGCCCGGGCGGCGGACATGGCGGGGGCGAGCGCTGTGCCGGAGCGCGCGGTGCCGGGGAGCGCGGTGCCGGGGAGCGCGGTGCCGGGGCGCGCGGTGCCGGGGAGCCGGAGCGGGGCTCGGGCGCGGCGACTGCGGCGGCGGCGGCGGCGGCGGCTGCGGCGGGGAGGAGGGCAGGGAGGGCGCGCCTGGGGCCGCGGGGACGCCAGCGCGGGGTCACGCGGCGGAGGGCGCGCGCCCAGAGTCCCCGGGGCGCCGGCCGGTGTCAGTGCGCTGCGGGCGCTGCTCCACAGGCCGGTGCTGTAGGGACGGAACGGGTGGCTTTTCGTGGGAAGGACCTTGCTGGCTGAGGGTTCGGTGGGTTGGATTTTAGGAGCTGTCTAGACAGCTGCCGAATCTGTCAGGCAGTTCTGACCCGGCTCTGAAAACGGTGACCGTCTCCTTCCTCGTGAGCTGCCTGTTGACTTCAGAAAGGCTTTGGGCCTGAATCCCTATTCTCAATGGATTGTGACATTTTCTGGAACAAGAGATTTTTAAAAAATCTGAACCCTCTTATACTGATACCAAAACCAAAGCCACTGCTCTTGAGTGGATTCCGACTCATAGTGACCTTACAGGACACTAGAATTGCCCCACAGCCTTTCCGAGGAGGGTTGGTGGATTTGAACTACTGACCTTTTGGTTAGCAGCCAAATGCTTAACCACTGTACCACCAAGAGAAACCAAAAAAATTGTGGTCATTTTGTCCTTATTGCTCAGAAGGTTAGGGCGGTTACACTTTTTTTTTTGCTTCATGAAACCAAATCATTGCTGTCTAGTTGATTCAAACTCACAGAGGCCCTACAGGACAGAGCAGAACTGCCCCATAGGGTTTCCAAGATTTTAATCTTTAAGGAAACAGGCTGCCACCTCTTTCTCCCACAGAGCAGCTGGTGTGCTCTATGATCGACCTTTCCATTAGCAGCGGAGAGCTTAACCACTGTGCCACCAAGGCTCCCTTTTAGATCATAGTGAGCGATTTTAAAGTCTTAATTTAAAGCAATCTTCCACTCCAAAGCATCTGGATACAACTATTGATAATCTACCTTTTTCAAAATTCCAAATTCTTTTGCTTGTGAGAACGCATTTCTCGACATACATTGTTGGCTTCATTACTTCTACATATTCCTCAGCATCTGACCACAGTTGAAATAATTGGCTGCAGTCTGGTTAATATTATGGGCCACTTCTATTAGGGAATACCAACACTCACCTAAAACTTGGTTAGAATGTGATTAAATCATCATTTTAAAGTAAAATATACAATATTCTGGAGGTGCTACTCCAGACCAGTCTATGTCAGAAACAGTGAACGTCCTGGGTTATTGCAGAGACCTTTTGTCTCCAATTTTCATTCCATGTAGAATCTAGAATCAACAGAAATCTTAAGTCATTCTCAAATACCTTCTGAGTCTCTCCACTGCGTTCAGAATGAACTTAAGCTCTTCAGCCTTCACGAGCCTCTTAGTACCTGTCTACCCACACCTTGCAGGTGGCCTGTAGTCAAGACACTTCTGGTCTCTAAACGCACCCCTGACCTTTTCCAAAAATCTTCATGGTCAGGTGCATACCTCCTCCCGCGCCAGAATCTTTCCCTGAACTGCTCAGTCGCCTTAGCAAGACCTTCCTAGATTGACTCCTAGTTACATAGACGTGCCTTCCCCACTACTACTGTCCCTTCCACAAAGTAATTGTCTTAGTTTCCCGGTGCTGCTGTAACAAATACCCCAAGTGGATAGCTTTAAAGAACAGAAATTAATTTTTTCCCAGTCCTGGAAGCTAAAAGTCCAAATCAGGGTCTCGGCCGTGTGGATTCCTTCTTCATTGGTAGACCTGAGCATTCCTTGGTTCTTGGCGATCCTCACGTAACATCTGTCTACCCTAGTATGTGTTAGCCTCTGTGTCTAATCTGCTCTTCTTGTAGCTCAGAAGTGATTAGGGTTAGGACATGCCCAACACTAATACTGGTCATTAACATAACAAGAAACTTCTTCCGAAATATAGTTATATCCACAGGTATGTTGTGTATCACTGAGTCAACCCCAACTCATAGCGACCCTATATGACAGAGTAGAACTGCCCGCATAGGGTTTCCTAGGCTGTAATCTTTGTAAGAGCATATGGCCAGGTCTTTTCTCCCTTGGAGCCACTGCTGGGTTTGGATTGCTGACCTTACCAATAGCAGCCAAGCACTTAACCACTGAGCTACTGGGACTCCCATCCACAGGTATAGGAATTAGGATTCCACACATATTATGGGAGGACACAGTTCAATTCATAAAAGCAGGGTCTCAGCCTATGTTGAGATCCTGTCCCAGACTAGGGAGGTTGACATTTTCCTTTTCTTACTGGATCTTTGACTTTTCTCAATGTTTACTCAAGAATACTACTGCCAGTATGTAGCTGTGTTTTAATTTTTGAAGTGCTATGGCAACAACTGACATTTGCTTAGCTAGAAAACTTACCGTCTGCCAACAGCAGAACATTAGCAAACAAATTTTGTGTACCATTTCAGCATGGACTGCCAATATGATTCTAAGACTTCAGAAATTTTAAGCAAATGTTTCTTATATTTGGAAACCCTGGTGGCACAGTGGTTAAGAGCTATGGCTGCTAACCAGAAGGTTGGCAGTTCAAACCCACCGGGTACTCCTTGGAATCTCTATGGGGCAGTTCTATACTGTCCTGTAGAGTTGCTGCAAGTCAGAATCAACTTGATGGCAGTGGGTTTGGTTTTTTTTTTTTTTTTTTTCCTCATATTTAAGCTAATTTTAAATGATAGAAACTTTATGCATAATCAAGGAAACTTTTGAAAATAGAAGGAAAAAATCACTCATAACCTTATATCATCATTATCATTTTGTATATTCTCCTTTTATATCCATGTTTTAAGTAGCTACAGTATGAATTCAAACTTTATCTTAATTTTTTCTGTGTTGTTATAGTATTCCCAATGGGCAACGGTTTTATCTTAATAATTTCATGATATCCATTCAGTGGGTATAACCATAAATTTACACAAAAAGTCCCCTGTTGTTACATATTCAGGTTGCTTCTAATTTTTTACTACCATAAAAATATGAAGCAAGGAGGTGAGGCCAAGATGGCATAGTAGTCAGATGCATCCGGTGATCCCTCTTACAACAAAGACCTGAAAAAAAGTGAAACGATTATATTTACGATAAGCTAGGAGCCCTGAACATCAAAGGCAAAGTTAGAAAATGGACGAAGTGACAGAGGGTGGAAGAGATGGTTCAGAAGTGGAGGGGAGTTGCCGGACTTGAATTGCCAGGAACCCTCAGGCACCATTCCTGGGAGCGACTGCAGTGGGCTGGTGGTAGCGATCGACCTCAGTTTCCTCAGGGAGAAGCAGCCAGCCACACAGCCTAGTCACCCCTCTGGAACCAGAGAAGAACGGCACTCTTAGCAAAAGCTAAGTACTTGCATATATTTTACCGTGCGCCCAGCCCCCAAGCCAGCTTCAGTGGCTGTTGATTTCCCTGGGCCTGAGATAGGTCCAGCTAAGCACTCCAAGCCATTCTCCCAGCCCTGGAGAGGAATAAATTCATAACGGGGGGAAAAGATAATCTGCCAGATCCACTAAACTGGGGAGCTCAGGACAGAAGCAGCTCCTGTCCAGGCACAAACAGTCCATGCACTTTGAATTTCTTTTCCCCCTGCATGGACCTGTGTGGACCCATTTCAGGAAAATAGGCCCTTGTGGGAAGACTGCCACTGTTTCAGCTGTGTGGTGGAGAGGTAGGTGTTTGATGTTTGACACTGCTTTGCCTATTAAACAGAGTCCTCACATACCCACATCAGGGGGCTAAGGACTGGTGGCTCTACTCAGGTCACCCAGCCACATGTGACAGGGGTTCAAGGATAACTGGTACCTCCCAGTCCTTACAGCCAAAAGCACTGGGTGCCCATGGTCCATCTGCAGAACCACCCACCTGTGTGCTGTAGGGAATAGGGACGCGCTTTCCTCACAGACACTCGGGACAATTGTCAGCCCCCTGCCTTGTTCAGAGCATGACCCCCTGCTGCAACCAAATACCAGTACGTACACCAGTCACCCCTGCCCCTCTAAGACTGTAGGACAGACCCTATACCACACACTTGATGACCAGCTACCTGGACACCTGAGCTGAATCCATACAAGAAAAGTGAATGGACTCCTAGGCTCATATACCTGAAAACAGCTCTAGCCACCTGGTGACAGGACTTTAGAGCTTCAAAGGTGAAAATAAGCTAGCTGACTCAAGCAACCTATTTGGGCATATCAAAACAAAACAAAGGAAGGAGCTAGGATACAGTAAGCAAACATAAATTAATACAATAACTTATAGATGGCCCAGAGGCAACAGTCAATATCAAATCACATAAAGAAGCAGACCATGATCGTGTCAACAAGCTCTCAAAACAAAGAATCAAGAGATCTTCTGGATGAAGGTGCCTTCCTGGAATTACTGGATGCAGAATTCTAAAGATTAATATACAGAACTCTTCAAGACATAAGGAATGAGATCAGGAAGATCAGGCAATGCACAGAACAAGCCAAGGAACACACAGATAAAGCAGTTGAAGAAATTAAAAAGGTTATTCAAGAACATAATGAAAAATTTAATAAGCTGCAAGAATCCATAGAGTGACAGCAATCAGAAATTCAGAAGATTAACAATAAAATTATATAACTAGACAACTCAATAGGAAGTCAGAGGAGCAGGATAGAGCCAGTGGAAGGCAGAATTAGTGAGACTGAAGATAAAGCACTTGGCACCAATATATTTAAAGAAAAATCAGGTAAAAGAATTTTTTAAAAAATGAAGAAACCCTAAGAATCATGTGGGACTCTATCAAGAGAAACAACCTATGAGTGATTGGAGTACCAGAACAGGGAGGGATAACAGAAAATACAGAGAGAATTGTTGAAGATTTGTTGGCAGAAAACTTCCCTGATACTGTGAAAGATGAGAAGATATCTATCCAAGATGCTCATCAAACTCCATATAAGGTAAATCTTAAAAGAAGGTCACTAAGACATATCATAATCACACTTGCCAAAACCAAAGATAAAAAAGTGAATTTTAAGAGCACCTAGGGATAAATGAAAAGTCACCTACAAAAGAGACTCAATAAGCTCGGACTAGCCGACAGAAACCACGCAGGCAAGAAGGCAATGGGATGATTTATATAAAGCATTGAAGGAAAAAAATTGCCAGCCAAGAATCATATCCAGCAAAACTGTCTCTCAAATATGAAGGCGAAATTAGGACATTTCCAGAAAAATAGAAGTTTAGGGAATTCGTAAAAACCAAACCAAAACTACAAGAAATACTAAAGGGAGTTTTCTGGTCAGAAAATCAATAATATCAGATGTCAACCCAAGACCAGAACACTGGACAGAGCAATCAGATGTCAACCCAGACAGGGAAATTTCACAAAAATAAATCAAGATTAAAAAACGCTCACAACGGAAACAGCGACATCATTATGTAAAAGAAGACAACATTAAAACACTAAAGAGGGACTAAGAAATGTCATAGAACTTTCATATGCAGAGGAAGACAAGGTGATATAAAGAAATAAAAGTTAGGTTTAAACTTAGAAAAATAGGGGTAAATATTAAGGTAACCCCAAGGGAGACTAACAATCCTACTCATCAAAATAAAATACAAGAAAAAAAAAAAATAGAGACTCAGCAGAAACAAAATCAACTGCAACAAATAAGAAGACAATATATAAACTACTCAGCACAAAAAATTAAGTGGGAAAAAGAAACTGTCAACAACACACAAAGACATCAAAATGACAGCAGTAAACGCATACCTTTCCATAACTATGCTGGATGTAAATGGACTAAATGCACCAATAAACAGAGAGTGGCAGAATGGATTAAAAAAAAAAAAAACAAGATCCATCTATATGCTGCCTACAAGAGACACACCTCAGACTCAGAGACACAAACAAAACTCAAAAGATGGAAAAAAATATGTCAAGAAAACAACAATCAAAAAAGAGCAGGAGTGGCAATATCAGTTTCTGACAAAATAGACTTTAAAGTTAAATCCACCACAAAGGATAAGGAAGGACACTATATAACGATTAAACGGACAATATACCAGGAAGATATAACCATATTAAATATTTATGCACCCAATGACAGGGCAGCAAGATACATAAAACAAACTCTAATGGCATTGAAAAGTGAGATAGACAGCTCCACAATTATAGTAAGAGACTACAACACACCACTTTTGGTGAAGGAGAGAACATCCAGAAAGATGCTCAATAAAAACACTGAAGACCTAAATGCCATAATCAACCAACTTGACCTCATAGACGTATACAGAACACTCCACGAACAGCAGCCAAGTATACTTTTTTTCCTAGTGTACACGGAACATTCTCTAGAATAGACCACATGTTAGGTCATAAAGCAAGCCTTAGCAGAATTCAAAACACTGAAATACTACAAAGCATCTTCTCTGACCACAAGGCCATAAAAGTAGAAATCAATAACAGAAAAAGCAGGGAAAAGAAATCAAACACTTGGAAACTGAACAATGCCCTGCTGAAAAACGACTGGGCTATAGAAGACATTAAGGATGGAATAAAGAAATTCATAGAATCCAATGAGAATGAAAACACTTCCTATCAGAACCTCTGGGACACAGTGAAAGCACTGCTCAGAGGTCAATTTATATCAATAAATGCACATATACAAAAAGAAGAAAGGGCCAAAATCAAAGAATTATCCCTACAACTTGAACAAATAGAAAGAGAGCAACAAAAGAAACCCTAAGGCACCAGAAGAAAGCAAATAATAAAAATTAGAGCAGAATTAAATGAAATAGATAACAGAAAAACAACTGAAAGAGTTAACAAAACCAAAAGCTGGTTCTTTAAAAAAATTAACAAAATTGATAAACCATTGGCCAAATTGACAAAAGAAAACAGGAGAGGAAGCAAACAATATGAATAAGAAAGATGGGCGAAATTACAACAGACCCAACTGAAATTAAAAGAACCGTATCAGATTACTACGAAAAATTGTACTCTAACAAATTCGAAAACCTAGAAGAAATGGATGAATTCCTAGAAACACACTACCTACCTAAACTAACACAAACAGAAGTAGAACAACTAAATAGACCCACAACAAAAAAAGAGATTGAAAAGGTAATCAAAAAACTCCCAACAAATAAAGCCCTGGCCCAGATGGCTTCACCACAGAGTTCTACCAAACTTTCGGAGAAGAGTTAACACCACTGCCACTAAAGGTATTTCAGAGCATAGTAAAGGACGAAATACCCCCAAACTCATTCTATGAAACCAGCATATCCCTTATACCAAAACCAGGTAAGGACACCACAAAAAAAGAAAATTACAGACCTATGTCGCTCATGAACTTAGATGCAAAAATCCTCAACAAAATTCTAGCCAAAAGCATTCAACAACATATCGAAAAAATAATTCACCATGACCAAGTGGGATTTATACCAGGTATGCAGGGATGGTTCAACATTAGAAAAACAATGAATGTTATCCATCATATAAATAAAACAAAAGACAAGAACCACATGATTTTATCAATTGATGCAGAAAAGACATCTGACAAAGTCCAACAACCACTCATGATAAAAACTCTCAGCAAAATAGGAATAGAAGGAAAATTCCTCAACATAATAAAGGCATTTATACAAAGCCAACAGCCAACATCATCATCCTAAATGGAGAGAATCTGAAAGCATTCCCCTTGAGATTGGGAACCAGACAAGGATCCCCTTTATCACCACTCTCATTCAACTTCGTGCTGGAGGTCCTGGCCAGAGCGATTAGGCTAGATAAAGAAAACAAGGGCATCTGGATTGGTAAGGAAGAAGTCAAAGTATCTCTATTTGCAGATGACAAGATCTTATACACAGAAAACCCTAAAGAATCCTCTAGAAAACTACTGAAACTAATAGAAGAGTTCAGCAAAGTATCACGATACAAGATAAACATACAAAAATCGGTTGGATTCCTTTACACCAACAAAAAGAACATTGAAGAGAGAATCACCAAATCAATACCAAGATAAGATAAAATACTTAGGAATAAATCTTACCAGAGACGTAAAAGACCTATACAAATAAAACTACAAGACACTACTGCAAGAAACCAAAAGAGACCTACATAAGTGGAAAAACATACCTTGCTCATGCATAGGAAGACCTAACATTGTCAAAATGTCTATTCTACCAAAAGCGATCTATAGATACAACACAATTCCGATTCAAATTCCAAAGACATTTTTTAATGAGATGGAGAAATAAATCACCAATTTCATATGGAAGGGAAAGAGGCCCCAGATAAGTAAAGCATTACTGAAAAAGAACAAAGTAGGAGGCCTCACTCTACCTGATTTTAGAACCTCTTATTTTTTATACCGCCACAGTAGTCAAAACAGCCTGGTACTGGTACAATAACAGATATATAGACCAATGGAACAGAATTGAGAACTCAGACATAAATCCATCCACATATGAGCAGCTGATATTTGATAAAGGCCCAAAGTCAGTTAACTCGGGAAAAGACAGCCTTTTTAACAAATGGTGCTGGCATAACTTGATATCCATCTGCAAAAAAATGAAACAAGACCCATACCTCACACCATGCACAAAAATGAACTCAAAATGGATCGAAGACCTAAAAATAAAATCTAAAACGATAAAGATCATGGAAGAAAAAATAGGGACAATGCTAGGAGCCCTAATACATGGCATAAACAGTATACAAAACATTACTAACAATGCAGAAGAGAAACTAGATAACTGGGAGCTCCTAAAAATCAAACACCTATGCTCATCCAAAGAGTAAAAAGATTACCTACAGACTAGGAAAAAGTTTTTAGCTATGACATTTCTGATCAGCGTCTCTAAAATTTACATGATACTGCAAAAACTCAACTACAAAAAGACAAACAACCCAATTAAAAAATGGGCAAAGGATATGAACAGGCACTTCACTAAAGAAGACATTCAGGTAGCTAACAGTTACATGAGGAAATGCTCACCATCATTAGCCATTAGAGAAATGCAAATCAAAACTACAATGAGATTCCATCTCACTCCAACAAGACTTGCATTAATCCAAAAAACAGAAAATAATAAATGTTGGAGAGGTTGTGGAGAGACTGGAACACTTATACACTGCTGGCGGGAATGTAAAATGGTAGAACCACTTTGGAAATCGACTTGGCGCTTCCTTAAAAAGCTAGAAATAGAACTACCATACGATCCAGCAATCCCACTCCTTGGAATGTATCCTAGAGAAATAAGAGCCTTTACACGAACAGATATATACACACCCATGTTCATTGCAACATTGTTTACAATAGCAAAAAGATGGAAGCAACCAAGGTGCCCATCAATGGATGAATGGATAAATAAATTATGGTATATTCACACAATGTAATACTACACACTGATAAAGAACAATGATGAATCTGTGAAACACTTCATAACATGGAGGAATCTGGAAGGTATTATGCTGAGTGAAATTAGTCAGTCACAAAAGGACAAATATTGTATGAGACCACTATTATAAGAACTCAAGAAATCGTTTAAACAGAGAAGAAAATATTCTTTGATGTTTACGAGAGTGGGGAGGGAGGGAGAGGGATTTCCACCAGTTAGATAGTAGATAAGAACTATTTTAGGTGAAGGGAAAGACAACACACAATTCAGGAGAGGTCAGCACAAATGGACTAAACCAAAAGCAAAGAAGCTTCCTGAATAAACTGAACGCTTCGAAGGCCAGCGTAGCAGGGGTCGGGGTTTGGGGACCATGGTTTGAGGGGACATCTAAGTCAGTTGGCATAATAAAATCTATTAAGAAAACATTCTGCATCCCACTTTGGAGAGTGGCGTCTGAGGTCTTGAACGCTAGCAAGCAGCCATCTAAGATACATCAATTGGTCTTAACCCACCTGGAGCAAAGGAGAATAAAGAACACCAAGGACACAAAGGTGATTATGAGCCCAAGAGGCAGAAAGGGCCACATAAACCAGAGACTACATCAGCCTGAGACCAGAAGAACTAGATGGTACCTGGCTATAACTGATGACTGCCCTGACAGGGAACACAACAGAGAACCCCTGAGGGAGCTGGAGAGCAGTGGGATGCAGACCTCAAATTCTGGTAAAAAGACCAGACTTAATGGTCTGACTGAGATTAGAAGGACCCCAGTGGTCATGGTCCTCAGACCTTCTGTTAGCCCAAGACAGGAACCATTCCCAAAGCCAACTCTTCAGACAGGGGTTGAACTGGACTATGGGATAGAAAATGATACTGGTGAAGAGTGAGCTTCTTGGATCAAGTAGATGCATAAGACTATGTGGGCAGCTCCTGTCTGGAGGGGAGATGAGAAAGCAGAGGGGGTCAGAAGCTGGCCGAATGGACATGAAAATAGAGAGCAGAGGGAAGGAGTGTGCTGCCTCATTGAGCGGGAGAGCAGCTAGGAGTATATCGCAAGGCGTATATAAATTTTTATATGAGAGACCGACTTGATTTGTAAACTTTCACTTAAAGCACAACAAAAATTAAAAAAAAAATTTTTTTTGGTTTTTGACTTAACTAGATTCTGTTACTGCTAGTTGAAACTTAAACAGGGTCAAATTATTCCCTCCCTTGAATGCTTTAAGACTATTTGTGTGTGATGTAGGATCATATTTGAGGTAGTACATAAAAAAGGAAAATCCTGCCTATAAAATATGAGTGTGAAGAATGACCAGGCACGAGGACCTGTGAACAGGAACACAGGCAACACAGTCTCTGAGCTTAGGTAGTAAAAATCTGTTGCCATTGAGTTGATTCCAACCTATGGCTTTTTTTTTTTTTTATGGCAACCGCATGGATTACACAATAGAACTCCATAGGGATTGTGTGTGTGTGTTTATAATTTATTTCATTGGTGTTGTTGAGAATATACGCAGCAGAATATACACCAATTCAACAGTTTCTACATGTGCAATTCAGTGACATTGGTTACATTCTTCAAGTTGTGCAACCATTCTCACCCTCCTTTTCTGAGTTGTTCCTCCCTCATTAACGTAACTTCCTGCCCCCTAAATTTCCTATCTAATCTTTTGAGTTGCTGTTGTCAATTTGATCCCATAGAGATAGATCTCAATGTTCAAGGCAGACATTCTTTACTAGTTAAGCTGAACTACTGTTTGGTTTTAGGAAGACTTCAGGGGATATTTTTGGTTTAAGGTTTAAAGATTATCTCAGGGCAATAGTTTCAGGGGCTCATCCAGCCACTGTGACTCCAGAAAGTATGGATTCCATGACAATTTGACATTCTGTTCTGCATTTTTCCCTTTTTGTTCAGGATTCTTTGATAGAATCTTTAATCAAAAACGTTCAGTAATGGTAGCCGGGCACCATCGACTTCTTCCGGTCTCATGGCAAAGGCGGCAGTTGTTCATGGAGGCAACTAGCCACACATTCCATTTCCTCCTCCTATTCCTTACTCTCCTTCTTCCTCTGTTGCTCCAGGCGAATAAAGACCAATTGTTGTGTCTTGGATGGCTGCTTGCAAGCTTTTAAGACTCCAGGCACTACATAAGGAACTAGGATATAGGACAAAAGTGCTGAACACGTTACTAGGCCAATTAACTAGAATGTCCCATGAACCATGACCCTAAACCCCTAAACCAAGGAACCAAATCCTATGAGGTGTTTAGTTGTACAAGTGGCCTCAGCAGGTAGCTTTCTTTTTTTTTTTTTTGGTCCTTGTAAACGTATCTGCTCCATAGGGTTTTCATGGCTATATATATATTTTTTATTATTAGTGTACTTTAGATGAAGGTTTACAGAGCAAACTAGCTTCTCATTAAACGATTAATACACAAATTGCTTTGTGACATTGGTTGCCAGCCCTATGACATGTCAACACTCTCCTCTTCTTGACCCTGCGTTCCCTATTATCGGCTTTGCTGTCCCCTCCTGCCTTCTTGTCCTTGCCCCTGGGCTGGTGTGCCCATTTAGTCTTGTTTTATTTTATGGACCTGTCTAATTTTTGGCTGAAGGGTGAACCTCAGGAGTGACTTCATTACTGAGCTATAAGGGTGTCTGGGGGCCATACACTCAGGGTTTTCTGCAGTCCCTGTCAGACCAGTAAGTCTGGCCTTTTTTGTGAGTTAGAATTTTTTCTACACTTTTCTCCAGCTCTGCCTGGGACCCTCTATTGTGATCACTGTCAGAGCAGTCAGTGGTGGTAGGTGGGCACTATCTAGCTGTGCTAGACTCAGTCCGGTGGAGGCTGTGGTAGTTGTGGCCCACTAGACCTTTGGAGTAATCTTTCCCATGTGTCTTCGTTCTCTTCACTCTCCCTTGCTCCAGACAGGGTGGGACCAGTGGAGTGTCTTAGATGGCCACTCACAAGATTTTAAGACCCCAGATGCTACTCACCAAAGTAGAATGTAGAATATTTTCTTTATAAACTATGTTATGCCAATTGAGCTAGATGTTCCCCGAGACCATGGTCCCCCCCCCAGACCATGGTCCCCACAGCCCTCAGCCCGGTAATTTGGTCCCTCAGGGAGCTTTTGGTGTGTCTACAGAGCTTCCATGGCTTTGTCATGGCTGTAATCGTTACAGAAGAAGATAACCAGGCCTTTCTTCCATGGCGCCATTGGGTGGGCTCAAACCATCAACTTTCAGGGCAGTAGCTAATTTGTCACCACAAAGGATCAGCTGAGCCTGATTCTTAAAGTGAATTCTCAGAAATTGGATATTAAGTTATAATTGATTTCAAAGACAACCAAAATTACTTTATCTATTTACATTTCTATCACTGAAATATATCTTTAATTGTTATGTTGGAAGAGCCGTGTGCAACAAAATACAAATTGTTATCTGTCCACAAGGAAAGAAGCCTAAGAAAGCCAATTCAAAGATTCCTTCATGGAAGGAATACTTTGTAGGGAAAGAAATAGATAATTATTACTAAACTGGATTCAAGAGCATTAGACACCAAGCTGTTAGCTGTGTAAGTAGTTTCTAGAAGAGATTTTAATCTCATTTGCAATGTATCAGAAAATTGCTTAAACATTTTTATCAGGAAACCACACTTCTTTCCAGAAGGAGATTCTGTCCCAGGGTTTGAAACAATTTCTCTTTATCACAGTCCAATTTAACATTCAAAACTCAGAACTACATTTAAAGTTGCAGCTTCTTCTGTCCTCCAGATTGTAACCACTTAGGCTAAGTAGGGTAGCTGGGCACGCATGGCTGATCCCTCCCCTTGCCTTAGTTGCCCCTAGCTGGCTGAGGAGGGCAGAAACTGGTACTCTGGGGATCTAGTTTGGACTCTCTGGGGTTGCAGATATCAAAGCTGATTAGTTTTCTGCAGGATGCTTTTTGGGAGGACTCAGAGCTTTTCGCCACTAAAAAACCAAACCCGTTGCCATTGAGTCAAATCTGCCTCGTGGCAGCTTCATGTGTTACAGAGTAGAACTGCTCCATAGGGTTTTCTTGGCTGTAATTTTTACAGAAGTGAATTGCCAGGCCTTTCTTCTGCAGCACCGCTGGGTGAGTTCAAACCGCAGACCTCTAGGTTAGTCAAGTGAAAACCATTTGCACCACCCGGGGGAGAGTTCCCACTAGGAACCGATAACTAGAGCTCCTTTGACAACGCGTTGCTCTGGCTGGGCACTCACAGCCCCACCGCCATCCCACCTTCTGTATTAAACGCTATACCTCCAACCTTTTTCTGCTGAGAGTCTGTTGTTGTTGGGTGATGTCGAGTAGATTCCAACTCATGGCGACCCCGGGCACAAAAGAACAAAACACTGCCGGTCCTGCACCACCCTCATGATCATTGTTATGCTTGAGCCCATTGTTGCGGCCACTGCGTCAATCCATCTTGTCTAGAGTCTTCCTCTTTTTCACTGACCCTCTACTCTACCAAGCATGATGTCCTTCTCCAGGGGCTGATCCCTCCTGATAACATGTCCCAAATATGTAAGATGAAGTCTTGCCATCCTCCTTTCTAAGGAGCATTCTGGCTGTGCTTCTTCCAAGACAGATTTGTTCATTCTTTTAGCAGTCCATAGTATATTCAACATTCTTAACCAACACCATAACTCAGAGGCATCAATTCTTCTTCAGTCTTCCTTATCCATTGTCCAGCTTTCACATGCATAGCAATTGGAAACACCATGGCTTCGATCAGGCACACCGTAGTTCTTGAAGTGATATCTTTGCTTTTCAACACTTTAAAGAAGTCTTTTGTGGCAGATTTGCCAAATGCAATGCATCATTTGATTTCTTGACTGCTGCTTCCATGGGCGTTGATTGTGGATCCAAGCAAAATTAAGGACATAAGGAATTCTTAAGTTAGGATTCCTTTTGTGGCAGAGGTCCCACCATCAGAGTACCAGGCTGGAGTGGAGGGCGGGTGTCAGGCAGAGTCTATCTGCTGCTGTCGTGACAAACACAGTCATGGAGGGCTTACTGTTTTGGTGGTGTTTTAACTGAGGTCCCAGCAACTGTTCACCAGCTTCTTGGGCACCAAAAGGCAGCGTGTGGGGCATCCATTTTACCACTTCATATCATAACAGGTGTGGCAGGCTCCAGAGTGACAGCTTCCTGGATGGGACAGTTTCCAGACCATGCAACTTCCTGATGGTGGCAGGGGAAGCATAGTTCAGAAGCCAGCAGCTCTAGCAGCAACTTTCCAATTCAGCCCATGGTTTCCTGGCTGCAGACGAATCAGTAGTTCCCTCGGTGTCCGGGTTCTACGGCGAGAGTTGATCCTGAAACCTCAAAGTGGCTCTCAACCCTGGGGACATTAGAATCATCAAAGGAGCTTGTTGATTGCACACACACAGACACACGTGCCCAAAGGTTTTGATTCAGTAGGTCTGCAGTGGATTCCGGAATCTGTATTCTTAAAAAATAACCTCGGTAAACCAGGTTACTGGAAGCCAAACATCCAGAAGAGAATTAAGGAGAATGTTAACACACTGTAAAAAATGCAACCAATGTCTCTGAACAATTTGTGTAGAAATTGTTATATGGCAACCTAATTTTCTGGGTAAACTTTCACCGAAAATGCGATAAAATATTAAAAAAAAAAAAAAAAGCAATGTAGACGCTTCTAATATGAAGCTAAGGATGAGAACCTTACAGAACCTGAACATTCTTTTATTAGCCACCTCCCAACAACTCCATAAGCCATTTAATACCCATTGTTAACCCATTTCTATATAATCCGTCCAGAATGGATTATTTTTTCTGTAACTGAACCTGGACGAATGCAATGCCTACAGGCAAAACCTTCACACCAGGAACGGATAAAAGGTTCAGCAGAATGAAAGTTCAAATAGGCCATCGCCCCCACTCAATAAAAGGAGCATTAAAAATGTCGGTGCTTACCAAGAGAAGAAATAAAGATTGTAAGAAAAGATAAGCCAAGAATGGTAGTGAAACTAAGCCTAGGGCTTTTGAAAAATAAGTTGCTGTTGAAAGACCGCAGCATAAAGGCTTGGGTAAGCTATCTTCTGTAAATTATTGATGTTCTGATTGTTTTTACTGTCTGCTTGCTTGTCCAGCTATACTGTTTAATTCTGAAAAAAAAAAATAATAATGAAACAATAAAGCCAAAGCCAAATCAAACCCACTGCTGTCAAGTCGATTCCAAATCACAGCGACCCTATAGGACAGAGGAGAACTGCCCCGTAGAGTTTCCAAGGAGCAGCTGGTGGATTCAAACTGCTGACCTCTTGGTTAGCACTTAACTACTAGGCCACCAGGGTTTCCACACTCCTGGAGTCCGATAAGTTTAAAGCAGCCACAATTTCTGGTCCTTTGCTACCACCTACCAACTATCCAAGGTAAGGCAGCTCATGTGGGTGTGATCTATTCCAGTCTTTCAGGAATGTTAAACAAAACAAAAAAAACCACCAAAACCACTGCCATCAAGTTCATTCTGACCCCTAGTGCCCCTATAGGACAGAGTAGAAATGCCCCACAGGGCTTCCTAGGCTGTAAGCTTTACAGGAGCAGGTCACCAGGTCTTTTCTTCCAAGGAGGCTCTGGTGGGTTCCTACCACCGACCTTTCGGTTAGCAGCCAGGTGTCTGGCTGCTGTACCACCACGGCTCCTTATAATCCTTTTAATCCATTCATCCATTGCCATCGATTCCAACTCATAGCGATCCTATAGGACAGAGTAGAACTGCCCCATAGGGTTTCCAAGGAATGCCTGGTGGATTTGAACTGCTGACCTTTTGGTTAACAGCCGTAGTAGCTCTGAACCACTGCACCACCCACCAGGTCCCTAAACCCTTAAATGATGATCAGTTTAAGTGCCCTTTGGGTTCTTCACTCAACAGGCCACTTAAATATTAAAGTATCTTGCCCATGAATTACTCCTGGATATTGATGTTTACAGGAAAAGCAAAATTTACAAGAAAACTCATTTAGTAAATATTGTTTGAACTCCTTCTATATCCTAGGCTTTATGGTTCACAATATTCTCATCTACTGCATCCTTTAAAAATTAGCCTTTTAGAAGGACCCTGTGTTTCAGATATTTTGTTATGTGAATAAGATGGGTTTTACCTGAACACAGAAAAGTTTTTGCAATATGGAAAGACTTCGTCTAGAATTATTTACCTTTTTTTTTTTTTTTTAACATCTATAAGGAGCCCTGGTGGCACAGTGGTTAAAAGCTCAGCTGTTAACCAAAAAGTCAGCAGTTCAAATCCACAAGCCACTCCTTGGAAACTCTGTGGGGCAGTTCTACTCTGTCCTATAGAGTCACTATGAGTCGGAATCTACTTGTCAGTACGCAGTACAACAACAACATATACCAGATGCCATTTGATATTTACGGAAACGCTGGGAACTAAGTAATGCAGGTACTGTCTCTATTTTATGAGATGAAGAAATAGTCTCAGAACATCTGGGGGATTGTCCAGGAACCAGAACCCATCCAGAACCTGGTCTTCTGAGGTAAAATTCAGAGTTCTTTCTATCATACCACACTGCCTCCAAGCAGTCTTTCACTCACTTGTTCAACAAATATTTCTTGAGGACCTACTGGGTGCCAGAAATGGGTGCTGGGGTGAAGGTGGGCATAGAGAAGAGCCGAGAGGGATGGAGTGGAAGTCTCTGAGAAAGTGACACCTGACGGATACGCCAAAGTGTCAGGAAGAGAAGTGGGAGAATTCAATCCAGGCAGAAGGAACAGCATGGTGGGTAGGGGGAAACTGAAAGAAGGTCAGTGAGGCTGAAGCATTACAAAAAAGGGGGGAGGTGGCATTAACTGTGGCTGCCGGTTCAGGCAAGGAGAAACCATACCAGGCCAGGCTTTGTAGGCCACGGTAAAAGAGTCTGGTTTCTGTTCTGAGTACAAAGGGAAGTCAGCCAAGGGTGCTCAGTCTCTATGCCCCAAGCTGCAGACCAGAAAATCTCCTGACGAAGAAAGATCAGCATAAACCGCAGCGCATTTATTTTCTCCCCCAGATCTTGGTGCAGGACATCCTGGCTGCTTTAGTTCCTTCCCCCACTCCCCCCGCCCCCCCCAAAAAAATTTTGCAATGGAGTCGATTCCCAGTATCTACAAACAGCGAGGATTATGTTTTCTGTTGTTTTTTAATCCAGTTTTGATGGTTACTCTCTTGAGACAGATAGGGTTAACTGTGCCTGCAGCTGAACAAAAGAGGTATTAAAAGATTACCATCTAGAAGGTGGGTAAACAGGAACCCACCCTGTCAACATGAGATTGAAACAACCCTTGAATTTACTATCTCTTTCTTAGTGTTTTTCTAGTCCCCTCCTGCTTTACGGGCTCCGCATGTGCAGAAGAACAAAGTGTGACCGCTGTTTAACCTTCCTTTGCCCTCTGAAGATGGTGATGCAGTGGCGAAGATCAAGTGCGCTTATGCTATATCCCATAATAAGTGATGCCAAGGGCTGCCGAGAGGACTCCATCTTGAATATCAGCGGGTTCCATCCTAGATTCCAGATGCACCGCCATTCTGAGAAGTACCCACCCCTTGAAAGAGGCCCACTAAATATGCATTACTCTGTTGTCTCCACTGAACCCGTATAAGCCCTAGCCTTGCTTCCCTTTTTGAGTCAGTCTTTTGGAGAGGCTTAGATCCCCACTGACTCCTTTTGCTTGACTCAAGCAAAATAAAGCTTGCTGAAGATAAAGTTTGTCTTTCACGTGTATTCTTACTTGGGAAAAGACAAGGACCCTTTGTGTCAGATTGGCAATTGGTAACAGTCTGATCCAAGCTAACTGGAAGCAAGAGTTTTCTTTTACTTTCTCTGAAGACTATTTCATTCCTTCTTCAGTTGCCTCCTTTATTCTCAGCTAACAACCTTGCCTGATCCCTCAAGGATAAAATAAAACCCACGAAACCTACTGCTGGAGTCTGTCGGTGGTGCGAACGGTTAACGCACTCGACTGCTAACCTAAAGGTTGGAAGCTCAAGTCCACCCAGAGTAAGTCTGATGATCTACTTCCGAAAAACCAACCATTGAAAACCCTATACAGCACACTTCTACAGTGACCCACACAGGGTCTCCATGAGTTGGAATCGACTCTGGCAAACTGGCTTTTAATTTGCAGCAGATGTAGCAGAGCAAACTCTTGGCAGTCCCAGGAATCCAGCAAAACAGAAACTGGAGTTCAGGACAACGAAGGCCACCAGGACTTCAGAACTGAGCCCTACATTTTATGCGACTTTTACCTTAGGACATTTGCCAAACATTAAGCTCTACAGTTGTGGGAAAGCAAGAAACCAAGCAAAAACCATCTGCTAAAAGATTAAAAAGATAAGGAGAGCTTTTGGCAGTTTCAAGATACTGGGCAGAGACAAATTGTAGTTCAGTGCCTGCCAAGGAGCAGGGGCCCTGATAAATTCCCCAGCTTTCTGCTGATACTCCTGAGGACATCTTTAGCAAGGGCAAGCTGGAAGGAGACCATGTCTCACATAAGACATAAGCCTAGAATTATAAGAATTATAATTGAGATAAGCCTAGAATTATCTCAGACCCGGATAACATCAAAATGATCTGACCCTGCTCTGCTGACAAGAAGAAAGTTAAATCCTTTCTGGAAGAAGACAACATAAACCAGATACTGCCCCCCACCCTAATTAAAAATAATTCCAGGCATACCAGGACAAAAGACAGAAAAGCAAGAGAAAAACAAGCAATAGAAACAGACCACAAAGAATCCAACTTGGCAGTTTATAAACAGTGGGAGCATAAGCTATGAGAAAAACATCATGGGATTATCCGCTCTTTTACATGGTCCTTTGAGGCTAAAAATAATGAAATTACATTGACATGAGTCTGCTCAGTGGTGTGATTCCTACCTGCCACCTCCCACAATGCTATTACATACCCTGGACTTTAAATGTGCCCGCTTCTAACATTCAAATATCCAGCTCTATAAGAGCTCTTTATCCCAGAACTGTGGCAAGGTTAACAACAGGCCAGAAGCGCTTCAGTTAACAATTACCAGGAGTTGGTGTATAAAGACCAAAGTAAGATAATTCTGAGGTGTGTGTTTTGCACCGTTTCCCAGAGTTTACACATGGAAACTACTGTAGTGGCTGGCTTAACAGTGTATCCTCCATCGAATGCGTTCCTTTCTCTTTATTACTCCCTATTTCTCTACCAGAGCCCTGCTGGTGCAGTGGTTAAGAGCTCAGCTGCTAATTGAAAGATTGGCAGTTTGAATCCACCACCTGCTCCAAGGGAGAAAGATGTGAAAATCTGCTTCCATAAAGATTATGGCCCTTAGACAGGCCCATAAAACAAAATGAGACTAACGGCCACATCAACCCAGGGGCAAGGATGAGAAGGAAGGAGGGGACAGGAAAGCTGGCAATGGGGAACCCAAAGTCGAAAAGAGGAGGGTGTTGACACGTTTTGGGGTTGGCAATCAATGTCACAAAACAATTTGTGTTTTAATTGTTTAATGAGAAACTAATTTGCTCTGTAAACCTTCATTTAAAGCACAATAATAATAAAAAAAAATTACAGCCTTGGGAACATGTGGGACAGTTCTACTCTGTCCTATAGGGTTGCTGTGAGCCAGAATCGACTTCATGGCAACAGGTTGGTTTTTTATTTCTCTACCAGTGTAACGAGCAATTCCCAAATAAACTACTTTTACACGAACCTTTTTTTCAATGTCTGCTTCTGGGGGGACCAAAACAAAGACTGTTGGTTGTGCAGGTACAAACATGGAGAAATATCTCCAGAGTTGGGATTTTGGGCAATTAAATAAAACAGAGGGAGGGAGACCCAAGGAGCATTCTTATGAATTTAACATTGGAGATACTCGATTTCTAAGTGAATTCTTCACCTTTATTAACAATTCAGATCACCTCAACAGCTGCAAAATACCTGAATAATTCAAAGAAAAAAACATAACATGCTGAAAAATGTGTGGTTTTGGACGGCAATACTTGAGTTATACACCATGCCTCAGCCTGGCACGTTCCACTGTGTGTGCAGCCGTCTTCTAAGACCTGACTTTAGACCTCGCTTTTCATGCAGTGCCACCTCAGCCATTTTTATCAAGTTGCATGTTATACAGGAGCCCTGGTGGCCCAGTGGGTAAGAACCTGGCTGCTAACCAAAAGGTCGGCAGTTCAAATCTACCAGCAGCTTCTTGGAAACCCTATGGGGCAGTTCTACTCTCTGTCCTGTAGGCTCCATATGAGTCGGAGTTGGCTCAGAGGCACTGGGCTTTTGCACATTGTAACCACTTCAGGGGTGTTTTTTTAAATTAATGTGGGGTTGGGCCCAGACAGGAGTATATTTAAAAGACACCTCAGATAATTCTAATATTTAGCCAGGGTTGACCACTACTGATCTGATGCATTGGGATAAATGATTCTTATGGAAAGTTTTGTCCTTTTTGAAGTGATTTTTATAAAGTGTGGCATGCCTAGACTTAAAGCCTAAGACAGCTGTCTGCAAGGGGAACTGCTTTATTCTTTTGTCATTCTGGCACCAAAATATTATAGCTAATAGCCTGGCAGGATGTAATTGCTTCAAAAATCTCTGCACAATAATATCTGGAAAAGTTTTTTACAAAAATGACAAAAGAACTTGTGGAATCCCTGATGGCGCAATGGTTAACAGCTCGGCTGCTAACTAAAAGGTTGGCGGTTCGAATCCACCAGCCGCTCCTTGCAAACCCTATGGAGTAGTTCTTCTCTGTCCTGCAGGGTCAACTTGATATGGCTATGGGTAACAACTAATATCAAATAACTCAGCACACAAATAAAATGGCTAGAAGAATATTAATTCTAAAGTCAAATAACAAGTATGTAAACAAAATAATTACAATTTGGTTGGCAACCAACGTCACAAAACAATTTGTGTATTAATTGTTTAGTGAGAAACTAATTTGCTCTGTAAACTTTCACCTAAAGCACAGTTAAAAAAAAAGAACTTGTGGAGCATGACTCAGGGGCCCTCGTGGTGCAGTGGTTAAAGTGATCAACTGCTAACTGAAGGGCTGGTGGTTTGAAACCACCAGCAACCCTGAGAGAGAAAGATAGGACGGTCTGCTTCTATAGAGATTTACAGCCTTGGAAACCCTATGAGGTCGCTATGAGTCGGAATCAACTCCATGGCAGTGGGTTTGGTTTGGTTTTGGTTTGGGGCATGACTAAGTTCACACTTTTGTGCTATGTATTTTTTACTATGTATTAATTTAAATGTATGTGTATGTGATAACAACCACCCATCTGTTAGCTTATCATCCGGTGGTGGCCTGCATGTTGCCATGATGCTGTAAGCTACGGCTCCAGTATTTCATACACCAGCAGGTTCACCCACGGTGGGCAGGTTTCAGCGGAGCTTCTAGACTAAGACAGATTGGAAACAGGGGTCTGATGATCTCTCCCAAAAATGAGCCAAAGAAAACCCTACGGATCACTACAAAATATTCTCTGATACAGGGCTGGAAGGAGCCCTGGTGTTGCAGTGGTTAAGAGCTCGGCCACTAACCAAATGGTCAGCAGTTCAAATCCACCAGCTGTTCCTTGGAAACCCTACTCTATCTTATAGGGTCGCTATAGGTCGGAATCGATTTGATGGCAACGGGTTTTTTTGTTTTTTTACAGTGCTGGAAGATAAGCCTCTAGGTTAGAAGGCACTGAAAACACACCCTGGCCACAACAATGGGCCCAAGCACACCAACAATCATAAAGATGGAGCGGGACTGGCCAGTGTTTCGTTCGGTTGTACATGGGGTTGCCATGAGCTGGAGTTGACTCCGTGGCAACTAACAACAACGTGTGGAAACCACCAAGGTGCACAGCGTAGGTCTGAGATAATGTCTGAGATAATTCCCAGGAAGCCCTTCAGCCGTGTTGTCCGAGGAATGGTTTCTGTTCTCATCCCATCTTGATTCTGTGTTCCAAGACTCTGCTGACCCTCCAGCATGCATCAAACTACTCTCGTCCCACATGGGACTTCACAAGGACACCTTTTACAACCCAAGTGTGAACAATCAGAATCCTAACCCTACGTGCACCATGTTCTTTGTTTGTACATTCGGAAATGCTCAAAGTTCATTTTGAGGGCCAAGTCTTTACCACCAATACAGGCTGTTCTCACAATTATACTCAGCAAAACCTGCTGTCCTTGTTCAACCCGGGGCTGGCGTTGGTCTGTTTAAGCTGACCTCCTAGGTCTCTCCTAACCTGAGGACTCTGGCTGGCCTGGTGTTCTCCGTAGCTGTAAGCATCTCCTCTGCTTGCGGCACGTCCCAGCGGGCTGGGGCAAAGGAAGAAGTGTTATTCTGCTCTATCTGGCAGGAAGGGTAACTTCATGCTGTGAGTGGATCATTCATGGTCTTTCCTATGGGATACCATTGAATGTCCTCTGGTAGCTTTAGCTCAGGGTATTATTCTCTTAATATTTCCTATCTACGATCTTGAGGTATACACTTGGATATAAATTAATCTTATTTGATAGTCACAAAAATGCTCTAAGCATAGGCAGAAGAGAGCCTCTTTTACTTTACAGGTGAGGAAAACAGGCCCCACAAGTCAAATCAGAATAATTAAGTCATAAAAGTATTTAGGAGTGCTAGAATTAGGATGAGTAAAAGCACGGATCTGTGTGCAATCTACAAGTGTATTCTCTGTAACTAGATGGTGCCCGGTGACCCCCACCGACTGCTCTGACAGGGATCACAATAAAGGGTCCCGGACAGAGCTGGAGAGAAATGTAGAACAAATCCTAACTCACAAAAAAAGACCAGACTTACTGGCCTGACAGAGACTGGTGAAAAACCCCGAGGGGTATGGCCTCTAGATACCCTTTTAGCCCAGTAATGAAGTCACTCCTGAGGTTCACCCTTTAATCAAAGATTACACAAACCCATAAAACAAAACGAGACTTAATGTGCACACCAGCCCAGGGGCAAGGACAAGAAGGCAGGAGGGGACAGGAAAGTTGGTAATAGGGAACCCAAGGTTAGGAACGGGAGAGTATTGACATGTCATGGGGTTGTTAACCAATGTTACAAAATAATGTGTACTAATTGTTTAATAAGAAACTAGCTTGTTCTGTAAACCTTCAACTAAGGTAAAAAAAAAAAAAAAAACCCAAAATACAAATAAAATTGTATTCTTTGTGAAAAAAGAGACAGAAAAAGTTAAGAAGCAAATGACAACCTGGGAAGAATATTTGCAGCACGCATAATTTTAATAATTTCAATATATTAAGAACTCTTGCAAGTCAATAATATCAAAGTAAAAAAAAAAATTTTTTTTTTTTTTTAAATATCAAAGCACCGCCCTAATAGGGAAATGGAGAGAAAACTCATAAAAGAACAAATTCAAGTGGCCAACATTTATATGAAATAATATTTATTAGTGAACATAAATTAAAACTATGATTTGGTGGACATTTGTTGCTCTTATCTGCACATTATCCCTCACCCCTTCTTTTGATAATGGTACCCCCTTTTCTTGGAGAACTCTTTTCTCCTGCCCTCTAACCATGAGCTTCCGGAGGGCTGATGATGCTTGTAACAGACACCTATTCTTTCTGCCGGTACAGTAGCCATTCTCCTTTATCCTTTTCACAAATCATCTTCCTTCCCTGAGTCCGTGTGGTTGTGGTGGGGCTAATAACTTCTTCCCCCTTCCAGGGGTGGCACATGACCCAGGTGTGACCAATCAGATTACCTCATCCAATGATTGGCTCAGGGATGAACACATAACGCAGGCCAGGCCAACCAAAGCCTTCCCCAGAACCTTTGCTGGCATCATCACAAATGTGGCACTCCCTTTGGGACACGGGAGACTGCTGAGTCATTTAAGCCTAGAGCTGCTAGGAACCATTTTGCCAGCAGGCAGACAAAGCCAACAAAGAAAAGAGCCAGGCAAAAGAGAAAAAGGCAAGTCCTGATGACGTTGTTGGAGCTCCTGGATCTAGCTGAGCCTGAAAGGAGAGCTCACCTCTAGACTTTTCATGAGTTACCTGAGCCTATATGTTCACGTTTTTTGCTTAAGCCAGTTTAAATTGGGTTTCTATCATGGCAATCAAAGGAACTCTGATTAATGTAGGACTAAATCAAAGAGAGCAAAGATGTCTCTTTCCTCTGTACCTTTGGCTTGAGATGATATATGAGCCTAGAGCTGCCTGCAACCATCTTTCTCCTCAGAAAAAGCCCATCTGTGATAGAAGAGGAATGATGACAACACATTCGCTGACAACATCATTGAATTCCTCAATGTTGACTTGGCCTGAGGCCGGTGCCCAGATGCATGAGGCAATAAATCCCAGTTTTTGCTTAAGTTGGCTTATATTGCGTCTCTGTCATTTTAACCAAGAGTCCTAACCTAATGATACCTTATTTGTATTTGCCTTCATATAAATGAGACATCAATTTCCCTAACACTAAAAATAACAACACCCAGGGGCTCTCACACACTGTTGATGTTTGAATGCAAACATTTTGTAGTGTAATTTGACTATAGATCTCAAAAGCCTTAAAAATTACACATGCTTTTTATCTAGCAGTTCTTGAGTTATAAATTTCTCCCAAGGAAAACATTGGGCTAGGATGCAAAAATATAAATAAAAAGACTGTCACTGCAAAGTTGTTGGAAACTACTCAAATGGCTATCAGTCTAAAAAAAGTAAACGATGATTTGTATGCCATCTTGGAGGCGGGTGATGTAGACCAGGAGTTCTTACCTAAGGTCCAGGGGTGAGCTTCAGGGCTTTAATGCTGGTGCTCTCACATGGAGCATTCGTGGCTTCTTGGAGGCCTTGTGAGACCTTCTGACAGCATAGCTTCCCGATGGGATTAGCACTATTAGGACAACCAGGGGTACTCCCCATAGCTGCCAAATGCTTTGCGCTGGCTAATTATCCTCTTTGGTGGTTGTTTTCAAGAAGGTTTAAGCCCAAGGATGCATTCTTTAGAAAGCCTCAGGGGCTTCCTAGGACCCACAAAGCGAAAATTTCTCATCATGATATTCAAGGCCCTCCACTACGTGGCTTGAATTGACTTCCAGTTTCATTTCCTGATTCATGCCACTGTTGTTATTTGCCACCAAGTCAGCTCCAACTCATGGCAACCTTATGTATAACAGAACAAATTGCTGCCCTGTCCTGTGGTGTCTTCATGATCCTTGGTATGTTTGAGACCATTGTTGTGGCTGTTAACGCCAATCCATCTCACTGAGGGTTTCCCTCATTTTCACTGACCTTCTACTTTACCAAACATGATGTCTTTTTCTAGGGATTGGTCTTCCTGATGATGTGCCCAAAGTAAGCAAGCTGAAGCCTTATTATCTTCGCTTCTAAGAAGCACTCTGGTTGTATTTCTCTTAAGAATGATTTGTTCTTCTGGCAGTTCACCATATATTCAATATTCTTTGCCAATACAACAATTTGCATGCGTCATTTCTTCTGTCTTCCTTTTTCATTGTCCAGATTTCACAAGCATATGAGGCAATTAAAAGACCTTGGCCGTAGTCAGGCACACCTTAGTCATCTAGGTGACAGTTCTTTTTTTTTTTTTTTTTTTTAACTTTAAAGAGGTCTTTTGCAGTAGATTTTCCCAATGCAATACATTGCTGCCTCCATGGACAATGATTGTTGGTCCAAGAATAATAAAGTTGTCAAGTTTTTGAAGATACCAGGTATTTCCTCTCTTCTGTCATTGCCAAATCCTTCCGTCTCAGATAGCCTTCCCTGCATGGCCCAACTATGAAGCAAGTCAAAACGCGGCATGAATCCATTTTAATGTGACACTAGAAACATTCTTCTTTGAGTGTTACGGATGTTTTAAAATTGACTCCATCAAGAGGAAATCAAATACATTTTGGCTCCACTAAAAAAAAAAAAAAAGTTGCCATCGAGTAGATTCTGACTCATAGCAACCCCATAGGACAGAGTAGACCTGCCCCTATAGGGTTTCCAAGTAGCAGCTGGTGGATTCGAACTGCCAACCTTTTGGGTAGCAGCCATGCTTTTAGTCACTGTGCCACCCGGCCTCTACAGTAAACTAAATTTGAAAGGCCAAAACTATGTAAGTGCTCGTTTAATTTTTTTACGATTTTAGAATCAACTCATAGACAAGTCACAGAAGACGAAATCACAGTCACAGAAAATACTACACACATGATCCACCTGTAAATCTTAAAACTAAAGGTGCGGCTGACAGAGGATGGAAGTAGAAAGAAAGAAGAAAAGATGAGAGAATCTATTATCTACTGCGGCAGAAATGCCCTCAACAAAAGACATACTCTTGGTTGATGGAATAGAAGATGGAAGATCAAGGATATTATCTGAAATCAGAGAGGTGGAGAGACAGAAAAGAGTGACAAAATTCTATGGGAAGGAGGGAGGTAAGGGAAGAGAGAAGCTGGCAAGGGAGCTACATTGCATCCATCATGGTATCTAAATCAAGAGATAGCACATTTAGATATTGAGGTAATCACACAGAGAGCTAAAAACAGAAACTGTTAAAGTAGCTGCCTCTGGAGAACAAGCTGAAGTACACCACAAGGAAGCAATCAGCCAAATTCGGAATATGGGACATTCCATAGGATGACTGGTCTTTTTTCTCTAGCAATTCAGTGGCATGTGGGGGGAAAGCAGGTTATAGAATAAATGAAACTTCGTAAGAAAAACAACCAAATTCAATGCGAGGATTTCATTTGGGATCCTGATGAGAACAATGTTGAGACAATCAGAGAAATCTGATTATGAACTGGATATAAGATGATGTTAAGGAATTATTGTTCATTTTGTTAGGTATAATGATGGCATGGTGGTTAGGTTTAAAAATATCTTTTGTACACAGAGGCACAGTGAAATATTCCAGATAAAATAACACGATGTCTAGGATTTGCTTTAAAATATTTCAGCACTAATCCACCCTCCCCCAAAATTATAGGGGGATACCTGTTACCAAACCCGTTGCCGTCTAGTTGATTCCAGCTCATGGCAACCCTATAGGATAGGGTAGAACTGCCCCATAGAGTTTCCAAGGAGCGCCTGGTGGATTTGAAATGCTGAGCTTTAGGTTAGCAGCCATAGCACTTAACCACTACGCCACTAGGTTTTCCCGGGATACCAAACCCACCCAGTGCCATCGAGTCGATTCCCAGGATAGAAAGGGAAAAAAACGCCAAATGTTAGTAACTGTAGAAGCTGGTTAGGGCTCACTGTAGCATTCTCTCTACTTTTATGTATTTTAAAAAACATGGATACTTCTGGGGTATAGGAGGGGGTTTAGGGAGGGCTGGTGCAGGAAAGATTGTTTTATATTTTTCGTTTATACAGTGAATATTTATTGAGCCCTTGTGTCTTAGGCTGGGTTCTCCAGAGAAGCAAAATCAGTAAACCATATAAATATCTATGTAGAGAGATTTATATCAAGAAATGGCTCACACATTTGAAGGGGTTGAAATGTCCCAAATCCATGGCTCAGACTGGAGACTTCTCCCGATACACATAGCCACAGGGGCTGGTGAACCCAAGATCGGCAGGTCAGACAGCAGGACTCTTGCTCACAGGCTGCGCAAAGTCTGACAAATTCCAAGATAGGCAGGCAAGACCGCAGGTAAGCTGCTAGCTCAAGTCCCAGGAACCAGAGGTCAGACAAATAGGAGGCAGCTGCAGGATCCAGAGTGAGCAAAAGCCCACGAGCCATGCCAGAGAATCCACTTATATTTGATGCAGGCCACACGCCCAAGGAAACTCCCTTTGAACTGCTTGGGGCTCAAAGCAGATCCCATCATGGAGGTGATCACATCATCATACAACTGCCAAAGTTCATCATAACTGTCAAACCACTGAGAATCATGGCCCAGCCAAGTTAATGCACAACCTTAACAACTACACTTTGCAATGTGGGAGCCACCGTTTAGGCACTTGGGATTTGAAGAGAACCAATTAAAATCCCCGTCCTTGTGGAGCTCGCATCCTAGATGAGGGAAAGAGACATAAACCACAGACACAATAAGTTAAAATGTGTTAAAAGAGAGTAGGTGCTATGGGAAAAGAACAAGGCAGGACAAGAGCAATCAGGAATCGGCCCGGGGTTGCAGTGTTAAATGGTGTCATCAGAGAAGGCCTCATTGGGAAATGTGACAGCTGAACAAAGACTTAAAGAATGTGAGGGATGTAATAAGCCCTTCTGAGTTGCTGCTTTTTTTAATCATGTCCATGGGTGACTGTGATAAAAAGAATTGAAGAAAGATTAACTTAAAAATAAAATAAGATCTCCCTCCTCCTCACCCCACTTTCTCTGCCTATCAAAATCTTACTTGATACTTCTCAGCCAACTCCGCATGACTGCCTTCATGAAATCTTTCTCATCCACAGCCAGGATTCATTGCTTTTTTTGTGTGTGTTCTTGTACGTTGCTAGCACCTTGAACGTCTTTCTTTCTCTCATATAGTACAGCTCTTTATAGCTTTTATAAGCATTTTCCATTTCATTATTTCATTTATATCCCACACGAATCTTGAGTGGTTTTTATGTCAATATAACTATTATTCCCACTTGACAGATGAGAAAACTAAGGCTCTAAGAGAGCAAGTGACCTACAGTAGATTATTTAAGAGCCAGTATCTGAATTCTAGGCTAGATCCTCTGAATATAAATATTATTACTCATGTACCTCACTCCACTACCTCCCCGTAGTTAGTTTTTTTCAAGGGTCTTTTTTACGATAAAATTTGATTTGAATCAACATACTCTTTGCATATGGTATTAAATCAGGTAGTTCAAAAAAATCTGAGGAAGGAAAGCAAGTCTCCCACCTCATCCCCAGTCACACTTTACAAAGGCAATCTTCTTTTTAATAATTTCTGTTTTCATTTCTTCTAGTGGTTGTCTGTGTGATTCTAGATGATATACAGGCAGTCCCCAAGTTACCAACATCCGACTTACATAGAACCCAGGGTTCCGAACCAACCCCTGGAAAGCCTATTAAAAATTCGAGGTATATACAATAGTTCATAATAACAAAAAGGTGCTATTTTGCAATGTGCATCAAAACATTATTACTGTGTCATTATGTTAAAGATGTTTTCGTGTATCTGGAAGTGTTTCTTTAATTTTTTTATGCATAGAAAGGTACACTATATACTGTATACTAAGACAAACATTTGACTAACTGATGTTAGAAACAAATTGTACCTAATTGTTCTGACTATGTACAAGTTTGACGTAAAGACAGACTTAGGAACAGAACTTGTTTGTAATCCAAGGACTGCCTGTACCTTTACATATTGATTTGATTGCTTTTAGATATTATCTGTTGACTTTCTCCCATAAAGGGGAAGGATCCAGCTCATTTGTATTACTGTAATGTCTTGGGTAAGGAGCCCTGGTGGTTAAGTGCTCGGCTGCTTGCCAAATGATTGGAAGTTCGAACATTCCCAGCAGCTCTGCGGGGGCAAGATCTGGTGACCTGCTTCTGTAACGATTACAGCCTAGGAAACCCTACGGGGCAGTTCTACTTTGTCACATGCGGTCGCTATGAGTCAGAATCAACTCAACACCACTCAACAACAGCAACGTCTTAGGTTAAGTTCCCCATGACACTGACTCTGAGACACAGCCTTGAATTAGGAGGTTTTGGGGGGCGACACCTGGAAGGGTCAAGGTAGCAGGATTTATCTGTAGGAGAAGTGGACCTGCAGCGCAGTTGCAACAGAGGCCTCAGCCCATCCTAAGGGGAGCTCTGGATGGCCCTGCGGAGATGTTGGAATTGAGACAAGGGGATGGGGCTTCATGTCCCACCATCAACCAGCCATTGGAATGTGGGCTAGGAGATGTAAAATTAGGCAAGGCATGTCCCTTGGCTAAGGAAAATTCCAGAAGAAAGACTCAGAGGTCAGTTGTCAGTAACCAGTACTTCTGGCACCTGGAGAAGGAGCGTTCTGATCCTGACATGGGGATCTGGGCAGAGCACCATGTCATCCACTACAGCCCCCACTATACCGCTCAGATCCACAAGCTTCTAATAGTAAATTCACCCTATTTAGGATTAGCTGCTCCAGATTTTTGGTTGGCTCCTTTGTTTGGAGAACCATATAAGAAGGGTAGGGGACAAACTACAGTTTTCGCCTCTGCATCTACTCTCAAGCCACATCCGAGACCCACCATTTCCCTCATCTCCTGCTCATCCTAGATTTCCGCACACTCAGCTAGTACTTCTGGTGGTCTAGGTGGCTTAGCCTGTGAGTGACCCTGATCTTGATCCATGAGGGGTCAGAGCCCATGATCCCCAAGCTCCACTGAGGCTAAGTCTGATACATTGTCCATTTACCATCAAAATTGGGCAGTGGAGAAAGGTAAGATTTCCTGTGGATCACCTGGGTGTTCTTCTCTGCCCTACATGCAGCAGTAGTCCCATCCTTTCCTGATGCTCAGGGTCCATCATTCTTGCCAGGATGTGGCTACTTTCCCTATTCTTCCCTCTTTCACATCCCACGTGCTTACACATGCCTATAAGACAATTCAACTCCATTGTCCCCCAGCACCACAACTTCACATCTTCAAAACTGAACTGACATTTTCTTCATCCATACACCTGCTCTTCTTTGTCCATCCAGTCCTGGTGCTGGAAACTTGGTTTATCTTTGGGTCCTCCAACTCCCTCACCTTATATGGCTACCATGTTCTGTAAATTCTACCTTCTATCCATCCTCATTCTCCCTCCCCACAGTCACTATCCTGGTTCAGGGACTCATCGTTTCTCATCTAGACTAATAAAACTTTCCCAACTGGTTTTCCACCACTCATCTGTCAGCTTGTCATGGAGTTTGGTGGCTTGTGTGTTGCTGTGATACGGGAAGCTACACCACTAGTATTTCAAATACTAGCAGGGTCACCCAGGTAGACACGTTTCAGCAGAGCTTCCAGACAAAGACAGACTAGGAAGAAGGACCTGGTGATCTACTTCTAAAAAAAAAAAATAGGCCAGTGAAAACCTGGTGAACAGCAGCAGAACACTGTCCGATCTAACAACAACAAAAAAAACCAAACCCAGTGCCATTGAGTCAATTCCGACTCATAGCGACCCTATAGGACAGAATAGAACTGCCCCATAGAGTTTCCAAGGAGTGCCTGGTGGATTCAAACTGCCAACTCTTTGGTTAGCAGCTGTAGCACTTAACCACTACGCCACCAGGGTTTTTGTCTGATCCAGTGCCTGAAAATGAGCCCCTCAGGTTGGGAAGCACTCTCCTCTAAGTAGAATCCATCTTAATGACATGGATAGAGTAATGCTCACTTGATGGGAATGGGTTGGGTTTGGTTTTTGGATGGAGTAAAGCTTTCAGGACCTTCATTTGCTGATGTGGCTTGACTCAAAACGAGAGGAACCAGCTGTAAACATTCATTAATCATTGGAAAGTGCAATGTACAAAGTATGAATCAAGGAAAATTGGAAGTTGTCAAAAATGAAATGGAATGCTTTAAGATCAATATCCTAGGCATTGGTGAGCTGAAATGGACAGGTATTGGCCATTTTGAATTGGACAGTCATATGCTCTATTATGTCAGCAATGGCAAATTGAAGAGGAACTGTGTCACATTCCTTGTCAAAAAAACATTTCAAGATCTATCCTGAAATACAATGCTGTCAGTGATAGGATAATAGCCATTCACCTACAAGGAAGGCCAGTTAATTTAATACAATTATTATGCAAATTTATACACCAACCGCTAATGCCAAAGATGAAGAAATTGAAGATTTTTACCAACTTCTGCAGTCTGAAATTGATAAAACATGCAATCAAGATATGTTGGTAATTACTGGTCATTGGAATGTGAAAATTGGAAACAAAGAAAGATCAGCAGTTGGAAAATATGGCCCTGGTAATAGAACCGACACCAGAGACTGCATAAGACCAATGACTTATTCATTGCCAATACCTTTTTTCAACAACATAAATGGCGACTATACACGTGAACCTTGCCAGATGGAATACACAGGAATCAAATTGACTGTGTCTGTGGAAAGAGACGATGAAGAAACTCAATATCATCAGTCAGAACAAGGCTAGGGACTGACTGTGGAACAGACCATAAATTACTCATAATGCAAGTTCAAGATGAAAATTAAAACAAGTCCACAAGCACCAAAGAACAACCTTGAGTATATCCCACTTGAATTTAGAGACCATCTGAAGAATAGATTTGACACTAATTGAACACTAATGACGGAAGACCAGACGGGCTGTGGGATGACATCAAGGACATCATACATGAAGAAAGTAAAACGTCATTAAAGAGAAAGAAAATACTCGACAGTATATAACAACAACAAGGGTCTCCTGAGGCAACAATTCTTTTTTTAAGTTCTTCTGTTGTTTACCTTTGTGTTTCTAAATATGTTTATGTTGCTATTTTGTTGAATTTTTTTCCATTTTAGAAATGGTATATTGACTTCTTACAACTTCCTACTATTATGGAAGATGAAGATTTAGCTTTCTTCTTGTCCAGTATATGCATTCTACCGCCCATTCTCCCACACAGTCATATTACAAATATATTAAATCAATATTCAGTGTTTGCTTTATTTATCTATGTATTTGATGAACACTCTGTTGAATCTGTTGAATCGCTTCGAAAATTTAATTAGGGCATACAGTAACAGACCCTATACTTTCAGTCATTTCAGGCAGGCTCTTCTGCATAAACTTTTTGAGAAGCCGTAGGACAATTTCTTGATTCTAAAACAGAAAAAATTTGTGTCAAATCAATTAACAAATTAAATCCATGCTTGCTATGTTTGAGGTAATGTTAGGGCAACAAAGATGCGGCAAACAGAATCCCTGCCCTCAGAACACACATGGTCTAGATGCTGAAATAATGCAAATACATACATGAAGTTAACAAATCTACGAAAGTGCCGCCTAGATGAGGTAGCCTGGCAGGTCCCACAAGAGACAGAGGAAGAAGCTGCTGTACAGTGGCCTGGCCCAGGAGGTGGAAGGGGGACAGGGTTGCCAGGGATTGGTTTAGATGCAAGGGTGGGTAGGGCAAAGAGGAAGAACATTCCTTAAGGGAGGGAATCACATTAGCAAAGACACGAAGGAAAAGAAACACTGGGCTTTTAGCGATGCCAAGTAGCCTAGCTCGAATGTTGGAAGAGCTTCATGGAGAAGAATGGTGGGAAATAAGGGCGCAAGGCAGGGTGTTCTGGCTGATATCTCAATTTTATCATCCTGTTACCTATCCATCCATCAGACCCCTGGTGGTGCAGCGGTTAAGAGCTATGGCTACTAACCAAAGATCGGCAGTTCGAATCCACCAGCTGATCCTTGGAAACTCTATGAGGGCAGTTCTACTCCCTCCTACAGGGTTGCTATAAGTCAGAATTGACTCAATGGCAATGGGCTTTTTTTTTTTTTAATTCATCTATCTGTCCACCCATTTGTCCCTCTATTCACCCATCTGATCACCCTTAAAAGTAACACTTTTAAAAAAAAATTTCATTGTGCTTTAAGTGAAAGTTTACAAATCAAGTCAGTCTCTCATACAAAAATTTATGTACACCTTGCTATATACTCCTAGTTGCTCTCCCCCTAATGAGACAGCACACTCCTTCCTTCTACTCTCTATTTTTGTGTCCATTCGGCCAGCTTCTTACCCTCTCTGCCCTCTCATCTCCAGTCCAGACAGGAGCTGCCCACATAGTCTCATGTGTCTACTTGATCCAAGAAGCTCACGCTTCACCAGTATCATTTTCTATCCCATAGTCCAGTCCAATCCCTGTCTGAAGAAAAGTAACACTTTTAAGAAGAGTTGGGAGCAATAATGAAGTGAGAGAAAAGAGAAATACTAAAGAATCAAATTAGCATGTCAACTCCAATAAGATTAGAAATATTTAGCATCAGGAAATAACTGAAGCGTGCTTTGTGTCTTAGAATGCATGTAAGTGTGTGTTCTTAAGTCAGCTTTTCACATTGATTAACATAAATTTTTAAATTCTCATCTTCACTGAAGGTTTATATTCAAGTCACAGTGGCTCTCAGAAACTCTAATTGGTTATTCCTACCCTGCAGCTTGTGTATTAGAGAGTGTACAAAATCTGCTCCTGAGAAAATAATTTTTTATAGATTGTCATTTAATGGCAGTACCATCTGGTGGAAAACATTATTACGTCATTGTTTTAAATAGCTGCCCTGTTGCATTTACACTGCTTATCCTGAGGTACAATATTCTATAGGTACTCTAGTGAGTCTGGAAAACTCTGTGCTAAATCATTTCCATGGGCTTTTTTTGGTGGGACTTCTCAGCATTCTTAATATGCTAATGTGTATTTTTAATCTCAAGAAGATAATATAATATGCAGTGTTCCCAAACTTATTTGAACACAAATTTTTAAAAATAGGAACATAGTTTAGGGAACACTGATAAATCCATTTGCCTGTACTTGCTTCCAATGCCTAGCAAATGTGCACACATACACACACACACACACACACACACACACAACTTGGCTTTCACATCAGAAAACTCCTGGGATGGTACTTCCCACTCTTTGGTGTAACAAATTGCTGTTTGAAATCAGGGAAATAGTCCTGGTTCTCAGATCACACTAATAATAAAATAATAATAATAATAATAAATGATGCCGCAAAATATAAAAAAGAAAAATACATTAATCTAAATACGTTTTTTTTTTTTTGAGAAATTCTTTATGCTTAACCACCCACTTCCCATGCCCACTTGTGAGACTAATGAGCCAATGGAAGAGCCATCCCGGACTCCTTCTACTACCTAAAGTCTACCCCTGGCTGACTCTCTCCTGCACCCTTACCCGTTGCCATAGAGTACATTCCAACTCATACTGACCCCATAGGACAGAGTAGAACTGCCCATAGGGTTTGAAGGAGTGGCTGGTGGATCTGAACTGCCGATCTTTCGGTTTGCAGCTGTAGCTCTTAATCACCGTGCCACTAGGGCTCTTCCTGCCCCCTTACTTTCTAGTCTTTAGGGGAACAGTGCCTGATGTGTCAGTCTTCCAGTTCTCCAGAAAATACAAACGTGACTCAGAGAAACTGCTAGAGTCACCAGAGGTCAGGTACTACATATTCTTTTATCTTCTTTCTTTTCCAACATTTTATTTTGAAAAATTTCAAACCTTCAGAAAAATTGAAAGAATGGTACAATCAATACCCATATATTTTTCACAGACAGCAAATAATTATTAACTTCTCTCTCTCTTTGTCTCTCTGTATATACACATGTTGTTGTGTGCCATCAATTTCATTCTGACTCAGAACAACCCTGTATGACAGAGCAGAGCTGCCCCCTAAGAGTTTCCTAGGGTCCTTTCTCCTGAGGAGTCACTAAGTGGATTCGAATCGCCAACCTTTCATACAGTAGCTGAGTGCTTAACCATTGCTCCAACAGGGCTCCTTCCTCTCTCTCTCTCTTCTCTGTCTACCCATCCATCCATCCATCCATCCATCCATCCATCCATCCATCCATCCATCCATCCATCCATCCATCCATCCATCCATCCATCCATCCATCCATCCATCCATCCATCCATCCATCCATCCATCCATCCATCCATCCATCCATCCATCCATCCATCCTCCCATCCGTCCGTCCGTCCGTCCGTCCGCCCGTCCATGCATCTACCTACCTATCTATATGCAAGTTGTTGTAAGTTGCAGACATCAGAAAATTTCACCCCTGAATATCCACAATTCTCACCTAGGAATAAGAACGCTCACCTGCATAATCACAATACCATTATCACATGTAAGAAAATGAACCTAAATTCAGTAGAGTCATCTAATATACAGCCTCTATTTAACTTTCCCAGTGAGGGATTCTCAGAGTACTAACCTCTGCAGTCTGTTCCTCTCCGGCTGGCGCGATGGCAGGAAGAGGGCACTGTGAGGCAAGTTACTCGCTGTGTGAACCCCTCGAGCTGGGGCCCACTCCTGCCCTCTAGTACAGTAATTCTTTTCTAACAAGTAATAATACTATTAAACAGTTAAAAATAATCAAACTTCTTGCTTAAATGATTGTGATTATTGTTGCTGATATTTTCAGCAAACCCATAAGAGAAAAATCAAATTTGCATTATTTAGAAGCAAGAGATAAATCAAATATTAAGATGTGGACTGAGTGTTTGAGAAGACGTTCCTTAAATGGATTCACACATTCTATAGGCACTTACAGATGCTGGCATATAAGCGATTCTTGCACTTTTGGAGTAAACCCAGGAAACCAAACCCATTGGTGTCAAGTTGATTCTGACTTACAGCTACCCTACAGGACAGAGTAGAACTGCACCATAGGGTTTCCAAGAAGCACCTGGTGGATTTGAACTGCTGACCTTTTGGTTAGCAACTATAGTTCTTAACCACTGTGCCACCAGGGTTTCCAGCTTTTAGAGTAGGGGAACCTTATTTATCAGGTCCACCCTTCACTTGTGTATAATTTGTTTTTTGGTTTTGTTTTTCTTTTTTAAGATAGGGGAGCATTTTCGCTTCAGGCTCTCCAGGGGTATGAGAGCATATTCTGTCTAGGTTGTCCCTTCTTCGGGGGCTATGATCATCAACAGGGCTCCGGACTCTCTCACCGTCCTTCCCCATGGCAGACCTGCCTCTCCTGACAAGTCTAGCAGCCTATCATTCTCCCAGTTTCAATGTTCTTTCCTTCCTACCATTCCATTTACTACTGACCACTCCACCAGTGACTGTTCTTTGTAAAACTTAGCACTTTGATTTCTCTTGAAGGTAACACCCATTTGGGATTTGTCGCAGTCAAACATTCTGGGTCTGTTGTTGGAATTAAAATCTTTACAGCTCACAAATAAATGTAACTGCACAAAGAAAGACGGGCATGCTGCCATCAGAGCTTCACATAAAATTGGAAATTAAAGGTAATCTGTCAGTTTTGCGTGGCTTGCCATTGCTGTGGTCTTTGTCTGGGAAGCTAATGTATTTATTGATTAGCCCTCAAGAGAGACATCACTCACAAACTGACCCTTGGCTTGTGGCAGTGAACAAACATTTGTGCTAGCTTCACTAAACATACTAATAGATCCTGTTGCTGAGGAGACACGGGCAGCTGTTACCCTGACAACAAAGCAAGCAAGTCTCTAATTTCCTCCGTAATTTCCCTAAGAGGATAATGATTACTTATGAGTCCTACCTATGAACTTGTTTTTTTCCTACAAAATCGTAGATGTTAACTTGTTACTCAATTACTGCAAGCTTCCCAGTACCAGAAAATTTGGTCTAGATTTGAGTTCCAAATTATATAAAACAAGCTAAAAGACATGAAAAGCCATGATAATGCAGAATTCTAGGTTTAGAACTTCATTATCAGGCAGGGGAGGGGGAAGAAGGGTATCTTATGTCTACTAAGAAAGAACTTTTACTGTAAAAGAACTATAACCCAAAACCAGTGAAAAGAACTAGGTATGTGTACAAACTGTATATTCTGATATAAAACGGGAATTACAAAAATTGATTTATGTTTTAAAATTCAGCTCCATCATTACAGACCCTTTAAGGTCCTATCCCAAAAACAAAACAAATCCATTGTCATTGAGTCGATTCTGACTGACAGTGACCCTGTAGGACAGAGTAGAACTGCCCCATCGGGTTTCCATGGATAGCTGGTAGATTTGAACTGCTGACCTTGTGGTTAGCAGCCAAGCTCTTAACCACTGTGCCACCAGGGTGCCTGTCCCAGCAGGGAACTATTGTAATGCACCTGTTGGATTAGGCTTTGACTTCAAGGAAGGCAGTTTCAGGCCAACCAGGGCAGGGGTCAAGCGTTGGGAAGGGTTTTTGAGGCTTTTGGGCTCCCTTGCATGAAGCAAGCAGAGACTGGAGAAGTGCTTGTGCACTGGAGCTTGCTCTCTCTCGTGGCTCCTGGAACTGTGACTGCCCTATGCAGAAGCCCAAGCTAGCTTCCTGGAAGAGGAGAGGCATGTGACCTAATCACCCCTGTTGCCTTGCTGACAGCTAGCCAACCACCGGTTCTGAGAGAGCAGCCATCCCAGGTCACCCAGGGGCCCTCGACCCACTAATTGACCACATATGGATGAGTGAAATCAGCTGAGCTGATTCAGACCAGGAGAGCCAGCCAGCTGGTCAGATCATCAGATGAGTAAAAATGTAAGCAGGCACCTCCTCAAAACAGAAGTTCTCTTCTTTCACGCATATATGGTTGCATCGATGATGCAACGTATACCGTTATAAATGCACCATACTTTTCTCTCTTTTGTTTGATGGGAATCAGTTGAAACAGAAATGATCAGAAGTCCTGTGCTTACAGGACACAAACTGTAACAGCACTACAAACAGAACAGAGGGAACCCACCTATTAGATGCAGCCCCCACCACCCAAATACTGATATCAACAAGGATAACATAAAATTCATCACCTGCCACTATAGAGAGGACATTGAGGACAATTGGTAACTGAGTTTGGTCAACTCAAAGAGTATTGAAGATTATCATTGTGCAAGAAAAATGTAAACATCCTGAAATCATGTGAAGTGTGATAGAGATTTTCCCAAATTTGACTATCATATAATATGCATGACATTACAAATAATGATGTGAAATGGATAAAAACTTTTTAAAGCTATCAAAGCAAATTTTGATCACCTAGGAAAGAGGAAACACTAGATTCCATTTCTATTCTAAGATTACAAAACTTCTCTAATGCTATTACAAAACCCTAATGAGGAGGACACCAAAGAACATGTATCCCAAAAAGTAGGAGAAAAAGTACCACAGCGTTGTGTCAGGCAGGTGACTAAACAATAGAAATACTGTTTGTTTGCTTCAGGTTTGGGAACACTTGTGGCATTTGCCAGCTTTTTAAAATTTGTGATTTGGTGTGGTTTTTTTTTTTTTTCTCATTCTAACAAAATATTCTGTATTTTGCATCTATAATTTTATGTTCTTTTTCTGGTGGTGCAGTTGTTAAGAGCTCGGCTGCTAACCGTAAAGGTCGACAGTTCGAATCCACCAGCTGCTCCTTGGAAACCCTATGGGGCAGTTCTACTCTGATCCATGGGGTCACTGTAAGTCAGACTCAACTCTATGGCAATGGGTTTTTGGGTTTTTTTTTTTTTTAAGAGAATTCTTAAAATTGTATAAGCGTCAGACCAATAAAAACCTAAACCTGGATCTACAGTTGGTCAGATTTCAAGGTTAATTTGATGGGAATTAATTAAACGATTCCCTTTCTTTCCATCTCCCTGTTCTGACATCTCTGGTATCAGCATCATCCTCTGAGGGGCAAAGTGACTGCAGCAGTTCCAGGCTTCCATCTGTGGTGTTCCACTCCATCCAGGAGAGAGACAGTTGGCTTCCCGTTGTTCTCTTGGAGGAATGAGAAGCCTTCTTTAACAGAAGCCCTCATTTCCTGGCCTGGATTGCCTGTGTGCTCTTTCCTGAAGCACTGATTAGCTTAGGTTTGGACCACCTGAACAATTCACACTGCAGCACAGTGGACAGGATTACTGGAATGCAGTCAACTCTCTCAGAAAACTTCCTGGCTGGTGCACAGTAAGGGCGAAGAAATGCTGAGAGACCATCAGATATCCAGTGGAGGGAACACCCGAAAAGGGTGAGATGGCCATTTATCCAACAACCATCTCCCTAGTACATACCATGGACCTAATTCTATGTCAGGTGTCAGATTTTAGGGAGACACAGATGAATAAGAACTAGACACTCGCCAGCTGTTCCTCATTGGGGCAGGCTCTTCATTTTTAAAGACTATTTTGAGTTTGGGATCTTTGACTCTAATGCTACTAAAAAATGAATACAGAAACTGCAATTAATCTCACTTGAAGTCTTCGTTCATTCCATAAGTAATTAACACATGCCTAAAGCATACCCCAGAAACCCTGGTGGCATGGTGGTTAAGTGCGATGGCTGCTAACCAAAGGGTCGGAAGTTCGAATCCGCCAGGGGCTCCTTGGGGCAGTTCTACTCTGTCCTATAGGGTCGCTATGAGTCAGAATCGACTCGACGGCAGTGGGTTTGGTCTGGTTTTGGTTAAAGCATACTCCGTGGTGATCGTAAGTGTTACAGAGTAGAACTGCTCCATGGGTTTTCTTAGCTCTAATCTTTATGGAAGCAGATTGCTGTGCCTTTCTTCTGTGGCTCCACTGGGGAAGTTGGAACTGCCAACCTTTAGGTTAGTAGTTGAGCACCATGAGTTAGAACTGACGCAATGGCAATGGGTTTGGTTTTTGGTCTTTCATTTTTAATGCACACCCATCATGAAGCAGGACATAAAATGCAGTTTCTGATATGACATTACCAGTTAAAAAGCTTGTTGAAATGTCTTACATAAGTGAAAAATTAAAAATGATAAAATGTTTCAATAGGTGAAAGAAATAAATAGTTGTTCAAGATGGCAATAGAAAAGAGAAGCCAAGATGCTACAAGAAAAACATCTGATGAGTTGTACAGATAATAATAGTTACAGACTTTTTTTAGGGTATGTCTCTGTGTGTGTGTGCATGAGTGTGTATTTAAAGAAAGCCATTGCTTTTTACTGGAAACCCTGGTGGCGCAGTGGTTAAGAGCTTGGCTGCTAACCAAAAGATCAGCAGTTTAAATCCACCAGGCGCTCCTTGGAAACTCTAGGGGGCAGTTCTACTCTGTCCTATAGGGTGGCTATGGGTCGAAATCGACTCGACAGCAATGGTTTGGTTTTATTACCTTTTACTGGGAACAAAGTAGACAGCTGGCATTGTCCTAAAGTGAATTCTTGAACTTTTCTCTTTCATTCAGGGTTTATCAGAGATTACTTTCTACATGAGTGATAAACAGGAAGCGGATACAAGTATGTGTGTTGATCTTGTTATGGACTGAACTGTGTTCCCCAAAAATATGTGTTGTAAATCCTAATCTCTACCTCTGTAGTTATAACCGGTGATGGGCTGTCTTTGTTATGTTAATGAGACAGGATTAGTGTAGGGTGTATCTTGAGTCAATCTCTTTTGAGATATAAAAGCGCTAACAAGATAGCAAGCAGTAGTTCACACAGAACAAGGGAATACTGCACGGTTTAAAATCAGGAAACGTGTGCGTCAGGGTTGTATCATTTCACCATACCTATTCAGTCCGTATGCTGAGCACATAATCTGAGAAAGTGGACTATGTAAGGAAGAACGTGGTATCAGAATTGGAGGAAGACTCATTAACAACCTGTGATATGCAGATGAAAAGTCCTGCTTGCTGAAATAAAGGAGGACTTGAAGCACTTACTAACGAAGATCAACGTCTGCAGCCTTCAGTATGGATTGTGCCTCAACATAAAGAAAACAAAAATCCTCACAACTGGACAGATAAGTAACATCATGATAAATGGAGAAAATATTGGAGTTGTCAAGGACTTTATTTTACTTGGATCCACAATCAATACCCATGGAAACATCAGTTAAGAAATCAAAGTACATCTTGCATTGGGAAATCTGCTGCAAAAGACCTCTTTAAAGTGTTGTAAAGCAAAGGTGTCACCTTGAGAACTAAGGTGAGCCTGACCCAAGCCAAGGTATTTTCAATCACCTCATATGTATGTGAAAGCTGGACGATGAATAAGGAAGACCGAAGAATTGGTGCCTTTGAATTAGGGTGCTGGGAAAGAATATTCAATATACCACTGACTGCCAGAAGAACAAACAAATCTGTCTGGGAAGAAGTCAGCCAGAGTGCTCCTTAGAAGCAAGAATGGTGAGACTTCGTCTCACGTACTTTGGACATGTTATCAGGAGGGATCGATTCCTGGAGAAGGACACCATGCATGGTTAAGTAGAGAGTCAACGAAAAAAGAGGAAGACTGTCAAGGAGATGGATTGACACAGTGGCTGTGACAATGGGCTCAAGCACAACAACAATTGTGAGGATGGCGCAGGACTGGGCAGTGTTTCATTCTGTTGTACAGTGGGGTCACTATGAATTGGAACCAACTCAATGGCACCTAAAGTAAGCAGAGACAGGGGAAGAGAGACACCACGTCATATGAAGATCACCAAGAAGCCAAGGAAAAAGGACCTTCCCCCAGGGCCAACAGACAGAAAGCCTTCCCCTAGAACCAGTGCCCTGAATTTGAACTTCTAGCCTCCTGAGAATATAAAGCCACCTGCTTGTGGGGTTCCTATTATAGCAGCAACCAGGACAGTCCTGAAGTATTAACTCTCAGTACTCAGTTCTCTTGTGAGTCCATATACTTTCCTGTGTCAGACAACAGACAGGAAGTACCATAGTTGCTGCTTCAGTAGTCTGACAGAGCCTTGCTTAGAAGAGAGTCCTAGTCCAGCATTTCACAACTTTGTCTTAGTTTCTACAGAAGGTGAAGTGGTACAATGGAAACAGAAACAGTCCAAGAGGCAGAAGTCTTGGTGTCTATCCTCAATCCTGCTATGAATTTACCTGATACCTAGGGGAAGTCACAACCTTTCTAAGCCCTAGTTTGCACGTGACATAGACCAATCCCCTATTCTACATTGCCTGGGCTCCTTGAAGGGCTGCTTGTCCCCAGGACCATTTTGCTGGACACTCTGGCACTCACTCTGTCCTCACAAGGCATTTCTCCCTGCAGTTGACACCCCCTCTGCTGGGAAGGCTCTCTTCCTTGTACTGTTTTTGTCCTTCTTGAAAACACCTGCCCACTCCAGCAGCCACGCCGCACTATTTCATGTGCGAGGATTTTTAAAATTCCGTCACTAGCTCTGCATTTATCTTTGGTTTCATTCATTGCACAAAAATTTATTGAGCTCTTATCATGTGATAGGCACAGTCTTAGGGATGAAATGTTGAGCAAAGGAAAATAAATTGCCCTCACGGAACTTGCAGTGGTAGAGGGAAGACATAAACCCAGGTCTTTTCCCCAGCTGTGAGAGCTTGTTGTTAGCCCTTCCCCACCCAAGTACAACTGATCTGTGGAAATAGATCACCAGTCCTTTCTTCCTAGTCTCTTTTAGTCTGGAAGTTCTGTTGAAATCTGTCACTTTTGACAGATGGTTGGACTCCTGCATGGAAGCAGAGAATTCCACCACTGAACCACCAATGTCTCTGCTAACTCATTGCCGTGGAGTTGACTCCAGCTCCTGGCGACCCCATGTGTGTCGCAGTAGAACTGTGTACCATAGGGTTTTCAATGGTTGGTTTTTTGGAAGTAGACTGCCAGGCATTTCTTCCAAGGCACCTTTGGGTAGATTTGTGGCTTATCCCTGAGGACAATAGAGGCCCCATGCTGGGAACTCTCCCCGATACTGCCTGACGCATCTCTTCGCTGTATCTTTTCTGGTTATAATGGATAACTGCGAGTATGTATGGCAGCGCAGTGGTTAAGAGCTAGGCTGCTAACCAAAAAGGTCAGCAGTTCGAATCCACCAACCGCTCCTTAGAAACCCTATGGGGCAGTTCTAGTCTGTCTTATCAGGTTGCTATGAGTCGGAATCAACTCAACAGCAGTGGGTTTTTTTCTTGGTAACTACAGGTAATAGTCTGTGGATTTTGTCTGTGATAGCCTGTGGCTTGTACGAGCCATTTTGTCAATCTGCAAGGGCACTGGGATGCTGACTTCTTAGCTCAGGGTGGCTAATTCAGAGGGGGGTGTGCAGGCAGTCGTAAGAACAGAGTCCTTTTGGGGTGACATAATTCAACCATGACAAGTTTGATGTCCCTTTGGACCTCCCCCCGCCGTTTTCACAACATCAGTGCCCTTCTCACCTCCCCATTATTACCAGTTCAATATATCTTCTTCCAGAACACTTTCCTTGCGTTTACATAAACTCCCTACCAGATTTAATATTTTACATATAAAAAACCAAACAGCCTTTGAACAAAGAAATAATAGTTTAACTTATGTTGAAGCGTATGATTTTCCAGATGGGAACATTCTCATTTTTCAGACTTAATGAGTCTTTAAGAGGCAATGTCAGTCAAATCTAAAATCAAAACACTTTCTAAAATGCAAAACTCGTAATATCTGCTACCAGGAACTCACAAGACACAAATATTAATAAAGAGGAGAAATGTCAACATGAGACTGAGATAGAGATACATGTACACCCACTCCTCACCTACTGACATGGTTGGATTCCAAAGACCAGGTCATTATGCGAAAATCGGTGTTACGCGAAAATGAAGGAGGATCCCGCCAGATCACATAATGGAGGATGACTACATCATTGCATAACCGCCAAATTACATCATTACATAACTGCCAGACCACTGAGGATCATGACCCAGGCAAAGGGACACACAACCTTAACCATCACAGCCAGTGTTACTCTCACTTTGCACCTTGGCATTTGCTACTGCCAGGCACACGTCATTCATGCACAGAATAGTTGTATAGTAGATTTTTTACTATTGTTGTAAATGTGAAATGTCAGATAATGAGATAATTAACAAGTGAGGAGTAGGTGTTTTGTGTGTGTGTGTGTGTATATATATATATATATAAAACGTGTTGTCAATTCCAACTCATAGCAACCCTATACGAGAGAGCAGAACTGCCTCATAGTGTTTCCAAGGAGTGGCTGGTGGATTCGAACTGCTGGCTTTTTGGTTAGCAGTGGCACAGTGGTTAAGTGGTTAAGGTCAGCATTTCAAATCCACCAGCCACTCCTTGGAAATCCTATGGGGCACTTCTACTGTGTTCTACAGAGTCTTTATGAGTAGGAATCAACTAGATGGCAATGGGTTTTTTTATATATAGTCACTTTGGGTTGAAATCGACTAGATAGCACCTAACAACAACATATATATTTCTTTTTTTTTCATGTTTTGTCTAGGAGACATCTATGCTTTTGCTTTGGTCTGGTTGTATTGGCTTTCCCTGTATTGTGTGTTGTCCTTCCCTTCACCAAAGTCGATACTTGTCTACTATCTAGTTAGTGATTTCCCCTCCCTTGCCCTCCCCACCCTCGTAGCCATCAAAAATGCTTTTTCCCGTGGTAAACTTTTTTCTTTTCGTTGTACTTTAGGCGAAGGTTTACAGAGCAAATTAGTTTCTCACTAAACATTTAATATACATACTGTTTTGTGACATTGGTTGCCACCCCCACAACATGTCAACACTCTCCCTTTCTTGACCTTGGGTTCCCCATTACCAGTGTTCCTGTCTCCTCTTGCCTTCTATCCCTTGCCCCTGGGCTGGTGCGCCCATTTAGTCTTGTTTTGTTTTATGGGCCTGTCTAATCTTGGTAAAGTTGAAAGTCAGCAAAAAAGAGGAAGAGCCTCAAGGAGATGAACTGACACAGTGGCTGCAACAATGGGCTCAAGCATAACAATTGTGAGCATGGTGCAGGACGGGGCAGTGTTTTGTTCTGTAGTACACAGGGTCGCTATAAGTCGGAACCCACTCGAGGGCACCTAACAACAACAACAACAATCTTTGGCTGAAGGGTGAACCTCAGGAGTTCAGTACTGAGTTAAAAGGGTATCCGGGGGCCATACTCTCAGGATTTCTCCAGTCTCTGCCAGACAAAAAAGTCTGGTCTTTTTTTTTGTGTGAGTTAGAATTTTGCTCTACATTTTTCTCCAGCTCTGTCTGGGACCCTCTATTGTCATCCCTGTCAGAGCAGTCAGTGGGTGTAGGCGGGCACTATCTAGTTGTGCTGAACTCAGTCTGGTGGAGGCTGTGGTAGTCGTAGTCCATTAGTTGTTTGAACTAATCTTTCCCTTTTGTCTTTGGTTTTCTTCGTTCTCCCTTGCTTCAGATGGGGTGGGACCAGTGGAGTATCTTAGATGGCTGCTCATAAGCTTTTAAGACCCCAGATATTACTCACCAAAGTAGGATGTAGAATATTTTCTTTATAAAGTATGTTATGCAAATTGAGCTGGATGGCCCCCGAGACCATGGTCTCCAGTCCTTAGTCCAGTAATTGGGTCCCTCAGGGAGTCTGAATGCTATGAAACGTCTCTGACTTTGCCTTTGTCAAGTTGTGGTGACTTCCCCAGTATTGTGTGCTATTTTAGCCTTGACCAAAGTAACGCTTGCTTTTTAAACACAGGATCACTGTGTATTCACTTCTCTGCATTTCATTTTTTTTTTAAGTTTTGTTTATTTTGTTGTTGTTGAGAATATACACAGCCAAACATACTATCTATATGGGATCAAACTGACAACAGCAACTTGAAAGATTAGATAGTAACCTTAAAAAAATAATAATAATTATAAAATAATAAAAATAATAATAAGATAGTAACCTTAAAAAAAAAAAAACAGTAAATTTTTGTTCTGAGGTGCTGCTGGATGGGTTCAAACTGCCAACCTTTAGGTTAGTAGTTGTGCCACCCATGTTGTTGTTGCTGTTAGGTGGTGTCAAGTTGATTTCAACTCACGGCAACCCCACATGACAGAGCAGAGATGCCCCATAGGGCTTTCTTGGCCAGAAGCAGATCACCAGGTTTTCTCCTGTGTGTGTTAAACAATGCTGGGGTTGAAGAAACACAAAAGAGCTAAATAAGCGGAAAAAGATTCTACTTTCCAGAAGCCAGATACGTAATACAGAAGGGCAACAGCTAGTGTGTTATGTATGGTTCAGTGTAAAATTCAGTCTCATGAAACCACTTGACCCAGGTCTGACTTCAATTTCAATCCCTGCAATGATTCTATCAACTTAGGATTTCAGGATCCTCACTGAAGACATATTCCAAATGTGTTTTTTCTTAAGTAAAACATCCTGAGCTTTAAGTTACTCCATAGAAGTATTCTAAATTAATTACTCCCCAGCACAATATGCTCTGTCTTCTATTACTCATCTGCATATTTTAGTGGCTACTGTTTGAAAACACACAGAGCATGGTAGCTACAATTATGCCAGATTCAAAATTTCCTGGCCCACTGGCATTTGTATCACCTGGTCACCCTCCCTGTGCTTCTGAATATGGCAGCAACACATTCATCTTTCCAGCTGTGGCATGTTCTGCTTTGTGTGGACATCAGGAGGTGCTCATGCAGGTTCTCGGGAAAGCGAGCGTGGTAGGGAAGGGCAAGTAAATTATCCTCTTACGGGACAAAACCAAATCGCATTATCTCCTAGTTCAGTTATATGAATACCTCACCCCTCTGATTACTGCCATTGGGCATATTATGATGCCGACCATTCAGTATCAGGGATCCTATAGGCTGCCAGTGGCAAATATAACTAAATGGAAACTGAGTTACCTCAAATCAGAACTCAGCTGATTTCCAGTTTCTGACACTCCATGTGACCAGGAGCAGAGACTGTGTTAAGGCATGCATAGGCAAAAATCACCTAATTGTTTATAACATAAAAATAAATTCTATTGTTGACTCAGTAAGAATTGCCATTTTGCATAAAGTCATAAAACCAAAAAAACCAAACCCATTGCTGTCAAGTTGGTTCTGACTCACGGCAACCCTTAAGGACAGTGTACAACTGTCCCATAGAGTTTCCAAGCAGCGCCTGGTGGATTCAAACTGCTGACCTTTTGGTTAGGAGCTGCAGCTCTTAACCACTATGTCACCAGGCTTTCCATGCTAATATAAAAAAAAAAAAAAAAAACTATTACAGGCCATATTTAATTCCTTATGTTAAGTATTCCATAAACATGCCTGACAACGTTGAAGAGATTACTACTGATCCCCAGTGTGCGCCATCTGTCAGTATTTGGTTCATTGTTCTCACTAACTCAATTAAAAAAAAATTTATACACACATACTCCTTCAGTAAGCGCTCCTACTTACTGAAACTGTCCAGGTCTGCTCAAGAATGCCCCCCCACCCACGTGACCATATTTTATGCTTTCTATATGCAACACAGGAGCCCTGGTGGCACAGTGGTTAAGAGCTTGGCTGCTAACCAAAAGGTTTGCAGTTCAAATCCAACAGCCACTCCTTGGAAACTCTATGGGGGTGTTCTACCCTGTCCTATAGGGTTGCTGTGAGTCGGAATCAGCTTGACAGCAACGGATTTGGTTTTTGCTCATTGTTTTGAACATAATATAGGAACCCTGGTGGTACAGTGGTTAAGCGCTTGGCTGCTAACCAAAAGGTTGGTGGTTTGAACACACTATGGGGGAATTCTACTCTGTCCTACAGGGTCGCTATGAGTTAGAATCAACTCAACGGCAACAGGCTTTTGGTTTTTGGTACAAAATATGAATAATGGTTTGAAAACTAAGCCAAACAAAGATATTTAAAATAAAATGTCATTACACCATCTAAAATGGCCATACCAATAAATGCACTTACCAGCAGCCTCTTTCTCAAACCACCCACTTAAGGTTATTGGTTTTACTAAAAACCAACTAAATAGTCTACCAGTTAAGCTGCTTTAGGCATATGTAACAGAAAACAGCTAGTGCTACCTTTAGCAAAAACAAAAATTCGGATTTATTATAAGCACACAGGTGTCTCATAGAACCCAATGTCAAGAATCCAACCAGGCCCCAAAGAAACTGGAAGTCAGGCCTGAAAACCACCAGAACCGAGGCAGCTCCCCATTTAAAAACAATGGCCATCCCCAGACTCCTGGGGTTAAGCCATTCGACTCCTAACTGAAAGGTTGGCAGGCGGTTCAAATCTACCAGGTGCTCCTTGGAAACTCTAAGGGGCAGTTCTACTCTGTCCTATAGGGTCACTATGAGTCGGAATCGACTCTACAACACTGGGTTTGGGTTTTTTTTGTTTGAGTCCTAAATTCAAGTCCCTGGAGAGAAAATCTGACTGAGTGAGTTTGGATCAGGTGACTACCTGTGGCCAGAGGTGGGCACACAGTTCATCCTATTGCCTGTGCCCATCCATGTGAGTAAGAAGGTAGGCAGGGGGTTCTGTGTAAGCTAGGAAGACACCAAGCAGTGTCTACTACAAATGGATTTACAAAAAAAAAAAATCCATTGCCGTTGAATTGATTCGGGCTCATAGAGTAGAACTGCCCCATAGGGTTTCCAAGAAGCGGCTGGTGGATTCCAACTGCCAACCTTTGGGTTAATAGCCAAGCTCTTAAACGCTGACTAGGCAAGCCCAGTTCCTCTCTCAAACTCAACCAAATGACAAGTCATCCCTCCTCTCTGGGGATAGAGTGATTAAAATAGCAGAGAAAGGCCCAAGAGTGTTGTAGACGTCAATGACCATCCACATAGAAATATCAATGATAATGTAAGAATAAGCTGAGTGGTTTCATCGGTGACACATTTCACTGGACAACTTCCATGTCAAAACAACCCTGTGAAATAAAATATTCACTTTTCCTCCTTCGGCGTTTTGCTTAAACCCTGTGGGTTATATAAACAGAGCTAAAAATATTTCCAGCTTAAGATAACCAAGGCACTTGGCCTAATAATAAAGCAATGTGTGCTTGCTTCCTCTATTTAGAAAAGGCAAACAATTTAAATGCTAGGTTTAAGAAGTCACTGAACCGATCATTGTGTGTGGTTAAGTTTTGTTTTCCTCTGAGAGTTTGTTGGTCCACTGTGTAGACATGCCAGTAAGTATGGAACATCTTATGCTGGAAAACACAAATTACTTTCACATATAAATTCAAAGTTGAAATGTTTAATAAAGAATCTTAGATACCGTTACCACATTCTCCCAAAGATGAATAATTTGCTAGAATGAGTTCTAGGAATACCCGAAATCCATTTCTCCCCCAGCAGATCACAATTCATGTTAAGTAAGCACTTTCTCTAAATGTATTCTCCTAGTCTCATCTTCCAACATTATCTGCTAAATTTAACCACGGAGGCTTAAGGAACATTTTTTTCCCATAAATGGTGTTAAGCAAAGGTATTCTAAAGAAGGGAAGTGCACAGTACAAGGTAGAAATAAATCCTGATTTTATTTCTGATTCTCTCTCTCCTCTGACACTTCTTGCTCTATAAATTATATACAATGGTCATGCCTCACAGAGGCTTCGTGAGAAAAAAACAAGACATGAAGATTGATTTAGGAAATAATATTGGAGTCATTATTGCCTGTCCTTGAGCATAGAGAATGTGACCCAGCTGGAGCTGGGCTCACAAGGGCTCATCAACTGGGCCCTGAGGTATAAAGACAATCCTGGAAATCATCTTTTAGGGAAGAAAAATACCTTCTAGGGAAACTTTCACATAAGGCACAACACAAAAGACTTTCCACTTTTACCTTTTTCTATTAACATTTACTGAATAGAAATTTGCTGGACCAATGAAGACCCTCCTGACTGCCGTTACTGATTGTCGAGAAGGACAATTCAAAATGCAGAATCACAGTTTCTAGCCAATCTGTGAAATGGTGAAGGTTTCGGTGGTTTTGCCCATTGTGTAATGTTAATACAGACTGATGACTCTAATATTCCCTGGACTCGGACAGACAGGGCTGCGGCAGCAAGCTTGTCCGTTTTCCCATTCTTGCTAATTCTGTAATATTTCCTTGGATTCGGGAAGACATTACCTTTGGCAGCATGCTTGTCTGCTTCCCACTTTTGTCTTTTTGAATATATGCTGAATAAAACTTTCTTTTTCTTTACTAAACTTTGTGATGTTTTTTAACCCTACAACAAGATTTAGCAAATGTAAAAAATTGCCACAATGGTTGGTATTTGTATCGATGATATTGCTCCGCTTCTAAAAATCGGCAAACGCAGACATCATTTGCCTTTGCTTGACTTTCAGAAATACAACTTTAGGGCCTCACGTAAGTTAACAATATCTACATTTGTAGAGTGTTTTATAGGTCATAAATAATTTTTGTAAATGTTATTTGTTTTTAAATAATCAACTATATGAGACCAAATGGTCAACATTTACCCTAAAGCAAAGATGGGAAGGAAAGGAGGTACAGGGAAGCTAGATTAATGGAAACAGAACAAACAGAATGGAAACAATGAGAATGCTGACACATCGTAGAAGAGATAACCAATGTTACGGAATAATTTGTATAAAAATCATTAAATAGAAACCTAATTTGCTGTGTAAACTTTCACATAAAACACACTAAAATATTACTTTTAAAAAATGTTATTCATTTAATTCTCACAAACATTGTATGACAAAGATGCTACCATTCTCATGATATAAATGAGTAGCCAAAGGCTCTGGGATATCAAGTGACTTTTCCAAGGTCATGCAACAGATAGTAGATTGAGGATGGAAAGCCAAGATTCAAACCCCATCTTTTGAGCAAAGTCAGAGGATTGATACTACCCAACTTCAAGACTTACTATGTTGTTGTGTGCCACTGAATGGATTCCGATTCATAGCGACCCTATAAGACTGTGTAGAACTGTCCAATGGGATTTACTAGGCTTTAATCTTTACAGGAGCAGATTGTCAGGTCTTTTCTCCTGCAGAACCACTGGTGGATCCAACCCACCAACCTTTCATTTAGCAGTCAAGTGCTTAACCATTGCACCACCAGATCTCCTTAAGACTTACTATAAAGCTGCAGAAATCAAGACAGTGGTGTGGTATTGGCAAAAGAATAGACACATAGATCAGTGGAACAGAACAAAGTTCCCCAAAACAAACCCACACAAATATAGTAAGCTGGTCTTTGACGCTCACCATCTACAGGGTCGCTATGAGATGGAATCAACGTGACACCAACGAGTTTGGTTTTCTTTGGTTGGTCTTTGACAAAGGAGCAATGACAATTCAATGAAGAAGGACAGTCTTCAACAAGTGGTGCTGGGATGACTGGATGTCCACATGCAAGAAAGTGAATCTACATACCAACCCTACACCTTTCACAAAAATTAACTCAAAATAAATCATAAACCTAAATGTAAAATGCAAAACTATAAAGCTGTTAGAAGGTAACATAGGAGAAAATCTAGGGGACCTCTGGTTTGGCAATGAGAGTTTAGACACAACACCAAAAGCACGACCCATGAAAGAAAAAATTGATAAGTTGTTGGACTTCATTAAAATGAAAAATTTCCGCTCTAGGAAAGACATTGTTAAAACAATGAAAAGACAAGCCACAGACTGGGAGGAAATATTTGGAAAGCACACACCTGATAAAGGAATTGTATCCAAAATATACAAAGAACTCTTAAAACTCAACAATACAACCCAATAATAAAAATGGGCAAAAGATCTGAACAGAAACCTAACCAAAGAAGATATACAGATGGCACATGAACACATGAAAAGATGCTCAACATCATATGTCAATCCCACCAGCTGCCACCCATTGGATTCCGACTCATATATATATCAACCCTACACGACAGAGTACAACTGCCCCATAGGGTTTTCAAGGCTGTAATCTTTATGGAAGCAGGCTGCCACATCTTTCTTCCACGGAGTGGCTGGTGGGTTTGAACTTTCCACAATTTGCCCAGTACTTAACAGCTATGCCACCAGGGTTCCTTTCATATGTCGTTACCAGTTACCAATTCTCATCGAGTTAATTCAGAGTCATGGCAACCCCATGTGTTGCACGGTAGAACCATGCTCCATACAGACTTCAAGGCTGTGACCAGGCCTTTCTTCTGAGGCACATCTGGGTGGGTTCAAACCACCAACCTTTCAGTTAGTAGTCAAGTGATTAATCATTTGCGCCACCTGAGTATTGTGTATATGTCATTGTGGCTGTTGTTATTGTCACTGGGGGTCATTGGGTGATTCCAACTCACAGAAACCCTATATAACAGAATAGAACTACCCCATAGGGTTTCCTAGGCTGTAATCTTTACAGGAGCAGAACACCAGGTCTTTTCTATTGAGAAGCAGCTGGTGGGTTCGAACTGTCAACTTTAACCAACGTGCCAATGGGGTTCCTTATATGTATCATTCCAAAACCAAATCCCTGTCTGTCATTAGGGAACTGCAAATTAAAACAATATTATACCACTGCATACCTATTAAAATGGCTAGAATAAAAAATACTTACAGCATTCTTTGTCACACGGGGTTGCTATGAGTTGAAATCAACACAGAAAAAAAACAATGATGAACGGTGAAAGGTGAAATAAAAGACAGACGCTCAGCTTGGGTTTAGGCTCAGGGCAAAAAAGAAGGTGATGAAGAGGAAACATTGGGTCACAGAAATCCCCCACTTCTCCAGCAAGTGTAGTCCTGGCCCTGGGGCCTTAGTTATCACATGGCAGCCTGGAGCAGCAATTGGGGAGGGGGATGAAGGGACTCCTGGGCAGAAGGGAGGTAAGTATACAGGTGGCATCCGTGTGCAATAGAAGGGAGAAACTTGAAAGCGTTCATGCAATCAACAACCTCTTTATTAAGCACCTACTATGTGCCAGACTGATCTACGTCCAAAAATTAGCCAATGAAAACATTATGAATCACAACAGAACATCACTGGACTTGGTTTGTACACATCATCAGGAGGGCAATCGCTGGAGGAGGACATCGTGTTTGGCGGAGCAGAGGGCCAGAGAGGGTGAGGGGGGCCCCCGGTGAGATGGACTGGCACAACGGTGGCAATGATGGGCCTGAACATCCCGGCCATTATGAGGATGATGCAGGATACGGCAACGTTCTGTTACAGCACACGGGGTCGCCATGAGTCGGAGTTGACTAAACAGCAGCTGTCTATCTGCCTCTCTATGTGCCAGACACTGTGCTGAGCACCAGAGATACGAATGTCACCTCGTCCCTGCTATCAAGAGACTCACCCTCCCCAAGGAATGAGAGTTCTCATTTCACTTCCATCTCCCCACACACGGTTCGTGGAACTGTACTCTGCATACAACGGGCAAATTGCGATTATTATTGATTAATAATTAAAGAAATGAAGCATTTTATGTTCAGATTTTTTACCAAAATGGTACATCTGAAATGTAGAGTTGTGACTTATTTAAAGTTAACAATACAGACAAAAGAGAAAGTGAAAAAATCTTTTTCCAACATTAAAAATTTACATATTTACACTGACATCAACAGGAGGCTTTTGTTTTGTTTTTGTACCCATAAAGAGTATCTACACACTTTGGGACTGCAACTGTTTAACAAAACGGGGGGAATGATGAAAAGGCTTTGGAAACAGACAGTGGTGACGGCTGTGAGTGTAATTAATACCACTGAAAAGGACACTCAAAAACTACTAGAATGGCAAGTTTTATGTTAAAAATAAATACTGACAACACCTAACCCCATCTTTTGATTTCATGGCCAGTGCTTTGTCTTTATGTAGTGGACCTTCTCTGATGTTTGAAAATGCTTCTGCTCCTGTCTTAGTCATCTGTTGCTGTCAGGTGCCGTCAAGTCGGTTCTGACTCATAGCGACCCTGTGCACAACAGAACGAAACATTGCCTGGTCCTGTGCCATCCCACAGTTGTTGCTACGCTTGAACCCATTGTTGCAGCCACTGTGTCAATCCATCTCGTTGAGGGTCTTCCTCTTTTTTCGCTGACCCTCTACCAAGCATGGTGTCCTTCTCCAAGGACTGATCCCTCCTGATAACATGTCCAAAGTATGTGAGACGTAGTCTTGCCATCCTTGCTTCTAAGGAGCGTTCTGGTTGTACTTCTTCCAAGATAGATTTGTTCATTCTTCTGGTAGTCCATGGTATATTCAATATTCTTCACCAACGCCACAATTCAAAGGCATCAATTCTTCTTCTGGGTTCTTTATTCATCATCCAGCTTTCGCATGCATATGAGGTGATTGAAAACACCATGGCTTGGGTCAGGCGCACCTTAGTTCTCAAGGTGACATCCTCGTTTTTCAATACTTTAAAGAGGTCTTTTGCGGCCAATTTGCCCAATAGTGTGTGTCTTTTGATCTCTTGACTGCTGCTTCCATGGCACATAGACAGGCAGATAGATAGCTGTTCCTAGTCAACACCCATGGCAGTCTTAGTCATCTAAGACTAAGAAATACCACAGGTGGGTGGCTTTAACAAACAGAAGTTTATTCTCTCTCAGTCCAGGAGGCTAGAAGTCCAAATTCAGGGTGCCAGCTGCAGGGGGAAGGCTTTCTCTCTCTGTCAACTCTAGAGGAAGGCTCTTGTCATCAATCTTCCCTTGTCAAGGAGCTTTTCAGTTCAGGAACCCCAGAACCAAAGGACATGCTGTTCTTCCGGCTCTTCTTTCTTGGTGGTATGAGGCCCGCCCCTTCCCTCTGCCCCACTTCTCTCTTCTATATCTCAAAAGAGATCGACTCAACACACAACCTAATCTTGTAGATTGAATCCTGCCTTGTTAATGTAACTTGCCTCTACTCCCACCTCGTTAACATTATAGAAGCAGGATTTACACACATAGGAAAATCACATCAGATGACAAAATGGTGGACAGTCATACAATACTGGGAATCATGGCCTAGCCAAGTTGACGTACATTTTTGGGGGACATAATTCAATCCATAACAGGTCCTATTTCTTACCCTGACTTATAAAATAGAGGAATCTATTGCAGAGAGTTTGGCCAGCTTTCCTGGATGGATCAGAGATTTTAATGCTTCAACACTTAAATTCCTTTAACTACTTCTTTAACTTTTCACCCTAACAAAAACCCATTGCCATGGAGTTGATTCCAACGTATAGTGACCCTACAAGGCAGAATAGAGATGTCCCATAGGGTTTCCAAGGCTGTAATCTTTACGGAAGCAGACTGCCTTATCTTTCTCCCGTGGAGCGGCTAGTGGGTTCGAACCGCCAGCTTTTGGTTTGCTTCTGAGTGCTTAACCACTGTGCCACTGGAGCTCCTTCTTCTCACCCTACTTAACTCATTAATCTATTTGCCTATGCTTTTATCTCAATTTCAGAATAATATAATGCAAACTGGATTGATAGCAGTTGAGGGATCACAGAATAAAGGAGAGGAACGAATGATAAACAAAGGGTTTTGTAGCACAGTGGCTTGGCATAGGCCTAGTAATACATAAAAAAACCAAATCCATTGCTGTCAAGTCAATTCTGACTCATAGTGACCCTGTAGGACAGAGTAGAACTGCCCCATTGGGTTTCCAAGGAGTGCCTGGTGAATTTGAGCTGTTGACCTTTTGGTTAGCAGCTGTAGCACTTAACCACTGCGCCACCAGGGTTTCCTAGTAATACATACCTAAGTTCAAATTCAGATTCTAACTGTGGGCCTCATTTCCCTTATGTGTAAAATGGGATCAGCAATACCTATTTCACTTGGGTAGAGTGAGAATTCAATAAAGTGTGGGGTGTGTGTATAAATATGCATTTATTAGTAGTTGGGAGAGTAATTGGTACAAAATAAGCCCACAATAAATAGAAATATTAAGAGTTTCATTGGGGAAGTTGCAACTAAGTCAAGTTTCAAAGAAATTTAGACATGGCTTGATTCACAGTGAGAAGGCCATGAACACCAGTGTTATGGATTGAATTGTGTCCCCCCAAAATATGTGTTGTAAATCCTAACCCCTATAACTGTGGTTGGACCCCTGAATTCAACAGAAGTCCCCAGGTTGTGGAAAACACCACTGCTTCAAGCAGCATGCTTGGGACACCCTGTAGCTTTACATTAAAATCCTGGTTCCTTTGCTTGGCATGCCGCATAGCTTTACATTAAAATCTTGGTTCCTCTCTCCTTAACTGCTGCCTCAAATTAGAGGAAATTGGCAGAAACCAGTTTAGGCACCATGTTGACATTCAGGATAACCTTTTAGTTCCTTAAATACCTCATACACAGTAACCTCCCCACCTCTGGGTGGAGTTTAACCACCATTTTCTGAACATGCAATGCATGAATTTACATGTAAACCCCACTGCACCTGTGTAGTATGATTAAGAATGTTGCTGATGTAACTCGTAGGAACTTCCTACTTGTAAGCCCCTTAAAAGTAACCTTCCCCCTCGCCCTTGCTGAGCAGTCAGTCTTGGTGGCAGCAGCCCTGACTGTTCCTTTCCTTGTATGACGAAATAAAGGTACTTTTTCACTCTCCCACCTTGGTCTCTCATTAATTGGCTGAGACAAATTGCACAGAGCAGAACCTGGGGTTTCCACCTGGCAAAATGGTGGTGTAGTGTTCGAGAGCTCAAGCTACTAACCAAAAGGTCAGCAGTTCAAATCTACCAAGCGCTCATTGGAAACTCTATGGGGCAGTTCTACTCTGTCCTACAGGGCCACTAATGAATCAGAATCTACTGGATGGCAACAGGTTATATCTGTGGTTATAATTCCATTTGGGAATGGATATTCTTTGTTATGTTAATGAATCATTATTAATCTAGGATGTGTTTTAAATCACTCTCTTTTGAGACATTAAAGTGCAGATTAAGAAATCAGGTACAAACAGAAGGAAAGATACATGCCACGTGATCGCCAAAGATCCTAGGAATAGAAGCTGATAAGAGACAAGGACCATCCCCCAGAGTGGGCAGAGAGAGAGGGACTTCACCTAGAATTTGGACTTATAGCTGCCTAAACTGTGAGAAAATAAATTTCTGTTTGTTGAAGCCACCCACCTGCATATTTCTGGTATAGCAACAATGGATAACTAAGACAACCAGTAGGCAACAAAGATCGATTTCGTGATTTCCTGGTGCTAGGACCTGACGTAAGTGCGGGTGACACTGGGCTTTAGGCAATAATTCATCCAACCAAGGATACCTAAACACAGCCCTGAAGGACACGTTCCGATTATAAAATTTAGAGTTTTCTCATGAATGGAAATGCTGTATACCACTTTCCAGCTACAGCCTGTTAAATGTTTTATTCATCAGTTATGTGTAAGAAGCAAAGCCCATGCAAGACAGATGGCAGCCCAATGCTGGTTTCTCTAAAGTGATTCTCCTCCTACTCGATTCCAGCCCAAAGACATGTTGGGGTGAGCTTTGTCGATGGATCCTCAGCACTGAATACGACTTCACGCTGTGACTCAGAGACCACTGTGTTTCTCCTCACTGGTGACAGCTAAGCACAGAAATGTGGTCTGATTCAGAGTCTGGACCTGAAGAAAATTTATGTGCAATCTGCCACCCAACTCCAACACATTTATGCCAGTATATAAAAGCATGTTGTTGTGTGCCGTCAAGTTGATTCCTACTTGTAGCAACCCTATACGACAGAGTAGAACTGCCCCATAGGGTTTCCAAGGAGCAGTTGGTGGATTTGAACTCCCAACCTTTTGGTTAGCAGCTGAGCTCTTAACCATTGTGCCACCAGGGCTCCATGGCAACCTTATATGTCTTAATAAAACTTTCTCATAGGATTTCCTGGGCTGTAACCTTTAAGGAAGCAGATGGCCACGTCTTTTTTCCTGCAGAGTGGCTGAGCGGGTTCGAACCACCAACCTTTTGGTTAGCAGCCTAGAGCTTAACCATTGTGCCACGAGAGCTCCTTATAAAAGCATACCTGTTGCCATCAAGTCAATTCTGACTCATGGCAAACCTATAAAAGTATAAAAAGATGGAAAAATCATTTTGGTCAGCCATTAAGTCTCTGGTAGCAAACAAGGCCTTAAACAAAGTAACAGGACTTCATGTGGCCTATACCCAGTTCAGGAAACAAAAAACAGTTTTGACTTTTCAGAAATAGATCACTGTGGCACACAGTAGGCACTTAATAAAGAGGTTGTTGATTGAATGAAAGCTTTCAAGTTTCTCCCTTCTATTGCACACAGATGCCACCTGTACACTCACCTCCATTCTGCCCAGGAGTCCCTTCATCCCACTCCCCAGTTGCTGCTCCAGCCTGCCATGTGTTAACCAAGCCCCCAGGGCCAGGACTCCAGTTGTTGGAGAAGTCAGGGATTTACGTGACCTAATGTTTTCTCCTCCTCAACTTCTTTCTTCCCCTGAGTCTATACCCACACTGAGCTTCCCCCTTTTATTTTGCCTTTACTACTCATTGTTTTTGTTAGGTCTTGTTGAGTTGATTTCAATTCATAGCGACCCCATGTGACAGAGCACGGTGTCAGTATTTTTTATTTTAGCCATTTTAAGAGGTATGTAGTGGTATATCATTGTTTTAATTTGCAATCGCATTCAATCATATCAACTTCACTTGCTAAATAACCCTTCAATACTTGTATTCCTGCTTCTATTGTCACCCCCTAGTCTAAGCCAACATCATCTATTTCTTAGGGTCCCTACATTTAATCTAGACCTTCCTCATTATACTCTGAGAGGTCTCTCCAAAATGCAGTTTTGGCCCAGTCACCACCACCACTCCATTCCCGCTGCTTAAAAGTCTTGAGTTGCTTCCCTTTGTTCCTATGATAAAGGCCCAAACACAACGTGGTCTATAGGGCACGAGTAAATCTCGGGGACCTTAGTTACCAACAACAGATATTGACTCTGGCTGATTTAAAGAGCAAATACATTTGTTAAAAGCATTGTTCCACTAGGAAGAAATTGACTCTGGCCAAGTCAGACAAGAAAGAAATTTATAAAAGGCTCTTAGCCACTAGGAAGGCAGGGGGCCAAGCTAATGGATGCCACAATTTACCCTGCCAACACCCTGGAAACCACTGCATGAGCCACTGCTATACCTGCCAAGACCAGAAGAGAGTTCTTCACTGTTCTGCTTCGGTTCCAGATGCAGACACTGGGTGGGTGCATTTTGGCTGCTAACTGAAAGGTTGGCAGTTTGAACCCACTCATCAGTTCTGAGGGAAAAAGAACCTGGAGATCTGCTCCTGTAAAGATTACAGCCCAGGAGACCACGGTCTCAGGGGACATTTAAGCTCCTGTGGCATAACATAGTCTATAAAGAAAATGTTGTACATCCAACTGTGATGAGTAGCTTCTGGGGTCTTGAAAGCCTATGAGCAGCCATCCACTGGTCCCATCTCAGCTGGAGCAAAGGAGAATGAAGAAAACCAAAGACACAAGGGAAAGATTAGTCCAAAGGACTAATGGACCACATCTACCACAGCCTCCACCGGACTGAGTCCGGCACAACTAGATGGTGCCTGGCTGCCACCACTAATGGCTCTGACAGGGATCACAATAGAGGGTCCCAGACAGAGCTGGAGAAAAATGTAGAACAAAGTTCAAATACACCAAAAAAAAAGAAAAAAAATAGACCAGGCTTGCTGGTCTGACAGAGGCTGGAGTAAACCCTGAGAGTATGGCCCTGGACACGCTTTTTAACTCAGTAATGAAGTCACTGCTGAAGTTCACCCTTCGGCCAAAGAGTAGACAGGTCTATAGAGTCAACAGTAACACACATTAGGGGCATGCTTCGTAGTTCAATCACGTATACAAGACTAATGGGCATACCAGCCCAAATGCAAAGATGCGAAGACAGGAAGGGACAGGAAAACTGGACAAATGGAGGGCAAGTCGGAGTAGAGAAGGGGAGAGTATTGACATGACACTAGGGTTGGGAACCAATGTCACAAAACAATTTGTGTATTTAACTACTTAATGAGAAACTAATTTGCTCTGTTAACTTTCACTAAAGCACAAACAAACAAAAAAACAGAAAGAAAAGACTACAGCCTTGGAAACCTTATGGGGCAGTTCTAGTCTGTCCCCAAGGGTGGCTATGAGTTGGAGTCTACTGGATGGCACACAGCCATAACAAGTCATGTGCCCATGCCTAGCTACCTGGGGAGCTGAGCTTCTGCAACAGGAGGCTAACTTGCCTCATGTCATCAGGGGGGACCAGTCCCTGGAGAAGGACATCATGCTTGGTAAAGGAGAGGGTCAATGAAAAAGAGGAAGACCCTCAAGGGGATGGACTGACACAGTGGCTGCAACAATGGACTCGAGCATAACAATGATTGTGAGGATGGCACAGAACGGGGCAGCGTTTTTTTCTGTTGTACATGGGGTCGCTGTGAGTCGGAGCCAACTGGACGGCACCAAACAACAACTCACCTCTCACTGAGATTCCTAAGGTGGGGGGGGTTGCCCCCAAACACAAGAAAAGATTTCAAATGCTGAGCAGCCAAAAAAAGGAGAAATACAGAAAAGAAAAAACAAGAAATAAAAATGTCTACTAAACCCTGTGATCTATGGTCTGGCCCTTGCCTCCCTCTCCACGCTCCAGCCATGCTGGCCTTCCCTCAGATGTTTCCACTACTCTGTCTAGAAGTTTCCCTTCGCTACCAGCAGCCCCCACCCACTCTAGGCTAATGTGTCAGGGTACTGGAACGAAAAAGATGGCACGCTCCTGGGATGAGTTCAATGAGACGATTTACAAAGGTGTAGGTAAGGTTAAAGGAAGCCAATTAGTAGGTAAGGTTAAAGGAAGCCAGTTAGCAGTAATGAGGTGTCCTGTGGCTAGCAACAGCAGGAAGCCCTTGTCACCCTAGGCTTAAAGGGATAAGGTATGGGCGATTCCTGGAATCCAGAAAGAATAGCTGTGGCCCTCAGTAAAGAAAATGAGCCAATCTATAGCCAACCATAGCTAACAGGAGGTGGAGAAAATAGCCTGAGTTCAATCTCCTGCTGATGCCAAATCCAACCTGAGGCAGAGGGACAGCTTGCCTGCTGATGGAGGCCACTGAGGTAGCCTCTGTGGAGAGCAGAGCACAGCAGAGCACAGCAGAGAAAGACCAGGGTGGACTCAAGAAGACAACAGAAAAAGGCGTAGTGGTTAAGTGCTACGGCTGCTAACCAAAGGGTCGGCAGTTCGAATCTGCCAGGCGCTCCTTGGAAACTCAATGGGGCAGTTCTACTCTGTCCTATAGGGTCGCTAGGAGTCGGGATCGACTCGAGGGCACTGGGTTAGTCAGTTTCCTTCCTTTTCAGTTCCTTATTAGTAGAGTCTCTGGGTGGTGCGGATGTTTAATGCACTTGGCTGCTACCCAGTAAGGCTGGAGGTTCAGGTCTACCCAGAGATGTCCCGGAAGAAAGGTCTGGTAATCTCTGTCCAAAAAGTCAGCCCTTTGAAAACCCTATGGAACACAATTCTCTGCACACGGGGCTGCCGTGGGCTGGAACCGACGCAGCAGCAACTGGTATTTTCATTTCCATTAACAGAGCTCATCTCCGTTTGTAACTGTGTGGTCATAAGGGTTTTCTGTTTGTTTGTTTTTCTTTTTTAATTAATGTCAATCTGGCCCGTGGGATTATAAACTCCCTGAGGACCGGGACTGTGCCTGTATTTGCTCATTCTTGTTTTCCCAGGGCCTAGATAGTACCTGACACATGGAAGGACCTCAACAAGTATTTCTTGAATTAATGAAGGCATATTAACTATGGGATATTGTGCTTTAAATAACCTAATTGTTGAAACTTTAATAGCTAGAAGTAGGGACATCACGGCTTCCTACTTCCTTGACAACCGGGCTTTGTTTCCCAGCTTCTTCTTTTGTCGACTTGGTGAAATGCTTTGTATCACAAAATCTCTAAGACTCTGCCAACATTGAGCTAAATTCTAACAATTTACTTTTATTTTGTCCAAAGTTTCTCTTGCTCAGTAAACCTTAGCTAATTTACTGAGAGCTCGTTCTACAGCATACGTGTAGGAAGCTAACTTACTCAGCACAGCAAACATTTCAGTTTAAACCTCTGCGATCTTTGTGCTATATTCAAATATGCCTTGAAGAGGGCATAATGCCTTATGGCAAATAACATATGGTGCGTGACAGTCCACGTTCATATGGAAAATATGCTAATGCATCCAGTTCAGGAAGTAAAAGTGGAACCAAATTTACTTTTTCTATATAGGTTCATCTGCTTTCAGCATCTAAAAATACTAATTTCCAATGTCAAGGACGAAATGGCATGGAGGCTGAACAGAGGTGGCTAGTGCAAACGGTTAGTTACAAAATCATCCACCAGAGGAAGACAGGTGTGATCCTTGATCTGAGCAGTCAGAGTCAAGGTCATGTTGAAGGCTGATAAGAGAAGCTAAGGGTAACTCTGAGCCTTAAGAGAGTTCTTGAAGGCTCAACTCTGCCCCCGAACAAAAAAACCCATTGCCGTCAAGTCAATTCTGACGGATGGTGGCCCTACAGGACACAGTAGAACTTCCCCATAGGGCTTCCAAGGAGTGGCTGGTGGATTTGAAGTGCCGACATTTTGGTTAGTAGCCAAGCTCCTAACCACTGCGCCACCAGCTCTGCCCCAGGCCCACAAACTCCTGCCTACCTGCTGGAGCAGACCCAGCATCCCCCAGACGTACTGCCTCTAGCTTTGCGGATTGTGTTCATTTTTATTGGCTCCATCAAACCCAATGTTTTCCTTTTATATTTTGTAATGCCTCTCTTCCTCTCCTAAAATGGAATTCATAGGTAATCTAATTTGTACAAATCATTTTTAAAATCAGTATAATGACCTATGTAAAAAAAGGATAAAGAAAACACATTTATAATAAAGTAATACGTATCTCGAAATACAAACTCTTTGGCACGATATAATGAGGTACTCAGAGGCTCACACCTATGGGTACAATCACTGTGGATGCAACAACCACAAATGCAGGACAATGTAAGTGTCTTCCACTGGAGACTTAAACACTAAGAGCAGTGTTGCTGTCAGTGACGGGATTTTTCAAAATAGCAAACAACTCCTGGTAATGTTCCCCACCAAACGATGTATAATCTGCCCTTGGTTTACACAGTAGTTACAGCCCTGGAAAATTCATTGATCTTAAAAATTTGCAAAAACTACTCTTAAGCATTATATAAAACAGGGTTGGGTGCAAGGAGCCCTGGTAGTGCCGTGGTTAAGAGATCAGCAGCTAACCAAAAGGCCAGCAGTTGGAACAGACCAGCCTCTCTGTGGGAGAAAGATGTGGCGTCCTGCTGCCGTAAAGATTACAGCCTTGGAAACCCTGTGGGGCAGTTCTACTCCCCCTGGCTATGAGTCGGAATCAACTCACTGGCAGTGGGTTTGGCTTCTTTGGTGGAGGGATTTGGATGCTAGGCTCAGATGAGTATAAATAAGTTTTACACCTAAGTGAAAACCGTGTAGGATGTTGGAAAGTCTCATTCAAGATACAACAATTTTTTGGTGTGTGGGTTTGTCTTGTACTTTGTAGAACATCCAGCATCTCTCACCCTTGAATATTAAGTGCCAGACATTCTCCAACCATTTCGTGTACATACATGCGTGTGTGGTAAGTATACATGTAACAAAACATTTGGTCTTTCAACAATCTTCACATGTACAGTTGGCAATGTCAAGTAGGCCCACCATGTTGTTCATCTATCATCCCATCTATTCCTAAAGCCTTCCAAAACTTTAACAGAAACTCAGTGTCCCCTCCCCACACCTCCCCCCAAGCATTGAGTTCCCCTTCTCCAATCATTTGAACAAGCCAAAATGACTCCACAAGTTTCCAAAATGCCTCCAAGTACAAACAGTATCTCCCTTGTTAAGAATCACAGGGCTGGAGGACTCAATATTTGGTTTTCTGACTATAATAGTATCACTGTGATGCTACTAATATGTGATATTCTAAACCTTCCTTTGGCTGGTACAATTCTGTGAAGCAACCCCAGAAACAAAATCCTTTTAACTTAAGAAAGAAAAAAAAAAAAAAAATTATGAGAAGGATACTGGAACAGCTCACCCAATTGAAGGAAAAGCCAAACAAACAAGCCTTGGTGTATGATTTAGGATTAAAGTCCATTAAAAAATGATATAAAGGCCACCTAAGACACAACTATTGGTCTTTATTCATCTGGGAACAAGAGAAAGAAGGAAATCCAACAATCAAAGAGGGAACTGGACTACAGGGCTAATTGTCTACATGAACCACTGCCTCCTCCACTTTGAGACCAGAAGAACTAAATGGTGCCCAGCTACCACTACTGAACATTCTGATCAAAAACACAATAGATGAATCCTGATGAAAAAAAAAAAAGTACAGATATGTGGAACAAAGCTTCAAATTCATAAAGAATTCAGACTTCCCGGACCTACTGAGGCTGGGGGAATCCCCAAGACTATGACCCTGAGTTGCTCTTCAAACCTTGACTTGAAACTACACCCTGAAGTCACCTTTAAACTAACAGTTTAGCCCAAAGAGTAAATATTGTCACCCTTGAGTACTGTGTTGAAAAAAAAAATCATCTGTATAAGACCAAAGGGTCAACAGCCATTTTAAAGCATAGATGAGAAGGTTGGGGGGCAGGGAGATTAAGTAAATGGAAGTGAAAAAACTAGAATGGAAATAAGGAGAATATTGACACAATGTGAAGAATATAACCAATGTCATTGATCATTTTGTCTACAAACTGTGGAATGGGAGGTTTTGCTGTGTATATTTTCACCAAAAATAAAATTAAAAAAAAAGATAGAAAACCAAAAATAACAATGATTTAAACAAGACAGAATTTTAATTCTTTCTCACATAAACTGAGCCTGGAGGTGAGAAGTCCAGAGTTGGTAAAGCAGCTCAGCTCCATGAAGCCCACAATGACTCAGGCTCATTCTACTCATTGCTCCACCATCCTTAGCTTGTTGCCCTTGTTCTCATGGTCCAAGACAGCAGCGGAATACAAGAAGGGGTGAAAAACCAGGCAAAGGGTGCATCTCAGATATCTTCTAAAGAAGGTTCTCAGAAACTGTCACATGACAAATCTGTTGCTGTTGAGTCAATTCTGACTCATAGCAACTGTCATGGATTGAATTGCATCCCCCCAAAATACGTATCAACTTGGCTAGGTCATGATTCCCAGTATTGTATGATTGTCTACCATTTTGTCATCTGATGTGATTTTCCTATATGTTCTAAATCCTATCATTATAATGTAATGGGGTATAGGGCCGCTATGAGTCGGAATCAACTTGACGGCAACAGGTTTGGTTGGTTTTTTTTTTTTTTTTTTTGGTTTTTGATGTAATGAGATGGATTAGTGGTAGTTATATTGATGAGAGCTACAAGATTAGATAGTGTCTTAAGCCAATCTCTTTTGAGATCTAGAAAAGAGAAGGCAGCAGAGAGACAGGGGGATCTCATACCACAAAGAAGGCAGTGTCAGGAACAGAGTATGTCCTTTGGACTCGAGGTTCCTGTGCAGAGAAGCTCCTTGACCAGGGGGAAGACTGATGACAAGGACCTTCCTCCAGAGCCGACAGAGGAGAAAGCCTTCCCCTGGAGCTGATGCCCTAAATTTGGACTTGTGGCCTACTAGACTGTGAGAGAATAATTGTCTCTTTGTTAAAACCATTCACTTGTGGTATTTCTGTTATAGAAGCACTAGATGACTAAGAAAGCAACCCTATAGGACAAAGTAGAACTGCCCCATAGGGTTCCCAAGGAGCAGCTGGTGGCTTTGAACTGCCAACCTTTTGGTTAGTAGCCAAGCTCTTAACCACTGCACCACTAGGGCTCCAGTCACAAGACAATCCTACATATCTCATTACTTACTTACATGGCCATACTTAACTGCAGAAAGGCTGGGAAATGTAGTGTTTATTCTGGTGGACATGTGCCCCACTGAAAATTCCATTACTAAAGAAGAGAAGAGAGTGCATATTGGATGACAAACTAATAATCTCAGCACTCAAGGAGGACAGGAATCAAGGTAGGTAGCTTTGGGGATCTTAGCTGATATCGCTGTTTGTACATATTCAACATTGGTAGTATCAGGGACTTAAAACTGTGCTGTGTTGTGATCCAGCTGTGCTTTTAGCTGTTTAGCCTTCCTTGGTGTGGTAGGCTGAACAATGGCCCCCAAAGATGTCCACATCCTAATCCTTGAAGCCTGTGAATATTTACATATTAAATGGGTGGCAAAACAAAAATCATATTAAGCCAATAATAGAAAATGATTGATGCTTGTTTAATATACAATTTGCAAATTGGGGTAGTTTTGACTGAAACCAAAAACCAAGCTTGTCGCCACTAAGTCAATTCCAACTCACAGCAACCCTATAGGACAGAGTAGAACGGCCCCACAGGGTTTCCAGGGAGTGGCTGGTGGATTCAAACTGCTGACATTTTGGTTAGCAGCCCAGCTCTTAACCACTGCACCACCAGGGCTCCAACATTTTGACCAGAGAGTCAAAAATGTTCCAAAGAGAGAATCTTCAAAGAGTCTTATACCGCATGTTATGGACATTGCCATGGAAATGGGGTCAGAACAGTGCTTACATAATAACAATTGACCCTAATACCCAGCTTCTAGTCTGACCTTGGAGTTTCTGTTTCTCAAAACCAACTGCACATAGCCAAGACCAGACTTAATGGTCTGACTGAGACTAGAAGCACTCCAGTGGCCATGGTCCCCAGACCTTCTCTTAGACCAAGACAGGAACCATCCCCAAAGCAAACTCTTCAGACAGGGATTGGACTGGACAATGGGATAGAAAATGATACCGGTGAAGAATGAGCTTCAACGGTCAAGTAGACAAATGAGACTATGCTGGCATCTCCTGTCTGGAGGGGAGATGAGAGGCAGAGGGGGTCAGAAGTTGGCCGAATGGACACGAAAATAGAGAGTGGAGGGAAGGAGTAGGCTAGCTCATTAGGGGGAGAGCAATTAGGAGTATATAGCAAGGTAGATGTAAATTTTTGTATGAGAGACTGACTTGATTTGTAAACTTTCACTTAAAGCACAATTAAAAAAAAAAAAGAGCCCAATGCCCAGTGCCTTAGTCTTTACTAAGCTACTTACTGGGCTGCTGCTTGACTGAAAGGTAACTTTAGCAACCAGTTCTCTCAAAGCTCAAGGTTCAGAAGAGTACCTCAGGGCAATGGCCTGGGTGGGTCACCCCAACTGCACGGACCCCAGACATCTGGATACTAGGAGAATTAAACTCTGTTCTTCAACTTTGTAGATGTGATTTACTTAAGGATCTTGACATGGTGAGATCATCCAGGTGGCCCTACGTAAGCTGGAGGATGTTTACGAAACGGGAGGTCAGAGAGAGGGAAGATGTGATAATGGGAGCAAGAGGAAGGAGCAGCATCTAGAAACTGAAAAGTCAAGGAACTAGATTCTCCCTGCAGCCTCCGGAAGGAACACCACCCTACCAACACCTTGATTTTACACTTCTGACCTCCAGAAGTGGAAGATAATACGTCTGTGTTGCTTTAAACCACTAAATTTGTACTAATTTGTTATCGCAGCAGGAGGAAACTCATATACTTGGTAACTGCCTATGTTTTGAACCTGATTCTAAAGCCTTCCTGTAAATGTCATGAACTACCCAGCGTGCTCTGAATACACCCCTTTTCTGCTGATGTCAATCAGAGCTGCTTTCTGTTATGTCCCACAAAGGACTCAGGCTGGTATAGTCATGGACCATCTCTCCCTGTTGTTGTAGCTGTTAAGTTGCCATCGAGTCACTTTCAACTCATGGTGACCCCGAGTGTGTAGAGCAGAACTGTCCCCTGGGGTGTTCCAGGCCATGACCTTTCCGTAGCAGATCTCCAGGCCCTACTTCCAAGGCATCTGGAGTTCACCAACGTGAGACTTAGCACCACCGGAACCTTCAGTCTGTTCGTTTTTTAATATAAGCTTTGCAATACTATTTAATATTTTATATAACTCTGTACTACTTTGATAAAAATTTTATACCTCCCTAAAAACAGAACCAGCGAGAGCAAAACTAAATCATGTTTTAGCTGGTGTCACGATTAATGCCAATATTCCACGTAAAGTAAGTGCTCTTCAGAGACCCAGCCTTGGCAGAATTTAGGAATAAATCATTATCCCATGTGTCCTGTCTCCCCCAGCAATCAGTATTTAAATTTCCAAAGACTTACTTACAAAGTGAAAAACATTCTCTCCTATTTCCTGTGTGTCATGAGCGAATACCCCAAAGCATGAAATATCATTTAAAAATATCTGTTTTCCAAATCTGCATGTATTCTCCTTATTTACTACACCACATCTGTTTGGAATTTGGTAACCAAATGAAAAAGGCTCACTTGATCTGTTCCTCCTCAACAGACTCTCACTCGATCCCTTCCAAGGTAGTACTTCATTCATCACACGTCATCCAGGGCCTTCTCTGCTCTGATTCTTCATTTCTGTAATTCCACCTTATAAATTGCCAAACATTTATAAACAACAATACGTTATGTATTTTGTTAATACTAAAGTGAAGACGTTTATAAACAGAGAGCACATTAATGACCTAGCATAAACACACATTTGTCGTTGTTGTTGTTACCTGTGGTTGAGTCTGCCCTGACTCACGGTGACCCCACATACAAAGAAAGGAAATGCTGCCCAGTCCTGTGCCAGCTCCACGGTCTGTTACGGATTGGACCGTTGTGATCCGTAGGGTTTTCAATGGCTGGTTTTCAGAAGGAGATCACCAGGCCTTTCTTCCTAGCTCATCTTAATCTGGAAGTTCCACTGAAACCTGTTCAGCGTCCAAGCAATACACGAGCCTCCAGTGACAGACAGGTGGTGGCCGCACATGAGGTGCGTTGGCTGGCAATGGAACCTGGGTCTCCTGCACGGAGGCTGAGAATTCTACCATGGAACCACCACTGCCTCACACACTCATATTTAGCATGTTTCTAATAAAATATACTTTTCTGGTGGATGGACCAAAGTCTGTCAGCAACTACTACTACTCTGATTCTATCTTAGAAATGAATTAACCAAACATGGAATCAATAGTAATGGGATTTTCTTCTCACAATGTTTCTAACTGATAAATTCTGCCACACTGAGTATGCTCTTACATACAAAAGTCTTCTGATGAACTGTAAAGGGTCATCAAACTAAAACCAAACCCAGTGCCATCGAGTCGATTCCGACTCATAGTGACCCTATAGGACAGAGTAGAGCTGCCCCATAGAGTTTCCAAGGAGCACCTAGCAGATTCGAACTGCCGACCCTTTGATTAGCAGCCATAGCACTTAACCACTACGCCACCAGGGTTCCCAAAGGGGTCATAGTCATTAAAATTCAGTGTTTACTTTGAAGGCTCACTTTAACAAATCTAGCTACTGCAAGAAAGCTGTTGAAGAACAAATAAAGGGCAAATGAAATGTTCTCCTTCCATGGTTCTTCACTCAAGTTTATGACTTCATCAAAAACCAACTCTGGTACTAGTGTTGGAGCCCTGGTGGCACAGTGGTTAAGCGTTCAGCTGCTAACCAAAAGGTCAGTAGTTTGAATCCACCAGCTGCTCCTGAGAAACTCTATGGGGAAGTTCCACTCTGTCCTATAGGGTCGCTATGAGTTGGAATCAACTCCATGGCAGTGGTTTGTTTTTTTTTGCTTTGGTACTAGTGTGTATTCATTGCTGGGAAAATTAAATATGTGAGAACAACAAGAAAAAGTACATCACGAGACAACCCCAAGGGGTAGATTGCATTAATCCAAATGGTTTAATTAATGGTTCAACCCAAAATTCAGATCTGTTGCCTGTCAACACACATACCTGGGGAGAGAGGGGACACTAGAAAGCCATTTTACCTGAATTATTTGGATAGTAATTTTTCAGTATAGGCTAGGTTTCTGGTAAATTATGTCATATGCTGCTTCTTTGTATTCTTAACATAGCAAGTAACAGATAATATAGTAGACAGCTGTAAAAGCACTGGTGACAGATGGCAACTGAAATGCCTCAGGCACAACTTGCAATATACTTACTATTTTCTGAATAAAATATCAAGACCCAGATAAGCAGACATACTTGTATGGGGAAAATGAGAAATAATCTGAAATCAGAACTGTCCGAGAAAAGCCAGGATGTGTTGTCACTGAAAACATACATCGTTATGAACGCTGGGAGAGACACCACTCCATCAAAGAATAAAATGAGGTTGCATTTCATGCACATTGTCTTGGTTGCTGTAACAGAAATACCACAAGTGGGTGGCTTTAACAAACAAAAATTTATTCTCTCACATTCTAGGAAGCTAGAAGTCCGAATTCAGGGCGCCAACTCCAGGGGGAAGGCTTTCTCTCTCTGTCGGTTCTTGGGGAAGGTCGCTGTCATCAACCTTCTCCTGGTCAAGGGATTTGTCATTGCAGGGATCCCAGGTCCAAAGGACGTACTCCGTTCCTGGCTCTTCTTTCTTGGTGTCATGAGGTCCCTCTCCTTTCTGCTCGCTTCTCTCTTTTATATCTCAAAAGAGATTGACTCAAGATACAACTTGCCTCATTAATGTAACTGCCCCTAATCCGGCCTCACTAACATCATAGAAGTTAGGATTTACAACACACAGGATAATCATATCAGATCACAAAATGGTGGACAACCACACAATACTGGTAATCGTGACCCAGCCAAGTTGACACACATTTTGTGGGGACAAAACTCAATCTATGATTCACATCTAACCTTCAAGAATTCAACTGCATGTCTTAGCAACTTTTTAAAAAAAAAAACAGAAATAGAAATGTCAGCAGTGTAGGCAACTGAGCTTCTGTTCACTTACTGAACATGTACCCTAGCCAACGAATATGATCAAATCTAAATTGGTCTATTCATATTGACAAACCTGCAGAAAGAATGTATGATTTTATTTGAATCACATCCTTGACCATGGGCAAAGATGTCAGCAGCGTTGCCCAAATGGCCAGGTCAGGAGTGATGTCTTCTTTGCTGCCTGCCACCTCCACAGATGTCCTCAGGATGTCCTTCCTGCTTGGATGGTTGCCCGAGTAGTTCCACCAGTGGCTTGCCTGGTTCCACTGACTAGTAATGTACTAATTTCACCCAGGCTGGTCTTCAGCCTATGGCCCAGATGATGGGAGAGGGCCACCTCTTTTTTCACTTAACCTTCCCCCGTAGATACCTCTCTTAGAGTCAACTTCATTAATCCCGAAAAAGCATGCATTTTAGAATCAAAGGAATCTGGGTTTAGACAATTTACTTAACTTGTCTGAGCTTCAGTTTCTACCCATCTACCTACCTACCTATCTATCTATAAAATGAGGGTACTAGTATCTTCATGGAGCCCTGAGTAGTGCAAACAATTAACCAATCAGTGGCTATCTTAGTTATCTAGTGCTGCTATAACAGAAATACCACAACCGTATGGTTGGCGGTTCGAATCCACCAGGTGCTCCTTGGAAACTTTATGGAGCAGTTCTACTCTGTCCTGTAGGGTTGCTATGAGTCTGAATCGACTCAATGGCAAAGGGTTTCTTTTTTGGGGGATGGCTTTAACAGCAAGAAATTTATTCTCTCACAGTTTAGGAGGCTAGAAGTTGGAATTCAGGGTGTCATCAGCTCTAAGGGAAGGCTTTCTCTCTGTGTCAGTTCTAGGGGAATGTCCTTGTCATCAAACTTCCCCTGGTCTGGGAGCTTCTCATCACAGGAACCCTGGGTCCAAAGGATGCACTCTGCTCCCAGCATTGCTTTCTTGATGGTAAGAGGTCCCCCTGTCTCTGTGCTAGTTTCTTTCTTCTATATCTCAAAAGAGATTGACTCAAGATACAACCTAATCCTGTAGATTGAGTCCTGCTTCGTTAACATAACTGCTTCTGTCCTGCCTCATTAACATCATGGAGGTTAGGATTTACAACACAAAGGAAAATCTCATCAGATCACAAAATGGTGGACAATCACAATACTGGGAATCGTGGCCTAGCCAAGTTGACAAACATTTTGGGGGGATACAATTCAACTCATGACAGTGGATAACAGAAATGTTGGAGGTTCGAGCTCACCCAGAGGCACCTCAGAAGAAAGGCCTGGTGACCTTCGGAAAAAAACAGCCATTTAAAAACTTGTGGAGCCCAGTTCTACTCTGACACACATATAGGGTCACCACGAGTTGGAATCCACTCAAGGGCAACTGGCATTGGTAATATCGATTAATAAAGCTGTGTCTTTATCATAATACAGTATCTGTTATAGAATAGATGCTTAATTTCAGTTTGTGCCTGTTCTTTCCCTGCCTGATTTCAGAATTAGGATCATGTCTGAAATGCTAAGCAGCTTTGTTCTGCTTCCAGATTAGACCTCCCGGTGCACATAATTTGCTGAACAATACATGTGCCTTTGGCTCTTCGGTATTATATGGAGGGGTAATGATTAAGAGAATAGGTTTTGTAGTCAGACACCCTGGATTCAAATTCAACCTTCACTCCGTACTAATTTTGTGACCTTGGAAAAGTCAATAACCTCTCTGAGCCTCTGGTTTTATTTGTAAAAAAGGAAAATAATACTTTTTCTCTCCTCACAAGGATTTTTGTGGATAATTTATGTCAGACGTTTTATACACAATGGAGTGCCATGCAAATGTAAGTTGTTTTTATTATCATTACTATTAGTGTGAGTAATGGCATTATAATAAATAATACTTACTTTGTATTACTTCTTACAGATGATTTAGAAAAAAGAAATTGTCTCATCCAAGAAAATCTAGTTATTGCCAAGCCAGTTCATTCTTATACCAAATGAAAGATAAAGTTAATAAAAGTTAATAAACAAATGTTTAAATAAAGAGGCCTAGCCAGAGAATTAAAATACAACTTCCCAGTCTAAGTACAAACGCTGACAATTTCTTGGACAAGTCTCCCTAATTCATTTAGTTTGGTTTCCTTATCTCTGAAGTAATTGCTACCTCGCTTGATTATTATAAGGGCAAATACAGAAAACAATGGGGAGATGTCAAATCCTTTAAAAAGAAGGCTGCTAACGGAATTTCAAATTCTCGTGGACTCCAGACTTTCTGGAGCCATGGAGACTAGACAAACCCCTGAAACTACTGCCCTGAGATAATCTTTAAACTTTAAACCAAAAATATTCCCTGAAGTCTTCTTAAAACCTAAGAACAGTTTAGCTTAACTCCTAAAAAGGGTCTGCCTTGAGCATTATGCTGTTTTAAGATTTATCTACGTGGGATCAAATTGAAAACAGCAACTCTAAAGATTAGATAGGAACCTTAGGGGGCAGTGAGTTTACCTGAATGGGGGAACAACAGCTCAGAAAAAGAGTGAGAACGGTTGTACACGTCAAAGAATGTAATCAGCGTCACTGAATTGTACATGTAGAAACTGTTGAATTGTACGTTTTGCTGTGTATATTCTCAACAAAGACAACCAAATAAAAATAAAAAAAAGAAGGCTGCTATATTCAGAGGAGTTATTTGTTTCTCCTTTCTTTAAGTATATGATTGTGGGCAGTTATCTCGCCTCAGTTACGTACCTTCTTTTACTAGCAAGACTACCACAGATCTAATCAGCAGGGGTTTACAGGTGTGTAGTTAACTAAGGAAATCTCTAAGGAACATGAAGGAACTTGGCTTCACTCTTTAATTAGAACACAGTGAATATATTGTACCGTTATATTAAGAAAGTTTTAAACCATCTCCATGTAAAATCTAGAAACTAAGATGTCCCATTACCTCAGTGTGCAGAACAGGAAAAAACACAAAATAAGATCAGTCTGCCTGTCAGCAGAATCTCACAAGAACGTCAAACTTCCTTTTCAGACCCAGAAAATTTTCCTTTAAAGAGAAACTTAGAAATGCTTTGTTGGCAGAATGAGAAAGAAGCAACAGAACCACCTTTCCTTTGTATATCAAAACCTTGTGCCTAATCTAGAAAATACCTGGCTGGCTACTACGCCATTTTTAAAAGTCCGAACTGACTTGATGGCACCTAACAACAAGAACAAATTGGATAATAGTATTTGAATCGATGTTAATTTCTTGATTTTGGGAACCGTACTATTTAGTTATATGAGAAAATTTTTTGATTTTAGGAAACATAAACCGAAATATTTGAAGATAAATGAGCACCTTGTCTGCAACTTACTGTCAAATGGCTTAGATGGGGAATCTGAATGAAAGATATATGAGAATTCTTTGTTTCATTTTTAAAACTTTTCTATAAGTCTGAAATCGTGTCCAAATAAAAAGTTAAGAGAAAAAGGTAACGCCTAGAACAGAAAACTAAAAAGTAACAGTACAACAAGCATGCTATGCTGAGATGCGGAAATGAATTTTCTCTAAAAATCAGTTAAAAGAATGGACAGTGGTTGTTTTTGGGGAGTAAAAGCGCAGGAACAGGCTGCTGTTTTTTGTAAAAGGCCTTGGAAAATGGTTTGACATTTTAAACATGTCTGTGTATGGTTTGTATAGCTTCGAAAGAAAAAAAAACTACATTAAAAAAAAAGAACGTGAGGCTAACAACAGAAGGTTTTGTTTGTTTGGTTTAGTTTCTTTGTCTTATTAAAATGGGAAATACTTATCATGTTTACATGTGGCTAGGAAGCCAGTAGAGAGAGCAAAAGATAAAAGTACAGGAAAAAGAAACACCTGGTTGAGGCAGGTGCTTGAGGAGGCAAGACAATCCTATATTCTGTTGGGAGGATTTACCGGGGCCAGGGAGGGCCCTAGTCAGTTCATCATTTCCCAGGACAGAGATTGACACATGGCAGACTCTCAGAAAATATCTATCCTCACCCCTTCTTGTTGCCTTTTTTTTTTTTAAATAATATTTTGTTTCAGGCCAAAGTTTATACAGCAGATTAGATTCCCCTTTAACAATTTTTATACAACTTGTTCCATGCCTTTGGTTTCAATGTATACAGTGTGTCAGCATTGTCACTGTCATGGGCTGAATTATGTCCCCCCAAAATACGCGTCAACTTGGTTAGGCCATGATTCCCAGTATTGTGTGGCTGTCCTCCATTTTGTGATTGTAATTTTATGTTAAAGAGGATTAGGATATGATTGTAAGGCGCTTGCTAAGGTCACATCCCTGATCCAATGTAAACAGTTTCCCTGGGGTGTGGCCTCACAAGAGCTAAAAGGAATGAGAAGCAAGCAGAGAGTGGGGACCTCAGACCACCAAGAAAGCAGTGCTGGGAGTAGAGCAAGTCCTTTGGACGTGGGGTCCCTGCGTGGAGAAGCTCCTAGTCCAGGGGAAGATTGATGAGAAGGCCGACAGAGAGAGAAAGCCTTGCCCTGGATCTGACACCTTGAATTTGGACTTTTAGCCTACTTTACTACGAAGAAATAAATTTCTCTTTGTTAAAGCCATCCACTTGTGGTGTTTCTGTTATAGCAGCACTAGATGACTAAGACCATCATTACTTCTATTCTGTTTGTTTTCTTTCCACTGATCTAGCTTCCCTTCTTGTCCTTGGCTTCTCTTCTTTGCTTTTGGGTAAAATGTTGACCACTTGGTCTCATGTAGCTAATTGTTTAAGGGAGCACAATACTCACAGGTGACATTATTTATTTTATAAGCCAATCTATTACTTGGCTGAAAGGCAACCTATAGAAATATATACATATAGATAGATGGATAGTTGCATAGTATTTCATTGTACATATATATTTTTTTATGTACCACAGTTTGCTTATCCATTAATCGTTGATGGGCACTGAGGTTGTTTCTATCTTTTTGCTATTGTGAATAACACAGCAATTAACATAGGGGTGCATGTGTCTATTTGTGTCACTGCTCTTATATAGCTAGGCTCTATATCTAGGAGGGGTACTGCCATACTTTAAGATATTTCTAGCTTTTTGAGGAAGCGCCATACTGTTTTCCATAGTAGTTGTACCATTTTACTATTCCACCAGCAATGTATAAGAGCTCCAATCCCCCACAACCTCGCCAGCAGTTGTTTTTTTTTTATCATTGTCACTTTTGCAGGGGTGAGATGGTATCTTGTTGTTTTCATTTGCATCTCTCTGATGGTTAATGATCACGAGCATCTTTTTCATGCATTTGTTGGCCACCTGAATGTCCTCTTTGGTGAAATGTCTGTTCATGTCCTTTACCCCTGTTTTGATTGGATTATTTGTCTTTTTTTGTTGAACTGCTGACATATTCTATGTGTTTTAGAAATTAGACCCTTATCAGATATGTCGTTACCAAAGATTTTTTTCCTAGTCTATAGGTTCTCTTTTTACTCTTGGTAAATTCTTTTGATGACTATAAATATTTAATTTTTAGAAGGCCCCATTTATCTAATTTATCTTCTGTTGTTCACGTATTTTTAGTTTTGTTTGATAGGCTATTTATGCAGAAAATTAGGTTCCTTAGTTTTGACCCTATGTTATCTTCCAGGAACTTTACGGTTTTAGCTTTAACATTTAGGTCTTTGAACCATTTTGAGTTAGCTTTTTTGCACGGTGTAAGATATTGATCCTGCTTCATTTCTCTGCAATGGATATCCAATTTTATCAGCACCACTAGTTAAGGAGACTGTTTCTTCCCCATTGGATGGACTTTGATTCTTGGTTGAAGATCAGCTGCCTGTAGATGGGTGGATTCACTTCTGGGTTCTCAATTCTATTCGGTTAGTCTATGTATCCGTCATTGAACCAGTGCCAGGCTGTTTTGATTAATGTGGCTGGATAGTAAGTTTTGAGACTGCGAAGTGTGAGGCCTTCTAGTTTGCTCTTCTTCTTCAATATTGCTTTAGCTACTTGGGGCCTCCTTCCTTTCCGTATACAGTTGGAGATTAGTTTTTCCATTAAAAAGGTTGTTGGGATTTGGATTGGGACTGTATTATATCTATGGATTACTTTTGGTAGTATTGACATTTTCACAGTGTTAAGTCTTCCAATTCACGAGCGTGGAATGTTTTTCCATTTATGTAGATCTCTCTTAGTTTCTTGCAGTAGTGTTTTATAGTTTTCCTTGCATAAGTCTTTTACCTCGATGGTTAGGTTTATTCCTAGGTATTTTATCCTTTTGGGGGCTATTGTAAATGGTATTGCTTTCTTGATTTCCCTTTCAGAATCCTCCTTGTTATTGTAGAGGAACCCCATTGGTTTTTGTGTGTTGATCTTGTACCCTGCCACTTTGCCAAATCCTTCTATTAGTTCCAGTAACTTTCTTGTGGAGTCTCTGGGATTTTTGATGTATAGGATCATGTCATCTATGAATAAGGATAGTTTTACTTCTTCCTTTCCAATTTGGATTCTCTGTATTTCCCTTTCCTGTCTTATTGCTCTAGTTAGGGCTTCCAACACAATATTGAGTAAGAGTGGTGATAAAGGGAATCCTTGTCTTGTTCCCATCCTTAACGGAATGCTATCAGTCTTTCTCTGTTAAGGACACTGTTGGCAGTTGGTTTTGCATTTATGCCCTTAATTATGTTGAGGAACTTCCCTTCTATTCCTATTTTGCTGAGAGCTCTTCAGGAAAGGTTGTTGAATTTTATCAAATGCTTTTTCTGTGTCAGTTGAGATGGTCATGTGGTTCTTTTCCTTTATTTAAGTGGTGAATTACGTTGATTTATTTTCTAATGTTGAATCATCCTTGCATCCCTGGTATGATCCCACTTGATCATGATGTATTATTTTTTTGATATGCTATTTAATTCTGTTGGCTAGAATTTTGTTGAAAATTTTTGCATCTATGAGGGATATTGGTCTGTAATTTTCTTTTTTAGTGGTGCCTTTGCCTGGTTTTGGTATCAGGGTTATGATGGATTCGTACAATGAATTAGGGAGTATTCCTTCCTTTTCTATGTTCTGGAATAGTTTGAATAGAATGGGTGTCAACTCTTCTCTGAATGTTCGATAGAATTCTCCAGTGAAGTCATCTGAGCTGGGCTTTTTTGGTTGAGAGCTTTTTTTTTTATGACCTCTTCAACTTCTTCTTTTGTTATGGGTCTGTTCAAATTTTCAACTTCTGTTTGTGTTAGTTTAGGTAGGTAGTATATTTCTAGAAAATTGTCCATTTCTTCTAGATTTTTTAATTTGTTGGAGTACAATTTTTCATAATATTCTATTATGATCCTTTTTAATCTCAGCTGGTTCTGTTGTAATGTTACCCATCTCATTTGTTATTTTGGATATTTACATCTTCTCATTTTTTTTCCTTTGTCAATCTGGCCAGTGGTTTGTCAATTTTATTGATTCTCTCAAAGAACCAACTTCTAGTCTTGTTGATTCCTTCTATTGTTTTTCTAATTCATTTATTTCTGCTCTGATCTTTATTACTTCCTTTCTTCTGGTGATTGTGGGCTTTTACTGCTGGTCCTTTTCTATTTTTTTGAGTTGTAGGGTTAAGTTATTGATTTTGACCCTTTCTTCTTTTTTCATGTGTGCTTTTATTGCCGTAAATTCTCCACTGCTTTTGCTGTGTCTCAAGGGTTTTGGTATGTTGTATTTTTGTTCTCATTTGAATCTAGGAATTTTTCAATTTTTTTTTTTTTTTTTATTATTTCTTGTATTAACCAGTAGTTTTAAAGTAAGGTGTTATTCAGTTTCCATGTATTTAATTTCTTTCCTTGTTCTTTCTGTTATTAATTTCTAGTTTTATAGCATTACAATCAGAGAAGATGCTTTCTATTATTTTGTTGTTTTTTAAATTTTTTGAGGCTCGCTTTGTAGCCGAAATTATGGTCTATTCTGGAGAATGATCCATGTGCACTGGAGAAGAATGTGTACTGTGCTGCTGGGTGCTGTGTTCTGTATATGTCTATGAAGGCGGTTGGTTGATTGTGTTATTTAGATCTTCTGTATCATTGTTGAGTTTTTTTCTAGTTGTTTTGTCCATCATCGAAAGTGGTATGTTAAAGTCTCCTACTATTACTGTAGAACTGTCTACTTCTCTTTTCTTTTCTGTTAGGGTTTTTTTTTTTTTATGTATTTTGGATCTCTGTCATTGGGTGAATAAATATCTATTATGGTTATACTTTCTTGATGGACTGACCCTTTAATCATTATATAGTGCCCTTCCTTGTCTCTTATAATGGATTTTGACTTAAAGTCTATTTTATCAGAGATTATTATTGACACACCTGCTCTCTTTTGGTTAGTGTCTTAGTCATCTAGTGTTGCTATAACAGAAATGCCACAGGTGGATGGCTTTAACAAACAGAAGTTTATTCTCTCGCAGTCCACTAGGCTATAAGTCCAAATTCAAGGAGCCTGCTCCAGGGGAAGGTTTTCTGTCTCTGTTGGCTCTGGAGGAAGGTCTTTGTCATCAGTCTTCCCTTGGCCTGGAAGCAGCTCAGGAACCTCACATCCAAAGGATGCACCCTACTCTCAGCACTGCCTTCTTGGTGGCATGTGGTCCCCATGTCTCTCTGCTCACTTCTCTTTTTATATCTCAAAAGAGATTGGCTTAAGACACTATCTAATCTTATAGATCTCATCAATATAACTGCTGCTAATCCATCTCATTACTTCAAAGTGATAGGATTCACAACACTTAGGGAAATCACGTCAGATGACAAAACGGTAGACAATCATACAATACTGGGAATCATGAACTAGCCAAGTTGACGCATATTTTGGGGGGACACAATTGAATTCATGACAGTGTTTGCTTGATATATTTTTTTCTATTCTTTGATTTTAAACCTATTTATCTCTTTATCTCTTTGTGTCTATGGTGCGTCTATTGTAGACAATACATTGATGGGTCATTTTTTTAATCCATTGTGCCACTTTCTGTCCCTTGACTGGTGCATTTAAACCATTTACATGCACCGTGATTGTATCCCCTCTTACTTTTTTTGCTGAACGCTGAAGTGCAGAGACCCTTGCCTGGTGTGGGCTGCTCGTGCATAAACCCCAAAGGTACACTCCCTGACAATGTCAGAAGTGAGTCTGTCACTTCCTTTTTTCAGTGTCCATATTAAGATCCACAAAAATTTAGCAACAGCCCCATCTTCCTCTACAGATTTAGGCACTGAAACCAAACAAACATGTTGCCATCAAGTCGATTCCGGCTTATAGTGACCCTACAGGACAGAGTAGAACTGCTCCACGGGGCTTCCAAGGAAAGGCTGGTGGATTAGAATGACCAACATTTTAGTTAGCAGTCAAAGCTTTTAACCACTGTGCTGGCAGGGTTTCCTAGGCACTGAAGGCACCTAAAAAAATGCAAGATATAACCTTAGGGAGAGTTTCCTCTAAACCTGCCACCTTTCATTGATCAGATTACTGCTAGTGACCTAAGTGATGCAGGGAGGCCATGGTCAGAATGTTTAGAGAGACTTTGAAGTCCATGTTTACCTTCATGCAGCCATGGAACTAGCATCAACCAGGGGAAAGAGGCAATTTTGTCTCCTCAGCAACTGAAGAGTTTTCTCCCAGAACCATGACTCAAGTCTTTGGGAAAGAGTTCCTTATCACAGTGTGGTAGCTGATGTACTTCACTAAGTTGAATGGTCATGACATATTTAACATATTAAAAACCTTTTTTTTTAATCCATTTTGAGTTTTAAAAACTGTCCTCAACTTTAAAAAATAATCTTAAAAGGACAAGTACTGACAAAGACTACTCTTAATTATAGTAATAAGCAAGGATCTAATAGGGGGTATTCAGTCAACGTGAAGAAAATGCTTCCACTCAACCTTAACTTCCACGTTTCTTTCCTAACTTAGCCCACACCATATTCTAATACAATACAATCAATTTGTTCATGGCGAGGTGATAATTAGGATGTAGGCCTATGGTCTGGTGATATTTTCTGAATCGCACCTTCTTTGATTGGGAATATTGTACTCAATAACTGTATGGCAAATGAAGTGACCCGACAGGCTCACGCGGCAGAAGTATTTTCAATAGCAATTTTCCTTTATATGGGCATATTTCTAAATTCTGAAATAATGTCTCCATTATCTTGGTTAGAGTTCAGCCCTCTTAAATCTATAAGAAACACGCTGTGCATGAGTGTGTGGGGATGATTCACAGATTTGAAATAACACCTACTTTCCTTTGGTTCTGGAGCAAAATGTGTCAGTGAAGCCTGCAATTAGGGAAATTATTCTGGCCTGTCTTGCCACAAGGATGGTGATGTCAACATACACATCCAGAGCAGAAACGTGTTAGCAAAAATGAGCTTAGAAAATGGATCTACTCCAACCGGTTCTACTGCTTGATGCCTTTGCAATGGACAACTAGTCATCTTGATTTTTGTCACTGATCATAACACTAATAACATCTACGAACACTTGCTCTATTGTTTCTTTTAGTCTTTGCAACAATCCCATGAGATGGGTACTATTTTTTTCCCTACTTTACAGATGAAGAGAGGCTTAATAAGTTGCCCAAGATCATGTTGCTATTGTTAGTTGGCATCGAGTCAATTCCAACTCATGGTGGCCCCATGTGTTACAGAGTAGAACTGCTCCATAAGGTTTTCTTGACTGTAATCTTAACAGAAGCAGATTGGCAGGCCTTTTCTTCCACCATACCATTGGATGGGTTCAAACCCCCAACCTTTAGGCTGGCAGTCCAGTGCAAACTGTTTGCACCACCCAGGGACCCTGTAGGAGACCATACAGCTTGCAAATGATAGGGCTTGGATTTGAATCCAGATCTCTCAGACTCTCAGAAGTCCACTCCCTTAACCAAGACTGGCTACATAATTTGAGAAGCCCAGTGTAAAATGAAAATGTGGAGTTCTCATTAAAAACTTATTAAGAGTTTCGAGGTGGTGACAGCAGGACATTTTACCAAGCGTATAGCCCTCTGTGATTGCGTTTATCCATGAAGTTAGCACTGCCTTAATATTTTTTAATAATTTATTTTATTTTTGTTGTTGTTGAGAGTACACACAGCAAAAACATACACCAATTCAACCATTTCTACATGTGCAATTCAGCAGCACTGATTACATCCTTCAAGTTGCACAACCATTCTTGCCTTTTCTGAGTTATTCCTCCTCCGCTAACATAAACTCACTGCCACCTAAGTTTCCTATCTAATCTTTCAAGTTGCTGTTGTCAGTTTGATCCCATTTAGATTTTAAAACAACACAATGTTCAAGGCAGACATTCTTTACCAGTTAAGCTGAACTATCGTTTGGTCTTTCTTAATCTCATCACTCCCCTCTATCCTGTCCTTCATCCCCACTCCACAGCTAAATTCAGCAAATATTTTGTCCAAGCCACAACTCTACTGCAAGAGGCCTTGTGTGGATCCATGCGAGCACAGGTCTAGAACGGAGACAAACAACATTTCTCAGCCAATCTCTTTACTTGCTGAGATTTCACATTATACTCTATGGCATAAAATATCCCCCAATTTTATATGAGTTTTGACATCAAGCCTTCTCCTTGGTTGGTCCTGAAGATCTCCCTTTTAAAAAATAAAAATGTTAGCCATTTTCCACTGCAGCTTTAAGCAGACAACATCACAGTGTCGTGCACTGCTCCTTCCTGCTGTGATTATTTGCAGCTGCTTCGCCCTAATGATGGGGAAAGGCCTCTCATACTCTCATAATTGTAGGGTCCTGATTAATGAACTCTTTGCCTCCCTGAATCTTCTTTTGTAGATCTTTCCAAACCTTTCACTGGGCACCTTCATTCAAGCGGAATGTCTGGAGTTTTGTAGGTGACGTGTTTTAGTGCAAATCTTTTACTGTCCAACACACATACTGAGAATAAATAGAGTCTGTTTGCAGTGTGTACAGACTGACTGCGGCAGGCAGTTTATATTTCTAATGACAGGAATGGGTTGTGTTTGGAGGTAGAGCTCTAGCAGACAGAGAAGGCATGATCTCTGTCCTTGTTGGGTCTTTCCACCCAACTTGATGTACAGAATATTACTTAGCTAACCACACAGGGAACTGTGTTTCTCTTTTCCACCAGAAGTTTTGGCTGTTTTTACCATATGTGGCTTAAAGCAGTGGGAGTGGGTGGCTTAAGGAGGGAGGACTCCACAGCTAGCCCCTACCTGACACTACTCACACTTTAGGATTTAAATGTGGACTCCTGGGATGGATGCCCCCTTACCTCTTATGGAGAAGGTTGAGTGAGATTAGATAACCTGTAAATCTGTCATGGAAAGGATAAGGTACAACCAAGTATCTAGAACGGTAGTTCTCAATCTTATTAGACTCACTATCCTCTTTTTATAAAAAAACACCCCCTTTACTGTGCTGAAATGATATTCATATATAATTTACCCACACAGAAAAAAGCTTTAAATTAATATAATGCCCTAGGTGTAATATAATGGAGATTTTTAAAGAAATTTATAATAAAAAATAAGACACATTTCAATATATAAATGCTTAGACATGTCCTCTGTAGAAGACAAAGTGAAGTGGTCAGGTGCTTGCAACTACTTATAATGAATAAGTTAGGATTTAAGAGAAGATATTATTCAACTGAATACTAACACTTCTTTATATTTGACATTTTGATAAAAGGGCTAGAAAAGTAACAGTAATATATGTATGTAGAATTGGGTAATGGTAGTCTAGGTTTTTCAAACCAACCTCCCTGCCAAGAACAACTACAAAATTGTAGATGAAATATCTTTTTTTAAAATCTGCTTAAAGGCATCAGAGAGCTAACAAAATAGTGAAGAATTACAGAGCCTGGAGGCTTGGGAAGGTAAGTCCAGATTTTGAGGCTGTCATTTCTGCTAAAGATAGATGCTGATTCCAGAGGAGGGTGGGAGGTCAAAACAGCACTTAGACAGCTTTGCAGGGATGAGTGTCCAGGCCCTACGAAGGAGAAGGAGACCTGGTAAACCCTCTTCGCTCTGGATTAGCACCCTAAAGAGCTATGTTCTACGAGTCAGGGTAAACCCGAGTCAATTTTCTAATCATTTCAATTCCCTAGAGTGAATTAAGATGATCCTGGAGTGCTAGTCCCTTCAGGTGCCTAGCAGAAGAAACTAAAAATCCTATCTAATGGAAGTTAATGTCAAAACCTATGTATCAGGTTATTTTTATAGTTTTACAAAATAATGCTCAGTAAGCAATCAAAAATAACTAGTCATATGAGGAGACAAGACAACATGAACAAAACCAACCGAAACAACAGTCAATAGAAAAAGTTATCACACAACTTTAAAATAAACTTACTAAATTAAAAAAAGAAAACCTCTTGCTGTTGAGTCGATTCCAACTCATAGTGACCCTATAGGACAGGGCAGAACTACCCCAAAGGGTTCCAAGGAGCATCTGGTGGATTCGAACTGCCAACTTTTTGTGCCACTAGGACTCCTTACTAAGTTCAAGGAGATAAAAATCAAGATTGAAAATTTTGGTAGAGAACTAGAGGCGGTAAGAAAGAAGAATGAGGGGGAGGGGGAGAAAAGGAGGAAGAGGAGGAGACGATGGAGAACAAGGAGAGGCAGGATCTGGAAATCTAGAACTGAAAGATACTAAAGGAAATACTACTAAATTATCTTCAGGCTGGAGGAAAACAATGCTAGATTCTAGATGAAATGGAAAGCAATGCAAAAAATAAATACATTGGTAAACCTAAATCAAGTGGTGCAGAGGTTAAGGGCTCAGCTGCTAACCAAAAAAAGTTCGACAGTTTGAATTCACCAGCCACTCCTTGGAAACCCTAAGGGACAGTTATACTCTGCCCTATAGGGACACTATAAGTCATAATTGACTCGATGGCAACGTTTTTTGTTTTTAATATGAATCAATAATAATAATGTCTTATGTTGACTATATAAATCAAGAATAATAACAATGTCTTGTGTATTTAAAATGTATCTAGATTTAAAATAACATCTAATAACGGCATATAAATTGGGAAGAGAGCAAATGGGATTAATAGAGGTCTGATACCCTTGCATTATCGGTAAAGAGGGTTAAAGTACCAATTAACATATACACAGAATTATCATGAATGTGACAGCTACAAATGTCAGACTGATAGAGGTATATTGCAAACATCACAAGTGGTCTTGCCATTAGTAATATGACACTTTTCCTGGCAAAACTGCCAACAAAGTACAATCTTCCCTCAATTGGTAATAGGGACATTCCTATAAAATTCAATGTGTATTCTGACTGTCAAAACTATACTTTATAATCATATGTAAAACAGAGTCAGTGTCCATGTTCAAATAAGTATGTTCTTCACTCACATAAGTGCCCTGCGGTGCGTTTGAAAGTTGAGCAGGACAATTTCTTTGTTCTATGGAACTGTTCCACACATCTGTCAATCCTGGCCCCTAGCCACCAAATGCCAGAAGCACACCCTGGCTCATGGTGATAACCAAATATACACATGCAATTCCCAAACCATATCCTAAAATGTGGTACTGCCCCCGCTGAGAACCACTGGTCTGAGTAAGAGTTCCTATCTATTGGATTCTTCTTGTTTCTCCCTTGATTAGGATTTCCAGGTAACAGGACAAGATACACTTGTCACCTCTCGGGCTAAGAGTTTTAGGGGTTGGCAAGCCTGAACTCAACAAGCATGCATTTTCTATTTGTACACAACTATTTTTAGACCACCAGTTTTAAAATAGTGCACACACACCATACTCATCAAGGTCCCCGACCATGTATAGTGAGGAGGCTTTGGTCAGGGTGTGACCATGCTATACACGGATTGATGGTCACGTAGAGTGAAGCAGAAGGAGCACTTATTTTGTGCTAAGTTTATAATGTAAGGAGGTGGAAACGATGGGTGTGTTGATGTGGGTAGGTTCCTAAGAAAGCTGGCCTTGAACTTTACTTCTTGGTCCTCTCTGTCCTCCAGCTTGGACTGAAGGAGAATCTGCATTGTAAACACCGCTTTCCCTGGTCAAGGGCAAATACTAATATTTACCTCTCTTCCTGCCTGCTGAAGACAAAATTGGAGCCAAACAGGGACCCAAAGGGTCTATCCAAATATCATTTACCAGACGTTAATAAAGATACTGAGTTCTGGACAAAAAGAAAGAAGAATAAAAAATTGTACGCTGTGGAAGCTCTGTGAGTCACCCTCCAGCATTTCCCAGAGGTCAGTGTTTTGCTGCCAGAATAAGCTAATATTTGAATGAAAGAATTCTAAACAACCTAAGGGAAAACTTACACAGAAAAATCCCTCTACACCACGACCTATGACCTAACATTCACCCCTCTCAAATTATCCTCATCCAAAGGTAGTATTTACTAGCTTAACACCAAGCACTTTTTCTGGGTAGCGCAGTCCTTTGTGGGCCATTAAGATAAAGTGGATTTGAATCAATGGAAGGGAAAAGAAAAAAGAAAGAAAGAAAAAATTCCAGATAGAGAAACAATTCATTCATTCACATATGTGTTTGTCCAACTGGAGCCCTGGTGGCACAGTGGTTAAGAGCTATGGCTGCTAACCAAAAAAGGTTGGCAGTTGGAATTCACCAGATGCTCCTTGGAAACCCTATGGGGCAGTTCTATTCTGTCCTATAGGGTCACTATGAGTTGGAATCGATTCAACAGCAACGGGGTTCAATTCCTTACCCAGCTTAAATTCATTTATATCACTTTGCATGTGCCCTCAGGTCCCTTGTCCCCTCTGTCACTTTGAGATACTTGTTTGATTAAATAATTACTTTTGCTGAAGGCAGCTTTCCACTTTGTCCATGCCCACACCTGTGCAGCTAAATCTAACTGGAAAATTATCAAACCTGACTTTAAACTTATGATCATAAACCTCGGGTGAGCTCTTCATACTACTGGTAATCATTATATTATATTGTATTATATTACTATATTATATTATATTCCCCTGGTTCATTTATTCTCCACCCTGGATGGCTATTTCATACCTTCTCCTCTCTCCTCAAACCTCAAATACCGGCTCACCACCCACCCTCATTCTCTGCTAATGGCTTTGCTTCCTGTTTCACTGAGAAAACACAGTGAATCTGAAGAGCTCTCCCACGAACACCCACCACCTGTGTCCTGCCCACATCCTGTGTTTCTCAATGAATACTCAGTCCCTCTAGGAAAGGCCACTGCTCCACGTACGGACTGAACACCAAGCAGCCTCACCTACTGAAGGACATCGCTCCAGCAATTCTTCTCTCCTTCTCCATCGATTCTTCCTTCTCTACTAGATCTTTTCCGTTGAGTGAATGTTATTTCTTCCATCTTTGAAAAAGGCTCTATTGACCCACTTCCTCCTCCAGCTACTACCCCATTCCTTTCCTTCCTGTTACAACAAAACTACTCCTAAGGGTTGTCTACATCCACCATCTGAAATACCTCTGTTCCCATTCTCTCTTGAACCCAATCTTGTTAGGCATTCACCCAAACCACTCCAACTAAATTATTCTTCTCAAGGTCACCTCAACCTCCATGTTGCCATGTTCAATGGCCAAGTATCAATCTTTGTCTTATTTGATCAACTACTGGAATATGATCACTGTCTCCACTTTAAACCATTTTTTTTAAACCTTTGGCCTTTAGAAGTACACTTACATGGTCTCCCTCCTGCTTCTCTGGGTGTTCCTTCTCAGTCTTCTTTGCTGGGTCCTCTTTATCTCCCTGACCTCCAAAACTTAGAGCATTCCAAGTTTCAGTTCTTAGATCTCCTCTTCTTTTTACTATATTCACCCAATTATTTGCGGATCTCCTCCAGTCTCATGGTTTTAAACACCATCTAGTGTATGCTAACTGTGTTTGAATTTATATCTCCAGCCTGCATTTTTTTTCTTGACCTCAAAGACTCACATATCCAGCTGCCACCTAAGTATCTCTACTTGGATCACTAATGCTGTTGTTAGGTGCCAAGTGACTCATAGCAACTCCAGTCGTTGTTGTTGTTAGGTGTCCTAGAGTCTTAGAGTCAGCTCTGACTCATAGCAACTTATGTACAGCAGAACAAAACAGGGCTGGTCCTGCACCATCCTCACAACAGTTGTTATGCTTAAGCCTGTTGTTGCTGCCACTGTCAATCCATCTCCTTGAGGGTCCTCCACTTTTTTGCTGACCATCTACTTCACCAAGCATGATGTCCTTCTCCAGGGGCTGGTCCCCCCGATAACATTTCCAAAGCATGTGAGACAAAGTTCTTCTGGCAGTCCATGATATATTCAACATTCTTTCAGGTGTTGGAGACCCCAGTAAACATCTCAAATTTAACAAGTCCAAAACTGAACTCCTGATCTCTCTCTACTGCCTCACCACCAAACCCTGCTTGCTTCTAGTCTTCCCCAGTTACTCAGGGCAAAACCTTCAAGTCATCCTTGATTCCTCTTTCTCTCATATCACACATCTGATCTGCCAGCAAATCTGTCAGCTTAACCTTCAGCACTTGTCCGGATCTCACCACTTCCACTACCACCCCATTGGTCCAAGCCACTGCCACTTCTCACCTAAAGTACTGCAGAAGCCTCCTTACCAGTCTCCTAGCTTCCACCTTTGACTCCATTCACACTATTCTCGACATAGCAATCAAAGAGAAACTGATAAAACATAAGCCAGACCAGGTCATTCCTCTGCCTCAAAACCCTCCAATGGTTTATTTATTTAGTAAAAGCTCAAGCTTTAAAATTCCTATAAGCCCCTCCCTGCTCTGTCCACTGCCCACCTCCTCCCCAACCTCATCTCCTACTTCTTTCCCCCTTGCCTGTTTCATTCTAGCAGTATCCCCCACCACCTTGCTTGCTGTTCCTTGAACAGTCCAGGTACCTCAGGACCTTTGCACTAGCTGTTCCCCAAGACATTGTTCACTCACTTGCCTCCTTCACTCAGATGTCACCTTCTAAATGAGCCCTTCAAGTACCAATAAAAAACTGCAACTCCCAAGCACTCACTTTCCCCTTCCTTGCTTTATATTTTTTCTGTAGTGTTTATTGCCATCTATCAGAATACGTGTTTACTTTACTTATCTTTTGTGTGTGTGTGTGTATCTGCCGACCAGTATGTGAGCTCCACACAAGTAAGGTTTTTTGCGAGCTTATTCCTTGCCGTATCCCAAGCGCGTAGAAGAGCACCTGACACATATATGAAGTGTTCCATAAATATTTGTTGAATGAAGGAATAAATGAATGCCTACTGTATGTTAAGCATCAGTTTTAGGTGCTAGTGAAACAGAAATGAATAAAGTTATTTAATCTTTGGCATTTCAGTTTCCTTATCCATAAAATGGGGGTAATAATATAGCTCATGGGACTGTTCTGAGGATTAAATGACTGAATATTTACACAACACCTGGAATGGTGCCTAGCACATAGTAAGTGCTATGATAAAACCCAAACCAAACCCACTGCCGTCGAGTCGATTCCGACTCATAGCGACCCTATAGGACAGAGTAGATTTGCCCCATAGAGTTTCCAAGGAGCACCTGGCGGACTTGAACTGCCGACCTCTTGGTTAGCAGCTGTAGCACTTAACCACTACGCCACCAGGGTTTCAGTGCTATGATAGGTAAATAAAATATTTTATTTTATTGTGTTTTAGATGAAAGTTTACAGTAAAAATTAGTTTCTCTTTCAAAAATTGATACACAAATTGTTTTGTGACATTGGTTGCAATCCCCACATTGTGTCAGCACTCTTCCCCTTTCCCTTTCCACCCCGGGTTCCCTGTGTCCATTTGTCCAGTTTTCCTGTCCCTTTCTGCCTTCTTGTCTTGGCTTTTTGGCAGGTGTTGCCCATTTGGTCTCATATACTTGTTGAACTAAGAAGCACGTTCCTCACATGTGTTATTGTTTGTTTTATAGGCCTGTCTGATCTTTGGCTGAAAGGTGGACTTGGCGAGTGGCTTCAGTTCTGAGTTAGCAGGGTATCTGGGGCCACAGTCTCAGGGAAAAATCATTTTTTAAAAAAAATCCCTACCCTCAAGAAGCTCACACATGGTAGAAGAGGAAGATATATCAATAAAACCCGCAGTGAGTGTCAGTGGTAGCACAGGAGATGAGAAGGGCCAATTTCCCTTTGAGTTCAAGGAAGCCCGTAGAGAGGACGTGATATTTACTGTGGATCCTGGAGAATGAGGAGGCGTTTACTAGGTCAACAAGAAGGGCATTCGAGGTAGAGGACACAGGACAACTGTTTGAATCAAGAGGCTCAGAAGGAAGAGTAAATCTGTCCTCCCACCTTCCAGGAAGTGATGAACTGGGGTTGTCTCAATAAATCCAGCTTGTTTTTCCTACTTTATGCTTTAATTTCTTTATTATGTAAGGGAAGGCGTTGGTAACACTGATTAAATTGTAGGCATTATTTTACTGTGGAGCACAGGGAGTTTTGGAGATTGTTATACTCTGAGCTAACGTTTATCCCAGTCTGCTTGATGCACTAGGAGGAAAGAACTGCTAGCTCAAAGTCACCTTAATATTCTCCAGAGAATCTCCAAATTTCATAGTTAATTGATATTTCATCTTCTGACATGATAGTTGACAAGCATTTAGGTTAAAAGCATTACATTAAAATTAGTTAATTTAAAAAGCAGTCTGATTTCAATTTTACCATAAAAACCCAAACCCAGTGCCGTTGAGTCCATTCCGACTCATAGCGACCCTATAGGACAGAGTAGAACTGCCCCATAGAGTTTCCAAGGAGCACCTGGCGGATTCGAACTGCCGACCCTTTGGTTAGCGGCCCTAGCACTTAACCACTACCTCACCATGGTTTCCTCAATTTTACCATATGCTTTATTTTTTATTTAGTTAGTTAACTAAAACCATGATTTGCTTATCGTTCCATGGTCGGAAATGTTAGCTATACTAATTATTTTAAAATTTAAAACAAGTCTTCATGTCCGTTAAAATATTTTCCAGTGGGCTTTTTATTTATGTTAAAATATATTATGTAGAGACAATATTACTTCACAGACCTTTGAGTAAGTCTTTTAAGTGACCAAGGTGAAAATTTTTAGGTGGATGATCTAGAAATCAATGAAAAGGACCCTTATAGGGAAGCGGTTAAGGGGTCATCCGAAGCTGGGCAGCATGTATGGGAACACCATAACTAGATTTCCAGTTTCCAGGTTCTGGCCCAGAAACTTCTGCCAGTGCCCCGTTGCAGGCCCTAAGCAATTAACACATGTATAAGAGGCATCCAAGCAAAAAAAAAAAAAACCAAACCCACTGCCTTTGAGTCGATTCCGACTCATGGCAACCCTATATAGGACAGAGTAGAACCGCCCCATAGAGTTTCCAAGGAGCACCTGGCAGATTCAAACTGCTGACCTCTTGGTTAGCAGCCATACCACTTAACCACTATGCCACCAGGGCTTCCATAAGAGGCATAGGTGGACTTTATTTATTTATGCCACTTTATTAGTTTACAATGAGAAATGTAATGTGCACGAGGCCCCGAACGCTCTTCCATATAATCTGTGCCTTGAAATCAAGGCAAAGGGAGGCCGATTCATAATCAGAAGGTACTTTATTAACTTACCATGAGAAATCTCTGATGTGAGGATAGAGCTCTTAAGGGCTTTATGATCTTTGCCTTCTCTCACTATAGGCAGCTTACATGGGAAGTCAAATCGTAATCAAATCCTGCTCAGCAGTCACAGTAAAAATAAATCAAACCAAACCCATTGCCGTCAAGTCGAGAGCAAGTCTATAGGACAGAGTAGAGCTGCTCCATAGGTTTCCAAGGAGCAGCAGGTAGGTTGAACTGCCAGTCTTTTGGTTAGCAGCCAAACGCTTAACCGCTGTGCCAAAGATAGGATATAAGGAACTGGCTAAAGGACCCTAAAACCCATTGCTGTTGAGACTATTCAAACTCATAGCGACCCTATAGGTCAGAGCAGAAGTGCCCCATAGAGTTTCCAAGGAGTGCCTGGTGGATTCAAACTGCCAACCTTTTGGTTAGCAATAGTAGCTCTTAACCACTACACCACCAGGACCCTGAAAACCCTGGTGATGTAGCGGTTAAGAGTTTGACTGCTAATAATAACGTATCAATATTGGTTCATTGATTGCAAATAACGTACCGTACTAACGTAAGATGTAAATCATAAGGGAAACTGAGTACAGGGTCTATAGGAACTGTCTGTAACTAGCCTTACAATTTTTCTACCAATCCAGAACTATGCTAAAATACACAGTTTATTTCAAAACCATTTGAATAGACACTTCACCAAAGAAGATGTACAAATACAATAAGCCCAGGAAAAGAATATCAACATCTTCAGTCACAAGGCAAGTTAAACCACAATGCAATGGCATTAAAGACACACTGGAATGGTTAAAAGGCAAAAGACCGGCAAGATCCAACGTCCATGTGACTGTGGTATAACTAAAACTTTCAAACGTTGCTCACGGCAGTGAAAAATATACCGCTGATCTGGGAAACAGTGTGGCGATTTCTGGTAAGGTTAAATAGGTCCTCTTTCCGTAAGATCCAGAAACGTCACTCCTAGCTAATTAGTCAAGAATAATAAAAATGCATATTTTCACACACATGCACATACATGTGTAAAATGAAATCATTAACAACAAAAATAACAACTAAAAAAAGGGGGTAATCACTTGGAAATTAATGGAAACCCTGAAATATCCACAAGGTGATTTTTTAGGGTTGTGCATGCTGACATATTTAGGGGTGAAATGTCATGTCTGCAACTGAAGCATCTCAAGTCATTTGATTCAGCGAAAAGAAAAGAGGAAGGAATGAAGGAAAAAGCAGGTAGGGAAGCAGGAAGGCAGGAAAGAAAAGGAGAAGCAAACGCGACAAAACGTTAAAAATTGGTGATCTGAAATGCAGTGGCTTCACTAGGGTCTGTGTCACCCAGTGCAGTAACCCATGGTGTCACCGCCCCCCCAAGTGCCTCCTCCTGTACCAGACCATAGAGAATCCTTAGCAATGTTTTCTAAACTAACATCGCTCGTAAATCGTAACTCCCATATATCACTTTCTTTCCTTTAATTACTACTTCATTCTCAAAAAAGTTACTGACATAGGCTCAAAAATAGTAATTACCACAACACTGTAGCTAGAACACCAGAAAATGGAACAAAATCAGGGCCTATAAAAACACCTGCAGCAACAAAAACAACAGCACATGCTTGTAGCACACACAGACAAAACCACGTGATTCGAAGCATCGTTGTAACCGGGTCACGATGACAGCTCCCACTGGAGCACTTGAGAAGGTTCAAAAAGTAAATTAGCACAGAGTTTTAGCCTCATAGGTATACTGATACTTGTAAGCTGGGCTTACAAAAAATGTTTTTGTTGATAAAACTACAGGGATATTTTCATTAAAAAAATAATAAATTTCCGCTGAAACACTGCACAAATATTTTATAGACAGTCCTTTTGGCGTCACCCCCTCTGACAGTGTGACCAAGTGGAGTCTGCATCCCTCAGACCCCCTAATGATGCCACTGCCAAAGTGAGGAATATATGAGTTACTGCAATATTCTTGCAACTTCTCCATTGGTTTGAAAATTTTCACAACAGAAAAGTGAAGAGGAAAGCAAGCTCAGTAACAAACAGTACTGGTAAGATGATAAAAACTTTTTTTTTTTTTTTTGCTAACTAGGCTGGCGGAAGTATTTGTTGCCTGAGCAACAGAAATGTGACTTAAAATGTTACTGTCTTTTCAGAACACTCTGTTCTCACTGTTTATTAGAAGTGGCTCAGAGCTTCAACCAAATTTAGGATTGTGTGTTTACCACTAGTACAACCCAGTTGTAAAATAAAAAGTTCCATGAAATGACTTTTTTCATACTCCGTTACTCTAAATAATGCTTAATTTATTTGTCCAAGTTCTGGTTTTTTTGGAATCATGTAGACATTTCTATTCAGGATCAGTCTCAAAAGAAGGCAGAGCAGGCAAAAAGGACAAATCAACTAATTTTTTTACTTAAAAGAATGCTCCCCTTGGAAGCCTATATATTTATCTCAACAATGCTGCCTCTGCTCACATGTTTCTGGGAATCCCACTTTGGTGCTTCAGGGTTTGTTTCTGAACCTCCTAATAAAATCACTGTGGTTATTTTAAGTACATCCACACTTCGTTTTTGGGCAAAATGGCATCAGTACACCTGATCACCAAGCTTACTTACCATTCTTTAACTCAGATGACTGACAGTTGGCATTTTTTAAAAATCAAGTCTACCTTGATGAATTAAAATTTGCCATTATAGATACTACTCGAGAAAAGAAAAAACTTTCCGTGTTTCTAAAATCAAAAACAATAGAAGAGCGCCAAAAATATTTTAGGGCAGGAGTTGGCAAACATTTTCTGTAAAGGCTCAGATAGTGAATATTTTAGGCTTCTTGGGCCATATGGATTTTTCCAACTACTCAACTCTGCTGTTCCAGTGGGAAGTGACCACAGACAACACTTAAATGAATGAACTTGGCTATATTCCAATAAAATTGTATTTACAAAAATAGGTGTAGTTTGCTGACCCGTTTTAGGTAGTGACAGAATTACTGAAGTAGCTATATAGCCTTCCAAAGCGACAGTAATTACAAAAAAAAAAAAAAAAATTTTTACAAGGATATGTAAATTTTGGCTTTTTTTTTTTTTAAACATTTGACCCACTGCTTTATAGTCATAGTAAGGAATTTTAAAACCTTGTTTCAAGGCATTATTTTTCAACAGCATTTGAGGAAAGTATTGTACTGGTATTTCCTCTCCCAGAGGGGAAGCAATTACAGTTTTATCATTCAGCAGGAGCAGTATTTTGATTTTTAAGATGGATCATTAAAAATAAAAGCACAACGCAACAACTCATTGCTCCAAGAATATGGTTGTACAGTAGCAGGGGAATATGGGTCACTCTTCAGGAAATAATCTGAGGTCAGCTCACTTAATTATAATATAAATAAAAAATATGAAAAGGGAAACAAAGCTATGAAGAAAAAAATGACACAAAAAATTCAGTGCTAGTATGATAATGTGACCAACAACTTGTACATAAAAAATCAGTATATTCAAAACATCAAGATGAATACAAAATGAGAACAGTCTATAGGTTATCTCTACCGCGTTAACTACTTTCAGTTATATGAAAATATGACTTGTTAAAAGTGAAGAGGACTTGAAGCACTTACTGATGAAGATCAAAGACTATAGCCTTCAGTATGGATGACACCTCAACATAAAGAAAACAAAAATCCTCACAACTGGACCAATAAGCAACGTGATAAACTGAGAAAAGATTGAAGTTGTCGAAGATTTCATTTTATTTGGATCTACAATCAGCACCCATGGAAGAAGCAGTTGATAAATCAAAAGATGCATTGCAACGGGCAAATCTTCTGCAAAAGACCTTTTTAAAGTGTTGAAAAGCAAAGATGTCACCTTGAGGACTAAGGTGAGACTGACCCAAGCCATGATATTTTCAATTGCCTCATATGCAGGTGAAAGCTGGACAGTGAATAAGGAAGACCGAAGAAGAACCAACACCTTTGAATTATGGGGCTGGCAAAGAATATTGGATATACCACAGAACACCAAAAGAACAACCAAATCTGTCTTGGAAGAAGTACAGCCAGAATGCTCCTTAGAAGCAAGGATGGCGAGACTTTGTCTCACATACTTTGGACATGTTATCAGAAAGGACCAGTCCTCAGAGAAGGACACCATGTTTAACAAAGTAGAGGGTCGGCAAAAAAGAGAAAGACCCTCAAAGAGGTGGATTGACGCGGTAGCTGCAACAATGGGCTCAAGCATGACAGTGATTATGAGAATAGCGAAGGACCAGGTACTGCTTTGTGTCGTTGTACAGGAGAAGGTCGTTACGAGTATGAACCGACTCAATGGCACCTAACAACAACAACAATAAAAATAAAATGCATTTCCTTAGCATTAACAAATTTTAAAATACAAAAATAAAAAATCCCTTCCCAGATACAGACTGATGTTAGCAGCCACGTGACATAAATAATCAGTTTATACCCATAAACCCATAAACAGATCTGTTAAAACCCATAAACAGATCTATTTCAACAAACTGGGCTTTTTCTCTGTTCATTTAAAAACATTTATTTGAATTCATGAATGCAATGTTCAAACCTTCAAAAGAAAAGAAGTACCAACAGGGATTTAATCTATCATCTCATGCTCGCTGGGCTCTCTTTCCCTTTTGATGTTTTCCTCCCCACTAAAAAAAAAAAAAAAATTTTTTTTTTTTTTTTTAGACCAGTAGCTCTCAAGTGTGTTCCTTGGACCAGGAGCATCAGCATCACCTGAGAACTTTTTAGACATGCAAATTCTCAGGCCCCACCCCGACCTCCTGTCTTAGTCTTCTAGTGCTGCTATAACAGAAATACCACAAGTGGTTGGCGCTAACGAAGAGAATTTCTTCTTTCATGGTAACGTAGGCTAAAAGTCCAAATACAGGGCACCGGCTCCAGGCGAAGCCTTTCTCTCTCTGTCGGCTCTGGAGGAAGGTTCTCATCATCAGTATTCCCTTGGTCTGGATGCATCTCAGTGCAGGAAGCTCAAGTCCAAAGGACGCACTCTGCTCCTTTGGACCTGAGGTTTCTTGGTGGTATGTGGTCCCCATGTCTCTCTGCTCGCTTTTCTCTTTTATATCTCAAAAGAGATTGGCTTAAGACACTATCTAACCTTGTAGATCTCATCAGTATAACTGCCACTAATCCATCATATTACATCATAGCAATAGGATTTATAACACAAAGGGAAATCACATCAGAAGATAAAATGGTAGACAAAGGGAATCATGACCTAACAAGTTGGCAGATATTTCTGGGGGACACAATTCAATCCATGACACCTCCTGAATCAGAAACTTTGGGGAGTGACCTGGAAATCTGTGATTTAACAAGACTTCCAGGTGATACTACTGATCCACATGCATGTTTGAGAACCACAAGTCTACATCTAGGCAGATACCCAAGTAGTTATTGCAATAGAGAAGGAATTGTACTCTTGGTAGCTCGGTCCCAGCACAGTCTTCTCACCCTTCCCCTGTTCTACTGGCTCAGGTCAAAATAAGGGAAGAGTGAAAATGGGCTCACAGATGGAAGCACACCTCATAACTGCTACTCCTCCAGCTCACCACCCTGACGCTAACCCACATGTAGACTAGACTTAGTGACAGCACATAAGGCATCTACATTTCCTCACTCAGTGAAAGCTCAAGGACCAGTGGTGCAGGATAGGAGTGGGGGATTATCTTAGTCTGGGTTCTCTAGAGGGGCAAAACCAGTGAGGCGTGTATAAATACACAGAGAGAGAGAAATTTACATCAAGGAAATGGCTCGCACAATTGTGGGGGCTGACAAGCCCCAGATCCATGGGTCAGGCAACAGGCTGAAGTCCTCTGCTGGCTCATGTGGTTGCGGAGGCTGACGAACCCAAAATCTGCAGGTCAGGTGGCAGACTGGAGGTCTCTGCTGGCTTATATCCCAAGAACTGGAGGTCAGGTGATGAGAGGAGTGCAGGGTGGAGAAAGAGATTGAGTTTTTCCAGAACATCCATTTCTGTACTGGAGGCAGGCCACACCCCTGAGGAAACTCGCCTTTCAACTGATTGGCTGCTCACATCAGATTACAAAATGGAAGGTGATTACATAGTGTCTGCCAAACCACTGAGAATCATAGCCTATCTGAGTTGACACAACATTAAGCATCACAAGGAGGAATACTGTCTTTTTCATAAAAAGAATTACAGAGCAATTGACTACTAACCTATGTATTTAGATATAACATCCATTGTAATAATGGAAACATTTTTTTAAAGATTGATCAGAACCTTCACCTCTAGAATGTCCACTTATATAGAACACCTCTTTGGAAAATAAAATATCATTGAAATGACTACACCCTCATCAGAGTGTGATGAAAATTCACCTCCAAACATAAAAGAACACGAGCACAATACTTCCAGGTTCTTAATGTTCAGCTTTAACCCCTGCTTGGTCAGGGAAACTAGAGTCCTATAAATTAACAAGACTCTTCCAAATTTAAAAAAGAAAAAGATAAATAAGAATATAACCAATGAATCAGCAAACTACTATATGCACCGTATTGTGATAGGCATTAGTGAATGGAGAGAGGCTAACAAGAAAAGAAAGAAAGAAAAAAGATGGCAATGGGACAGCCAGTTAAGTGCTGCAGATGTTCAGGGGAATGACACGGCAACGTGGTGGGAAGTGAGCAGCAGGAGCCTCTTAACAGAAGATGTAGAAACTGAGCTGGCCTTTGACGGACGGACATGAAAGGGTATGGGAATGAAGACTGCAGACAGGCAAATGCCACGAGAAAAAGCCATGAAGGCGCTTTCGCACATTTGGAGAATGATGTATTGACCAATTTAGCCGGAGTAAGGCATTCATGTTGCCTCGTAAAGACATTGAATAAAAAATATTTAAGGCATTCATGTACGAAAGATTGGAGGAGCAGATTAGGTCCCTGTTACCGTGTCCCTACGTGTCAGGCTAAGGCATTTGACTTGGTCTGAGAGACATGGGAAACCATTGCTAAAATTCTAGTGATTTGAGGAAGGCAGCTTCTGAGGAAGATTGATTTGACTAAGCGTGTAGAGTAATTAGACCTGGGCTTCTCAAGCTGTTACATGCACACAAAATCACCTAGGGATTTTGTTAAAATGCAGATTCTGATTCAGTAGGTCTGGAGTGTGAGCTGAGATTCTATATTTCTAACAAGTTCCCCCGGTGATATGCATTCTGCCGGTCCATGGACCACACTTTGAGAAGTAGGGGATTAAGGTGTGGTTCTAAATTCAAGATATTCACTAATCTAAGATACAACTATCAGTCTTTTCTAGCCCAGAGCAAAGGAGAGTGAAAAAAACTACAGACCCAAGGGAGCAATTAGCCCAAAGAACTAATGGACCACATGAACCACAGCCTACATAACCCCGAGACCAGAAGAACTAGATAGTGCCCACCTACCATTAATGACTACTCTGGGATTACAACAGAGGATCCCAGGCAGAGCAGGAGAAAAATGTAGAACAAAAGATCAAATTCACAAAAGAGACCAGACTTACTGGTCTGACAGAGACTGGAGGAACCCCCGAGACCCTAGCCCCTGGACACCCTTCTAACTTAGAACTGAAGCCACTCCTGAAGTTCACCTTTTAGCCAAGGATTAGGCAGGCCTAGAAAACAGATAACATGTCAGGAACATGCTTCTTAGATAATCAAGTATACAGGCCAAATTGGCAACACCTACCTAAGATCAAAGACAAGAAGGCATGGGGGAAAACTGAAAGAATGGAACCGGGGAACCCAGGGTGAAAAGGGAAAGGGGGAGAGTGCTGACAGAATGTGAGGATTTCAGCCAATGCCATAAAACGAGTTGTGTATAAATTTTCAAATGAGAAACTAATTTGTCTATAAACTTTCACCTAAAAAAAAAAGCACAATAAAAAAATATATATATACATATTTTAAAGGATATTCATTAAGGTGTACTATTAAAATAGAAAAGCATGCAATAAAGAAAAAATAATTGTCTAGAAAATAATTATTTTAGCTAGTTCCTTTGTTTGTAAGGAACAGAAGTTTCTCTCTCAAGTAGCCTAAGTAAAAAGGGACAATACAGACTTGGATGGAAAAAATGGCAGAATGTCTCATGGAAACTGGAAAGTCATCAGACACTGCTCTCTCCTCTCTCTCTGGCTCTATGGTTTCCTGTCTCTTTCTGCTTCCTCCTCGAGCTTACTCATCAATTTGCCCATTAGGACTTTCAGTCCAAACTCTGAATGACTTTCAATTCAAGCATCTAGCACCATCTTATTACATTCTCTGGGTCTCCATTCAGATTCTCCAGAGAGAATCAGATCGGACTAGTTCAGTCGTTGGATTGATTCTCAGGGTCAGAAGGGCATCTCTGTTTGAATCTCTTGTTACCAGGGTTTTCATATAGTAAGTATTTGAGAGACTGTGGGTGAAGTGGAGAGGAAGAGTTAGGTGTGGCAGGCTAACTGACCACCAAAGCTGCCAAAATGACTAGGAGGAGAGACTCAGTTTCAGCTGAGGCCTCCACTATTTGCACAGGTTAAAACATTGAGAAACCAGTTCTGTTAGTCTTCAGCTACCACCCACCTTCAGATTATGGGTAGGTGAAAATTTCACTAAAGTTGAAGGTGCCGGTGGTGAGGTCTGATGAGTTCTGTTTGCAGGGATGCTGGGTACTGTGCATTCCCTCCCCCTCCTACCCCATGTGCCGAGGGACCTGAAAGAGGAGTTCTCACCCCTGTCCTCAATTGAGGTGGTTTTCAAGAGAATCACTTGGCGAGCTTGCCTTGTGTCTGTTGGAACTGGGGGAATATAGGGACTGGTGTTCACTCATGGGAAAGTCGAAGTGAAAAAAAAATCAAAAACCAAACTCGTTGCTATCGAGTCGATTGCAACCCATAGCAACCCTATAGGACTAAGTAGAACTGCCCCATGGGGTTTCCAAGGAGCGGCTGGTGGATTTGAACTGCTGACCTGGTTAGCAGCCCAATGCTTAACCACTGCACCACTGGAGTGAAAAGACTGCAGCTAAATCAGCCAAAGATGGTAGAGCAAGGAGAGGGAAGGAGGAAGGGAAGGACTGATGGAGACAGAGATGCTATCCCGGGGTGAGCCACACTTCCACTGATGTGGAGTTAGGGTCAGACCTAGACAAACTGGGATCCTGCAGGAGGGAGCTGACCTGTCTTCAGTGGGACCTTGTCCAAGAGGTGTATCAGTAAGAGCAATGCCATTGCAACAGTGGACCTCCTACCAGCTACAGACATTCCCCCATCAAGGCTTCCAAGACTGAAGCAAGTATGAGCTGGGTGAAGGGAGAAGCTTTTAATGGATAAGTGCTGGCATTTTGTTATAATGGTGTATTGGACTAGAGCTATGTGACTATTACTCTGGACTAGACTTCTTACTCTTACGAATTACCTAAGAAGGTATGAGATCTGACCAAGATTTTCTCCAAGGTATGGGAAAGACTGAGTCTACAGAGCTGGCTTGAATTGAGCGTAGAGGAGGGAGAGCTTCATCCTGTACCCTACTAAGTCTGACTTGTTCTTTAAACCAGTTATATATGCAAAAGTATGTACCCAAAGCAGGTCTCAGATTGCAGGTGCTGGTTAACTGAAGGGTCTAGCAGACTGGAAAAAGAACTTGGAATTAAAGATTTGTTAGTTTTTCAGGGCCACATAAACCAGACACTCCATTTGTCTGAGACCGGAAGAACTAGATGGTGCCTGGCTACCACCGATCATAGCCCTGACAGGGAACACAACAGAGAATCCCTGATGGAGCAGGAGAACAGTGGGAAGGAGATCTCAAATTCTTTTGAAAAGACCAGGCTTAATGGTCTGACTGAAACTGGAGGGACCCTAACAGTCATGGTCCCCGGACCCTTTGTTAGCTCAAGGTTGGAACCATTCCCAAAGCCAACTCTCCAGACAGGGATTGGACTGGACTATAAGACAATGATACTGGTGAGGAGTGAGTTTCTTGGCTCAAGTAGACACATGAGACTATGTGGGCAACTCCTGTCTGGAGGCAAGGTGAGAAGGCAGAGGGAGACAGGAGCTGGTTGAATGGACAGGTGGAATACAGGGTGGAGAGGAGGAATGTGCTGTCTCATTAGGGGGAGAGCAGCTAGGAGTACAGAGCAAGGTGTGTGTAACTTTTTGTACAAGAGACTGACTTGATTCCTAAACTTACACTTAAAGCACAATAAATAAATAAAGATTTGTTAGTTTTTCAACTTCTGTTTTTTTCTTGAGATAATTTACTTCATTTGGGATTCAGGGCCCCTTAGAAAGCTTTCTAGAAGTTTCAAAGAAGTAGATCTTTTAGGAAAGGGATTTATGAATCAAGAAAGAATGACATAAGAACTACTTTAGGTGAAGGGAAAGACAGCACACAATACAGGGAAGGAAAGAGAAAAAAGATAAGACTAAAGAAAAAAAGAGAAGAGAAAAAATAGGAAAAAAAAAAAAAGAAAGAAAGAATGACAGGTGAGCAGGAAGGAAAGGAACCAGGGAGTCATTGCTTAGAGGGCAGGAGGATCTGTTAAGGCTGATGGGAAAACATAGACCTGGATAATGGTGATGGCTGAACAATGTGACAAACATAATCAGTACCACTGAACTGTATGTGTGAAGAATGCTGAAATGGCAAATATTTTGTTACATACACATTTACCACAACAAGGAAAAAAAATTAAAATTAAAGAGACTGACAGGAGGTAGGTAAAGAGAGAGTTCCCATTTCACTTCTATAAAAGCTAACCAAGGTTTCAAAATTTCTGACAGACTGGATAATGGAGAGGTTAGCTGAGTATTTTCAAGTACTTTGAGATCCTCGTGTAAAATGCAACATCTACAGCCTCAATTTAGTTTAACTAAACTAAATGAGAGGAGTCCTGGTGGTGCAGCGGTTAAGTGCTCAGCTGCTAATCGAAAGGTCAGCTTTTCCAACCCACCAGCTACTCAGCAAGACAAAGACCTGGCAATCTGCTTCCCTAAGGATTAAAAAAAGCCATTGCTGAGTGACCCTATAGGACAGAGTAGAACTGCCCCATAGGGTTTCCAAGGAGCAGCTGGTGGATATGAACTGCCAACCTTTGGGCTGCACCACCAGGGCTCCTCCATAAGGATTGCAACTTTGGAAACCCTATGCGGCAGTTCTACTCTGCCCTAGAGGGTCGCTGAGTCAGAATTTTGATGGCAATAGGTTAATCCAAATGGAAACAAGCATGACCTTCGGTGAATGTAAGTAGGAGCCCAGCTTCACCTTTGTCTTCACCCAGGAGCCAGGAAGTTGGAGAGGGAGGTTGGCATTCCCCAGACTGCTCCGCCCAGATTCCACTGAGCTGCTGTAAAGTTTCTGTTGTAACCACAGATTCTTAGCCATTGCCCCAGGTGTGCTACTTCATTTAGTAAACACTTCTCATTTCTCATGCTAACTGCCAAGTTAATTCATTCAACTTCTTTTGGGGGGAGGGATAGGGCACAGCCAGAGCTCTGGCGGCACAGCTGCTCCTTGGAAACCCTATGAGGCAGTTCTACCCTGGACTATAAAAACCCAAACCAAACCCACTGCCATGGAGTCAATTCCGACTCATAGTGACCCTATAGGACAGAGTAGAACTGCCCCATAGAGTTTTCAAGGAGCACCTGGCAGATTTGAACTGCCGACCTCTTGGTCAGCAGCTGTAGCACTTAACCACTAGGCCACCAGGGTTTCCCCCTGTCCTATAAAAAAAGGATTGTGATAAGTTGGAATCAACTTTTCAGCAACGGGTTTGGTTTTTTGGTTTTGGAGTGGGGGATAGCCCTCTCTGTGTCAGGCACTCTTGGAACTTATATTTGAGCGTGTATGTGGCAGTTCAGGCAATAAATAATAAAAAATAATAATAATAATACATTTGTTAAAATATGTTCCATTAAAAAAAACCCATTCCCATCAAGTTGATTCTGACCATAGCAACCCTATAGGAGGAAGTAGAACTGCCCGATGAGGTTTCCAAGGAGCAGCTGGTGGATTTGAACTGCAGACCTTTTGGTTAGCAGCCAAACAGACGGTGGCAAAGGTTATCTTAAAAAAAAAAAAGGGGCAGGGAAAAGGAATAGGGATTGCTGGGGTGGAATTGAAGCAGGGAGTCAGGGAAAGCCTCTTTAAGAAGGTATCATTTTTCACTAATTAGATAGTAGATAAGAAGTACTTTGGGTGAAGGGAAAGACAGCACACAATACAGGGGAGGTAAACACAATCAGACTAAACCAAAAGCAAAGAAGTTTCCTGAATAAACTGAATGCTTCAAAGGCCAGCGTAGCAGGGGCAAAGGTCTGGGGACCATGGTTTCAGGGGACATCTAAGTCAACTGGCATAATAAAATCTATTAAGAAAACATTCTGCATCCCACTTTGAAGAGTGGCATCTGGGGTCTTAAACGCTAGCAAGCAGCCATCTAAGATGCATCAATTGGTCTCAACGCACCTGGATCAAAGGAGAATGAAGAACACCAGGGACACAAGGCGATTATGAGCCCAAGAGACAGAAAAGGCCACATGAACCATAGTCTACATCAGCCTGAGACCAGAAGAACGAGATGGTGCCCGGCTACAACCGATGACTGCCCTGACAGGGAACACAACAGAGAACCCCTGAGGGAGCAGGAGAGCAGTGGGATGCAGACCCCAAATTCTCATAAGACCAGACTTAATGGCCTCACTGAGACTGGAAGGACCCTGGTGGTCATGGCCCCCAGACCTTTTATTGCCCCAGGACAGGAAGCATTCCCGAAGCCAATCCTTCAGACATGTATTGGACTGGACAATGGGTTGGAGAGGGATGCTGGTGAGGAGTGAGCTTCTTGGATCAGGTAGACACTTGAGACTATGTTGGCATCTCCTGCCTGGAGGGGAGATGAGAGGGTGGAGGGGGTTAGAAGCTGGCGAAATGGACACGAAAAGAGAGAGGGGAGGGAGAGAGCGGGCTGTCTCGGGGGAGAGTAATTGGGAGTGTGTAGCAAGGTGTATATGGGTTTATGTGTGAGAGACTAACTTGATTTGTACACTTTCACTTAAAGCACAATAAAAAAAATAATAATAAAAAAGAAGGTTTCATTTTGAGTGAAACTTGGAAGAGGTGAGGGAGCATTCCATGCAGATATATCTTGGGAAGCCCTCCAGACAAAGGGGTCAGCCAGCCAAGTCTTGAGGTAGAAGCATCTTGGCATAGTCAAGGAACATCAAGGAGTCGCTGGGGCTGGAGCAGAGCTAGTGAGAGGAAGAGGAGTTAGTAGATAGATAGTAGAAAGGGAAGGAGGGCTAGCTCACTTAGGGCCTGGTAGGTTACTGTGTGGACTTCAACTTTTACTCTGAAGGAGATGGGAATCCATTCAAGGGCTAAGGTGTGACATGATAGGATGAAATTCTGGTGGCGGAGTGGTTAAGAGGAAACCCTGGTGGTGTAGTGGTTAAGAGCTCAAAAGGCTGGCAGTTTGAACCTACGAGGCGCTCCTTGGAAACCCTACAGGGCAGTTCTACTCTGATCTACAGGGTCTTTATGAGTCTGAATCAACTCCACGGCAATGGGTTTGGTTTGCTTGTTTGTTTTTTTTAATGGTTAAGGGCTATGGCTGCTAACCTAAAAGGCTGACAGTTTGAATCCACCAGGTGCTCCTTGGAAACCTTATGGGGCAGTTCTGCTCTGTCCTATAGGATCAGAATCGACTCGATGGCAACAGGTTTGGGTTTTTTTTTTTTTTTTTTCCTGATGGTTGAGAATCTGTGGTAGGGATGGAAGACAAAAGCTGGCCAACCAGCTGGGAGGTGATAGTGCTTAAGGGCTCGACTTAAGGTTGGCAGTTCAAATCCACTAGCCGCTCCTTGGAAACCTTGTGGGGCAGTTCTACTCTGTCCTATAGGGTTGCTATGAGTCGGAATCGACGGCAATGAGTTTAAAAAAAAAGGAGGGGTGGATGGTGGGCAGAAGTGAAGAGGCATGAACCATGGGTTAGAGTGGTAACAGAGGTGAGGATGGAAGAAGTAACCCAATTGTGATAAATAATTACCTTAATGCCGTAGGGAGAGGTGTGGTGTAATGCTTTTATCTGACATAGAGAAAACAGAAAGGCAAATGCGAAATGTCAGTTCAACAATTAACCTATCAAGGGAAATCTATTTCAGTACTATTTTATTTATTGTTTTATTGTAGTACTATTTTAAATCAGAAAAATCTATACGTGCTTTTCAAGTACAAAAACTTTCAGGTAGAGACATTCTGAGAAACCAGAGCCTTGAAGCCATTGAAAAAGCTCGGCTCAAATTCCCTGAAAGTGCTTATGGATTTTGACAAGACAGCTCACCGAGCTACTCATGGAGAAAACGCCCTTAAATAAAAAAAGCAGAGATGAGATTAAAAAAAGAGAGAGAGAGAGACCAAAAGAGGTACAAATAGAAAATAGCTGAAAAACACTCTGCGATGGCACAATTTACCAGAAATCTCATTTGGCATTTCCAGTAAAGATCTCACAGTGAAGTGCATTGCTACATGACACAGACCATTTTCCAACGAGGAAACTGCAATCAGCTGGAATAAAGAGGGACTGAAAAAGCAACACACAATATTCAATGTGTCTGACTGTCAAAGAGATTAAGCACTGCATACCAGAGTTATCTTCCACCTATTATTGTAAGAAAGAGAGACAGACAGACAGACACAGGGTGCTGGGAGGAAGGAAAGGAGGGACCTAGCAGGAAAGAGAAGGTGAATGAGAAAGAGATGCTCTGCATTCATGAAGGAAAATATAATCTAAATCTGAGGATGGGAGAAGCAGAAGACACTCTTCAAATGCCATCAAACAGTGCCAGTGAATATTATTACTGCCAGGGAACAGCATGAGAGAGAATGTTTTATTTGAGAATATCTAAAGAAAAAAAAAAGAAACAGAAATTACATTTAAATGGGACATGTGTCTCACGATGAAAATTTTTTAATGAAAAACAGAAAAGGAGCTTCTGTGAATAAAAGCGTTATACTTTTATTCTAGGAATAAAAGTGTTATGTATATTCCCACGACAAATGATTGCTTAGGAATTTAATAGCTTGGTTTGTAACGCTAAAATGAGATGAGCCAAGCAACAAGATTTAACAATTTATTGAGACTTTTCATTTGACTTTGTCACCAACTATCCATAGATTGTGAGCATGGCGCAGGACCAGGCAGCATTTCGTCCTGTGGTACACAGGGTTGCTATGGGTTGGAACTCACTCGACGGCACCTAACAACAACAACAACATCCGTGACTATCAGCAATATGGCATGTCAGGAACTTATTCTGTCCTTTCCCTCCAACCTGCCATCATTCTTGATACCTCCATATCCACGTTCGGGCCTTTTCAACAGCCTGGCCTCGGATTTTCTCAGCCCCATTGACTTTTTGCCACCCACGGTCATTGGATATCGAATCTGCTCTATCTATAAGATCTTAAATTGAAATGCCCATCCCTGGCCATAATCTCTTGTCATTTCTCCCATTCTACTGAACCTGGTATTTGTCCTCAGAATAACCTGGATTCCCTTCACCCTCAACCAGTGTAATGTAGTGGTTAAGGCGGCAGATTTTAGAGTCAAACTTCCTGGGTTTAAGCCCTGAGCCTGCCCTTCAGTACCTGAGTGGCCAGGGGCAAGTTAATCTCCTTATGCCCTAATTTCCTCACAGGCTTCCTATGAAGGTTAAATGAGAAAACCCACATAAACCTGGCACATATTGAGTACACAGTGAGTGTTAGCTCTTAGTATCATATTCTATTTATTTTCGCTCATAACCCAGTTGGCTTCACTTGTCCTCTATGTAGCCTGGTTGCCAGGGTCATCCTGACTTGCTCCCACTCCGTTTGGTACCAGTTCCTTCCATTGTTCACTTTTTTCATCCCAGTTTCTGCTTGTTTCCAGCCGTGGTGATATCCTGGACACTAACACTAGGCCATTAGGGATACTAGGGGATTTTTTAAGTGTACAATTAAATGGCTTTTAGTATATTCACAGTTGTGCATTCACCATCACGGCCAATTTTAGAACATTTGCACCACCTCGAAAAGAAATGCTGAACCCTTTAGCTATCACCCCCTGTCATGGATTGAATTATGTCCCCCCAAAAATGTGTGTATCAATTGGACTGGGCCATGATTCCCGGTATTGTGTGATTCCCCTATATGTTGTAAATCCTGCTTCTATAATGTCAATGAGGGAGGATGGGCAGCAGTTGTGTTAGTGAGGCAGGACTCAGTCTACAGGATTGGATTGTGTCTTGAGGCAATCTCTTGAGATATAAAACACAAACACAAGCAGAGAGACAGGGGGACCTCATACCACCAAGAAAGCAGCACCGGGAGCAGAATGCGTCCTTTGGACCTGGGGTCCCTGGGCCTGAGAGGCTCCTTGACCAGGGGAAGATTGATGACAAGGATCTTCTTCCAGAGCTGAAAGAGAGAGAAAGCCTTCCCCTGGGCTGATGCCCTGAATTTGGACTTACAGCCTACTAGACTGTGAGAGAATAAACTTCTCTTTGTTAAAGCCATCCACTTGTGGTATTTCTGTTAAGCAGCACTAGATGACTAAGACAGCCCCCATCTCCCCACCACCCCCAAACCTGGGCAGCCACTAATCTATGTTCTGTCTCTATAGACTTCCTCTTCTAGACATTTCACATAAATGGAAGCATATAATGTGTGGCCCTTTGTGGCTGGCTTCTTTCACTTGGCATCATGTTTTCAAGGTTCATCCATGTTGTAGCATGGATCAGTACTTCATTCCTTTTTGGGGCTGAATAACTCACTGTACAGAAACACCACGTTTTATTTATCCATCTTCCAGTTGATGGACATTTGGGTTATTTTCACTTTGGGGTTATTATGAATAATGCTGCTATGAAATATTTGCATTCAGGAATTTAAAAAAATAAACCTCTCCTTTGACTTTTTATCCCATTTCCTACACTAAAAAAAACCAAAGCAAACCCAGTGCCATCGAGTCGATTCCGACTCATAGCGATCCTATACACACACTACACTACTACACTACACTACTAAAAAAAAAAAATACATTATTCCAAATCACCTACACTTTCCTCAAGTCCCTAAACCCTCTCCTGCCTGAAATGTTTTTATGAGGTGAGGCTATCGCCTACTTTACTGAGGAGACAGAGGCCACCCCACCCCCCAACTCTTGTTAGCAAAGAATGCATCTGCACTCATGGTACTTTGTCCCATGTGGATGGAAGCAAGGAAAGTGGCTCCTGCCCCCTCTGCCCCGATGCTCACTCTACCGTAGGGTAGGTGAATGATCCACCTGATTGGTAAATGTCTGTAGAATAAACCAGCACGCACTCATCAGCCTTCAGGCCACTTAGCAGCCAGCCAGCCAGAGTCTGGCCTTTCAGTTGCTCTCTTCCTGGCCGTTAGTGGCACAAGAGTTCAGCTCTACCCCTGTAAGGTGTGGGGAAACCTGCCATTTTGGAAGGGAGTATAATTCTGAAGTCTGAAGGCCTCCAATTGGATGGATCTTGAGGAATACTAAGAAATAAAAAGCAAAATCCTGGTGGTGTAGTGGTTAAGTGCTACGGCTGCTAACCAAGGGGTCGGCAGTTCAAATCCACCAGGCACTCCCTGGAAATTCTATGGGGCAGTTCTACTTTGTCCTGTAGGGTCGCTATGAGTTGGAATCACCTCGACGGCAGTGGGTTTGGTTTTTTTTTTTTTTTTTTAATATATATTTAGGAAACCCTGGTGGCATAGTGGTTAAGTGCTACGGCTGCTAATCAAAAGGTCAGCAGTTCGAATCCACCAGGTGCTCCTTGGAAACTCTATGGGGCAGTTCTACTCTGTCCTACAGGGTCGCTATGAGTCGGAATCGACTCGACAGTAGACGGGTTTGGTTTTATATATATTTAGGGGAGCCCTGGTGGCACAGTGGTTAAAAGCTCAGCTGCAAACCAAAAGGTCGGCAGTTCAAATCCACCAGCCACTCCTTGGAAACCCTATGGAGTAGTTCTACTCTGTACCAGAGGGTCACTGTAAGTCAGAATCAGGTACATATATTTAAGAGATGCCCTGACGGTGCCCTGGTGACGCAGTGGTTAAGAACTACAGCTGCTAACCAAAAGGTTGGCACTTTGAATCCACCAGGTACTCCTTGGAAACCCTATGGGGCAGTTCTACTCTGACCTATACGGTCGCTATGAGTCAGAATTGACTCGACGGCAATGGGTTTGGTTTTTTTTTTTTTTTCTGGTGGTGCAGCGGTTAAGCACTCAGCTGCTTGCCAAAAGGTTGGTAGTTTGAACCCACCAACCGCTCCTTGGGAGAGAGATTTAACAGTTAGCTTCAGTAAAGATTACAGCCTTGGAAACCCTAGGGGGCAGTTTCACTCTGTCACCGAGGTTTAGGGGGTTACTATGAGTTGAAATTGACTCAAGGACAGTGGGTTTGGGTTTGTTTTTTTTTTTCCATGGTTCAGTGGTAGAATTTCTTGCCTTCCATGTGGGAGACCTGGGTCTGATCCCCAGCCAATGCGCCTCACACACAGCCAGCACTTGTCTGTTCGTGGAGGCCTCTGTGTCATTATGATGCTGAACAGGTGGCAGTGAAGCTTCCGGACTAAGATGGACTAGGAAGAAAGACCTCGCAGTCTACTTCCAAAAATCAGCCAGTGAAAGCCCTATGGATCACGAATGTGTGACCCTCAACAGATCATGGGGATGGTGTAGAACCAGGCAACATTTATTTTGGTTGTGCATGGTGTCGCCACGAGCATTGAGACAGATTGGATGGCAGCTAACAACAACACGTACATTTAGAAGTATGTGTGGGCAGAATGTTTTGACCTTGGCAAGTTGTAAAGGCTTTTACTATCAGCAGCCTGGAGAAGCAGCTTTAAGCCTCCAAGCACGTGGTATTCTGACGTTAGGGAAGGACTGCAGTTTATGTTGAGTGGGTATTTTTACAGAGGCAGGCCTCAGCAAAGGCTCACGGAACCACAAGACCCTCAGCTTCGGTATGTGACCAGCGAGTGGTCTCTGCAGCCTCTGGAAGGTGGAGCCAAATGGCCAACCACTGTGTTCTCACAAAGCAAGCCTGCTGCAGGGGGCCACGCAGGTGTAGCTTGGTGTGATACAAAGGCTAGATGCTGGCAGGATGAGATCCTTTGAGGTCTCTGTTGCTTTAAAGCTACAGTACAAGCCAAGTTCTGAATGCTCTTCAGAGAACCAAAGACCTTCTGACTTTCAACTGTTAGTGGTATTCAGGGCAAAGGACAATATTTAAGTGACTAATCTTGAATGTACTTGGCTTGCCCACAGACTCAGGAGTAGAAAACACTCTGAGCATTCCCGACAACTCGGTGGTTGTAGATGGGCATGCTGGCATTTCCTGTGCCCTGCGGGGACATGCCTGAGAAATCTGTGACATTAAAAAGAAGGGGAAACAGGGTCTCAAGGAGCAACTGGCAAGGGTACTGATTCCCACTAAAGCTTTGAGTCCTGGGAGTACAGGCTTTAGGAACAGGCACAGCAGCTTTGGAATCCGCTGGAGACCATTTTCCAGGAGACACAAATGTGAGGGCATGATGAGAATCCTATGTTAGAAGGGAGATTTCCTTGGCATAACGGAGGGTATTTAAAACAAAACAAAACAAAACAGATTCTTGGGTGTTACGCCAGATCTATTGAAATCATTTCTCCAGGGATAGGCTATATGAATCGGTATATTTAATAAGTACCCAGGTTAATTTTTTTATCAGATGAGTTTGTGAGACAACGGTTTAACCTAATTTTATAGCTGGAAGCAGTCACGAAACCCACTGCCACTGACTCTGACTCATAGCAACCCTACAGGACAGAGTAGAACTGCCCCAGCGGGTTTCCACGGCTGTAAATCTTTACAGAAGCAGACTGCCACATCTTTCTCCACAGGAGTGGTTGGTGGGTTCGACTCACCAGTCACTAGGATAGCAGCCAAGCACTGTACCACCAGGGCTCCTTGGAAGCAGTCACAGCAGCCTAAATTTGTCAGACTCAAATTGTCAGCTCAGAAGATATCTGTTGGTGTTCTTAGGTGCCATCGAGTCAATTCTGACTCATAGCAACCAGAGTAGAACTGCTCCATAGGGTTCTGTCTTAGTTACCAAGTGCCACTATAACAGAAATACCACAAGTGGGTGGCTTTATCAAACAGAAGTTTATTTTCTTACAGTTTAGGAAGCTAGAAGTTCAGGGCACTGGCTCTAGGGGAAGGCTTTCTCTCTCTGGTGGCTCTAGAGGAAGGTCCTTGTCTCCTCCGAGCTTCTGCTCCTGGGCGATCTTCATGTGCTTGGCATCCGTCTTCCTCCAGAGCTTGTGTTTATCCTCTTCTATATCTGGAGAGATTGCCTCAAGATATGGCCTACACTAATTCTGCCTCATTAACATAACAAAGACAACCTACTCTCAGATGGGATTATAACCACAGGCATAAAGGTTAGGATTTACAACACGTATTTTGGGGGGACACAATTCAGTCTATAGCAGGTTTCCTAGTCTGGTATCTTTACCAGAGCAGATCGCCAGGTCTTTTTTCCTACAGGGCCACTGGGTGGGTTCCTACCTTGACCTTTCTATTTGCAGCCAAGTGCTTAACCATTGCACCACCAAGGCTCCTTCACAAGATATTACACAAGCAGTATTAGCAGACAGAGCTCACTCTAAATGTAGCACAAAAGGGCGGACAGCTTAGAGCCCAATGGGCAGGATTGGCCATTCATACCCCCTCTAAAGTTGGAGGGTCACATGGCATGTTTTGGAATGTGAGTGGAAGTGACGTGGGTAGAAGAGTGCTATTCTGGGCAGAAATTTTTATTTTTTTTTTATTGTACTTTAAGTGAAAGTTTACAGTTCAAGTCAGTTTCTCATACAAAATCTTATACACACATTGTTATGTGAGCCTAGTTGCTCTCCCTGCAATGTGACAGCACACTCCTTCTCTCCATCCTGTATTTCCTATGTCCATTCAACCAGCTCCCGCCCCTCTCTGCCTTCTCATCTCACCTTGGGACAGGAGCTGCCCACATAGTCTCATGTGTCTACTTGAGCTAAGAAGCACACTCCTCGCCAGTATCATTTTATGTCTTATAGTCCAGTCTAATCTTTGTCTGAAGAGTTGGCTTCGGTAATGGTTTTAGTTTTGGGCTAACAGAGAGTCCAGGGGCCATGACCACTGGTGTCCCTTCAGTTTCAGTCAGACTATTAAGTCTGGTTTTTTTACTAGAAAAGTAAAAGTCTGCATCCCACTTTTCTCCTGCTCCATCAGGGATTCTCTGTTGTGTTCCCTGTCAGGGCAGTCATTGGTGATAGCTGGGCACCATCTAGTTCTTCTGGTCTCAGGCTGATGAAGTCTCTGGTTTATGTGGCCCTTTCTGTCTCTTGGGCTCACGTTTTCCTTGTGTCTTTGGTGTTCTTTCTGGGTAGAAATTTTAAGAGTCAGGGCACAAATTACCACATTCCATTGTTCCTGCTGTGGTGACCACGGGAAAACCTGGCAAGATTCCATCATCCTGGTGGAATACAGTGTGGGGCATTCTGCAGGGTGCACGGAGTATGAGTGAGAAATAAACTGCTGTTGTTTCAAAGGCTAAGATTCTGAGATTCTCTGTTACTGCAGCATAACTCAGCCTAACCTGACTGATACAGTCTTCAAACTCTACAAATTTCTAAGCGTCACAAAAAGACAATATCTCATATACCACTGAGAGAGGAGATAATACGAATAGGTAAAAAATTTCCCCTAGGAATAAAAAATTCAAAGTGTCCAAATTAACTACCTTAATTAAAATCTCCTAATTAAGTTTATGTTCATAGGTCATAGATTCCAGAACCTTATGCCAGATCAACCATCTTGGTAAAGCTAAAACTTAGACCTTTCCCTACCCCTGCTCCAGGGTCTCTGCCCTGTTACTCAACAATACCAAATAATGGCCTTAAGGAACATAATTGTGTCTGGGATAACTACACTAAACCAAAAACTCGCTGTCACGTCTAGTCAATTCTGACTCATAGCAACTCTACAGGGCAGACTAGAATTGCCTCACAGGCTTTCCAAGGCTGTACTCTTCATGGAAGCAGACTGCCAAATCTTTCTCCCTTGGAGCAGCTGGTGGGTTCAAACCATCAACCTTCAAAGCACTGCATTATAGGGCTCCTTATAACTACACTAAAAAAAAAACACACTAGAGACTGAGAAATAGCTTTTTTCTGTATTTTATGGTCTGGGGACAGTGATGTAATAATCTTGTGTCTCATTAGCTTTTTGGTCTCTCAAGCTCAATGTGAGACTTAATATTAAACTAAACAATTTCTATCCAGGCTACAGCCACTTAAAAAAATCCCAACCCTAATCAAACTTCAAGAATCCCACTAATTAAGACTGAGCCAAATACCAAGTGGAGAGGATGAATTCTGGATGTCAAGTTCTTAGAAGTTTAAATCGCAAGGGAAAGAGAATTTGACTTCAGACGTTAAGTCCTCTAGGCTTTAATTTGCAAAGAGTTTTAATCTTTGGGCTTTATTTTTCCCTAGGAATCTGATAACAGGAGAGAGTTTATGGTCAAATTTGAAGTGTCTCTGAGTTGACTGCGTTTTATTATTAAAGTATCTTAATTAATGGTGGCATGTAGTCAAGCCCTCTGATATGTGAGACTGAACAATGTTACTGAATATAATTACTATGCAAAATAGACTAGGGGATGAATTTTCAGATAGGGAGTTTCTTTAATTAATACACTATTTGTGGTGGTTGCAAAACATGGCCCCTAGTGCTTATGCCTGGTCCTAGCAGCTCCTTCCCTGTGCAGGGCTTGGTCCTAGAAGGGAGCTTAGGTTGGTTTGGAGAATGCGCTGGGCCTTGACCAACCTAGCATCATCCAATCTTCCCACGGTCCTTTTGTGTTCACCTACAAAATGGAATTCACAAAGCTTCTCTCCAATTTTGACCACTACCTTTAGCTGGGCCCTGTAAACTTTCCACTCCATGTGGGGCTCCTTCCTTTGGGGGCATCTTTTGGTAATTTGGGGATTCTTTGGTTATCATAATTTCTCCTTACCTGCATATGTTTGGGGACTTCATACCTTACTACCTTGTTGTTGATGTTGTTCATGGGTTTTAGATTTTGCCATCCAAGTTGCTCTGTTTTTGTGGGAAGATCCAGTAATGTCCAAAAACTATGCCACTTAAACCTTCCCGAAATTAGAGCAGAGATAATTACATGTACTCACAGATCCTTTTCATATTCCTACTACACTTCCCTTTCTCCCTCAATTAAGCATGGCCATGCAACCAGCTCTGGCTAGGGAAATATGGGCCAAAGTAACAGGGGAAGCCTGTGACAACTGAAACACGACAGGACTGCCTTGTTTTTCTGCATCTACCAAGTTTTCCATCTTTGACATGGTGCAGTCACCACTTTTCTATTGCTCTATATTTACTAGAAAATATCTGGGTTTTCCTTCTCTGACAGGTTTCTGCTTCCCACGGGTTTCCGCTTTCACAGGTTTTACTGCATCACTTCTGAGCCGTGACAGTGGGATCACTGCATCATTCCCCAGTCTCTCTAACCCTTTGGCTGTGAGTATAGACCCAAGGAGTCCTGGTGGTGCAGTGGTTAAGAGCTTGGCTGCTAACCAAAAGCTTGGTAGTTTGAATCCACCAGCCACTCCTTGGAAACCCTGTGGGGTAGTTCTACTCTGTCACATAGGATAAGGTCACTGGATTAAAACGGGTTTGGTATAGAGCCATAAGGCTGAAGCAGCTTGGATTAATGGATCTCGGCCTAGAGGACAGCATCCTACAGTAGAGTTTGCATTAGCAAGCAATGTTTATATTTTAACTTGCTCTTACTTTGAGATTGCTACCACAACACAAACCCAGACTATCCAGACACTTCCCACCTACCTCCTCTATTAGCACCTTTTCACCTCTTCTTTTGTAAATATGTCCACGTATTTCCTGTCCAAAACAAGCCTTCCCTTGGTCCTACTATTCCTCATATTATCATGTCATCTCCCTCTCCACTCACTGATACAATTCCAGAAGGAAGAGTCTATATTTGCTTCCTCCACTTCCTCACCACCCACTCATTCCTTAATTCTTGGGGATCTGGCTTCTGCTTTTCTCATTCTTCAGAAACTTTTCTTAAAGATTACCAATAACCTCCTACTTGCTAAATCAGGCTCAATCCTATTCAGCCTCACCTCTACCAAGGCCTCAAAGGTTGGTCAAGTGGTTTAAAATCTTTTTATGATAACAGACTCTTTTGAAAATCAGATACAACCTATGGATTAAATCAAGAGAAAAATGTACATACATTTATACACAAATTTTTCATAAGCTTCTGTCATGAATTGAATCGTGTCCCCCAGAAATGTGTCAAACTGGTTATGCCATGATTCCCAGAATTGTATGATTGTCCTCCATTTTGTGATTATAACTTTCGTATATGTTGTAAATCCTAATCTTTGCCTGTGGATAATGAAACAAGATTAGATTAAGTTAAAGAGGATTAGGGTGGTATTGAAACACCCTTACTAAGGTCACATCCCTGATCCAATGTAAAGGGAATTTTCCCTAGGATGTGGCCTGCACCACTTTTTATCTTACAAGAGATAAACAGAAAGGGAAGCAAGCAGAGAGTTGGGGATCTCATACCACCAAGAAACAGCACTGGGAACACAGCATGTCCTTTGGACTTGGGGTTCCTGCGTGAAGAAGATCCTAGTCCAGGGAAAGACTGATGACAAGGACCTTCCCCCAGAGCCGACAGAGAAAGACTTCCCCTGTAGCTGATATCCTGAATTTGGACTTGAGAAGAAACAGCTGCAAACACCCATTAATAATCAGAGCCTGGAATGTACAAAGTATGAATCTAGGAAAACTGGAAATCATCAAAAATAAAATGGAATGCATAAAGAATGATATCCTAGGCATTAGTGAGCTGAAATGGACTGGTATTGGCCATTTTGAATCAGACAATCATACGGTCTACTATGCCATCTCGAAGAGGAATGGTGTTGCATTCATCATCAAAAAGAACATTTCAAGATCTATCCTGAAGTACAACGCCGTGGGTGATAAGATATACGCCTACAAGGAAGACTGTTATTCAAATTTACACACCAACCACTAAGGCCAAAGATGAAGAAATTGAAGACTTTTACCAACTTATGCAGTCTGAAATTGATCCAGTCAGGATGCACTGGTAATTACTGGTGATCGGAATGCAAAAGTTGGAAATGAAGAAGAAGGATCCATAGTTGGAAAATATGTACTTCGTGATAGAAATGATGCCAGGATCGCATGATTCAAATTTGCAAGACCAACGACTTCTTCTTTGCAAATACCTTCTTTCACCAACATAAATGGTGACTATACACATGCAACTCACCAGATGGAATACACAGGAATCAAATTGACTATATCTGTGGAAAGAGATGATGGAAAAGCTCAATATCAGCAGTCAGAACAAGGCCAGGGGCCGACTGTGGATCAGACCACCAATTACTCACATGCAAGGTAAAGTTAAAACTGAAGAAAATCAAAACAAGTCCATGAGAGCCAAAGTACGACACTGAGTATATGCCACCTGAATTTAGAGACCGTCTCAAGAATAGATTTGACACGTTGAACACTGATGACCGAAGACCAAACGAGTTGTGGAAAGACATCGAGGACATCATCCATGAAGAAAGCAAAAGGTCATTAAAAAGACAGGAGAGAAAGAAAAGACCTAAATGGATGTCAGAAGACACTCTGGAACTTGCTTTTGAACGTCAAGTAGCTAAAGCATAAGGAAAAAATGATGAAGTAAAATAACTGAACAGAAGATTTTAAAGGGTGGCTCAAGAAGACAAAGTAAGGTAATATGATAACATGTGCCAAGACCTGGAGATAGAAAATCAAAAGGGAAGAACACACTCAGCATTTCTCAAGCTAAAAGAACTGAAGAAAAAATTCAAGCCTCGAGTTGCAATGCTGAAGAATTCTATGGGGAAAATATTAAATGACACAGGAAGCATAAAAGGAAGATGGAAGGAATTCACAGTCACTAAACCAAAAAAGAATTGGTCAGTGTTCAACCATTTCAGGAGGTAACATATGATCAGGAACCAACGGTACTGAAGGAAGAAGTCCAAGCTGCACTGAAGGCACTGACGAAAAACAAGGCTCCAGGAATTGACGGAATACCAATTGAGATGTTTCCACAAACGGATGCAGCACTAGAAGTGCTCATGCATCTGTGCCAAGAAATTTGAAAGACAGCTACCTGGCCAACTGACTGGAACAGATTCATATTTATGTCTGTTCCCAAGAAAGGTGATGTAACAGAATGTGGAAATCATCGAACAATATCATTAATATTACATGCAAGCAAAATTTTGCTGAAGATCATTTAAAAGTGGCTGCAGCAGTATATCAACAGGGAACCACCAGAAATTCAAGCCGGATTTAGAGGAGGATGTGGAACCAGGGATATCATTGCTGATGTCAGATGGATCCTGGCTGAAAGCAGAGAATACCAGAAGGATGTTTACCTGTGTTTTATTGACTGTGCAAAGGCATTTGACTGTGTGGATCTTAACAAATTATGAATAACTTGGCGGAGAATGGGAATTCTGGAACGCTTAATTGTGCTCATGAGGAATCTGTACATAGGTTAAGAGGCAGTCATTCGAACAGAATAAGAGGATACTGCATGGTTTAAAGTCAGGAAAGATGTGTGTCAGGGTTGTATTCTTTCACCACACCTATTCATTCTGTATGCTGAGCAAATAATATGAGAAGCTAGAGTATATGAAAAAAAATGGGGCATCAGGATTGGAGGAAGACTCATTAACAGCCTGTGATATGCAGATGACACAACCTTGCTGGCTGAAAGCGAGGAGGACTTGAAGCACTTACTGATGAAGAGCAAAGACCACAGCCTTCAGTATGGATTACACCTCAACATAAAGAAAACAAAAACTCTCACGACTGGACCAGTAAGCAACATCACGATAAACGGAGAAAAGATTGAGGTTGTCAAGGATTTCATTTTACTTGGATCCACAATCAACACCCATGGAAGCAGCTGTCAAAAAATCAAAAGACACATTGCACTTGGCAAATCGGCTTCAAGAGAAGTGTTAAAAAGCAAAGATGTCATCCTGAGGACTAAGGTGTGCCTGACCCAAGCCGTGGTGTTTTCAGTAGCATAGCAACAGCTGTGAGAACGGTGCAGGATCAGGCAGTGTTTCGTTCTGTTCTGCACCTAACAACAACAACACATCAAAGTCCAAGGCTCTCCCCATCCAATTCTTCTTCCTCCCCCCTTTTCTTTGACAGGTGTTAGATCAACTTCGCGGTCTGAATGCTTTCCCTACTCAATCCTTTTTCTTCCCCCTTTATCACTCGTAGGCATTACATCAGTTTTCTGGGGCTGCTAACCAAAAGGTCGGTGGTTTGAACCGACCAGCTGCTCCACCAGAGAAAGAGGTGGCAATCCTCTTCTTTAAGATTACAGCCTTGGAAACTTTATGGAGCAGTTCTACTCTGTCCTATAGGGTCACTATGAGTAGGAATCAACTCGATGACACACAACAACAGGGCTACCATAACAAATTACCACAAACTTGGTAGCTTAAAACAAAATAAAATTATTATCACATAGATTTATTATCTCACAGCCCAGAAGTCTGAAATCAAGGTGTTGGCAGACTTGGTTCCTTCTGGAGGTTCTGAGGGAGAATCTGTTCCAGGCCTCTCTCCTAGCATTCAGTGGCTCTCAACATCCTTCACTCCCCCATCTCTGTCTCCATCTTTACATGGCCTTCCTCTCTGCGTATCTGTGTCTCAAATCTTCCTCTCCTTTCTCTCACAAGGACACCAGTTACTGGATTCAGGGCCCACTTAGGCCTTGGACATATCTCTATGGGGCTACTATTCAACCTACTCCAGGCATTACTCTGAAGAAACTCTTGCACTTCTAACTCCATCTCAGTGTCTATTTCCTAGATGAATCAAACTGACGTACCTATAAACAGAAAAACCAGATGTATAAATTAACCTTATTCTCCTAGAACCAGCAGTACCTAGAATAGCCCTTTGCACATTTGTTGTCTTTAGGTGCAGTAAAGTTGTCTCCTTATGTATAACAGAATGAAATGTTACCCAGTCTTGTGCCATCTTCATGATTGTTGGTATGTTTGAGTACATCGCTGCAGCTATTGGGTAGTGCCTTCCAAACTATGGGGCTCATCTTCTAGCACTATATTGGCCAACATTCTTTTGTGATCCATAGGGTTTTCACTGGTTACTTTTTGGAAGTAGATCTCCAAGCCTTTCTTCCCAGTCTGTCTTAGTCTGGAAGCTCTGCTGAAACCTGTCCACTATGGGTGACCCTGCTGGTATTTGAAATCCTGGTGGCATAGCTTCCAGCATCAGAGTAAGACACAAGTCATCACAGTATGACAAAATGACAGACAGGTGGTGGCCTCTGCATATAAACCAAAAAAACCAAACCCCTTGCCATCGAGTTGATTCCGATTCATGTCGATCCTATAGGGCAGAGGAGAACTGCCTCATAGGGTTTCCAAGTAGTGCCTGGTGGATTCGAATTGCTGACCTTTTGGTCAGCAGCCAAGCTCTTAACCATTGCCTTACCAGGGATCCCCTTTGCATAAAAAAAAAAAAAAATATATAGTAGGCCTTTAATAAACGTTCAGAGACTAATATAAAAATGCTTCGGAAATACATGAAAAGTTACACATTGTAAAATTCACATCAGTAAAAATTAAATCCAGAGCACCGAATTAATTCTGTCTAGGAAGGGCATATTTGAAGTTTAATTATTTCACGACCTAGAAAAACTAAGAAATGTGGTAATAATGACTTACGCGTTGAGAAAAACAGCGTGTGACTGCAGGTTTGAATGAGTTTTTTAGATGTAAAAATCTTTTCTCTGGTTTAACTTGAGATTAAACAAGAGACAAAAGTAGTTATTTGGACATTTCTTTATTTAGAAGAGCCACTTCTTTAAAGAGAATATTTCATCTCACAACTGAAAGTAATAATGGGATAAGTGGGCGGGTCAGAATAGTTCTCTGAGACAAGCACTACAGCTGGAGCTTAGCAAATATGAGAGTCAGAATATGAACTAAAAATATGTCCTCCAGATCGCAAAGGTTCTGAAACTTCTTTTTAAATATACTTTATGCCTTGTTTCATGAGACACTTCTGAAAAGATGGAAGGATGTTCCTGTCATAGCAGTGTTGAAAACATACATATAAAGAACCATCACATAATATACCAATTTGATATTCAGAATGTAACGGAAACGCTACATGACAGACCATCTAACACCATCAGTGAAACATAACTGTTCTTCCTGTTTTGCATGGCGGGGAAATTTATAGTGTGATGTTAAAACCAAACCATTGTCGCCAAGTTGATTCCAAGTCACAGTGACCCTACAGGACAGGGTAGAACTACCTCATATGGTTTCAAAGGAGAGGCTGGTGGATTCAAACTGTAGACCTTTTGGCTAGCATTCATAGCTCTTAACCACTGTGCCACAAGGTCTCCAGTGTAATGTTAGAGATGTGTTCTATGTATGTTATGCTGGAGGAGACTGGTTGATTGGTTGGCTTTTGGTCATTGAGTTTCAGTTGTTCAGTGCTAGAGTAATATGGGAATGAAACTGTAACACTAAAGTAGTTTTGAGGTAATAATGAACTATTTGGTTGAAGGCCTGTTCATTTCATTCCCATTTTTAACTGCTACCCAATACAATCAGCCTTAGAAGAATTAAAGAAATAAATCTTAGACGAAATATAACTAGAATCCTCCGTAGAAGTGAGGATGGCAAGACTTAGGCTCACTTACTTTGGACATGTCATCAGGAGAGACCAATTGGTAGGAAAGACATCATGGTTGATAAAGTAGATCAGTGACAATGAGCAAAATCGTCAGTGGGGTGGACTGCCACAGCAGCGAAAACAATGGACTCAGGCATACCGACGATCATGAAGAGGTGCCGGCTTGGGCAAAGTTTGGTTCTGTTACACTTAAGGCCACTAGGGGCTGGAGCCAACTTGATGGCAACTAACACCACCATCACCTAAGACAACGTTTTCCATTCAAAGCAGATCTGGATAAATTCTCCGTAACAAAACATTTAGAAGAAAATTCCATAGTTCTCCTTAACCCCTAGCATGACCTCTCTTCTACCTGCTTCCCATCTTGTACATCGTCTTACCCAAATTATTTTCCTCCTTACTCTACAACTTCCCAGCGTTCTACTTTCTCCTCACACATCTTCTCCACAACCTTCTACTCCCAACTGAGGAAACTGCCTCAAACTTCTCTGAGAAAACAGAACCCACCAGAAGCTGCCTGTCTTCTGATCTCCAAAGCTATGATTCTGTCTGCACCTGCACATTTTCTCCTTCTTTCTCCAGTGTCCCTCCTCCCCATCATTTCATTTCTGCCCTGGATCCAACCTCTCTTACGCCACATCATCATCTCTCCTTTTCTAATGAATTATTTTGATTCCAGAGAAACATGTGTTAGTATCTCTCATCTGTTTAAAAAAAAAAGAAAAAACTTTTCTTCATCTGTATCTTTAAATTACCTGTCTTTTGCTTTCCTTTACAGAAAAGCTTTTTTTTTAAGTAATTTTTATTGTGCTTTAAGTGAAAGTTTACAAATCGTCAGCCTCTCACACAAAAACCCATATACACCTTGCTACACACTCCCAATTACCCTTTTTTTTTTAATGAGACAGGCTGCTCTCTCCCTCCACTCTTTTCGTGTCCCTTTCGCCAGCTTCTAACCCCCTCCACCCTCTCATCTCCCCTCCAGGCAGGAGATGCCAACATAGTCTCAAGTGTCTACCTGATCCAAGAAGCTCACTCCTCACCAGCATCCCTCTCCAACCCATTGTCCAGTCCAACCCATGTCTGAAGAGTTGGCTTTGGGAATGGTTCCTGTCCTGGGGCAATAAAAGGTCTGGGGGCCATGACCACCAGGGTCCTTCCAGTCTCAGTGAGGCCATTAAGTCTGGTCTTATGAGAATTTGGGGTCTGCATCCCACTGCTCTCCTGCTCCCTCAGGGGTTCTCTGTTGTGTTCCCTGTCAGGGCAGTCATCAGTTGTAGCCGGGCACCACCTAGTTCTTCTGGTCTCAGGATAATGTAGTTGCTGGTTCATGTGGCCCTTTACAGGAAAGCTTTTTGAGATGTTCTGCCTCCACATGCTATCTCCACTCTCACCAACAAGTTGCTCTTGAATCTTCTACAATCCAGCTTCCCCGTCCCACAATGTCTTTGAAATTGTGCTCACCAGTGACCTCTATATTGCCAAATCCATTGAACACTTTGGCCCTGATCTTCCTTGATCTTCCAACAGCATCTCTCTCTCTCTGGAATTGTTCTCCAGGGAGAAAAACATCCTCTTCTTTTAGCTTCTATGATGCCACAGAAAAGAGTTAACAGTCCTGGGAATACCATCCTTTTTAAAAAGGGCTTGCAAGTTTAACCCTCGGCTGACATTTCAGAACTTGGATCTCAGGACCATTCCTGTCACTCCCTAAGTGGTACGGGTGGCCCGCTGTGCCTAGAGTGTGTGTACAGTGTGGTTTATGCTGAACATCTGCTTTCCTTATAAGGGTCCGGAATTTTGCAGGCAGAGGGTGCCTATGTGACCAGCACCCAATATAAACCTTGGGAACTGAGTCTCTAGTGGGCTTTCCTGGGCAGAAATACCACACACATGTTGCTACATTTTTATTGCTGGGGGAAGAGTGTGCTCTGCGTGGGCCCTCAGGGGAGGGAAAGAGCACGAAGAAGCCAACACATGGACTCCTCCAGACTCCACCTGTGCCTTTTTCCCTTATGATTCAGCCTTGTAGCCTTATTACGTTGTTGTAATAAATCTTAACCATGAGTACAACTTTATGCTGAGCCCCATCAGTCCATCTAGTGAATACTGGAATGTGGGGGTGGACCTGAGGCCCCAACACCACTTTGACCTAGTTTTCTTTTTCTCGGTTTCCTTGTTGACTTCTGCTCTGTACCACTTGGAATTATTATTAGGGTTTTACTCTCTCTTTTCTTCTCTGTCTATAGTGTATTCTGGGTGACCTTATTTGGTCCCTTAGCATCAAATGTAATATCACCTACATGCTGACAACTTCCCAATTTATATCTCCAGTCTAGTCCCTACTAACTCTAGAAACTGATATTCAAAGGCCTCCTTGAATTTTGGGAAAATTTTTTTTAATGAAAAGAAAACATTGGAGTGGTGGCACTGGCCATTCACTTCATAGGCCTGTGTTCCCTGGGGAAGCTGGCTGAATCTGGTCATAGGACTCCCTTCATAAGAGACCCAGGGTGAAGCTGGCACCTCCACAGTCAGCCCCCAAACCTCCTCACAATCAATGGGGCTTCCATATATCAACCCATGGCAGATACCAACATATGTACCCAGACAGAGGTGCAGCTACCTCAGGACTCACCTGTGAGTCACCTGGAACCCCTCCACCCCCTCAAAAAAAAAAAAAAGTAGAGTGGAGCAGCTCTGGGTGATGACAATGGCCAGAGTGGCTGGGGAAAGATGGAGGACAAAAATAACTACAGATGAGGAAGTCAAAGGACCTGAGAGCCAGGTGTTGACTGGATCATCCATATGAACCCTAACATCATCCAGGATAACAGTAGGAAAGAAGACACTGAGCCAGGTGCCAGGTGCCAATGTCTTCAACAAATGATGAAAGTGACTAGAAAGCTAGGAGATGGTAGCAATAAAAAGGAGTAGAGAGCAATATAATCACACAAGTCTAAAGAAGCTGAGCTTTGTTTTTGTTTTTCGCATGAGGATGGTGTAGCAAATGAAATGCAACTGGCTCAGTAATTAATAGTTCCCCTGCTGAGGTCATCCCCAATGTTCTAGGGATAGAAACAGCCCAGGTTCTTTTCATACCCAGCCCTGCCTATTGTGTAAACAGCTTGAGGGCAGTGTCTGACCTCTTCCAGCCCCACGAGGGGGAAGGAGAACAAAGATCAAGACAAGCTGTTTTACAGTTGGTGGCAGAAGTGGGATTCTTTGCAATGGCTCCATACTCATGAAAGCATGTAACTTCGTAAGAGAAAGAACGAGGGGACTTGGGAAGTGAAACTTTTGATTCATGGATGGTTGCTTTGGTCATTGTTACCTGTAACGTCTGTAAAGCTGCACCTGCAGTGTCCAGGGGCAAAAGCCAGGCCAGATAAGCAGGATGATGGCCTCTGGTTTCACCAAGCCAGAGGCCCAAGGCCATATGCATATGTATGGGAAAATAGTTAAGGTGAACAGAAGACTAAACTGGAATGTTTTAAAAGGGTTTTGTGTTTAGGAGTATGCATTTATCTGAATGTATTACGGATATTGAACGTTTCACCTACTTGATGTTTAAAAAAAGCAGACCTAAATGTATGATAGAAATGAATATTGGGTTATAGATTACAGAGAGCATGGTATAGCTCCGCCTTCAAACAATTCTTGATTGGATATGCTAAAAGGGGAACTAGGGTTTCCCCGAGGGAAACACAGGCGGTTTCAATGCAGTAGCCCTGTATGTACAATGGGGGCCTTAGGTGGAAAACCTGAGCCCCACCCGGATTTGCATTTGAAAAGACATGCAGAACCACCCTGAACTGCTGAGAGAATGGAAGATTTGCATTTGAAAGAACATACAGGAAAAAAAAAAAAGTGGCTGTTTTGCTTTATGAATTTCTAACAAGTGATTTGCTGTTGGATGATTGAGGCAGGAAAAGTCAGTGCCCATCGGAAGACACCCCCATCCAGGACTGGAAGTTAAAGGAGCCAAAAGTAGACAACCTGGTCTGCTCACTTATGGTGACCACCTGGGTCCACTCAATGAGTGGAAGTGGGGAAGTGCACCAATGAAGAGACAGGCTGAGTTTGGACATGTTCCATTGTACCCACTGACCTAGCCAATGGGGGCTAGGAATGAGAGAGAGTGGAAAGGCTGACTGGTCAGAAGTAAAAGGAGTTGCTGGACTCCTAAGTTTACAGGTGGAACCCACTGACCTAGCCCAAGAGGGCTAGGGATGAGTGTGTGTGAAGGGGCTGTCCAAAGTGTCTGGAGGTATGTGTGAACTCTCAAGCCTAAGGTTGCTTGCTACCCATTGTAACCTAGCTTGGATAGCTAGGGATGAGCTGACCAGTACCCCCACCAAATGAAGAGAAAGATGTTTGACACTGTGAGCTGGTATAAATTGTTGCAATTTGGTGGCTTGCTCTGGACTGGACTTTGCTTACGGATGCAGATGCTCAAAGTTCCAACCAGAACAGAAGATTCTTCAAGACAAAAGAACATGCTTGTCTCCTCAGTACTGGAGGAGCTGATTCTGACTCACAGCGACCTTACAGAACGGAGTAGAACTGCCCCATAGAGTTTCCAAGGAGCACCTGGCAGATTCAAACTGCCGACCCTTTGGTTAGCAGCGGTAGCACTTAACCACTATGCCACCAGGGTTTCCATTAATTTGATAGGGATGGGCAATTTAAACACTGGCTATCTAAATCAGGAGAGAGATAAAGGCATGAAGTGGCTGGCTTACATGCTTTCATGGGTGTGCTTACATTAAATGAGGGGGGGCAAGGGGGGACCCCCTCTGAGTAGATTCCTCTTTTCCTGATGGGGCAGGGGAAAAGAGGGTGGGAGAAGACGCTGATAGAATTATATGATTCAGCCGTGAGTGTTGATTGTTAACAGGGTTAATTGTGATTGTAAAATCTGTATTTGTAGAAGATGTAAGTGTGAAAGAGTAGACTAAGGGGGAGGGACTGCTGGACTTGAGTACAGTGGCCAAATCTAAAGTCCCTTAAAGGTTTTGCTATGCTGATCCCTCGTGAGGCTCAGAGCAAGGGAATAATCTTAGGTGAATTTTGTCTGAGGCCAGAAAGCATGAAGACAAGATGACTTTCGGAGAACCTGACCAGATCAGACAGAAACCTGCAGCACACCTGAATGGCTGGTACCTGAGTAAACTCACCCTTTGGATTCTTTGCCCTATTGAAGGATTGTTAATGACTGTTTGGGACTGGTAAAATGATTGGAAGAGGGGAAGTTATCCTCCAAATATGAAAGAACCATGGGTAGAAAAGCCAGGGGGTGGCCTGTGATGGATTAATTACTTTTGCGTGTGGCCTTTCCAGCTATGGTCTTGTAACTCCCACCCAGGTGATAGGGTAGGACTGTGTGATACAGTAATTGTGACCTACCAAGAGGATTGGTCAGTTTTGCCTTAAAAGAGAGCCAATTCCAGAGCAGAGAGGACGGTCTTGCTACCACCAAGGAAGGACGTCCAGGAGCAGAGAGTATGTCCTTTGGACCCAGCATTCTTGTGTTGAGAAGGTCCTGGAAGTAGGAGAGTGAGAGACAGAGACAGAGAGAGCCAGCCATAACCCTGAAGCCAGTGAGAAGTGGCAGCAGGAGAGATCTGGCAGCAGCAGTCAGCTGAGTGGGCTTCCGGGCCCACTGAGTGAGAAAACTGAGTGCCTTTAGGGAGAGACCTAGGGCCAGGGAGAGGCATGCCTGCAAGCACACTTGGGAAGAGGCTATCTTGACGGAAGAACTGTATCCTGAGTGTTCCTGAGCCTGAATTGTAACTGTTACTTCCCTAATAAACCCATAATTGTGAGTAGGGTCTGTGAGTGCTGTGTGGCCACTGCAATGACTTCTTGAACCCAGCAGAGAAGTAGAGAGTGCTGTGTGAGGGATGGCTGGTGTCAGAATTGGTAAAGACGGCGTGCAGAGGAGACTTGTCTGGCCTCTGCCTCATGGGTGTCAGCATGGCGCTGTTGACATTGGTTCTATTTCCCCCTTATGGGGTTGGAGGAGGTCAGGAGTGCCCCCAAGCCGCGTTTACACCTATCCATACTCCACACTAGCTCCCCATCCCCACCCTACCAGATACCATAGGACTGACCATCCTGGAGGAGTCCTACCAGCTTCGCTTGCACAGGCAGAAGGTTGAGCAGACAATGTATATATAAAGAGCTTGGCCGCTAACCAAAAGGTCCGCAGTTTGAGTCCCCCAGCCGCTCCTTGGAAACCTTATGGGGCAGTTCTACTCTGTCCTATAGGGTGGCTATGAGTCGAAATTGACTTGACGGCAACAGGTTTGTTTTAGGGGTTTTTTTTATGCCATTAATCAGCTACTGGTGCTGAAAACTGAAACCACCTGTGCCAACATGATTCAACTGTTTCAGGAAATTTTTGCTCAAGAATTTAAAAATATAACAAATATGGTCACTGTTCGCTTCAGAAAATATTTCAAATCAAGTTTTGAAGGCAAACAGTTTGCTGATCTGGACAACAGCTCTACTATCAGGATAATAGATTGCTTACCTGGGTAACCTGTTGCTATCCAGTCAATTCCAACTCACAGCAACCCCACAGGACAGGGTAGAACTACTCCATGAGGTTTCCAAGGCTGTAATCTTTATGGAAGCAGACTGCAACAGCTTTTTCCTGTACAGCGACTGATGGGTTCGAACTGCACACCTTTTGGTTAGCAGCCGAGTGCTTAACCACTGTGGCACCAGGGCTCCTTACCTGGGCAAAGAGCTTAATTTTCAGACATTTTACTTATCAAGACTTGCTTCCATTACCTCTCCTGGAAGTGTCCACCAGTCCTAAATATTCTGTAAAAAATGTTGCCCAATCCTAATCCCCTGCTTTCAGAGACAAGCCTAAAATTTTTAAGACCCAAACCCCTGTAAATAACCTCCCCAACTGCTCCTCCTTGAGACACGACTAAGGTTTGTCAGGAGTGTGCTTTCTCCTTTGCTGCTGTAAGTTCAGTTAACTCAGCTTTGCTTGATAAACAGTTTTCCCCGCCACTCTATGTGGGGGAGTCAACAATTGACAATCCTAAGAAAGTACTAAGTAACAGTTATAATTCTGTTAAATCTAGATAAAATAAACTTCATAATTTTTGCTTGAGTAGGAACTCAGCCTTTTCCTCCTTTTATTTAGTATAAATTTTGTTTCCTATTTTAAGTGGATTCCCCTTCTGTAGACTTTTTCTGGACAAATCACCCGAGTGGCAAAGACTTCCTGAACCTATAACCATACGTATCTATCTGAACCTCCTTTGGCAGGCTCTACTCTCTCTCCCTGACGCCCTGAAAGCAAGACTCATCGTGTCAATGCTTGCTAAAAATAAGAGCCGACTACACAAAGATCGGATTGGAAATTGATGCTTTCCTAAGAATTTTGTAGGGAACTGGAGGAGGGGACCTCCTTCACATAAAAAAAAAACCCACCTGCTGTCATCAAGTTGATTCCAACTCATAGTGACCCTATAGGACAAAGTAGAACTGCCCCATAGGGTTTCCAAGGAGCACCTGTTGGATTTGAACTGCTGACGTTTTGGTCAACAGCCGTAGCTCTTAACCACTACACCACCAGGGTTTCCTCCTTCACACAGCACATGGCGTTTCTCTTTCCTGAACCCCTTTCAAAATCTCTTCCCAGGTCTCTGTCTGGGGCTTCCAGTTTCTTCCCTCTTCCATACAGCCTCTTAAACAACAAAAAAAGCTCTTATATTGCCCTGAGCAATTTAAACTACCTATAGCTTTTTTTTTTTTTTTTTTTTTATAGCTTACTCACCGTGAGTCGGAATCAACCTGATGGCACTAGGTTGGGTTTTTTGGTTTTTGGTTATAGCTTACCACTCATATTGACTTGATGGCATAGGGTTTGGTTTTGATATAGCTTACAAGCAGCAAAGCACCAAGCCCAGTTGTTAGCCAGACGGGGCCTTCTCTTGTTCTACTACCTGCTCCCTGAAGCCTCAATTTATTTTTCTACAAACTTAACAATTTTACATTTATTCATTCCCCTTTTATGCAGGCTAGAAAAGTTTTATAAATATTGTCAAAAACCTAAAAGCACAGAGAAACACTGTTGCAGGGTAAAAACATCGCAAAGTTTAGTAAAGGAAAAAGAAAGTTTTATTCGGCATACATTCAAAAAGGCAAAAGTGGGAAGTGGACAAGCATGCTGCCAGAGCTGTCTGTCTGAGTCCAAGGAAATATTACAGGATGGACAGGAATGGGAAAATGGGCAAGCATGCTGCCACAGCCATGTCTGCCCGAGTCCAAGGGACGTTACAGAACTGTCAGTATACACTAACATTACAAACGGGCAATCCCATTGAAAGCTTCACCTTTTCACAGACTGGCTAGAAACTGTGATCCTCTATTTTGAATTGTCTTTCTGAACAATCATTAGTACAGGTTACAGTAAGGTCAGGTGGGTCTTCATTGGTCCAATTAATTTTCTATTCACTAAATGCTAATAGAAAAAGGTATGAGTGGAAAAGTCTTTTGTGTTCTGTTCGGTTGGCTCATGTGAAAGTTTCCCTAAAAGATATTTTCCAAGATTACCCTAGCTATTGTCTTTATACCTCGGGGCCCAGTTGGTGAGACCTTGTGAGTCCAGCTCCAGCTGGATCATGTTCTCTATGCTCACAGACAGGGACTAATGATTCCAATATTATTTTCTAAATCAACACCAAAAATTAATGCAGCAGAATACATCGTGAATAGATATGATTCGAATTGGACAGTGTTAACTCGAAGGTATTGGGAAGGCGCTCAGAAGAGTGGATACTGAAAACAGGTTATACAGACGGGTCTGGGCAGGGTGGGGCCCTGGTGGCACAGTGGTTAAGTGTTTGACTGCTAATCAAAAGGTCTGCACTTCCAATCCACCAGCCGCTCCTTGGAAACCCTATGGGCCAGTTCTATTCTGTCCTATAGGGTCTCTATGAGTCAATCTACTCGACAGCAGTGGATTTGTTTTTCTGTTTTTTGGTTTTGGGCAGGGTAGTCTCCCGAAGGTCATTGTAATTCTCCACAACAGCCCAAGGCCTAAGGCAAAAGGATCTCCCCTAAGCTGCTTACAGGTTACTGTTTTATGTGAAGGTGACTTTAGGAAAACAGTTCCCTAAAGGCTCAAGGTTCAAAAGGACCCCTAAGGGCAGATGGGCCAAGTGGGCCACCCCAACTCCATGGACCCAGAAATCTTGATTCCAGGAGAATTAAAACAGTTTGTCAATATCATACATACACCCTGTTTTTGTTTTTTTTTCTTTTTCTTCTCACTTTTCCTTTCTCTCTCATATAGTCCCAACTTTTTTTCTGTTCCCCTTTTCAAATACTACAAAAGAAAATCTGGTTTGATGATTACAACAGTGAGATTACAGGAGACATTCTCCTACTTTCCTGTGTGTCTTAAGCACGTGACTTAGTTTCCATTTGCATTATCTTTTTTACTGCCGTTATGGGAAGGGAACATGGCAGACAGGAGATTAAAAGGGTCATACATACTTCATTTAAAAAGAAAGTATTTTAAATATACTTAGAATAAATCTTTCCCAAACTATAAAGTGGAGAGTGGTTTTAGCTTCTCTCAAACTATCCTCTGGGGTCAGGGACTCTTTTCACAGAGATCCCTGACCCCAGTTGCAAATGTCCAGATTTTCATAAGAGAAATGATCAACCTGGGTCAAACCTGAGTGAGCCTCTAAAACAAGCAAACCCCCTCCACCATGTGGTCAGAAACCCCGGCCTACGGCTCAACACGTATATCCTATAACCCACATGAGCCCTTCTAGCTGACTTTGCTTTTTTTATTAGCAAGGTCTCTAATTTTCCTAAAGCTGAAAAAGTATCATATTATAGCTTATAGTTTTCCATCTCTAGAGACGGAGATATCAGTTCCCCTTTGGAACAGGTTGTTTTGGAGAAATCACTAGAATAAGTCCTTTGATCATCCAAATCCAGCTGTCAAGTGTCTACTTATTGGATTGAGGAAACACTATAAAATCATACCAACCTTGAGTGTGGTCTCTTAACCAACAGCAGCAGCGTCCCCTGCAAACTTGAAAGAACGCAAATTCTTAGGCTCCACCCCAGACCTACTGAATCGGAAACTCTAGAGGTGGGAATCCACTCAACCACTGCCTTATACTGATGTGCTGAAAGTTATCAGTGAGTGTCTTGATTGTAGGCAATAATAGCCGATCTGGTTAACTTAAATGGAAGATGAATTTATTAAAAGTGTCAGGTAACTTACAGAAATGATGAGAAACATTCTCAGATAATGGGCTGGAACAAAGGGAGTCAGGGTAACAGAAACAATCTCGTGAAGGTATTGCTGCCATCACCAACACAGGCTACCACTGGCCTTTGGCATAGTTGCCACCGTGGGTGGGCCACTGCTCCGGATGAATACAGCCGTAGACGCCAGACTGCCTATACCAGAGCCACCACATATCCAGTACCATCCCTTTATTTTGTATCACTTACTTAAGATTCAAAGTACATGGGGCCAAATCTGTGTCACAAGACTGTCAGGGGAGTGAGCAGAGGGTGAATCTCCTCCCTGAGGTTTCTCAAGTTAGAGGTAGTAGCCTACTTCCCACCAAGACCTAGATAGTAGGAGGTTTCCCAAACCCAGTTAGTTGGTTCGGATGCTGGGCAGTCAAAAACAACTGCGCTGTTAAGTGTTCAAGTAAATTAGGTACATTTTTAGCAGGACCAGGTCCTAGCTGAATTAAGTAAATGCGTTCTTTGTATTACTAATTATAGACTTAAGAATTGTCCATAAAACCTACTTTTGGTTCTTGAGAGATATGTCTTTTTATTTAAATATTGGCTTATAGTGGAGTATAAGAGTGGATGGTACGTACCTGTGATGGTTAAGGTTGTGTGTCAACTTGGCTGGGGCATGATTCTCAGTGGTTTGGCAGTTATGATGCAGTTTGGCAGTCGTACAACGATGTGATCACCCCCATGATGAGATCCGATATAAGGTGATCACCTCCATGATGGAATCTACTGTGAGTAGCCAATCAGTTGAAACGGAGTTTTCTTGGGCGTGTGGCCTGTGCTGAATATAAGTGAACATTTTGGTAAGGCTAGTGGGTTTTTGCTGGCTCTGGAGCCTGCAGCTGGCTCCTATTTGTCTGATCTCCAGCTCTTGGGACTTGAGCTAGCAGCTTACCTGCGGTCTTGCCTCCCAATCTTGTGGTTCGTTGATCTTTGCAGCCTGTGAGCAAGAGCCCTGCTCTCTGATCTGCCGATCTTTGGTTCACCAGCCCCTTTGGCTATGTGAATCAAGAGAAACCTCTATCCTGACCCACGGACTTGAGATGTTCCAGCCTCTACAACGGCATGAGCCATTTCCTTGATATAAATCTCTCTGTACGTGTATTTATACACTTTACTGGTTTTGCTTCTCTAGAGAGTCCAGCCTAAGGCAGTGCCAGCAGACCCATGCTGGCTTGACAGTCTTTTCACTGCATGTTTGAGGAAAGACCAAGAATAAAAAACCAAGCCATTGCCATCTTATAGTGACCCTATAGGACAGAGTGGAACTGCCCTGCAGAGTTTCTAAGGCTGTAAATCTTTACGGGAGCAGGCTGCCACATCTTTCTCCCGTGGAGGAGCTGGTAGGTTCAAACCACCAGCCTTTCAGTCAGCAGCCAAGTACTTAACCACTGTGCCTCCAGGGTTTCTTGAGTAAAGATAGTAGAAATAAATGACTGGGCTCTTGATGTTCCTCAATGGTGTTATTTAAAACTGAATTACTTGGATATCCATAAGCGAAAGAGTGAACCTAAGGTCACACCTTATAAAAAATTAACTTAAAATGAATCATGGATTTAAATGGAAAACATAAAACTATAACAGAAAGAAATAGGGGAAAATCTTTGGGCTCTAGGACGGGGCCAAAGAGTCATAAGTTTGACACTAAGAATTCAACCTGTAAATGGAAAAAAAAAATAATTTGGACCTCATCAAAAATTAAAAGCTTTTACTCTGCAAAAGACCTAGTTTAAGAGAATGAAAAGACAACATACAGGGAGAAAATACTTGCAAACCACACATCTGACAAAGGACTAGTATCTGGAATACACAAAAGTCTCGCAAAACTCAACAGTAAAAAACCAAGCAATCCAATTAGAAAACAGACAAAATACATGACTAAGCATTTCATCAAAGAGGGTCTATGGCTGGCAAATACACATACAAAAACACATTCAACATCATTAGTTATTATGGAAGTGCAAATTAAACCACAATGAGGTATCACCACACACCTAGCAGAATGGTTAAAAAACAGTGACAATGCCAAACGTTGATGAGGGTGTGGAGAAATTGGATCACTCACGCGTGACTGTGAGATATAAAACGGCACAGCTCCTCTGCATCATAGCTTGGTAATTTCTTATTTAAAAAAAAAAAAAAACTAAATGTGCCACTACCATACAAACCAGCAATTGTACTCCTAGGCATTTATCCTAGAGAAATCAAAACTTATGTTCATGGAAAAACCTGTAAATGAATGTTCTTAAAAGCTTTACTTGGAATGGTTAAACAAACTGTGGTATATCCATACTGTCATGGGTTAAATTATGTGCCCCCCCAAAATGTGTGTATCCAATTGGTTAGGCCATGATTCCCAGTATTGTGTGGTTATCCTCCATTTTGTGATTATAATTTTACATTAAGAGGATTAAGGTGGGATCGTAACACCACCCTTACTCAGGTCACCTCCCTGATCCAAGGTAAAGGACGTTTCCCTGGGGTGTAGCCTGTACCACCTTTTAACTCTCAAGAGATAAAAGGAAAGGGAAGCAAGCAGAGAGTTGGAGACCTCATACCACCAAGAAAGCAGCATCGGGAGCAGAGCACATCCTTTGGACACGGGGTCCCTGTGCCTGAGAAGCTCCTCGACCAGGGGAAGATTGAGGACAAGGACCTTCCTCTAGAGCCAGTAGAGAGAGAAAGCCTTCCCCCGAGCCGACGCCCTGAATTTGGACTTGTAACCCACTAGACTGTAAGAGAATAAATTTCTCTTTGTTAAAGCCATCCACTAGTGGAATTTCTGTTAAAGCAGCAGTAGATGACTAAGACACATACCATGGAATATTAGCCAGCGATAAAAAGGGACAAACTACTGATACATGCAACAACTTTGAAGAATCTCCAGGGAATTATCCTGGGTGAAAAAAGCCCAAAAGGTTACATCCTGTATGATTCCATTTATATAACATTTTTGAAATGATGAAATTCTAGAAATGGAGAGCAGCGTAGTGATTGCCAGGGTTAGGGATGTGGGAAGGCACAGGAAGGTGGGTGTGGGCTGTAAACGGGTGACAGAGAAATCCTTGTGATTACGGAACTGTATCTTGAGTGTATCAATGTAAATATGTAAATATCCTGGTAGTTATATCAGGCTACAGTTTTTCAAGACGTTACTAATTTGGGGAAGCTGGTGAAGGGTACAAGGGATCTATTTCTTACATCTGCATGTGAATCTACAATTATCTCAAAATACAAAGATTGATTTAAAAAATAGAACAAAGCAACAGCAACAGAAAAATTGAATTACTTAGGTTGAGACAGCCAGACCATACCCTATGGCTAGGGGTGAGGGTTTTCCCATAGAAAATGCTGTGTCCACCACTGACTACCCAGAAGTCCAAAACGAAGTAGCCTGGACTAGGAGACCAAGGATTTACCTTGTTCTCTGGGGCTAAATAGGATTTAGGAGCCTAAACTTTTCAAAGAAAGAGCCCTGGTGGCACAATGGTTAAGAGCTCAGTTGCTAACCTAAATGTTGGTGGTTCAAACCTACTCAGCGCCTCTGTGGGAGAAAGACCTGGTGATCTGCTTCTGTGAAGATTACAGCTTAGGAAACCCAACAGGGCAGATCTGTGCTGTCACATGGGGTCGCTACGAGTTGACTGGACCCCAATAGGCCAGTTCTGTGCCGTCACATGGGGTCGCTATGAGTTGACTGGACCCCAATAGGGCAGTTCTGTGCTGTCACATGGGGTCGCTACGAGTTGACTGGACCCCAACAGGGCAGTTCTGTGCTGCCACATGGGGTCACTACGAGTTGACTGGACTCGACAGCATGTAACAAAACTTTGTGAAGAAGCCTGGAGCGGGGTTTTTTTTTACACATACATAGAAGCATACATGTATGAAAGGGCATTATCAAAAGTGTATAGATCAATAACTTTTAGCATCTTAACACACCCATATAACCAGCTCCCTCAATGAAGAAACAATATAACCTATGCCCCCGAAGCCCCTCTCATGCCCCCTTCCATTCACTGCCCTTCCCTCAAAGGTAATCTCTACGCTGCTTCACCACAGATGAGTCTCGTCTATAAGCCCTACGTAAATGGGATTATACAGAACATGTCCTTTCTTGTCTGGCTTCTTTTGCTCCAACATTACGTTTTTGAGATTCATCCATATTGTCGCACACATCTGTGCATTTCTCATTGCCATTGCTACCGGCATTTCATTGTGCAAATATATCACACTTCATTCATTCTACTGTTGACAGAGGAGCCCTGGTGGCACAGTGGTTAAACCTCTGAGCTGTTAACTAAGAGGCAGGCGGTTCAAGCCCACCAGCCACTCCACGGAAGAAAGGTGTGGCAGTCTGCTTCTGTAAAGACTTACAGTCTTGGAAACCCTATGGGCAGGTCTGCTCTGTCCTGTAGGCTTACTATGGGTCGGAATTGACTTGATGGCAGTGGGTTTTACTGTTGGTAGGCATTTGGATGATCCCTGTTATGGGTTCTTTTGAACAGTGCTACTATGAATATTCAAGTAGATATAGTTCAGTGAATGTATGTGTACCTTTCTGTTGGGTATTTTCCATACAGTGGCTGGATCCTGGGTCCTGGAGGGAGGACAACGTGGAGCAGGCCCTCTTCTTGAATTGAGATGGACTATAGTCTGAGGGAATAGCAAATATTCATGAATACAATATAACCTGGCCCAATTTGTTAATACAACCAGCATCCTAGCCTTGTTCCTGCCTTTAATGGGTCAGCTTTCAAAGATTCATTGTTAAGTATAAAGATCAACAGAAATTCTTAACAGGTTTAAAGAAGTTTTGAGGATCCCTGGTGGAGCAGCGGTTAAAGCACTTGGTTGCTAATCGTAAAGTCTGCGATTTGAAACCACCAATGGCTCCCCAGGAGAAAGATGTGGCAATCTGCTTCCATAAAGATTACAGCCTTGGAAACACTATGGGGCAGCTCTACTCTGTACCGTAGGGTCGCTACGAGTCGGAACCAACTTGATGGCAACGGGTTTGGTTTGGTTTCTCAGTTAAAGAAGTTCCTTTTTATTCTCTAATTTGATAAGAATTTTTATTATGAATGTTTGAATTGTATTTAATTTTTTTTTCCTACATGTGTTGAGTGTTGGTTTTTCTGCATGAAAGTGGTGAATTTTATTGGTAGATTTTCTAACACTGAGCTAACTCTGTGCTCCTGGGATAAACGCTACTTGGTTTCAATACATTATCGATACACTGAAATATACATATATGTATACATACATACATACGTATATCTTGTTGTTAGATGCTGAGGAGTCAATTTCTACTCATAGTGGCCCCATGTGACAGAGTAGAACTGCCCCATAAGGTTCCCTAGGCTGTAATCTTTTCAGGAGCAGATCACCAGGTCTTTGTTCTGTGGAGACCTTGGGTGGGTTCGAACTGCCAACTAACCATTTGATTAGCAGCCGAGAGTTTTACTGTTGCGCCACCAGGGCTCCATACACACACACACACACACACTCTGTATTCGATTTGCTAGTATTTTTGTTGAGTTTTTCTCCCTATGTTCAGACGGGATTGGTCTACAATTTCCTGACCCAGTTTTGGTATGAAGATTAATTTAGCTCTAGGTCTAATTAGAGTCCCTGGGTGGCACAAAGAGGTAACATGCTTGGCTGCTAAACAAAAGATCGGTGGTTCAAGTCCACCCAGAGGCACCTTGAAAGAAAGGCGTGGTGAACTACTCCCGAAAAATCAGCCATTGAAGACCCTGTGGAGCACCCTGTGGAGTACCCTGTGGAGCACCCTGTGGAGCACCGTTCTACTCCGACACGCATGGGACTGCCATGGGCTGGAATCAACTCGATGGCAACTGACTATGAAAAGTTTCTAATTGCCAACTACTAAGGTTTTTTTTTTTTTAAGTCTTCATTATTTGACCTCTAAGGCACCTCACCGTTGACCTCTGCTTGCTCTCCCTGGCTATTTTTGTTATGATGGCCATGCTTCTGTCCTGACTTATCTTTCTAAGCTAGAAGGTTCCTGTTGCTTTCCCGCCTCAGTACTCACAGGATAAACTCCTAACTCCTCAGGAAGCCAGGTGTGGCCATTTGTAGTCTGGTCTCAGCCTACCTTCCCGTGTCTTCTCTTGCCATTGCCCACACTTTCTATGCCCCGACCACACTCTACTCATTGCTCCCTGTCCCAACAGGGGCCACTGCCAACTTCAGGTCTTCCCATGTACTGATGTCTTTGCCTGGACTGCATCTACCACCTCAATTTCAAGACTTCAAACCCCAAATCTCAGCCCCTCAGCCAAGGGTTCCCTGCTTCCTTCAAGTATTTGGTTACTGCCCACAGCACTGTATTCATATCTATCAGCTTTTGGAATAAAATATAAAATCCTTTACCTGATTTACAAAGTCCCACATGCTCTAGCTTACCTCCTCAGCCTTATTTGCTTCTCTTGCCCTCTCTCCCTGAGTTCCAGCCACATTGGTCTTTTCTGAGCTGCTCAGACAAGCCAAGTTCTTGCCCAGCCTCAAGCCTCTACTCATATTGTTTTCCTAGCTGGAGCTAATCACCCTTCTCTTTAACTTCTCATTCATCAAATGCCACTTTCTCAAAGAACTCTTTCTAGGCCTCCCAGGCCCTACCAGGCCCCCGTTCTACACAATCAGAGCACATTTGAGCCTATTAGAGAATTTAACTAAATTGTAACTAAATACTCATAACTTTAGTTGTTTCATGTCTGCCTCCCCCACCAGACTGTGAGCTCTGTAAGAGCAGGAGCCATGCAGAAGGGAATCTTTTAGGAAAAGATGTATTTTACATCAAAATTTAAGTTGTTTGTATTTCTAGTGTATGAATCCCTTTGCCTCCCAGAACCTGTACACATTTTATACACACACACACAAAAAATAGAGACTTGTGTGAATGGCTTGTTGTATGGAAACTATGGAAATTAAGGAAAAAAGAAAAAGAAGCCATGGTATCACCTTTGGGTTGAAGCAGTGGCAGGATAGGAACGACGGAAACCTCTTGGGAAGATGATTATTCAGTGGAACTAGTTAGCAGAAGCAAAAATTTAGAGCCGGGAGTGACCATAAATTACAAGCCCCCCACACTGTCCAAAATTCACCCACATTTGGGAGGAGGCACTGAATTTTCCACAGTCTGTGGAAGGGAGTTCGAATGAGTTTTATCTAGAGATCTTAAGAGATAAAGAGACCTCAGGTGAACGAAGAAAACCAAACACACGAGAAAAATATTAGCCCAAGAGACAAAGGGACCACACGAACCAGCCTGAGACCAAAAGAACTAGATGGTGCCCGGCTACCACCAATGACTGCCCTGACATAGAACACAACAGAGTCCTGAATAGAGCGAGAGAAAAGTGTGGAGCAGAACTCAAATACTAGTAAAAAGATCAGACTTAATGGTCTGACTGAGACTGGAGGAACCCCCAAAACTATGGCCCCTGGATGCACGGTTAACCCAGAACTGAAACCCTTCCCGAAGCCCACTCTTCAGACAAAGATTAAACAAGACTATAAAACAAAAAATACACATGAGGAATGTGCTTCTTAGTTCAATCAGGTACATGAGACCAAATTGACAACAACTGTCCAGATACAGGATGAGAAGCCAGGAAGGGACACGAACTCATCAAACAGACACAACGAACCCGGGGTGGAAAGGGGGAGTATGCTGTCAGATTGTGGGGACTGCAACTAATGTCACAAAACAATATGTGTAGAAATTTTTGTATGAGAAATTAACTTGAGTTATAAACTTCCACCTGAAGCGTAATAATAAAAAAAAATTAAAGACAAAAAAAAGAGAGGTCTCAGCTTTATTGGTTACAGTTTTAATTTATCCATTTACATGTCTGTCAATCCCTCAGACGGTGAATTTCCTTGAGGACAAGTATGGTGTCATTCATCTTATGATCTTAAACTTGGCACACGAGTCACTCAATTAATGTTTATTGAATTAACGGATGTATAATACACTCTGGAGAATTAGGGATTTGATACATTACCCCTCTTATGAATCTATAAATCTCAAAAGAGATTCTGCTTAGTACAAAGAAACAGATTGCAACTGGTAGCATTTCAAGTATCAGATAAAGTGTGAGTGTCTTGCTGGCTATTCAAATTATACATGCAGACAAGCCCATCCTCTGCCTATGAGTAAGGCCCGTTCTATTTCTACAGATAAAAACGGGAGGTAGGTGGGAAGAGTGCACATCCTCTTTGTGCATTAGTTATTATCTCTCCACTGACTGTATTGTTAATTTCTTCAACTGCCATTTGGATACACGATACATCTCTTTACTACGCTTGATTATGAGGGAGGCTGTGAACTCCTACATTTTTCACAGCTTGTCAAAAAAAGAAGAAACACAAAGAGCTTCAGTAGTGCTGAATAACGTTTTTGCATTTAAACACCAACTGGGTATTTTTTAAATAATAATTTTTTTTTTAAATCATTAAATAAATATAGCCTTGTGGATAAGCGTCGCCAATGGCCACCTGTGTAATATGACTCCAGGGACTCTGTGGAAGCTTTTCATAACCCATAATGGTTCCTTTCTGCTCCCAGTGATGCCTGATATTTTAGAGTTAGAAGCTCGTTCCTTAAGGGTCTCCAAGCTCCAGTGGCATGGCTGCCTGACCTAATGAAGAAACCCTCTTAGGCAGAAATGCTAGATTAAAAATAATAACAAAAACAACCAATGACAACCACAGATAAGCTCAGACATAGACAGGAAAATCTCAAGATGCCAGAAACAAAGAGGAAAGGAAAGCCGGAGGGATAAGTGTGTGAGTTGACCCACATCAACTTTGGGGCAGAGTTACTGGATCTGAAAACAGCAAGTAATGTGAGAAAATCTATGCAGGGATTAGAAGTTAGGGCTTTAGACCTAAAAACCCACCAAACCAAACCCACTGCCATCGAGTCGATTCCAACTCATAGCGACCCTATAGGACAGAGTAGAACTGCCCCAGGGAGTTTCCAAGGAGTGCCTGGTGGATTCGAACTGTCGACCTCTTGGTTAGCAGTCATAGCACTTATCAACTGCGCCACCAGGGTTTCCTTAGACCTAAAGGAGTTGAAAAGAAAACACTGTATGAAAGTAGAACCCTTCCATGCCTACAACTCACATAGGATAGAAATTCAAATTTACATTAGCTGAAAAATGAACATAAGTGTTGGTACTGGGTCTGTGATTGTTCCGTGGGTCTCATGCAAACAAACAAAAAAAATTTGCTCTAAAAGACTTTCTTTCAATCTGGGTCACATGGGATTCCCTAGGGGAAAAAACCCTCTGAAGATGAATTCATAATACAAAAAATTATAAAACACAAGTAAATTATCCAACATGAGCAAAAGTCAGCAAAATGTCTAAAACAATTAAAGTTATTGGAACCATAAAGAAAGAATGAAACTCTATAAAAAAAAATAAAATAGTTAGATTTGGAAAATAACTAAATAGAACTTCTAAAATTAAAAATATAGTTATTGAAATTAAAAGCTTAATGGATGTGCTGAACAGCAAATCAGAGAAAGATGAATGAACAATCCAAGAATTGGAACAATCCAAGAACTGGAAATAGCCAATAACATTATCCAGAATGAAATAGAAAGACTTGCAAACTATAAGAAATATGAAGATTAGAATGAGAAGGTACAACATATGTTTAATAGGAATCCTACAGAGAGAAAAAGAGGACAAAAAGTTTTGAGGAATAACTGAAAAATGTGCATAATTAATGAATAAGTCTTTTGATTCAAGAAACACAAATACCATGCAAGACAAATAAAAATAAAGTCATACCTAGCTATGTTGTAGTAGAATGGCAAAATACCTAACAAAGAGAAAAACTATAAAATAATCATACGGAAGTTAATTCTTTTAGGTCTCATTTCTTCTTTATAAAAATTGAACTCTAAAAATACTCTAGATAAAATGAAATAGAGGTTCTATGTTTGAATGAGAAGAATGGATGAAATATTTAAAATTAAAAAATTATATATCCACCCCACCCACTGCCATCGAGTCGATTACAACTATAGGGACCCCACAGGGTTTCCAAGGTCGTAAATCTCTATGGAAGCAGACTGCCAAGTCTTTCTCTCACAGACCTGCTGGTGGTTTTGAACTGCTGACCCTTCGGTTAGCAGTAGATCACTTTACCCACCGTGCCACCAGGGCTACTTAAAAACTATACAGAAAGCAGACAAATAAAACCCCCAACATTTCTCAGAGCCAATATTTTTGTGCCTTCGGTAGTTCCAACATGGTAGGAGTCTGGATATTTGATTTGGGCAAAGAAGTCTTCTAATTCAAATACTTCTAAAGATTATGTTCCTGGCAACAGTGATTCATCCACTTTTGCCAACGTATGTCCAGCCCCAAGTATTAATACATCATATACAGGGAATACCAAGGCGGAGGAAAGAATGACACTAACAATCTGTCTTTATTCTGTTCATTACAAATAAACGGATTATCAAGTAGTGGGCCAATAACTATATCAAAGACATAGCTACGTGATTGATAATTACCTCTGCCAATTCCTCCAGCTGGAGCAGAAACCTCTCACTTCAGAGTATTTTTCAAGAAAGGATTTGCACTTCCTAGGTCTTCCAAGAAGAGTGATTATGGTCTGCCTCCTAGAGGGGTCTGAGAAGAAGCCAAGGTCTCCCTCAGGGTCTGGCTGAAAGGATAATGGGCTGTTTTACTTTGGTGGCGTACCCTGAGCTCCAAGAGATAAAACTCAACCCCAGAATTTGGATTACTGTCTCGAATGATGAGTAGACTAGGTCCCGCACAGACACTTTTGGTCGTCCAACTTTCTCACCTACAAGGGTTTCAATAGCCTTTTCTACAAAACTTCAGGTAGAATAGCAGGAAGAGAATTGATCTCTTTTACTCCAGTGATGTTTTCAACCTTTCCAGTTTAGACATCCATTTCCAGGGAGCCTGACGTCACCTGAAATTGCTTCTTCTTTGAGATCTTAAATCCAAACATTTCTGTATTCCAGGTCCCTTGCTCCCTCTAATTTTTCATATTGTTCATTTTCCGCATCAGTATCTGCAGTTCCTTGACCCCTCTATTTTCTCCCTATAAAACCTCTTCTTTCGTCACTTAGATTTCAACCAACTTAGACTTTATTCAAACCCTGTTGCCGTTGAGTTGATTCTGACTCATAGTAACCCTACAGGACAGAGTAGAACTGCCTCACAGGGTTTCCAAAGAGTAGCTGGTGGATTCCTGTCGACCTTCTGGTTAACAGCCTAGCTCTTAACCACTGCACCACCAGGGCTCCGGACTTCATTCACTCTTTTTCAACTATTTTCAGTTATCTCTCTATATATAGAGGGAGAATACAGTGAGATGATGCAGGTAAAGCTCTGGCCGTTAAAATTACTCAATAAACCCTGATGGTGCAGTGGCTAATTGCTCGGCTGTTAACCAAAAGGTCTGTGGTTTGAACCCATCAGCCACCCTACAAGAGAAAGAGGTGGCAGTCTGCTTCTGTAAAGATTAAAGCCTTGGAAACCCTATGGGACAGTTCTACTCTGTCCTATAGGGGTCACTACGAGTTGGAATCAGCTCAACAACAATGAGTTTTGTTGAGTTTTTTTTAATACTACTACCATCGTTACCTGGAGCCTGGGTAGCTCAGAGGTTAAGAGCTTGGCTGCTAACCAAAAGGTTGGTAGTTTGAATCCACCAGCCACTCCTTGAAAACCTTATGGGGGCAGTTCTACTCTGTCTGTATGGTTGCTAAGATTCAGAATCGACTCTATTGCAATGGACTGTCATTATCAGGAACACAAATGACAATCTACATTGTCATTCTATGTTGTTGCTGTTAGTTGCCATTGAGTACATTCTGACTCAGGGCTACCCCATGGGTGTCAGAGTAGAACTGCTCCATACGTTTTTCAAGGTCGTGACCTTTCAGAAGCAGATTGCCAGGCCTGTCTCCTGTGGGTAGGTTTGAACTGCCAACCTTTCAGCTAGTAGTCGAGTAATACCAGTCAATTATGTCACACAATCCTGAGGATTACTGGAGAAAATCCAATTATTGGATCTTGCACTAAATTGTGCAAACTGATAATAGTAAATTTATGCTTCTAGGCTTATCAGATCCTCATCCACGCCAAGCAATTCTACTGTTTCTCTAATTGGTTTTCTGACTTTTGAGACTAAGCATAGTCCGAGCTTCGCAAATCTCCTACTCACCACTCCCTCCATCGTTTTCATTCTCTTGCTTCACAGAAAAAAATAGAAACCATCAGAAATGAACTTCCTTAACCTTCAGTGACCAAATCTACAAGCCTTCCTGCAACTGCACCTATCTCTTTTCCAGTCGAGTCTGGCTTACCATTAAGGGCCAACTCCTCCACACCCCTTCTACTCTCTATCACCCTTGCCCGTACATCTTCAATCTCTCCACTGGCTCCTTCTCATCAATACTTAAACATATTTAAATTTATCCCACCTTCAAAAATTCCTCTTGGCATTCCAGCTACCTCATCTCTCTCTCTTGTTCTTCCCGCTTAAACTTTTCAAAAAGGTGGTCCACTTTTGCTGATTCTATTCACTTCCTGTTCATGCTTTGTCACTGTAATCTGGCTTCAATTCCTGCACACTACTGAAACTGCTCTTGTCTGATTTATCAATAAGTCCCCTTCTCAGATTTTATTTCATTTGGCCTGTCAGTCAAGTTTGGCATTGTTGATCACTTCCTCCATCTCAAACACTCTCTGGTTTCAGTGACGCCCACTCTCCTAGCTTATCTGACTGCTCCTTTTGAATATTTTTTGTGGTTTATCTCCTCTTCCTCTGCCCATCTTTAAATGGTGGAGTTCCTCAAAGTCTGGCAAGGACCCTATTCTTTTCATATGCTGTATCTCATCAATTCATATGTGAAACACACCATCAATGGCTCATAGGCAAGTTCGAGTAGAAGCTGATGAGAACAAGTCCACAAGAGCCAAAGTACAGCCTTGAGTATATCCTGCCTGAATTTAGAAGCCATTTCTCAAGAATAGATTTGACACGTTGAACACTAATGACCGAAGACCAGATGAGGTGTGGAAGAACACCATACATGAAGAAACAAGAGGTCATTAAAAAGACAAGAAACACAAGACCAAAATGGATGTCAGAAGAGACACTGAAACTTGCTCTTGAAGGTCAAGTAGCTAAAGCGAATGGAAGGACTGATGAAGTAAAAGAGCTGAACAAAAGACTTCAAAGAGTGATTCGAGAAGACAAAGTAAAGTATTATAATGACATACGCAAAGACCTGGAGATAGAAAGTCAAAAGGGAAGAACACACTTTCATTTCTCAAGCTGGAAGAACTGAAGAAGAAACTCAAGCCTCAAGTTTCAATACTGAAGGATTTCTACGAGCAAAATACTGAACAATGAAGGAAGCTTCAAAAGAGAATGGAAGGAACATGCAGTCATGGTACCAAAATGAATTGGTCAACATTCAATCATTTCAAGAGGTAGCATATGATCAAGAACCAATGGTACTGAAGGAAGACGTTCAAGCTGCACTGAAGATATTGGTGGAAAACAAGGCTCCAGAAATTGACGGAATACCAACTGAGATGTTTCCACACATGGATGCAATGCTGGAGGTGCTCACTCATCTATGCCAAGAAATTTGAAGACAGCTACCTGGCCAACTTACTGAAAGAGATATATATTTATGCCTATCCCAAAGAAACATGATTCAACCAAATGTGGAAATTATCGAACAATATCATTAATATCACATGCAAGTAAAATTTTGCTGAAGATCATTCAAAAGCGGCTGCAGCAGTGTATAGACAAGAAAACGCAAGAAATTCAAGCCATATTTAGAAGTGGACATGGAACCAGGGATATCATTGCTGATGTCAGATGGATCCCAGCTGAAAGCTGAAAATACCAGAAAGATGTCTACCTGTGTTTTATTGACCATGCAAAGGCATTTGACTGTGTGGATCATAACAAATTATGGATCACATTGCAAAGAATGGGAATTCCAGAACACTCAATTGTGCAGTCGTTTGAATAGAACGAGAAGATACTGCATGGTTTAAAGTCAGGAAAGGTATGTATCAGGGTTGTATCCTTTCATCATACTTATTCAATCTGTATGCTGGGCAAATAATTCAAAAAACTGGACTATATGACGAATAGGGCATCATGATTGGAGGAAGACTCATTAACAACCTGCGTTATGCAGACGACACAATCTTGCTTGCTGAAAGTGAGGAGGACTTGAAGCACTTACTGATGAAGATCAAAGACTACAGCCTTCAGTATGGATTGCACCTCAACATAAAGAAAACAAAAACCCTCACAACTGAACCAATAAGCAACATCATGATAAATGGAGAAAAGATTAAAGTCGTCAAGGATTTAATTGTACTTGGATCAACAATCGACACCTATGGAAACAGCAGTCAAGAAACCAAAGGACGCATTGCATTGGGCAAATCTGCTGCAAAAGACCTCTTTAAGGTGTTAAAAAGGCAAAGACGTCACTTAAAGAACTAAGGTGTGCCTGACCCAAGCTACGATGTTTTCAATCACCTCATATGCGTGCGAAAGCTGGACAATGAATAAGAAAGACTGAAGAAGAATTGACATCTTTGAGTTATGGTGTTGGGGAAGAATGTTGAATATACCATGGATTGCCAAACGAATGAACAAATCGGTCTGGGAAGAAGTAGAGCCAGAATGCTCCTTAGAAGCGAGGATGGCAAGATTTTGTCTCATATACTTTGGACCAGTTATCAGGACGGACCAGTCCCTGCAGAAGGACATCATGTCTGGTAAAGTGGAGGGTCAGTGAAAAAGAGGAAGACCCTCAACAAGATGGATTGACACAGTGGCTGCAACAATGGGCTCAGGCATAACAAGGATCATGAGGATGGTGCAGGACTGGGCAGTGTTTCCTTCTGTTGTACACAGGGTCGCTGTGAGTCGGAACCTAACAACGATATCTCATCCCCTCCTATCCACTTGTGTGGTAATCCATATTACAGTTTAGATCATCCTGCTGATCCATATCTCAAAATATGTAACCATCCCAAAAGCATTTTGCTATTTCTGCCTCCAAACCTGTTCTGCTCTGGCGTGCTCTCAACAAAGGGCTTCACTACACAGTCCCCCAAGCCAGACATCTGTCATCCTCCTGTCTCTTCCCTCTTTCACGCTTCATGTTCAATCAACTACCAAGCCTCAACCATTCTACTTCCTGAAATAGCTCTCAAAACATTTCACCTGACAACGAGGCCATTCCTCTGTCGTCCACATGACTGCACAGTTTTTTAACCAGTCCTCCAGTTCCAACATTGTCCAACCCAAGCAAAGCCAGTGATTCTTCTAAAATGCGAATCCTATCCTGCCACTCCTATGCGTAAAATCTTTCCTTTCCTGTTGCCCTTAGGATAAAGATGTAAACCCCCTCGGGCTTTTGTCAGTCTCATTTCCACACTCTCCTTTCTTGCGAGCCATCTTCAGCCATCCTGAACTTCTCTGAATTCCTAGAGTGCTCCCTGTATATTCAATTCCTACCTATTAAGTTTCACTCCCAGGAACCCACCTGATATCCCTCCAGTTTGTGGTCCTGGAGTTCCCGAGGCACCCTGCACTTACACAGCCATTAAAAGCTCTGTCTCTGAATTGCTCAGTCACTAGTCCGCATCCCCATTTCAAAGTCCCTGCAGGGCAGAAGGCAGGTGCTCTTATACTGATTCAATTACTATTTGGTGAATGAATAACCATTGTTTTTCTTTGGGCTGATGGCGGCCGGGAGAATTCCAGAAAGACGGGGGCTTGGAGGGGACAGAATAAAAATCTCTAAGTTTAGCAAGCGGGATGCACGCAAGGCACCGAGGCTTTTCCGTCAATCCTCGAAGCCCAGAACCGGGAGGTCCTCGCCCCTGCCGCAGGCACGGCGACTCGGGCTGCCGAGGGCAGGGAGCGCGCGACCCCAGCGAGGCAGGACAATAGCCCGGAATTCGGCCTCGCGTTTCCGGCGGGCGGGCCGGCCTGAGGCTCGGCTGTGAGGCCCGGGGTGAGGGCTCGGCGCCCGGGCGGCGGCCACCGAGGCTCGGCGCCCTGGGCTCCCGCTCCCGCCGCCGCCGCGGCCCCGCCCCGCCCCGCCCATCGTGGCCACGCCCCAAACCGCGCCCCGCCCCGGAAGTGACTTGAGGCCCTTCCGGAACCTCCCGGCCCGGCGACTGCAGCGTCACCAGCCGAGCCGGTGTGGGGCGGGCGGAGCGGCCGCTGCCGCCACCAACGAACCGGGGACCGCGCGGAGGTCAGCGCGCCGGCCAGGGGAGGGGGCCCAGCGGTCGGGCCGAGGGCGACGACGACGCGGAGGAGGCGGAGCCCGCAAGGGGCGGGGGCCGGGGCGGGCGCGGGCGGGAGGGGGCGGGGGTGGCCCGGGGCTCATGGAGCCGGTCGCGCTGGCGGGCGGCGGGGACCCCCCGGAGCCGGGCGGGCGCCCCGAGCCGGGCCCGCGGGCCTTCGTCCCGCAGAAGGAGATCGTCTACAACAAGCTGCTGCCCTACGCCGAGCGACTGGACGCCGAGTCCGACCTGCAGCTGGCCCAGATCAAAAACAACCTGGGCCGGGCGGTGCAGCTGCAGGAGCTGTGGCCCGGGGGCCTCTTCTGGACCAGGAAACTCTCGGCGTAAGTGCCAGGCCTGCGGGACGGGGACGGGGACGGCACCGAGGGCAAGGGCGGCCGGCGGCGCCCCTTTGTCCGGGACGCCTGGACCCCGCGCTCGGCTGCGTTTCGAGCCGGTGGTCCCGGTGCTGTGGCACCAGCCAGAGCCGCTGCAGAAACCTGGGAAGCCCCCTTGCCTCTTCCCTGCCACTTTCCTGCGGGACTTCCATGGTTCTCCGAGCTCCTCCGCCCTCCGCTCCTCCCCCAAGGGTTTGGGTTGTTGTCTTCCGACCCACAGGGCTCTGGGGAGCCGGGGGCACCTGACTGGCCCCAAGAGTCCTCCGTGGACCGTTGCCCATGGCCGGTTTGGGGCTGTACAGACACAACTCGTCTTCAGGGGAGGGACCTCTTGGCTTCCCCCGAGCTTCCTCAGGTTCTCTTTCCCCCAAGGTACTCACCTCCTCACATCCCTCAATTCCCATCTAGTAACTTTTCTGCCCGCGGTTTCTGAATGCGAAGGAGACCGGAAGGAAAGTTCTGGGTTCTTCTTTTCTGGGCCTGCTCAGTCTCTGTGGAATCATCCCTCAGCCCATCCTTGGGCAGTGCACTGGCTGTAGACTAGAACCGACAGCTGAGTTAGTGTTGAGTCTCGAACCCGGGAAAACTGTACGTTCCGCCGTTGTTGACATTTCCTTTGAAAAGACCTTTATAATACTAAGGAAGACAAGGAAGAGCCCTGTCCAGTGCTTTCTTAGCATCAGGCTCTGTCAGTTTTCTTTCCCACCGCCCCCCCCCTTTTTTTTCAAATTGTGTTTTAGTTTTGTGTCAGTTTTTGGGTCATTCTGAGGAACCTGGATTGCCTAAGTGAGTTTCAAGAGTTCTATTTTGTTGATTTGTTTTTAGTAAACTAGGTCCAAACTATAGTGTCCCTGAAATTGGGGTGGGGGGGGAGAGTAAAAATAGATAGTGGGGGGAAAAGGTTAGAGACTTTATTTGCTAGAAGTGCATCTTCACTGTGTTGGAAGAACTTTTTAAAAAAGAATCTTGCGGTGTCCTGTTTGATAAACTGTACACGAAGTCCTGCTAACTTTGTAGGTCGATGCCTGTGGATACAGACGGGCAAACGCACACAAGACAGAAGTCACTTGGACAGTGTTTACCCAAATCTGCTGAGTGTGCTGAGTGATGACTCAGCGTTTTGTAATGCATTCATCATCTTTCCATTTTGTCACATGGGATGGCCCTTACCTGCCAGTTATTAGGGGCTCTCTGACAAATTTGTTGCCTTTTAGGGGAGGACTGGGAGTAATTAACCTTTTTAAATAAAAAGAAGCAAAACTGAAGCACTTAATTTGTCCTCTACAAAAGGTGACCATAAGATGTCGAGGTTAACAACCCTCCTCTTTAACTTAGAGTGTAAAAAAGTTTGTGGCGTTAGGATCCGGAGGAAACTTGGAAAGAAAGGACTCCAGCAGGCAGAGAACTGCTTTTCATCAAAAGGGGAAGATGAGTAAATGATTAAAATCAAATGATGGTTTTCATGTGAGCTCCCTAGCTGTTTGGTCCTCAGGCACACTAAAAAGAGGCAGTTGCAGTAAACGCCCGTTTTCATCACTTGCGTTAGGTCTGCCAGAGAGTACAGTTTTTGTGGACACAAACAGCTGGTTTCAGATTTGTGTGTATAAATAGGCCAATGTGTGAAGCATATCTGGCTTGGATTTTTGAACCTGGAACCTACAAAGGCTCTGCACAGTAAGGCATTGTTGTCTGAAATCTTTATTGTTACCGGGTTTGGTAAATTAGCACCTAGGGTTTTGTTGTTGTTGGCCTTATTTGATAAGAGGAGCTTTTACTAGAAAGGGCTACAGTGGAACACCCCTGTGTGTTTAGGGCAGGATTGCAGTTAGATGGCTTAATGGTGATGAGCCCTTTAGTCATGTGTGTCTAAATAACCAGCAGGAAATGCCATCAGGTAGAGCTTTATTTTGGAGCAGTGGTGAAATGCTGCAAGCTGGTTCCTGGGATTGCAGTATGTGACATTTTGGGGCAAGTTGTGATCTTGGTTGTGTGTTTTTCTCGTAAGTCATATGTTAAGGTGACCTGTTTACAGACGTGCTTGCTGTGCTTTAAGACCTGCGTGCTGCATAAGTGTGTATCTAACGATGCCAAAACGTGTGACCATAGGTATCATATTTAGGACTTTATAGAAAGATGGAAACATAGTGACGTAAATAAAATCTGGTTTCTGCCACTCGCTCCTCCACTGCGGGGAAGCTCCTTAAGCCTGTATTACAGTTTCTTATAAGTGTAACGAGGGGGTTGGACTAAATAATTCCTGAGAACCCTTCCTGCCCGAGTGTTCTGTGATTTTATTTTTATATCCTGTAAAGCCTCAAGTAATCCAGAGTGTATTTTTCTACAAGGACTGTTTGAACAGTTTGTAAAGTACTGGAAATACTTGCATAGATCAAGAACTTTCCTAAAGAAGACCAGGGTGTAAATGCTGCTTACAGGCCCTGGAATTGGATCCACAGCCGGAGACGTGCCCCTTAAGCTGGGTGTCACGGGTCTGGGTGGAGCTGAGTTTTGAGTTGGGAGACACTCTTAATCTGCATTGGCCCTCCCTCCGCCTCTTTTGACTTTTCACCGCATTTCGGTAGTTAACGTAATTGTTTCAATCCATCTTGAGATGTGAAGTCTGTCTATCATCTCTGTTAAGAAAGGTTATTTCTGTGTGTTATAAAAATTGGCCCTGTAATGTAATACAAGCTGTTTTGCAAGCCAGTTTAAAGGATTAAAACTGCCTGTTCAAGAGCGATTTTGTGATGTAGTATGTCACAGGGCCAGTCTTCAAGAAGGGAGGAAATAAATGAGAGAAGGGAGGCGTAAATTAGTGGTTTTCGGAAAAGGGCAGTGGAAACAGCTCTTGGGTACCTTCAGTGAAAGGTGTCAGTAGATAGCTTGTATGGCCCGAGTAAGAATGAAGGGAACTCAGCTTTTCTCCTCCTGCCTTTCCGGACTTTTCACAAGAGGCAGTGAAATCTAGCCTGAAGACCTCAGTCATCTACCTGGCTTTTTGCCGATAACCTCATCCGCTTGTAGTGCTTACCCTCGGCCTCTCGTAGCTTTAGGTTCTTCATTTGGATGGAGGATGTTAGACTTAGTTTTTCAACCTTTTAAATTTTAGCATCGGACTGCTTATAAAAACAAAATGTTAAACAAAAAAGTGGGCTTCTCGGGCAGATGAAAACTGCATTGATTTTTTTTTTATTAATATTTTTTTGATAAGAGAAGCCTGCTCCAGGCATCAGAGCAGCAAACTGTTTAAAAAGTTCCTGGGCTTAAATGGCCCCGAGGGCCTTTCTGGCTCGGTGTCCCTTTAAACTGGCCTGGAGGAAGTGAGGAAAGGGGAGGGAGAAGGAGTGAATGGGCGACTGTTTCCTAGAAGCTTACCCCACCCGCGCTCACTTCTCTTTTCCGTTCTTTCTTAAACAGAATTTTGATTTTTGTAAATGTGTGTGTGGATTTGGTGTCATATGAAGCAAATTTAAATCCTGGTTTTGTTACAGTAAAATGTACTTGATGCCGCTTTGCAGTGACCTGACTATGTTACACTGAGAATCATCTCCTTAGCTAACTAAACTGTTGATCCCTTATAGAAGGAAACCTCAGTTGTCTGTTACTGAGAACATCATGTACCCTTCCTGGCAGAAGTTGGATTACCCCAGCTGAAACCACGTGATGTATTTGATTAGATTATACAACCACCAGAAATGAAAGTTTAGTCAAGGTGGTTGTTAGCTGCTGTCTAGTTGGCCCCCAACTTATAGTGACCAAATTGACAAATTATCACATTCATCAGTGATAACCAGGTAGGAGAAGTGGTAGATGAAGATGTTCAGAAGTGACCGCACTTAAAATGGGAACCAAAATGTCTTTGTAGTGGGCAAGTTGATTTTCCATGGGGGGAGGGAACACATAAGCAGTTTTGGGGGACATGGATGTTTCTGACAAAGTTTTATAACATCACAGTAAAGTATCCTTTATTGTTTATTTATTTGGTAGGACTGTCATACTTATGGAGCCCTCGTTGCGCAGTGGTCATCAGTTCAAGTCCATCAGCCACTCCTTGGAAACCCTGTGGGGCAGTTCTGCTCTGTCCTGTGGGTCCTCTATGAGTTGGAATTGACTCGACAGCAATGAGTTTGGTCGTACTTATGTAGCATTTTCAAAATATTTGAGGCCTCTATCAGTTAACCACTTCTGAACACCATGTTAGTTTTCATGAGTTAACTGAGAGCTTCTGCCACAATCTCATTTGTCAACGGATATATCTGATTTTGATTTGTACAATTTTTAAATATTTATTGAAACATTTGTTTGCTTTAAACCTTTGTTATAGAAAATATCAAACATATACAAAAGAAGACATAGTAATGAACCCTACCCCTGTGTACCCATCACCCATCTTCAACAGTTACAAATTCATGACCAGTCATGTTCTTCCATCATCTCCCTTCATTATTGTGAAGCGTATTACTTCATTCGTCAGTGTTTCCACTGTGTGTCTCTAAGAGAAAGGGCTTAAAAAAAAAAAAAACCCACAGTTCCAATACCATTATCAAACCTAAAAAAATGAATAATCCGGTATCATTTTCATCAGCCTCGGGAAATTGTGCTTCTCTTGCAGCAGTTGTTAAGTCACTTCTGAGTTTGCATTTCAGTTGCATTGTTTTGCCTGAGACTTATCACAGAGACCTCATGGACAAAGATGAAAATAACTCATTAGTCAGCATTTCTATATTATGGCATCTTTTTTCCCCCCATGCTCTTAAATTTGGAGACTTAGAATCAGTCCTGGGATAACAAGTACTCTTTGAGTTGCCTCCACGGTCAAAGTGATGACACTGAGACTCAGAGGTTAGTGCGTAATTTGATAGAGTAGTGGAGGCAGAATGCAGCCTTCTTTGAGCAAATTATTTTTTCAAATGCCTTTTTGGCTTGGCCAGACACTGACTTGGCACTTGGGTTACATCAGTGAAAGCTTTCTGCCCTCTGGAAGTTCCAGTGTGTGTTTTCTCTCTGTACATTTCTGTTCATTTAGGACAGACCAGACAAGGTGGCAGCTGCATCAGGAAATTTGGAGAAGGAAAATATGAATTCTAAATATACTACCTGTACTTGAAATCTCAAACTGGTGTATTTTAATGCCTCGCACCGAGGCACAGGGGAAGGCAGTTAAGAGAAAAACAACTGTTACCCTTCTGTTCTTCTGAGATCCGAGTGTGTCATTATGCAGACAATTTCCCAGGTGTTCTTGCTGCAGTGTTACAAGATACAGTGGGCTTTGAAATACACATTTTTAATTGAAAGATAGGCAAATTTAGTGTTCGGAGTTTTTGTTATTTTTTCATGGGAGCTTGTTAGTAAACAAGCACACAACTTATAAACCAGTTTTTCTCAGGGTGTAACCTGGAAAGCATCTTTTTTCTGTTCAGTGAGAGACACCCCACACCCCAATTTTTTTTTTTTTTTTAAACAATCTAAATCTATTTCCCCCTTGCCTTTGTAGAAAATTAGGTCAAAGTTTCATTCATTCTGTGTGAACAGTGAATTGAGAGCATAGTCATAGAAGCTCAAGCAAGCAGGCAAGCAAACAAACGCCTACATTCATTGAGATGGACGCTGGAGTGTTAAAAGCAGTACAAACCATAAATGTGCCCGTTGGGAATCTTGAGGTTGGCTCCTGCAATACTCGGCTTATACTTAGCATTTCTTTCCTTTCAGTGCAGTCTGTCTTGATCCCTGGTCATGATTTAGTATTCTTTGCATACGACTTTTCCTCCTGTACCTTGAGATCTGTTCAGGTCAATGTCTTCAGTAGTCACCTCTCCTCCTCTCTGTCCCCAGCATGTATACAGTGGCAGCTACATTCACAGACACTTACTAATATCAGACTTAACTTTGATGTTCTCTGTAATCTAGCAAGTATACAAATCAAAGGAATTGTTACTTTTGTAGTCAAAATGGAGAAAATTGATCTGGGATGTGGTCTTTTTTAATATTGGGTTCAAAGGAAATATTTAACCAAAGGAGCGGAGAGAAGGAGGCGTTGGGTTAAGGAAGGGAGTGGTGTGTTTCATAACCCAAAGTGGAAATGGGGTGGGGGGAGGGCTTAGCAACGCTAAGTAGAGGAGAAAACATATATTGGTTGCATCAGGGAGTTGGACTTGAGAACTTCGTTTTTAAATAAATGATTGTTTCATTAAAAAAATGTGATACCGTTACAGGTAAGTATTTAGTTTTACAAAATCTAGAGTATAATTATTAGGATTTTTGGTAGATGAACTGTAACATTCTGGGTAGGCATTACCTTTTTAATGCTAATTTGACTAACAGCCAAATTAAAAAAATAAAATTTTTCACAATATCTGGAGCCTAAATTTTGAGTTTAAAAATACAGGAAGAGCTTTTTTTCCTTTCCAAGAAAGAACTAACGACATTGCAGCTACGAAATAGCGTAAGAATAGTATTGTACTTCAGCCAGGCTGGTGGTTGCTTAAGGATTATTAAAAATGCCTTATAATCCGACGTCCGGCAGCATAAATGGAATGTGTAGTCATCTTTGGACTCTTCTGTGTGGGTGGTGTGTTTCATTTTCTGACAATTTCCTTTTTTTAAGCCAAGGATGAAGCGGAAGTTTTTAGAGCAAGAAATTTTATGAACACAGTCTTTTGCATGTGAGTGTGTATTTTCAGGCACATACTCTTTTTCTTATTTCTCTTTTCAAATGGATTTTGAATGGAATTGGGAATTTTGGGCAGATTCCTGAAAGGTAGATTACTTCCAGAGGTCCCAGTAGATAAAATGCTGTCAAATTTCTGTCATATACCAAAAGATCTCTAGTCTGTGTACAACAGGAGAAAAGTCACTATTTCTAACAAATTCAGGAATGACTTAGGTAAGTGATTTTTTTTATTCATAATTTAACAGGCAGAAATATCTTAAGACCTTATCACCTTTTTTGTCTTACAGTTTTTTAACTCTGTGTTCATTTATAAGTGTTATACATAATTTTCCAAATATGAATTATGACCAAAGGGTTGTGAGATCGATTTAGTAGGTCTTGAACAGTTTTTTTTGGGGGGGGGGGGTGGCATTTATACTTACTGTAGGGTCGCTATGAGTCGGAATCGACTGGACAGGCATTGGGTTTGGTTTGGTATGCTAGAATCATCAGAGTGAATTTGAAAGTACTAAGAATGAATGTTGTTCATGGCCTTTGTTCAATTTTATATGTATATGTGTGTGTACGTGTGTACTGGGTTATGATATGTTTGTTACAGTGGATTGTGGCCAGAAATTCTTGAACACTATTGATTTAATACAGGTGTCTTTCTGTATTTCAGATCACATAATCAACACCTACTTCCTGAGATAAACCCACTGCTGTCAAGTCGATTCTGACTCATAGCGACCCTATAGGACAGAGTAGAACTGCCTCGTAGAGTTTCCAAGGAGCGCCTGGCGGATTCAAACTGCCGACCTTTTGGTTAGCAGCCGTAGCGCTTAACCACTACGCCACCAGGGTTTCCTACTTCCTGAGATATAAAGATACAAAGAATGAAAATGCAAAGTTACAACAGTTAAAAAAAAATACCAGTAACTTTTGCACAGTGTGATGAACTTAGTATCACTGAATCATACATGTAAAAAATGTCGTACATGTAAAAAATAGTGAATGTTTTGTTATGCGTATACTTACCACAATTAAGTCAGTAACCTGAGGCATCTTATGAGAAATTAAGAAATTGTTAGATGCATGGCATAGGTGCTAACTACCTTATGCTGAGGGCTTAGAATGTGCAACACTGTGCTGAGTGCTCTCCATTCATTATTTCATTTAAATCCTCACAAACAACCCTGTGAAATGTAGGTACATTTATTACCCCAGTATTACTGTTGAGGAAACAAGGCTCACTGAGTTATGTAACAGCTGATTTGCCTGCCGATCACAGAGCTCTTGCTCAGAACCCTTGTGCCATAGTCTGTGTCCACAGGAAGGGAAACTCCCTGGGTTTTGAACCCTAGGAATTCTACCCAGGGGAGGGAGAACTGCAGCTGAGCCTTGAGGTAGGATTTGGATAGATAAGGAGGAATTCCAGGAAAGCCATTTAATATGGAGGAACAGAGATAAAAACTGGTAAATTGACCATCTCACCCACTGGCCTTGCAAATTACTTCCCTAAAGGACACAGAACTGCCTGTAGGGTTTCCAAGGCTGTAATCTTTATGGGAGTAGACTGCCACATCTTTATCCCCCAGAGCCGAACCACCGACCTTTTGGTTAGTGGTGGAGCGCTTTAACCACTGCACCACCAATCTGTAAACTGAAAATAGTGATTGGATAGGACAGAGTAGAACTGTCCTAAAGGGTTTCCAAGGAGCAGCTGGTGGGTTCGAACTGCCAACCTTTTGGTTAGCAGCTGAGCTCTTAACCATGGAGCCACCAGTGCTCCAAAACTCTCATAGTACTTCATTTATCCCATTTCTTTATGTTTAGTTTTGCAGGTGCCTGTCTTCTCACACCAGACTTTGAGTTCCTTGCCCAAGAGGAGTATCTGAGCCATTCTGTATTGTCCGCTAAAGCTTAGCCTGTGTCCTGTACATGTCACGTGCTCTAGAAATCTTTTTGAATAAACAGCTATTTGAGAAGAGGACCGGTGGGTTTAGGAGAAAGGCCATTTAATCTTGTTACTACTCACTTTCTAGCAGTGAGGAGTTACGTACCTATTTAACATCACATAGAATGATGAGGAACTTAGTCCTGGAATAAAGTCAGGGTAATTTACTCCTGAACTTCAGTTTGCTTACTTTTGCCTTCTTTTTTTTGATGTTTTCTATTTGGTGACCCTCAGGAAGATAGAAAGACTAGAACTGATACAGCTACACTGAAGAGTGCATTTGGAGGGTTGGGGACAGAGTCGAAGTTACTAAGACTAATGTTTAGGGTTGCTTATGGATTCCATTGGTCATGGTATTTTCCCTTGTTGTAATACTTGTTATTTAGCCCTAACTGTCAGGTGGGAAGGGGCATTTCAGAAAATTTTTATGTCTTACCATTTATTGAAATATTTTGTATTTTAGTAAAGCTTTATTTTAAAATTAATCCCTGCATATTTCTTTTAAAGAAATTTTTCATTAGCGTTTTTACTGATGTTATAAGGTAAAAACATCACAAAGTTTAGTAGAGCAAAAAGAAAGTTTTATTTGGCATATATTCAAAAGTTCAAAAGTGGGAAGTGGACAAGCATGCTGCCAGAGCCATGTCTGTGCAAGTCCAAAGAATATTACAGAATAGGCAAGAGTGGAAAACGGGCAAGCATGCTACTGCAGCCATGGCTGCCCGAATCCAAGGAAACTACTGAATAAGCAAGAATGGGAAAATGGACGAGCATGCTGCCACAGCCATGTCTGTCCAAGTCCAAGCAAATATTACAGAATGGGCAAGAATGGGAAAAGGGCAAGCATGCTGCCACAGGCATGTCTGCGGAGTCTAAGGAATGTGATAAAATCGGTGTATGTTAACATTACAAAGTGGGCAAAACCATTGAAAGCTTCATCTTTTCACAGATTGGCTAGAAACTGTGATGCTGTGGTTTGCATAGCCTTTCTTCACAGGTTTCAAGGAAGGACAGTCAGGAGGGTCTTCATTGGTCCAACAAATTTTCTATTCACTAAATGCTAACAGAAAAAGATAAGGGTGGAAAGTCTTCTGTGTTCTGTTAGATTGGCTTCCATAAAAGGCTCCCTAAAAGATGTGTTTTCCAAGATTATCCTGTCCATTTTCTTTATATCTCAAGGCCCAGTTGATGTGTCCTTGTGAGTCCTTTTGAGTCCAGCTCCAGCTGGGTCACATTCTCTCTGCTCAAGGACAGGGAATAATGACTCCAATATTATTTCCTAAATCAGTGTTATGAATGTTTAACAATCTTCCTCCAACCACCGTTTTTTTTTTTTAAATCCTGGAAAGCTGTTGATTGTAAAGACATCGTATATTCTGTAAATTTTCTTATTTAGTCTAAAAAAAGTGGTTTTTTTAGTTGATGGTTTCAGATGTTTTTAGGTGTAAAGTACCGTATTGTGAGTTCAATTTGCTTTTACTGATGAATAACGTTGAGTACTTTTTTACATGCTTGTTAGTTATCTGGATGTTATCTTTTGAGAAATGCCTTGCCCCCCCCTTTTTTTTATTAGGGGTTGTGTTTTAATGATTTGTATCTTATTGATTTGTGTCTTACTAATTTGTAGGAGTTCTTTATTTAACTTGGATATGAGTCCTTTGTTAGATAAATGTATTGCAGATATCTGACTGGGCTTTTCGCTTTTGAATAGCGTGTTTTTACAGCACTGGGTTTGGTTTTTTTTTGTTTGTTTGGTTGTTGTAAATAGAAGTTCTTAATTGTAATGAAGGTCAATGAATTTTTTTTCATTATGGTTAGTGCTGTCTTGGACCACATTTTGAGAAATGCTAGGATAAGAAACCACTTGCTGTTCGGCAAGGAACAGAGGGCAATAGACGTTTTCTGAGTAATCCCCCTAAAATGGCTAGTTTTGTGTTCAGATTGTTGTAGCCCTTCTAGTAATCCCACTTCTTGGCCTTTTTTTTTTTTAATTCCTTCAAACAATATGTCAATTTTACCATTCCTAATAAATGAATTTATCAGGAATTTTTTTTTTTTAAATAAATGAATAGTGTTATTTTAGTAGTTTTATATCTCTGATAAGGAATTTAGGCTGTGTACTAAGCAGGTGGGATAGATGACATCGAATTGATAAACTTCTCTTAGAGGGTTAAGCTTGGGGCTTTGTGAAGTTCATGTCCCAGCTGTCTTCTGCAGCATGTGATGTAGAGAGCACACAGGTGTGTACCTCCCGCAGTAAAAGTCATGGGCTGTAGCCAGGTTATTCGGTGGCGCAGCTCACTGTTTCTCCAATTCTTCCAGAGGCATTCCTAACCACAGGGGAGGGTGACTGCCTTACCCAGGGGCTTCTGGAGTCCCAGCAGGCCCTGAGACAGCCACCTGAAAACAGTGTCTTTGAACGCTTCTGTTTTATCTTAAAAACTTCTGCCAATTTTTAGGGATACTGTTTGTTTTCATTTTAAAACTGCACTTAAATGATTCTGAACTTTTACTTCCAAATTGAGAGTGAAATTGAGAGAGGCTTCAGGAACCGTGTGAAGTACCTCTGGCAGCCCTGGATTTAGGGTCTAGATATATATCGTCGTCATTAATCCATTTGCTTCACCAGTCCAGAGTGGTTAAGAAAGTTTCGCGGTAATTACTGGCAGAGTCAAAACAGTCCCCCAGGTCTCATTGCTCTGCCTCTGTCCTCACACCCCATTCCTGCCTTGTCTCCTAGGTCATGGGTTTTTATATGGACCAGTTAATCATCTTCATCTCTCCTCCTACTGCCTAAATACCTTGAAAGGACAGAGAAGAACTGAATACAGAACAGCCGAAGAAAATTTTAAAAAGTGCTCTTTGTAGACTAGGAATTTTGAGGATTTTCTGGACAATGGAAAAGCAGTCAGGTGCCCTAACTGTAGAAGTTATACAAAAATTTAATCTTAGCTATTGGGGAGGAGAGATGCTAAACATGTAAGCAATATTAATGCTGTCGTTTTCTGTTAATTTATGTATTTGTTTATAAAATAATCCCTACTCAAAAGAGTTTTAAGTGTTCAGGAACTTTTTCTAAATAAAATTTGTAAGTTACATCTGAATCCTTAAATATGCTATAATTAGTCATTCTTGCTTCTTGGGACACCTTTTTCTTATGTTTGTTTTTAGTTAATGCTACTGAATACTTTTTTTTTAGCTGTGCTTTACATGAAGTTTTGCAGAGCAAATTAGTTTTTCATAAAACAATTAATACACATATTGTTTTGTGACATTGGTTGCCAACCCCACGACCTGTCAACACTCTCCCCTTCTAGACCTTGCGTTCCCCATTGCCAGGTTTCCTGTCCCATCCTGCCTTCTCATCCTTGACCGTGGGTTGGTATGTCCAGTTAGTCTCCTTTTGTTTTATGGACCTGTCTAATCTTTGGCTGAAATGGTGAACCTCAGGAATGACTTCAGTACTGAGTTAAAAGGGTGTCCGGGGGCCGTACTCTCAGGGTTCCTCCAGTCTGTCAGACAAGTAAGTCTGGTCTTTTTTTGTTACTTAGAATTTTATTCTACATTTTTCTCCACCTCTGTCCAGGACTGTCTATTGTGATCCCTGTGAGAACAGTCAGTGGTGGTAGCTGGGCACCATCTAGTTGTGCTGGACTCAGTCTGGTGGAGGCCATGGTAGTTGTGGTCCGGTAGCCCTTTCAACCAATCTTCTCCTTGTGTCTTTGGTTTTTTTCATTCTCTCTTGCCCCAGATGGGGTGCTACCAGTGAAGTATCTTAGATGGCTGTTCACAAGCTTTTAAGACCCCAGACGGTACTCACCCAGGTAGGATGTAGAACATTTTCTGTATAAACTCTGTTATGCCAGTTGAGCTAGATGTTACTGAGACTATGGTCCCCAGCCCTCAGCTCAGTAATTCGGTCCCTCAGGGAGTCTGGATGTGTCTGTGAATCTCCCATGACCTTGCCTTGTACAAGTTCTGCTGGCTTCCCCAGTACTGTCTTACCCTTCACCAAAGTTACCACTTACCTGTTGTCTGTTTAGTGTTTTCCCTCCTCACCCATCCCCTCCTTTGTAACCATCAAAGATTGATTTTTTTTTTCTGTGTAAATCTTTTCATCTATTTTTATAATAGTGGTCTCATACAATATTTGTACTTTCGTGATTGACTTTTTTCACTCAGCATAATGCCCCCCAGACTCATCATGTTGTGAAATGCTTCGCAAATTCATCATTGTTCTTTATCGTTGGGTAGTATTCCATTGTGTGTATGTACCATAGTTTGTTTATCCATTCACCTGTTAATGGGCACTTAGATTTTCCATCTTTTTCCTATTGTGAATAATGCTGCAGTGAACATGGGTGTGCATGTATTGATTTGTGTGATGGCTCTTATTTCTCTAGGATGTATTCCTAGGAGTGGAATTGCTGTGGTGTTTCTAATTCTAGCTTTTTAAGGAAGCGCCGTATCGTTTTCCAAAATGGTTATACCATTTTGCATTCCCATCCGCAGTGTATAAGAGTTCCAGTCTACCCGCAGCCTCTACAACATTTGTTATTTTCTGTTTTTTTTATTTGTGCCAGTAATACCAGGGTGAGATATCTCCTTGTAGTTTTGATTTGCATTTCTGTAATGGCTGGCGATCACAACATTTCCTCATGTGTCTGTCAGCGGCCTGAATGTCGTCTTTGGTGAAGTGTCTGTTCATATCCTTTGCCCATCTTTTGATTGGATTATTTGCCTTTTGGTTTTAGAGGTGTTGGATTTTCCTGTAGGTTTTAGAGATTAGACCTTTGTTGGATTTGTTATAGCCCAAAGTGTTTTCCCAGTGTGTAGGTTCTCTTTTTAATCTTTTGATGGGCATAAGTTTAATTTTTAGAAGATCCATTATCTACCTTGCCTTCTGGTATTTGTGTATTGTTAATTATGGTTCGTACGGCAGTGGGTGGTTATCCTGTTAATGCTGTGTATTAGGGCTTTTGGAGTTGACCCTATTTTTTTTTTTCAGTGATCTTTAGTTTTTGGTTTTATATTTAGGTCTTTGATCCATTTTGAATTAGTTTTTGTGTATGGTGTGAGGTATGGGCCCTGTTTCTTTTTTTTCCAAATGGACATCCCAATTTTTTCTCAGCACCACTTGTTAAAAAGACTGTCTTTTCCTGCTTTTGAACACTTGGTTAAAAAAAAAAAGTTGAAAATGTATAATTGAAGATAAAATACTTTCGGAAGTAACTTTGTTATGATTACGAGTTAACTCTTGGGATTCTCAGTAAGCTGTCTGTATTCTTAAAAGATTCTTATGGTTAATACAATAAGCTTTTATATTTATACTCTCTTGCTCTTCACTTTTAATTATGTTGTGATATGCTGTTTCAGAGTAATTTCAGTAGATATTTATCTGAGTGAGTACTTTCTTCGTAAAGCAAGGGATAAAGGAACTCTTTTTTGTAGTTTACTTATGGCCAAAGGCCAGTTAAGAGCAAATAGCAATAAGACAGTAGTGTTTTAACTGGTCATTAAATGTTGATGGGAACTCACTTATCATTATAAGCGTTTTGTTATGAAAGTATTTATTTGGTAATCTCATGACTAATACATAGAATAATTTGCTGTATAATGATGAGAATGGATATCAAATGCCTGACCTCAGAGGAATTTGAAATTAAGGTTTCAGCATACATATTTTTAAAGGCAGATGTGTTTATTTTTCTCTCATAGATATATTCGACTTTATGGGAGAAAATTTAGCAAAGAAGATCATGTTCTTTTTGTCAAGTTATTGTATGAGCTGGTATCAATTCCAAAACTGGAAATCAGCATGATGCAGGGATTTTCCCGTCTCTTGATCAACTTGTTAAAGTAAGTGAGTGTTCTGTGATTTCTGCTAAATTTTGTTTTGTTTTTAAGATTTTAGGGAGTGAGGACTAAGTGTTCTTTAGTGAGCAGATCAACTCCCAAATTGTTAGTTTGGTAAAAAGATTACAGAAAACTTTGCCATAGGTTTAACCGTGTGTGTTAGCCTTTTAATTAAAATTCCACCTCTCCATGAAGCCTTCTTATTGGAGTGTATGTTGGCTAATTGTTTCATTTATGCTAATTCTCATCCCTTATGTAGGTTCTAAGTCCCCTGAAGACGAATCGTGTATTGCTTTGCTTTTCTCCAAGCACCTAGCAAGCACGGTGCTAGAAATGTTGCATACTCCCTAGATAGTATGGTCTATGATCAGATAGAAAAATGAGAAATTCACCTGCAGTAATGGGGGCACAGATTTAAACGCACATTTTTGCCTGGTGCTCTTGGAGGTCTGGGCAGTATCAAGAACCTGGCGCGTTGTCTTCCTAATACCATATTCTGCCACTGAGTGGCTTGGATTGGATAAAGCAAAACTCACTGTGATGAGCAGCAAAATTTAATAACTGTCCTTTGTCTGGAGGGTGTATGTGTGATACATACACACCTATTTAATTTTTTTTTTTTTTAATTAGGAAAAAGGAACTTCTTTCAAGAGATGATTTGGAGTTACCCTGGAGACCACTTTATGACATGGTGGAAAGAATATTGTATTCCAAGACAGAGCACCTGGGATTAAATTGGTTTCCTAAGTAAGCATTGCCATTTAAAGTACTTCTTTGGGGGTACTTCAGGCTCTTGGGGGATGGGTCATGATTGAAAAATACTGAGTTATTTGAAATAAACAGGCAAATACACATTTTAATATGTCCATTTCTACGTATGTTGATTCCTAAAATAATTTATTGCCCTCTTAAGCTGTATCTGAAGCTGCACTTCTTAAGACTTTCCCACCAGGGTTTTATCTAACTGCTAACATCACCATAATGGCCAGGAAAAACAAGAGATTTTTGTGAATATTTTGTATTTTGTCATTAGAAGTAATACACATTTGGGATTCTTCTCCATAACATACCCACATGTGTTTTAACTCTTAAAGTAAAATGAGTATGTGGGTGCATTTTCCAGAGGGCACCCCCGTCGCAGAGGGCACACACTTCCCAGTTGGAGAAGCATTCGTCTTAGCGATTGCCTAGTCTTAGAGCACAGACTGTTCACGTGCACAGTCCTGAGTTCACTTTGTTACTGATGCTTAGACTGCGGCTGACTTGCTGAGTATTGGCGTCTCACACACACATCTTGACTCTTCAAGACCTCTAAGTTTTGTATACTTTGAATTGTATTTTGGATTTCATGAAGTACAATATAAACATCTGCCTCTTTGCTGACTTTAGACTTGACTGCGAAGTATTTTATCATTTTTTTCTGTTAACAAGGGTTCTGGCCAGTTGTGATCTAGCTCTTAATTTTTTCATACCTTGTTTGGCTTTAAATGTTTTTAAATTATTTGTGATTGAGGGTTAATTTATTTTCTCTTCAGTTTTTAATAGCTTTCCTCTGAGTAGCCAAAATCTTTTGTCATATATATGTTCTCACTTTCCGAAGAACACCTTTTTATGCAGCTATATTCTTTTTCCTTTTTTATAACCTAAGATTTCTGTGGTTTGTCTTTTTAATTCCCTGTCAATCTCAGGTGTGTTTGTATTATTTCATTATTTCTTATAGGCTCCTCTGTTGAGCTAATCCCTGATTAATTCTTAGGCTTCACTCATAAGCTGCCTGTTCTATACCCTTACCATAGAATTTTTTTTGAAAATGATTGCAAATGGCAGACTTTAAAAGATTTTGAGGTTGTAGACAAATGGTGACTAGTGAAATGATGTGAAGGAAAGGGTAAAAGATAGGACCATACGTGATCCTGCAGTTAGGCCTTAGTTGGTTTTTGGACAGTGGTCACGTGCAGGACAGTTAGAAGTCACGTTTCCTGTAGATTTTATATGTTACAACAAGGAAAGCCATTTCAACCATGAAAACAGTAAAATTGATGATGAAGCTAAATGGCATTATGTGCAAATAATGCTTTTACAAATATTAAGGAAACCCAAAACATAAAAACTTCGTTACAAAGGTTTCCTTTTGAGTTTTATTTTTGCTGGGAGAGCATGGTGTGGACCGGATTGATTGAGCTGTCTGGAAATAAAGCTCAGTGAATTTTTTTTTTGTTTTTTTTTTTGGTGCTGGAATCACTGACTGATAGATTTCAGGGACCTTTGAACTGTGTTCAAGATCAGTTTTCTGAAATTTTCTTGGCTGATTTTTTTTTGCTGAATTCTGAAAGTCTTTGGGAAGTGAAGGAGGAGGGAAGGCAGTTTCTCCATTCCTTGTTCTGCAGTAAGTCCTCTATTTCCGGCTTCATAAGCGAGCATCATGCTTCCTGCCTTGGCAGGTTGACTTTTGCAGGGGCAGCCACTTCTTTTGAAGTCCTCTGTGGTCATTAATAAATTTCTCTGGCTCTCTTCAGCAATTCCAGCTGTTTCCCTAGATGCTTTCTGTGAATGCCTCTGTCAGGCGGTGCTCACTGCTCTTCCCCTGCATCTTGGTAGTTTCCTCACTGTGTTCTTCCTGAAGGGTCACATCACACTGGCCCCATGTGGAATCCTTCATCCTTAGAAGCTTCGCCCTGCCTGTGCTTGGTCTTTTGAAGAGAGGCAGTACCTTTGCTGGGTTTAAAGCTCTCAACTCTAACACCCTCAGTATCCCTTTCTGCATCCTGTAATTAACTCTTCTGAAAGGAATTTCATAAATAATATCACCTACCTGTACTCATTACTGGAAACCCTTGTAGTGTTAAGTGCTATGGCTGCTAACCAGGAGGTCAGCAGCTCAAATCCGCCAGGCGCTCCTTGGAAACTCTATGGGGCAGTTCTGCTCTGTCGTGTAGGGTCGCTATGCGTCGGAGTCGGCTTGACGGCAGTGGGTTTTGGTTTATACTCGTTACCTACATGTAATGACAACTGCAAATATAGATAATGCTTTCACTACGAAGGAGAAATCCACTGAAAGGCACCTAACGACAGTAGCCACAGTTCATTATAAAACAACGTATATGTCAGATTTACAGGCATCATTACACTAAAAGATACAGTGTGGCATTCAGATGTTTGCATCTACTTATAATTAATAAGTTTGGATTTCAGAGAAAAAAAGATGAAAACACATCCTGTTTCAGAAGCACAGGTAAATGAAGGTGCAGGAGCATGGGTGGAGACAGTAACAAACAGTACTGCTGGGAGGGACACTAAAACCCAGACTCACTAAAACGCGGTAAAGAGGGAGATTACTCTCAGACCGCTCAACTGCGAAGAAGGGCGAGCTGGCTTTATTTCTAACATATTATCACAGTAATTCCTTATGTAATCATGTGTAATGGAGTAGTTACAAAATATCAACGTATTTATTTTTAAATATCATTCCCTGTGAAATCAGTGAAGGCAAAGGAAGAATTGGTGAAAGAAGCAGGAATTTATGAAGCTGTGGAAAATTCATGCGGTAGCTTCTGGGGGAGAGGATCAGTCAGTAAGATAAACTACTGAGCAGTGCCAAAATAAATAATGTCAGTATATAAGCTTCACAACATAAATTGCTTTTTGTGCCATACCGAAAAAAGGATGGCAATAACAGGAAGCATTTTAAGCAAAATTCTGGGAGATCTCATGTTTTGTATCTCTGAATTGCCAGTTGGAAGTTGGTCGTAAGACTGTTAGTCTCCAATCTTAGTCACGTGGTTGCGTGCACCGCCGGTACGGGCAGGCTGACACAGGGCTGTTGTCTCGGCAGGTGAAGCGCCCCAATCGCAGCGCCATTGATGGCGTGATTTTCTGGAACAATTAATAACTTTGGGTGACATTTTCAGCGAAACAAAGTGCAGTCTTCCACTGACGTACATGCCGGTTACATTCCTGGAAGATGAAGTGTGCGTTGACACTGTGTAAAAAATGCTTTATGTTTAAAGCAGTTACTTTTAGATTCAGTGTTTTTTTTTTAATCTCTGTAACCATCCAGTGGACTTTAGAAGACTCCCTGTGAATATTAACATAGGCCCCTGTAAGTGAAAGTATTCCATATACAGAAAAGGATTAAATTTACTGATACTTTTTATATAGAGAGTATAATTTTATCTTTAGCTGGAATCATCGGGTCTCGCTTTACTTCAGAATACTTTAGAATGATGGGGATGGTAGGTGCTTTAGTACAGCCTTTTTAGAGGAGGTTGGGGATGTACCTACCAAGTCATTTAACTGGTTGGTTGGAGAGTGGGGCAGGAACCCACGTGTTGTAGTTACCAAGCCAGTGTTCTGTCCCCTGCACCACTGCTTCTCAACCTTTCCGTTAGTACCTCCTTCCCTTTCCCCAGGGTTCTGAGGCGTTCCCTGACGCAGTGTGTTATGAGAAGTTTCTTGGACATTTCACATTTTGTCTTAAACATTCATATCTGTATTGGGTTTATTAAGCCAGTATTCTTGTAAGTAGAAATTTCTTTTCTTCCCTGTGTATCTCACTAAAATTGATGGCTCTGGGAAGGAGGTCTGGTGGCTTGGAATGCTCCATATACCAGGCTGTGTATCTTCAGCATCTAAAAAACCCAGCCCTGCTTCCCAGATTTGAGTCCGGCCTGTGGCGACCCCATGAGTTAGCGTAGAAGTGCTCCGTAGAGTTTTCTTGGCTCTCGTCTTTCTGGAGGCGTACCACCAGGCCTTTCACGATAACATGTTCCCTTTTGAATGATTCTGAAATAACTCTGGGACTCTGGAACTGCTTTTGAAGGAGGCTCTTGCTAGGTGAGAAGCAGCGCTGTAGAACAAAATCAGAGACTTAGTGTTTTTGTAAAAAAAAAAAATCTTTTTTAATTCCACTTGAAACGTTTTTTTAGTACAACTGATCCCTATTCATTATCTCTGTTTGTAACCCTTTTACTGTTACCATGTGTTTACCTCTCATTTTGAAAGGAATGCCTGTTACTCTGTTCCCATTCAGGAGGTCACATTGTGTATAGTTACAAATATACAACTTCAAAAGATTTTCAGGTTCTTTGGTTCTGGGACTCTGTTCATCATGCTACAGAATCACTTGTCTTGATTTTAAGCAGTAGAGGAATTTAGTAGTCTTGGTTTTTACACAGAAATGTAAAAGAAGTCAGTTTGGAAGCCAAACCTTTATTTCTTTGTTCATCAAAGCTATTCTCTCTCCGATGAATTTCTAAGAGGAAATAATTAAAAAAATTTTTTTTTAATTTACTTTTCAACTTAAAATTTTATTTAGCACACTAATATAGCAAGTGTTTAAAATCTTTTCAGTCAAGGGTGGGAAGGGAGGGGAAAGGGTATTCACTAACTAGATAATAGACAAGAATTATCTTAGGCAAAAGGAAGGACAACACACAACACAAGAGAAGGCAGCACAACTGGACTAAAGTGAAAGCTAAGAAGTTTCCTGAATACAGTCAGACACTTGGAGGTTCAGAGTAGCAGGGGCGGGGCTCTGGGGACCCTAGTTTCAGGGGGCTGCTAAGTCAATTGGCATAACAAAGTTTATTAAAATGTTGTGCGTCCCACTTCGGGGAGCGGCATCTGGGGTCTTAAAAGCTAGCAAGCGGCCATCTAAAATGCATCAATTGGTTCCAACCCACTTGGAGCAAAGGAGAAGGAAGAATACCAAAGACGCAAGGAAAATATTAGCCCAAGAGACAGAAAGGGCCACATAAACCAGAGACTCCATCAGCCTGAGACCTGAAGAACTAGATGGTGCTCGGCTATCCACAATGACCGCCCCAACAGGGAACACAACAGAGGGTCCCTGAAGGAGCAGGAGAAAAGTGGGGTGCAGAACTCAAATTCATGTAAAAGGACCAGACCTAATGGTCTGACTGAGACTAGAGGAACCCCGGAAGACATGCCCCCCAGACTGTTTACCCAGAACCAAACCCATTCCTGAAGCCAACTCTTCAGACAAAGATTAAAGCCCACTGCCCTCGAGTCGATTCCAACTCATAATGACCCTACAGGACAGAGTAGAACTGCCCCATAGAGTTGCCAAGGAGCGCCTGGCGGATTCGAACTGCTGACCTCTTGGGTAGCAGCCGTAGCACTTAACCACTACACCACTGGACAAAGATTAGACTGGACAGTAAGACATAAAATGATACTCGAGAACAGTTTGCTTCTTAAAGTTCAAGTAGGTACATGAGACTAAATGGGGAGCTTCTGTCTGGAGGCGAGATGAGAAGGCAGAAAGGGACAGGAGCTGGTTGAATGGACACAGGAAGTCCGGGGTAGAAAGGGGGAGTGTGCTGTCACATTATAGAGAGAGCAACTAGGGTCACATAACAACGTGTGTGTAAATTTTTGTGTGAGAAATTAACTTGAGCTGTAAACTTTTCCTTGAAGTACAATAAAGTAAATAAAAATTATTTTGCAGTCAATAGGTAAAATTACAAAATTTTCCATTTTCTTTAAAACCGTTAATTTATAAAGAGCCATTTAATAGGGCATGCATTTAGAATTGATACACTGTTTTGAGTATTTTTATCTTAGATGTATTCTGACGCATTTTGAAACAGCTCTGTCAGCTGACTGCATGTCTCTAAAGTGCTCAGGCTATTTTTAGAGCTACTGTTTTTATCATCAAAAGTGAAAGGTTGTTTCATTTGTTCCCTGTCTTTCAAGTGGTAAACTCCTGTGCCTTGTGTGTTTGCCCTTCCTGAAACCTGCTGGAGTGCCCTGTATTTCAGTCATGATTTGACAAGCTGGTTCTCTTGTTTGGAGAAAGGATTATCAAACATTTTTCTCTCTTTCCCTCTCCTCCTCTCCACCCCTCTCTCACTTCCCCATCCCTTCCTCCCTCCTTTTGTCATTCTGTCTTTCTTTTTGCCTCCTGGGCAAAAGAGCCTTTTCACCCTCCTCTGTTTCTACTTTATTTTGGAAAAAGAATTCGTAGGTTTTTATTCAGTAGGGAAATCAAAATTGGAAAGGAGCTGAGTAAGCAGTTGTGAACTAGCAACATAAGAATTGCTTACTGTTTTTTCATGAGAGAAGCCTGTGAGCATTACAAGCACGGTTTTATTTCATGAAATGATGACTTGTGTACTTACTGTGAATAGGACACAGTTCCACACAGGCAGCAGGCTGATCACCTTGTACAAATGGGCACGGCCAGCTCATGTGTGAATCGCTGTGTGTATATACTTGTTTATTTAGTTTCATTACCAGCAATTTGGTTTTTGTGAGTTGTTTGGTATACCTTGGGGCCTGGTGGTGCAGTGGTTAAGAGCTCAGCTGCTAAGCAAAAGGTTGGCAGTTCAAACCCACCAGCCGTTCCTTGGAAACCCTTTGGGGCAGCTCCACTTCGTCCTCTAGGGCTGCTATGATTTGGAATCAACTTGATCGCAGTGGATTTGGTGTTTTGGGTTTTGGTATACCTTATAGTTAAAGATTTATTTGAATCGTGAATAGTTTGGGCATTAGGTATCTCCTTTATGTCTTTTAAAACTTTTTTTTTTTTTTTTTTGTATCTTTCTTTTCTGTGTATTGTCCTAAGAGTGTCATATAGTATTATATTCTCTCATTTTTTGTATTGTTCTGCCCCTGGAGAAATGCAGTATTTCCCTTTTCTGGTACTTGCTCCTGAGGGCATTTGTTTCTCCATCGATCAGGACCATTTGAATTGGTGCTCTTATCCTTAAGATGCGATTAAAACCTCAGTTGTCCCCCCCGCCTCCAACATGGACAGGAGTACTGGTGGCTGCTAGAGACCTGGTGGTCTGCTTCCTAAAGATTACAACCTAGGAGACCCCATGAGGCCTTTCTGCTCAGTCACATACGGTTGGTATGGGTTGATGTTAACTCTGGCACCCAACAACACCACACCACATGGAAATGACATGTTTTTAACCCCTGTTTGGGATTTCCTGGCCCATGGCCACATTTTTGAGCTGAAGTTACTGCCAGCAGCTCGTGAATGCTCTCTAGCTGTGTAATTTAATATGTTAATGGAATAATGGAAGTAATTTCTCTGGGGACCTGTTGAAGCTTAAAAACTTAAAGTAGTTTTTACAGTTATTTTGTTAATAAGCAATACAAGAATTTTTAATTCGATGTTTGGGGAACATTCTATTTGCTTTTTAAAAAATACTGGTTTTACTTAGAAATTAGAGAATAAGTCATTGATTTTTATTAATTAGTTTGATAATGTTTCTTCCAAAAGTTGCCGCTGTGCTACAGTAATCTTCCTTTAGAAAACTGATTTCTAAAAACAATTAAAAAAATCCTTCACCTTCATCTGGCCTTCATCACCTACAGCAGTTGTGTGTCCTTGTTTTACACGAATGCACATAAAAACGTACTTTTTTAACAGTCCCTGCTACCTGCCCTAGAGGTATACTTTTTTTCTTTGTAAGTAATTTTAATGAAAAACCAATGTTAATGCTGCATCGGTGATGAAGATGTTGAAGATTTATTTGTACCTTTCTTACAAAATTATCTCGGCGCTAATTTTGTGTGAAGTGACTGAAGAATCACTGCTGGCCAATTTCACGGAGCAGAATTAGGGTTTGAAAGGTGAGATGTAAGCTGGATAATGTTTGACTGACTTTTGGTGGGGTTTGTTTAGAGTTAAAGAGAGCAGGTCAAACTGAATTTTTCCCCAAAATGAAGTGTTTGGCACACGCTTCCGAAGAAAGATACTGTGTGACCAGTTACTATTAAGTCGTAAAGAGATTAAGGCAAATGTGCACAGAATATGCCAAAGGCACAGTTCCCAGTTTATCTATGAAAAAGCAAATATATATTCTGAAGTTAAATTTTAGTTCAGGCGTTGTCAAGTGAGGCTGAAAGCACTGCTGGCTGTGGGTGATCCACTTTACCCCAGTCCTGGCTCTGTCCTCTGCTGTACCTTTCTCTGCTTTAGAAGTGGATTTTGTCCTGATAGTTAGGTAAGTTCAAGAAGGCAGGAGACACAGACATCCAGGGCTGTATGAGTTCAGTCAGATCTCCGTAATCGAGCCCCAGGCTACTGGCTTTCCTCAGGCCTCTCTGCTCTGCATACTTGACAGTTATTTTATCAAAGTCGTCATAAGGTAATTTTGGCCCAGAGAGGAAAATTCACATAGTCCTTGGTCGAAACTGGGACAAAAACTCAGCTTTTTGACACTCTCTGCCATAATAAATAAGATGGTGGTTGGGGGAGGAGTTTCCTATTTTGGCGTAATTTCCTAAATCATAAATTAATGGCTGTTCAGAGGCACTAATAAGTATAAAAGTAAAATAAGCACAGATTTTCAGTTTTTAATATAGTCAAAAATACAGTTTAGTTTGTTTTGGTCTGATAATTACAGTTAGCATTTATTGCACTTGATTCTGGGCCAGATAACTCTGCTTTCCGTATATTATCTGGTTTAATTTTTATAACAGCCTTATGTGAGGTGGGTATCGTTACTGTTACCTAGAGGGAAAAACTGAGGCTGCAGTATTGTGCTACTAGCAACAGAGCTGGTACTCAAATCCAGAGCTGCCTGCTTCTGAGCCAATACTACAAACCCGTATATGCTATCCTGCGGCTTTCTTTTCAACTGAACGTGTCTTTTCTAAAAGGAAATAAAAAATAGGATATGAGAAAACTCACCCACAAAAAGTAGTCACTCCCTAGACCCTTTTTGACAAAAACAAAAACAGTGTTTTGCATTGTTATCAAGTTAGTGTTAACAGATTTCCATCAGCTGGAAGGGTATGTAGTGATTATTTCACTCCCTCTAAAAATTAGTGGAATATAGTTTAGTAACATCTAGCCTTAACCTTTTATTTTATTTTTAAACAGAAACATTGTTCCCTTCATCTTGAGAGATTACAAGAATCACAAAAGGTCAATATACAGATACCACAGGTTAGAGAGATTGTACCCTTTTTTGGCTAAAGAGCGTAAATCCAATGGTACAGGCCTTATGTGTAAGGTTGGGATTATAATTGACTTTATTTAGGTGAACTAACTCACATGCCCACATACCCTAGTCCTGTAATGAGCGAAGTGACAGCTATCAGTTATTATAATTGGCCCCCTATTCTTCTGAAGAGTGAAGGGAACTGGAATTACCAGAGAAACCACGTAGCTGTGCAGTGTTTATGATTTACTTTCTAGAATCATTTTTTACATTATTTGAGAATTGGACGGTAGAACAGGAAAGTTCTCGGTGGAAACAGCAGGTTTTCTGTGTAGCACTCTTTTTGTGCTAGAGAACCAGTACAATAATTGTAAATTTAACATGAACACAAAATTTTAGGAGCCAGCAAAATTACGCATCTTCTGCATATTTCCTTGGATAGATAGCTTGCCATTTTAGAATTACCTTTTTAAAGTGTGCGTTTAAGTCAGTCTGTCGTTTGGCTTGGAACTGGATGGCTGTCTGTAAAACTTGCCTGTTGATTCCGTGATCGATTTCTAAATGGGGTTCTTCAAACTAAAAGAAGATCCAGACATCTGTGTTCTTTGTTCCCCTGATAGAAAGTGTTTATTGGATATTGTAAATAAATAGATAAACTGATGTAAACAGGGAAACCTGGGTGGTGTAGTGGTTAAGTGCTGCGGCTGCTAACCAAAAGGTTGGCAGTTCAAATCCAACAGGCATTCCTTGGAAACTCTATGGGGCAGTTCTACTCTGTCAAATAGGGTCACTATGAGTCGCAATCGACTCCACGGCAACAGGTTTGGTTTTGGGTTTGAGTGTATGGATGTATAGCCTTGTTATAAGTACTTCAGAAATGCCCAGAAGTAAAAATGAAAGTCGTGGTTTTCAGGGAGCTGTCCATGTAGCTGGAGAGAAGTTTACCCTTTTTTACGGGGTAAAATCAGATGTTGTCTAAACTTCTGACTTAACACTTTTGAGAGAGAAAGTGTAACAGTTCTTTCTGATCATCGGAGAAAATGCTCCGTGATTCCTTTACAGTAGAACTCAGATCTGTCTGCCGAGTTGTAGCCCAGTTTTCTCTTCAGTTAACTTTCCTCCCGGTGGGTTGACAAGCGATGTCAGTGTTCTGTCCAGAGTGTATAATATATCGGTTCCGTGTGCTGGGTTTGCTCTCTGTTATTCCTTGAAATTTCTTCACAGATTAGTTCTTAAGCTTTCAGAAAAGAAGTTGGATAGACTTCTGGACTTAAGAATTTCAAGAAGCTTAATGAGAAAGTGTCAGGTGGAAGCACTACCTGAAATTTACCCCTTCCACCCATTAATTTTTTTCTTTTGAGATTTGGGGGCTTGTTTTATTTTTACACGTATACATCACATTGTAAGTAGTGCCAAGATTGTTTTAAGATTCCAGTTCAGAATTGCCTAATGCTCTTTTGTTTGTTTGCATTTGCCCTGTTGACTGTGGCCTTAATTAATATTTTAAATATTCTGTTCTGGTCCTTTGTGTATACACAGACCTTTTCATTAAAGCAGAAGTGTCAGTCAATTGACATTTCCTCGTATTCAATTATAAATCCATATGTAAAAGGTTATGTCGGCTCACATATTCACTTGAGGCACCTACAAGTAGGAAAACAACTTAGTTTTTAGTATTACTCAACTTTTTAAAGTAGTGACTGAAATTGATGGCTGTTGCTGTTTTTGATAAAAACGGTTGCTGTCAATAACGTTCCTTGGGGGGTCATAGAAGTCTCAACGATTAGTTACAGAAAGCCGATTTCTGGCAGTTGCTGAGTAAAAAAGCACACTAGATCATGGTATGCCTGCTCTTTGTCTTTTGATGTAAAACCACTGTGATAACAATTAGTCATGTAAGTTTTCAGCCACTGAGCATACTTGTTGAAGTGTTGATAAATGTGGTTATGGCTGCCTACTTTGTAAAGATTGAAAATGGTCTGCCCCTTTCCACGCCTAACATTTCCTCCTTCAGCTTATAGCAGACAAATCCCAGGGTGAGGGAAAGAGTAGATTAAAGAGTTCAGGTAGTTAATCCTTGCAGTTCCATCTGTATGGAAGAGAAGGCTTAGTTGTGTGTTCACAGATAATGTACAAGCACATAATACATGAGCATATCTTAGAGGTATTGATTAATTGAATTATATGTGTTCTTAAAATATCCTGATCTAATTTATCAAATGGCTTTTCCCCCCAGTTCTGTAGAAAATGTCCTCAAAACACTCGTGAAAAGCTGCCGACCGTAAGTAGCTTCTTGATTTGTAAAGACCCTTGTTGTTTCTGTGGTGGGCTGTTTTCCATCTCTGGTATGCTTGGAAGAGGAAGTTAAAGGTACAAAGTGAACTATTTGTGTTCCTGACATTGTAATGGTAGTCACTGAACACAAATAATCGCAAACTTCATGAGATGAATTTTTTCAGATCTCATTTATAAATTTAGAATTTTTAAGTGGTGTTGTGTCAGCCACTTATTATAAAGTAAAAATACCATACTTTACTTAAATCATTTTTATTTGAAAGGATGTCCTAAAGTATTGGCATTTGTTACTCAGATCAAAAACAGTTTCCAAAATGAGCGTTGTAGGTATTGCATTAAAATACGCGTCATAACAAGACGATGGGCCATATGTTTTTTTCTAAGTTCTGTTTCAGTAGTATGTTTGACTTTAAGTGTCCCGTATTTGATGTTTAAAGGTGAACAGGGCCAGAATTTTGTTTTAATTAGCTAAAGTCCAATTCTGTGTACGTGAACTATTTTCTTGTTTTGGGTCAGGCTGTTCTGAGACCATTTTACTGCTGTGGATACAGTGAATTCTTTTGAACAGAAAGCCTTATATTTTATCATGTTTGTAATATAAGTCAAAGTTACTCAATAAGCCAGATATTTAATATTGATTTACTGTACTACTCAGTCTTGGCCAAATGTATTTTCAGGATATAAGATTTTTCCCTTTTAAGAAGCATAAGGTCTAGCCTGATTTATATGCCACCAACGAACCGTGCCGTCTTGTGCTAAGCAGTTAGTTAGCCTCTGGGGCTTGTGTTACCACCAAGGTTCTTAGGTCATTCGTAGAACTCCAAGTTTTTAGTTTGAATTTTTAGGCTAACAATGATTTTTATCAATTCAGAAAAGTTAGGAAGGGACATTTATGTTGAGATCCTTGATAGCGGAACATATTCTTTCATTCTTCCTCTTTTTTTTTTTTAATTCTAATCTGTGGTACAGTGACCTGGCACATAAATAACTTGGAGAGCTCAACAGAAGCGTTACTAGAAATTTATCTTTTATATAAAAAAGAGATGAAGTATGATTTTTGATTAACAGAGACATAGAAAGATACACATAGGAATAATAATATGTGTAGGCCAAACCTAAAAGTAGATTTGAAAGGATTTCCTAACTTGTTTGGTCGTATCCCAAATCAGAATTTCTCATATGCTGTTCCTTATTTTTAAGCCCTGTTAAGTACACTTAATGATACATGGGTCCTTCGTGTCCACCCACCTTAGTTTATGTGTGTGTGCACAGCTCAAATTTAAATTTTGTGAATCTTTCCCAGGAATGTCCTTGCCTGTTCATGCATTGAAGATATTAGAGCCCATAGGCCTAGATTATTTAGTCCAGCTCGCTCTCATCCACAGGAGGTCAGTGGTCCAGTGAGGCTAAACGGTGTCCAAAGGGGCCTGAAGGTTCCTGGACCTGGATGTTCTTGGGCGGATGCTCTCTTTTCTCACTTCCCTGAATATCCAATTCTCAATAGGCTGGATTCTACATGACGAGATTTTTTTTTCTATTGCTATTATGTGGCACAAAAAAAAGAAAAAAATGTTTAACTTAGTGATTTGAATGACTGTTTTTATCTAAGTTTTATCAACTTGATAGGAATTTTACGTTCCAGAGATAAAAAGAGAATTCACCTTGTTAGTGTAACAGGGGCGTTTATTTTAGTGTTATAAAAACGGGTTTTTTATAGACTACTCAGCATTTGTATTTGTAGTGTGTGCTGTATTGTGAAATCCATCCCCCCCTTTTTCGTCAGTCATTGATTTCTGTTATAAAGTTTGTAGCCAGTGATCAGATACAGTGAAAGTCTTCTTCACTAGGTATTTTCCAGCAGATGCCACAGCTGAGATGCTGGAGGAATGGCGGCCTTTAATGTGCCCTTTTGATGTGACAATGCAGAAGGCCATCACCTACTTTGAAATATTTCTTCCTACCTCCCTTCCTCCAGAACTTCACCATAAAGGTTTTAAGTAAGTATGTATATATCTCTTAAGGAATTCTAGAATACAGCAGGAAATACAGATATACAAACTAGTAAAGCAGTAATAAATTTAAAGTTTTTACAGATTCAGTGATTGTGTTATCTTCATGTGTATGAAGGTTAAAACATAAGATTGTAAGTTAGAGAGAATGCTTGTCAAACCAGATAAGAACAGAGAGAGAAAGGATAATGAAAACAAAAAGTAGTATCAGTAAGTAGGCAGTGATAGAAATGTTAGACTGCATAACGTTTAAGAGAATGAAGGGTGTTTTTCTAAAACTTGGGTTTAGCTCTCATCATATGTAGTTTTCCATGGGCATTTTTACACTCTATTTGTTACTCGGTCTAGTCTTGGCACTGTTTTTAGGAACTGTTTATTTTTCTAGATGACGGTCAGCATTTAGTAAGTCCTAGAATACAAAATATGTAGAATGGCGTACTTCCTAGCAAAATATTTCGGATGTACCTTTACGAAAAAAGAAAAAAAAAAACAACTGGAAGAATAACAGTGAATTATCACTGTGTTGAGGGTTCATGCTTAGTTTTTTTGTTTTTTTTTTTCCTTCTCCCCAGGTTTTCTCTAGTGAGATGGCTAAATCTTTTTTAAACAGATTTTTTTATATAGCCATATGTCACTGGGTTATGTTAATTTAACTTAAAGTTTTTAAATACTTTAGTTTCTTTGACATTTGTAAAAAAAAAAATGGTATTCCCACATTTTTGCCCCTACATTTTCTTCAATTTGGAATCATTTCCTTCTCCTTCATTTAATTGTCCCTGGCACTTGGTGGCTGGTAATTTCTTTCGTGGAACATTTGCTATAATAGTGTTAGTTAATGAGCGTAATGGGCTTATTAAAGGAAAAAGGTAAAGGAGAGCTACAGAACAGGCAGTTACAGTAAAGGAAGAAGGCGGAGGAGAGGAAAGGAAGGGTAAACAGAGAGACAGGTATTACATAGGCATGGACAATAGTTAACCATGAAGTAGACATTTAATAAATGAGATTACTCTTTTAGCATAAATAAATTGAAAGGGGACTGTTCAGACAAGAAGTACTCCTTTGTTCCATTACGTTTTTAACTTCGGTACTATTTTTTATAGATTATGTAGTTATCAGTAAGAATAATAGATTAAAAAAAAAATACAAAGGATACCTGGCTTTGAACCACTTTTTATAAATCACTTGCTATTCATAACAACATTTTTCTTCTTCAGACTTTGGTTCGATGAATTAATTGGCCTTTGGGTTTCAGTGCAAAATCTCCCACAGTGGGAGGGGGTAAGTATCACTCTCATACTTTTTGGTTTGGAAATAGATTATTTTGATGAGTAACTCCGATCCCTAAGATTAGCTGTTAGCATCGTTGTAACCCATTCTTCTTCATTTTATTTACTCTGTCCTAAGGGAAGTAGGCATTTCATTTATTTTGGTTTTATCCAGACCCAGGAGTGTACCCATGTATTGCAAAATGCATGAAACGTGAGCCCTGTCTTCCTCCTCGTGCACACACCAATAGGGTCTGGACCCATGGCGGGTGTTTTCTGCACCCTTTGAAATGTAAGCCCTGTCTTCCTCCTTGTGCACACACCAACAGGGTCTGGACCCATGGTGGGTGTTTTCTGCACCCTTTGAAATGTAAGCCCTGTCTTCCTCCTTGTGCACACACCAACAGGGTCTGGACCCATGACGGGTGTTTTCTGCACCCTTTGAAATGTAAGCCCTGTCTTCCTCCTTGTGCACACACCAACAAGGTGCCGGACACATGGTAGGTGTTTTCTGTGTCCTTTTGGACTACAATTTTTTTTTCTGTTTGTATTGCAGATTTTTTGTCACTTCCTTTTTAGAAACATTTGAATTGCCATTGCTTTTAAATAGACCACATAGATCAAAATTTAAGTTTGGGGGGGTTTAAAAACGAGGTCATAAACCACATGTCAAAATAAGCTGTGCAGGTGACTGGGAAAGAACGAATGGATAAGGGCCGGGGCTGAGACACTTAGAAACCGAATCGTACCCGACGTGAAGAGTGTGAGCAGGGAGGGGCATGATCTCTATGTGTTTCAGTTGTTGTGTGCATATCTTTTTTGTTGTGTATATTTTCACCAAAAGGAAAAAGAACCAAGTCATAGCAAAGTGGCAAACAACAAATGCATTTACTTAACTTTTCCTCTTTTTCTTTACTTTCAGCAACTAGTAAATCTCTTTGCTCGATTGGCTACAGATAATATAGGGTACATAGACTGGGATCCATATGTACCAAAGGTAATGAGAACATTTGAACATAGAACATACAACAGCACGGACACCAACTTTATGCTATTAAGGAGACGTGTATTTTATATGCTGGTTTCAGACATCACCTAAAATATTTTTTGGCCATTAGTAAAAACCTATATGTAAAAAAAGTAATTTACAGGGATGGGTCATTTATTTTCAAAAAGCAGTTGGACATGGCACGCACCCCAAGAACCAAACCCAGTGCTGCTGAATCGATTCCGACTCGTAGCAGCTCTGTAGGACAGAGTAGAACTGTCCCATAGGGCTTCCAAGGAGCCCTTGGCGGATTTGAACTGTCGACCTTTTGGTTAGCAGCTGTAGCTCTTAACCACGATGCCACCAGGGTTTCCCATGCCAAGCAAGGCATCATAAATGTGTGGTTTTTCTCTTACGTATACCGGACATGAACTAAAAGCCTCAGAGTGGGTAATTTGGAAAGTATGAAGTATATTATCCAGTGTTCCGTACAGTCATACTTTCCAGTAATTTCGTGTATTGTGTTTGATTGCTGTTCTAGGGCACCCCCCACGTTGTAGCCCACATGTATTTGCTTAGAGTGGATAAAGCTAGAGCATATCGAGGTGCAGTGTCCCTTAGCGTCACCTCTTTGGTTTTGTTTCACCTGCAGCAGAGTCACCCCCAGAGCTTCAGTGGGACGGGGATGCGGCAGCCAGCTGGTTCTGCTGCCCACTGACAGTAGAGCAGGGATGGGGCAGCCGGCTGGTTCTGCTGCCCACTGACAGTAGAGCAGGGATGGGGCAGCCGGCTGGTTCTGCTGCCCACTGACAGTAGAGCAGGGATGGGGCAGCCGGCTGGTTCTGCTGCCCACTGACAGTAGAGCAGGGATGGGGCAGCCGGCTGGTTCTGCTGCCCACTGACAGTAGAGCAGGGATGGGGCAGCTGGCTGGTTCTGCTGCCCACTGACAGTAGAGCAGGGCTGGGGAGCCAGAAGGCAGGTTGTTTGTTCATCTTTGCTGGTACTGCCTTCCTCTGCTGCTAGAAACTAAGTGGGGAGGAGAAATAGCTTCCCCCCACCCCAGGCCCCTATCTGTTGGCAGTGACAGACTTTAAATATACATTTAATTGTCTTGAAATACATTTATTAAAGGAAAGATTAAAATATAGATTCTTAGTGAAAAAAGTCAAGTCAGTATTAAAACTCTGAGAGGAAAATGAATCGTTTAGAAAATATTTACACTCAGGGTGGTGCTGTTGTGTGTCTTGGCATGGGGTCAGCGCTGAGGAAAAAGAATTTTATGTGCACTCAGGGAGGCAGAAAGATCTTCCTGTTTACGACAGGATCTACGTTTGGCATCATATATCTGTTAAAATCTCATTTTGTCTGATTTGGATACGTGGATGCAGACACCTCATATCCACACGTCCACATGCACGGGACCTGAGTGCTGTAGAATTTGTATATAGATATATATGTGTAATTTTAAGGAGCCCTGGTGGCGCAGTGGTTACAGTGATCAACTGCTAACCAAAATGTCGGCAGTTCAAAACCACCAGCAGCAGCTCCTTGGGAGGAAGATGTGGTGATCTGCTTCCGTGGAGATTTACAGCTTGGAAACCCTGTGGGGTCGCTATGGGTCAAGATTGGCTTGATGGCAGTGGGTGGGTGGGTGGGATGTGTAATTTTAGAAAGTAGGTTATTTAACAGTATTTTTATTAATTATTTCATGAAAATGAAAATATGTGTAATACTATTACTAATAATAAATTATTTAAGGAAGAAGTTATGTGGTACCTTTAACTATTTATTCTTTTTTTTTTTTTTTCCTGTTTAAAGATATTTACACGAATTCTGAGAAGCTTGAACCTCCCAGTGGGAAGCAGTCAAGTATTGGTCCCAAGATTTTTAACAAATGCTTATGATATAGGACACGCTGTAATATGGATTACTGCCATGATGGTTTGTAACGCATTGTTTGTTTTATGCAGTTCATCTAAATTTTGTGTTAATCATAAAAGAATTCTGCGTAATCACCTAAGTCCATATGAGTGACTTTGTTTGTCCCTGGGATATTTTCTGATGTAGTACGTTCATGTTTATCAGACCCAGAATGTGTTAATTATAAATTTCCTTACTCCAATGACCTAAAAAACAGAGTCAAAATTATAAGAGTTTTGAGGGATTCAGAATGTCTTAACAATTTTCACGGACCAGGAAGCAGATTCAGAAATAAAAGGCCTTTCCCAAGGTCCCGTGGATAATGGTAAAGGTGAGAGTAGAACTCGGGGTTCCGTACGTGCTCCGTAATCCAGTTACTCGTTCAGTGTTGGTGTCCACGTGAAGCATGGCGCTCAGCACAGAGCTCGTGAACAGAGTCATGTTAGCGCGTGAAGTGTGAAGGTGACGTTGTTGCTGTCGTTGGAGGAAAGCAAGCTTAGGTTTCAGCGTCGTCTTTCAAATAAGAACACGGGAACAACTTCACGCTGTAATTGTTTGAGTTGTTGATACGGTGATTCTGCAGCTGTCTCTTCCCGCATTATTGTGTTTCATGTTGTCTTGTTTCTGGGAGAGGCAGAATGGTTGCTAGAAGCTTAGCTCTTCAATGTCATCGTAAGAAAAGAAAACAAAAGAGATTCTGGCTACCCCTCTCTTTGCCGTTTCAAAATTTTGCTGTGTTGTTGTGCAGTCCTTACAGCCTTGTTGAGCGGTTGGCCTGTTCTCGGTGGAGGTGCTAGGTGGGGAACCGTGAACATGGATCTCACTTGAGCAGGAGGACATGTTTCTAATGTAACTTGATAGTCTGTCTTTGGCCTCTGCTGTTTCTTGAGATGAGATTATCATGAGACCAATACGATACAAGGTGTTCAAGGCCTAGCTGTAGTCCTTTACCCCAGGGCTGTTCAACTTGATGAGCTGAAAGCTAGCTTTTCCCTGTTGTTTTTCTCCCAGGTTGTGTTTGTTGTACTTTAATCATTTAGAGGTAATCATAAAATATTTGAATGCATTTAATGTGAATCTGCCCTCCATTTCCTTCAGTTGAGTCATTTAAGAAATGCTTTGTACGCCTAATGTTATACCACTCTTGATTATTTTAAGACCATAATCTAGTGGCAAGTTTAGTATTCAAGTTATTTGACTGCAAAACAGTAAAATATACTGCTTTTCCAGGTTTAAATATAGTCTTTTCAATTTCCTAATTTGGCTTAAGTACATGTCCTTATTTTTAGTAGAATGTTTTGAATTGATTTGAATAAACTCTGTTTTGTTGATTTTTGTCAGCAGGATGAATATGAATCAAGTTAGAGATTTACATGTAGGCTTGAGTCTGTTGGCCCTTCATTTTTACAGAATAACATGGCTATATTATTTTATTTTATTTTTATCTCGACAGGGTGGACCAAGTAAGCTAGTGCAAAAACACCTGGCTGGTTTGTTTAACAGCATCACATCTTTTTACCATCCTTCAAATAATGGGCGCTGGCTGGTAAGTATTTTACTGATGTAAAGATTCATAATTGAGTAAAGATGAAGGCCCTTAACCCAAAAAAGCCCGTACCAAATTATAATTTTTCTGTCCTTCATGAAAGCTTTAAGTATATGTAAGTGATAAAGTTCAGATTAAGTTACTGTGTTCTTAGAACTTCTGTACAGAAACACTGGTGTGGTAGCAAATGCCACAAAAGCATGTTGTTGTTGTTGTTTTTTAATTGCTAGATTAAATGGCTTTTCATATAATGGAAGATTTATGTGGTGCTAGAACCTCTTTTAAAACTGAAATTTGAAACTCATTTATTATGAGGAATCAGCGTTTTGTTATACCAAGTTATGCTATGCAGGCCTTTATTATGAAATGATAACTGTTATTTTTAAAATCTTTACTTGGGAGGCTAGAGAGGAACCGTGAATATCTGTGTGGGAAAGTTGAGCCTACCTGAACTTCTTGCTTCTGTGTTCCCAGAACAAGTTAATGAAACTACTTCAGAGGTTGCCAAATAGCGTCGTTAGAAGATTGCATCGTGAGAGATACAAGAAGCCTTCTTGGTTAACCCCTGTGCCTGACAGCCATAAGCTCACTGATGAAGATGTTACGGACTTTGTACAGTGCATTATTCAGCCCGTCCTCTTGGCTATGTTCAGCAAAACCGGTAGTCTGGAAGCAGCCCAGGCTCTCCAGAATCTTGCTCTCATGAGACCCGAGTTAGTAATACCCCCTGTACTTGAAAGGTAAGTGGAGCTTTACGTGTTCTGTTGAAGCCTCAGCCACATCTGGGCTGTCCTGGTTCTCTCTTCTCTCTAGTGTTCTCTTCTGTTTGGGTCTCTCTTTTTTTTTTTTTCCCTCATCTGGTGCTGCCGCCTGCTACTTCAGTGCTTATTCCTGTTCCTGCAGAATTGAGGTGTTTTTACTTCATGACTGGTAACTTGGTAAAGTTTTATGAGGGAGAGAAGAAACTGAAATGAAGTGGATAATAAAATAAGTATTTTGGATTATTTGTGCATTTTAGTTACCACGTTTTTTGCTCATAAATTAAGATTTGGCTGTTAGGGTTTTGTTTCATTTTTATCAAAATACAAGTATCATGAAATATTGATTACATGGAAGTGAATAAAAAAGTTTTTTATTTTAATAATTTTATAGAATCAGTGATACAATAGAAAAATGATCTTTATTCTAACATATAATCTTAGGTTTGTTGTTTTCACAGTGTACGTTTTGTTCGTTTTGTTCTGTATGTTGAAACAGTAATGCAAAGCTCTGTATTTGCCTAGTCACTGTCACATATAGGCCTAGGGTGCTTCTCGAGAGAGAGCTACTCAGTTCTTTTTAATGTTCAAGAGCAGATTTGTTGTTTGTTTATCCTTGGTGTAAATCCCCTTTTTTCCCATGTACTATCTAATGAAGTGTCCCCTATTTCCTTCTCTGTAAGGTTTTCTGTTATACCTTATGGACCTTTAGCTTCCTCTGCTGTCTGAACTTGGGCCTTTTGGTTTCTCTCTAATTGTATTTGTCAAAAGGGAAAGGTAGAACAGTAGTTTTTAGAGCCTGGAAGAATCTAGTAATTTGAGTTCCTTAAAACTCAGATTTGCCCAGAGTCCTTAGTGGCAGAATTCAGAACACGGCCTGTTTTCTGACTGGGTGTTGAGACAGGAGTAAGTTCATACTGCTCGTATTTACTTTGGGAAGAGTACCCTGTTAAAGATCTTGATCAAAATCAGGTTCGTTTCTCGATTACCTGTGTGCTGTGTCACCCTGTCCTCATTGCCATACGTAGTTGGTTGTACCTCACATCCCAGCCTCTCGCTGACAGATGATTGGGGAACGTTGTGGACATCTTTGGCACTGACCCTCTTCCAGCACATTGAGCTTCATCAGGAGATGGAGTGGGGAAGGCAGCCAGCTTCCCCTCTGCCTCTGTCCCCCGTATTCTGGGCTCCTTGGCCTCCATTGGGTAACAGTGGGTACAGTTGATGGCAGGTGCTACGAAGCTCCCTGGCTCTCCTCTTACTCTCTGAGGAGGCACTTCAGCTGTTGGCAAACTTTGAAGTTTGGTCTGTTGTGGTGTGTATCACTTTGCCTTTGTTCTGCTTTATTTCCATGTTTTTCAACTGATGAATTGTGAGTAGTGAGAGAAGTTTTTAGTAGAAGGAACAAAGCTTATAGATACAAATGTCCGTCACATTTTTCTTTAGTCCCCATTTTTTGGAAAAATTTAATGTCAGCGTATTGAATAATGTATGCTTGGTCCGGATAAATATTTTATTGACAAAATTGACAACTCAGTGACATTTGTTGAGATTCCTTCAGTTGTAACTTTGTGGTGTTTAGATTTGGCATGACAAGTTTTTCAAAGTTTTTTTTTTTTTAATAGAAGCATTAAGTCTTTTTAAAAAGTGAAAGTATAGAAAAAAGTACTTTGTTTTGCGCATTTCTTAAAGACGGCCTCTGCTAAAGAATTTGACGAGTTTTCTGTCTTTTAAAATAAGCATAGATTTTTTTGTTGTTTGTTCTGTTTATCCCTGGTATGAACCCTCTTTTCTTCCTACGTACCATCTGATGAAACTTCCCTTTTGTTTATTTACCTTCTCTGTATAAGCAGCATCTAAGATGACCGCATAGCATTTAATGTTCTTTATTTACCTCAGTTTACTAAACCATTTTTTAATGTTGTTAAGCATATAGGTCATTTCTGCGTTTCTTCCGTCATCATTATAATACTTATACACGCCTGGAGCTTTTTCCACTTTACACCCCCCCCCCGCCCCCATAGGCTAGATTCTCGGAAGTAAAATCAGGAGAATGTATGTTTTGGGCTCTTAAATAATTAGTGATCAGAGATCACATTTGTGTTGTATTCTTCCCAGTTCACTCCAGTGTAGGAATATTCTCATGTTTCAGATAGTTGATTCTGTTTATTTTATACTTTGAAAAAGACTTGTATTTTTAAATTGCAAAATTTCAGCATTTTAATAGGGTTGTTTCTCCTATAAAAGGGAAAAGTGGAGAAGTTGTAAGTTATTATTTCCAAATTCTAATGGGGACCGTTAGATGAAATGCAGCCTGGAATATTCAGCGTATCTGGACTTAAGATGAGTGTAATGTGGAGTAAGATGGCTGAAGTCATGCAGACGTGGTGGGACGTGTGTGGAGGAGGTGGCAGGAGGTTAGAAAGAGCAGTGGTCTCTGCTTTCTTTCCCTTTATGTATTAGTTGTCTTAACTTTAACAGCAAACTTACACTCCCAGCACTCTGTTAACTACAAACCTGTGTGCCCAAATGCAGCTGAGAAATGTAGTATATTTAACGTATTGTGTATGCCTATCTGTGGTGAAGGTCAGTTCTTAAAAATCCTTTTTTCCACTTGCAGAACATATCCTGCACTCGAGACGTTAACAGAACCTCACCAGCTCACCGCCACTCTAAGTTGTGTGATCGGGGTAGCCCGCAGTTTGGTGTCAGGGGGCAGGTGGTTTCCTGAAGGTCCCACACACATGCTACCTCTGTTGATGAGAGCGCTCCCTGGGGTGGATCCAAATGACTTCAGTAAATGCATGGTGAGCACATTTGTGATTCTCTTGTATTTCAGTTGTAATTGTGCACGGACACCTTTCTAATTTTGAAATGCTCTTGAGAACATGGTTCAACATAAAATCTGTTAATGGTCACAGAACAGTATCTGTAGTTGCCTAAGTTTAGATCTGTGAACCGCTGATCTATAGCACAGCTTCCTTAGTAAGAACTTTGCCGTAACCTATAGGCATGTAATGACAATACTGTCCTGTATGAAAAGCTCATTTCATATTTACTATTTCTTGTTTAAGGAGAGGTGTTAAACCTCATTGTGTGTGATCACTTGGCCCTCCCCTCGCTGCGCTGGTGTGCAGGGAGTGTGAGGAAAAGCTAGAGCTGAAAGCCAGAGCTTGCTTGGGTACCTGTCTTCCCCTTCCCTCTTCTCTAATTTCTGCGTTTGCGTTTTTATTTAGCCTTAATTTATGTTACATTTTCAGATGTGAAGCAGAATAACTTCTCAGCAACAGAAGATTGGAGAATGTTGTGCTTAGAACTCTCAATAAGAAAGGCTTAAAAAAAATTTTTTTTTAAGCTAATTGTATGAGAAGAAATTTAGCATATCTTCACTGCTAAAGCAGCAGCTAGTTGATTGTGAGAAACCTTAAGATGTCCAATTCTAGGTGAAAGTTTTCCAGAATGGTTGTTACAGGATTTCCCTCAAAATAATGTATTGAGTGCTTCCTTGGTATTCTTGTGTTTTTGAACTAGAACTGTGAACTGTGTAGTAAACGTGGACCATTCTGTGCGTCTTCCCACAGATCACATTCCAGTTTATAGCAACATTTTCCACTCTGGTGCCTTTAGTAGATTGTTCTTCTGTACTACAAGAAAGAGATGACCTCACAGAAGTAAGGATGCTTTCTGCTTATAAAAGGGCTAACCGAGTTCTAAGTCCTATTTGTATTATAGTAACATTTAATAGCTTAAACACAATTTTGGATAGGTGCTAACTAAGTAAAATCACTGTTTTGTGACCAGAATGGTGTAAACGCAGTGCCAGGCCCACGTTGGTAAAACAGTCCGCAGAGCACCTATCGTGCGAGGTGGTGTCAGAAATAGTCCGTTTTTGTAAATAACTGACGCCCAGAGGTGTATTTCAGTTTTCTGTCACTTTAGTGGTCAAGCAGAGGGGTGGTGTTTTTCTTTTCCATGTTCTTGTGTTAGGAATAAATCTGTCCAGGGATTGGCATCTGATGGAGAGAAATTTGATTCATTACTGTCTGGTCCTTTAGAACTGTTTTCTTTACAGCAAGCTTGTTATATCCTGGGTCATGTGGATGTTCAGGTAGTGAGAGATCACCCTTTACACACATACCAGCAGGTCGAAAACTGGAATTGCTAGTAAAAATGGCTGCTAAACTTCTGCTTTTGACCCTTGTAAAATACGTTAATTAATTCTCACTTGGGTTCCTGGGAAGTAGTGTAGTCAGTTGTCCTAGACTGAGTATGTAATTATGGTGGTGTTTCTCACAGTACCCAGTATAGCAATTTAATCTTAGATTTATTTTGTAGACTATAACATTGATTTTTGTGAGTTCAGAGAACAAGATCAAAGGTCATTTGTAACCTTTCTCCACACTGGGATGTTACAGGTGGAACGAGAGCTTTGTTCAGCCACAGCTGAGTTTGAAGATTTTGTCTTACAGTTTATGGACAGGTGAGCAAGTAGCCCAAACCTGCCCTTCACCTGACACTCGGAAACATGACTGGCCTGTCCCAGCAACCTTAATCGCTATGCATTTCAGCCCTTTTGTGAACCAGTTATTTTCTGCTTTGAATTGTTTGTGTTGGTACCGTGTGTTTCCATTAATGGAAGCATGTGGAATCACTGAGTGTGTCTTGAGTGTTTGGTAGGCAGTATGGATTTTTTTTTCTTGCCCCCTCCCACAAGCCTCCCCTAAGGGTTTAGTGGTGCATGTGAAGTACCACTAATTATACCCCAGAGTCCTCACCAGGGTCTGTTTGTCGTATACATAACAAATAAAATTTTTCACAATTTCTGCTCTTCCTATCAAAAATTCAGACACCTCATACAGTACCCTGTAAAAAGAGTAATTTGCAGCACACGTCCATTTCTTCAGTGTCATATAGTCATAAAGGCCCCTGCCAGGTGGCAGCACACACTGTCAGTCGTACAGCAGCTTCCCGATAAACCCCAGAGGCAGAAAAAGTGCTTGGTCCCTAAAGGTGCCCTGAGGGTTCACTTTTATTTATTACCCGAGGGCAGTGCTTGTAAAGTTATGGAAGGACAGTTGGTTTGTGGGCCAGGTACAGATTAAGCAGCCCTCCCTGAATATCCATCCATGACAGGAGAGACTAATCACAAATGTTAAACCTTTTTTCAGTTGCTGAACATTGTGCTCTGTTTGGTTACTTAGATGCTTTGGACTTATAGAAAGTAGCACATTGGAGCAGACAAGAGAAGAGACAGAGACTGAGAAGATGACCCACCTGGAGAGTCTGGTTGAGTTAGGTCTGTCTTCCACGTTTAGTACAATCCTCACGCAGTGTTCCAAAGAAATATTTATGGTAAGAGGGCATTGCTGCAATAAATTAAACTTGAATTTTGTAGTTTTAGTTGATATTTTAAAGTTGAACCGCAGGTTTAAAGTTTGTGTATCACGCCAGTGTGTCCTTTCTGTTTATACTAAAGTTTGAAAAGGGTGTATTTTTAAAACTCACAGTAAATATGATTATTTGGGAGAGAAGTCTTAGAAATTGTTTATGCCATCACCTGATAAAAATTAAATCCTAAATATAGCAACCTGGCAAACTGTGATGGATTGGAAATATTTGTCCTTATAGGGTATTTTTGAACATTTATTCAGCATTGGTCGATACCTGTTACGTACAGTATAGTTTTGAAGGCTGTACTTTATTTCCATTTTTGTATCTTTACCTGTCGTTTGAGATTATCTCTGTTTAATATGTTTATCCTGATTACAAGCTAAACTGTTTTCTTAAAGACTTAATATTACAGTGCATACAGTATTTATAAGATTACATTAGTATAGAGAAATGAACCTAAATAATCTCTCGATTAACAGAAATCTTTCGAAGAGAGTTATTTGTAATTTTTAGCATTGTTGGCCTAGGTCTAGAAATCATACTTGCATTCAGCAGTTAAGTTAGAATTCTGTGACATGATAGGATTTAATTTTACCATTAAATGGGATGCTTCAAGCCTTTTTAGGGTAGGAATGGCGCAGTGGTTAAGCACTCAGCTGCTAACCGCGAAAGGTCAGGGGTTTGAGCCCACCAGCCGCTCTGAGGGAGAAAGATGTGGCAGTCTGCTTCCCTAAAGATTCCAGGCTTGGAAACCCTACAGGGCAGTCTTACACTGTCCCGTGGGGTCACTATGAGGCAAAATTGACTCGATGTCAATGGGATAGATGTGTCTGGTTTGTAGTTGTCAGGATGACAAACTGTAAACGTCAGACATTCCTCCCAAGTCCTCTTATTACAGTGGATTAGCCAGAACATTACGGTCTTGATTACATTTGCTTCCAACCAGCTGTAATTTTGTGTGGGGTCATTTCTGTAGCAAATAGAATTTTGTTCCTCAGATGTTTTGCTCAGGTTAGGATCTTGTGTATTAAACCTGAATCTAACATTATTAAGCAAATTGTTAAAAACTTGGATGGCTTAGTCTTTCTGCCACTTTGTTTTTTTCTTCCACAAGAGGGTTCATTTTCTGAAGGACACTGATCAGGTGTTTTCATTTCTTATGTATCTTAACAGGTGGCCCTTCAGAAGGTTTTTAATTTTTCTGTTTCACATATTTTTGAAACAAGAGTCGCAGGCCGCATGGTGGCAGACATGTGCCGCGCCGCCGTCAAGGTAAGCTTGTACCTCTCGACTGATGAATTAATAGAACAACAACTAAAACGTTGATGCGGCTCGTTATCTCAGATGTGCTTGTTGTATGTAACTGCTGATAGGACTGACTTGTCACTGAGAATGGAGCTAGTGTGTTTTGTGACACTTCTATCTGTACGAATGTTTTTCAGTGCTGCCCAGAGGAGTCTTTGAAGCTGTTTGTCCCCCACTGCTGCAGCGTTATAACTCAGCTGACAATGAGTAAGTCATAAAAATGGTATTCTGTTTTTACAATTTTAGGTAGAAAAAAATTTTCTTGGTTTCCACAACTCAATGCAGCTAGGTCCCATAAGGTATGCAGTATTTCTGTTAGGCAGTTTGGAGTAAATCACTCCAAAAAAAAAGTCTCATGCAGGTTGGCAGGTAGCTTAGAAATTTTACTTTATTAAATTAATATTTCCATACCTACAAGAATCATCCAGAGGTTGCCTTAAAAAATATCAGTTATTTTGTAACACATAGGATGGCAGAAGTCCTGGTCGGTGTGTTGGTTTTCCTTAAAATTGAGTTTCTGCCTCTAGAGGGCATCCGGCTTCACGAACAGTCTCCCTAGAAGAGGCTTTTCTCAGCTAAATAAGTAACTGTAAATCCGCTTGCTGTCAAGTTGATCCTGACCCGCGGTGACCCCACGTGGCTCAGAGGAGAACTGTGCTCCCTAGGGTCTTCAACGGCTGGCTTTTTGATGTGTTTGGCTGCAAACGTAATTTTTTGCTCCTCTTGCCACTTGTAGATGATGACGTGTTGAATGAAGAAGAGCTAGATAAGGAGCTACTGTGGAACCTTCAGCTCTTGTCTGAGGTAGTACAAACCTTTGGAATGAAAAACTTTTATTTGAAAATGTTGACTTGATTTGAGAGTTTATCTTTTTTTCTGACAAACGGACTTTAAAACTGAATAAAAAGCTGTAAAATGTTTTCAAGATTTCTTGACGTGACAGCAGAAACTCAGAGTATCTCGTTCTCGCATTGTCAAGGAGTGTAGTAATTGCCTGGTTGCTTCACATTCACCAGTCTACTTGACTGAGTTTTTACTGATTAATTCTGATATGGATAACTCAATTAAAAGTTTATCAGACTTGGGAATTCATTTTTGCTGTCTACACTCTTAGTTTGGTCATCTAACTTCAGCTTCCTTTACGGCTAATTCGGAACCAGATGACAGAAAGACTCACTCATGTCTCATTACAGAGGTACAGACTCTCTTGAACTGGGCCGTTGACTATAGCATATGAGAGCCTAAATTCAGAAAAAGTGTTTTGATTTTAAAAAAGAAGAAATTCTTAGAGCATAGTTAAAATGACAATGCTAAAACAAGTTACAGTTGTTTTAAGAAACGCTTATCATTACAGTCTCCTTTCGTGGCAGAACGTTGAACTTTTTAACGTGATTTAATGATTCTTGATCTTTTAACCGAAGTAACTGTTTTCTTCCTGTTTTTCAGATTACTCGAGTAGATGGGAAGAAGCTGCTTCCTTATAGGGAGCAGCTTGTGAAGATTCTCCAGAGAGCCCTACATTTAACCTGCAAGCAGGGCTACACTCTGTCATGTAACCTCCTGCATCATCTTCTCCGCTCCACTACCCTCATCTACCCTACGGAGTACTGCAGTGTGCCAGGTGGCTTCAACAAGCCCCTTTCTGAGTATTTCCCTATCAAGGCAAGTAGTTCCAGTCATTTAAGATTCAAGGATATGTTGGTTCTTTTTCTGAAGGATTTAAAGTGTCCATGTGTATGTTTTTCCCCCATCTTGTATATAAAAATGTTGGTTCTTTGTTTTTAAAATCGCTGATTAAAACTGTTATTTTGTTGAGTTAAACTTGGAAGTGTGCACCATAGTGCTGGTTTTCTGTTTGCATGTGGAGCGACATGGAATGCTGTATCTAACCTCTGTACAGTCAGCCCTCAGTATCTGCAGGTTCTGTATTTGTGAATTTACCTGCTCTCTAAAAATGATTTGTAGGCCCCAAATCCATGCTCGTGGTGCTTCCGCGGTCTTTCTTGGACGCCCACAGGGCAGTGAATAATTGGAGCCGCCTGGCTGTGGTCAGACAAGGCAGTGCTCTGCCTTGTTTTAGCTCTCACTGTAACCAAGTGTCCTTTTCTTTGCAGTCTATGTGGTGACACTGTTTTGAATTTTTTGTGCTTTTTCTTGGCGATTTTGCAGTTTAAAAGCGCCCCCAAGTGTAGTTTTGAAGCACCGCCTAGTGTTCTTAAGCACAAGGAGGCTGCAGTGTGCCTTGCAGAGAAAATACGTGTTAGATAAGTTTTGTTCAAGCATGAGTTAAACAGTTCAGCGTGGAACACGCAGAAAGGCATGTACGTGGGGCCGGTCTGTAGGTGAGGCCGCGCCTGAAACGACTACAGTAGCGTCTCTAGAATGTGATGGAGCCGCGGAGGAGATGGAAAGGCAGCTCAGTCTGTGGATTCGTGAGATGATGACCAATGAAAAACTGTAGTGAACAGCATTGTTGTGAGGCTGAAAGCCAATAAAAAATTTACAGTTCACGGTACCCAGGGTCAGGAAAACGTTAAACTCTTCTTGGCTAGTGTCTTATTATAAAGAAAAACTGCACGTAATGAATTCTTTGTTAAAAATATATGTATTAAGTGAAGTGTCTTTTAAAAGAACATAAAATAAGGGTACGTATTGATCAGTTAATGAAAATACCGTCTCCCGGGAACCTAGGCCTGCGTTTCCCCTAGGGGCAGTGCCTCAGTATTCACTAGTTCAGTGTACGCAGTGACTTTAAAGAACATGACTACCGCAAATAAAGAAAATCGACCAATGTCATTGTTGTCTAAATAGCCTCATGTAAGTCTGTCATCACTCTTAGAGTGAATGCACGTTCGAGTGACTCTGGAGGGAGACTTTACAAAAGTACATAATGAAGGGGTATTTATTACTTACTTGTTAGCTTAGCTTTGCATTATTTATCTATTTCCTTTAAGCCTTTAAATAGTGTGTTTCTGTGATTTTCAGATTTCTCAACTTGCTGAACAGTTGTCTTTCTTACCTAGGACTGGGGTAAGCCAGGGGACCTATGGAACCTGGGAATCCAGTGGCATGCTCCTTCTTCGGAAGAAGTGGCTTTTGCCTTCTATCTGTTGGACTCCTTCCTTCAGCCTGAGCTCATCAAACTGGAGCATTGTGGGAATGGAGAACTCGAGATGTCTAGGTTAGCGCTCTTTTATAGTCAATCCATGTCATTCAGTTGCAGACTAAAATAATGCTTTGTACCTTTTCCCCGAATTTGTGGCGTATCTGAAGAATTGATATTGAATATGTTTTGAATGTCTGCCATAAACGTACTTGGAAGACTAGTTAATGTAATGTATAACAACGGCAAATTTGTCATCGTATTTTAAGCACTTAAAATAGGAAAACTGAGTTCTTTCCTAGTTTGTTTTTAGTACCTTCTGCTTAGCAGTTTTCACTTTTGCGTCTTTTGGGAACTGTGTCAGTATACCAGCACCTTTGGAAAGAAAAATGCCTGTTTTTCTACACCCACCTTAGCAATTTCCTTTTAGTAATTCATAGTATTGGCATTGATGTTAGAGAACTATCCCTACGAGATTTTTTTTCCCCTATCCTATGAGGATTCAACAGGAAATTTATTCGAAACTATTAGACTTCAATAGTTTGAATCTTGAGAGTTCCTGAAACCATGGTAAGAAGATTACCATGTAGTAATTTCAGTAAATAGATCCAATAGGAACAGGCTCGAAAGGAGGAAGCTGATCAGCCAGTGTGGACTGTGCAGTACTCGGAACTGCTTTTCGTGTAATAAGTTTTTCCTAGGTCTTTTTTAAGAGATGGAAGAAGCTGAGAGGCCTCCTTTAGCGCTGTTTTCGTTAGCAGTGGCAGTCTTTGGTAGGGTCTGCCTCAAAAAGGGCAAGGAATTGTTCTTAGTTGTGATTAATTATTCAGAGCCTGTTTAAATTTGAGCAGGGCTAGTATGACCAATATAGGAGCCCTCGTGGCACGGTGGTTAAGCGCTCGGCTGCTAACCGAAAGGTCAGTGGTTCGAATCCACCAGCCACTCCTTGGAAACCCTATGGAGCAGTCCTACTCTGCCCAGATGAGTCGGAATTGACTGGACAGCAACGGGTTTGGCTTTTTTTTCTTTCAGTTTATTAAGTAGATAAGCTGAAGACATTGGCCATTTCTTTGCCTTATTCTGTATGTCTGCACTTGCTACAAGTTTCTGTACTTCGCCCTAGATTCTAGGGGGCTTGTTAGATAACAACTAGGATTCTTCTAAAATATGAAAATATATTTTATCGTTTCTAGAGATGATGTCCTGCAGAGCCTGACTATAGTGCACAACTGTTTAATTGGCTCAGGGAACCTCCTACCTCCGTTGAAAGGAGAGCCGGTTACTCACCTGTAAGTAGAGATAAGTACTTTACGTCTCGCCTCCTGCCGATTGGCCGTTTGGCATGTATCTTAAGTCTTAGTCACTTAATGAGTCACTGGTTTTGTTGCTGTTTTTTTGTTTTATTTTGTTTTTTATCATTTTAACCTTTTTATTTGTCATTATTAGGCCAAAAATATCTGAGGCATAATTTAGGCCTGTAACTTCTTAAAGGCTTTATTCAGATTTTCATGTGGTACCAGGATAGAATAACTTAAACGTTAATTGATTTAAAAATGTCAGCTTAGAAACATTAAGATTCTCTGTTAATTTACTGAGCTAATATAAACATTCTTTTTAAAACAGTAAAAACACTACCTTCATCTGCAGTCAGTGTTGATTTAGGATTTTGTAATCAAAAAAAGCTGGAGTTTTTAAAGTAAGTTTGTTCAGTGTTCTTCATTATGATTTTTAACTCTTCAGATTTACTGAGTTGCTAGGATGTTTAATCTTCAGAGTATTATTTTGAATGAATATCTGGATTTAATCCGTTTTTGGTGCTGCCATTTATGCTGAAGAGCCAAGTTTAAATGAACTCAGCAGTGTGTAGCAACTTCAGCGCGTTTAGTAAGTATAGACGGATGGCAGTTTCAGTCTAGCATCCTAGGTAATTTTGTCTCTCCTTCAACCTCTCATTGCTGAGTAAGTTAATAAAAATCACACAAAAATGTTTATCCCCCCTTCCTGGGCCCCCTCAAAAATTAAAGGGGAAATTATTTGCAGATTTTGCAACAGAAATCTTAAAAAGCTTCAAGGAGTGGTTTAAAAATGTGGCTTGCCTGTCTTCCCCATATTTCCCATTATTGTTTGAAGTTGTACCTTTCTGGAATTCTTAGTTCATTCTAAAAACTGTTTATAGGCAGTGATTGTTTATTAGGCTTAAGAGTGGGAAAGTAGGATCATTTCCGATAAGGAAATCTGTTTGAAGTTTTTACCCAGGTATTTCCTAAGTTCTTCTTAAAGAAATTTTGTTTTTTATCAGGTTATAGTTTGATGTAAGAGCAATGTAGCCAAAGTCCATTGGTGTGAAGACAGATCGGTTAATATTTTAAAAAGAGAGACCTCCAGAAATTGTTTGGGCTTCCTGATGATCTTAACGGTGTGTGAAGCAGTCAGAGCTTGACCCTTTCGTGACATTCCAAGAACCTGTTTCATTCATGATAGACTTAATGCATCAGTAAATTGAGTTCTGCTTGAAGGTGTTGACGACGAGAATTGTGGTCATTTAATCCAAGAGCCAAAGGATATACCTTGGATGTATGTAAATTAGAATCTTTTTAAGTACTGAATGGTCATTACAGTCCACTGCTGAAGAGTCAGCTAAGAAGGCTGAAGGATGTCCCTTGCAGTTTTTGTTAGCATGTGGCCACATTTATGGTACAAGTGCTATAATAATGCTGCAGAGTCACCACGTGCTCCAGGGCAAAAAGTTCCACATATTTGACTTTTATAAAATAAGGAAAACAGCCTATTATGAGAATTTTATGAATACTGTAGGAATAGGTTGTAGCGTACATTACTATTTATTACAGGCTGTAAAATTATCCTGAGTATTCTTTGTATGCTTTTACTAGAAAAGTTGAAAAAGAAAGAATTTTAGACTGAAAAGCTTTGTGCCTTAGGTAGAATTTTTACTTTTAGAGTGAAAACTTAACGTAATCAAAATAATTAAATAACTTAAAGTGTAATAATATATAATTTAATACGTAGAGTGTATAGTATCTATCAACCAAAAAACCAAACCCACTGCCTTTCGAGTCAATTCCGACTCACAGCGACCCTACAGGACAGAGTAGAACTGCCCCATAGGGTTTCCAAGGAGCGCTGGGTGGGTTTGAACTGCGGACCTTTTGGTTAGCAGCCATAGCACTTAACCACTATGCCACCAGGGTTTCCGTATAATATATACAAAGTATATAATACATATACTGTGTATAAAAAAATACGTATATTTTAATGTGTTTTTTAAGTATAAACGGTAATGTATTTTATAGTTATTAAAATGCAGTAAAACATGAAGACAGATCATTTTAATCACCGAGCACATGTGTTTTTAGGGTTCTTTATACTTATTTGCACATGTGCAGGGTAACAATTATATAAAGTAAAATAAGGATGAACGAGTAGCTCTTAGCCTTTGAATTGTCAAAAGCAGGAGTTAATGAAGCCCACCTGTAGCTTTTAGGTAGTTAACAGAATCCTTCCCCTGAAGACCAGTTACTGTGTGGTGTCACCTTCATCTGAAGAGTGTGACTTTCTACGCATATTTTTTATGTATAACATTTTCATTTTTTTTCCAGATAATAGTTCTTACAAAAGTATCAAAATAAAACAGCCATTTATATTTCTAAAATGCTTTTATTCTGACGTAAATCAGTGATTGTTAAAATCTCCTAAATTGATTTGAAGAAACTAATAAAATAATTTCAAATGATGGCTCCACTGTTATGTGATATGAAAGACATGAACTTACCTACTTATTTTTAAGATGATCCAGAAAAGTATGTCCGATTTTCGTATGTATACTTTTTCCACTGCCTACTGGCATGAAAAGAGTACCTGTAGCTTGGTTCACAGAGATCATCGTCGGGTCAGCGTGAAACTAGTGCAGGAAAAGAAAACTTTGTTAGGATGTTAGTTACTCCGTAGGAAATAGAGTGAAACGTACTAGGTACAGAGGCCTGAAGATCGACTCCTGAAAGATCACAGTGATTGAGAACCCACTACGAGTGGGAACTGGTTTGGCTTTTTCTTTATACCCGGTGAGAGAGCAAAGGAAACACGGCGTTGTGCAGAGTGCTTTAATGTAATGCCTGCGATACCTGGGGAAGTCTATCTCGGTCATAACAGTGCAGCAGTGGTGTTATGGGACGTTGGGCATTTTCTGAAATACCCACACCAGTTTTGGGAAGCACATAGTGACTTAAGCTAATCTTCTTAAAATTTAAATTTCTGTTATGTAAATTCCGATTAGGTAAAATATTTTAGCTGCTATAATTTTTTGTTGTTGTTAGATTAGCCAGCCTTAAGTTTGCCTTATGCATGTATTAATAGTATTTATCTCCTGGAAAATTTCTGTGATGTGATGAGAAACTAGAAGCTTACTAGTTTATTCCTGAGTTTCCTGTAAGATAACCTAATTTCTAATATTGTGTATTCGGTTTTAAAATTTCATTGTTCAGAGAAATTGTTGCTAAATGTGAAAACCAGCTTTTTGTGCTATGTGATTAGAGACTCATAAAAAGTAGAAAACTCAGCTGAGTTGTTTGTCCCGAGTATAAAAGTAAATCATATACCAAATGGTATCCACGTTGTGGTTTTGGTCTTTGGACATAAAGGGTTACTAAGATGAATAGCCTATACATTCTGTAAACTTTATTGTTTCAAAGGATGTGTAAAATAAGGTCCTGAGGGTAATGAAGAGTCAGTATTTTTTAGTTTAGTGAAAATTAAAGCAATTCAAATTTTAACAATTTTGCCAGATGCCATAGGTTGCTGAATTAGACTTAGAACAAGTTAAAGTGAGACCTCACTCTTTTTCTCTATGAACCTCTTGTTAATGGTGTAAGAGAAATATTGGTGGCATAGTTTATTAGTTCTGCTTTTATAGATGTGGAAGTTGGACGATGTTTTTCTAGGGTCACAGGAATTTTGGACACTTGGCCTTTAGTCCTGAAATTGCCATTAATTTCTCCTTTTGCAGTCCGCTTAATATAGTCTTCTAGATTAACCAGCTATGACAGGATACAGAACACTTAACATCTAAAAAAAAAAAAAAAAAAAAATAGGGCTACTCAAGGTAGAGGAGCCATCTTCTATCTCAAATATTTCTTCTTTGTGCCCGCTTTCCCCTGCTGGGTCTATGAACTCATTCTTAGTTAAAGCATTCTCAGGACCTCAGCTTTTATTAACTTTCCGCTCAGAAAATCCATAGGTAAGGCCTAAGGGAGAGACGGTTTCATTGATGTGTGAAAGGATATGTTGCTATGCGATGAGGGCAGGGCTAGCTAACCTCTCTTGGCACCTCCAGGGAACTTCCCAGCTCCGCTGGGGGAGCTGCACACAGGACAGGAAACGCTTAGCCCTCCACGGTGAGTAACCCTGCTTTCTCCTTCTTTCACCTTCAACTGTTTTCATTGATACTTAACAGCTTGTGTGTCAGACACAGAAAGAGTCCCTGTGCTCAGAGTTATTTTTAAACCTAGCCCTATGTAAGATTTCTCTTAGCAACTCTCTATTCACGTGGGAGTGTTAAGAGCCAGCTTTCATTTGTGTTCACAGCCATTATTGATACCTAGGATTGAACTGGATAATAGGACACAGAAATAGACCACGTGCCCTTTGTGAAAAGCTTATAACCCTGAAGGTGGAAAATAACAAACAAAGAACCCATTCATTGGTGGCTTGGATTTTCGATCTATATTTTTTTACTTGGAAGGGTAGGATGTTCTTTCGCTATACATGGAAAGAATTTTCTGTTTATTGTTCGCAGCTGCCTCATGACAATTCACCTGCCTTCATTTGCATATTTAATTTGTATTACATATTTTGTTTTTATGTTGTTAGTCATTTTTCTCTTTTCCACCATCCTTTCCTACCAGTGATTATACACACACTTCTGATCTAATCAAATCCAAAGAAGATTGCCACCTAGTGGTACAAATAACAGAGTTGCGAAAAACTCAGGTTTTCTTTTAATGGCACAAATGGAGTCCCTGGGTGGTGCAAAGGTTAAGCGCTCCACTACTAGCCGAGAGGTTGGCAGTTTGAACACAGCGGAGGCACCTCAGAGGACAGGCCTGGCGATCTGCTTCCGGAAGGTCACTGCCTTGAGAACCCTGTGGAGCAGCTCTGCTGTGCACACACGGGGTCGCCACGAGTCGGAATCTACTTGACAACAACTAACGTTACACATTCGGTGGCCTAGTATACCTAGGAGCTATGAAGCTAAGAACATTGTTGAATAGATGGTATCACTTATAATATGTTGTGCTGGGGTCATTTTTCAGAGTTTTATCTAGTTCCTGAAGTCAGATATTATAGGATGGACCAGTGGATGAGTCAAGTGACTTTCACAGGGGCGAGGGATGGTATTTGATTTAAGTTATAGATGGCTGCTTTAGCTTTTAACCAGAGTACATACAGATCTATAAATGTTTGATAGCACTCAAGTCTGTTCAACTAAGATTGTGTACATAACTAGTGATTATAAGATACTCGTAAATATCAGAGTGCACACATAGACCTCTAGGGTTTGTAGTCAAAGGTAACAATCACACAGCCTCACTTGGGTAATAGAGAAGTCTTTTAGAAAATGTTTACTGTAAATATTTATTTACACTTGCTGAGAGAAAGATTCAATGTAAAACATGTTAATTCAGTAGTTTGATTAATTTGTAGTAAATAAGAGATCAAATTAAAGCTGCATCTTAGGTAAATAAGCATAAAAGGAATTTGTTGTGGATGCGAAGAAATAAAGGGGAAATATGTATCTAACCAGATACCTTCTATGTATTTTAGAGATGTGGAAGATATATTTTTAAAATAGAGTAAAAACTAAACCACCTTTATTTAATTGCATTACTGAATATTTAAAAATCTTATACTGGTTGGTATTTTTTTAAAAAATAGTTACAATAAGTGATAATATTTCTTAAATCTTCTGATAGAAAAGCAATTCAGAGCAACATGAATTTTAAAAATCAGCATCAAGGCTCTTAAGTGAGACTTGTTTTCGATCGTTATTACTCTGAGATTTGAGGGTTACTGGAGCTGGAAGTGCACACAACAAAAACATTTCAAATCCCCAACTTAGAGTCGTTTTTGCTTGGTAGTTTTATGTTTTTGTTGCAGAGAATAATTTACTACAGGGCTTGCTGTTTTTCTGTTATTTGGAAGAGTAATGTGACAGTAATTAGAAGTCATTCGTGATTCAACATAATATGGAACTAGGTATGGACCGGGTAAGGTACGATTGTCTTCCTGCTTCAGCAGGCCACCCCTGTTTATAGAGCAGGCCGGAGACACGTGCTCCCATGTGACAGCTTGTGCCGAGTACCTGCCCGCTCTCCCAGGGAAAGGTGTGACAGGCTTAGCTTGTTAGCGTTGGAGCATGGGCGTTTTTTCTTTAGTAGTGAAGTCCGATCTCAGTAGAGATGTATGACTCCCCTTGAAGTTTATTACAGAGGAATCTGATCTTATTTGTACTAACTGGATTCTGGGTAAATACATATGTTTCAGTCATACACAATTTTACAGGATGCCCAGTTTGCAAGCTGTTGCTGAAGGTTGAAGCTTGATGTAATGAAAGCCAAATTCTAAGAGGAATTTGAAGTTGAACTTGAAAGTCTCTGAAAAAGCAAATTAGCAGCATATACAGTAAAACCTGTGAATGCCGGGTGGAACCCGTGTAAGGCGGAAACCTGTCAGAGAAGGAAAACTCAAATATTTCCCACTAATAGAGAGCGATAGAAAAGTGGTAAGACTGTTCCCTGCATCCTGTCAAAGATGGAAAACATGAGAGACTCAGAAACACAAGGCAGTCACATCGAGTTCGGCTCTCACAGGTTTCACTCTACTGTGCAGCCTTCAAAGGAGCTTTGAAGTAAATTAGTATTTATACTCAATAAGCTTAGTTTTGGAACGTGAGGAAGTGTGGTTGCTGTCATAAGCATTGGAATATAGCGGGAAACACGGTTAAATTGTTGGTGTTTTAGTAATCATAGTGTTATTACCTGTTATTTAGCCAAATCCCAGAATCCTTCAGGCAGAGATAATCCATTTAAGTCAACTACTTTTTTGTAATATACAATATAGACATGGAGTATATTGGTTTAAAATAATGTTTTCTTCATTACAAGCGCTGTGTAGTTCATGCATGGTGAGTAATGATAGAATTTCTATTCATTATTAATGAGCCCTGTGTTTCCTCCTCCTTGAAAGTGTCATCAGTTGAATTTCATCTTTTAAAAATGTTGAAAATTGGAGTACATTTTAGATCTCAGGTCTACAGGTTTATATTCTCATACAAAATCCGCCTTTACATACCTAAAAATGACTTCAGTTCTTGAACGAGCTTAACTAGCTGGGTCAGGCTCTGGTAACAATTCTTTGTGGAGGATCTTTCATTAAGAAATGTAGTGCTTTTATATCTGAATATCTTCAGAAAGAGTGCTATTACGGTGCAGGTGTTAGGAGAGAGATTTTGGCTATTTTAAGAAGAAGGGTCATGATTACCTAAAGAAGCCTGTCCGCTTTATTTGCGTCAGTAAAAGTTGACTGAATTTTATGTCTAGTTTTAGTTACAATTATGATGCCATTATAAAGCCAACTTTTCTTTGCATAAATATATAAATGTTTGTCATCAAATTGAATTTTTCATATTTGAATATTAAATACCAATATTATGTTTCTTTGAGAGGTGAATTTTTTCCCCTAAAGTCATTAAAGTTAACATTTTCTTTGTTTACGATGAATAATATTGTTTTTATTGAAACAGATAGCATTAATCTCCAGAAGGATAGAGTAAAGAATTGAAGTATTGAAGATGGGAGCTCTGTTTGTTAGAGAACATCATCATGTTTGTTTTAATTTAAATGTTTCAACAATGAGACTTTCCCCCCAATCCTTTTTGTTAGTATTATCAATAAATGCAAGCACTTTTGTTTTTATACAGGGTACCAACTATGGTGTCCTTGGAAGAGACAAAGCTGTATACTGGACTTGAATATGGTATGTGAACCCTAATCTGAAATAAGCCTGTGTGGAGTAATTTTTGTCAGTTACTCTGCAGGTGTTAAAAGAGGAGTTTTATCTTTACTGTTTTCCTGGTCTCTTTTTGATATATAAAATGAATACATTTTTCTCTGAATTTTATTTATTTTGTTGTTGTCGTTGAGAATTTACACAGCAAAACATTTCAGCAGCTGGTGCTCACCTTATTTTGTTGTTGGCGGTGGTGAGGATATACGCAGCGAAACGTACGCTGATTGACCCACCTCTGCGTGTGCAGTTCAGTGACGCTGATGGCGTTCTTTGAACCATGCCGCCATTCTCACTCTCCTTTTCTGAGCCGTTCCTCCGTCGTCAGCATAAACTCACTGCCCCCAAGGTCTTCCTGTCTAATCTTTCAAGTTGCTGTTGTCACTTCGATACCATGTAGATGGTTCTTAAAAGAACATAATGCTCAAGGCCGACCTTTCTTACTAGTAAAGCTAAACTGTGGTTTTAAGATGACTTCAGGAGTTTATTTTTGGTTTAAGGTTTAAAGATCATCTCATTGCAGTAGTTTCAGGGGCTCATCCACCTTCCGTGGCTCTGGAAAGCTTAGTATCTATGAGAATTTTAAATTCTGTTCTGCATTTTTGCCCTTTTGATCAGGATTTTTCTATGGAATCTTTGATTAAAATGTTCACTAATTATAGCCAGGCACTATCCAGTTCTTATGGCCTCATGGAAAAGGAAGCAATTGTTCATGGATAAAATAAGTATTAACACAACAATCATGCTTTTTCTGAAAAAACCAGAAAATTGTTGTATAAAGTATAGCCATCCAAAGAGAGGAGTTGGGTCAGTGAATACTTGAACGCTTTCTACCTGTAGAGACAGCCTTTCATATATCGCAGTGTGCGTTTATGTTTAGAATTCCTTTAATACTGGTGTGTCGTAGTTCGTGTGAATGTCACTGTTACAACCATTCTGTGTTCTGACTATCTTTGTATCTAACTGTTGTATTGAATTATATTTCCTGTTAATATCTGTGTAAGACATTTTCTTGTGTTAACATTCTGAATCTAATGTTAATAGACATTTAGCACAAGTCTGCAGTGATGGATTAACGCTGGAGTGAGTTCCACACATCAGCCGCTAGGGTGTAATTTTGATTTGGGTCACCCATAACTGATTATGGAACTTGTGCATTTACGATCTCTCACTAGTGATTTTCCCCCCTTTCCTGTTGAGTCAGCTCCGAAGCAGGGCAGCCCCGTGTGTGTCGTAGCAGAACTGAGCTCCAAAGGGTTTTCAGTGGCCGGTTTTTAGGGTTGGGTTGCCAGACCTGTCTTCTGAGGCACCTCTGGGTGGACTCAAACTTCCAACCTTTGTGCTAGCAGTCGAGCTCCTTAACTGTGCCACCCAGGGACTCTTAACTACTCATTAGAGACTCTGAAGTACAGGTTGTCCCTGACTTACGACGGGGTTCCACTCCAACAGCTGTGTTATAAGTCAGTTCTGTTGTAAGTCAAATACCTCTTTTTGTTTGTTTGTTTTCATTATTATTGCCTTTTATTACCATTATCTGTATAAATTGATATTTATTTGCCTTTGAACATGTGTGAGTGAACATCTGAAAATAATAACATCAGCAAATTACGTGCTGCAACATTGTATGTAGTTCGTAGTAACGATAAGGGGAAAAAAAAAACAGACTGACATAGTGCGGGGTAACGGTAACATGAATATGTCCTAAATCGGGGACTGCCTTATTGGCAAAGATGTTTTATTTCTTCCTCTACCTCTTGCCTCCCCCACCTTCCTGTTCAATAGAGTTTTATAAGCAGGTCACTGTAAATGTGATGGGTTTCAGAAGTTATACAGTACCATGCCCACCCATCACTAATCCAACTAGGATAAAAGCAGATCCACCTCCCCCGACGCTTTATCCCTTAATATAAACGTCAGTGATCTGGAGTCTAAAATGCCTCTTCTCTCTCTGTCTCTATTAAAAGATCTATCCAGAGAGAACTACCGAGAAACAATTGCTAGGGTCATAAGGAAACTCCTCAGTAAGTACATATATGCATTTAACTTATTTTTATAAGTATCCTATCCTATAGTTTATGTGCTTTTTACTTGTCAACATTTTAGATTCTAATGATGAGGATATGGGGCAGTTTTTTAAACTAATGGTAATTTTTATTTTTACAGTAATTCAGAATATTTTAACCAAAATTCCTTCTTTTCTCTTATTATAGACTACATACTTGATAATTCAGAAGATGACACCAAATCATTGTTTCTTATCATAAAGGTACAGTTGGCATTTGATAGTTGCATAGTTAGTAGTAGGATTGGGGTTAACTTGATGACTAGTAAATAAAATTTGCAAATTCTTTAATGGCAGATTATTGGAGACCTTTTGCAGTTCCAAGGATCTCATAAGCATGAGTTTGACTCCCGGTGGAAAAGCTTTAACCTAGTAAAGAAGTCCATGGAAAATAGGGTCAGTATTTTTACCTGAAAACTCTGAATTAAATTTTTGAAAGAATGTGTATAGTATTGACGTAACCACCTGATCTGGGGATTGCTCAGCATACAAAGTTTCTCTGTAAGTAAAAATAGTAGATTTTTAAGTGTGAAGGCTAAAAATAAAAACATCAGGGTATGATCAAAGGGTTCCTAGAGAAAAGTGTGCCTTTTGATCAAGCCTTAGCTTAAGTCTTCTCCTCTCATGTCAGTTTCTGCGAGAGCCCTGAGCCTCCGTGGCATTGGTAGGATGATGGGTAGACAGGTGCGTGTGGGCGGCAGCATTCCGGCTGTGGGGACCGTGGCGGGAGGCGTAGACTAGGTTGTTTATGGTTTAGTTTGTCAGAAGAAATTGCTTCAGTTTTATATTCAGCAGTAGAGGAGCCATTAAAGGTTCTTTCCTAGATCTGATTTGAATATTGGAAATACCAATTGGACATTATTGAAAAGATCTGCCACCCTTGTGAAAAATAAGCACTGAGAGATTGAACCTGGCTGCAGGGAGGGTAGTTAAACTATGACAGGTGAAAAAGCACGGCTTGAGTCATGTCATTGGCATTCCCATGGAGGTAAGAAGGTGTTTTTAAAAGGTAGAATATGGAGACTTGATGACTGATGAGATACAGGTGTGTAAAGGAACAATCTTTTTGTCCTAGGTGTCTGCCTTTGGTGGCTCAATGGAAGACTATTGGGGAAAAGAGGAGGACTTAAAATAATTTTTTTTATACTTCTTTTTTTAGTAATTTTTATTGTGCTTTAAGTGAAAGTTTATAAATTAAGTCAGTCTCTCACACAAAAACCCATATACACCTTGCTACACACTCCCAGTTACTCTCCCCCAATAAGACAGCCCACTCTCTCCCTCCACTCTCTTTTCATGTCTATTTCGCCAGCTTCTAACCCCCTCCCCCTTCTCATCTCCCCTCCAGGCAGGAGATGCCAATATAGTCTCAAGTGTCCACCTGATAAAATAATTTTTTAAAAATAAAATATATAGAATCACCTTGAAAAGCTGTTCAGGCAGAAAATTTAACAGTCTTGGAACTTTCTTAGTGAGCTGTTTTTGTTCTTTCAGAATTTGACCTGAAAAACCAACTCCTCTGCTGTCTCACACACAGATCTGTTAATAGAAACTTTCAAAGAGAAAGAAACAGTGTATTGGATGGGCCATTTATTTATTTTATTCTACTATCAGCAATAACGTGAATTGAAGTAGTGTGTGTGTATATATATATATATTAAGTAGTATGTTTTAATGTAGGCCTGATTGATGGCTTTAGAATGAATGAAATGCCACCACCCCACCCCCCACAAGCCTTTTGGGGACTGAGTTTTCATTAAGGGATCCGGAGAATCCATGGTCAGTCATTGAGGGAAAACCTCGAGGTGTTCGCTCCTTTGTTTTCCAGCTCCATGGGCAGAAACAGCACATCCGAGCACTGTTGATTGACAGGGTGATGTTACAACATGAGGTAAATATCATTTTCAGTCATGATGGCTTTTTAAAATGCCAGTTTCCAGATGTATATGTAATTCTTTGTGTTCTTATTTCATATTTAAGTGAATTTTAGTAAACATTTTGAGATTCGGTTTGTATTATTTTGTTTTCTTAGCTCCGAACACTAACTGTAGAGGGTTGTGAATACAAAAAAATACACCAGGATATGATCAGAGATCTGCTTCGTTTATCTACAAGTTCATACAGTCAGGTAAGGCTTATCCAGATGTGCCCCACCACCTCAGTTTTATCATATGTCATCTGAACATCACAATTTTAACAGATCTAAGAAGTAAGAAAACCAGAACCAAAAGCTTATCTCACATTGGCAGAGAAAACACCTTTCAAATTGCAAATACATGCAAGCTAATTTTGTTAGTCTTTTTAAATATCTATTTCTGCTGTTCTTAATTGCTTCTCAGAAGAAAAAAAAATTTTAATTTAAAAAATGATCGCTTGAGCTAATGCAATGTTGTTGCCATTTAATTAAGGCAGATTTTGAAGGCCTGCCTGACTGTGATGGCCATGTAACATGTAATACTGCCTAGGCATTGTGCTTGGGTGTCAGGAAGCTGCTACCGTATGAATTGTGAGGTTCGTCCTTTAAAGTATAGTCTAGGACCAGGAGATTACCTCTAAGTACAGAGAACCAGAAAAAGTACGAGATTCACATACAATTATTCTATTTTTATAAAATAATGCACATTAGATAACAAATCTCTAACCCACAGATTCTTCTGAAATAATGTTTAAAAGAGTTAGAAATACGTACAGTGTGTTGCTTTTACTGTTATCGGTTATTGTCCATTAACTAGTCCATAGGTATATGCCTGCTCCTCACTTATCGACACAGTTAGGTTCCAGAGACCAGGTCGTTATTCGAAAATTGGCGTTATGCAAGAGTCAGGGCTATGCCTCGTCTTCAGCACCAGTGTTACCCCCCAGTCGTGTCTTGGGACGTGCGTGACATGGCAGGCTCCCTTCCCCACCATTCCTTCCCTGCTACGCAGAGCCCACGGGGGTTGGATGTGGTGGTGGCAGTGGTTGCGGGTTGCCCGCCCCCCCTGGAGCAGCAGGAGCCCACTGTCACCTGGCTGCACTCTAGGTCTCTCTTGTAGATCCCCATGGCTCGCTTCTCCACTTTCCCGCTTCTCTGGCTCGGGTCTCTGCGGCAGGTGCCTCCTGGGCCTGCAGGCAGGTAAGGTCTGGCCGCCTGTGCCCAGTGGAGGCAGCAGAGAGGCTTCTTTGGAAGAAGAGATTTGCAAGCCCCTTCCTGGCTCCTCTGCTGCACTTGGATTATGAGCTGCCTTGCTCCCTGTCACCAACCTCACCCCTCTCCTCCTCCTTTTCCTTGCGAATACACAAAATAGTCAGATAGTTGATTTTTTACTATTGTCGAAAATGCAAAATGTCAGGTAACAAGTTAAGTCGGTAAGTGAGGCCTAGGTATAAAGATATAAATGTGTACTGAATCTTTTGTTTGGGGCCTCGTATCAAAATACGTGGGGCCGTCACTGCAGAGTTCTACCAAACTTTCAGAGAAGAGTTAACACCACTACTACTGAAGGTATTTCAAAGCATAGAAAATGATGGAATACTACCCAACTCATTCTGTGAAGCCACCATCTCCCTGATACCAAAACCAGGTAAAGACATTACAAAAAAAGAAAATTATAGACCTATATCCCTCATGAACACAGATGCAAAAATCCTCAACAAAATTCTAGCCAATAGAATTCCAACAACACATCAAAAAAATAATTCACCCTGATCAAGTGGGATTTATACCAGGTATGCAAGGCTGGTTTAATATCAGAAAAACCATTAATGTAATCCATCACATAAATAAAACAAAAGATAAAAACCACATGATCTTATCAATTGATGCAGAAAAGGCATTTGACAAAGTCCAACACCCATTTATGATAAAAACTCTTACCAAAACAGGAATTGAAGGAAAATTCCTCAACATAATAAAGGGCATCTATGCAAAGCCAACAGCCAATATCACTCTAAATGGAGAGAACCTGAAAGCATTTCCCTTGAGAACGGGAACCAGACAAGGATGCCCTTTATCACCGCTATTATTCAACATCGTACTTGAAGTCCTAGCCAGGGCAATTAGGCTAGACAAAGAAATAAAGGGTATCCGGATTGGCAAGGAGGAAGTAAAGTTATCACTATTTGCAGATGACATGATCTTATACACAGAAGACCCTAAGGAATCCTCCAGAAAACTACTGAAACTAATAGAAGAGTTTGGCAGAGTCTCAGGTTTTAAAATAAACATACAAAAATCACTTGGATTCCTCTACATCAACAAAAAGAACATCGAAGAGGAAATCACCAAATCAATACCATTCACAGTAGCCCCCAAGAAGATAAGATACTTAGGAATAAATCTTACCAAGGATGTGAAAGACCTATACAAAGAAAACTACAAAGCTCTACTACAAGAAATTCAAAAGGACATACTTAAGTGGAAAAACATACCTTGCTCATGGATAGGAAGACTTAACATAGTAAAAATGTCTATTCTACCAAAAGCCATGTGTACATATAGCGCACTTCTGATCCAAATTCCAATGTCATATTTTAAGGGGATAGAGAAACAAATCACCGATTTCATATGGAAGGGAAAGAACCCCCGGATAAGCAAAGCATTACTGAAAAAGAAGAACAAAGTGGGAGGCCTCACTCTACCTGATTTCAGAACCTATTATACAGCCACAGTAGTCAAAACAGCCTGGTACTGGTACAACAACAGGCACATAGACCAATGGAACAGAATTGAGAACCCAGATATAAATCCATCCATGTATGAGCAGCTGATACTTGACGAAGGCCCAGTGTCAGTTAATTGGGGAAAAGATAGTCTTTTTAACAAATGGTGTTGGCATAACTGGATATCCATTTGCAAAAGAATGAAACAGGACCCATACCTCACACCATGCACAAAAACTAACTCCAAGTGGATCAAAGACCTAAACATAAAGACTAAAACGATCAAGATCATGGAAGAAAAAATAGGGACAACCCTAGGAGCCCTAATACAAGGCATAAACAGAATACAAAACATTACCAAAAATGATGAAGAGAAACCCAATAAGTGGGAGCTCCTAAAAATCAAACATCTATGCTCATCTAAAGACTTGACCAAAAGAGTAAAAAGACCACCTACAGACTGGGAAAGAATTTTCAGCTATGACATCTCCGACCAGCGCCTGATCTCTAAAATCTACATGATTCTGTCAAAACTCAACCACAAAAAGACAAGCAACCCAATCAAGAAGTGGGCAAAGGATATGAACACACATTTCACTAAAGCAGATATTCAGGCAGCCAACAGATACATGAGAAAATGCTCTCGATATTAGCCATTAGAGAAATGCAAATTAAAACTACGATGAGATTCCATCTCACACCAGCAAGGCTGGCATTAATCCAAAAAAACACAAAATAATAAATGTTGGAGAGGCCGCGGAGAGATTGGAACTCTTATACGCTGCTGGTGGGAATGTAAAATGGTAGAACCACTTTGGAAATCTATCTGGTGCTATCTTAAACAGTTAGAAATAGAACTACCATACAACCCAGAAATCCCACTCCTCGGAATATACCCTAGAGATACAAGAGCCTTTATACAAACAGATATATGCACACCCATGTTTACTGCAGCTCTGTTTACAGTAGCAAAAAGCTGGAAGCAACCAAGGTGTCCATCAACGGATGAATGGGTAAATTAATTGTGGTATATTCACACAATGGAATACTACGCATGGATAAAGAACAGTGACGAATCTGTAAAACATTTCATAACATGGAGGAACCTGGAAGGCATTATGCTGAGCGAAATTAGTCAGAGGCAAAAGGACAAATATTGTATAAGACCACTATTATAAGATCTTGAGAAATAGTAAAAACTGAGAAGAACACATACTTTTGTGGTTACAAAGGGGGGAGGGAGGGAGAGGGTTTTTTATTGATTAATCAGTAGATAAGAACTGCTTTGGGTGAAGGGAAAGACAACACTCAATACATGGAAGGTCAGCTCAATTGGACTGGACCAAAAGCAAAGAAGTTTCCGGGATAAAATGAATGCTTCAAAGGTCAGCGGAGCAAGGGCGGGGGTTTGGGGAACATGGTTTGAGGGGACTTCTAAGTCAATTGGCAAAATAATTCTATTATGAAAACATTCTGCATCCCACTTTGAAATGTGGCGTCTGGGGTCTTAAATGCTAACAAGCGGCCATCTAAGATGCATCAATTGGTCTCAACCCACCTGGAGCAAAGGAAAATGAAGAACACCAAGGTCACATGACAACTAAGAGCCCAAGAGACAGAAGGGGCCACATGAACCAGAGACCTACATCATCCTGAGACCAGAAGAACTAGTTGGTGCCCGGCCACAATCGATGACTGCCCTGACAGGGAGCACAGCAGAGAACTCCTGAGGGAGCAGGAGATCAGTGGGATGCAGACCCCAAATTCTCATAAAAAGACCATACTTAATGGTCTGACTGAGACTAGAGGAATCCCGGCGGCCATGGTCCCCAGACCTTTTGTTGGCACAGGACAGGAACCATCCCCGAAGACAACTCATCAGACATGAAAGGGACTGGTCAGCGGGTGGGAGAGAGATGCTGATGAAGAGTGAGCTAATTATATCAGGTGGACACTTGAGACTGTGTTGGCAACTCCTGTCTGGAGGGGGGATGGGAGGATAGAGAGAGAGGGAAGCTGGCAAAATTGTCACGAAAGGAGAGACAGAAAGGGCTGACTCAATAGGAGGAGAGCAAGTGGGAGTACGGAGTAAGATGTATGTAAACTTATATGTGACAGACTGGATTTGTAAACGTTCACTTGAAGCTTAATAAAAGTTAATAAAAAAAAAAATACGTGGGGCTGTACTTATGGTTTACGTTGAAAAGGTTAAGTTTTCCATGTTTCTTTTGGTTATTTAAGTTCCTTATGGAAAGTCTTTGATTTTCCTTACGTGGGCAAGAGAAAAAATCTGCCTCTTATAAGAAGTAGTAACTCAGAACAAAAAGTTGATTTTAATGGTCTACTGTTTACTTTTAGTTCTGTTACCAAACAAGTCCATATCTGTTCCATCCCACCCTGGTTTATCAAAAATATTTTAACTAATGTAACCTAAACCATGAATATGGTTGGGGTAATGTGCATTCTTTTTGGTATAAAGATAATCATTTACTTGTTTTTGTTGGAATATGTGCTTTGATAACCGTTTTCTGTCATTAGGAAAACGTTTCAGTTATCACTTTGCTTTTGATAGCTCGTTTGTAAATCTTCCGTCATTCGTCTGCCATTTAATAAAGCCCTTTGCTAACGAATCTCCTTTCCCCAGGTCAGAAATAAGGCTCAGCAAACATTTTTTGCTGCCCTGGGAGCATATAACTTCTGTTGCAGAGATATCATTCCCTTGGTTTTGGAGTTCTTGAGGCCTGATAGACAGGACGTCACGCAACAGCAGTTCAAGGTATAGGTGTTTTGTTTTAGTATGAAAATTATCAAACACACAGAAAAGTTGAAGGAATTCCGCAGTGAACATCGATATATCCACCGTTCAGATTCTACATTTAACGTTTTGCTGTTTTTGCTTTATCACATATCTGTCCTTGCATCTTATTTTTTAAATGTATTTCAAAGTAAATTGAAGGCCTTCGTATACTTGATCTTTAGACCGGTATAATCTTCTTTTCGCCCTAATTACATATTTACCTGTGTTTGTGATCTGTGTTATAATGTGGAAGAATATAGAATGCTGCTCTGAGAGTTACAAGGAGCCCTGCATTGGTCTGGGGAGTTCGGGCAGACTTCTCTGAGGAGAGAGTTGGTTGAGCTGAGTGCCACTGGCTGACTAGCCTCATGGACATAGGAAAGGGGGATGTGAGAGGCCAAAAGGTTCAGAGCAGAGTTTCCAGCATGAAGGGCCTGAGGCAGGAATAAACATGGTAAGTTGCACCAACTGAGTGAAAATGTGTCTGGTTTCAGCAGGAAGGGAAGAGATGATACAAGATAAGGCGGATACTACATCCCCTAGGGAAGTAATAGCATACAGGTGAGAGATGATGATTGCTTCTGTTATCAAGCAGAAAAAAATTGAGAGTGATTTAGGAGAGAGAGTTTATGAGGATTCAGGAGGGAGAATTGATAGAACTTGGCAATTAAATATAAGGGGACTGGAAAAAGGAGGTATCAAAATTACTTAGTTTCTGGATTGTACAAGTGGTTGTTGGACATCTTAGAGGGAATGGGAAAATGGATGATGTTTGTTTGGACACATTAATTTGAAATGGGCCCCAGAAACTAAGAGGCAATGTCAAGTAGGCATTTAGGTACCTGAGTATGGAGCTTAAGATATAATCTGGATGCATGTTGATGGTAATGGAAATCTTTGGGCGGCATGGTTAAGTGTGTGGGAAGAGAGTGAGAAGGGAAGAGAGGACCAAAGGACAAGTGTTGAGAAACTCCATTAGAAATCCAAGTAGGATAGTTGAGGTCAGAAAGGTAAGAAGACATGAGGAGTCACAAAAGCCAAGGGGAGCGCTTTCCAGAGGACTCCTCAATCGGCAATGTCAGTTGCTTTCTGAGAGTCAAGATGAACTTTAAATGTGTTTTTTGAACTTAGCTTCTAGGACAAAGGTCAACAAACGGGGTAGCATAGACCCTGCTGTCTGCTTTTGTAAATAAAGTTTTATTGGAACACAACCATTTCCATTTCTGTGTGTATTTTCTATGGCTGCCTTTCTGCTTATGAGGGTAGATAATAGTAGGTGTGACAGGGACTGTATGTAGCTATTTATTAATGGCCTCTTACTAAAAATGTTTGTCAATCCCTGATGTATAATTACATGATTCAAGAATGCTGTAGAAGGTCTCACTCATTAGATGGTACATCATTGGCCTTGTCGAGTGCAGTTTAAATGGATAAAATCAGTGAATTCAAATAAGATCAAAATTCAGAAATGTTCTTGAGTGTCAACAAAGTCGCAGTCACCAATGACCTGTGGAGAACGTTCACAGGAGAGTTGAGTGCAGGGTGGGTAAGAAGCCAGGTTGGAATGAAGTTAGAGTGAGTGTTGTGGAAGTAGCAAATTATTTTGGTTCTAACAGGTCTTTTTTATGAACATGGAAAAAGGGTACCTGCTGTCGTTAGAGTCATTTTCATTAACTGGACTTCCGATGTACACAGTAGAATTAAGTAACCGAGCTTTTATATACTTAGGAAAATATTCAACTAGTGAATATTAGCTACTATTCCATAAATTATTTCAAACATGCCCTAAAATACAAAGAGAACGTTTCATGGCCTTTATGAAGCGATTCCAGCAAAATAGAATTGGAATGGAAGATACATTCTTGGAAATGACATCCTCTGACTTCTTTCTCTACTGCCTTATTAATTACAGTTCCTCGAGCAAATGTATGTCAAATGACTTGCCCTTGGAGAAAATATCAGTAGATGCCACTTACAGTAATTAAATGTCAAGTTCAGGCTTCTAAAAGTAATACTTTAGATGTGTGAAACTCTTTTACTAACCAATATCAAGCATTTGAGTAATCAGTTTTTAGTAAATTTGAAAAAATCACATAGGTGAGTTGGCTACAACAGACAGCGCCTCTGATTTCTCTGTTAATCTTTTTTGTGCAGGGTGCCTTGTATTGTCTCCTTGGAAATCACAGTGGCGTGTGCTTGGCAAACCTTCACGACTGGGACTGTATTGTACAGACATGGCCAGCAATTGTTTCTTCAGGACTTAGCAAGGCAATGTCCCTGGAAAAGCCCTCGATAGTGAGACTGTTTGATGATCTTGCAGAGAAGATTCATAGACAATATGAAACAATTGGACTGGACTTCACAGTAAGCAAAACCATTTTTTCATTCAGATTGTAGCTGAAATACTGCCTTGTTAAAATGCTTTTTATTAGTCTTTATGGTGGTGTAGTGGTTAAGAGCTACCGCTGCTAACCAAAAGGTCAGCAGTTTGAATCTACCAGGCGCTCCTTGGAAACTCTATGGGGCAGTTCTACCCTATCCTATAGGGTCGCTATGAGTTGGAATCAACTGGATGGCAACAGGCTGTGGGGCTATTCTTGACATTTGAGTCTTAACTAATGTTTTATAAAAAAATTCATTTGTTTAATTTTTCCATTTCCTCTTTGTCCTGTTAGTGCTTATTACTGTAGATAACAGGTTGAAATACCAAGTTGTAACATGGCCAGGAGAGAGGAGGTTTTCTACCAAGAGGCCACAAACGTTGTTGCAGTTAGTATCATTCGACATCTATCCGTGTCTCCTTTTTCAACGGTCACTGTGGTTCAGGACTCTAAATACGTTCCTTTTTTGGAAAGCACAGTCTTGCCATTTGCAAGTCTCATTAGATTATTTTTAAATTTTTAAAAATTTAGATATGATTCACATAGTATAAAATTCACTCTTTGGCACGTGTGATTGTATATTTTTATATCCACAGCAGTATATTTATGACATCATTGCAGCCATTACCACTATCTCATTCCAGAAGATTTTCATCACCCCGGAAAGAAACCCCATACCCATTACCAGTCACTTCTTATCCCCGCAAGCCCCCAGTCCCTGGAAACCACTTAACCTACTTTGTTTCTGTGGCCTTCCCTCTTCTGGACGTTTCCTGTAATGTGTGGCTTTTTGTGCCTGGCCTGGCACGATGTCTTCAGGGTTTATCTGTGTTGTAGCGTGTGAGTGCTTCATTTCTTTTTACGCTCTTTTCTTTTCTATAAGATTCCCAAGTCATGTGTTGCAATTGCGGAATTGCTTCAACAATCGGAAAACCCCTCTGTCAACCAGACACTGCTTAGCCCAGAAGAAATTAAAGAAGGACTTAAACGCCAGCAAGAAAAGAATGCTGATGCCCTAAGGTAATTGATGAATGGTGTACTGAGACAGGTGGTATTGTAGATAACCCGTAAAACCAAACCCACTGCCATCGCATCGATTCCAACTTGTAGCGACTCTGTAAGACAGAGTAGGACTGCCCCATGGGGTTTCTGAGGAGCGCATGGTGGATTCGAATTGCTGACCTTTGGGTTAGCAGCCGTAGCTCTTAACCACTACGCCACCAGGGTTTCCTGACATTATAGGTAGTAGGTTTTAAATATCTCTGAAATATAGACACACCATAACTACTTAATGGTTTCTACGTTGGCTGTGATACAAAAAAGTAGAATATAATTATCATGAAGATCCCTGATTTTTAGTTTTAGCTGTGGAGGTAGAAAACACCATCTTAAAAATACAGCTGTTTTAATGCCATATCTTTATTTTAATGTGATTCCTCTTTGATTTTTTTAGATAGTAGTTTCAGGAATAACTTCATTGGGACATATCAGTCATTACATCATAAACGCACTTTCAATGCGTGTATTTCTTCATGACTAATAATTCCTCTGCTCAAATTTATAATTTGGTATCAGGATATTAATAACCTGTTTTTACACCTTTGAGCCAGACAATCTAGTGATAACACTCAAACAGGAGCCTTTCTGGCTTGGCTTTGTCTTTTGTCTTCTTCTGTGAATACACCTACTTATTTTTTCTAAGATGTCTGTATAAATAATAAACCCTCATGTTATACCTACCTCGTGTATTTCAGATACCCAGGGTATGATATAGGTAAACCACCCCTAACTTAGTGGTCAGTACTTACAGATTTGCTTTGAATGTTCGCTCAAGAACAGTGTGTTACCCAGAGTACCTAGTGGTCTTCTTTGTCTTCTCTCTGCCCCTCATGTCCTTTTCCCAGCATCTCTGTTTACCCAACTGCTTTCCTCCGGCTTGTTCCTCACCAAGCCTTTTAGCAGGCTGGTGATGGGAAGTGGGGAGGGTCAATTTTGCATTAATTTGAATTTATTTTACATTTTTTGATGTACATCTAAGTAGTATGTTAAAACAATACCGCTACTGTTTTGTTTTTTTTTTTAAGGAACTATGAAAATTTGGTAAACACTTTGCTAGATGGTGTGGAGCAAAGAAATTTGTAAGTACAGTTTTGTTTCCTTAATTCTTAAAGCATTTGCCTTGAATACTATGGGGTTTTCTGCATTGAAAGACAGAATGGCCTGTGTCACAAAAATTCTAGTTGGATTCATGAATTTAGAAGACCAAAAGGGAAAGATGTGAAGGGGAAGGAAGTTTGGGGTTAATGATAGGTACAGCGTTCTTCGATAGACCCATCTAATACAGGTTTTTTTAGAAGTGGTCTTATGGGTGACGTGTCTTGTGATTCTTTTTCTTTTTCCTCCCTTTTAAGGCCTTGGAAATTTGAACACATAGGCATTGGGCTTCTGTCTCTGCTCTTGCGAGACGATCGAGTGTTGCCTCTTCGTGCTATACAGTTTTTTGTGGAGAATCTCAACCACGATGCAATCGTAGTTCGAAAGGTAGATACTTACCTTAGCTACAGTCAGTCAGTTCAATGGGTCTGAGAATATTTACCTCACCTGAAGGGTTTAAATTTTCACAACAAAAGTTACCTAGTATGTTGAGGTATATTGGTGCGAAATCTATCTCTGTTGGGTCAGAGAATAATTTCAGCAGCTATGTGAGGACATGTCGAGGTGCTGTGTATTTCAACCAACTCTGGGGTTTAGCAGGAAGGGAGTTTATAGGCTAGTGAGAAAGACTGACTTTGAAAACTGAGTTACGGTATGATGTGTTGCGGGGTAAGAAATCTGATGCACTACGTTTTGTTTGTACACTCAAAGTGTTATGACATGGAAGGGGGTTGAGCGAGCCTGGTGCGTTGCTGAGATTTAGAGAACAAGCAGGTTTAGTTTAATAAAGAAAAGGTTGAGGTTTCTAGCCTGAGAGACCAGTGTGGTGAAGGGTCAGCTGTGAGAACCCTGAGTGACTCATTTCATGTTAGATTGAGCACTCCCAGCTGTGCGGGGGGTGAGGCATTTCTGGTTTGAAAAAAGCAGACCAACTTCTTTTGTGAGTAAGGCAGCTATTTAACACATTTTAAAACTTCGATACGTGTACCTTATCTGTTTTCTAGATGGCTATCTCAGCTGTTGCTGGTATTCTTAAGCAGCTAAAACGAACCCACAAAAAGCTGACTGTCAACCCCTATGAAATCAGTAAGTACTACCAAAAGCAATAATCCTTATTAAAACTGAGAAAGTTTTCGTAATTTGAACTGTATAAATTACTGTGTTTTTTTTTAATTAATTTTGTTGAGAGTATTCACAGCAAAACATACCCCAATTCAGCAGCCTCTGTGTGTACAGTTCAGTACCATTGATGACATTCCTCAAGTTGTGCAGCCATTCTCACCCTCCTCTGCTTAGCTGTTCCTCCTCCGTTAACGTAAACTCACTGCCCCCTAAAGTTCCTGTCTCATCTTTTGAGTTGCTCTTGTCAGTTTGATCCGATATAGACAGATTCTAAAAGAGCACAAGTGCTCAAGGCAGACATTCTTTATTAATTAAGCTAAACTCTTGTTTGGCTTACAGAAGACTTCAGGGAATACATGTTACCTGCTTCTACAGCACAGTGGCTCTGGGTCTCAACTGTTGTTCTGTGGATATTAATCAAAGTATGAGACACTGTTATGAAGAGGGACAGTTGGCTACTGATAGATAGCATTCACAAAAATATATTGATTATGAAGATACAGAGAATCAGTGTATTTTTATGAGTATCTGTCCATTTTGCACACTCTGGGCATACATGTCATTGACTTTATATTGTTTATCTCACACTCTGGAAATTATGTTGTTTATCAGTGTTTCAAATACTTAAAATGCTATGACCAGTAATTTATCAGTAGGGTAGGTGATTCTCTCTGGGTGGTGGGATTACGGACAGGGTTAATTTTCTTTATACCTTATTGTATTATCAGAACCTTTTGGGTAGTAATCTTATGTAACTATTATAATCATAAAAAAGTAATAAAATATGATTTTAGAGAGAAAAAGTGAATTATTGTTTTAATTTTTTCTACTGCCAAAGTCTACCTCTCTGCTAACTTCGGGGGCACTCAAACAGCTATCTTCCGTTCTTTTTCCACACAGAGGGGATGGCCACGCGCACCCCATCTTTACTTTGCGACGCTGTAAAAATAGTGTTAACTACATCTGGGGAAGGCGTTGTTTACCGTCCTCCCTACTGGTAATCTTCCCTTTATCCTCACTTGAAATATATTTGCGGTCCAATATTATAAAAATAATACTAACTTTTAATATTAAGCAAGGCACAAAGAAAACAGCCTGTATTTCACGTAGTCTAGGTAGTCTGTTATAGGTCGTATCTGAATTATTTTTAAGTACAACGGGAACATTATTTCAGGAGCGAACAGTTGCTCTGTAATAAAAAAAAATCTAAAAGCAGCGCATGGAGTAAAAGCCCTAGTCCCTCTCCGCTCTGCCCGGTCTCCGTGTGTAAACACCGTTACTACGTCCTTCAGTCGCTGGTTGTGTGTCGTGGGTAGTACGGGCTGCAGTGAGCCTCAGTGTGAATTTTCTACACAGATAATATTTGCCTGTGTGCTAAGTCAGAAAGGATGTCACTGGTGTGGTTGTTAAACTCTTTTTTCCCCCCCATGAGTAGTGTCCTCTTGTTCTTAATTTCAGGTTTTTGGTCTCAGTATTTGGTCATAAGGGCTCTTCATATATTTATGATACATATGGTTATATTACTCATATATGTGGGACATGTTACTTTTTTACCCTGCTTGTCCTGACTTTGTGTGTGCGTGTTCATCAAAAAATTAACTTACGTAGCAAAAAAAAAAAATGGGGGTGATGGTGGGCACTTGTAGGTCTCATAGCATGCATGGAAAAGTATTCCTCTCTCTGGTATTTTAAGAAGATTCACTAATGATTTTCTTTATACATTTATGGTTAACTTTTACATTCAAAATTTTTATCTTACACCTAGTACCTAGATCTTGTTTTCTAACCACCAATCTCCACTAAAAGGAACGAGGGCTTTTTGGAAGGAACTGATTTCAGAGCTGTGGTTGGGAAAGGCAGGAACACTTTGAGCCAGAAAGTAAGGCAGTGCTCTAGAAATGATGGGAACGTGTGAAAGGACAGAAGAGACCCCTCAAAACAACTCTCCACTATCAGTTTGCATATCAAAATAAATACTGATAGTGATAGATTATAACCATTAGGTTAAAATAAGAAGTAGTGATCACCCCATATTGATGTAAATGACTAAGTTAACATGGGGGCAAAGAAAAGCTTTCTTTTTAGAGTGACAACTAATAAATGAAATGATGGAATTAGGAAATTATCATTTGGGAACCACCATAATAATTGCTTCAGAAAAAATTCACTGATGCTAAAACAAGAAATGAGAGGCAGGATGTTTATATAGTTTCAAAACATACGTTTTCATAAGCTGCTGAACAGACACAAAAGGGAACAAGAGTAGCTTTACAGCAGAGAAACCTGGCAGACAGTCACCTCCATCAAGTGACCAAAGGCAGCACTCTGAGTAACGGACAAACCAATATTGTGCACCTCCTGGTAGGGCATACCAAGAAGGGCGTGACAGCACTTCTCTGTTACTGACAAAAGCCCATAACCTGAATCTAATCATGAAGAAAGACCATACACACCAAAATCAAAGAACAATAAATGGCCTGTAGTCTTCACGACGTCAAGGTCTTGGAAGACAAAGCCTGAGAAACTGTCCCAGGTTAAAGGAGATTAAAGACGCACAGCTAAGTGCACAACTTGATCTGGGTTGGATTGTAGACCTGGAAAAAATGGTTTGAAGTTTTTTTCTTTTGTGATAAAGGGACGTTAGTGGAATAATGGAGAACATTGTAATAAAATCCATTGTTGAGGTAATTTTTTTTTTTTTTTTGAGAATTTTGATTTAGAGAATGTTCTTGTTTACAGGAAATATACACTGAAATTGGGAATATTTATGTTTACTCACATGGTTCCAAAAAATACACGTGTATATGTGTGTAGAGAGAGGGAGAGGCAGGAAGTTTGGGATATCTTGGTAAAGGATAGGTGGAAACTCTTTGTGCAGTTTTTGGTAGAATGTATGAAGTAAAGATCAAACTTGATTTTTCTCTCCCCAAATAAATATTCCAAGCCTAATCTATCTTTTCCTCTCTGGTTTGACATGCTCCCTGAATTATTCTGTATATGTGGCTTTTGTCTCAAGGAAATTTTAATAGATTGTCTTATGGAAACAAAGTTAGCCTGGTATTATTGGTTGAAAGTTGAGAATAATGGTTGCATGAGCAGTTCTAAAGTCATCCAATGTGATTTTCCTTTCTGTAGGTGGCTATCCCAAACCAACACAAATTCTCGCTGGTGACAGGCCTGATAATCACTGGTTGCAATATGATAGCAGAAGTGTGCCGAGAACGAAAAACGAATGGGAGTCAAGTTGCTTTGTAGAAAAGACTCACTGGGGGTACTACGCCTGGCCACGGTAAGTTGTCGCTTAGTGTGCACTTTATTATATAAACAGCCCATCTATATTTTATCATTTTTCGATTTTGGGGGAAGTTCAGAGACATGAGGCAGTTAGAGATGTTTTGCTACTGAAGACACACGCACTCTTTTTTCGCTTCTTTCTTCCTCCCTTTTCATTTTCCTCCAGCCAATGCCGTGCCTTGTTCCTGCCTCTTTCCTTGTCTTTCTTCTGGAACCCACTTCCTTAATCCCACTATTATAGGGCTAAGGAGGTTGTTAATAAAACCATTGCTGTCAAGTTGATTCCGACTCAGCAACCCTGTAAGACAGGTAGAACTGCCCCATAGGGTTTCCAAGGAGCGGCTGGTGGATTCAAACTGCCAACCCTTTGGTTAGCAGCCGAACTCTTAACCACTGCATCAGCAGGGTTCCAAGGAGGTTGTTAATAGCTGCTCTAAATTATACTCGTACTGTGAATAGTACCCACGCCTAAACTAGCCTAGAGAATTGCTGGCTTGTCTCATTGGTGACTCTGCTGATCTGTCATAGGTTACAGTGACCTGATAGCTTTTAAGACTGAGACTGTTACTGATGTACTTGTGTCCCCAGACTTAGCAAAAGTTCCTAAAAAGTACCTGCTTATGCTTTCTGTAAGACCCTATTATTTTTACTGTGCTTTTTACAAATATACTCTTACTGTGTAGGAACCTGGTTGTTTATGCTGGTGTGGAAGAGCAGCCTAAGCTTGGCAGAAGCAGAGAGGATATGACAGAGGTAAGACTGCATTTTCCCCACATGTAAACCCTTGGCTACCCTTGTTCAGTGCGTCTTACTTTGCTTTTTTATCGCAAGCCAGTAACAGGCACTCAGTAAGTAAATATTTGTAGATTTAAGTGGAAACTCCAGAGTCTTCATAGATCTTAATTGTTCTTCACTTTGAAGGTTAATTAAGGGCTTTTAAGTTCATATATTCCACAAGTTAATGGTGTTGTAGACTTTATTTTCTGATTCTGAACCAAGGTTACCTTTTAACTTCTGGTGTTTTATAAATATGAATATGGTGTGTTAGGGTTTGGGTTACAGTGTGGGCGATTTTCCTCAATTGCACAGAAGGTGACACATAGCATTAACCCTCCCTTTCCCAGGCAGAACATTTGTTGATTTTAATTCGCGGGATTCGAAACGGGGTCCAGACTTGAAGATCGGCGGGAAAACTTGTAGCTACTCTTGTTGTTTAAAATTTAGCACTTCTAGTCGAGACAGTATTTTGATTCTAGAAAGCATTATAGCCTTTATGGGAACTGAAAATTCATTAGAACAAAAATTCAGCCTGCCAGTGGCTACCAAGATTTTAGGATTGAATTTTAACATTTTCAAAATCATGTTTTTAAATAGATTTTAAATGCTGAATGTTCTTCTTTTTTTTTTCTAACTTTATAGGCAGAACAGATTATATTTGATCATTTTTCTGATCCTAAATTTGTTGAACAGCTAATTAATTTTCTATCTTTAGAAGACAGAAAAGGAAAAGATAAATTTAATCCCCGACGTTTTTGCCTCTTTAAGGTAACTTTGTTATTTATATATCATCTTTTTAGATACATAATTTATTTTATGTTGTTGAGAATTATATACCTTCCTCATAAGGCTTAGTGACTGTGTAGTTTGTCGGTTCATAAGTTTCAAAGTATTTGATCGAAGTTTGAGTTTAGCTGCAAAGGCTTTGCAGTGACTGTCAGTCACATTGATCTGGTTTCAAGGCCCAGGTCTCCAGACAAGCTATTTAGTGTTTATCTGCATGTTTGTGATTAGCACCAGAAGGAACAAACCACAAATACTAGGTGCAGTTGGCATTCATTTGCTTGTTTAAACTGCGATGTTCTTGAGGTCAGAAAAATTGTAGAGTGACAGTATTTTTATCATTTTAACTTAGACAATCTTAAAGCAAAAAGCGGGGAAGATGTGAGGTGTTAAGCACAGTAGTAATGCAGAAAATCGTAAGCATAGTGTAACTGAGATGACACTCACTTGAGTACTGGAGAGCTTTCTTTCCTTGGATTCCGTAGGGTCTGTTCAGGAACTTTGATGATGCCTTTCTGCCGGTTCTGAAGCCCCATCTAGAACGCCTGGTTGCAGATTCACACGAAAGCACTCAGCGATGTGTTGCAGAAGTTATAGCTGGTTTAATCAGAGGCTCTAAGCATTGGACATTTGAGAAGGTAATAAAACTGCATAATCTATTCATGTCGCATTTTCCAACACATCAGGTGCTCATACCTAGAGTATGAAATGTTCAGTTCCATAAAATTTGTCAAATAAGTATATACTGCATTTGAGTAGTAGTTGTTTTTTTTTTTTTTTTTCATTTTATTGTGGTGAAATGTGTGTGTTTGTGAATAAATAAACCCAGCCCGCTGCCACTGAGTCAATCCCAACTCTTAATGACCTCACAGGACAGGGTAGAACTGCCTCGTAGGGTTTCCAAGGCTGTAAATCTTTACAGAGGCAAAATGGTGGGTTCAAACCACCAGCCTTTCGATTAGCAGCTGAGCGCTTTAACCACCGTGCAACCAGAGCTCATAGATACATATAAACAAAAATAAAGTAACCATTTTTAAGTATACAATTCAGTGACGTTAATTACGTTCACCGTGTTGTACAGCCATTACCACCGTTGCAAGTTTGTCATTATCCGGAATAGAATGTGGTACCCCTAAGCAAATAACTACCCATAGCCCTCTCTTCTAGTCCCTGGCAGCCACAGATAAACTTTGGATTTTGTGTATTTGCATATTCTGGGTATTTCGTATAAGTGGAATGATACAGATAGTTTTCCTTTCATGTCTCACTTATTTCAATCAGCCTGACGTTTTCAAGGCTATGGCTCAGTAATACTCCATTGTATGTAAAGGCTACATTCTGATTACGCGTTCATCTGTTGGACACTTAGGTTGCGCTTCCATCTTCCAGCTATTGTGACCCATGCTGCAAAGAGCGTTGGTGTGCAAGTATCCGTTTGGATCTCTGTTTTCAAGTTTTTTGGGTATATACCTAGGAGTGGAATTGCTTGGTCATGTGGTAATTTCGTGTTTAACTTTTCAGGGAACCACAGAACTCTTTCCCACAGTAGCTGCACTGTTTTTACATTCCCACGGGCAGTGCACAAGGGTTTCAGTCTCTTCAGGTCTTCGACAACACTTTGTGGTTCTGTGTTTTTCTGCTGGTAATTAATCCTAGTCGGAGTAAAGTGGTATCTTATTTTGGTTTTGATTTGCATTTCCCTAATGACTGGTGATGTTGATCGTCTTTTCATGTTCTTCTTGGCTATTGGTGTATCTTTTCTGGAGAGGTCTGTTAAGTCCTGTGCCCATTTTTTTATTTGGTTTGTTTGTCTTTTTGTTATTGAGTTTTAGGAGTTCTTTATATATTCTGAATTTTAAGTCCTTATCAGATACATCATTTCCAAATACTTTCTCCCGTTCCCTAAGTTGTCTTTTTACTTTGTTGATAATGTCCTTTGATGCACGAAAGCGTTGATAGTGATGAAGTCCAGTTTATCTGTTTTTGTTGTTGCTCGTCTTGCTTGTGCTTTTAGTGTCATGTCTAAAAATCAGTTTCCAAAAACAAGGTCTTGAAGCTTTTACTCCGTGTTTTCTTCTGAGAATTTTATGGTTTTAGCTTTTTAAATTTAGGTCATTGATTCATTTTAGGTTAATTTTTGTCCACTACGTGTTTTGATTATTGTTATCTTCCTGGTATGTTTTGAAATTGGGAACTGTGAGTCTTCCTACTTAATTTCTTTTTTCAAGATTGCTTTGGCTATTCGGGCCCCTTACAGTTCCACATGAACTCGAGCATTGGCTTTTCCATTTCTGCAAAAAAATGGCTGTTGGTTTGTAAACTTTCACTTAAAGCACAATAAAAATAAAAAACATTGGAGGAAATAATAAACAACAACAAAAAAAGGCTATTGGATTTTTGATGGGAATGCCATTGAATCTGTAAATTTCTTTGGGTAATATTAACATCTTAATGATATTAAGTCTTTCAAACCATGAACATGGGATGTCTTTCCATTTATTTCGGCCTTTTAAATTTATTTTAGCAAAATTTTACAATTTGCAGTGTACAAGTCTTTCTCCTCCCTGGTTACTTTATTCTTTGAGATATATTGTAAATGGACTTTTTTTTTTTTTTTTTTTTCAGATTGTTCATTGCTGATGTATAGAAACAACTGATTTTTGTGTGTTCTTGAACCCTGCAACTCAGCTTTTATTAGCTCTAGTAGCTATCTTATGGATACGTTGGGATTTTCTATATATAGAATGTATCATCTTCAAATAGAGGTTTTACCTCTTCTTTTCTGTTTTGATGCCTTTTATTTCTTACCTAATTGCTTTGCTTAGAATTTCCAGTGCAATGCAGAATAAAAAAAACCAAACCAAACCCATTGTCGTCGAGTCGATTCCGACTCATAGTAAACCCTGTAGGACAGAGTAGAACTGCCCCTTAGGGTTTCCAAGGAGTGCCTGGTGGATTTGAACTGCCGACCTTTTGGTTAGCAGCCATAGCTCTTAACCCCTACGCCACAGTGTAGAATAGCTGTGGTGAAAGTGGACATCCTTGTCTTGTTCTTGATGTTAGTGGGAAAGCTTTCAGTCTTCCACCATTGATTATGATGTTGGTTGTGGGTTTTTCCTAAATGCCTTTTATCCTGTTGAGAAATTTCCATTCTAGTCCTAGTTTGCTCTGTGTTTTTATCATGAAAGGGTGTTACATTTTGTCAAATGCATTTTGTGCGTCATTTGAGATGAGCGTGGGGTTCTTTCCCTTCTCTTTACTGATACGCTGTATTACCTTGGTTTTCCTATGTTGAACCACCCTTGCGTTCCTGGCATAAATTCCACTTGGTCATTTAATATTTATAATATGCTGTTGGATTTGGTTTGCTAGTATTTTGTTGAGGACTTTTGCATCTATTTTCAGGAGGGATATTGGCCTGTAGTTTCTTTACCTTTGGTGTGTTTATCCGGTTTTAGTGTGAGGATAATTCTGGCCTCATAGAATGAGTTAGGAACTGTTCTCTTCTAATTTCTGGGAGAGTTTGAGAAGGTCTGGTGTTAATTCTTTAATTGACTGGTAAAATTCACTGGTGAAGCCATCTGGTCCTAGATTTTTCTTTGGCGTAGGTGGTTTTTCATTCTGAGCCAGTCTCTTCCTTTGCCTTAGGTGTGCTGAGATGCTCAGTTTCTTCCTGAGTTAATTTAGGTTGTGTGTTTCTTTAGGTGTGCTGAGATGCTCAGTTTCTTCCTGAGTTAATTTAGGTTGTGTGTTTCTTTAGGTGTGCTGAGATGCTCAGTTTCTTCCTGAGTTAATTTAGGTTGTGTGTTTCTTTAGGTGTGCTGAGATGCTCAGTTTCTTCCTGAGTTAATTTAGGTTGTGTGTTTCTTTAGGTGTGCTGAGATGCTCAGTTTCTTCCTGAGTTAATTTAGGTTGTGTGTTTCTTTAGGTGTGCTGAGATGCTCAGTTTCTTCCTGAGTTAGTTTAGGTTGTGTGTTTCTTTAGGTGTGCTGAGATGTTCAGTTTCTTCCTGAGTTAATTTAGGTTGTGTGTTTCTTTAGGTGTGCTGAGATGCTCAGTTTCTTCCTGAGTTAATTTAGGTTGTGTGTTTCTTTAGGTGTGCTGAGATGCTCAGTTTCTTCCTGAGTTAATTTAGGTTGTGTGTTTCTTTAGGTGTGCTGAGATGCTCAGTTTCTTCCTGAGTTAATTTAGGTTGTGTGTTTCCTTAGGTGTGCTGAGATATTCAGTTTCTTCCTGAGTTAATTTAGGTTGTGTGTTTCTAGGAATTTGTCTGTTTCATCAAGTTGGTGTACTGGTGTTCATAGTGTTCTCTTAGAATCCTTTTTATTTTTATAGGGTCGGTAATAATGCCCCCACTTTGGTTTCTCATTTTGGTTATTTGCATCTTCTCTCTTTTCACCTTGTCGATCTAGCTGAAGGTGTGTCTGTTGAGCTTTTCAGAAAATGACCTCTTGGTGTCATTGGTTCTCTTTGCCGTTTTGCTGTTCTCTATTTCCTTTATCTCTGCTCTAATCTTTATCATTTACTTTCTTCTGGTAGCTTTGGACAGAGCTTGTTCTTCTTTTCCTAGTTACTCAAAGGTGTAAAGTTTTAGGTCATTGATTTGGGATCTTCTTTTTTAATATAAATGTTCAGAGCTGTGCATTGCCTTCACCGCGTCCCCTAAGCTTTGCTATGTTGTATTTTCACCTTCGTCGTCTCTAAGCCTTTTCTCATTTCCTTTGTGATTTTTTAATAGTGTGTTGTTTAATTTCACGTGTTTGAAAAATTTGTGGTTTTCCTTCTGTTACTAATTTCTGGGTTCATCTCATGTGTTCAGAGAAGAGTTTTTGTATGATTACAATCATCCTGAATTTATCGAGACTGTTTTGTGACCTAACATATGCTGTATCCTGGGGAATGATCCAGCTGCACTGGCGAATAGCCTGTATTCTGCTGTTGTGGGCGGAGTGTTCTATAATGTCTGTTAGGTCTTGTCATTTACAGTGTCATTCAGGTTCTGTGTTTCCTTGTTGATCTTCTTTCTAGATGTTCTGTCCAGTATTGAAAGTGGTGCAGTAATGTCTCCAGCTAATATTGCAGAACTGTCTCTTTTTGACTCCTGAAGTTATGTTCATGGTTTTGTCATCTTTCATAATTGGTGAGGGTTTCTATTCAACAAGGTTAGCTTGCTAGCAAAATGTACCAGCCTGAATATAATCTAGTAAAACATCAGGAATGCTTGAATAGAAGGGAGTCCACCAGAAGGAAACAAAGTATTGTTTTTGGCCAGTTTCATTATACTTTCAAGAAGTCTGTAAATTTTTACTGTATTGATGTAGTTATACATACTTAAGTCACCTATTACGTGAAAGCATTTATTAGTTTAGTTTACGATGTTGCCTTTTATGAAACTGTTTTAATGGCACATGTCACACATATCCTTGTCATCTTGTCGCTGTCATTCCTAGAGCCATTGTTGGCTTACCTGTCTTCTAGGACTCATCTTTCCTTATAAGGTATTTGAGAGACGGCATTTTTTTTTAATCGGTGCCTGGTGCCTTCACTGGCAGTTTTATCCCAAGCCTTCTCTCCCCGTTTGTCCAGTGTGTGTCCTGTTGACCAAAACGTAGTCCCTAGGCCAGCAGCAAATGGCATCATTGGGAGCTTATTAAAAGCAGGATCTCAAGCCCCAGCTTGAGCTAATGAATCAGAATCTGTGTTTTATCAAGATCCCAAAGTGATTTGTATTTTCATTAAATTGTGAGAAGCACCAACAGAAATATATTCACAGCCTCTGTACAGCTGAACACCTTAAAGGCTGTTTATGGTAATTTGAGGAGCCGTGGTGGCATAGTGGTTACGCAGTTGGCTGTTAACCAGAAGGTTGGCTGTTTGAATCTACCAGCCGCTCCGCAGGAGAAAGATGGGGCAATCTATTCCCATAAAGATTTACAGCTTTGGAAATCCTATGGGGCAGTTCTGCTCCATCCTGTAGGTTCACTGTGAGTCAGAATCAACTCACTGGCAGTGAGTTTGGGCTTTGGTATAGTAATCTAAGACTTGTTGTACCTCAAGCAGATGACTAAATTAGATCTGGGTCTACATGATGATGATACAGTGAGGTTACCGTCTCGGATTATTGGGGTGCTCTAAGAAATAATTTAGACGAAGTATCAGTTTATATGCGTGTGTTCCAGGAAAAGAGAGTTTTGAAGAAACGAAGTTTAAGTGTTACTAACTTCTGCCTGTGTATTTTGTTCTGAGTAGGTGGAGAAACTTTGGGAGCTGCTGTGCCCTCTGCTTAGAACAGCGTTATCCAACATTACGGTAGAAACTTACAACGACTGGGGGACTTGCATAGCAACGTCCTGTGTAAGTCCTCCTCTTTACTGTGTGTCCATCTCTTCTGTTCAAACTCTGTCCTACCCTGTCTCAGAGTGTATGAAATCTCGCTAAGCTGCTGGATTCTTGAAATTTTGTTCAATCTTACATGATTGGAGAAGCCTTGAGCAAGAAATTTACGTCATTATTATACCTTCTGTGCTGTGGCAATGCTTTCTTTTATTAAATAAAAGTCAAATCATCTATCTGGAAATGTAACTCACGGATAGTAAAAGCCAGGTGACACAAGGTTATAGTTGTCATTTCTGACACCGGATGTGCCAGTAGCTAAGAAAATTTTAACACTGCTAATCTTTCTAACATGTACTCTGGTGTTACATTTTGATTCTGACTCACCTATCAGTTTTATTTTGGTATTTTTACCACTCTGCATTTAAATTATATGTAGTTTTAATCCATCTAAAACAATTGGATGTAGTTTATTTACATAATTGTAGGTCCTGTCCCTGTTTAATTGTCACTTTATATTTCGTCCCAGGAAAGCAGAGATCCTCGTAAACTTCACTGGCTTTTCGAGCTGCTGCTGGAGTCACCGCTGAGTGGTGAAGGAGGATCCTTCGTAGATGCATGGTAACTAAAAAGAAAACCTATAAGTGGAAGTGAACTGTCTGCACTCCTAAGGCTCAGTGAAGTAATTACTGTCATCTGGGAGATGACAGTCCAGCTCGCCACAAAACGTTTTACTAGTAGAGTTATTTCTCATTTGGGAATAAGTAGGAGAAATGGAGGCAACTCCAGCAATTCAGACAGAAGTTAGATTCAGCCTCCTCTGCTCCGATGATACTTCTTCATCAGGTGTTACCGTTTTTCTCTCTTCCTTATCAAGAAAGATAGAAATGAGAGAGTAATCCTTTTAAGGACAGCTGTGCTTGGTGTGGCACGAGGAGCTGGAGAGAGAGTCAGTGGACAATAGAAAGAAATCTGGTTAACCCTGTTAACAAGAAGAAGAAGTACTTTGTTAATTGGGGAGAAGTCTGAAATCTGATGCTCAAAAACTAACTCAGTGAGTGTTCTGAAGTCACTCTTTCTTTTGACTGCATAGTCATGGGGATGAAATGGAAATACAGAAAAAACAATGTTTAAAAAAAAAGCTTCATGAAGATGTTTCGAATTGTGGTTACTTTATTATTTGTTAGGTGAGAAAATGAAAAAAATTGAAGTGAAATTGAGACATCGTTAGTCTATACTTTCGATTTGTAATCACAGAAGAAGCTCTAACACAACATTCTTACACTTTGATTTTAGCCGACTTTACGTTCTACAAGGTGGCCTTGCCCAGCAGGAATGGAGAGTGCCTGAACTATTGCACAGACTACTGAAATACTTGGAACCCAAACTCACCCAAGTTTACAAAAACGTCAGGGAAAGAATAGGGAGGTAGGTAGTATTTTCTCTGCAGTCCGATATACCTCAATTTTTTTTTAATTTTTTATCTGACATAATACATATTGGTTATGTTGTCATTGAGCTTCATGGTATACTCTTTGTAACGTTTTGTATTGTGGGAAATCAGATAAGACAGTAAACATGGACTAGGACATCAGCATGCTCACCAGCCATAGAGTGGGCAGTCCCCAGATCCTAGTTCTTAATACTTCAAAATATGAGGCTTCTTGTTTTTATACATAGGCACAATCTAAGGCCCTCTCTAGGGATTGTCTTGGAAAATTTTACCTTGGTTGGGCCACCATTTTTGAACCTTAGTTATATTTATAATGTAGGATCTATTCTTACTCTTACGTATTTTATTTTACAGTGTGCTGACCTACATATTCATGATAGATGTTTCTTTGCCAAACACTGCACCAACAACATCCCCCCGTGTCCCTGAGTTTACTGCTCGAATCCTAGAGAAACTGAAACCCCTCATGGATGTGGATGAAGAAATTCAGAACCACGTTATGGAAGAGAACGGAATCGGTGAAGAAGATGAACGAACTCAGGGCATCAAACTCCTAAAAACTAGTGAGTGTCTAAGATGAGTAGAAACTCACTTGAAAACTGACATTTATCTTTATTGTCCTTTGCACTTGTGTGTCCAGGTTTTTCACAGGCTCTAGGTAGGTATAAGCGGCTTCGTCGTCCTTCTGCTGCTACAGTGTAGAAGGTGAGTGTGACTTGTATTCTGTGCTTGTTTCCCAACAGTATTGAAGTGGCTGATGGCGAGCGCAGGAAGGGCCTTCTCCACAGCAGTCACGGAGCAGCTCCAGCTTTTACCTTTATTTTTTAAGGTAAGGTTATGGCTGAAAATAAAAATGCATCCTCTTCTGACCTTCAGAAAGAATTTCTGTTGTCCGACGACTGACAGGGTTGAAGACACTGTTTGAATTTTGACTGAAGTACAATAATCACGGAAGAATCCACCGGTGAGAGGAGTTTAATAGGTGAAAATCTGACAGGCAGAATATTGTTTCACTGGTAGCTTATTTCTGAGGAGAGAAAATATTGATCCCTAAAAGAAAAGCCACAATGAATTTTTGAATATAGCCATTTCTGACTTTTTTCCTCAGTGTATGATAAACCTTGAGATCAAAATATTCAGTATATGTGTTTATTTTACGATGTTAGACAGCTCTCAAATTGGTTCTGACAAATACCTGCAGAATTCTGTAATTTGTCTGTGGTGATCCTGTACTAACATTTAAATTTTATTGAATGGAAGGCCTAACATGAAGTGGTATTTTAACGATTCATTGAGTCAGAGAATGAGTGAAGTTTTATTAGTCTCGTAAAACTAAAGTCACAGACTGGCTCATCCAGCTTGGTAGCTTGCGATCATGGTCTTGTTGGCTGGGATTAGGAAGACAGTGTGGTCTTACTGCACATTTGGAAGGCTTGACAAAAACATCACCACTGCTTGACAGTTACTGGTCAGTACAGTTATTATCATTTAAGAAATGAGGGTCCTTATTATTGTTCATGATACGCTAAAATTTTGATTTACTCCCGCATGATTTGTCTTTGGGAAATGTCAAAGAGAGAACTCTACTGGTAATTTTCAAAGGATTTGCTACTAAAACGCGTTTGAATAGTTCACCTAAGTTGATAAGACCCTTGGTATTTTGGCAAAAAATAATTTATTTTTGCAAATTAAAACTATACTGAGGTAACTTTTTTTTTTAACCTATTTATTCTACTGGCAAAAATCCAAATGTTCGACATCATACATTAAATGGTAAGGATATCCAGAAGTGTGCGATACAGACAGGCAGGTGGCAGTGTCTAAAATTATATGCATTGGCTTTTTGACAGCAGTCTTTTTTCCACCCTTCTATCCCAGAGAGACACTGGCAAAAATATGAAGTGACTGTGCACTAAGCTGTTAATTTTAACACTATTTCAAAAGCAGAAGCCTAGAAATGATTCAAGTATTGATTGGATCTGGAGGGGCTCTGGCTAAATAATTGTTGCCACATCTTACATGTGTTAATACGGCATGACCTTCAAGATACATTCTTAGGTGAAAAAAGAAATTGGAGAGAACTGTGGCTGTCATGCTACCATTTATTAAATAAGGATTGGGATCACAGGAGGGAAGAGATGCGTGTGTGTGACGTGCGTATATATTCAGAAAGAAACAGGACACTGCATCTGAAATTCTCTAGAGGATACTTTACTTGAGGGACAAGATTACCAAAAACCAAGCCCGTTGCTGCTGATTCGGTTCCAACACGTAGCAACCCTGCCGGACAGAGTGGAACTGCCCTGTAGGGTTTCCAGGAAGCGGCTGGTGGAGTCAAACCGCCGGCCTTTTGGTTAGCAGGTGGATTACCTAACTGTATCTTGTACTGTAGATTTGTCTTGGGAACCATAAAACTATTTCACATAATGGGAAAACAAAATTAAATGGGAAGAAATCCCTAAAAAATACAAACAAAGCAAAATGAAGTAAATGAACTCTAGGGTGTATCTAGTTGATGGGATGAATACCCAGAGCAGTGACTTAAAAACACATAAAATCATTCATGCTGTCCAGGGTGTATTCTTGGTCATTATGTCGGTTTGACGCTATTGTGTATATTGTATAATAAAAAACAAATACTGTTAATAGTAACTAAGATGTTTAGCATAAGAAACGAGGTAACATACGAACCTAAGCGATTAAATCTCAGTACTCCTAAATTTGAATTAAAAATGTCAGTATGATCTCATGATGTATTTCTTTTTAGAAAATATGCTTATATTCTAGTTTTGTCCACCAAAAAAACCCTGAACCACTTAACCATCCCACTGGACGGACCAGGGCTCCTTGGAGAAATTGTTAATTCCAAGTTCCGAGCAAGGAATGTGCAGGATAAACCAGAAACCACAGAAGCTGCCAGAGGCTCCTGGGTCACGTTAAAGGACTCAGAAGCCAGTTGGCGGGGGCCCTTATTAGGCAACGAAGGAATTTGACCAGCAGTAAAAAGAGTTAACTGTAATGAATTAAAGCCACCAAATTTGATGAAATTCATTGGTTCATAATGATATTTCAAAAAATTAAACTTGATTGTTCACTTTTGGAGGATAGGCTATCTAGATAGTTAATGAGAGAAAGCTTTTCTGTATGTAAGCGCTCCTGTCACTAACACGGAAGGAATGACTACCGTTATTTTGCAAACCTCTGTTGTTATGATGGATCGTCATAGAAGGTGAAAACCGGGTATCACACTACCACACGTGTTGTTCCCCAAAAATCAAACTTGAATAATTCAAACCTCTAGATCCAACTGGCCAATTTCCAAGCAATACTGGGACTCAGGAAGTTGGTAATGACGCCACAGGGACGCTGCCAGGGAAGTCCACAGTGGAGGAAACACAAAACAAAGGACTTTGGTCCCCCCTCCCCCAATTAAAAAAAAGGGGTGGGGGAGGGGACAAGGAATTTTCAAAGAGGGTGGGAAGAATTTATAGGATAAGAGACTTCAGAGACGTATCATCCAAATGCAATGTGTGGTCATTGTGTTGAATCTGATTTCACAAAACCGGTTATAATAAAACATGTATGAGAAAGTTTGAGAACTTACCGAATATTTTATATTTAAAGCTGCTGTGAATTATGTGTGGTGATGTCATTAATGGTTTTCTTAAGAACCCATATCTTTTAGATACGTACTGAGATGTTTCTGTATAAAACCTGTCTGGGGCTTGCTCCAGTAATTCAGTTGGGAGAGGGAGGGTCAGTAGGGCAAAATGAAGATTATCCATGAGTTTCTCATTGCCGAAGAGGTGATTGATTCATGGGGGCTCGTTGTGCCATTGCCATTATTATACTGCTATCTTGTGTCTGAAATTTTTCGCAAAGCTGTTAAAAGGAAAAAAGTGATTTTTTTTCCAGATTATTTTTTTTGCCTTTTATACTTGGTGGCAGTTATTTTTCAGTGTGTGTCTTTGGTTCATTTTCTTGCTTTCTAGATTGCCCCGGTGGAAAATGACAACAACTATGATGAGCTGAAAAGAGATGCAAAGTTGTGTCTGTCCCTCATGTCTCAGGGGTTGCTTTACCCTCATCAAGTGCCTTTGGTACTTCAGGTGCTAAAACAAGTAAGGCATGACTCTAAAACACTTAGGTCTCTTGGTGAGAGTTTTGGTTTACCGTTCTAAAACTTTCACAAAGCCAACCGCAGTGCGCACAGCACCTTGGTTTTTTTGTTCTTGAATTTTTTTTTTTGGTATGAGAGAGAAGACTTATGTGTTGACCAAAGAAATAGATCTAGATTCTGTACCTGACTCTGCCACTGACTTCCTTGACCTCGGCAAGGCACTGAAGCCCAGGGTGCTCTCTGCATGCGAAGAGCTAATTACTGAACCTCCTTGGATACAAAGTGCTTGGGAGGGGAGGGCACAGGGATTTCCCGTCACTCTCTTCCCTTTGTCAGCTCCCTTCTATTCCCTGGTTGGTGCAGAGAGACCTCCAGTGACTGTGCTGTAGGAGATGGTGTGCCCTGCTTTATTTGTATTTCCACGAGTTGTGTAATAGAAAAACGGGCATGTTCCGTGGCTGTCAGTCGTAATCAGATTAAGTCTGGGCACCACTGAAAAAGTATTTTTTAACAGTCCAAAATTATTTTCTTCTGGTAAAAGTTAGTAGTTCTCAAACTTGTTTGCGTTCAGAACCCTACCAGCTGCTGGCAACAGCCAAATAATATGCAGCCCTTGGAGGAATTACTGAGATGGGATAGGACTGGTTTTAATGAGATACCAGTGGGTTAATGATGAAAGTCAAATTTACCTGCCTAAAGCAAAACAGACATAATGCTATTAAAATTATGTAGTCATTAACAATGAGTAGTTCTGGTTTTCATTGCCATCAAGTTGATTCTGACTCCTAGTGATCTGAGAATAGAACTGCCCCATAGGGCTTCCAAGGAGCACCTGGTGGATTCAAACCACTGACTTCTTGGTTAGCAGCTGAGCTCTTAACTACTGTGCCACCAGGGCTCCTCTAAAATTGTTCCCTTCCCTTCACTCTCACCCATTTATACATTCTGAATAGCTTTACCTGATATCACTCGTGCCACATTTTATATGAAGGAAATATGATGCAGGCTTGCCATAACTATACCTGTGGATGTAGAGTTAAATTAGAATATTACATTATTTGTAATGTTATTGTCCCCTCACCATGTTCTTGTCAGCACTGTTTTCATCCTTCTTGTTTCTCATTCACAGACAGCAAGAAGCAGTTCTTGGCACGCCAGATACACGGTACTGACCTACCTCCAGACCATGGTGTTCTATAACCTCTTTATTTTCCTGAACAACGAAGATGCGGTTAAAGATATCAGGTGGCTGGTTATAACTCTTTTGGAGGATGAACAACTAGAGGTAAAATTTAAGTTACAACAAATGGAAATTCAGTAAAGAAAGCAGCACAATATTTGCACACTGATATGATGTGGTGGAGTCTCTTAAAGTGTAAATTACTAAAAGTAACTTTTCATTTTACAGCAGCCCTGTGTGAGTAGTCTCGATACCCCAATCCTGATTTCCTGCAGTGCAACTAGTACTCCATATTTAGTTTTCTGTCAGAATTAGTTAGTACTCTCTCTTGGAAAAAAAAACCTGCTAACTATAAAGTGAACAGTAGAATTACTCACACCTTCAAATTTACTAATCCCAGTTTTTGGACTCTCGTAAGAAAATGCTTTGCAATAGGGAAAAAAGTTACAAGAACTAAGAATATTTTGGAGTGTAACAGTGAAAAGTGTAAAGTTGTCTAATCAGTAGTTGACTGTAAAAGTACATGGTGGTATGTCATTGAGCTTTGTAGGAAATAGTGCAGCCAAGGGTGAAGTGGTAAAACATTTTATGATGTATTTTCTATCTAACAGTGTGATGAAAGTAGCGGAGAAAATGCTGTAACCAAGTACACAGACTATCTACTGAAATGATGAAAACCTTAGGAAAAAACCTTTTGAAGGAACACAGAGCAGAAAAGTCAAGTGTTTTTTCAAATTATTATTGCATACCTTTATGAATGTTGAATGGGAATTTTTTGTGATTTATATGAGAACTTTTTACCGCTCTTTATTTTTTGGTCTTTCTAACACTTGAGTTCTTGTTCTAATTAGAAATCGACTGTTATACACTCTTCACACAGAACTTGTATAAACTGTATTTGTAGTTCTCACAACAGTCTATGAAATTCATGAGAAGATTGGATGTAGATCTGTTAAAAATTAAAATTTCCATAATTATTCAATTTGTATGAGCTCATAAGCTTTATTTTTCAATTCATCAATTGGGGGACATCTCATCTGGAAGTCAGATGAGTTTCAGAGAGTGGTTCATAGCCAAAGGGTTTTGCAGTCACGGGCACACAGGAACAAGGAAGCTGTTCCGGGCAAATTTCCGATGGGCTGCAGGGCGTTTGCCTTCCTTCCTTGGATCAAGGGGAAATTTTGAACTAGGTTAAAGTGAGCGGACAACTCCTGATTGGCTGGCTTAGGTTTCTGTTTTGGGGAAGAGTCAGCGCCTATGAAGGCCAGGCATTTACAGGAAATAAAAACTAGTTAGGTTTCAGTTTGCTGACCTGGAGCTTAGCATAAGTGGCTCCATCTAGGGCCTAATATGGTGAGGTAAACAGACTGAAATTGCTGTGGTGGGTGCCAGTGTAGAATTGGATTTTCCTGTATTTTTAACAAAACAGCAGCAGCAACGGTTTCTAGAGAGGAGAGACAGAGTCCAGGAAATCGATGCCAGGATCCAGTACAACCCTGATGAGGAGAACTGTCAGCAGTGGGAGATAATTTATAGAGAAATACAGTTTTGCATAAAATAGTTAAGTGTTTACTTTCTGTAACCCTAATGCAGTGGCTTTTATCTATTTCGAGCCCACAGACCTTTTGAGAATCTGGTTCAATCTCTTTGGAGAAACCACACAATTTTGCACACCAGTTTTAGGGACTATTCCCCCCACAGGTCCCATACCCTCCCCTCACCTTCTGTTACCCACCCCCAGGCTTAGGCTCGGAGCTCTGACAGAAGCGATTATCTCCACAGGTTCGAGAAATGGCTGCTACCACCTTAAGTGGTCTGTTACAGTGTAACTTCCTTACCATGGATGGTCCTATGCAGATTCATTTTGAGCAACTTTGTAAAACAAAACTACCCAAGAAACGAAAACGAGACCCTGGCTCTGTAGGAGATACCATTCCTTCTGCAGGTAACGTTGCTGGTAGAAAACACCCTTACCTTTTTGGGAATCAACCAGGCTTACTCAGTTATTGAATACTTGTATGTGCTTGGGACTGTGCAGGCAAGATGTGGAAGTATAAAAGCTAAAATTGAGATGGGTACAAAGAAACCAGTAAACTAACTGCATGTTGTTGTGTGCCATCAATTTGATTCTGACTCATAGCGACCCCTGTGAACTGCTCCGTAGAGTTTCCAAGGCTGTAATCTTTAGGGGGAGCCCTGATGGTGCAGTGGTTAAGAGATCAGCTGCTAACCAAAAGGTCGGTGAATCTTTATGGGAGCAGATTGCCAGGTCAGGAGTGACTGGTGGGTTCAAACAGCAGACCTTTTGGTTAGTAGCTGAGCATTTCACTGTTGCCCCACTAGGGTTCCTTTAAACTTCCGTGTATTGTGTTGTTAGGTTCCATGGAATCAGTTCTGACTCACAGTGAGTCAGCAGAAAGAAAACACTGCCTGGTATCCTGTGCCATCCTCACAATTGTGGCTATGCTTGAGTCCATTGTTGTAGTCGCTGTGTCATTCCATCTTGTTGAGGGTCTTCCACTTTTCGCTGACCCTCTGCCTTACCAAGCGTGATGTCCTCCTCCTCCAGGGACTTGTCCCTCCTGATAACATGTCCAAAGTACATGAGACGAAGCCTTGCCATACTTGCTTCTAAGGAGCATTCCGGCTGTACTTCTTCTGAGACAGATTTGTTCGTTCTTCTGGCAGTCCACGATACATTCCATGTTCTTCGCCAACACCATGATCAAATGCATCGGGTCCTTTTCGGTCTTCATCGTCCATTGTCCAGCTTTCACATGCTTGAGGCGATTGAAAACACATGGCTTAGTCTGTGAAGTGGCGTCTTTGCCTTTTAACATTGTGAAGAGGTCTTTGCAGCAGATTTGCCCACTGCAGTAAGTCGTTTGACTTGTCGACTGCTGCTTGACTGCTGATGATGGATCCAAGTCACATGAAATCCTTGACAACTTCAGTCTTTTCTCCGTTTATCATGATGTGGCTTATTGGTCCAGTTGTGAGGATTTTTGTTTTCTTTATGTTGAGGTGCAGTCCATACTAAAGGCTGTGGTCTTTGACCTTCATTAGTAAGTGCTTCAAGTCCTCTTCACTTCCAGCAAACAAGGTTGTGTCATCTGCATAATGCAGGTTGTTAATGAGTCTTCCTGCAATCCTGATGCCCCGTTCTTCTTCATACAGCCCAGCTTCTCAGATTATTTGCTCAGTGTACAGATTAAATAAATATAGTGAAAGTATTGACACTGACACATACCTTTCCTGATGTTAAACCATGCAAGTATATCCCCTTTCCTGATGTTAAACCATGCAGTATATCCCCTTTCCTGATGTTAAACCATGCAGTATATCCCCTTTCCTGATGTTAAACCATGCAGTATATCCCCTTTCCTGATGTTAAACCATGCAGTATATCCCCTTTCCTGATGTTAAACCATGCAGTATATCCCCTTTCCTGATGTTAAACCATGCAGTATATCCTCTTTCCTGATGTTAAACCATGCAGTTTATATATATATCCCCTTGTTCTATGTGAACAACTGCCTCTTGGTCTATGTACAGGTTCCACATGTGCATATTATAAATATATAATGTGCTGCGTATTATAAACTGTTATATAAATAAGGCCCCCTACACACCCCAGAGTGGCTTTATAAGAGAAGTATGCAGAATTATTTTGGAGGATCTGAAAGACCTCCTTTTAGAATTTATAACTTGTGTGTAGGCTACGAAGAGAGGAAAAAAACTCAAGTAAACAAAACAAGAATAATAGAACATGTATAGAAAAATCATTAGCAAGCAGGCAGCTTAATGAATTTATAGGAAGTACTTGGAATATGAAGCTGTATAGTGAATTTAAGGGAATTCGGGGCTGACCAAAAAAAAAAAGACATGACCATGAGATAGCTTTGCACAGCAAGATTTACTGCAGGAGGTCTCCCAGAGGCAAGCTTCACAGAGAGCCACCAGAAGGGGGAAAGGACAGGAAAAACTCCAGGGATGAACATAATCAGTGTCACTTGTCCAGTTGGGGAATGTCCAGTCATGGACCAGTAATCTGAAATTTTTCTCCAAAAATGGAGGGTGCCAAGAGACCAAAGAAAGGCGGGCAACTCCAGGGTGGCAGCAGAGGTGTATATTAGGGAAACTTCCATACGAGGCAGCAATCCCTGGTAGCCAAAGGACCAGAGCAGATCTTGGCACCCCTCAGAGGGAGGGCAGAGGTTTTATAGTGGTGGTGGACAGTAGTGGCTCCATGCCAGGGGTTTACATAAGAAGGCAAGCTGTGGTGTGCTGGTGGACCTCTCCGGGGCGCCCATGTTCAGCCTTGCAAAACTTGTTTGCCCTTCAGTCCACCCCCCAAGGCCAGCTCTTACAATCTGGCACATTTTCTCTCGTGCTGTGGTACGAGAGGCCCCGTCCCTCCTTGCCAGGAACAGATACGGAAGTGGGCTTGGCAAGGTGCCCTGTGGTACCCACGCATGTGAAAGAGACAGAGAAAGTTACTGTGCGCCCGGAAGGGGGAGACGGCTTGTCTGATACGGAGAAGGAACTTGGGGAGAGAAGGCAACCCAGTTCCCAGCCTCCTCATCTGAGAATGCTGTGGGCCCAAGGCCTTTACATAGGCAGCCCGGTTGGGAGGTGTAGAGGTAGACCATTCCCCACCCAGGGGGCGTAAGTGCACTTTACACGGTGCCTTTCTGCAGCATCATGGGGAGCCTCTGGGTCAGAGAGCTCTGAAGGACAGCAGCATCCTCGGGTCCTTATGGCTACAGGACTTTACCTTGTCTGCACCAGATGCTGGGTGCAGTTTGGAAGGGTGTATAAAGCAGGCAGGCTCTAAGTGGTTAAAATCTGCATATTGGGGGCTGTTTTTAAAACAATTAGATGTGTACAAACTTGAGTTTGGTACCTGCGGGCTTCTTTGGGCTAGTAGGCCTGAACTTGCTATGAAGAAGTAAACATCTTGGCGCCATACACGGAGGCCATTAAGCTCTGAAGTGCCTTATATTAGGGTCTTCCTAATGTCATGTAGTTACCTAATAGCAAATGCAAATAAATGACTAGTGCAGGTGCCGGTTCCTTTCCTTGAGAACTGTGTTTTTAAATAATTAAGTACCAAAGTATTTTTCAGCCTCTGTTAAACCAGATGGCAATGTTTGCTGTTTTTGTCTACTATCAATTCGCCTTTTCTTACTTTCAGCCCCCTATCCTCCACGTTGCTCATGTACACGTAGAGCGCACTCCGACACCTCCATAAACACCATTCTTAAGAAGTGATGAGAATTTGAAAGCAATGTGATGTAACCGTACCACTGAAGAGAGAATAGAATACACACGGGTTGCAGTTCCATGTTTTAAGAAATACAGCCGTGCCTCAGACGCAATGTTTTCCCAAAGAATTGATGCATCCTCTGTGGGGTACACACCTCCAGAAAAATTTTGATTGGAGATTGTTTTGGATCTAAGAATGGCAACTGATATGAGTTAATCAGAAAAGCCATTCCTATATTAGTTTGGCATGTATTTCTGGCTTAGGTACAGTTATGCTGTCGCCGAAGGACGGCTGTAGGATGTCTTGGCAAATTCTTAAATACAGGGTTGTTTTGAGTTCAGCCTCCCAATCATGTTTTTTGATGTGTACATATGTAGATTTGGGGCCCTGGTGGTGCAGTGGTAGATTGATTTATTTTTACATGCGATTTTATTTTGTTGATGAGAACACCACCACAGCAAAGCATACACGAATTCAGCAGTTTCGGCGTGTGCCATTTAGCGATACCGATTACATTCTTTGAGTCGCGCAACCATTCCCACCCTCCTTGTCTGAGTTGTTTTCCCTGTCTTAACATGAAGTCCCTGCCCCGTGTACATTCGTTTTAAATGGAGAAATCCACACGCTGAAAACCACTGGGATAATTGTGAGCTGATTTTCTTTCATTGTAACAGGTACCATAGAGCCTTGGAAGCACGCTGACACGTGCACTGCTCTTCTCTTTGCAGAGTTGGTCAAGCGCCACGCTGGGGTGCTGGGACTTGGTGCCTGTGTTCTCTCTAGCCCGTATGATGTTCCCACCTGGATGCCCCAGCTGCTTATGAACCTCAGTGCACATCTGAATGATCCCCAGCCCATCGAGGTACACGTCCTGCGAGTTTCTTTACATCTGTACTACCTGTAATATCAGTGATGTTTTTAGGACCACTGGTATTAATAATTTCCTGTGCACTCTGAACCATCTCCAACAAAGCTGCTGCCCCTGCCAGAGCCAAGTCTACTCAGCAACAAGTATTAAAATCTTGCACAGACTTGCTCCCATGTATACTTGGGCTCTTTTGCTAACGAGGAAAATACTTTAGCTTCTGTCTCTCATTCCCAGTCTAATGAAAGTAAATTTATGCTTCTATTTTTCTAGTATTTTTATATCTGGTAATTATCTCACCCTGGTGGCAGAGTGCTTAAGCTCTCAGATGCCAACCGGGAGAAAGATGTGGCAGTCTGCTTCTGTAAAGATTACGGCCTTGGAAACCCTGTAGGGCAGTTCTACTCTGTCCTGTAGGGTCACTAGGAGTCCAAATTGACTTGACAGCAGTGGGTGTGGAGGCAAAGTGGTTAAGTGCTCGCTGCTGAAGTTGGTGGTTTGAACCCACCAGCCACTCCAAAAGATGTGGCAGTCCCCCGCTGTAAAGGTTACAGCCTTGGAAACTATGGGGCCATTCTCCTCTGTCCATAGGGTCACTGTGAGTCGGAATCGGCTTGATGGCAACGGGTCGGGGTTTAATCATCTCACTAGAAACTAATATTAAACAGGAAATTGGTATCATTTACTAGTGAACGCATAAGTTAAACAGTTGTCCCTGTTCCCTTGGTAAACAGATGTGAGTGTATGTTGAAACTGGTATAATAATATGGAGGTAGGTTCCTTAAATGTCGCTAGTAATTCACAGACATGAGTTTGGTGGCTTTGGGAACTGAGATTGGCTTGTTCGTTTTATAACACTCGGGAATGTGTGAGATCTGAGTCCTAGAGGAATCGTTAGCTTAAACAAAACCCGCTGCTGTTGAGTCGAGCGACTGGTGGATTCTAACTGCCAACCTTTTGGTTAGCAGCCGAGCTTTTAACCACTGTGCCACTAGACTTTACTTAGCTAAAGGGATTGTTCCAAGAAGTTAAAACGTGTGTGGGTTGCCTCCTCCGCAGATGACTGTAAAGAAGACCTTATCCAATTTCCGAAGGACACACCATGACAACTGGCAGGAACACAAACAGCAGTTCACTGACGACCAGCTGCTGGTTCTCACCGATCTCCTGGTGTCACCATGCTATTACGCCTAGGACGGTAAGTGAGCAGAGCTCTGAGGTGAAAGAAGGCCGGCGTCCGTCCTCAGGGAGATGGCAATGGTTTAGCACCGAGAAGTGAGCATCTCAGAAGCTTTTTTCTTTTTGATAACATTCTTAAATGTCATCATTCAGTGGCTTTTGGTCTGGCTGATGAAAATAACTTCCCTGCTTTAGACGTGAATCAATGTTGCTTTGGGGCCTTTATAAATGGCTGCACTTAGTAAGCCTGGAAATACTTTACCTGAAAGAAAACAAGAAATCTTACTCCTGTTTGCCTCATGAGTGACTCCCGGGCATTTCGGGTTGCACAAGTGTGAGAACATTTCATGTGGATTCTTAGCTACTTATTACCCATCCTGTATTAACGAGGAAGGACCGAGACACCTTTTTACTGGGATAGGAAGAATAAAGGAAATTTCATTTATTGGGCTTTTAGAGTTGGATGTCCTCTCCCCTGACGGAATTTTTTTTCCCTTCCCGACACAGATGAGTAGTCCTCACTTTGGGCTCTTTTCATCAACAGTCCCAGACCCTCAGGTACCATCTGCGGCGGCTCTCTGCAGGCTGTGGCCCTGCCTTTGCTGAGCTCTCATCGTTGCCGTGGTTTCTGTGTTTGGTCTCCTCAGTCCGCGTTCCACAGGCTCTCAGCTGCCATTTGATTTCCTAACCTGTTCGCAAGTGTTTCCAGAATATTGATCACTTTTTCTCTGAGATGTCGGACAAAGCCACAAAGTCTTAGACTAGAAATAATTACCCTGTATGATCATGGCATCCGAACCAGACAGAGTCTAGGAACTCACTCACAAACGGTTGGCCTGGAGTGGAGGATACCCATCTGTAGCACAGGTCCCGCCATTTCAGTCATCTCAAATTATTTTGAATTTTTTCCAAATGGCTGTTGGCTTTAGATGGCGGTAGGGCTTGTGAACCATAAATCTGAAGCCCCGAGAGCCTTGGGCTGGACAGCTATGAAGATGGAAGGAAAGAGGACACATCTCGAACCTGACCAAGGACCTGGTAGCTTGCTTGACCAAGGCTCAGAATTGAAGTCCATGTCCACGCGCGTCCCACAGACTGGAGTTTTTGGTGCTGAACAGAGCCAGTTGCTGAAAAATCGGGGGTGTGCTGAATAAATCTGATTGCTTGATGTGTGTGTGTAAACAGTGTCTGATTTTGAAAATAAACAGCAACAACAATAAAAGACCTGACTGGTGGATTTGTACCTGTATTCTTTACAAACATGGTTTGACCCTCTTTAAAAACTGCTTAACCTAAATGGAAGACTGCTGTGTTTGTGGAAACTCTGTACTTTTTTTTCTTCTCCTTTTTTTTTTTTGCCTGCAGAATCGTTAAAGAGACTGATAAGTCTTGATATTTAATTGACTTGTTTAATATGTGTTACATAGATGTACAAGACTGTATAAACTGTAGCAATAGCAGTGGCAAGACTTTGTACAGATTGCAGCCTTTTACACACCACCACTGTGTGATCAATTTGTAAAGATTTCACATGTAGCTCCCTTATAGTGGTTTTGGCTTTTGTACCAACTGAATGCCATTTTCTTTGTTTTTAAATTATTTTCTTTATCTTTTCATGTTACAAAAGCTGAGGTGTGGGGTCTTTGTTATGAGTTCATTTATCGTTAGAATGTCCGGATTTTTATGTAACTTCTTGGCGTGTAAACACTAACACCACGTGTTTGCCCGTGACAAGTTATAAAATGCAAGGTGTCTTCTAGGTTGAAATAATTCACAAGGTGGCGAATGTCATCTTGCAACACACTCTGTACAGTCTTCCTTAAAGGAACACTACGGTCTATTTTTTAGTGTCTACCTGCTGAGCGACTCCAGTACAGACCTAGCACAGCAGTGGTTCTGGTACAGTATTGAAGCATCACCATACACAGGCATATCCCTGTATAGAGTAGTGCCAAACTTATTTCAATTGTGTACCTAGTTTAAAACCCAATAAATGGATTGTTTTTAACACCTGGCTTTTGTCTTCATTAAGAGGAGAAGACAGAAGGCAGTGACTTCTGTGATGTTTTTCCCTGAAGATCTCTTTCGCAGCCACACATCCGGATCCACAGATTATGTCTTCTGACACAAAAGTGTGTTATTCTCTAGGTCTGCCCTGTCCAATACAGTAGCTCCTTGACCCATGTGACTGTTTACATTGAAGTTGGGTAAAATTAAAACTGCAGTCCCTCAGTCTGACTGTCCACATGTTGAGTACTTATTAGCTATGTGTGGATGCGGTTAGGTGCCATCCAGTCAGTTCCAACTCATAGCGACCCTATCTATGCACAACAGAACGAAACACTGCCCCCGTCCTGCGCCATCCTCACAATCATTATGCTGGAGCCCACTGTTCCAGCCACTGTGTCAGTCCATGTCGTTGAGGGGCTTCCTCTCTTGCACTGACCCTCAGCTTGCCCAAGCATGATGTCATTCTCCAAGGACTGATCCCTCCTGACAACATGTCCAAAGTATGTGAGACGTAGCCTCGCCACCTTTGCTTCTAGGGGCATTCTGGCTGTACTTCGTCCAAGACAGATTTGTTCGCTCTTTTGGCAGTCCGTGGTATATTCAGTATTCTTCGCCAACACCGCAATTCAAAGGCGTCAGTTCTACGTGTGGATACTGGTCACCATATTGAACAGTACAGATGAATGTTTCTGTCATCACAGAAAGTTTTCTTGGGCAGCACTGATCTAGCTGGCTAATTCCAAATTGATGTGCCTAGGAATCACTTGGGGATTGTGTTAAAATCCCAGTTCTGATTCACGCTCCCAGGCCATGATACCAATAGTGCTGGTCCTGGGACCCCACGTAGTAGTGAAGCTTTATGTTATACGGACCACTTCAACTTTTTCTAACTAATCTGCATGAAACCATGCCTCAGCAATGGTTCCTAAACTGGGAACTTTAAAAAAATTCATAAGATACTGGAGGCCTCACTCAGGATTTCTCGGAGTGGGGCCCGGGCATCCATATCCCTTAGAAGCTCTGCGATGATTCCGGTGTCCGGCCAGGATGGAGAGTCACTGGTGAAGTCCCTGAAGGCCTAAGCCCTAGAATGGGGTGCCTTTACCTGAATTTCTAACATTGTCTCCATGTGATTCTGATGCCAGGTTTGGAACCTGCTTATTGCCTTGATGTTTCTCCCAGTCAGGTAATACTGTGAACTAGTAAACGATGTAGATTTCCTACCAGCGGCCTCCATAACAAAAGAGGAGGGAAGGGGAAGAGCTGGACAGCTACTACTAAGATAATTTCTTAAGAAAAACTGCAGCAAAAGTCTTACGGGGAGCAATAAAATGTACCTGGGTGGGGATAGGCCATTGTTTGGAAGTCACTGCTGAAAGCTGAGTTTAAAACATTGGTTATAAATTCATAGGACATGAAAGAGAGAGTCGATGTAGATTCCCTTGGTGAGAATCAGAAGAGAAAGCCTCCAGTGTCTTTCAGGTTCCAAAACAAAAAAACCCACCGCCCTCGAGTCGATTCCGACTCATAGGGACCCTACAGGACAGAGCAGAACTGCCCCGTAGAGTTTCCAAGGAGCACCTGGCGGATTCGAACTGCCAGCCTTTTGGTTAACACCCGTAGCACTCGACCGCTATGCTACCAGGATTTCCGTCTTTCAGGTTAGAGGACCCAATAAATCTTTAGTTTCTGAATGGATCCTTTAAAAAACACTTTTACTCCTTTGAAATTTAGGAGAAAATTTTACCTACCTCTTGGAAATGATAGTTTTTTTTTTTTTTTTGGAAATGATGGAAAGATGAAAAAAAAATTATAAATAGGGTAATAGCTGTTTTCAAATATTTGAAAATACTGCTGATTTCATTGGCATTGCCAAGCCATTTAAATTGGAGTCCAATTTTAGTAATTTGTAGTGTGGCCAGAAAGGACCAATGAAGAGCTTTGCTGGCAAAAAAAAACCCAAAATGCTTCCTACGTCCTCTTCATGATGATTTTGTGGACTTCTGTTTTGTTAATATTGTTTTAATCACTCCCCACTGCGGACCTCACTGGTCTCTAGTATAAATTGCACTGCAGTGAACATTTTCATACTTTCATGCTTAAAACTTTTTTTTGAAGTATTTCCTCAGGATAAATTCCAAGAAGTGAGATTTCTAGGTCAAGAATAACATTTGAATGGCTCCCACAGATGTTGCTTTTCTGGGAATGCACAAGTATCAATCCGCATTGCCAGCGACAGCGTGCAGGATGCCCATTTCACTGCAGACTGATGGCCTGTTCGTGTTTGAACACGTTTATACTCAGCCCGGTTTGGTGATGTGTCCGTTTGCAGATTTTCCATTTTTTTACTACAAAGCCAGTGCTCTTTCCCACTTGGCACCCTTAGCTGGTGTTTTTTAAAGACATAATTCAAGCAGAAAGTTTTAGCCCTGGTGGCACACTGGTTAAAGCGGTCGGCTACTAACCAAAAGGCGAGCAGTTTGAAATGACCAGGGGCTCTGCAACAAAGATGTGGCAGCCTGTTTCCATAAAGACAGCTTCAGAAACTGGACGGCAGTGGGGTGGTTTTTGTTACGATAACTAGTTCTGCGACCGTGGTGAGTTTTGCTTGATTTCCTCTTCTAGATCTCTAAAAAACCCTTTACAACTTGGGAATTTTTTTTTTTCTCCCTAGAATGGGGTAATTTCTCCTGTAGGTGTGACTCAGGCCTGCAATCCAGCCCAGACATATCCTGATCTCTTCTACCTTCCTGTGGCCAAACACCTAGACACAAGCTGGCAGTTGGATCTGCAGTAGCTAAATCATACCGAAAGGCATTTCATTTTGGCCAGAGTTTCAAGTCTAAACGCTAACGGGTCTTTTTCCGTTGATTAGGGCCAGAGATCACCATGACAGCACATTACAATGGCTGCGTTGCCCGAGGGTGGGAGTAGGGTGTCAGTTACCTGGGAATTAGCTGGAGAGAATTCTTCAAGTTATTTCTAAACAATTACTAATAGCATAGTCCACTCCTGGACTGAATACATACTTCAGAACTATCCAGGCTTCCTATTTCTGTCTTGACAAAAGCACAGGGAACTGGGAAATAGAAATTATATACATAAACCAAATTCTTAGGTATTTGTGGGTGGTTCTGTTTAAAAAGATTAAGAACACTAGCCAAAGGGGATTTTAATAGTAGCACAGTTCCACTACGTAGTTCACCAGACGGAACCATCTGGTTTTCTGGCACTATCGTTAGTTGCTTTGGACTTGATTCTGCCTCATGGCAACCCTGTGTGTGCAGAGAAGAACTCCATACGGCTTTCAAGGCTGTGACCTTTTGGAAGCAGATCACTAGGCTCCTGGGTGGGTTTAAACTGCCCAGCTGCTAGTAGTTGAGCACTTAACCATCTGTGCCCCCATGAACTCCATTCTAGGACTAGGATGAAGGAAAAACCCAAACCTGTTGCAGTCCAGTCAATTCCCACTCATAGCAGGCATTCATATAGCATTTTCTCATTATTTCTCAATAGTTCCTTTCAGAAGGTTAAAAGAAAAAAAAGTTGCCATGGAGCCCGTACCAACTCATGCTGGCCTCTTGTGCCAGAGTAGAATTGTGCCCCAAAGGGTTTTCAATGGGTGACTTTTCTTTTGGTTAGAGAGAACCTTTTGCACCAACTAGGTAGGGACCCCAGAGACCTTAGATCCTACAATAATTACCCAGGTTGGGATACTGAAGGAGTAAAATTTAACTGACCCTTTTGTACCTAGAATAGCAAACATACTCAGGAATGTGGCAGTCTGCTCCGTAAAGATTTCAGCCTTGGAAACCTTTGGGGCAGTTCTGCTCTGTCCGACAGGCCCGTTATGAGTTGGAATTGACTCAGCGTCAACAGTTTGTGTGGTTTTTTATGGTCTTTAGAAGCATGGGGAAACACCCTGGTGACATAGTGGGTAAGTGCTACGGCTGATAACCAAAGGGCCAGCAGTTCGAATCCGCCAGGCGCTCCTGGGAAACTCTGGGGCAGTTCTACTCTGTCCTATAGGGTCGCTATGAGTCGGAATCGACTCGACAGCACTGGGTTTTTTGGTTAGAAGCATGGGAAGATTGTGGCTTTTTGTTTCCAATTCTTGTGTGATAAAATTAGCCTATAGTACCAGTTTTCAAGATTTTTTACATTCAACACATCATTAAGTAGGAGAACATAACGTCCGTGATTTCTTGGCTTGGGTATTTTATTTGCGTGGGTAGTTTCTTCCTACCTTGCATTTGTTTCCCTGTAGCGTCCCCCTCTCCCCCCACCCCCGCGTTTCCTCGTTAAATTCAATAACATTTTCAGAGAGTTTGGGAGAGGGGGAAAAATGTGTAGCTCTTTTATTTTACATTAAGTTACAGTTAGTATGACTCAAATTCTGCTACAGGGGCCTGATTTACAAAATTCCGTCTAAAAGTTCCAAAGTGGACGACGACGCCAATTTAATCTAGGAGTAAAAAATACTGCAGCCTGTTGAGGAGCTCGGCCACCTTGCAAGCCCAGGCGACGATGGGGCAGGGGCGGCGGGCCCCTCGGAGACAGAGCGCGAGCCCCGGCGGTCCCCACCCGCTAACGCAAAGGCCTCGAGGGGTGCGCCATCGGTGCCCCCTTTCCCCTCTTACCCACTCCGGCCTGCCCTTCTCCTTCTTCCACGGCAGCTCTCGCCTACAGGTTCCACACACGGCCAGCACCAGCCTGAAAAACGTCGCCATGCTCCGCGCGGCGCCAGGGGCCCGCGGGGCCGAGGTCGCGGCGGGGAGGGGCCGGCCGGCTGCCAGGGCGGCGGGCCCGAGGCCTGGGGGTCCGTCCGGGGGCGGCGCCGCCCCGCGTCCCCGAGCCTGCGCTCCGCCTGCGTCTCGCCGCGGCTCCCGGGATGCGCGGAGGCGGCGGCGGCGGCGGCGGCGGCGATGGCGACCATGCCTGGAGCCCGGCGGCATCCCGGGCGGCGGGCGGAGCTGGGGTCCGGGCTGCAGGATGGAGGCGGAGGGGCGGCGCTGCGGCCACCCGGCAGGTGAGAGGCCTGAGGCCAGGACCTCGCGGGGACGGAGGGCTGGGCCCGGGGGCCGCAGGTGCGCGGGGAGCGCGCCTGCCGGGGTCCGGGCCTGGCCACCGCGCACCTGCGCTCCCGGCGGCCTGCGGGGATCCAGCCGGTCCCTGTGTGCTCGGCCCGGCCGCGGAGCCCCCACGCACCGCCCATGCCCGGCTGAGTCCTCACCTTACCGGCCCTCCGCCGATTTTCCTACAAGGTTCCCTGCCCCGGCCTAGGCCCTCCTCACCATCTCTCCGCACCCGGCCGGGGGGACCCCACCCGTCCCCATCCCTTTGCAGCCGTAATCGTCCTCCCCTCTCCTGCCTCCCACCCCACTTCTAGGCTAAGCTCTTCTCACTCGGGTCCCCAGGCCAGGGGCTCCTTAGCCGCCCCAGCCTCGCCATCCGCGGACTCAGGGCTTCCCCACCCCACCCCATCAGCCGCTCCAGGCTTCAGGAGGTTGTCCAGCTGGGTACAAAGAGCAAAGGTTCTAGAATCAAAAGAATTTGGCTTGAATCTTAGTGACCTTGGGCAAGCTCTCTAACCTCCTTGAGGTTTTCCTTACAAGACAGTTAGAATAATTATAATACAGTGTCTTACCTTCCATGGCTTTGAAAATGCCCGTGATCCAGGAACCTTAGACATTATGAAAACGGGGGAAAAAAAAAAATTGGGTTAGAAGAACCCAAGTTATGAATAGATATGTAAAAGCCCATACGATATGTTCGAATGTTTACGAAAAATGTAAAACAGCACATTGGGTTATCGGAAGCTTCACACATCTTAATGAGAAATAATTAGCACTGGACAATACATTTTTCATTTCTTATTCTTTGCTTCCCAGTTACTTCAGGCTCCCTCCTGCTCAGTTCCAATAAGATCCTGTGAATTCGTTCTGTCTTACCATGGCTCATATGCACGCCTAAGTCTGCTGTTTCCACCGGTGTCCAGTACTTTTCTGATTTTATGCTCTTAATCCCATTTTCTCCCAGCACCTATTTATGGTCTCAGAGCTGAACAGTAGCTTGTATGCTTGTACTGAAAATAACTCTGGTAACTTTAATATTTAAGAATAGCACATAGCTATTGGCTTACCCCACTCTCCATACTGAGTTTTATAGTTTGGCCAGGACTTAGTCCCAAGACCTGAATTTACTCCCCTCCCTCCTCCCTACACACACCATTTCCTTCATTGCTCCTAAAGTTTCTCTGCCAAAACCTTTACTTCTCTTCTGCCTTCTGCTTTTCCTTCCTTTTCTCTTTCCAGCCCGATTCTTTTTTTTTTTTTTAATTATCCAAATAAGAGTGATTTATAATCGCTTTATACAGGAACGGTAATCATCAAGCTTGCCAAAAAGGTATACAGAAGTATCTGTGTGTGTGTGTGTGTGTGTGTGTGTGTGTAGTTTTGGATTCAGAAACTTTTCGTTTGGGAAGGGATTGCAATACCTACTCAAAGGACTATTATGAACATGCAGTTAAGTTTGATAACCTACGTAGTACAAATGCCACCCAATAGAGTCCCTGTAATTATCTTCTGACCTGGGAACCCCTCCTTTGATTTCTGGGCTATTTATTCTGTTTAGGATAGTGGTGAAGAGCACAGGCTTTGGAGAGCAACCGCTCAGGTTCGAACCCATGTTCGACCACTTTAAATTAGGTGATGACTCTCTGACTCAGTTTCCTCATCTGCAAAATGGGGATAAGGTATGGTACCTGTCTCAGCTGATGTGAAATTAAGTAACAAGGTGGAGCACGGGAACAGTGCCGGGTACATCATAAGCAGTCAGTAAAGTTAACAAGTAGTAATGATACTGGTAATTGTTGTTGTTCTGTGTACAACAGAACAAAACACTGCCCTGTCCTGTGCCATCCTCACAATCGTCCTTATGTTTGAGCCATTGTTGCAGCCACTGTGTCAGCCCATCTCGCTGAGGGCCTTCCTCTTTTTCGCTGCCATTATCATTTCCTGGCCTGGCATTCTCCTTTATTATTTTTTAATTTATTGAAAAATTTAAAATTTATTGAAAAAATTCTAACTGTACAGAAAATAAATGTTACCCCTCAACTCCCCCAGCTTCTCTTTTTTTTTTCCTTCCTCTTATCCTTGACTAGTGTTACTGCCTCCTTATCTTCTTTTCCCCCTGACACCCCGGTTTCCAGATGCCTCCTAGCCTGGGGATCTTCGTCACGCCCAACACCCCACCCCTTCATTATTGACCACCCACTGACTCTATATTTCTCTCAGCATCCTAATGACTCTTCACCCTTCCAGCTTCCCCAGACCATATTCCTGCTTCCCTCTCCACCCCTCTTCACTTCCCTGCTTCCAGAGAGAAACCCTTCACCGCTGGGAATAAGGTAGCTCTGCTGGAGACAGTACTATCACCTCTCTGTTCTTCCTGCCTTCCCAAAGTGGGGAGTCCCTCCTACTAGTATTAGCCCTAATCCTCCAATTAACAATTTAAAAATGGAAAAGGTTGTCTTTTTCACTGCACACCAAAAAAAAAAAACAACGAAACCCGTTTCATGGAATCGATTCTGACTCCTGGCGACCTCGTGTGTCACAGAATACAGCTGCTCCATAGGGTTTTCTTGGTGGGATCTTTACAAAAGCAGATTGCCAGGCCTTTTGTGTTGACACTGGGTGGGTTCAAACCGCCAACTTTTCAGTTGGTAGCTGAGTGCAAACCATTTGTGCCATCCAGGACCCCACAGGCATCAAAAAGGGTTCAGAAATAGGTCGCTAAGTGGAAACAATAAGAGATCTCCATTATTATTGTTTTTCATTCTAATTAATGAAAGGTCAAAGGTCAGGATTTGTATTTTTGTCTCTCTCAGAACTTTGGTAAGGCAAGTACAGGAGGTGTACTCATTTCCCAGTGGAGAATTGTATTACATCATCATGACCTCTGCACCATTTGACCTTAAGGACATAGAAGAGGTTCTCTTCTTCCTAAACAAAGGACCTTCCCAGGACTGTTTGTCTGGTCCTCATTGGCACAGCCATTACCTGTGGTTATATGCTGAGAGAATTCAATATTGAGTAGTCAGTAGTTGCTGTTCTCTCTTGTTGTTAACTGTCCCCATATGCAATGGGATGGACTGTTGTGAACCATAAAAAAAAAAAAAAAAAAATCCAGTGCCATCGAGTCGATTCCAACTCATAGCAACCCTATAGGACAGAGTAGAACTGCCCCATAGAGTTTCCAGGGAGCGCCTGGCGGATTCGAACCGCTGACCCTTTGGTTAGCAGCCATAGCACTTAACTGCTACGCCACCAGGATTTCCGTTGTGAACCATAGGTACCAAAAAAACTGAAACCCGTTGCCGGTGAGTCAACCCCGACTCCTAGCAGCCCTGTAGGACAGAGTAGGACTGCCCCGTAGGGTTTCCAAGGAGCGGCTGGTGGATTCCAACTGCCAACCATTTGGTTAGCAGCCGAACGATTAACCACTGTGCCACCAGGGCTCTGAACCATAGGTAGCCCTCATAACCCCTCACTGCCCCACGCCCAATGATCCAGCAACTAAAGGATTAACTCCCCGGGTGAGCAGGCAGGAGGCCTCTGGATCCCTGCTTGCAGGAGCTGGTGGTTAAGTGTTGTGCACACCAGTCCTGGATCCCCACAGTGCCACTCCTTATCCCGCAGCTACTGGATTAAAGCAAAAGCTTTTCAGCGGGAGCTCTGCACCGATCTCCACTCCAAGGAACAACTCAGACCGCCCCACAGGAAGTACCTCTGGGAACCCATGGGCACCAACCCACACGGGGCTTTGGGGTTTGGAACAACACAACGTAGAAGATTTGTGTGCGTGCGCATTAAATCGCATTGCAAAAAAAAAAAAAAAAAAGCTTAAGAAAAGGAGCAAGAAGTTTATTCTTCCAAAGCAGAGGCTGTATCTCCCTCATCTTTGTACCTCCAGCACCTAGCATAATCCTGGCATGTGGCGTGCACGTGATGAGACCGGGAAGTGAGTTGCCTGAAGGAATGCTCCAACGGGTGCAGGCCCCACTACATCACGGGGATGTTCCTGTGGGAATGAGGAGAGCTCCCCCTAACAGAGCAGTTTCGCATTTACAAAGTGGTGCTTTGCAACTTGTCAATTCCCAAATGTAATTCTGACAACCCTTCATTACTTTCCTTTTCCCTTCTCAAATGTGGTCCTACACACAGCTTCCCAAGGAAGGCCTGGAGATTGCCAAGAAATCTCAAGCGGAGGAAGAAATTAACAGTGGGGAATAAGGGATTCTTCCCCAGGTCAAAACAGATGCGTCGGTGATTTGTGGGAGTTATGAAAAGGCTGTATCATGGATCAGCACAGGCTGCTTCTTGCCTCAGTTCCTCTGCTGTGCAAAGACCTGTTTCCTTCTCCCAGCCTGCCCTGCCCCTCACCATTCACCTAACAGCACCTACTTACCAAGACCCTCTTCACCGTTTCCCAGCCCCTCCTCAGCTTGGGTTAGGGTCCCTTCCTCTATGCACCTGCTGTCATTTACCATATTAGGCTGTAATTACATGGTTAGGTTGATCTCCGACTAGATTATGATCTCATTAGCGGGGAGGTTAGGTTCTAGTGTCTTCATCGTGTTTTTATATGTAACACACACATCCCTCAACCCAATTCTCAAGGGGCGAGGCCCAGGAACCTGCCTTTTTAACATGGTCTCCAGGTGATGCTTAACCAAGTTTGAAAACCATCATGTCGTAAAATCAAAACATGAGTTGAATGAATGTATTTTGAGATGTTTGTGTCTTTTCTGCGTTGGGCTTTGTGAGAAGAGCTTTCTATGCACTGGTTCAGAGCTGGACAATTCTAGTGTTTTGTAAAAGATGCTGAGATCCTGTCCTTTCTGCATTCATTCCTTTCTATTTCTGGGTTTGCAATTTTGTGTGCAGGCTTCTCTGCCTTGGACCTCTTTTGACCCACACGTGCTCATCTGTGAGTTGAGGCCCTGACTCCCTTCCCCCTGAGGATTTTTGGGGAATAGAGGAAGAGGCGGATCTCTCTGAAGATGAACTCAACAGACCACCTTCAGGATGCTCCCAATGGCACCTCACTTCACGTACCTCACTCACAAGGAGAAAACAGCACCTCTCTCCAGGAGGACCTCCAGGGTCTCATCCACATGGCCACCCTGGTAACCTGCACCCTCCTACTCGTGATCATCTTCTGCCTGGGCTCTTACGGCAACTTCATTGTCTTCTTGTCCTTCTTTGACCCAGCTTTCAGGAAATTCAGAACCAACTTTGATGTCATGATCCTGAACCTGTCCTTCTGTGACCTCTTCATTTGTGGCGTGACAGCCCCCATGTTCGTCTTTGTGTTGTTCTCCAGCTCAGCCAGCGGTATTCCGGATACTTTGTGCTTCACCTTCCACCTCACCAGTTCTGGCTTCATCATCATGTCTCTCAAGACGGTGGCAGTGATTGCCCTGCACCGGCTCCGCATGGTGCTAGGGAAGCAGCCCAATCGCACGGCCTCCTTTCCCTGCACCTTGCTCCTCACTCTGCTTCTGTGGGTCACCAGTTTCACCCTTGCCACACTGGCGAGCCTGAAAACCAGCAAGTCCCACCTCTGCCTTCCCATGTCCAGTTTGACTGCTGGAGAAGGGAAAGCCTTTCTGTCTCTGTATGTGGTTGACTTCACCTTCTGCGTTACTGTGGTCTCTGGGTCTTACATCATGATTGCTCAGACCCTGCGGAGGAATGCTCAAGTCAGAAAGTGCCCTCCTGTAATCACTGTAGATACTTCCAGACCACAGCCTTTCATGGGGGCCCCTGTGAAGGGAGGCGGAGATCCCATCCAGTGTACCATGCCAGCTCTGTACAGGAACCAGAATTACAACAAACTGCAGCACGTTCCGACCCATGGATACACCAAGAGCCCCAACCAGCTGCCAACCCCTGCAGCCAGCCGGCTCCAGCTGGTATCAGCTGTCAATCTCTCCACTGCCAAGGATTCCAAAGCGGTGGTCACCTGTGTGATCATCGTGCTGTCAGTCCTGGTGTGCTGTCTTCCACTGGGGATTTCCTTGGTGCAGGCAGTTCTTTCCAACAATGGGAGCTTCATCCTTTACCAGTTTGAACTGTTTGGATTTACCCTTATATCTTTCAAGTCGGGATTAAACCCTTTTATATATTCTCGCAACAGTGCGGGGCTGAGAAGGAAAGTGTTCTGGTGCCTCCAGTACATAAGCTTGGGCTTTTTCTGCTGCAAACAGAAGACCCGACTTCGAGCCATGGGGAAAGGGAACCTTGAAGTCAACAGAAATAAATCCTCCCATCATGAAACAAACTCTGCCTATATGTTGTCTCCAAAGCCACAGAAGAAATTCGTGGACCAGGCTTGTGGCCCAAGTCATTCCAAAGAAAGTGTGGTAAGTCCTAAGATGTCTGCAGGACATCAACACTATGGGCAGAGCAGCTCAACCCCCATCAACACGCGGATTGAACCGTACTACAGCATCTACAACAGCAGCCCTTCCCAAGAAGAGAGCGTCCCCTGTAACTTACAGCCAGTCAGCGCCTTTGGATTTGCCCATTCGTACGTTGCCATGCATTATCACACCACCAATGATTTAATGCATGAATATGACAGCACTTCAGCCAAGCACATCCCAGTGCCCTCCGTTTAAAGTCCCAGAGACTAGAGAATCTAATCTCATCTACTGGTTTTGACTCTTTTTTTACTTTTGGCAGATGAGTGGTCGATCAAAACTTCAGGATGAAGCTAAACCCCTGTCTGTAGTATCAACATCTATCAATTTGCTTTGTAGTCCTTCGAGATTTTCAGATTTGGTGTAAAAGTTTATTTTTTAGATTTTTACCTCAACCTTTGTCCCTGTCTTTTGTACTGAACCTTTAAATAGATGTCAGGAATGATCGTGCTACTATGTTAAAGTAGAAAGATGAACTGATTATGATCATGTGAGTCAGTGTTATGGGTCTTCGAAGTATACATCAGCTGGGTTTTTAAAAGATTGCAATGAATGATCTTTGGTGGAAGTGTCATTTTACTAGTGGAATTTCAAATTTTGATTCTTTGAAGTGTTGAAATAGGAAACAATACACTTTTTTGGGGGAGGTGGCAGTCTGGTTTGAATAGTACATTGTTAAAGCAGAAAATAAAAAATACTTTATAACTCTACCCTTCCCCAGAATACTCACAGATATTAGGCACTTCCCTCTCCTAAGACAGTCAACTAAGAATATGATTATTGCCGTTTCTTATTACAGGTATTATCATTTTGTGTCAGTTGAGTAGTCATGAAGTTCTTAAAAAGAGAAGGATTTTTTTCCGTGTTAAAAATGAATTGTTCTGTTTTGGAATGATCTTATCCAAGAGTCCCAGTGAAGAGGATCATCAATAATAATAGAAAAAAAAAAACCGGGAAACCAGTTGCCGTCAGGTTGACTCCACCTCATGCCAACCCCACGTGTGTCCGAGGAGAACTGTACTCCACGGGGTTTTCAATGTCTGAATATTTTTGGAAGTAGATCTTCCGAGGCGCCTTTTGATTAGCAGCTGAGAACATTAACCTTTTACACCACCCAGGGAGGCATCTATAAGAAAGGGACGCCATTCTTGGATGAGTAAATGCTACTGGGGCCATCTTAGGCAGAGTGTTATATGGAAAGCAATCTGGACTATTACATTTACAATTGCTGGACAAGGCACGGGGATGAGGTGAGTGTTTTGATTTATATTTTCCTTCTGTCTGAGAAGGGTTTATCGACAACCTGGCAAACAGTATCCAAGTGACTCTTTACGATGACTTCTTTTTTGTCTTTATATATTACTATGGTAGAAAATTCTTATGATGATCTATTTTCAAATGAAGTGTTCTCTCTCCCTTCCGTCACTCTTAAACTGGAAACGAACAGTAAGGAAAAAATTAAGTATTTCTATACCTAAAATTAATTTTATTATATACTCCTCTGTGATTCCTAGCATAACAACTGTGAACTCATATTTTTATGTAAAAAAACATTTTCATTGTACATTTAGCATTTGAACTCACTTGAATTTTGTAACTATAACTGCTGGACTCAAGATGAGCATCAAGACACAAAACCTATCTTTATAAATTGTTATCTTCAAGAACTATTATTGTCCACCAAACCCGTTGCCGTCGAGTCAATTCCGACTCATAGCAACCCTATAGGACAGAGTAGAACTGCCCGTATGGTTTTCAAGGAGCGACTGGTGGATTCCAATTGCCAACCTTTTGGTTAACAGCCAGGCTTGTAACCACTGCGCCACCATGGCAAGGTACTTTTTTCCTTTGGATGAAAGGCACTCAATTTACAGCATCCTCTGTCGATCTGGTGGTCTCAAATACAGAGCACGAGAGGTGTGGAGAAGACAGTATATGTACAGCAACAAGGCTGCTCAGCCTCACCCAGCAACTCTTGCCTTCCAGCATTGACCGTTCACTTCCATTCCTGAGGATTAAGTATGAGGCAGGGATTTTATTTTGATTTTAAATTCACCTTTTAGGTCTCTCTCTCTTTTTTCTTTCTCCCTCCTTCCCTCCCTCCTTCCCTCTCCCTCTTTCTCTCTCCTTTTCTCTTTCCCTCTCTCCTCTCTGTCGCCCTCTCTCTTCCTCCTCCCCCGCCTCTGTTTCTTCCTCTATTTTTGCTACTAAACTTTTTAACAGAAGAAAAAATATCCCCTCCCCTACATTCCCTTCTTTGTCATCCAGTACTATTTTGGGAAATCACGATTACCGATTTCAGTTGTGCTTTTATGTTCTTAATACACCATTGTTTTCATTCTTCCTTAATCCTGCAGTAAGGTAGGTTAGTATATCACCTCTTTTTATCAAAGACAGAATTAAGAAATGCACTATCCTCTCACATTTAAAGAACTGTGACCTGTTAGGAATTGGACTTTTGCTCCTAAATACAATCTGGTATTTATTTGAATAAACCCAACAGCTTTATAATGAATAACATTAATCAAGAAAACACTTCCACACTTTTTAAGGTATATATATCTCTTTTGTGACCAGGCATTTTATATGTGATTTAATAAAAGGTAAAAAACAAAGGTCATTTCTACTGGTAAAATTTAAAAGGTCAAGGCTTCCTTTGTGACCTTTGTGTTTGGGATGGTTTGACCAGTATGGGCCCATCTTTGGGAGGTACATTTTAGCATAAAGAAAACTAAGCATGTGCATATGAGGTGTTCAGTCTGTTTATGCTCGTCACAAAATTATTGACTTAACCTGCATGAAATTCATTGTGGGTTAGATTCTTAGGCCCTCCATGTATCTATATCTATCTACAGATACAGATAATATCTATAATGTCTTCTCATAAGGGCTAAAACGAGAACTAAAGTAATGAGAATCCAGTTGAATCCGATCAGTTAGCAGGGTACGTTCTCTGGATGCTTTACTGTGATGCAAAGTACGTGATTTTTTCCAGATATTTTATAATAACTGTTCTTACGTTAACCCTTAGGCCAGATTTGTATTTATGATGCTTTTAATGTTCTTTTAAAATAATATTTGGAAAATAAAAATATTGAAAATCCTAACATTTCTGAGTATCAGCTTGTAACCTGATGACTTTCCTGTCCAATCATTTAAAAACCAGCAGAATGTGGCAACGATGGTTTTTGCATGATGGGTAACAATATGTTGGACCTCGGAGAGAGAGTTCATTTTCCTCAAGAGATGGACGGCTGGCTTGACCAGATCTTAGAGTGTGTAAAAACCAGTTTCTGTCAAGATGACTCCAACTCTCGGTGACCCCAAGCGTGTCAGAGTAGAACTGTGCCCCGTAGGGTTCTCAGTGGCTAACTTTTTTGGAAGCAGATTACCAGACCTCTCCTCCAAGGTGACTCTGGGTGGACTCGAACCTCCAACTTTCCAGTTAGCAGTCAAGCACGTTAACCATTGAAACGGGATTTTTGACTAAACTAGAAGAGTAACTCAGGGGCTCCTTTGTAATAGGTATACTCAGAATAATTAAAGGTTAATTATTTACAAAACTAAGTTTCTCACCCAGTGGGACAAGTCCTAAACGAACATTTCAACAAGTTCTTTAAAATGATTAACCTGGAAATAGATACAGAATTTAAAAAATTTTAGTTTATCAATTGGGGTCCAATTTTAAGAATCAGAAACCATTAATTTAAGCAGAAAAGGAAATCAATTGTCTACAAAATCATTAGATTAGGGCAGGGCTCTGTGATGGGTCTCCGGGAAAGATTCCACAGTAAAACCACCACCCTGACTAGCCAGGAAGCTACTACCTCTGCTACAACCAGGAAGGGACAGGATCAGGAGGGCTCCCTTGGACTTTTGACTTCAGGGACCCACCGTTGAAGTTGTCATCCAGGGATCGGGAAGCTGCTGCTACTGGTCCGACCTCCACAGTTAACCCTCCTGACACCTACAAAGCAAGTTGCTGGACACCGGAACACTGCTGCAGAGAAAATCCGGCATCGTGCATTTCTTTGATGGAACCTAGTACATCTAAAACCCAGCTTCAGAAGGTCCTAGGAAGTGTAACTCCACTGAAAAAGGTATACCAGAAGGACTTCAGAGTGGGTGCTGAGTTCTACTCTATTCTATCCAGAATGGTCCATGTTCTTGGTACTCGACATTCATATACACACTTCTAGCTACACTTCCAAACAACAGCAATACAACAACACTATTTTCCCACTTAATGTGGTGTCTGTCACTTGAATGAAAATGTGCTCACTCCCCTCCAGAGGGAAGATGTAGTCTGATCAATCGCTGTATCCATTTATCTTAGTTTCTTAGTGCTTGTATAACAGAAATGCCACAAGTGGGTGGCTGTAACTAACAGGAATTAATTTTCTCAAAGGTTAGGAGGCTGTGGTTGTTGTTGGGTGCTGTCTAGTCAGTTCCTATCCCTAGGGACTCTATGTCTGTTATGGATTGAATTATGCCCCCCCCCCCCAAAATACAAGTTATAAATCCTAACTTTTTTGCCCGTGGTTAATCCTATTTGGGAATGGATTGTCTTTGTTATGTTAATGAGACAGGAATAGTGTAGGGTGCATCTTGAGTCAATCTCCTTTGAGATATAAAAGAGATTAAACAAACAAGTGAGAAAAGCAGAGATGGGGGAGGAGCGATGACAAGCCACATGAAGATTGCCCAAGAGCAGAAGCTCAAAGAGACAAGGACCTTCCTCCAGAGATGACACACAGAGAGAAAGCCTTTTTCTAGAGCTGGCACCCTGAATTCTGACTCTAGCCTCCTAAACTGTGAGGCAATAAATTTGTTAAAGCCATCCACTTGTAGTATTTCTGTTAGAGCAGCACTAGATAACTAAGACAATGTACAGCACCAAAACGCTGCCCAGTCCTGTGCCATCCTCACAATCATTGCTATGCTTGAGCCAATTGTTACAGCCACTGTGTCAACCCATCTCACTGAGGGTCTTTCTCTTTTTTGTTGACCCTCTACTTTACCAAGTATGAAGTGTTTCCCCAGGAACTGGTCCCTCCTGATAACATGTCCAAAGTAGGTGAGATGAAGTCTTGCCATCCATGCTTCTAAAGAGTGTTCTGGCTGTATTTCTTCCAAGACAGATTTGTTCGTTCTTCTGACAGTCCGTGATATGTTCAATATTCTTTACCAACATCATAATTCAAAGGCATCAATTCTTCTTTGGTCTTCCTTATTGTCCAGCTTTCACATGCATATGAGGTGATTGAAAATACCATGGCTTGAAGCAGGTGCACCTTAGTCCTCGAAGTGACATCTTTGCTTTTTATTATTTTAAAGATGTATTTTGCAGCAGATTTGCCCAGTGCAATACGTTATTTGATTTCTTGACTTCTGCTTCCATGGGTGTTGATCGCGAATCGCAGTAACATGAAATCCTCAACTACTTCAATCTTTCCCTGTTTATAATGATGTTGCTTATTGGTTCAATTGTGAGGATTTTTGTTTTCTTTATGTTGAGGTATAATCCATACTGAAGACTATAATCTTTGATTTTTCATCAGTTTAAGTGCTTCAAGTCCTCTTCACTTTAGCTAGCAGGGTTGTCTCAACTCCCTATCGTGGGCTGTTAATGAGTCTGCCTCCAATCATGATACCATAATCTTCTTCATACGGTGCAGCTTCTTGGATTATTCGCTCAGCATACGGATGGAATAAGTATGGTGAAAGCATATAACCCTGACACACACCTTTCTTGATTTCAAACCACGCAGTATTCCCTTGTTCTGTTCAAACGACTGCCTCTTGGTATATTTTCAGGTTCCTCATGAGCACAATTAAGTGTTCTGGAATTCCCATTCTTTGCAGTGTTATCCATAATTTGTTATGATCCACACAGTCAAATGCCTTTACTAGTCATCAGGGTACTTACTGGCCTTAGGAGAATGCCCTGGGAAAAAAATCCTTGTCCTTTTTCAGCTTCTCTCCCTTGGTTCCTTGGTGATCTCCACGTGGCATCAGTCTTTCTCCATTTGTGCTTCCTTTCTTTTGTGCCTAATCTACTCTTTTTATATTTCAAAAGTGAGTGGTTTGAGACACACCCTACACTGATATAGCCTCTTTGGCATAACAAAGAAAATCCTATTCACTAATGGGACTATGTCCACAAGTATAGAGGTTAGGATCTACAACACATTTTGGGCGGACACAATTTAATCTGTAACACCATTTCTGTCATGTTCACTTCAATTTTCTCCCATTTCAGTCAAAAATCTGAAATCACTCAGTAATGAAGTCACTCCTGAGGTTTGCCTTTCGGCCAAAGATTAGACAGGCCCATAAAACAAACCGAGACTAAAGGGGCACACTAGCCTGGGGGCAAGGACTAGAAGGCAGGAGAGGACAGAAAAGCTGAAACAGGGAACCCAAAGTCGAGAAGGGAAAGTGTTGACATGTTGTGGGGTTGTTAACCAGTCATAAAACAATATGTGTACTAACTGTTTAATGAGAGGCTAATTCTGTAAATTAAATACAATTAAAAAAAAATCCCAAATCAATATTCTGTAACCTAGGGGCTAAGTTATAAAGTTTGCCACCAATATACATGTGATATATAAAGTAGCAGGTAAAGCAGAGAGGGAAAGAACTGGTTGAAATGTTTATATATATATATATGAAAATTTGTGGAGCTAATATAGGCTAATCTAGGCCTTGTTTGCTTCTGTAATGGGTCGGGAAGCTGTGGTTGGTATTCTGTAACTTCCTCCACCCCCCATTTCCTACCTCATTGCCCTCAGCCGGCGTATCAGGTAGTGTGAGAAAGTAAATAAGTTTTATAAAATAGTGGAGGGAAATATATGCTAAGAAAGCAAAATCTCAGAGGCACAAAACAGGATTAAAGAAATAAGAATAGGAAAATAAATGAAAATGTTTCATGTTGTTTGCAATATAGAAAGCCCTTAAATTAAAAGAAAATATGCACAATTTGCTACTTGGAATAGAGACACAAAATAAATTGACAGTAAAAACAAAGACACGGACAAACACAGATCAAGCCTCCACGGACCAAAATAAAATGGGGGTAAGTGTATTCCTATCAGAGTAGAACTGAGGAAGAAAACTGATCAGAGGAACAAACAGATAGGAAAGTAGTGACAGTATTCATTCATTCAACACACTATGGGGCCAAGAACTTGAGACACACAAAAAATGACGTTCCTTCTCTTAGGACACGTTATGCCGGGAAAGACAAACGGCAAAAACAATGAATGTGTAACTTTGAGGTAGTGATATGTGCTAGGAAGAAAAATAAATCAGTTATGGCAGAGAAAGTGCCGGGGATGTTATTTTTCGTAGAAGGATCAGAGATGGTCTCTCTCTCGGGAGATATTTGAGCAGCATCCTGAATGAAGTAATGCAGTGAGTCATCAAATATTAGGGGAACAGCCCTCCAGGCTCTTGGCTGCTATTGGGAGCAGCCAGCAAAGGCGCCGAGACAGGAGCAGGCCCGGAATGTATAATGGCGCCAGATCAGCAAAAAGAGAAGAGTCAACCAGGTAAAGAGGGGCAGGGAATGAGGAAGCCAGGCACCAGGTCCTGTAGGGACTTTGCAGGAGTTTACGTGTGTTTCAGATTTTAATTCTACATGTATTGGAAAATTGAGAGCAGATGCGTAACAATAGAAAAAAATCGCGTCAAAAACAAAATGTACAAAGCAAAATCTGCTAGAAATACAAGAAGAAATGGACAGAAACACAGTCAAAACGGAAGATGTGGGTTTTTTTTTTTTTTTTTGGCTGTTAATATTTTATTTTTGGTGAAAATATACACAGCAAAACCTGCTCCCATTCAATAGTTCCTACACATAATGATTGGTTTTATGGGGAAGGGCAGAGTTGACCATCGAAACCGAAGCCTGATTTCGTTTGGCTAGGCAAATGCTGTCGGGGCAAAACTATCACCCCGTCCTCAACTTAACTCTTAGGGTTCTTACTTTGGCCTTGCAATTTCTTACTCCCTTGTCGGCTTTTTGATGCTTTTAAGAAGCTTTATATTTTGCAGGAGATTCTGAAGTTGCCATGTTTATTGTTGAACCAAGGCAAAATATTGTTATTACCTACCAGCAACTTCTCATCAAAACTGCCCTGTTTAATAAGGATATCTGTCCTTACTGAGGGACTCACCACTGGGTACCAGGCACTATGATGGAGACACTGCAACTATTCCGCATTTTACACATAAGGAAACTGAGGTCTAGAGAAGTTAAGTAGCCTGGCTCAGGTCATGCATTCGTAAGGGATAGATCCCCTCCAGCAATGTTTCTCAGCTTCCTTTAGGCAACAATCCACCATAATTATGAAGTACATTTTATATCTCAATTCATTCACACATACATAAGTTTCATAAAATAGTATTTACTAAACGCAGTGCACTCTTTACTCTGCAGGGTTTTTTTTTTAATTCTATTCTTCTTTCATAATTTTTTATTTTGAAAAATACCGACTAAGAGTTGAAATAGCATTACAGTGAACACCCTTGTGATCACTAATGTTGTGTGTCAACTTGGCTGGGCCATGATTCTCAGTGGTTTGGCAGTTATGATGCAGTTTGGCAGTTGTATGATGATGTGATCACCTCCATGATGAGATTTGATATAATGTGACCACCTACATGATGGGATCTGCTGTGAGTAGCCAATCAGTTGAAAGGGAGTTGCCTTGGGGCTGTGGCCTGCATCCAATATAGGTGGACTTTCTGGCAAGGTTTGTGGGCTTTTGCTCACTCTGGGTCCTGCACCTGCCTCCTATTTGTCTGACCTCCGATTCTTGGGACTTGAGCTAGCAGCTTATCTGTGGTCTTCCTGCCTATCTTGGGATTTTTTCGTCTCCACAGCCTGTGAGCCAGGGGAAGTCTCCAGCCTGACCCAAGGACTTCCAGCCTCTATAACCATGTGAGCCATCTCCTTGATGCAAATCTCTCTCTCTCTATATTTGTATGCTTTACTGGTTTGCTTCTCTGGAGAACCCAGCCTTTATGGAGCTCTAACTGGGGCCTGTTCTCAGGCTAAATGGGAAAGCTCACCCAGTGCATTACCATGCCTTCAAGTGTCAACTCCCCTCCAGGTTCTGCCTGCTTTTGGTCGATTCCAGAGCCTTTTGTATTTGGTCCAGGAAAGTTGGTCTAACATGAGCTACTTCACCTGTACTGAAAGTACAACCGCTAACTCCTCATTTTTGCTTTGGAGAAGAATTTTTATGTACATTTTTATGTACATTTCTCAGAGTGGAGCATGTAGTTCGGGAAAGTTACAATGAGAACACTACTTTCACATACTCATGATTAAAATAGTACAAGTTACAGGAAAAAATCTCAGGTTCTGGGAGAAATGGCTAGAAAATTGTTAATATGGATGAAAGCAGAGCATTTGTAATTTTATTTTTGTGTATTTTAAAATTGCTTTTGAAAAAATAATATGAATATATGGTGCAAACAAACAAAAAACACGTGATACAATGAAAAGTCTCCTTGTTCCTGAGCCCCAGACCGTTCTGGCCTCCTCTGCAGAGCCAGTTGTTAACACCTCTTGCTTATCCTCCCAAAGCTGTTCTCTCCACACACAAATACACATGTAAATAAATCCAACAAAACAATGCAGGGTATAAAGGAAATGCTATAAAAGAGATATTAAGTGCTACCTGAGAGAGAGAGAGAGAAGGAGAGAAAGAAACGGCGGCAGGCGGCGGCACGGTGGGCTCCCAAACCCACCGCGCGGGAAAGCTGAGTGCCTTCAGGCAGGAGGCTTACTGGTGGAGTAGGGTGCTTCGGGGCACTTGGTGGAGGTACAGCTGAGTGCCTGGGGGCCAAGGCTTACTGGGGTGCCTCTGGACACTTACCGACAGAGCTGAAAGAGCAGGGCAGAGGCCAAGGGCCAGGGAGAGGGGTTCTCGCGGGCACAGCTGAGAAGAGGCTGTCCTGATGGAAGAAGTACATCCCAAGTGTTCCTGAGCCTGGGTTGTAACCTGTCACTTCCGTAAAAAGCCCCATAATCGTGAGCTTTGTCTGTGAATTCTGTGTGGCCATTGCAATGAATTATTGAACCCAACAGCGAAGTAGAGATTACCGTGGGAGGGACAGCTGGTGTCAGAATCAGCACAGATGGAGGACACAGGAGGCACGTCTGACCTCCACCTCACAGGTAGCAACCTCAGGCTGTTGATCTTGATTCTCCTTCCCCCTCGTGAAATTCAAGGTCAGACACAGCCCGCACACCATTTGTTTACCTGCACCAATGGTGTATCCCCTAACCCTGTATTTTTCTTTAAAAGTGTCTTGGATATTATTACGCCTTACTCTTCTCCATGTATTTCAAAATATGCTTTTCAAGTTCCTCAAATACCTTCATGGGATTTTAATGGTAATTTCACTGAAGCTGTTGTTCAGTTTCAGGAGAACTGATATTTTAAAAAAAATCAAATCTTTCAATATACAAACATTTTGTCTCTCAATTTACTTATTCTTAAATATCTTTTAATAAAATTTTGTGAGTTTTTTCCTCATGTGTATTGCACATTTTTTATTAGATGTACTTTTAGATACATTTATATATTTGCTATTGTAATTATTTATTTTCTTTAATTATACAAACAATGGAGCCCTGGTGGCATAGTGGTTAAGAGCTCCCCTGCTAACCAAAAAGTCAGCAGTTTGAACCCACCAGCTACTCCTTGGAAACCCTATGGGGCAGTTCTACTCTGTCCTGTAGGGTCACTATGAGTCAGAATCGACTCAAAGGCAATAGTTTCATAAAATGGGTGGGAGATTACTTATTTTTCCATATTAAGGAATAGTTTCTGTAAGAGTGGAATTACTTTTTCCTTGAATGTCCGATGGACTGCTCCTGGAAAGCAGCCTGTGCCTGATGTTTGAATTGGAGGAAAATTTTTATCTATTTATTCAGTTTCTATAATGGTTTTAGAACTAGTTTTACCGTTTTCTTAAGTTTATTTCTATTATGTTATATTTGTATTTTTATGAGTAATATAGCAATATTATTTATTGCATTTTTTCTAGGAATTTTCTGTTTTACCTGTGTTTCAAATTTCTTGGCATAAAGTTACTCACAATCCCCTATTTGTATATTTATTCTCTGCAGCATCTGAGTTATATAACCTTTTTCGTTTCCTTTATATTTATGCCTACTCTCTTAGTCTTTTCTTGGTCTTTCTTATAGACTATCAACAGTTTTGTTAGTCTTTCTAAAGAACCAACTTTGACTTTATTTTTTTATATAGTATTTTTGTTTCCTTTCATTACTTGTCCAGTTATTTCCTTTGTGTTCATCCTATTTTTATTTTTCTAATGTCCTAAGTTTGATATTTAAGTCACTGATTTTCCATTTTCTGATATAAGCCTTTAAGTCTATACAGTCTATGAATTTCCCTTGAAGGGTAGCTTTGCCTCCAACCCACAAGTATCGATATGAATTTGTATCAGTGAACTGAGGCTAAGTTGTGTTATGTAACAATTCCAACCCAATTTCAGTGCCTTAACACACCAAAATCTATGTCTTACATGTTGATAGACTGTGCTCCATTCTGGGATCCAGACTGAAGAAGTAGTTGCCTGCACCAGGCCCATCTGTGGCTGAAGCAGTGACTCAAAGATTCTGCTCAGAAGTGGCACACGGCACTTCACTCACATTTCATTGGCTACAGCAAGTCAGAACTTCAAGCATGGGTCACTGGGAAATAGAAATCTCACAGTGTGGGCACTGCAAGCACATGGTAATGGGCTGGAATGTGTAATTCTTTCACGGGGTGGAGCGGAGACTATTTGGATCAATAATATAATTGCCTACGGCATTCTTTTCATTATCATTCAATTCTAAGCATTCTCTAATTCCCCTTGTCACTTTTTTCTTTGGATCCAAAGATAACTTAGAAGTGAGTCTCTTAATTTCCAAAAATTCTTTCAGTTATTAATTTCTAACTCAAGTGATATTGTGGTCCATAATGAGATGTATGAGTCCCACCCTTGAATGTTATTTGAGATTTGCTTTATGCTCTGGTGTATGGACAGTTTCTGTAGGTGGTCTGAGTGTGCTTGGAAAGAATGTGTACTTTCTAATTGTTGGGTAGAATGTCCTCTGTATGTCCATTAGTTAAACATATTGTGTAGTTCAAATCTATATCCTTACCGATTTCTTAATTTTTTTTGGTCTACTTGATCTGTCAATTCCTGAGAGTTTACTAATTGAGACCACTCAGTGTGCATCAGCATCACAAAGAAGAGTTTACAGAGGGAAGGGAGAACCTCAGTTAGTCACTGGATTGTTAAATTGGAGGCCATTAAGACAGTTTCTACTGGAGCATTGTTTAAAAAATTCAGTAAGATCGTTGATATTAAAGTTCATTCCTGAATTTTATTGCTATATTGGCATGCATTTCCCTATATTTTACATTCTATTTTATTCTGCCGAGTGATCACATCACCTAACTTCTGAACAGCAAAATTTATTCTACCAAAACCTATATCTGTGCAAGGAAAGCGATGTAGAGGGAGATGGCCCCAAGGCAACCTAGCAAGTTAGAAACAGGCTGGGAATAAAGGTTTTCTGTACCGAGTGCTCTTGCAGAAGCCTTTTTAGGAGTCAAAATTGAATTGGTAAGAAGGAGTGTATTTCTGGGGCTGTAGATTTAAATTTAGGAGCTCAGCTACTTGACCTAGAGAGCTGGTCTACTTTTGTCTCCTGTTTCAGGAATATTGTTAACTTCATGGATTCACAGGCTCCTTTACCCTCTCCCCCCGTTCTTTGCTTCTTAGGAGTTAAAGGTTGCTCCACTGTTACCTCCAGTAGGCTGACGCCCATTCTCCAAGTTTTAAATGTGGTACCTTTAATGTCGCACCTGTGCAGGTTATGACAGCTGTCCCTCAGGCTTACACAATGGCAAGACAGACCAGTTCAGACAGGTTACAATGTGACTTTTAAAGTGAGTCTCTTAACTTCCACTGGTCGCGCAGTGGTTAAGAGCTTGGCTACTAACCAAAAGGTTGGCAGTTCTAATCTACTAGCCGCTCCTTGGAAACCCTATGGGGCAGCTCTACTCTGTCCTATAGGGTCACTATGAGTCGGAATTGACCACAATGGGTTTGGTTTGGTTTGGGTACAATGTAAAAGAAAATATGCACCTTAGAATCAGTGATACATGTTGTCTTTAATTCACAGAAAGGCACAAAATTATGGTCCCTGATGAATCATTTAAGGATGTTTCTTTTAAACTAATCTTAAGAATAGTTCCTTGGCTAGCAACTCTTTACGTTAAGTAGCAACGCACCCTCATAAGATTCAAGGAGGCAATTCTTTTTTAAAGTGGCAAAAGTTAAAAGGATGTTGTTGTTGTTAGTTGCCATCAAGTTGATTCCAACTCGTGGTGACCCTGTGCGTGTAGAGTAGAACTGCTCCACAGGGTTTTCAATGTCTGTGGCCTTGCGGAAGTGGATCACCAGGCTGTCTACTGAGGTAACTGAGTGAATTAGAGGTGCCTCTGGGTGGATTGGGGGCCTGGTGGTGCAGTGGTTAAGAGCTTGGCTGCTAACCAAAATGTCTGAAGTTCAAATCTACCAGCCACTCCTTGGAAACCCCATAGGGCAGTTCTTCTCTGTCCTGTAGCATCACTATGAGTCAAAAATCGACTTGACGGCAAGAAATGGGTTTGGGTTTGGTTTTTGGGTGGATTAGAGGTGCCTGTGGGTAGATTCCAACCGCCAACTTTTAGGCTAGTAGTGGAGTTCTTAACTGTTTTCATCACCCAGGGACTCCATCTATACCTCTACCTTGCTTTATTTTTCTTCATAGTACTTATCATTACCTGACATTGTTACATATAATTGTATACTGGCTGTTTCCCTACCAGAATAAAGCTCTAAAGGGCAAAGATTATGTCTATTTTGTTCAGCACCATATATCCCCAGCACCTGTCAGACCCTGGCCCTAGTGGCATTCAGTTACTAACTGTTGGATAAATGAATCAAATAATAAGTGAATGGATGAAGACTGGAAGTGATGTCAACCCACATCGGTATCTGACTGGTTTACAATTTCCCCATGTTATATTTTGTAACTCTCTCTACTTTCCCAGGGTAATTATCAGCAGGACTCTAATGAAAGGGGACCTGTGTCGTGAGTTAGGAGGCCCACAAGGCCCTGATTCTGACACTTACTCAGTGAACCATTACCCAGCTTTGAGGGCATCCTTTCTCAAGGGACCCCCTGGCTGCCTAGAAGTTGCCAGACGACGTGTGCACTCATTGGCATTGGAATTTCTGGCGCATTATGCAGCCTGAAGACACTGAAGAAGAAGCAAAACCCTTCAGCAACCACAGAAGAGTTAAACAAGGAAAGCAGTAACCCTTTCTTGGGAGGAAAGGAGCTGGGGATGTCAATTACTTTAAATAATGACAACTGGAATGAAAGTGCATATTTAGTAAAATTTTACTTTCCAACAGGTAGTTGACAGGCAACCCCTTTAGTTCCAATGCCTTTGAGATTAATTTTACCAAGGTAAAAATATTCACATTTCCTATACCTTTAAATATAAAAATACATATTTCCATCATTGCTTATGGGCATATTAGTGAATTTCCCTCCCTGCCAATAAACAGATCACTCTGCATTTTTATACACTTAGCTGGTGCCAAGATAAGCCCAGCTGGCTTCTCTGAGGTCCAATTATGTGAGGGGCTGCCCCTTCAACATTGTCCTGCCTCCAGCTGCAGGGAGCATGCTAATGAATGGTGGGTCTTTTCAATTGCCTCCAGCTGCGGGGTCTTCATTCTCACGCAGAGCCCGATGCTTTGCAAAATGTAGCTTGCTCAGACGCCAGATAGGCCTGACCAACTCACAGGGTGCTTTATGCCAGTCTTCTGGGGATGGCAGCACTGGGGCAGATTTCATGCCCTGTGTAAGTACTTCGGGCTCAACACATTTTCATATCTGAGCAAAGGCTAACGAAAGCTTCTTGGTCATTTGTTTAGGTTTATCAACCAAGTATGTCACAGGAATCAGAAGAACTGTTTTTATTACTGTTACTCTGCAGAAGGATGGGGCTGGGACTTGGGCTCTTCAGAGAAGCCACAGTGGCCACCTTCTCTGAGACTACAGAGTGACTTGGAATGTTTGTGGTTTCATTGAGAAGTCAGCTCCTTTCTTGACCCTGGAGATCAGGGACTTGACTTCCATCAGCGTCTAGGAGTGGGGGAAATAGGACAGAGGAAGGAGACGCAGACTGTTCTTTCCTTAGGGAGCAGGAGCAAAGTAGGAAACAAAAAAAAAACAAAACCTGTTGCGTCGATCCCAACTCATAGGGAGCGTACAGGACAGAGTAGAACTTCCTCATAGGGTTTCCAAGGAGCAGCTGCTGGATTCAAACTGCCGACCTTTTGGTTAGCAGCTGAGCTCTTAACCACTGTGCCAACAGGGCTCCATGTAAGAGAGAAAACTAATGAAATGATGCAGTAAAGAATCTGAGTGAAAAGGGAATACAGGATGATTAGTGTTTCCAGAAATTCTGCTTGATTTGCTTGCTTTTGGTGAGCACTTTAGCTATAAAAAATACTATAATACTTAAAAATCTACAAAAAGATAAGGGTGCAGAACACTAGAAGCTCTTCATTTCATTAATTTTTAATTTTATTGTGCTTTAGGTGAAAGTTTACAGTGAAAATTAGTTTCTCATTCAAAAATTTATATACGAGTTGTTTTGTGACATTGGTTGCAATCCCCGCAATGTGTCAGCACTCTCCCTTTCCCTTTCCACCCTGGGTTCCCATGTCCATTCTTCAGTTTTCCTGTCCCTTCCTGCCTTCTGCTTTTACTTTTGGGTAGGTGTTGCCCATTTAGTCTCATATACTTGATTGAACTAAGAAGCTCGTTCCTCACATGTGTTACTGTTTTAGAGTCCTGTCTGATCTTTGGCTGAAAGGTGGAATTCGGGATTGGCTTCAGCTCTGAGTTAGCAGGGTGTCCGGGGACCATAGTCTTGAGGGTTCCTCCAGTCTCTGTCAAACCAGTAATGCTGGGAGCCAGACTGCAAGGGCGGCCCCTCTGCACCCACTGCCCCCAGCATAAACATCGAAGAATTCCTGAAAAGTCAGGAGGAGCCAGGCTGCAAGGGCGGCCCCTCTGCACCCACTGCCCCCAGCATAAACATTGAAGAATTCCTGAAAAGTCAGGAGGAGCCAGGCTGCAAGGGCGGCCCCTCTGCACCCACTGCCCCTAGCATAAACATCGAAGAATTCCTGAAAAGTCAGGAATATCTCTGTCATCTGTGTTATGTTTCTGTATTTCATTTTCAGCCTGTGTATAGCAGAATGTATAAGCATAAAATTCCATTATAGATTTAGGGACCTTTGGAGGGGGGCGTCCTACTCATAATCCCCTGGTAAAATCCCGGGTAGGGACAGCCCGTGTATTACCTGGGGATCAACATGAAGTTGTCTTAGGGGGAAAACGAATAGCTCAACTATGGAAAACAAAAACAGGATGGTGGAATCCTGGTATTTACCAAGGCCCTTTTTGTGATTAAACCACCACCCACACATGATCCCATAAAAGTGGAAAAACAAAAGTGAGTTCTCTCAGCCAATTTCTCAGCCAATTACAGGTCAACCTTCTCGTCTACCCCGCTCACTGCTGCGCTTGACTGGTCTTTGGGTATAGAGATTGGGCTAATTGTCCTTGGCATAATCGTGGACAATATGACGTAACCCAAAGTGGCTGGACTTCAAAAATTTGGCCACCCTGGACAAAATGGACAAAGCCTATGTGGCAATGGTTTTTGCAAAAAGATTAATTATTATAAAAACTGTGGAAGGTATTGCAAGATTAAGCATAAGTATAAAGCAGTATGAAGTCAATTGTTACTTTGTGTAAAAATAAATCAACAAAATATTCTCTTCAATTAAACAAAAACTCATTGTACTTGTGTGTGTATGCGGAACTGTACTATGTGTCACTTGGAAAATTATGTCTCTGGGAAATGATGTTTATATCTTGTACTGCCCCTTTATTGATCATGCGATGTTATGCTTTTGTAAGCTTATGATATAAAAGAACATGTAAAAAATAAAGAAGAGGCTTCTTTTTCTGCAAAATGAAAATATAAGACACACTACCTCTCATTCTTTTTCGCTGAACTCTACCCCTCCTCTGGTGACCCTGTTCTTTGCTGAGGCTGGTCCCCGGCACAGTAAGTTTGTTTTTTTTGTGTGTGTGTGAATTTTAATTTTGTTCTATGTTTTTCTCCCATTCTGCCCTGGACTCTCTATTGTGATCTCTGTCAGAGCAGTCAGTAGTGGTAGCCAGGCACCATCTAGTTCTTCTGAGCTCAGGTTTGTGGAGGCTGTGGTTCACGTGGCCCATTAAGCCCTTTGGACTAATATTTTCTTTGTGTCTTTGGTTTTCTTCATTCTCCTTTGCTCTGGATGGGATGGGACCAATAGATGTATCTTAGATGGCCGCTCAAAACCTTTTAAGACCCCAGATGCTACTAACCACTTGTTAATAATTTTGTCCTTCTTTCCATTTTGTAAGTTTTGGGATTGTCAGGACTGCCTTTATTTTCTCTAAGTGTTGGAGGGTAGAATTCCAGAAATTCGTATTCAAACTGTACGTTCTTCTAATTGCTCACGAGAAAATCATATTCACTGTTACCCATTGTTGGAAACAAAACAAAACAAACAAAAAAACCCCAGAGAACACTGTGTTGCTTCTAACAAACAGGTCTTGTAAGCTACCTGGACCTCAGGGATGGCTGCTGGAAGGTAAACCTGGCTGTAATTCTGCCTGGCCATCTACCTAATGATGAGCCTCTGATGCTTATACATAAAGCAACAATTCCATTTTCTGAAAAGGTGATGGGGCTGTTGGTTTGGTTAAAATTAGACGACATCGGTCATGAGACCACCTTTTTAGTGACCTAGTGCTACTGTAACAGAATGCCACAAGTGGGTGGTTTTAACAAACAGAAATTCTCACTGCATAGGAGGCTTGAACTCCGAATCCAGGGCACCAGCTCTAGGGAAAGCTCTCTCTCTCTGCCGGCTTTGGGGCAAGATCCTTGTCTCTTTTCAGCTTCTCTTCCCTGGTGATCTTCACGTGGCCTGACAACTCTCCTTCCCCCATCTCTGCTTGCTTTCTTGCTTAATCTGCTTTTATATCTCACAAGAGATTGATGTATGCATCCAACACTAATACTGCCTCATTAACAAAGAAAACCCATTCCCTAATGGGATTATAACCACAGGTATAGTGGTCCGGATTTACAACACGTATTTTGGGGAATACAGTTCAATCCATAATGACCACTCACTCAGGAACATGGAATGTGGGGAACATGCAATAAGGTGAAGTGACGAGTAAACGGGGGTGTCCCATTAACACTCCTCCACGTGTAATACACACTCCTCTTCTTCCGTCAGGATGCGTTGTGCTCTGACACACGTCCTTCTGATAATGAATAACTGGGCACCAGTGTCAGTCTGCATGTTAAATACAACTGATGCTGAGTTCCTCTCTAGCGCTTTTCCCCACGACTCCCTGGATTATCTTGCCTACTTGTACAACCCACTTATGAAGCTACTGGGATAGGAATCTAGCCTGGGGTATGTAGTGGTCCATGGTTTCTCTATCATCCCTGCGAAATAGCTGGAAAAAAAAATGGAGAAATGGACTTTAAGCCACATCACCATAGGAACATAACACCCATATATATGAAGGGCAGTTCTATTTCTATGTTCAAATGGAAGTGCAAGCACTGCTACGTATAATCACCCAGTTAGGAATAGAGTTGGAAATCAGATACTAGGGTGGCTGATGCTAGTTTTCGTTTAAAGCTCTCATCGCACATCCTACTTATTCGAAACTTAAATACTTTTTTTTTTTTTTTTGCTATTTAGCCCTTTGGAGCCCTGGTGGCACAGTGGTTAAGCTTTCGGCTGCTAACCAAAAGGTGGGCAGTTTGAATCCCCCAGCCGCTCCATGGAAACCCTACAGAGCAGTCCTACTCTGTCCTACAGGGCCGCTAGGAGTCGGAATCCACTCCATGGCAACGGGTTTGGGTTTTTTTTGGCTAGATCTTTGGTGCTACTGGTCCTAATTGGGCCTGATTATGTACTAGGTAGCTTAAGCACCATCAGGGAACAGGCCAGGCCTTGTCTACTGGCCGTCAGGTTGGCTGAACAGAGTTCACCGGGACTGTACACAACGCACACTATTCACTGTTCCCTTCAGCTGCGGCAGTTTGTCTTCCAGTTTGTCTCCTCTTGTCGCCAACATTCCTTTCTCTAATAAAATATATAAACCAGGGCTGGGCTACAGGCCCCACCTAGTGGCTTTTCAGAGAAAAGCAGGTAGAGCTACAAAAAAAAAAAAAAAAAAAAAAAAAAGGATGACTGCAAGTCAGAAAACCTTCTGGAAAGATGGGCTACTTAACCTAATCTAGAGACAGGAGGGTTCATATGCGTAAAATTGTTGAAAGTGAAGTTCCTAAGTCAGTCATTCTCAATTGCTGGAGAATTTATTAAAAAGTTTATTTAAAAATGTGTATGCCCTGGTTGCACAGTGGTTAAGAGCTTGGCTGCTAACCAAAAGGTCGGCAGTTTGAATCTACCAGCTGCTCCTCGGAAACCCTATGGGGCAGTTCTACTCTGTCCTATAGGGTTGCTATGAGTTGGCACTGACTGGATGGCAATGGGTTTGGTTTTTTGGTTTTGGTATATAGGAGTGGAGTCCCTGCGTGACAGTTAAGCGCTTGAGTACTAGCCCAAAGGCAGGTGGTTTGAACCCACCCAGAGGCGCCTCAGAAGACAGGCCTGGAGATTCGCTTCCAAAAGGTCCCAGCCTTACAAACCCTATGGAGCAGTTCGACTGTGCATGCATGGGGTGGCCATGAGTTGGAGGTGATGTGACGCCAACTAACAATGACAAATACAGAAGGCTGACATCATAATGGAGGTTGAGGCAACATATCTGGAGATCAAGTGAGACTTTCAGACCCCTGACTGGGGACCCAACAGTTAGAAGGTATGCAGCACTACCTGGCCTAGGCCCTGCCCTGACAGAAGCTGCAGCTCTATTAGCAAGACAGAAGGCTCACTCTTCCATTTTCTAAACTTCGTTTTGAAATAATTATATGATTCTTCTGTCTTTAAGAATCTTCCTTGGTAAACTGTTCCAATATAGTTTTTCATGTATTTTTTTCCTCTCATAAGAGAAACAAGTTGGTCTCACTATTCTCCAAGTTCCTCCTAGCACTAACCTTCACTTCTAACCCCCTCGCCTCCTTTACAGTCTAAAGGTGAGGATAATTGTTGTCGGTAACTCACTGATCCCAAGGGTGTTCTCAAAGAAACGCATCTCAATGGTTTTGGTCTCTGACGTCACTGTATTATTCCCGTTGCCTTAGACGTAGCATCTCAGACAGCCACGTCTCGTTATGTTCACAGGAGACGAGGATCACGTTGGGAAGTGAACTAACACTTATTGGGAATCAGGGCCAAGTACTGGGCCAGGCTTTCCACACACGGTAATTATTACACTGATACAGCCACCTTGGGAAGTAAGCATTCTATTTTACAAACGAGAAGGTGAGGCTCAAGGAGGTTAACTCATCTGTCCAGCCAGTAAGTTAAAGAGGATTTGAACCTAGGTTTGAATTCAAAGCACATTCTCTTTCTAAACCTGAAGCTTCTAAAATCTACAAATGTCAAATAGTCGACTGTGTTAACCTTTCCTTCAACTAAAATATCTGTGGCCAGAACTACTGAAAAGGAGGAAGAGTAAACTATCTTATGGCCACCTGTCTGTCTCTGTTCAGATGTGAACGTCCAAAAGGTATGAGCAAGATAATGAAGACACTGAATATTCTGCCACTGACTACAAAACAAGGCTGCTTGTGGACATTTTATTCACTTAAAAAATATATATTGTGCTGAAAAACCATCTGGAACTAAAATCTGTGGCACACAGTGGGTGAGTACAACATACAGCCAGTACAGTGTGCTTTGTTAGAGCAAACATTCTAAGTCAAACAGAAGATACCGACTGTCTACAGCAGGTACAAAACCAAAAAAAAACCAAAAAACCCCAAACCCGTTGCCGTTGAGTCAGTTCTGGCTCATGAACACAGGTACATACTGCAGGAAAACACAAATGCCAGGGAGAAAGAACTGATAAATGCCTGAGAAAGAAGCAGCCTATTACAAACAAGAATTTGAGATTAGCAGAGGTGAAGCACGGAAGAAAACCTACGTGTTAGGGTCTCCTGTAGGCCCAGTGTCTAGTTTAATGCCTGGGAGGCTGGTGCTGAATAAACTTTGCTGAAAGGATTTCAGGCACTAACCTGTTGCCATCGAGTCGATTATGACTCATAGCGACCCTACAGGATACAGCAGAGCTGCCCCGTAGAGTTTCTAAGGAGCGCCTGGCGGATTCGAACTGCTTATCTCTCAGTTAGCAGCTGTAGCAGTTAACCACTACTAGACCAAAAAACCAAACCCACTGCTGTCGAGTCAATTCTGACTCATAGCGACCCTATAGGACAGAGCAGAACTGCCCACTAGAGTTGCCAAGGAGCGCCTGGTGGATGTGAACTGCCGATCTCTTGGTTAGCAGCCATAGCACTTAACCACTACTAAAGTTTACGTGTTTTACATGGGCTCTCATTTAAACAACCTCTCATTCAGCTCTATCTTTTCTCATCTTTACTTCATTGACCAGTTACAGATATTGTAATTTACATAAGAAGCCTGTTATTTAAAAATTTCTACAGGTACAACGATGATTCCATTTGATTAGGCTGGACTCTGAATCGCTTGGACAAGATTTATTTAGGAATCCCATTATCCAAGCAAAGAAAAAAACACACATGGTCATTTCATCAGACACAACACAACTGAAAGGAGTGAGACAAGCGTCTGCCTTAGAAGTTTATCAAGAAGCTCTTATATACACACAGATATTCACAAAGTGGTTGAGAGTCCTTTTGTACAATCCTTTAGAGGAGGTCCAATGGTTGAGAACTCTAATGAGACACATGGTCACAAAAGAAAGAAATCGTCATGGCTTCCGGCGGTCTTTTCTCTCCTCCGACTTTATTCCCCCTTAGCTGGGGAGAAAGAGAAGTCCATTTTCATCTGCTGTATCTAAGATTTTGCAGATCACTGGAGATTCAACCTAAAGAACAACAACAGCCACAACGAAACCATTAAAGAGTTGACAGGACAGGTACTTCCTTCAGTCTCGTTCTGCCGAATGAATACATGGGTATACACCTGCAGAATGTACACAGGTCTTTGTTTTGGATAATTGATCTACAAACTGAGACTTCTGAAAAATAACTGTCATCTATATAAAATATCAGATAGGTGGAGAGGGTATTTTTTATCTCTAAGGGGCGAGAGAGAAAACGGGGAAAGGATAGGAAAAAGAAAGGCATACACAGCTAGACCTTACACAACAAAAATGAGAGTGAATAATGGCAAAAGAATTGGCTGTGCAATTGGATTAAAACGCAAAGAACAACTTAACTTCCTGGATGACGGCCCATTTTCCAGTTTACTCTGGCAGAAAATACTGCACTGTAATTTATTACTAATATTTCCTTAATAGTAGAAAAGGGGTTTAAACAGAATTACATTACAGCAGGCTTTTTAATGGCTCTGGAATAATTGTGATTAATATTCACTGAGAGTTTACATGGCTGTGAGCACTTTTTCATGTATTACCTTCTTTAATCTTCCCCACATACTTATGAGGCAGGTACTTCTTTAATTCTCATTTTACAGGTGAAGAATCTGAGGCACAGAGAGGTTAAAAGCTTGCCCGAAGTTCCAGCTTTAGTAAGGACTAGGCCAGGATTCGCCAGGCAGTTTGGAACCACACTCTCTGCTACTTAACATCCCGAAGAGGTCTTAGAAGGATAGCTCCAGTGTTTAGGTTCTTAACCCAGGACAAAGGGGGAAAAGGAGGTACCATCAACTTAGCTGTGCCTGACGACCGCGGACTGAGAGTCTTCATAACCTATTACAGCCTTCGCGGGACGGTATGAGGTGGCATGTATTTTAAGCAAAGTGTTTTCACTTTAACTTATCCGGAGTACTTATATTCTTCACGACCTCGGCACTAGATTTTCACTTAAGAAAAATGGGCTTCCCTCTTTCAGCTTGAAGAGTTAATTAAGACAATTCCTTCCTGACTTTAGTTTTAGAGAAAGGTGCCTGTACCTTACGTGCCCATGGCGCAGCTGGCAGAGGGGTATGTATGCTGAACACCTTATTCATCAGCTTTAATGGTGTCAGAAACCTATTTTTCCATAATAGGATATTTTGTTAGCCATCACTAACTTGTTAAATGTGCCTGTGACTATTTTAGTTTTGTGGTAAAACGTATGTAACAAAATGTTTGCCAACGTAACCATTCTGAGTGCACAATTCAGTGACATTAATTCCATTCACTCCATGTTGTACAACCATCACCCCATCTATTTACATAAGCTTCTCATCACACCAAATGGATAGGACCTTAAGTAGTAACTCCCCACTTCCCTCCTCCCCCAAGCTCCTGGTAACCATTAACAAACATTTGCCTATTCTAGGTATCTCCTGTAAGCGGGATCACACAGTCTTTGTCTTTTTGTGTCTGACTTACTTCAATCAGTATAATATCTTCAAGGTTCGTCCATGTCGTAGCACGTGTAAGAACTACACTTCTTTTTATGATAACACTCCATTCATTTGTTGGTGGACACTCGTGTTGTTTCCACCTCTGCTATTGTGAATAGTATTGCACTGAACACTGGTGTACAAGCATCTGGTTTGAGTCCTTGCGTTCACATCTTTTGGGTACACACGTGGGAGCGAAACTGCTGGGTCATATGGGCTAGATTAAGTCTGAGAGACTTCTGAAGATCCTTTCTAAACTTAATGGAAAAATTAAAACATGGCCCCGAAACAGCCGACTTAATCCCTTTTTTACTTACCCCGAGAATATACTGACAGGAATGGGGCTCTAGCATATATACGGTAACAGCGTGAGGAGACTCCGACTCTTTACACCTAAAACACAGAGCACTTTAGGGCACTGCCCAAATCAGACAACCTAAGATTATTTTTAACAGCGTTTTCTTATGCTATAAAAATTAAAATCCCATACAAGTGAACCCTGTATAATTTAACAGTAATTAATAGTTCATAATTACATTTTATATTTATGTAAAACTTCTGTCCACAGAAAGCTGATAAAGAGAAAGGCACGAAGAGCGATTTGGCGGTCCAACTTACTTCAGTTTTACAGTCACCTGTCTTGGTTTGTCAGTTACATCACAAATATCTCCATTCCCATAAAAATGTGACACCATCCTGAATCAGAGAGACACACACGCTTTATTAAACTAAACCTCGCGGATTCAGAGTACTGTAATGGGAGGGGTGAGAAGGAGGTCAGAGAGATTAGTTTTGCATTAGTAAAATATTCTTTGAAAATACATATTTTTAGGGCTAAGGGACAGAGAAAGACTTTTAGATTTTAAAGAGAGAATATAAAGAGGTAACTTCTACTAGTTTAACAATGATGATCTCCAAATTGCGTATTACTTATTTGTATACACAGAGCTATGGCCAGAGTGCTCTAAAAAAGTCGTTCTTTAAAGTGAACCATTGCCCAGCTCCTGCGTACTGTTTATTCTGTGACACAACGTTTCCCTTTCTTCCCACCCTCCACCCAGCTACTCCCCTTAAAATGCTGCCATACTGGTGGTATAAAAGGTACAGCTTAGGCCATGTTATGAATTCCACGTCAGTAGGAGCCCAAGGAAAGCAATAATTTCGCTAGTTTCACAATACCTGTGCTTCAATATGCATTGCACATGACACCGTAAGCTATTTTCACATGAAATAAATACAAGCATTAAAAAAACAAAAAGCCAATTTGTTTAGTATGTTCTAATACTTAAATGTCCACCTCTAATTTTGCTAACTTTGATTCCAGTTAGCAGGAAAAGAGCATATCCTGAAATCAGTCTCTCAATACTGTCTGTTCTAAGAAGGACAAAGGGAACAACCGAGAATTCACTGGGCAGGACAAGCTAAAGCTCCGTTATCCTTGGGAAATGAGGTTAATTTACTTAAGAAAAGTAACTATAAGAAAATATATCTATATAGCTCAAAAGAAATGTGAGGCTGTTTTCCCAAAAGCCACTGCAATGTTCAAATATTTCCAACCGCTACTTCACAAAGGTTAAAAAAAGAGGAAATGTTACAGTATACGGAAATGGAGCCTGGTGGTGCAGTGGTTAAAGTGACAAACTGCTAACCAAAAGGTCGGCGGTTCGAAACCACCAGTGGCTCTGCATGAGAGCTATGTGGCAGTCTGCTCCCGCAGAGATTCACAGCCTTGGAAACCCTATGGCGTCGCTATGAGTCCAAACTGACTTGACGGCAGTGGATTTGGATTTGAGAGTATATTGAAATCGAATTAAATACTTTAAAGAGGTTAAGATCACACATGAAGGAGGCCAACGCTGTCTAAGAGCCTCAGACCTGGAACTGTGCCTTAGTGCTAACATCAGCACTCCCGTGCCACCACCGTTAAAGGCAGCAGCCAACGTTGACTGCGTGCTATTAGCGGGCACGACGACCCTGTGAAACGGATACTACTGGACGAGAAAAGTGAGGCTGAGAAAAGATTACGTAACTTGCCGCCGGGAGTAAGAGCCAGCGTTTGACTCCAGGGAGTCTGAGTCCAGAGACTGTGCTCTTAACTATTACGCAGTGCTGCTTCCCCAAGAAAAGAAAGCTAACCTAGAAGATGTCCCCTGAAAAAAGCTGGGTCAGAGATACTACTTCTTGTGTTTAGATTTTTATGTTTTTCAATGTTCTGAGCTTTTAGTCTGCTCATCAGATCCAAAGGCAGAAGGAATTCGTCTTTACCTGACTGTCTGGGTACCATCGTCTTGCAGATGATAGGCTCTGGCAGTGTTCTTCTTGGCCCATTCAATATGCTCTTCTTGGTTCCATGTGCCCACAACCACAGAGGTTTTCCCACTATCCTTGTCCTAATACACGAAGAAATATTTGTGATAATGCATGTTTCAAAGCATCAAGTAGACATTTCTGCTGGTGACCTGACCTTCCTATAAGCTCTAGTCCCTATCTTCCTCTGCACACTGGGTATGTCAACGTTTAGATAGAACGACGTTAGCCAAACTCAATGACTAGAAATTTCAGTTCGTTACCTTTATTTCTCGTTTCTATGACTGGCGTATCCACTTTTCTAGCCATGCTAGCTCCAGGTGCAGAGTTATTTTCCACTCTCTCTCCTTCCTCTCCTCCATCTATCAGTCCCATCAATTCTTTTCCTGGAGACAGATGTCTTGGTTTCCAACTCTTCCTCAACATGTCCACTGCCAGCCCCTCACTTCTCAACTAAGAGTTTCAACTCTCCTACCTAGATAATACAACCATATACTACTGCGATTCTTGATGAGATCTTTTAGCCGCTACCTCTTAACCTGCAGCCAGACTGAGCCTATCTTCATCCTGCTTTTACTGCTTAAACACAAACCTTCCAGTTATGTCAGCCTTCACACTACTCGATGGACACTGTGTTTAATTTTGTATCAAGCCTGTCTTCCCCATTCTGCCTATTTCTTATGAACTCCAGCTCATACTGAACTCTTCGAATACAGCATTACTTTATTACTTTTTAAGACTCCTTCGTTTCTTCCTCCTTTCCTTATATTTTATTCTGGGCACCATGCTGGCACTAACATACACCTGATTAGTAGAATTAAAACGCTTATAGCAACAACAAAAGTGGTATGGCCACTGCCCTCATGGAGCTCACTGCCTAGTGGAGCTCACTGCCTAGTGGAGGACACGTTGTTGTTGTGTGCTGTCCAGTCAATTCTGACTCATGGCGACCCTATGCGACAGAGTAGAATTGCCCCACAGGGTTTCCAAGGCTGTAATCTATAAGGTCTCTGTGAGTCAGAATTGACTCTGGCAAGGGGTTTTTGGTTTTTAATCTACATAGAAGCAGACTGCCACATCTTCCTCCCACAAAGCCGTCAGTGGAACTGCCGACCTTTTGGTTAGCAGCCGAGTGCTTAACTACTGCACCACCAGGGCTCCTTTTAGTTCAGCAACTAGACTGTCAGCTCCTAGACAGACAGGGGTTACTTAGAACAGCAGAGTGACGTGTTTAAGCGGCTAGATTACAGAGCAAGGCTGCCTGGGTCTGAATTCCAGTCTCACCAGTTACCACCTATATGATTTCAGGCAAGTTATTGCCTCTTTGTCTCTTCACCTCGGAATGACGATACCTCCCTCTTAGGCTGTTAGGAGGATTACATGAGTTAATATGTGTAAAACACTTAGAACCGTGAGCACACAGAGAGCACTGTATTTGTAAACGATTACTACTCTTCTGTCTCAAAGCACTTAGCACAGTCCCTGAGGAAGTTCTGGGTTACATGACCTTGGCCAAAATAAGTCTGATAAAATCTACTGTTGGCAAGTGTATGGGAGACAGCTATTGCTCACGGGTGTGTAAACGGGTCCAGTGCTCTGGGAGGCACTTGTCCAGTATGCACATACTCTGACCTTGCAACTACATCGCCAGCAATGTGTCCTATGAACACACTTGCCAAAGTGACTGCAATGCAATGACTGCATGTGATCAGCATAATCAACGCCACTGAACTGTACACATAAAAACTGTTGAATAGGCAAATGTGTTGTTACATAAACTTTTAACACACACACACAGTACAGCAACAGAACTATTTAAAAGTGCTCCCTAAAATACTGCCTAAAATAATACCGAAACCGGAAAACAACTTAAAAGTCTGTCAGTGGAGGTCTGTTAAACACACACGGGTAATGACAGTACTCTGTCTCTACTGAAAAGAATGAGATTGGCTGCTGGAAAAGTCTCCACGACACTGAGTGAAAAGAACAAGGGTGGGGTCATTTGTTCAGTATGATCTCTCCTGCATAAACAAGAAGTTATACCCACATTTACGTGTATGCGCTTCTTTCTTGTCCAGGGTTAACTAAGAAAATGTTAACAGCAGTTACTTCTGGGACGTGGAAGGATGGCAGAGGAGAATTTTACTTTTCATTTTTAATGTCTGGTGTATATGCCTTTAATTAAAAAAGAAAAAAGGTATTGGGTATTTTCTGGGCAGAAATGAGGTGGTACTTCATTTATTCTTTTTCTGTATTATACTCCCTATTTCTTTTAAGGAACAAAAAGAACTTTTTAAAGCAGCCAGGTCAGTATTTATTAATTAAAGCTTGTCTTCAATGTTCAGCAGTTTACCTTACCAAGCAAAGTGTAACAGTGTTAAGAAAAACCATCAGGGCTTGAAGCTCAGAATATAAACAGCTTGGCTCAAGTGTGGAAGAATATGCTACTGATTTACAAAATCATTTACGAAAGGAAGAACACAAGTCAATGTGTATAATCTTAAAAGTTGAAACTGAAGATGAGGTAGTACTTTCTTCTTTCAGCTGAGAAATGTGCTGTTATTTGCCGATTTTACTAATTCTAGTGAAAATGTTCTGCCTTACCGTTTAGTTTCCTGATTTAAAGACGAGTTCTAAGAACAATTAATTTCTTGATCAAAGCTTAGAGATACAGGCACTTATGATTCCCCTGGGCTCATGCTAACAAATGGATCTGAGCAATCAATAAACACGTTAAGTTTAAGATGACTGACTTCGTCAACACCAAGTTTTCTATTTCCAGAGTTTTAAGACACTCTGATTAGTATTTCCATATTAAAATCATCTTATAATTAGAAGTCACACCAATTTCCCCTCCTTTTTCCAGAAATGATTTAAGAGACTTTAATTCATCTAGTGGTAGGATGATATAAATGCCATCTTTTATACCTCATGGTACTGATGTACGTGTTTGCCATAGCAGAATTCATATTTCCACCAACCAACACCCTAAAGGACAGAAAACACATGAGATCAAGTTATGCCCTGAGAAGGGGGACTGGGACCTGTCACAATATTGCCACATGACAGTAACAGAAATACACACACAAGAGTATGCATGAAAGTTAAATTAAAAATTACTGGGAAATAAGATCGATTAGAACAAGAGAGAGAATACTGCTGCACTGTCTTTGAAAAATAAAAATGAAATTTCCACTTGTAAGTGTATTACCCACTGGAGCTGTAAGAGGCAAAATTTTACCTTTGTAGTCATCAGCTTCAGTTTTGAATGTGATTGCTAAATAACCAAAATATAGGATATACAATCACTGATGCCCACTCCAGCAATTAACCAGCATCACACTTGAGTTGGTTATATATATTTTCTGCCAGAGTAAAGATTAAGTTTAGCTCATGAGTAAAGAGAACATCCAAACCCAAACCCACAGCGGTCGAGCCGATTCAGACTCCTAGCGACCCTATAGGACAGGGTAGAACTGCCCCAGGGGGTTTCCAAGGCTGTAAATCTTTATGGAAGCAGACTGCCACATCGTTCTCCTGCTGAGCAGCTGGTGGGCTCGAAATGCTGACCTTTCTGTTGGCAGACGGGTGCTTTAACCCATGTGCCATCACAAAGAGAACACAGTGGCTGGGCGTTAGATTAGCAGCCAGATGCAGAAAGAAAATGTCCAGTGGGAGGCTTCCAGAATCCCGCCATTTCCCTACAGACAAAATGCCCCTTGATGAAATAACTGACAAAGAGGACTTGTAAGATATGTATTTAAAGCGAAGGTTCAGGTCTCACCCCATGAAAGCAGTAAGAACCACTCAGGAACTCTTTGATGAGCTGGTCATCTGTCAGCTTGGATATGTGGGTGGTTCCAACAGTGAGCAGCGGCTGAGAGCCAATAGCAATGGGTTTGTGGGTTGCTGGCAATCTCTCTTCTTTAGCGGATTGTAAATCTTCCTAAGATTCAACATGGATATGTTTAGGGCTTCCACGGCACACAGTTTCTCTTTTTTTTTCCAGTTATGGTTTAAATGATTATTATGTTTAAACTACAGAGAATTTAGAAAATAAAAGTTGTCCACTTGTTTTTAATGTGTTTTAAGAAAATGAATTTTGCAATGCTTGATACTACCGAGAAAGCTCTAGACAAATGTTAGCTCCATCTACCAGTTAGGGGTACGGTGGCCACCCTGAACACACAGGGATAATTTCCATTTCATATATTTTGTCATCGTATTTTTTTTTTAATTCTTGTTACGTACTTTGCTCCTTGTCAGACTTTGTGTCCCCACATGCGGTTTTGGCGAAAGTGGTCACTGTGGATAAAGCGTAACGAGTAGGGGAACAGGAGCCAGCTGGGAGTGAGTGTTAGTTACTAATTATTCAGATGTGACAGGGCCTGACTGTTGCCCTGGAGGACCCTGCAGTTTACTAGGGAAGACACAAGCTAAGGAGGTCGCAGGGAACAGTCACAGAAGAAGAGGTGATTCAAACAGACCCTGACGGAGAGCTGAACTATGAAGACTGCACGCAGAGAACGCCCTTGGTGAGTTCCTGATACCTGAGTACTACTCTGTGATTTCTGTGCATGTCCGTGTGTGTGTGCCTGTGTGTGTGTGCATGCGTGTGTGTGAGAGCTGGGGAAGAGGCAAGAGCAAAGGTGTGGCGGTGTGATGTTAAGATGAACCAGAGAAGCAGGCACCATGGTGGAAAGCTATATAATGCTAAGAAGTGTGGGTATTATTTTACAGGTTTTGGGCCAGGATGTCATGTGATCATATTTTGAAGTAATTAATAGCAGCAGGGAAGGAGGACTACCAGGCACAGATGGACCAGGCACAGACGGGAGGTGGGCTCTTGCAGCAACCTAGGCCAGAGGCGAAGAGAACCTAAAGCCGAGGAGCAACAGAGCTGAGGCGGAGAGAAGAGGTTATGGAAGAGTTAATGAGTTAGAATCTTGGGAGCAACTGGGCACTGACAGTGAGAGAGGACGAATCTAGGCAAGAGCTGAAAAAGCGAGTGTAACAACTATAGCTGAATAATTAAAGAAAACTGTATAAGGAAAGGGTTCCCAATAAATGTATATTGGATATTATGCCTCCCTTTTTACCTGCTATAGTTGCCGCTGACCAACTGCTCCTACTTCAGCTGGTAGGTGTCACTGATGGTTACCCCAGAAACCAATGACCTTATCCTCGCTCCCTCAAAACCAGGGAGAACAAGGACTGCCAAGATGGTTTCCTACTTTTTGAAAGATCTCAAACTTTAGGGTCTAACTTATTCTATATTCAGCGTTTACTACGTTCCGGGCAGTATTTTAAGGGCTAAGTGTTACACAGGAAGCAGCACAGCCACTGCTCCCAAGGAGCCAGGGTCTAACAAACTAGTAACAGAGTACACGTGAATGATGTTAAGTGATGAAGAAAAATGACCAGGCCGCAGAGTCAGACTGTAGCCGAGATAAGGTGAACGACAGGATGAAGACAATCACAACCGTTTCTTCTTAAGGCTTCTCTTGGACAGAACATTCACTTTTATTTTCAAGGACAATGATTCTAATAAGAGCCGGATGACAGCAATTTTTGTAGCATGGTTTGTAAATTCATAAAATGGACTCCTTACAGTGCAGTCATCTCCCAATTAATGTAACATATAATCACACAGGCAGAACATCAAACCAAATTCTGATAGCCAAATCTGTCATTTTGTGTTTTAAAAAAACACTTTAAGGAAAAGCTTGGCCCAAACTTAAAAGGCAAACCACATGCCCAATACCAAGTTTTAAAAGAAAAATGACACACAATAAACTAGCTTTTGAAAAACAATGATCCCAAAATAAAAAGGATCAGTTTTAAGTAACCGTGCACCTGACGGCATCACCTAAGATTCTCACATGGAGCGTTCTCGAAGTGCCCCGAAGGTCTACAAGCGTTGTCATCTGTAGTTTCTTTTCCTTTATCCCCCAAATCTATTTTTCTCAACTGGCAGATCAAACGTATTAAAGAAAAGTTAACTGGCACTTCTTCCTTGAAAAGTAATGAGCAGTTGGGATTTGTGAAACACTCTGATTGAGCTACTTTTACGCACCTGCCGGTATTTAAATCCCTACCAAGGAGCAAACCGGAAGAGAATTCTATCTCCAGTCTTTCAATACAACACTCCAAACCACACCGCAGATTAAAGTTTAGATCGGTATCTCTCCTATTAGGATGATACTGTCGTCACAGTACCCACAGAGTCTGATGACACCTTTGCGAACAGTTCTCAAGAGGAGCAGGAGGAAGAACAGGCCTCGCAGCTATTAGTTAACTCGACAACCACTGTGAAGGACCCACTGCGTGCCAGATGTCATGCAGGGAGGTGGCTGTGAAGTACCCACTGTGTGCCAGGCATCATGCAAGGAAGTGGCTGTGAAGTACCCACTGTGTGCCAGGCGTCATGCAGGGAGGTGGCTGTGAAGTACCCACTGTGTGCCAGGAGTCATGCAAGGAGGTGGCTGTGAAGTACCCACTGCATGCCAGGCATCATGCAGGGAAGTGGCTGTGAAGAACCCACTGCGTGCCAGGCGTCATGCAAGGAGGTGGCTGTGAAGTACCCACTGCGTGCCAGGCGTCATGCAGGGAGGTGGCTGTGAAGTACCCACTGCGTGCCAGGCGTCATGCAGGGAGGTGGCTGTGAAGTACCCACTGCGTGCCAGGCGTCATGCAAGGTGGCGGCTGAGAAGCACCCACTGCGTGCCAGGCGTCATGCAAGGAGGTAGAAACACCAACGTGAAGAAAGCAGTTTCTTCTGCCCTCCACTTTAGTGTGAAAGGGCTAGGTAAAACTCCCAATTTTAGCCATGTAAGTACTACAATTGAGGACTGAATAAAATATAAGCCCACGGAAGAGTAAAGATTTCTCTCTTCCTGGGGTAACCCACTGGAGTCCTGGCTCATTTCCAAAGGAAGCAACACTGCGATCAAGTCTTCAGGTCTAAGCAGAGGTTCGCCTGGCGAAGGGGAGGCAGGGGACGCTGGCAACAGGAGAGGAGGAAACTAAAGGCTGTTCCAACAGCTGAGGCAGAAGGTAACGGGTGAGCAGCGTGGAGAGGAGGCTGGAGTCAGATCACAAAGGGGCTTGATTCCACGAGCAACCGTTATGTCCTGAGATGCAGACTGTGGGAACCGCCAGAGGATTATATACATAACCAAGTGTTCATTTTAGAGATAGCATTTTATCGGCTGTGCAGGAAGGGTTAGAAAGGGAATGGATAAGGGGAGCAGTTTCTGGTCCTAGGAAATAACAAAGGCCTGAACTCACAGCAGGACGGATTTGAAAAGCATTTAGAAGGTAACACTGATGGCTCTCAGTGAATGACTGGAGTTAGAAATAAATGAAGAGATAGGTAAGAAAAATGACTCGGATTTCTGGTACAGGTGACTAGGTAGAGCATACGGCTTTAAAAACAATGGGGAAGACAAGAAAAGGGGCGGTATGAAAGAAGAAACGATCAGCCTGAGATTACTGAAATTATATATGGACATGTCCAGTGATGAAAGGGGAAGACACTGTGGCTAAAAGGGAAAAGCAGCAGAGGTAAGTGGTTAAGCCAACAGGCTTTAGAACTAGACTGCTGGGACTCTAATCAACGGCCCCCTTTCTGAACCTCAATTTCCTCATCCACTAAGGAGGATAATAATAGTATCTACTTCACAGGTGGCTGTGAGAATTAGATCACAGTTGTTAGGACTCAATACAGGTTAATTATCACGACTGTGCCTTGAGTTCAGGAGCCTTGCAGGTGTTATCTGGGATTCACAGGCATATAATGCAAGTGGAGAGAACCGGCTGAGCTCGCCTGGCTGAGCTCACCTGGGAGCCTGCCCAGAGTAAGAAGGAAAAAGAGCTACGAATAGAGCCATGGGGAACGTCAACAATTAAAGGGGCAGGAAGTAGGGAAAGAACAAGTACACAGGTAGAAAAGAACTGGACACAGCAGTGATCCGGAAGTCAAGGGAAGAGGAAAAGTTCAAGCTTTGAATATTCATGAACGTTGGCTAAGATCAAGCAGGCATGTGTCCAGCAAATCTAGAACCAAAAGACTACCACGGACCTTATGAGAACAGATTCAGAGGAATGACAATTTGATGACAAATAGCGAGTTGAAGAATAAATGAAGTGTTAGAAGGTGGAGATGAGTTGTAAACTATTCTTTCAAGAGGCTTAGCTGGGAAGTCCAGTTAAGCCAAAAATTTAACTACAGAGAATAGGATATCAAATTTTAGAATATTATTAAAAATATGCAGTGAAAGAGAATGCTAAAGCAGTTTCCGAAATGTGCTAAAATAAGGGAACAAATAAAAGAATTGGACTTAAGATTTTGAATCAAGAAAATAAATTACTATTACTACACTACAGAAATCATTTAAATATTGAAATAGGCTCCAAACTTTGGAAAACTAAGCGCTAATATCACTAGATAATTCTCCTACCTCTTTATGTCTTCTAAAAGGCACCCTTAGTATTTCTTCCTGCTGTTCCAGCTGTCTCAGGGTGAGGGGCTTAAACGGTGACCCCGGCAGGGACTGGCAAAATATGTCATTCACAGCAGACGCTCGGAACCTGTGCAGCAAGAACCAGGGTTAGAGCTGAGCGCACGGCCCTTCCAAGCATGGGTGGGTTTTCTGTTGAAAATATGAAATCCACATCCTACCTATATTTAGGATGACTGCACAAGAGTGGTGTCAAAATGACAACTTCATATTCACAAGTTGTAACTTCAGCTACGGAAAGAATCTCGTGCTTAGACTCAGGATGACATATGTACATCACGGTACTTGATCTGGGCCGGTTCTGTTTCAAACTACAAGGTGTACCGTTTCCCATTCCCACAGGATAGTAAGGTGTCATCTGACCTTCGATATTTTTAGTGGGAATCTTAAAAAAAAGAGTATAAGACAGGCTTTTCATTAGAAGAGGAGCTGGGGGTGAGGATGGGAGAAGCAACTTATTCTGAAAGGCAAGAAAACTACATTTTAATGTATAAACTGGAAGGTAACATTTCTGTATGTTCTATAAGCTCTCCCGTTTTTTATTCATAAGTTCTCATTTGAGCCAATACATATTTTCAGAGCTGGTTTAATACAGCAAAAAGGAAAACGATTACGCAGTGCTAAAACTCAGACGGCAAGTATACGTACACGAATATAAAGGGCTAAAATAATTATTTTCAACAGTTCTAAAGAAGGACTAAGATAAGATAGAAAAACGCACTCCACCGGATTGGTGAGAGCTTTCTTCACTCAACTCTCAGTGAATGGCTGTGTGAGTTTAGATTCTAGAGGTTTGAAGTCTGATTTGTGAAAACGTGGGGCTAGATAGTCAAACATGAATCGTTACGGCACTGATTCTTAAACCTGCTTCTTCTGTATTAACAGCACATACTTCCCAGCACACCAACTCCTGTATAAATCTAGTCAAGACCAGCAAAGGACAAAGTAAGAGGTTTTCATGGAGTGGGGGAACAAAGGACATAACCTCAGAAGATAAGGATTATTAAGGAGTTAGGTCCATACTTTTACCTACATAAACACAAGAAGAAGTTGACATAAAGGATTTTAACGATGTTGTTAATAGTACTCCAGGCAAGCTCTTTGGAGGCAGGAATCTCTTCTTCTATCGCTTTGGTACCCTGCTGGCACTATGTCCAAAGCAGGCAATAAATAAACCTTTCCAGGAAAAAATATTTTGAGATTTCCTTGTAGGCTATGCTCATACTAGCGTCCAGAATCAGAGAATCCTGGGTTCAAATCCAAGCTCTGACATTTACTAGCTTTAGTCTTTGACCACATTTCAGGTTTTGCCATCAGTAAAAGTAGAGTAACATATGCACTTAAGGGTATTCCGAGAATCAGGCATTACCTTTTGTTACATGCCTGGCACAGTGCCTGGCTTAAAATCTGCGGCTCAATAAATGTTAATTTCTTCCCTTACTCTTCTCTTCCTTTATCATTTCACGCTTTGAATTCTATCCTCCTATCCTCCAGAGTCCCCATAAATAAATATTTTATCTCAAAGGTGGTCTGTAAAATTAAAATCTTTTAAGATACCAATGCTATTGTGTCCTTGCTTAGCTTACCAACCCCCCCCCCCCACCCCCAGAGCCACCTTTTTAGTTACAGGCAGCCTAGTTTTAAAGGCCTTCTGCCATCTCACTTTACTTCTAATAAAAGCATCATTGTGATGTTAAACCATCTACAGAAACATCCTCTCAATAAGTTATTTAAACTCTATGGAAATTCTCGTTGTTAGTTGCCTCTGAGTCGATTAGGACTCGTGGTGACCCAATGTGTGCTGAACAGAACTGCTGAACGGGGTTTCAAGGCTATGACCTTTCCGAAGCAGATCGCGAGGCCTGTCTTCTGAGGCACCTCTGGGTAGATTTGAACCACCAACCTGTCAGCTACTAGTGGAGTGCTTAACTCTTTGCACCACTTAGGGAAATTCTTGGGAACTCTTATGGAATTCTAAAGCATTCCTTAAACTACATGGGCATGCAAAAATTGTGATTAGGCAAACTGAGAAACATTCTATTTTTAAGCAATCCTATCTTTAAGTCATCTTCACCTATTCATTCAGTAAACATTTATGAAATGCCTACAGTATGTCTGGCACCCTGCTTTGCACTTCAGGGTAAAGAGATAAAGACAATCCCTGCTTTTAAGATGCTTGCAGTCTGATAACTTGTTAAGTATACACAGTTTATCCGTTTTACCCACAGGAGATGGGGGACTTATCAACAGAGAAAGTACAAAAGGTTCTTACTACAACTGTTTCCAAGTTTAAGCAGAGAGAACCACTGGTAAGCACAGAGTGATATAACACTATTACTGAGCTTTCCAGATATATCTTTTGTGGAATTTTTTTTTTAATGATCTTAAAAATAAATGGAAGGATTACATTGTAATTTTTCTTAGACAAACCTAAAATATTACAAATTTTCTTTGGCCTGATCTTTCAAAGTATTTGACAGAGAACACATGGCTACGTTCTGTCAATTACTAAGTTATAAATGTATGCCTTTGCTACTAATAAACGTTAAGAGTGGAAAATCAGCATTTGTTACTTGCCTCTTTTGCTTTTTCTTTTTCCTCTGCTTCTTGTTCTATGGAATAACACAAGAGAAGGAAGTGTAAAGAATGAGCAGTAACATGTAGATAAGATACCAATGACCACGTTTTCAATCAACTTTGTAAACTTAAACTTGTTTCTAAAGAAGATCTAACGCGTACACAATTTTTACGTCATTGCTTTAAGCCAGTTTCCTTGATATGTTTTTGTTTGAAGGGCCAGTCATGTTTAATCTTTACATCTTCACTTAGGAAATACTCTATCTGAGGCAACAAATCCTGGCCAAAATAGTTTTCTTTTGAAGTATTTTTATTTCAAAGTTTAATCCTAAATTAGTTGACCAATATGAATAATATAAAAATAGATTAATAAAAACATTAATAATAATATACATTATTTAGACATTTCACTACTTGGGGGATACATCTGTCTATTTCCATAAATAAAATCTTGCTTAAACCAAGAAAAAGACGAACACTGACTAAATATAACTCTAACAGGTATATCCTACCAGATTAAAAAAATGTAAACCAGTAAGTAGAAAAAAAGCAATGATTATCAAAGCAGAAAATAACGGAAAAAAAGACTTCTTTGAAAAAATTTTCTATTAGGCTGTTCCGAAATTTATTTTAGTGTTTTTAAATTCATAGTCTCCAAGAAAAACTCTTAAATTCCAATTTGAACATGTACTTTAAAGCAAATTCCTGTATTACTATCAAATCACTGTGTAGAAACAAACCTTTTTCAGAGAGAAGATTCTTAGCCAACATATTTCCAAGGTAGTACTCGTGAATATTTACTTTCTATATTTAAAAATAAAATAAAAATATAGTAAATATTTTGCAAATACATTTTTTAAGAATTCAACTTAAAAACTATCAATATCATTATTAAAGTTCTCATTTTATAATGTTTCACACTTGAAATTTTGAAGAAAAACATACCTGACCGGTTTCCTTTTCTTCATGGTATTGCCGAATGTGTTTTCCATGACATACTTCGTAAGTCCAATACGATTCAATCTAAGAAAGAGTAATGTACTTAAATACTTGAAAGTCACAAAGTTACATACATAATGGAATTACTTTTTACTGTTCTAAGTAGCTGAGTGGATTTCTTCTAAGATTTAGAGTAAGTTTTCATTAAATGTTATTTATTGTGCTTTAGAAAAACGTGAATAGTCATTGTTTTCGCTATTGAGCGCTGTGTGAGAATTCTGTGAATGAGAAGGGTCTAGAATACACCTGAGGTCTGTAACAACCATCGGGCTTGGGAATCATTTTCTACAGAGCTAAAAAAAAAAAAAAATAAAAACTAGCATTTTTTAAATTAAAATTCTATAAACTGTCTTTTCATCTGAAAAACATTCAAAGCAGTTTGCTAAATGAATTATTTCATATCAGTATTAATGGATATCTGCTATATATTTTGATTTCCCAAAATACTTTGCAATAGATGCCACATGATGCAAATGGGCAAAATATTAAGCAAGAACTTAGATTTACAACTAACTTAAAATTTGATACAACATAATAAAGTAAGAAGAAACGCAGAATTATTTTTAAGGCTCTACTGGCTACCGTAAATTTACTTTCTAAGTTATTAAGTAAACACAAAATACATACTCGGTAGGAACAACTGCTTTGTTTAAATAGTGGTTCCAAGAGCTCTCTTGGATTAGGGCCTTTATAGTCCTTTTCTTCTTCCTGCAGAGAGAGCTGAAGTTTAACACAACTTTTCTAGAACGTCACCCACCTCACTGGTCAAATCACAAATGCTTGGAAATAAGAGAGGAACAGGCCAACACTTTTAACAAGATCCTGTGGTATGGAACGTCTTTTAAAAGAACTGAAATATAAAACATGGAGCCAGAGGATAATCTTTCAACAGTGTTCGTTCTTTCTTCTCTCACAAAAAGGTTTTTAACTATCAATTTCCTGAACAACTCTTATAAACCTATTTCAGAGTTTTTAAATGCTTGTATCTGAACAGAATCTAGCTATGAAAGCCCAGAAAAGTTGGATTTTCTAGAATATACTGGAGCATTTTAAGGTAATTCTCAGTTTTCTACATATTTTGACATTTTGGGTTTGAATGCTATATATGTGTGTGGTTCTCTGCCTGTGTATTTGTGTGTCTTAAGGAGGTTTAAAACAAAATGAAACAGACGTCTCTCTTTCACAGATTTCAAATCTGAACAAAACGTTAAGAAAGCCCTGAGTTTAATATTTCCATTTTATAGATCACAAAAATACGATGTAATTGGCCTAATAAATGTATCGCGTGAAGGAAGTGAGTTTCAAATGCGTTCAAGGTTCCGCAGCTAACTATAGCCTCTACCTCAGCCTCCTGGCTCCTACGCTGGTGTCCTTTCCATTTTACATTGCTGCCTCTCCTGTTTCATCTTGAAAGAAGTCATGGCCTTGAAGGATGGATAAGAGGCAGTTAGGGCATTTCAGGAGGAAGAAAAGGGCATGAGCTAAGGCAGTGAGAAAGCACAAGCTACCTATAGGTATATCTTAGACATTCTTCATAAAAAAGCTCACGTGACCATTTAAAATTGTATTTCGTTTTGAAAGCCTCATTTCTACGAAAGAAAGCAAGCTTGGAGTTACATTTTTATTCAAAACATTAATAACCGATTGCTAATTTTTCCAAGTTGAACTACAAAATCAATCAAAGAATTCAGGATTAATAAAAGTGATCAATATTTTTATGGTAACACAGGGTTACTGAGAAACCTGTCATTCAATTTTTAAAGTAGTTGTTGCTGTTTTAAACAGGTTATCTTTGGTAACAGGAATTATCAACACATTCATACGAGATTCACCTCATCTCCACCTGTCACAAGCGGAAGTATACATTTATATTTTTCTTTATGTGCAGTTGTCATGATGACATAATTATCTTCTTTATACAAAACTCCAGTTGTGGGCTAGAAACAGAACAGAAAATAGACATTACTTTGGTGAAATTACACTACATGGAAGAACTTGGGAGTTCTAGCTAAAACAAAGGTTCTTCAAACTAATTTATCGTTTCAACAGAGGGATTTTTTAAAAAAAGTTTTTTATTGTGCTTTAAGTGAAAGTTTACAAATCACATAAAGACTTATATACAGCTTGCTACATACTCTCAATTGCTCTCCCCCTAATGAGACAGCCCGCTCCCTCCCTCCACTCTCTCTTTTTGTGTCCGTTTCGCCAGCTTCTAACCCCCTCTAACCCTCTCATCTCCCCTCCAGGGAGGAGATGCCAACATAGTCTCAAGTGTCCACCTGATCCAAGAAGCCCACTCCTCACCAGCATCCCTCGCCAACCCACTGTCTAGTCCAATCCCTGCTGAAGAGTTGGCTTTGGGAATGGTTCCTGTCCCGGGCCAACAGAAGGTCTGGGAGCCATGACCACTGGGGTCCTTCTAGTCTCAGTCAGACCATTAAGTCTGGTCTTTTTACGAGAATTTGGGGTCTGCATCCCACTGCTCTCCTGCTCCCTCAGGGGTTCTCTCAACAGAGGGATTTTTAAAACGTATGTCCAGAGGCAAGGAATAGATTTTACGTATTTTTAATATCAAAGACAAATTTTATCCTGGTGTACCATATAACAGACAAAAAAGGAACAAAAATAAAGTTTGGAGCATAAAGAAATAAGTGGTAATAATAGGATGAAGTTAAAATACCAATAAAAAGCATTCATAGATACACAATCACTCCTATTAAGAATTTCTTAGTTTTAAGTAATTATGTAATACTAAGTATTAACACCTAAGTAATACTTAAAATTAATGCTACTGACAATTACCTTCTATGTGTGAGAAGCCACAGCACTTTACTACTCTTCGTTGTGCTGGACGGGGCACTTGAACATAATATGATTCGGTATTTTTCTCATTTGACTAACATATGGATAAATTCCTTTTAAAAGAACAATTATTATGGCTCCTCTGGGCTGACTTAAGTTTTTAAACTATACTATTTATTAAGCATATATCAGGGGCCAGCAAACTTTCTGTAAAGGACCAGATAGTAAATATTTTAGGTTCTGTGGGCCATATGGCCTCTGTGGCAACTATTCTAGTCTGCCGTTGTAGCTGGAGAGTGGGCATACGGTAAGTGCATAAAACCCTTTGCTGTGGAGCTGATTCCGACTCACAGCTACCCTGCTGCACAGAGTAGGACGGCCCCACGGGGCTTCTGAGGCTGTAAATCTTTACGGAAGCAGACTGCCACATCTTTCTCCCGTGGAGCCACTGGGGGTTTTGAACTGCCCATCTTTCGGTTAACAGTCATGCACTTCAACCAGTGTGCCACCAGGGCTCCTTCAATTAATAGGGCTGATATTTTGCTACAAGGAAAGCACTGCTTGGACAGCAAATGTGATACTAACTACTAGGCAGAGGTTTTCACACTATTGCGTGTCCTATAACTCTCTCATCAATTTTATGCTGTTTTTGTGTGCCGTCGAGTTGATGGTGACTCACAGAGACCCTATGACTGAGCAGAATTTCCCCATGAGGATTTCCTAGGCTGTAATCTTGGCGGAAGAAAGGTTACCAGGACTTTTCTCCCGTGGAGCCACTGGTGGGTTTGAACTGCTGACCTTTCGGGTAGCAGCTGAGCGCTTAACCACTGCCATTGCACTATTTACGCATCCCTGGCAAAGAAAGAACCACTTCCTATTAAGCATTCTTTTCTCAATTTAACAACTCTTAACCTTATAAATAAAACCAGCACTACTTGGCACCAACAAAACCTTAAACACAAATGCAACTTAGGGCAACGCGTTCCCAAGGCAATACAATAAAACAGAAGAGCAGTCAGTGCTAGCTGCATTAGCTCCATGGCAGGAGTGTTTGAGGTGCTTCGCATTTATTACCTCGTTTATCCCCAGAACAACTATGATACCCATATCCATTGCTGGGCACCATAAGAGGTAATATCTACTAGTGATTTGATATAAAGTCAAATTTTAATAGAATTAAACTAATCAGTGGAGGTGGGGCACTTTAAGGTTAAAGAATTTTAAATATACCTTGGCAAGCGAGAAATTCCAATGTTCGACATGGGTCTAGAGAGACTGAGATAGTCAGAGGATGAGAGGCAGAACAGTCCCGAGAGAGGACGCGAACAGTGGCCCAACTTGTGAATGCGTACGACATGCTGCCAATGGAGCTGGCCATCGTTCTTCCCCGGTGCAGAGTTTGGGAGATTTTTTAGTGGGAATGCTTTTCTATATATTAACGATACAAGTAGACAGAAAGGAGTGCTTTTTCTAAGTAAATGTGAAAGCAAGAGTTTAAAAGATTATTGCTTTGCTTAATCTGAATGGGAAGATAATTTAAAGCACAGAGGAATTTAAAGCTGGAAAAAATGGTCAGATCTTCTAATCCAGTCTCTCCCGTTTTCAGATTGCAGAGACCAAGAACCTTATCCTAGTTCAAACAGCTGCTTAGTTATACATAAATGTCCAACCAACTGGCAGAAAAAAGAAAATGGCAGCACCAGGTGAGGATGGCAGTTGTTTCAATTAAATCAAGTAGGGTGGGAAGCCTTACAATTATAGAAGTAGTTAAAAACAAAAACAGAACCAAGAACAATGACAAGGACTTCAGCGGCTTATTTTTACTTCTGGGCCATAGATCATTGTGGAAATTCATAGAAAAACATCTACAGATTCTTCTCAAAATAACTCAAACTTAAAAAAAGAAATTCTTCCCCAAATCTTAGATTATGTTGCGTTGCCAAAAAATAATTAAAAACGAAATTTCAAAATAAATTGATAGATACGTGACGGGTTGGTTGTAGCTTACAAGAAGACAGGATCTCTTTGCAGCCAGCAAACGCTAGTGCCAGAGAGAAAACTGAGCGACAACCTGGTGGTAACCTCTAAAAAGGCAATTTAAGTTACCAGCTGATAGGGTGGTAATTTTTCAGGGTAGGAAACCAGCACACATTTTTAAATTAAAAAACCCCACATTTGTTTTGCTGTGTACCCTTTCACCAAAAGTAGAGTAAAATATTTCATATATATGTATAAAAAATACATATTACATACATACATATAATAATTTAAAGCATAGAACCATTTAAAGCTAAAAATTAAAATTACATATATTTAAAAATATTTTTAGATATTATATACAGAATATTTAAGAACATTACATACATTTAAAAATGTTTAAAATATTACCCATACGTATATGTATATATGCAGTATAAAAATATATGCAGTATAAGCATGCATATATATGTAATCTTCTACTTCATTTTTGGTGAAAGTGTACACAGCAAAACAAATGTGAGATTTTTTAATAAAAGTATGCTGATAGGCCACCCTGAAAAATTACCATCCTATAAGCTGGGAACCAAAATTGCCTTTTTAGAGGTCACTGCCAGATTTTTGCTCAGTTTTCTTTCTGGCACTGGCATTTGCTGACTGAAGAGATCCCCGCCTTAGTGCATGCTACACCAATCCTTCACACATCTTTCAATTTATTTATTTTTTCTTTTCTTTTTATTATCGTACTTTAGGTGAAGGTTTACAGAACAGGCCAGTTTCTCATTAAACAGTATACATATTGTTTTATGACACTGGTTAACAATCCCATGACACGTCAACACTCTCCCTTCTCAACCCTGGTTCCCCATTACCAGATTTCCTGTTCCCTCCTGCCTTCTAGTCCTTGCCCCTGTGCTGGTGTGCCCCTTCAGTCTTGTTTTGTTTTATGGGCCTGCCCAGTCTTTGGCTGAAGGGTGAACCTCAGGAGTGACTTCATTACTGAGCTGAAAGGGTGTCTGGGGGCCATACTCTCAGGGTTTCTCCAGTCTCTGTCAGGCTATCAATTTATTTTGAAACTTCATTTTTAATTATTGTTTGGCAATGCAAAAGAACATATATAGTGACACCTTGTGTATATATATACATATATACACACATATATGTACACGTATATGCATCAATGTATGTATGTATATGTACCTGTGAGAGCTGGAACTTGACAGGACTGTCTTGTTTTTCCGGCTCTCACTAGGTTTCTGCAGTCTTACCTCTTTTTTGTCGCTCATTTTTGTGGAAAATATTTGCGTTTCCCTTCTCTGACAGGTTTCTACATTACACAGGCTCCAGGTTTTGCAGATTTTACATTTATGTATATATAAAAACACCACACGTTCAAGAGGAAAAAATTCTAACGATCATCATCTTTAAACATCTGCCATGGTCATTCCAAATGTGCTCTTTGAAAACAACAGAGTTGGACTAATTCTCGCCCTAAGCCTGCTGAAGTTATATCTGATTTATAACAAAACTTTACATAGGTATTTTTAATTTGTCACTATTTCATGGCCCAGTGCAAAGATAACCCTGGTTTTCCAGAGAAACATTCACCTAAACAAATTAGAGAACTACTAAACTACAAGAATATGAGAACTGAAAATAGAAAACTAGAGAAACAAACCAGGTGTGAAATACAAGCAGAAACTAACGTTTGCAAATACAGAGCTACCGTGGTAATGATGACATCTGTTATCCTCTTAAATCTTCCGTTTAGACATCATGGTATCAAAGAAACAATAATTTAACGATATAATAAAAGACCGTCCCAAGTTGAATGACTCTAGGTAACTGCATTAAGACCTTAAAAAACAAAACTAAACTTACATTTCCAGACTTTCAGTTTGAAATAAGTGAATTAACTACTATAAGGTCAATCTCACAAAAGAACAATTTCACTGCTTGGATTGCCCTGCAGTAACCACCCGTGGAAAGGAAAGCTTTTCAGCAATCTGCCCCCCAAAGACAGAGCGGCAAATTTTCATTCATTCCCACGAGGATATGAAAGTTCTCTAACATGGGAAAACGGATAATAAAAGCTCACGTTCTGGGGACTCAAATACCGGCCACAATACATCTAAGCTGTAAAAGCTATTCTGTTATGTCGTCAACATCTCACGGGCCAGACAGCCTTTTCAGAAGCGACTCTGAGGGACAGCGAGTCCTCTGGAGCTAAACGAAAGCGCGTGTATGTAAAAGGAGGAGAAGGAATATGAGAAAATGACACGACCCTGCGGCAGTACCGTCGTGCGGGCAGGGTGGTGTGTGATACGAAAGGGAGACGCCGAATGTGTGCGCCTGACGCGCTTCTAGGAAAGCTTCTTCCATAGGGTGGGAGCGTGGGGAGCCCAAGTCTGGCGCGACAGGCTTAAAACAGAGAGCCGGTGACCGCGGGGTCCCCTGTGCCTAGCATGGTCCGCGATCCACCCCAGGTACCCGGTAAACACCTGCTGCATGGGTAAACGCAGAGTAAGTGAAGTTTGGACCGGGGAGGAGGCAGGACCCTACAGGGGAGGTCCTGGGCGAAAAACTGAACACCGAGAGGAGGGGCCGCACCCTAGCGCCAGGAGGGGAGGCGGCAGCGGCGTTCGCCAGGGTACTGACCAGAGAGAACTCGGTGCCGGGCCAGTTGACTCGGAAAGGGATGTCATCGCTGAGCGGCGGGAGCGCCCGGCCGCCGCCGGACGCCTCCAGGAGGCCGCAGAGGACTAGGAACACTGGCCCTCCGGGCACCAGGCTCCGCGCACCGCCGCCTCCTTCCTCCATCCTCCGCCGCCGCTTTCTCCCGCCGCCGCCACAATCTCCTCTGCCCACAGAGGAGACGAGGGGGAGGAGGAGGAGGAGGCGGCGGGGCTACAAAGCGCAGAGGGAGCCGGGGGCCCAACCGCCGCCACGTCTCCTTCCGGAGAGCCGGGCAGCGCCGTCTCCGCCCCCTTGGGCCTCCCGCCACCGTTTCCGGGGCAGGCGGCTTGTCAACATCCGGGCCACGGACCGTCCGCCTACGGAAGCCGGGAAGCTTCGCGGGCGGCACGGAGCCCCGCGGTTTCGCGGGAGGCTACGCCAGGAGGCCGCGCCTCGGCCCGGCCTAGTCGGCGGAGGTGACTCAGGGCAGGTGAGTCGGGGAGGCGGCGGCCGCTCCGTCCCGCCCCGCGCGCCGCCTCGACGGGCCCTCCGTGAGAGCGGGAAGACGAGAGTGTCAGCGGGGCGCGTGTTGAGGTGAGAAGATTTGAGGTAGCGATGAGAAGCGAGAAGGGTCGGTGTTCCTGACTGATATGCCCTCTCGCTGCTTCCCGTCTTTCCCTTTCGCCCCCTCGGGCATCTGCACACTTCGTCGCTCCCGCCTGGAGCACCTCTGCACCTCTTCTGCTGTCGGTCGGTGCTCAGCAGCTCGCTTCTGCCCCAAGGCAGGGCGTCTGCAGCGCTGGGTCCGGGGAGCCAGGGCTGACAGAACCCCCCGGCCCCGGGTGTGAGAATATCGTGATGCTCCGCGCTTCCCGTGGACGGAGACCCTCCTCGTCAGGAGGGCAGCCGGCCGGAACAGCCCCTACGTTCCTCACGCCGTGGGGCTCCTTCCTTATCCCGGGTTGAAGTGTTAGGGTGTTACTTTATTAAGGAAGCCGACACGTTTCCTTACGTGAGGCTTGGGACTAGGTGAAGGTGAAGTTGTGAACTCAGACGCGTCTGACTTCATTTCAAAATCAGAAAAAGTTTTGGATTCCTCTTCCCCCTTTTAAAAAAAAAAATACCACATTAAAAAAAAATCTCCAATATGGTGTCATAGTGTTTCCCATAGGGCAGTGATCATTCTCTTTCAGGGAGGTGGGAAAAGCTAGAGATTATCTTGCTAGAACTTTTTTCCCCTCCAAATTTGAACCAAATCAAGAAGTAGGAAGAGCAGTTCATTTTTCATCTTAAAAATTTTCTGTATAAGGAATATATTGTATGGTATTGATAGACTCAGAAAATTACTTTGTTCCTGAATTGGGGCATCATTCATTAGTTTATTTAATAGTTACTGGATGCTTACGGTGTGTCAGGCAAGAGATGGGTAAACTGGTAAATAAGTGGGTCTCTGTCATTGTCTAGAGAGGGAGGTTACACAAACAAATTGTTACAGCCTATTGTGATTATAATAATAATAGTTAATATTGCCTTAACATTTGTTCTGTGTCATCCTAAGTACTTCATGTGTGCCAGGTCACAATATTTATGAGGCAGGTACTATAGATTATAAAGTAGAGGGATGTTAGAATGGAGATAGAAACAAAGAAGTGAGGCCAGGAAATGCCTGCCAGGAGAGATGAGTCTAGAACCAGGGTTTGAAGGAATTATAGTTCATCAGGTGGATAGGGAACTGCATTTCAAGCATAATCTTCCTGAATGTTCCATTAGGACTTTTTGGCCAGAGGGGAGGGTGTGATGGAGTCATCAGCAGGAGATTGGTACTGTAGAAAGAGGGAAGATTGTGTATGCCCTGCAGAGGTGTTTGACCTTTATCCAGTAGGTAACCCGTTTCTCAAGTATGCAAAGATTAACTCCTGTCATAGAGTAACATAGCAGGCTCAATTTAAAATAAAACCAATAGAGATTTATTGAAAGGAAAGACTACTTGAGCTGGGGAAGCACTGCATCTCACTAAGTGAAATTCAGCATACTCTACTGTACGGGAGTATCAGCCATAAAAAAAAAAAATATTTATACAGTAAAACTAAGAATTTGAAGGTACAATATTCTGACTGGTGCTTGGTGAAGTAAGATAGTCAAGGGTGGGCTATGATTGGTTTGTAAAGTATACGTGAGTTATGGAGATTGGATGTAGTGCATCTTGCAGGGGGATCACAAGGCAGTCATAAGTTGCTTACATGATGGACTTTCTGAGAACAAATGATAGAACATCTTACGCAATGGGTTTTGTTTTGAGAACAGGTGGTAAAGATAAACTTGCTTAAGGGAAAGTTCTTTTGAGAACATTTTGCACAATGGGTTTTATTAGCTCCTTGCCCCTGGTTTCACATGATGTACTTCTGACATTGCTGGCCTAGTTACCGTTTATAAGTGAGCAGTATGTGGACAAACATTATAGAGAATAGAAAAGTAGAAATCTTGCTAAGACAGTCGAAGATCAGTGGGTCATGATTATCAGATCTCTGGAGTCTTAGAAACAGGACATGTTTGTTAATCTTCTATTATTTTCTGAAAGTCCAAGTGTCCAGGCATGGACCAGTAACTCTAAATTTGTCTCCAAAAATGGAGGGTGCTGAAAGACCAAAGAAAGAGGTGGGCAGCTCCGGTGTGACTGTGAAGTAGTTTTATTAGGAAGATTTCCGTATGAGACCAAGTCCTGGGCTGCTGCAGGACCAAAGCAGATCTCTGCACCCCGCAGTGGGAGGGCAGAGGTTTTACGGTGCTGATGGACACTAGTGGCTACATGCCAGGGACTTACATAAGGATGACTTAGCAAACTATAGTGAACTAACTGACTGCGTGAGGGCACTCATGTTTGGCCTCGCAAAGCTTGTTTCCCCTTCAATCCATCATCCCCCCAAGGCTGGCTCTTACAATCTGGCATGCTCCCCTTCTTGTGCTATAGTATGAGAGACCCTATTCCCTCCCAGCTGGAAACACATAATAAAAGTGGGGTCGGCCACATGGTGCATGTGCGAGAGACAGAGAAAGTTACTATGTGCCAAGAACAGGAGGAAGTCTTCTCTGAGAAGGAGACAGAACCGGAGAAAGAAGGTGACCCAGTTCTAAGCCTCCTTATCAGAGAATGTTCTGGGGCCCAAGGCCTTTACTTAGGCAGCCTGGATGGGAGGTGGTGAGGTGGACCATTCCCCCAACAAGTTTCAAGTGTTTTAGTGAGCCTGATCACTTGAATACAATTATGTGAAATTAGATAAGCTGCTCCTAAAAGTATAGTTTTAAAGATACAAGATAGGATGAGGCTTAAACCTGAGCCAGTCCCCCTCAGAAGTACCCCCCAAAAACAAAAAGCCTCTTGCTTTTGAGTTGATTCTGACTCATAATGACCCTATAGGACAGAGGAGAACTGCCCCCTTAGGATTTCCAAGGAACAGCTGGTGGATTCTAACTGCCAACCTTTGAGTTAGCAGTTGAGCTCTTAACCACTATACTACCAGGACTCCACAGAAGTACAAGGCACCCTAATTTTAAAATCCCTTACACATTTCCTCCTTTTGATTAAGGATTTTGATAGAAATTCTTTGATGATTTTATTGACCACTATTGGAAGAAGCCCCCATGTGTCTGTCAGCCTGCCATACTGTGGGGGCTTGTGTGTTGCTGTGATGCTGGAAGCCATGCCACTGGTATTGAAATACCAGCGTGGTCACCCATGGCGGATAGGCTTCAGCTGAGCTTCCAAAAAAATATTCAAGCCTGAGTTTGCAATATTGAAGGATTCTATGGGGAAAATATTAAACGACGCAAGAAGCATCAAAAGAAGATAGAAGGAATACACAGAATCACTATACCGAAAAGAATTGGTCGATGGTCAGCCATTTCAGGAGGTAGCATATGATCAGGAACCAGTGGTACTGAAGGAGGACGTTCAAGCTGCACTGAAGGCATTAGCGAAAAACAAGGCTCCAGAAATTGACAGAATATCAGTTGTTTCAACAAATGGATACAGCATTGGAAGTTCCCACTCATCTATGCCAAGAAATTTGGAAGACAGCTACTTGGCCAACCAACTGGAAGAGGTCCATATTTGTGCTTATTCCAAAGAAAGGTGATCCAAGCTAATGTGGAAATTATCGAACAATATCATTAATATCACACACAAACAAAATTTTGCTGAAGATCATTCAAAAGCGGCTGTAGCAGTATATAGACAGGGAACTGCCAGGAATTCAATTTGGATTCCGAAGAGGACGTGGAACCAGGGGTATCACTGCTGATGTCAGATGGATCCTGGCTGAAAGCAGAGAATACCAGAAAGATGTTTACCTGTGTTTTATTGACTATGCAAAGGCATTTGACTGTGTGGACCGTAACTAATTACGGTTAACATTGTGAAGAATGGGAATTCCACAACACTTAATTGTGCTCATGAGGAACCTGTACATAGATCAAAAGGCAGTCATTCAAACAGAACGAGGGGGTACTGCAAGGTTTAAAGTCAGGAAAGGTGTGCATCAGGATTATATCCGTGCACCATACCTATTCAGTCTGTATGCTGAGCAAATAATTGGAGAAGCTGGATTATATGAAGAACTCAGCATCAGCATTGGAGGAAGACTCATTAACAACTTGTGTTATGCTGATGACACAACCTCGCTTAAAGTGAAGAGAACTCGAAGCACTTACGATGAAGATCAAAGATCATAGCCTTCAGTATGGATTACGTACACCTCAACCTAAGGAAAACAAAAGTCCTCACAACTGAACCAATAAGCACATCATGATAAAAGGAGAAAAGATTGAAGTTGTCAAGGATTTCATTTTACTTGGATCCACAATCAACAGCCATGGAAGCAGCAGTCAAGAAATCAAAAGACGCATCGCATTGGGCAAATCTGCTGCAAAAGACCTCTTTAAAGTGCTGAAAAGCAAAGATGTCACTTCAAAGACTAAGGTGAGCCTGTCCCAAGCCATGGTGTTTTCAGTCGTCTCATATGCGTTTGAAAGCTGGACTATGAAAAAGAAAGACTGAAGAAGAATCGACACCTGTGGTGTTAACAAAGAATGTTGAAAGAATGAACAAATCTGTCTTGTAAGAAGTATAGCCAGAATGTTTCTTAGAAGCAAGGATGGAGAGACTGTGTCTCACTACTTTGGACGTGTTATCAGGAGGCTCCAGTCCCTGAAGAAGGACATCATGCTTGGTAAGGTAGAGGGTCAGGGAAAAGGGGGAAGACTCTCAGTGAGGTGGATTGACACAGTGGCTGCAACAGTGGGCTCAAGCATAATGATTGTGAGGATGGTGCAGGACTGGACAATGTTTCATTTTTGCTCTACATATGGTCTCTCTGAGTCGGAACCGACTTGATGGTACCTAACAACAACAACATCATTGGAAGAAGGCTTTCTTCTGTATGGATCGCAAGCCTGCAATGATTTTGGATGGCGGGTTCTCAAGGCTTTAAAACCCTGGGCGCTACGGATGTGAAAAGGTAGCAGGGCAACATCTGATGTCTTCACCATGCCGTAGCTTTAGTCTCTCGCTTATTTGGTTTCTTTACATGAGAGTTGGTGTAACGCAAGACCACATCGGAGAAATAACCTGGCTTTTAAAGAAGGCCTGCTCGAGTAGTGAGCTTGAGCCCATATGACATGTGAGTAGTCTTATTGTACGTTATTTTCATAGGCATTATGTTGGATTTTTTAAAAAATTGTACTTTAGATGAAGGTTTACAGAACTAACTAGCTTCTCATTAAAGACTTAGTACACGTATTGTTTCGTGACATTGGTTATCAACCCCATGACATGTCAACACTCTCTCCTTCTTGACCTTGAGTTCCCATTACCAAGGGTTTCCTGTCCCCTCCTTCTTTCTAGTCTTTGCCCCTCGGCTGGTGTGCCCCTTTAGTCTCGTTTTGTTTTATGGGCCTGTCTTATCTTTGGCTGAATGGTGAACCTCAGGAGTGACTTCATTATTAAACTCAAAAGGTGTCTGGGGGCCATACTCTCGGGGTTTCTCCAGTCTCAGGCCAGTAAGACTTGTCTTTTTGTGTGAGTTAGAATTTTGTTCTACATTTTTTTCCAGCTCTGTCCAGGATGCTCTGTCAGAGCAGTTGGTGGTGGCAGCCAGGCATCATCTAGTTGTGCTGGACTCAGTCTGGTGGAGGCTGTGGTAGTTGTGGTCCATTAGTCCTTTGGACTAATCTTAACCCTTACGTCTTTGATTATCTTCATTCTCCCTTGCTCCACACAGGGTGAGACCAGTGGCATATCTTAGATGGCTGCTCACAAGCTTTAAGACCGCAGACACTACTCACCAAAGTAGAATGTAGAACATTTTCTTTGTAAACTATGTTAATTATGTTGGATTTTTGAGTTATAATATTTGTAAAGCATTTTATATAACATTCAATTACTCCTGGAATAACAACAATTGTGATAAGTACTAGCAGGCCAGGGAACAAAACGGAGTAAATTTCAGATCTCACTCCCTTGGGTAACCTACTGAGATATCAAGAAAGGGAGGAGTGGGTATAGGGGGCACATAGCCAAGCAGCTTTCTGGCATATCCATTTAATGTATTTTTCCACCTCTCCTGATGGATTTATCCATGCATAACGGGAGGTGTTAGCAATGGCATAGGCTGCTTGCTGTGCCAGTGGAAAATCAAGAACTTTTCTATCATCTCGCACTAGTTTGACTAGGGAATTTAAAGACCTTTGTTGGGTTGCCATTCTGTCAGCAACATCAATAGCTATCTTTTCCATAGGAGCTGATAGGTTACAAACAGCCCTTCCAAGCTCAGGGATACCATAGACTGATAGAAGGGCTTGGAGGAAGACCTGTCTGTCTCCTGACTTTTCCATTATAGGATTTTTATCAAATCCAGTAATTTCTCTACAAGATGGAGAGAGGAGTTTTAAGTCATTTGTTCAATGTATACTTTCATTATAGGAATGGAGGGTTAATGGGTCTCCAGGGGTCCCCACAGTTCATTGGCCATCCATACTCCATCCATCTAAACAAGGGAAAGCCCAAGTAAAAGATTTAACATCACAATTTCTTTCTAGATAGTTTGATCCTCCACATAGGGACATGTACCCATAAGGGGAACGTACCACTCCCATTGTATTTGAAGTAGAGGGAAAAGGAATAATCTGGTTTGCTTTTTTCAAGCCATTTTTCAGTAAGGGAGTCATTACAAATAGGCATGCTTTCTAATTCTGGATTTTTTTAAAGATGGGAGCAGAGCAAGGTCTTTGAATCTTGGTAACTACAAAAATCTAAAGTGGTGTAAAACCTGTTGATGACAAAAGGAATGGGATGTCCATCATCATAAACCACACTGGGATGTGTGAATACATGAGTAAGACAAAAGCAAGGCCCTGAAGGATGAACAGGGAAGTTAGAGGGCTGCTATAACAGATGGCTTTCTGGCAACGACGCTGACATTAACAGTGGCAGAAGGTATGAGGTTATAGGTGAAAATGGGCAACGCTAATGGATCAGAATTCTCATGTAGAGTTTATGGAGAAGGTGACAGATCCAGCATTCACTTAGGTTACCGGCACTCACCGCTGGCTGGGCAAGTTTAACAAGGGCATTTTCCTGCCAAGCCTTAATGGAGATTATGATTATGAGGAGAAGATATTTCGAGAAAAGCTGCATAGTGAAGGAAAACTGCTCAAAAATAATATATAAAAGCAAAAAAAAAATACAAATTACAGCCACCGTGAAATAGGTTCTGTCTTAGTTATCTAGTGCTGCTGTAATAGAAATACCACAAGTGGATAGCTTTAATGAAGACAGATTTATTCCCTCACAGTCTAGTATGCTAGAAGTCAGAATTAAGGGTGCCAGCTCCAGGGGAAAGAAAGCTTTTTCTGTCGGCTCTGGAGGAAGGTCCTTGTCATCAGTCTTCCCCTGGTCCAGGAGCTTCTCAGCACAGGTACCCTGGGTCCAAAGGATGTGTGCTCCCAGCTCTTCTGGCTTGGTGGAAATGAGGTCCCCATGTCTCTCTGCTCACTTCTGTCTTTTATATCTCAAAAGAGATGGATTTAAGACACAACCTAAGCTTGTAGATTGAGTCCTACCTCATTAACATAACTGCTCCTAATTCCACCTCGTTAACATAACAAAAAAAAACCCCAAACCCTTTGCCATTGAGTAGATTCTGTCTCATAGTGACCCTGTTGGACGGAGTAGAACTACCTCATAGGGTTTCCAAGGAGCGGCTGGTGGATTCAAACCGCTAACCTTTTAATTAGCAGTTGTAGCCCTCAACCACTGTGCCACCAGGGCTCCCATTAACATCATAGAGGTAGGATTTACAATACGTAGGAAAATCACATCGAATGACAAGACGGTGGACAATCACACAATACTGGGAATCATGAACTAGCCAAGTTGACACATTTGGGGGGGGGCGGGGACATGGTTCCATCCATAACACATTTCTTCAGTTATTGGCATATATGAGAATACAATACTTGAAAGAAGGAAAAGGGTAAGAAGGATAGTTGCAAAATTAAAAAAACCAAAACCAAACCCACTGCCGTCAAGTCAATTCCAACTCACAGTGACCCTACAAGACAGAGTAGATCTGCTCCGTAAGGTTTCAACTGTGCAGCTGGTGGATTTGAACTGCTGAGCTTTTGATTAGTAGCCGAGCTCTTAACCACTGTGCCACCTAAAGGCAAACAAATATATAAATACTTCAACGAATGCATGTGTCATGGGTGCTCTAAAACACAGGGATGACTGCAATTATTGTCAATCAGTGAGGCCTAACTTACAGCATAGCGCAGTTCCGAGGGCTTTGGTCATTAAGCAGAAGGTATTAATTTCAGTACTCTGCGTTAGCAGGTAATAAGACCTACTTTATATATTGTGGAAACCCTGGTGGCACAGTGGTTAAGTGCTACAGCTGCTAACCAAAAGGTTGGCAGTTCGAATCTGCCAGGAGCTCCTTGGAAACTCTGTGGGGCAGTTCTACTCTGTCATATAGGGTCGCTATGAGTCGGAATTGACTTGACAGCAGTGGGGGTTTTATGTATTGTATCAGTCACTGGAAGGAAACCTCAGACCAGAAAACACAGTCCAAAGATGTCTTCAACTTTGATATTCGTGAGGTCTTGTTCCATGGTCTTGGGAGGTGCTGTCCACCTCAGGTACTGCTTCTGGCCCCTGCGACATTTGGATTTCAGTTTGAGTCTTTCGATTGGTTGGATAGTCAGGGTGGGGGCCGTGTTCGTCTTTTATTGGGAGAGATAAATCTAAGTCTTAATTCCCTTTAATTAAGTGGCACAAGGATTAGTGAAAAGGACCAGATAGGGTCCCTTCTATTGAAGTTGAATAGCATCTTTTAATTGGTGTCTTTTCCAGTAAACATAATCTACGGTTTGGATATTGGGTAAGTTAGACTCTTCTTCCTTTTGGTTATTGAAAACTACTTTAACTTGTGAAAAGTATTCCTTAGAATATTCAATTAAGGATTTACAATATTGGAATAAGTCAGATTGAATTAAATATTGACTCAGGTCATGTTGCTCAATAGGAGAGGGCCATTGGCCGCCCAGCAGTAATTTCATAAGGAGTCATTTTGTGATGAGTAAGATCATCACAATCATGAATGAGGGTATTAATCTTGGGGAGCGGCTGGGAAGCAGTCTTATTTAGCTGTTCTATTTATTTTGTTTGTGGAACCCCTATTGATGGTCCTAAATTTTAATTACAGTGATCTCAGAAGGGAGCAAGAGGGGTTATAGAGGCCTGTTACGAAGGGGTTATTTTTTCCTTCGAGTTCCAGAGGTTAAGAACTCCCTCGTTCTGTAGTATGTATTTAATATATTAAAATATATTAAAATCATGAACTATCCCAAATTTATACCTCGAGTCTGTAAAACCATGTACTGACTGTCCACTGTGTGGCACATTGTAAATAATCAAAAAAAGGTAGCTATAATTATTATTTAAGGAGCCCTGGTGGCTTTTTTTTTTGTTGGTGGCACAGTGGTGAAACCGATGTACTGCTAACTGAAAGGCTGGTGGTTTGAAGCCACCAGCGGTTTTGTGGGAGAAAGATGTGGCAGTCTGCTTCCGTAGAGATTTATAGCCTTGCAAACCCTTTGGGGTCACTATGAGTCAGAATAGAGTCAACAGCATTGGGTTTATTATTATTATTATGTTTTATTTAAACTCTTTTTGTCTCTCAATTTCATCACCTAAGGAAATGGGGATTAAAAGAGTTAATATATGTAAGGCACTTGGAGTAGAATCTGGCATATATAGTGTTACGTCTTAACTGTTATTTTTTGATCCCTGAATATCTACTTTTTTTTCTATGAAGCTTTCCTGATTTTACTAGTTTGAATTAATGACTCATCTATCTGTATTGTTTATATTTCATACCACATTCTTTATGCTGAGTAACTTTTTTTTTTTTTGCCTATGTGTCTCCCCACCAAATGTGATTCGTGGTAGTTGGGACCTACCTTACTCATCTTGGTAGTCTTGGTGCGTGGTCATTGCTTCCCGTCATTAGTCCTCAGTTGCTCTGGGTCTGAAGGATGAGGGAGAAGGATGGTGTGACTGGAGTATGGAGGGGGGTGCATTAGTAGGCGATGAAACGACAAATACGCTAAGATGTAAATAACTGAATGCCAGATGAAGGAATTTGGACTTTATTTTGTATACAGTAGGGGCGCATTTTTGATTACTGACCAGATTAGGTCCACACTTTAGGAAGATAATCCCAAGTGCAGAGTAGATACTAGCAAGAAGAAAAGAGATTGGAGGCAAGAAGAGATAAGAAATTCTGTTCTTACTGCATTATAAAAACCAGGGGCCCGGGTCCTGTAGTGGTTAAGAGTTTGGCTACTAACCAAAAGGTTGGCTGTTTGAAGCCACCAGGCACCCTATGGGGCCGTTCTACTCTGTCTTACAGGGTCGCTATGAGTCGGAATCGCCTTGACAGCTATGGGTTTGGTACAGATTTGTTGCATTATGAGGTTCTTACTTGAGCTGAGCAATCTTCCAGCTTATACCTGAAGGTTAGATCTTACCATCGTGGAATCTCTTATTAAGCCGTATGGGCTTCAGGGCTTCCCTGCTAGCTTTGTTTTGACTTGTCATTAGGAAATGTTACAGTTTTTAGTAAAATAAAAGCTGAAATTGAATGTAAACAAGGCACCACATTTTGTATATATTGCAAAAATATCATTTTCTCCAGAAGCTTTTAAGCTGATATGAGTATCTTAAAGCTGTTGGTTGCTTTTTCCGTTCTAACCGGTATTCAACATTTAATGTGTATTATGTGTGCAAGGAGGCAATGCAGGACAAAGCATTTCTAACTGGGAAAGGAGAGGAGTTCTGTTTTTATTATATTAAGTTCCAGGTGTTCATGTAGCTGAACTGAAGATGTTTTACAAATACAGAGATTTGGAATTGTAAAGAGGTTGAGTGTGTAGGCTAGAGATGGGAAACTATAGAAACGAAAAGGGCAGGTGAAACCTGTGATTTGACGAGTTTGCATCTGATGAGGAATAGTATAAGAGCTGTGCGTAGAAATATAATGAAGTGTTCCGCTCTGTTGGCTTCATTGACTCGGGGTGCTTGACCCTTAGTGTCCGATGCATCAGAGGGGTAAGGAGGATGAAAACTGAGATGTTTGGGTTGAATCAGGAAGGGGGTTGCTGGAGATGGCCAAGTACAGCTAGAATGGAGGGCCGTTAAGTCGATAGGGAAGTGGAACACTAGTTAAAAAATTTCTGTGAAGCATAACAAGTTTGGAAGGATAAATGTATGGTTAAATGAAGGTTTTTCTGGTTATGAAGTGTGTGTGTATATGTGTAGGCAAACCATTCCATAAAGACAAGGCAGTTCAATACAATTAAGTAAAATAACCGAGAGTGTTAGTGAATGATAATATTTTAGAACGGATATAATCAACCTTAAGAAGAATGAAAAAGCTCTGAAATTTAATAAAGTTAAAAATAATTTTCATTGTATTAATTTGACATAAAGCACCATTTTATTAGTTGTCTGTGGAGATGTTAAAATTCTTTGATAGAGTAGCCACATGATTAAAAAATCATCCTGCTAATTCTTGAGTCTTTCACGTATGCTTAGGATTAAAGGTTTTAGAAATACATAAAAATAGATGGTTAAAAGCTGAATTAATTCAAAGTAAATGTACTCAGTATTTTTGCTGAAAACAACAGGCACACTTGCAACACTTGACAAGTAAATTTTAACATGATGTGATGAAATAGAATTTGAAAGCACATTTATCCTAATTGATTTTGAAAGAATCAATTATGGTAAGTTATAGGAGTGTGAATGCTCACGTCGATATTCACAACTGTTCAGGATGTAGGGATGTGTACTTACTGAGACAGCAGTTTATACTCTGAAGTTAAAATTAAAAAAAATAGGTATCTATGGAAAAGAGAAATCTAATATAGTGGAAAGAAATGTCTACTGGAAAATGTTTGAAAAATATTTAAAAGACCAAAAATGATTCTTAAACTATAGGCATGATTGTAAGCTCTATGAATCTAGAAGAGATACTGAATTCATGGTATTCTGAATATATAATGTTAGATAGTACTTACCAAATACTATCTCAACATATGCTTTACGTATATTGAAATTAAATGGGCACTTTCAAGATGTATAATATCAGGTGCTTTATTAGTACAAATTTTAAAATACATACTTTTTCCTATTTGAGATGAACTGCTATCTAGAGACAACGGTCAGACTTTTAAAGTAAGTCTTCAAGGAATGGGTCCCATTCGTGCTTTCACACATTGTAATTTGAATATTGTCACAGCCACCTGTGCGTTCCTAAGCGATAGCTTTTTATTTATGGGCGTGGTTCCTGGTAGATTGAATACGTTGTGTGTCTGGGAGTGGGGAAAGGAAATACGATGGTAGCTTGGAGTTGGAGTAGAAAGACCTACTTTAAACAACCCACTCCATTAGAGATTAGTTTATATTAAAAGTTTTTCTAAATGTAAGGTTTACACTTAAAATTTTCTTAGAGTCATAAAACTTAATACCTAGCTAATATTTCTTTTCTGAGGCATGAGAGTCTGAGTTTTGTGTGCGTGTATGTTATTAGGGGAAAATGAGACAAGATATTTTGAAAGTGAGATCTGAGGGTGTAAAGAGATTTGCAATTCTGCTAAGGAAACGAAGTTTTAGGTAACTTCGTACCAGAGTTATGATCCTTGGAGGCTTCAAACCTCTGCTTCTCTCTAACCCAGTACTGTTTGACCTCTTCATTTTAGTCAGGTTTCTCTGCTTCTTAATGAAAACCAGTCTATCTCTGCCCTTAGGCTCTTTGGAACATGGTCTTCCCATTAGTATGGATGGTATAAACAAAAAAACCCAAACCCATTGCTGTCCAGTTGATTCTGACTCACAGCGACCCTATAGGACAGAATAGAACCGCTCCATAGGATTTCCAAGGAGTGGCTGGTGGATTTGAACTGCCACCCCTTTGGTTAGCAGCCGAGCGCTTAACCACTGTGCCACGAGGGCTCCATGGATAGCATACCACGTTAACTCATGTACCTTCCAACTGAAGGCCTAGAAAGACTTACAAATGTGGACCCCACTATGAGCCCTCCCTCTTCATATTTTGCAACCTAATTATATATTAAATGGTAGAAGAATCACTTTGGGGAGTCACAAACTCCTGTGGACCTGGGTTTTGTGTGAAAAACGAAGGGCTGATTCTCTGATCTACACGATTCTCAGGTATATGCAGAATGTGAATCTTGGATAAGCTCATTGTATCTGTGGGACTGTATATAAAAAAAAAATACATCTGTTAAAATTCTAACACCTTCATGTAACACATTACACACTATTTCATTATACAAAAAAAAGTTAATCTTACCTCCTGACAAAAGATGCAAGGTAGTGAAAAAGATGAGTTTTTAATAACTTGGTAGAAAGATCTTATGCTTTAGAGTCAGAGGCCTAGACTTCTGCCACTTAAAAGAGGTGTAACCGTGCTGCTTACTGCCACGAGGTCAGAGGAGTTACGCAGAAAATGGGAACGTTTGCCTCTGTGTGTAAAATGCCTGGCACATTCTTATGCGATACTCATCAATAAGTGTTATTTCCCTTCCTGTTCTACCAAACCCATTGTTGTCGAGTTAATTCTGATCATGGCGACCCTACAGGACAGGGTAGAACTGCCCCATAGGGTTTCCAAGGAGCAGCTGGAGGAGTCAAACTGCCGACCTTTTGGTTAGCAGCTGAGCTCTTCACCACTGTGTCACCAGGGCTCCTCCTGTTATACAGGACAAGTGAAACGCCTTCTGGGAAACCTGTATTTAAAATGTTGGACCATATATAGTTACGTAGCCGACTAATTTACCAAGTAAGGTGTTAATAAATAGAAAAACATGACAGGACTTGTTCCTGTTATCTAGGACCCACGCACCCACTGCCGTTGAGTCGATTTCGACTCATAGCGACCCTACAGAACAGAGTAGAACTGCCCCACAGAGTTTCTAGGACAGCTTTGTTTTATGTGCAAAACTTCTGTACTAATTATTAGCCATGCCTGGGTTTGAGGAGTTTTTAGTAAATTTTGTATTAAGTTTAATGTGATACTAAAATTTTCATGTTGAAAGATTTTGGAGAGACTGTACATTCTATTGAGAAAGGAATCACCTGTAATCAGGAATAATCTGATTAGTGTGAATCAAGGCTAATTCCACATGAGTTAATAATTCGTGTTTGTTTCCTACTTGAATAGCAACATAAACACTTTTCAGCTGATACCTTTAAGTGGTCAGATACCAGGTGGTGGAGGGGTGCGGGGGGAAGCTCCTATGTAGCATATGATCGGATAATACCATTTCTTTATAAAAATTAACAATTCCAAAAGCTGTTTAAAAAGCTCAACTTTCTTATATGTATGTTTCTGTTAATTTGTAATCTCAGAAATGCCCCCCCTTTTTCTTCCAGTTTCTGTATAAGATTAATACAAAGTGAATGACAGACTACATTACTAGTGGATGTGGTTTATATACTGTAATTTGTGCTCTTTTAGGCATAATGAGTTTGTTCCATGTAGTAATTAAAACGTATTTATTTAGAAAGGAGAGATATGTACATTATAATTCTGAGGACACCTTTATACTAAAAATGCCAATTTTTTTTGGCTTACATTTGAAAATCCCATTTAATACGTGAATAACAAGGACATTCACATTCAAGGCTGAAGTCTCATCTATATTACTGTACATTTCTAATCAGACATTATTTTACGTTTTTGTATTTTAAGCCCCAGCTACAGAAACATTGTATGGGATTATACTGAAGGCATAACCTTATTATGTTTACCTGACTTTTCGATTAATTCTTTACAACTTTGAAACAGTACTGTGATATGAAACAACAGAATGATTTTCTCTGATAAAAACCAGAACCAATCTGAACCTTTCACTGTATTTTTTAAAGAACTCACTTCCAGTGAGCAACAATTCCTTATCATGTAGTTAGATCATGTATGTTATTAAAACCTGAATGTTTTTTCTTAGCGATATCCCAGTCTTTGACTTCGTATGTGTTTTACGACACCTGCAATCTGAATACAACAGAAAGATAAGACCTTCAAGTAGACACGTTTTCCAGTCATACTGCCACTGTGAGTGAAGCTATTCCCTGAGACGAATAGCTCTGCTTGTTTGGAGAAGCCAATGATCAGGTCTTCATATTGCAGTTGAAGCTCTGTTTTCCTTCCAAACGTTCTTTTACTAATTTTTCCAAAGAGAAAAGATGCTCGTCCGCATCTTCTGGCACAAGGCTCCTGACAGAATTTGCAAGTTCGAAAAGATACTCCGTATTTCTTCCACTTGGGCCAGCTGCATTAAAAATTTGCTCAGCAATGTCTTCCAGAGGTGCGGGACCAAGATAGTCAGGATTATCACACGTTCCGATATATAACAACACACTGAATGGTTTCGTTGTGGGGTCTTTCGGATAAAAAGTGACTGTTTCAGTCCTGTAGCCTCCTTTCTCTCTGAAGTCAAGGTACGATTTTACTTCTTCTTCCTTTCCTATTGGCAGTTTGTAAGCAACACCCCATACACACCCCTGCTGGAAAACAAAGCACGTCATTTAGAATTTACAAGGCTAATTAAAATAGGTGACACTGTGTTATGATTTAGGGAGATACCTTGTATGTTTTCAGAAGCCAATGCAGCTTTGCCTCACTTAAAAGTACACTGAAGAGGCACATCCCACATACTAAATAATAAAGAAAAGCATTTTCAATTATTTATTCTGAATATTTTGTGTGTGTGTCATTACACAGCAGGATAGTTGTCTTTACTTACATTTTTTAATTAGGTTTTTTTCTTTTAACTAATAGGACTGCAGCTACAAATGCAGGTTTTCATTTGGTCATTAAAAATACAGTTCTGTAGCTTTAAATGCGTAAACATTTATGGTAGAGGGCAGTGGTATCCAGGCTGCTTCATGCAGCACTCTAGTCACCCTGGAACCTACCTCAGGTGCTGCCTGGAAAAGCTCTGATAGCCCACCCTCCTCAGCTAGAGCTCGGTGTCCCTTCTGTCTTTTGACATATTAGGTAGTTCCCTCATTTGAAGAAAGGGTTCTGTGTTTTAAAAGCTCTGTAATAATCAGCTACCTATAGCAGACTGATTTTATTTTGTTCATTTCTTAATTGTCTAAACTTTCAAATATCCTTTGTAAATTACTTCATCCAGAAAACTAAATGGCAGCCTCTTCTGTGGAGAAAGTCCATGAACAAAGAATCAATAATATACTTTGGCTGCAAAAAACTTAATTGAAATCTTTTTTTTTTTTTCAGTATTAAGAAAATGTGATATAAGCAAGACTTAATGGTATATAATACAGATTTTCTAGTTTCTTGACAAGCTTTAATTATAAACTATTAGGTCCATAGCATCTTCTGGAATGAATTAAATTTCTATAGAAACAAAGTGCGCTTTGTTTATTAACCACTTAATTTAGTAGTTATAGTTACCACTTCAAGCCATTTTTAATGCTTTTTCCAGTGTAAATTATGAAAGCATTTCCTAATTGACACCATTATTCATCTGCTGTTGTCAGCTGCCTGATTTTTATGTGTCAGAGTCTTTCCCAGCGTTAACATCTTTCACCGTGTCAATCTGTATTCCAGTAAAATGGCAGAAAAGAGTTAAGAAACTGACGATTATCTGGTGAATGGGAATATTACCTGGTACTGTAAACCTATTTAAAAAGCACTCCATGTCAGATGCTGCTGATAAAATTACGAAATAGAGAATTCCAAACTGGGATTGCTGTTGAAAACATCAAGAGTCCTGGCAAACGTGAGGCGAGCTTTAAGGGACCCATTAGATTCTTCATACTAATCTGGCTACAGCAGGCTGTCTCCAGGATCATCCGGGCACTGCAAAATGCTTGTGCCGTCTGGTTTTATTTTGTTCTCTATCCTGTGTCCCACATCGGCAGCTTTTCCCACAAACAGATGAAAAGAAACAGTGAATGTTGAGAGGAATTCTAAACGTAGGTAGTTCAAGTTGTCCATGATAACTGTTAATAAAATTTCTCTGATCACTGAGACTGAGAAACATCTCTTAGCATTTTATATATGATTAAAGACTACACAAAAAGAATAATTATACCATACCCCAGGATCTTCAACAAGAGTCACAACTCTTCCAGGCTGTTTTAAAAAAAGTAAAAAAAAAAAAAATTTTCTTTCTGAATGAAAGTTCATTAAGTAATTGAGCATTAGCAACATAATGTTGACATGAAATATTTTAACTACATTTGCTCATACTAAGCACTTCTTCAAAGTGAATTTAAGAGCATGTACCTTATCCAAACTATCATGGCCTTTCTAAAGGTTTCCATCAATTTATATATATTGGGTATATTATGTTCACTTTAACTGGATACAATAAAAAAAATACCAGTAACTTAAGGCTCATCTAAAATGAAAGGCAAAATGAAGCAGCAATTAAAGTCCCCCCCCCCCGCCGCCCCCGAAAAAGATTGCTGCACTATTAGGGAACACAACATCAAACTCCAGGAGGCTTCCTGATAGGGAAGTGGTTCTCAAACTTTAGCTGGATAAAAAGTACCTGGAGGGCTTGATAAACACACATTGCTAGGCTACAGCCCCAGAGTTTGATTCTGTAGGGCTGGAGTTGTTTGATAATTTGCATTTGTAACAAGTTCCCCTATGATATCAACGATACAGGCCTGAGGGGTCACACTTTGAGAACCATTGTTACTAGGGAATACTAAAAAAAAAAAAAACAACAAACCCATTGCCATGGAGTCAATTCTGACTCATAGTGACCCTACAGGACAGGGTAGAACTGCCCCATATGGTTTCCAAGGAGCGCCTGTTGCATTTGAACTGCTGACCTTTTGGTTAGCAGCTGTAGCTCTTAACCACTATGCTACCAGGGTTTCCTAAGGGATCTTAAAACACGAGAGAAATGCTCTAACCGTCCTGTATATGGTAATGGATGGCTCAGGTTAGACCTCTTTCCTTTCTACATTCACAGATGGACTTTACGTTGCCCTATCAAGGGGCCGGAGCCCTGGCGGTGCAGTGGTTAAGAAACCCTATGGGGCAGTTCTACTCTCCTATAGGGTCGCTATCAGTCAGAATCCACCCGATGGCAACGGGTATCGAGGGGTTAATGTTAGAACTAGCCTGTTCAGACTTCCTCCTATGTGGTCAGTCAGACCACCTGGTGTTCTAGGCTGTTTATTTTTCTACTTTGGTTTTAACGCAGGTCTGTTAACAGTTATTATTTAGGTATTAGTTATTTAGATGTTCTCATTTATTGAAGAAAAAACCATTGTATGAAAAGAATCTTGGACTTTGTATCACGCAGCTTGACACTGGAATGAGATATTATCAAGCCAAAACAAACTTTTGTTTTCTTCTTTCAAAGGCTGAAAAAATAACCTTTGCTTATAAATTGAAAATCTTAGAAGAAAATTGAGACTTGGCATATTCTATAATTTAAGCCACAAAAGGGATTAAAACTGATGGCTGCAAGCTTGTCTTTATACAATCCTTACCTGGTGCCAGCGGCTGTAAGTCTGCTGACTTTGTGGTGTTACAAGTGAGAACGCTGAGGTGTAAGCCACACTTGTAGTGCTTTTATGCCAGTGCTCTGGTCCATAGTGAGTGCAGCTCATTCAGATACGTGTGTCACCTTTGCTGCTGTTCCCTTCTAGTTTTTGTCCAAGCAAGGAACACACGGGATATTGGATTATGATTTCTCATTTAACTGCCCCATAGAGTTTTCAAGGAGTGCCTGGTGGATTCGAACTGCCGACCTTTTAGTTAGCAGCCGTGGCACTTAACCAGTGCACCACCAGGGTTTCCTTTCCTATATTAGAATCAGAAACTTAAGTAGTTGTGTAATGGCCTGAGATTGATGCGCTAGAAATACTCCTGTGTTGTTGGACGTTTACATTTCTGACTTTTCTATTTAACGCTACAGAAAGGATGTATAGTATATGGTGCGGATCATGTTATCCACAGGTATTATCAGAAAAATAACATTTTTCTGGTACTCTAAATCTATTTAAAAGAATGGTATTGATAAATTAGGCAATATGAGAGAATTCCAATAGAGAATTATGGAGGTACTGCCATTTTTACTTTCAGTTTCGAAGTCAGTTGTTGAGTGCTGTTGATTCCAACTCATAGTGACCCTGTATGACAGAGTAGAATTGCCCCATAGAGTTTCCTAGGCTGAAATCTTTTGGGGAACAGATCTCCAGGTTTTTTCTCCCTTGGAGAGGCTGGTGGGTTTGAACCATGGACCTTAAGGTTGGCAACCAAGCACTTAACCGTTGTACTACCAGGGCTCCTTTCAAAGTCAATTAACCAAATAAGCCAAACCCGCTGCCGTCCGTTGGATTCCGACTTATAGTGACCCTTTCAGGGGCTTCCCTGCATGCTCCCAGTTTGGCTTCCTTTCAGTGGCCCCAGAATAATTTTCAGGTACAAAAACGGGGCCACTCGCTCCTGAGTTTAAAATTCTTCAAGGTTGTGATACGCTACAGGACAAAATAAAAATTCCTTAGCATGAGTTTACTATGGGATCTTATTTCTTACCATTTTCCCTCTCAAGCTGTACTGAATTATTTATAACTCTTACCAACCCTCCTATTTTTAATATGCCGGTGCCTACCGGGGACTGCCCTGCCCCCTGTATCACTGGGATGTTCTCTAGCCACTCCCTCCACAAAGCCTTGGCTGACTTCCCAGGTGGGCTTGTGGGTTCCTTTGCCCAAGTTCTCTTCTCTTCTTCTTTTTTTTTCACTTCCCTTGTAGCACTTCCCACATACTGCTGTCTGCTTAGGCGTCTCCCACCTGCATAAGTGCTCCGTAGTAAATGCTGCTGAAAGGAGGAGGAGGGGTCAGGAAGCCCTGGACTTACAGGTGGTAGCAGTTGAAACAGAAAAAGATTGCATGTAGGGAGTCATTTTAAGGGAAAACACAACAGGTTCCTGTGACTGCTTAGGGATGATAAAGAAATGGAACAATGCTGGCACTGCTGATGAATGTACTTGGAAATATTTTCTAAAATACCTGCTCTTTGACCCTAAAAAATATGTTATTGAAAAATAATGTAAGACTGTAAATACATTAAATGCTTTTTTTTTTGGCATTGAAACTTAAAAAGACATTCAAGCTGAATGGGATTAGAGGATGTTTTGAAATGGTTGAGTCATGATGGGCGTTTTCATGGGGTGATGAGTAATGTCTCTGATCTAGAGCTAGAAAAGCTAGAAATTTAATAAATGTTCATGATCATCTCCAGTACTAAACTGGTTCCTCTTTCTGAAACTGTAATATATTCTGATCCTTGAAAAATCTTTCACGTTAAAAAAAAATCCTAATTTCTGTGAGAAACTGCCAGTGAAATATAAAAGAGATGCTTAATTAAGCTTAAAAACTCCCAGTGCCGTCGAGTCGGTTCTGACTCATAGCGACCCTATAGGATTTAGAGTAGAACTTCCCCATAGAGTTTCCAAGGAGCGCCGGGCGGATTCGAACTGCCAACCCTTTGCTTAGCAGATTACGCCACCAGGGTTTCCTAATTAAGTTTAGGAAGAAATTAAAGCTTAACGAAGCTAAAAAAAAAAAAAAAAAGCACAATTTAATAAAGCACGCAGGTTCAGTGTATTTCCCACAAATGTCACACAGCACTGTGGGACAGGAGCCAGACACTTGTTAATAGTATCTCATTTCCTATGTCAGTGACGAGGCATTTGTGGTGACTCACTGACTAGGAGCATATTTTTCTATTAAAACAGTCTGATGTCGCATATACATCAGTTTTCTAATTTGCTGAGTATTTCTACAACTTTTTGTGTTCTTTGTCAGACAGTTAACATTTATATAAGGCTGGCAACTCATAATAATGAAAAATGTAAAATGAAACTATGTTCTTTCCATTTTTTTTTTTTAAAGAACGGTATATTTAGAAAATGTTTGGTACTTCAATTTTCCTTTAATTTGCTATGATAAGATTAAATAAAAGTAGATGTAAAACTATCAGCCATTACAGTTTCTTCCTCTAACTTTCCTTTGCTGTATTTTAGTAAATTTAAGTAAAAATTTATAGTTCTCTTCTCCTTTTAAGGAGCCCTGGTAGTGCACTGGTTAAGAGTTACGGCTGCTAACCAAAAGGCTGGCAGTCAGATCTACTAGCTGCTCCTTAGAAACCCGATGGGGCAGTTATACTCTGTCCTATGGGGTTGCTGTGAGTCAGAATTGACTCAACAACAGTGAGGTTTTTTTTTTTTTTTCTTCTTTTAAAGTATCAGGCACTGTTGTATGACTTCACAATTTCTTGTCCTCAGTGGGTTCTGACAGTGAACATATCTTGGCATGCTAGGTAACCAACACATCATACATTTTGGTTGAGACTAGAGTAGTAAAAATAGCCACATAAGTATTTAACAGTTATTAAAACTGGAGCCTGGGCAAAGGCTTTTCCCTTCATAATGGCAATTTTATGCGTCCATTTCAGAACTGTTTGCTCTGAATCACTCCACCTTTTTTCAAGTCATTCTGTCCAGTCTCTCAGTAGGGCAGTATAAAACCAAACCAAAACCATTGCCATCGAGTCAATTCTGACTCATAGCGACACTACAGGACAGAGTAGAACTGCCCCATAGGGTTTCCAAGGAGTGGCTGGTGGATTGGAACTGCAGACCCTTTGGTTAGCTGAGCTCTTAACCAGTGTGCCACCAAGGCTATAGGCCAGTATAGTCTACCTTAATGCCAACATCTTAACTGACCAACTCTAGTTAAGAATGGCTTTTTAACTCAGGTTCTTTTCATGATTTTAATCCTATGCCCCTTTTACGAGCAGGTGCAAACTGCTCTGGAGCCTTCATCCCTTCCCCTTTCTGTGATTGCAGGCGTTTCTTCGGAAGTAACACCTGACCCCATAGGACAGAGTAGAACTGTCCCATAGGGTTTCCATGGAGTGGCTAGTGGATTCGAACTGCTGACCTTTTGGTTAGCAGCCATAGCTCACGGTAGCACTTAACCACTGTGCCACTAGGGCTCCCATCTTGTCCTACATCTGATTTTTAGCATTTTATATTTTGTGATTTTGGATTAATATTCATTTTATAAACACAGTAATAAAGCCCATATAAGTCTTCACAGAGTATTTCAGAGAACATATAAGCAGTCAAAACTTTTGTTAACTCTTAACTGGCTTAATAACTTGTTTAGTGCTTGTGTTCTACCTCATATTTCCTCGTGTAGTGCCTGGGGTCTTAAAAGCTTGCAAGCAGCCATCCAAAAAAAAAAAAACCCCATTGCTTTCGAGTCAATTCCGACTCATAGCGACCCTACAGGACAGAGTAGAACTACCCCCTAGGGTTTCTAAGGAGCAGCTCGTGGATTCGAACTGCTAACCTTTTGGTTAGCAGACAAACTTAACTACGCCACCAACACACAATTGTTCTCTATCTGGTTTGAGCAACAGAGGAAGGAGAGCCAGGAATAAGAGAAGGATATGGAATGTATGGCTAATGGCCTCTATGGACAACTGCCTCCTTTGCCATGAGACCAGAAGAACTGGATGGTGCCTGGCTACTATTATTGAACATTTTGATCAAATATCCTATAGAAGAATCCTGATCAAAAGGGGGTAAGGGGGGAAATGCATAAAAGAATTTCAAATTCTCAGGGACTCCAGCCTTCCTGGGGCCATGAAGGTTGCATGAACTCCTAAAACTGCTGACCTAAGATAAACTTTAAACCAAAAATATTCCCTGAGATCTTAAAACCAAACAACAGCGTTGCCTTAAAAAAAAAAAACAAAAAACCCAGTGCCATCAAGTTGATTCCAACTCATAGCGACCCTATAGAACAGAGTAGAACTGCCCCATAGAGTTTCCAAGGAGCACCTGGCGGATTCGAACTGCCAACCACTTGGTTAGCAGCCGTAGCCCTTAACCACTACGCCAACAGGGTAGCCTAACTAGTCAAAAAATATCTGCTTTCAGCATTATGCTCTTTTAAAAACTATACGGGATCAAATTGACAATAGCAACTTGAAAGATTAGATAGGAACCTTAGGGGGGCAGTGACTTTATGTTAATGGCAGAGGAACAACTCAGAACAGGAGGGTGAGAGAGAACAGCTGCACAACTCAAAGAACACAATCAATGTCACTGAATCGAACATGTAGACACTGTTTACCCGGTGTATGTTTTTCTGTGTATATTCTCAACGACAACAAAATACTATTTAAAAAAAAAAACCTAACTCTTCCAAAGGTTTGAATGTTAACTAAAACAAGTGTCCGAGTTACTCAATTATTTAAGCAAAACTTAGTTTTCTTCAGGAATTGAAGTTAGTTTTTCAGCCAATACAAGGCTGATTAGCATAAGCAGTGAGCTGCTGCTAATTCTGTGTATACATGAATTGAAATGAATGTCTTGGGTGACTGGCTGAAAACCAGATCAGATATCTTAAATTTCGCATTCGTAATTTAGGACAAACATGGAGAAAATTACCTTAAAATAATACGGAGTATATGGGTTTGGAACTGTGTTCACTCGTGTCACAAACTGGGACCTTCTTTTATCTTTACTAGTACCTCGCAACCTAAGTAATCAAAATAAGCGCCTTAGTAACTTGGAGATAATTCTGGAAACTAGTTCTCCCGTGACCTTAGGTGTCATAAAGTAAAGCCTTTGGAGAGTTTTAAAGAAATCCCAGAAATAACACGCACGTCTGAACTCAAACCAACCAAAGTGCCAGACTGCAGAAACGCCAACAAATTTAAGGACTAAAAAGCTGAATTTACAAATTGATTTTTGTATTTCAGCTCCGTGGCGACACGAAGATAAATCTCTCCATTCGCTTTATTTTTTTCTTTTGGGGGGGGTGCGGAAGTTGCCAAGAAGTGGGTCCCCCTCCCAGCACGTCAGGCCCCTGTGAGCTGGCGAGCCTGCGGCTTGGTTTGGGGGAGAAGCGAAGGGCAGGTGGGCGAGGGGGGCGCACAGGTGTTACAGCTTCCCGGGACACCAGCACCCCCACGTGCTCGGGCCCCAGGACGCGCTGGGGTGGGGTCCCCTCGCTGGGCCCGGAGTCGGGGAGAGCATGGGGGGCTGGCTGGCGCCTCACCTTGCCGGGGACCCCGCGGTGGTCCGTGCTGCCCTGCCAGAAGCGTCTGCTGTAGCCTGTGATGTACCCGACCAGTTTGTCCTGATAGGGGAAGTCCACCTTCCATATCAGGGACCCGTAACCAAACACCCACATCCTCGGCGGTGGTCCCAGCCGCGTCCGCCTGGACTGCAGTCTCCCCGACCCAAGAAACCAGCTGTGCGGGCGCAGGCGCAGTGGCTGGTTGCTGCTGGGCGCAAAGAACGCTGGGACTTGTAGTACGAGGACCGTGTTTCCGACGTTGTCTCAGTCAACATTACTATTATTTTGTATCCTTGCTTCAGGGTCAAGAAGCATTGACTTTATTCTGTGTATTAAGCAACGGATTCATCCGCAGTCTCCGTTAAGTCACCGGAGCCGTCAGCGGTTCGCGTGGGCAGGAGACTACAATGCCCACAATCCTTTTCGGAGAGTCCGGGCTCCGGCGTTGGAGCCGTGCTTTTTCCTGACGGGGAGGGGAGGGAGGAGGCAAAGGCTGGGGCGCGGCTGTGCCGCCCAGATAGGGAGGAGCGGCCGGCGGGCGGGCCGGCGGGCAAGCAGCTGGCGCCCGGAAGAGCGTGGTGTTGGCGTGGGGAGTCAGGTTTTCTGCCCTTGGAAGATCCAGGAGCCAGAGGAGTGCAATATGTTTGCTCACAACTATTTTTTTCTCTTCTGTGTTTTTGCTTTTGAAATAAAAGCTGAACGCTGGCAAGAGGAGACTTCACGCCTGTGAATGAGTTTACTGTGATTTCAGTGGGAAGTGTTTCTGTATTTTAAAATTTTCGTGCGAAACGACCTTATTTGTATTTAGTATTCTCAGCTGCTCATTCAGAAAAGCTCAGGCAAGATTCTTAATTTGGGCTCGTGGACAGGCTTTGGAAGTAAGCTAAAATTGCATACAAAGTTTGAGGTGTATGTGCTTTTTTTTTTTTTTGAGGAGAAATAATAGCCTTCATGAGTTTCTTCAAGGGGTCAAGGGTCCTAAAACATGTTAAAGTCGGCTGGTTGGGAAGCCCCCTTGGACCGCCATGTCTGTGCTTGCGTATGTCCGCCTTACCAAATCGTTGTTCATTCTCGAGGCTTTCTAATATTTCACGGCCTTTGGCTTTATAAGGCTGCTACAACCTCCAGGCTCAGAGAGTTTTTCTTGCTCTTGAAATCAGCCGGGAACTTTGCTACAAAGAAACTTAGTTTAAGAATAAACAGGTTTTGTTCATACTTTCCCCAGGTTTTAGTTTCACATACTCTCACATGCCTGATAGTTAGTAGGCACCCCCACCAACCTTTCATTTTGAAAAATCTGAAACATACAGAAGAGTTAGAAAAAAAGGCAATAGTGAACACTCATACACCCTTCCACCTAGATCCAGTAATTAACATTTCTGCTGCCGTGGCTTTCCTTTTCTCTCTGCATATGTTTTTTTCTAAAACACTCTTAAGTTGGTATACAGGCTTCCCCCTGGGTTGCCAATGGAAGATGTTAGTAACCCGGGGACTGCTTATATATTGTGGTATTTCACCTACATACTTCTGTGTGCATCTTCTAAGAATAAGGACGTTCTGCTAGTAAGCACAATATCATTAATACATTATTGTTCACTAAGAAAGTGAACAATAAGCCTACCATCAAATACGTATTCCATATTTGTTTCCTTAATCTCGAAATCGTTTTTGTAGCTGCTACCTTTTCACCAATCCAGGATAAAACTGAGGTTTATATATTGTATTTGGTTGTTTGACTTTGTTCTCGCTCTCTTTTTATTGTGGTAAGTGTATAGGTAACAGAACACTTGCCATTTCTCCGGTCTTACACGTGTCTGCTCTATTTTAATCTAAAACAGGAAGGTTTTTTATAAAAGAAGTTCTTAATAAACAGTTCACTCTGTTATCTAGTCCACATTAGGAGCTGAAGAAAATAACCCTCTTGTAGTACATTTCTTCTGCTTGCCTTAAGAAGCTCAGATATTACCCATTTCTGATACTTTTCTTGGGTTATTGCTTATTAATCTGCATACATTAACATCATCCGTAACAGGAATGCTACCTGTTTTTACCTGAATGCTGTTTTTAATGTCTTTGGAGTTTGTGTGCGCGTGTGCGCGCGCGCGTGTGCCTTGTCCACTTTTTACTACATGGAAAAAAATTTTCTTGTATTAGATGAATGTGCTCATAAATTGCTCTAAAGTATGTGTGATTTGCCCTCTCTATGAAGCTTGAATATAATAGCCTTGCTTAGAAGTTAGCATGGCTCAAAAGGTATAGCTTAGCTTTTAAGAACCTCCACAGATTGGCCTTCAGCCACCTCTCCAGCCTCATTTCCTTGTCCTTCTTTGTTTACCTAATCCTCTTGCCAACGTGAACTAATCTTTCCCTTACTCTCCTGTACCCTTTCTTGTTCATCTTCACATTTGTGGTTATGCTCTTCCTTCTGCCTAGGACTGCCCTTCTGCCCATGGAAATGGGCCCTCCCTTCTTTGACTATGCATGGCTCTTTATTAGTACCTGGTTCATGGCACTTTCTTGAGTCTTGAGAGACTCCATGTCTGTGTCTTGTTTGTGTACTCCAAGTTGTTGGTCATCTAGTTGGTGCTCAGTAAATAACTACTAATGGAATAATTGGAGCCCTGATGGTACAGTGGTTAACAGCTCAGCTGCTGACCAAAAGATGAGAAGTCCGAATCCACCAGCTGCTCCCTGGAAACCCTATGGGCCAGTTCTGCTCTGTCCTGTAGGGCTGCTGTGAATCCAAATCGACTTGATGGCAATTTTTTTTTTTTTGGTGGATAGGGTTAAATTTACTACAGAAGATGTTGTGTGCTTTATTTCCACAAAATCTTTTTCTAGATGAATTATTCAGAATGTAGCTGTTTCAGTATTTTTTGAACCACCTTCTATGATAGAAAAACTAAGAGCAGGTGGGGTGGGCATGTTACTTATAAGGACTCCAAACCCACCAAACCAAACCCACTGCATCCCGTGAATTCTGACTTAAATAGTGACCTGTAGGACAGAGTAGAACTGCCCCATAGGACTTCCAAGGCTGTGAATCTTTACAGAAGCAGACTGCCATATCTTCCTCCTATGGAGTGGCTGGTGAGTGCCAACTGCTGACTTTCTGGCTTCCAGCCAAGCACTTTAACCACCGTACCACTAAGGCTCCTTAAGTAGGACTGCCACTTAGGAAATAACCAACCCTCTGAGAATCCTGAATCTCAGCCTTGCCTGCCTCATAGTGTGACTGACAAGAAACTGTGTCTGAGAAGTCATAAACCAAGAGTTAGACTGGATGTTGACTCCAAGAGAACTTGAAATAAGCTTTGAAGCAATAGGAGGAGCAGGAGGAAGGTGATAATGCTGTGAAGAACTTTCCGGGCTGGTGTAGGAAAGCTTTATGGTGCTCTTTGTTGGTTTCAGTGTCTTCAGTCAGTCAAACTATTTCCCAGGGATGAAAAGCGGAAAGCCTGAGTGGCTAACCTTTTCTGCACACGAAAACCAGAATTATTACTTATCTTTGTTCCTGTACATAAGTCTTTCGCTCTTTTTTCTAGCCTTTTTGGACTTAGCTGTTTCCTGTTTGTTATCGTTAGTAGTTGTCCTTGAGTCTATTCTGATTCATGGCGACCACGTGTATGCAGAGTAGAACTGTGTTGCATAGGATTTTCAAGGCTGTGTGAACTTTTGGAAACATTGCCAGGCGTATCTTGCCAGGAGCCTCTGCGTGGGTTTGGATTGACAACCTTTTGGTTAGTAGTCAAGTGCTTAACCCTTTGCACCACCAAGGAACTCCTCTGTTTTCTATAAACCAAAAAACCCAAACCCGTTGGTTTTGAGTCCATTCCAACTGACAGCGACCTTATAGTACAGAGTAGAACTGCCCCATAGGGTTTCCAAGGAACAGCTGGTAGATTCGAACTGGCGATAGAGAGCTATAAACAAATTCTCGAGACTAAGCATTGTTGGCAGTTAAATGGCCATCTCTGCACACTGGAGCATGCACATGGATTAATTAAAGGAGTTTAGCTCTCCTTTTAGCAGAGCTCTGGTGAGGGCATTGTGGTGGCGAAGGAAGAGAAGAAACCTGCAGGGAGGAGCTCATCAGCATTTCCAGAGGAGGAAAGAAAGAAGAACGCTTAAAACTCCCTTGGTATCTTTAATTTGAAAATTTCAAGGAATCCTGGTTCTCCAGAGAGAGAGGGACAGAGACTTCCTGGCTGAGGTGGTCGCAGGAGCTGTGGCTTGGCAGGCCGCCTTCTGCACTGTGGGCTCCCGCTTGGCAGTCACGGGAGAGATGTTGGAGAGGCCCAGGGTCAGCTGCTGCTCTCCAGGAGTGCAATGCTGTCTTACCGACTGTATCTTTTCTTTTAGACTGATCAGAAGAATGGATTTTAGAGAGGCTTACTCTGACACATGCTCCGCTGTTGGACTTGCCGCCAGGGAAGGAAACGCCAAAGTCTTGAGGAAACTGCTCAAAAAGGGACGGAGTGTTGACGTTGCTGATAACAGGGGATGGATGCCCATCCATGAAGCAGCTTATCACAACTCCGTGGAGTGCTTGCAGATGTTAATTCATGCAGGTAAAGTGAATACAAGGCGTGGGAGGCTCGGCCTACAAATCGGATTAGTAAAACATTAAAAAAAAATGGCAACATGACTTACTAACAGTAGCGTTTTCTTCCTTTTCAATAATTGTCAAACAATTGCCTGCCTTTGTTTACTGAGGATGGTAAGACTGCCTACCTTGGGTTACCTCAGTATGGTGTGCAGGTGGGTATCTGTAAGCGAGGTGGAAGTGCTTCTGCCTGCCCTAGTTTTACTGCCTGAGCTAGGTGATGTGGCAAAATAACCTGCTGTTTCAATTTCAACATTTGATAGTCACTGGTCGTGTTTACTCTTTTCTTCCTTTCCCAAACAAAAGGAGCAGTATTGCTGAAATCAAGGATGTGTCTTGTTTGAAGTAGTCATTTTTTTTTTCTTTTTTTTAAATTTGGGAATCTTTCCAAAATTTTTTTTTTTTTTTTAAATTACCTGGACTTTGTATTGGTAGTACATACCCTTTCCATATCTTTCAGAAGTTAATAAAATAATTAGGAAAAAATATTTATTGCCTTGGTTAACAGATTGAGAGAGAGAGTGTAGTACGGGCTTTGGGGTCAGATGAGATCTGGGTTCGAATCCTAGTTCCTCTCCTTACTGGTGAGTAACCTTTGGCAAGTTTCTTTTTTGTAAAATTGGGTTGATAATACCAATGTCACATGGTGGCTATAAAGTTAAAAGAGCATGCTTTAACCTTTTTGGATGATTTTAGTTCAAGAACACTGACCAGTCCTGAATGGTAGCTGACTACTTTGTACAAGGTCCAGCTAGCATCGAGGTACATGAGAGGAGGTATTTTAAAATGATGGTGAAGTACAAATGTTTTCTAGCCTTGGAGAGTGAAGTGAGGTCTCTTCTGCTTAATGAGAATAGCATTCTTGTTCCAATATCAGTTAACTTGGTATTAAGGGTGAGTCTTAAAGGTTTTCAAAACAAGGTTTGAGGTTCGAGTCCACCCAGAGGCACCTAGGAAGAAAGGCCTGGCTATCTACTTCCCCCCCAAAACCTAGCCATTGACAGCCCTCTGGAGCAGGATTCTACTCCGAAACACACGAGGTCGCTGTGAGTCCGAGTCGACTTGATGGCAGGTGGTTGTTATCAACATTTTAACTTTGTATACTTCTCGAACCAGCAGTTTCACTTCTGAGACACTGTCCTGTAGAAATGCTCATCCACTGCCCAGAGACGTATGAGGATGGTCACTGAGACGCTGCTTAGACTTGTAAAACTTCAACGTATGAAATGTCCATCAAGGGAAGGATGGTTCAGTAAATTACATTCCATGTATACTATGCGATATCGCGCAACAGTGCTTTTACTCAGAATGAGACGGGGAGGCGTTGCAGAGTTCTGAGCAGGAGAGATGATCTGACTTAGATATTTTTTAGAAATCTCTTTAATATATTGAAATTACACTGTGGTGCCTCTGGGTGGACTCGAACCTCAAACTTTGTTTTAGCAGCTGGGTGCTTAATGATTTACATTACACACCCCACCCCAACCCATTACACAGGTACTCCTGAAATTTTGATCCAAAACCAAACGAAACCTCTTGCCGTGAATCGATTCCAGCTCATTCCTAGCAACCCTATGGGACAGAGTAGGGCTGCCCGTAGGGTTTCCAAGGAAGCAGACTGCCACATCTTTCTTTTGTGGAACAGCTGGTGGGTTTGAACCACTGACCTTTCCGTTAGCAGCTGAGCGCTTAACCATTGTGCCACCTGTTATCCTACACTTAAACTATGCAAGCATTTTACCGTATTTCTTTGTAACATCTTTCTCTATTTTTTTTTAACACAGTTCAAAATTTAGTGACAGAATTCTATTTTTGAGATATTTTGCTAATGAGGATTTTCCCATTTTGCACGGTAGTCCCTACAAAACTTTTAAATCTTACTGCTTCCAACAGATTTGAGAGACTATTCCTGTAATTCATTACTGTCCAAGGTTTTAAAAATTACTCATTTCATTTTAAATCCTACTTAAAGTTGAATTATGGTGTTCGTTGGAAATTTTTTAAGTCCATGACCCTAGTGGCCTTAAACCCCTTGAAAATTAAAGATTGGATATTAGCATTACTAATTGAACAAATGGCACTTTGGGAAAATAATATGAAAATCCCATTCAGTTAATTAAGTTGTTAATTTACATAGCTTAGAGACCTCTTAGAATTAAGGATTATAGAGTAGAGGTACTTAGTAAATGACAATGAACTACAACTGTTTTAGAAGTGTTTTGAAATGGACTACAGTTAATCCTCTGTCAATTTCCAGATTTTTTTCTTTGCTTGTTACAAAACCGTACTTAATCATAATGCTTAGCCATTGAGTCTGCGTTGGTTTTCTATTTTATAAAGTTGCAGAATTACTATAGAGAGTTCTCCTTTTACCCCTCACCCTGTTACCTCTCCCGTTAACATATTCTATTTTTATGCTACATTTGGAGCCCTGGTGGTGCAGTGGTTAAGAGCTTGGTTGCTAACCAGAAAGGTGAGCAGTTGAAATCCACCAGCTGCTGTTTGGAAACTATGGGGCAGTTCTACTCTGTCCTGTAGGATTACTGTGAGTTGGAATCGACTGGATGGCAGTGGGTTTTATGGCACATTTGTCACAACTAAGGAACCCGTGTTGCTACATTGCTATTTATTAGACTCCACACTTTATTCATATTTCTCTAGATTTTCCCTAATATCCTTTTTCTGTTTTATTTTCTGTATTCAAGAGGTGGGAATTAAACTCCACCTCTGTGAGCAGGAGAGTAACTACATAGATTACTTGGATTTTGTCTGTGTGGAGTCCCTGGGGAATGCGAACGTTTAACGTGCTCTGCCGCTAACCAAACAGTTGGAGGTTTGAGCCACCCATATATACCTCAGAAGAGAGGCCTGGAGATCCACTTCCAAAAAACCTGCCATGTAAAACCCTGTGGAGCACAGTTCTACTCTGACACACATGTGGCCGCCATGAGTCAGAATCGACTCGATGGCAACTGGGTTTTTCTTCTTTGTGGGAAATGTTTTTTCTCTTCCATTTATTTGTTTATTCAGTCATATATATCCATTGATTTGTGGATATTACTTTATGCTTTAGGTTATAGTCCAGTACTACATTGTTTATTTTATTGTCAAATTATTCTAACTTTAGCCATTGGTTACCCCTTCAGGTTGCTTCCAGCGTCCCTTTGACATGCCCCTACTGTTTTGTTTTGTTTTGTTTTTTTTATTAACTTTTATTGAGCTTCAAGTGAACGTTTACAAATCAAGTCAGACTGTCACATATAAGTTTATATACACCTTACTCCATACTCCCACTTGGTCTCCCCCTGATGAGTCGGCCCTTCCAGTCTCTCCTTTCGTGACAATTTTGCCAGCTTCCAACTCTCTCTATCCTCCCATCCCCCCTCCAGACAGGAGATGCCAACACACTGTCAAGTGTCCACGTGATATCATTAGCTCACTCTTCATCAGCATCTCTCTCCTATCCACCATCCAGTCCCTTTCATGTCTGATGAGTTGTCTTTAGGGATGGTTCCTGTCCTGGGCCAACAGAAGGTTTGGGGACCATGACCGCCGGGATTCCCCTAGTCTCAGTCAGACTATTAAGTATGGTCTTTTTATGCGAATTTGGGGTCTGCATCCCACTGATCTCCTGCTCCCTCAGGAGTTCTCTGTTGTGCTCCCTGTCAGGGCAGTCATCGATTGTGGCCGGGCACCAACTAGTTCTTCTGGTCTCAGGATGATGTAGGTCTCTGGTTCATGTGGCCCTTTCTGTCTCTTGGGCTCTTAGTTGTCGTGTGACCTTGGTGTTCTTCATTCTCCTTTGATCCAGGTGGGTTGAGACTGATTGATGCATCTTAGATGGCCGCTTGTTAGCATTTAAGACCCCAGACGCCACATTTCAGAGTGGGATGCAGAATGTTTTCATAATAGAATTATTTTGCCAATTGACTTAGAAGTCCCCTTAAACCATGGTCCCCAAACCCCCGACCTTGCTCCGCTGAACTTTGAAGCATTCATTTTATCCCGGAAACTTCTTTGCTTTTGGTCCAGTCCAGTTGAGCTGACCTTCCATGTATTGAGTATTGTCCTTCCCTTCACCCAAAGCAGTTCTTATCTACTAATTAATCAGTAAAAAACCCTCTCCCACCCTCCCTCCCCCCAACCTCGTAACCACAGAAGTATGTGTTCTTCTCAGTTTATACGATTTCTCAAGATCTTACAATAGTGGTTTTATACAATATTTGTCCTTTTGCCTCTGGCTAATTTCACTCAGCATAATGCCTTCCAGGTTCCTCCATGTTATGAAATGTTTCACAGATTCGTCACTGTTCTTTATCGATGCGTAGTATTCCATTGTGTGAATATACCACAATTTATTTACCCATTCATCCGTTGATGGACACCTTGGTTGCTTCCAGCTTTTTGCTATTGTAAACAGCTGCAATAAACATGGGTGTGCATATACCTGTTTGTGTGAAGGCTCTTATTTCTCTAGGGTATATTTCAAGGAGTGGGATTTCTGGGTTGTATGGTAGTTCCATTTCTAACTGTTTAAGATATCGCCAGATAGATTTTACTGTTTTGTTTTTTGAACAATTTTTACTTTCTGGTCCTACAAGACGCTCCAGGTTTATCTTGTATATTTCCTGCCCAACCCTAGAATCAGCCATTCTCCAAGGAACTCTGGTTTCTTTCTTTCTTTTTTATTGGAGAACGATATTCAAAACCAAGATACAGTCACCGGCTGTGCTCATTGCTACTGGAGTGTCAACGTTTCTAAGCCCTTTCATCAGACAGAGATGGGAAGTATGTATGTATAGTAAGCCATGTATTACACTCATCCATGTATGTATACATACCACTAGTTGCCATTGAGTCGATTCTGACCCATGGTAACCGTATGTGGGTCAAAGTAGAACTGTGCTCGATAGGGTGTCTTCCGAGACACCTGTGGGTGGACTCTGACCTCCAACCTTTCAGTTAGCAGCCGAGCACTTTACCATTTGCACCATCCAGGGACTCCTGTTATATACGCGTTGTTGTTTTTTGTTAGGTGCAGTGGAGTTCAACAGAATGAAACGTTGCCCAGTCCTGTGCCATCCTTACGGTGTTTGAGACCATTGTCACAGCCCCTGGTTATGGCACCTGTAATTATTTCCATATCTGTACCTCTTTGTCTGTGGTGTCTGGACTCTAACCCAGTACCACGTGCTTCATTTTAGCCTTATTCCTTTGCAACCTCCCTCTCCAACAGTGAGAAACCTGGCTCCCACCGTCCGTCTACCATCCATTTTCTCATTTGTTGAATCCTGTATACAGCATGTATAGTGGTTTCAGAATTGTTAATCAGCCCTCTGTGAGAAATAACTTTGCCAACTAGATTACAGTGTTTGTGTACTTCCTTCTCTTTAGTCTTACGGTTTCTAGTCAGAACATCATTTTTCAAAGTTACTTAAGTTTGGACTTTTATCTTACCATACTTTAAACTTGAAAAAAAAAAAAAAGCCACTGCCGTCGAGTCGATTCCGACTCATAGCGACCCTATAGCACAGAGCTTCCAAGGAGCACCTGGCGGATTTGAACTGCTGACCTCCTGTTTAGCAGCAGTAGCACTTAACCACTACACCACTAAACTTGAAGACTTGGCTTAATGTATAGTAAGTCTAGGCTCCCCTCAGTGCTTACTTTGTTTATGTTTAAAATTCTTTGTTATTCTTACCTGCTGTGCCCTATCGGTTTGAATCACTTTACCAAGTGTAAACCAACTAACCAACCCACCAAACAACAGCTCAGAAATTAGAGAGAAGAGAAAATATGTGGGCACGGTTGTATTAAAAATACCAAATAGCTATTTACACCATGACCCCTGAAAGAAATTTTTCTTGATTTTCCAGGGAATTTTAAACTTATTTGGAGATATTACATTTAAGAAAATTAAGGAATTTAAGAAAATTCCTCTTGGAATCTTTGCCTTTTGAGCCCAAGAAATAAAAGTGATAATCTTTGAGTTGATTTTTTTTTTCTTCCATAGATTCATCTGAAAACTACATTAAGGCAAAGACTTTTGAGGGCTTCTGCGCGTTACATCTCGCTGCAAGTCAAGGACACGGGAAGGTCATACAGGTTCTTTTAGAAGCTGGCGCAGATCCGAATGCAACCACTTTAGAGGAAACCACGCCACTGTTTTTAGGTGAGGTACGCTATTTTTGGCAAAGATGCAATTTTTAAGTTTTTTTTGCTAAAGAAATAGCTCGATTTGCCTGTGAACTTTTTGTACTTATAGGATGTTCTTTTGGTATGTTTCTCTTTGATTCTGAAACTGAAAAGGTATTTTTAAGTTTCCCCATTGTTTTCCACTCTTAGGTGGTAACTTCAGGGAACAGCTTGTAGTGTTTATTTAAAGGTGTCACATCTGTTGAGCTGTAGTCACCACCATTCTTTTTCTCAGTGCGGTTCTGAAGACCAGGTAGTGCTTACATTGGAGCATTTGTTACAAGGTTACCTGTGTGTATTTTATGTTTGCTTTTTTTTTTTTTTTTACTTAGCTTTAAGAAATTAGAAAGCTTTTATGGAAGAAATCACCAGCTAATCCTTTAATGTCAGTTAATTTGCTAGCTATATGGATCACTATTCGGACTTGGTCAGTTATGGACTCTTTTTTAATCCCTTCAGGACAACAGCTGAACTCTAAATGGCACACGTACCCTGGTCTTGTTTTTCTCCTTGCCTCCCCCTGTCCCTTGCACCCCATTCCTCTTCAGGGCCCTTGTGGCATGTAACATTCAGTGGAACATGGGAAAGTAAAGACAGTAAAACATTTGGTATAGACTCAGTGTGTCTGGACTACAGTTTTGATCTTGTCACGTGTAATTTGTACGTTTATTTCCTGCGTGTTTCACTTTCCTCACTTATAAAATGAGAGCGACAGTAGCTGCGTATTCTTTGTTATGGGGTTGAGAATAAAATGAAATGTTTGTGAAAGTACTTTTTTCTTCCTGAGTTTAAAATGCATATTTTAAAAAAATTATGTACACTAAAATTCACCTTTTTGGTCTATGGTTCTGTGAGTTTTGACATATGCGTAAAATTGTGTGGTGGCCATGATAGTTAAGATCTAGAACGTTTCCATCAGTCTCCAAAAGTTTATTGTTCCCACCGTCTGTGATCCGCTTTCTGTCCAGCTCGCCCTCTGATAGTCACTGACCCGCTCTCTTCTCTGTAGCTTGCTTTTTCTAGAATGTCGTGTATATATGTGTGTGTGTGTGTGTGTGTGTGTGTGTGTGTGTAAGATAATACAGTGTGTAACCTTAGAGACTGGTTTCATTCATTTCGTAGAATGCTGTTGAGATTCATTTATGTTGCTGTATGTATTAATAATTCATTTTTTTTTATTACCGAATACCATTTTGTTACATGGATATGTCACAGCTAGTTTATCCACTCACCGGCTGAAGGACATTCGAGTTGTTTCCAGTATTTGGTGATTATGAATGAATCTGCTATAAACATCTGCATACAGGTTTCATGTAAATAGACGTTTTCATTTCTTCTGGGTGACTAGGAGTAGGATGGCTGGGTCATGTGATAAGCATATGTTTAACATTGGAAAATAATTTAGAAGTTTCTTACAAAGTGGCTCTGACATTTTCTAGTTCCTCCAGTCATGTTTGAAAGTTTCAGTTGCCCCACATCTTTGCCAATACTTGGTATTGCCGGTGCTTTTTTTTCTTCCCTTTTCCTTTTTTGTCATTCTAACGGGTTTAGAGATCTTGTGGTTTTAATTTGCATTTCTCTAATTGCCAGTAAAGGATCCCTGGTGGCCCAGCAGTTAAGGGCTTGCTGCTAACGGAAAGGTTGATGGGTTTAACCCACCCAGTGACTCCATGGGAGAAAAGACCTGGTACTCTGCGCCCATCAAGATTACAACATAGAAAACCCTACAGGGCGTTTCTGCTCTGTCCTGTCGGGTTGCTTATAACTTGGAATTCACTCAATGGCAAAGGGTTTGGTTTGGTTTGGGTTGTATTTCCAGATATAGTTGTGATTTTTTTTATACTAACAAGGGAAGAGTTGCTAAGAAAATTCAAACTCGTGAATAACTTTAAATTGCTTGTTTTTGGTAATAGAATTTATTTAGATTCTTTGGTGTAAAATTTACTATCCTAATTCTGTTTTGTATTGACTAATACAAAAAAAAATTTTGGTACAAGCAGTGGTTCTAAGCCCAAGGAGATGGGCCACATGTAGTACTTTTAAGTACACAGGTACTACATCAGTTGTATTAGATGCTTGTTTGGAAGTAGATAGGGTATTTCAAAAAAAGAAAAGAAAGGAAAAAGTACAGCCCTAGCTTTGGGAAGAACATAATGTAGAAAAATGGGCTTATGACTCTTTAGTTACGACCTGGGTTCCAGGTGTCTGCTCTGCCCTGTAAATAATCTGAGAAGCTTTGGCAATTTGCTTTGCTTACCTGTGTCTTTTCTACCTCTTTTAAATGAGCATAGTGATCCAAGCCTCAGTCTTTAATGGGAGAGATTCTTTTGTTAAAACAAAATCCAGGATAATTCAAGATTTGTAGCAAACTAATTTTTTTTCTTTAATCTCTAGGCAAGGAAGAGTAGCTTGCCCAACTGGACTTAAAGTAAGAAAGGGGGGCCAACCATTTGGTATAGGTTCCTTCCCCATCTGTAGAGTTGTGTCCAGAAACTGTTCTTCACTGAAACTTTAGAGTACACTGATACCTTCTTCCCTAAGAGAATCTATATTCCCTAGGAAGCTGTGAGACCTGTCCTGATGGCCCTCTTACCACCTAGACTGTTGCCAGATGCTAGAGAATATAAAACCAGAGGATCAGGAGTAGAAAATGAATACAGAACTATGAAGGCTTCCTAGGTTACTGAGAAAGTTACTGACATCAGTGATGCGTTGGGTATGATTATGATTGAACTTGAGGCTGAATGCAGGGAGTTAGAAAATCTACTGCTGTACCATCCGTCATGGGGACATCTTCCTTATACAGACGCGTCAAGGTTTTAATAAAGTTGAGCTTTGGAAGGGAACTCTTCAGTTTGACTGAAGTAAGAATCAAAATGAGAAAACCCTACCAGAAAGGGGAAATTCAGGAAGCCTCTCCCTGTTCTCTTCCCACCTGAAAATTGTCCTTCCTGAACACCTTTCTGCTAACATGCAATTTAGAGCTTTATGTCTTAACAGGAAACCCTCGTGGTGTAGTGGTTAAGTGCTACGGCTGCTAACCAAAGGATCGGCAGTTCGGATCCGCCAGGCACTCCTTCAAACTCTATGGGGCAGTTCTACTCCACCCTGTAGGGGTCGCTATGAGTCAGAATCGACTGAGGGCACTGGATGACTGGGTTTTGTCTTAACAAGAAGTCTGCCCCCATATTTCTTTTCTCTACCCTTGCCTCCTCCTGTCCCTCCTCCCTTTCCCTGGCCCTACACACACAAACACACACACGCACGCGCACACACACACACACAGACACAGTAAATATTCTAGGGATAGATTTGTAAAAAGCTACTTTGGAAATGAGAATATACTTATAAATATAGTAGATTGTAAGTAAAAATCCAGCTCATTATTTAAGAACTAGGTTTTCCTCTTATTTTGTTTTATAAAACAGTGTTAATAAATTAGAGGCTTAAATCCAACCCAATGTGACTTCATAGAACAATTGTCATGGGAATTGCACAGCATGAAGCTTTGGCTTTTGATAGGTTGTTTTTTGTTCCTGTTCTGTTTTTCTGAGTCTCTGCTTATTCAGTGTAACCTTCAGTATTAAACACAGAGGTAATCTTTAGTAAGAACAAACTGTTTTATAAACAGCATTGCAGGAGGCTGCCTGTGTCAATATTTAACTATAAAATGTGTCATACTTGAGCTCATACAACAGAGCCTTTAACTCTGACACTGCTAATATATTCCAAAATATGACAAACCACCAGAGTTTTCATTTTTACTACTATCTTCATGGATCAGTGATAAGGGTATTTTTTGAAGTGCTAGGCATTTTGAGGTTTAACAGTCGTATGTATTAATATATATTAAACTTTATTTTCGGTATTATTTTTGTAAACTGAAAGATTAATCATCTCCCTCAGGGATTGTAACAATAAGTATTTTTACTTGAGAATATATCAGTTCTTCCCCCACGTGTCTGTCAGTTTGTCGTACTGTGGGGGCTTGCGTGTTGCTGTGATGGTGGAAGCTATGCCACCAGTATTCAGATACCAACAGGGTCACCCATGGAGGAGAGGTTTCAGCTGAGCTTCCAGACTAAGACGGACTAGGAAGAAGGACCCGGAAGTCTACTTCTGAAAAGTATTAGCCAGTGAAAACCTCATGAATAGCAGTGGAACATTGTCTGATATAGTGCTGGAAGATGAGCTCCCCTGGTTGGAAGGCACTCAAAAGATGACTGGGGAAGAACTGCCTCCTCAAGGTAGAGTCAACCTTAATGATGTGGATGGAGTAAAGCTTTCAGGACCTTCATTTGCTGATGTGGCGTGACTCGAAATGAGAAGAAACAGCTGCAAACATCCATTAATAATCAGACCCTGGAATGTACAAAGTATGAATCTAGGAAAATTAGAAATCGTCAAAAATGAAATGGAATGCATAAACATCGATATCCTCGGCATTAGTAAACTGAAATGGACTGGTATTGGCCATTTTGAATTGGACAATCGTATAGTCTATTATGCTGGGAATGACATCTTGAAGAGAAATGGTGTTGCATTCATCGTCAAAAAGAACATTTCAAGATCTATCCTGAAGTACAGTGCTTCAGTGATGGGATAATATCCATACACCTACAGGAAGACCAGTTAATACGACTATTATTCAAATACACGCACCAACCACTAGGGCCAAAGATGAAGAAATAGAAGATTTTTATCAGCTGCTGCAGTCTGAAATTGATGGAACATGCAATCAAGATGCATTGATAATTACTGGTGATCTTAATGCAAAAGTTGGAAATGAAGAAGGATCAGCAGTTGGAAAATATGGCCTTGGTGATAGAAACAATGCTGGAGATCGAATGATAGAGTTTTGCAAGACCAACGAATTCTTCACTGGAAATACCTTCTGTCATCAACATGAACAATGACTATACACGTGGACCTTCTCAGATGGAACACACAGAAATAAATTGACTACATCTGTGGAAAGAGACGATGGAAAAGCTCAATATCATCAGTCAGAAGAAGGCCAGGGGCCGACTGTGGAACAGACCATCAATTGCTCATATGCAAGTCCAAGCTGAAACTGAAGAAAATCAGAGCAAGTCCATGAGACCCAAAATATGACCTTGAGTGTATCCCACCTGAATTTAGAGGCCATCTGAAGAATAGATTTGACACATTGAACACTAGTGACCAAAGACCAGAAGAGTTGTGGAATGACATCAAGGCATTATACATGAAGAAAGCAAGAGGTCGTTGAAAAGACAGGAAAGAAAGAAAAGACAAAGATGGATTTTGGAGGAGACTCTGAAACTTGCTCTCGAACGTCGAGCAGCTAAAGCAAAAGGAAGAATTGATGAAGTAAAAAAACTGAACAGAAGATTTCAAAGGGCTGCTCGAGAAGACAAAGTATTCTAATGACATGTGCAAAGAGCTGGAAATGGAAAACCAAAAGGGAGGAACATGCTTGGTGTTTCTCAAGCTGAAAGAACTGAAGAAAAAATTCAAGCCTCGAGTTGCAATAGTGAAGGTTTCTATGGGGGAAATATTAAATTACCAGGAAGCATCAAAAGAAGATGGAAAGAATACACAGAGTCATTATTCCAAAAAGAATTAGTCGATATTTAACCATTTCAAGAGGTAGCGTATGATCAGGAACTGATGGTACTGAAGGAAGAAGTCCAAGTTGCTCTGAAGGCTTTGGCAAAAAACAAGGCTCCAGGAATTGATGGAATATCAATTGAGATGTTTCAACAAACAGATGCAGCGCTGGAGGTGCTCACTCATCTATGCCAAGAAATATGGAAGACAGCTTCCTGGACAGCTGACTGGAAGAGATCCATATTTATGCCTATTCCCAAGAGAAGTGATCCAACCGAATGTGGAAATTATAGAACAATATCATTAATATCACACGCAAGCAAAATTTTGCTGAAGATCATTCAAAAATGGCTGCAGCAGTGTATCGACAGGGAACTGCCAGAAATTCAGGCCGGTTTCAGAAGAGGATGTGGAGTCAGGGATATCATTGCTGATGTCAGATGGATTCTGGCTGAAAGCAGAGAATACCAGAAGGATGTTTACCTGTGTTTTATTGACTATGCAAAGGCATTCGACTGTGTGGATCATAACAAACTACGGATAACATTGCAAAGAATGGGAACTCTAGAACACTTAATTGTGCTCATGAGGAACCTTTCCATAGATCAAGAGGCAGTTGTTTGGACAGAACAAGGGGATACTGATTGGTTTAAAGTCAGGAAAGGTGTACATCAGGGTTGTATTCTTTCACCATACCTATTCAATCTGTATGCTGAGCAAATAATCCGAGAAGCTGGACTCTATGAGGAAGGAACGGGGCATCAGGGTTGGAGGAAGACTCATTAACAACCTGCCTTATGCCGATGACACAACCTTGCTTGCTGAAAGGGAAGAGGACTTGAAGCACTTACTAATGAAAATCAAAGACCACAGCCTTCAGTATGGATTGCACCTCAACATAAAGAAAACAAAAATCCTCACAACAATGAGCAACATCATGATAAACGGAGAAAAGATTGAAGTTGTCAAGAATTTCATTTTACTTGGATCCACAATCAACGGCCATGGAAGCAGCAGTCAAGAAATCAGAAGACGCATTGCATTTGGTAAATCTGCTGCAAAGGACCCCTTTAAAGTGTTGAAGAGCAAAGATGTCACCTTGAAGACTAAGGTATGCCTGACCCAAGCCGTGGTATTTTCAATCCCATCATATGCACATGAAAGCTGGACAATGAATAAGGAAGACCGAAGAAGAATTGATGCCTTTGAATTGTGGTGTTGGCGAAGAATATTGAATATACCGTGGACTGCCAGAAGAACGAACGAATCTGTCTTAGAAGAAGTACAACCAGAATGCTCCTTAGAAGCAAGGATGGCGAGACTGCGTCTTTCATACTTTGGACATGTTATCAGGAGAGATCAGTCTCTGGAGAAGGATTTCATGCTTGGCAAAGTGCAGGGTCAGTGGAAGAGAGGAAGACCCTCAATGAGGTGGATTGACACAGTGGCTGCAACATTGGGCTCAAGCATAACAATGATTGTAAGGGTGGCGCAGTGTTTCATTCTGTTGTGCATAGGGTTGCTATGAGTCGGAACTGACTCGACGGCACCCAACAACAACAACAACAACAATAACATTTCAGTTCTTGAAAATATGAGTTTGAATTTCCCGAGGTCAAAAGTATGGAGTTCACTAAAAGTTATGTTTCAAAAGTGCTAATTTGATAGGAAACCCTGGTGGCATACTGATTAAGTACTATGGCTGTTAACCAAGAGGATGGCCATTCGAATCTGCCAGGCGCTTCTTGGAAACTCTATGGGGCAGTTCTTCCGTGTCCTGTAGGGTCAATAGGAGTCAGAATTGACTCAGTGGCAGTGGGTTTGGTCTTGTTTTATTCTTATATAGATTTGTTTACTGATATAACTTTTATTAGTCATTTTATATATTACATATGTCACAGCCTCCTATGTTTTAAGGCAGTATCTTAATTTCCTAATCTAAGCAGTTATGAAACTAAGCTATTTATTATCTTATGTTTGTTGTTGTTAGGTGCTGTCAGGCTGGTTCTGACTTACAGCGGCTCACTGTACGACAGAACAAAACACTGCCCAGTCCTGCGCCATCCCCACAGTCGTTGCTACGTTTGAGCCCATTGTTGTAGCCACTGTGTCAGTTCATCTCGTTAAGAGTCTTCTTCTTTCTCACTAACCCTCTACTTTACCAAGCATGATGTCCTCCAGGAACTGGTCCTTCCTGAAAACATGTACAAAGTACGTGAGATGAAGTCTCGCCATCCTCACTTCCAAGGAGCATTCTGGCTGGGCTGCTTCCAAGACAAATTTGTTTGTTCTTCTGGCAGCCCGTGGTATAGTCAATATTCTTCACCAACACCGTAATCCAAAGGCGTCAGTTGTTCTCCGGTCTTCCTTATTCATCGCTCAGCTTTCATATGCATATGACGTGATTGAAAATACCATGGCCTGGGTCAAGAGCACCTTAGTCCTCAAAGCGATGTCTTTGCTTTTCAATACTTCAAAGAGGTCTTTTGCTTCCGATTTGCCCAATGCAGTAGTCTTTTGACTTCTTGACTGCTACTTCTGTGGGTGTTGATTGAGTAAGATGAAATCCTTGACCACTTCAGTATTTTCTTTGTTCATGGTGATGTTGCTTACTGTTTCTAGTTATTGTGTTTGCCTTTATACAATTTGTCATTTTTTAAGTCAGTTTCAATTGATAGACTTTCTAAACCCCTAGCTTGTGAAGAGGAGGAAATTAGCACCTTATGCTGTCCTTACATGGCTCTCTTTCCTTTCTCCCTTTCTTTCCCACCTTTTGTTAATTACATGATTTTTGCATTGTCAGTGGAAATGCATTTATATCCTGTTCTGACGTCTTAACTCCCTCATTTATTCTATTCTTAGCTCTTGTTAAATAGCATAGAAGTTTATGACCAGTTACTTTGCCATAGTTTTTCTAGGTATAGTTTGGTTAACTAAATTTTCCTTTAACACGGTCCTCAAAAAGAGCCTATGGAAAACAATATTCCCTGAGTTCTTGTATGTTCAAAACTGAGTAATGATATTATCCTTGGCTTACACTTTCTTTCCTTGTAAATTTTTTTGATGGTGACCCATTCTGTTCTAGAGTCAAAGCATAAGGCCAACCTAATTTTCTTCTCTATCTGTGACAGTATTTTAGCGTGTCTGCTCTGTCCGTCTCTGTTTCCTCTGAGACATGTCCTTTCAATATGTAGATTCAAGTTTTCTTTAGTAAATTTTTCTGAAATTATATCTTTAAATATGTGTCCATTCTATTATTATGGTTTCTTCCTTGGGCTCTAATTATGAATTTGTTGGGTATCTTATCTGTTGTCCGTAACTATCATTTTCTCTCTAATTCTCTTTCTCTTTATTTTACTTTTCCTGTTTTTTTTTCTTCCCCTTTTGGTCCTCTGTGTTTGTTTTCGGAAATGTCTGCTCTCTCTAGTGTTTCTTCCAATTTGACTTGCATTTTTTTTCCAGGTCTTTTTTGAATTCTCCAAGCTCACATTACATCATTTCCTATCATCTAACCATCTTTTACTTGAGTACTTGTATCTCAGTGTTGTGCCATTTTCACAGGTAAGTACTTCATTCATTTAAAAAAAAATTCACATCGAAAGGTTTAGCCACAATTCACTTTGTGGCAATATTTTTACAGTAAGAGTCTTTTTTGGCGGGGGGGGGGGGTGTCTATTTATACTTTTTCTTGTGCCTTTCTTCCCCCTTTTCTTGTCTCTGTGTATGGATTTGTGTTGGCTCTTTTGTGAGAAGATGTCTTGGGAACACGTGAGTTTTTGCTGGACTAGCTATTTTCATGAGGTTTGTAACTCTGCAGGGGCTAGAGTCCCATTGCAGACTAGCCTGAGTTTCCCTTTTGACTTAGTGTTTTTGGGTTTGAGTTTATTTAGCTGTTGTCTTTCACCAGCCAAGGCGGACAGGCAGCTGTGGAGTTTTTGCAATGCAGTTCCCTTCTGTGGTAGCAGAGACAGATTATTCATGCAAATACAGATTTTTTTTGTGCAATTCTTGTTTAGACTCAACTCTCTGACTTTCAGATTTCCACTGGACCCATAGACGTTTCTGCTGCTGGAAGTATATGTCTTGCATCCCAGTGAAACTTGTCACCTTTGACAAGTATACTTTGCTTGCTCATTCTGATATTTGCAGCTGAGCCATCGTCTCTGCAATCCTTCCCACCAGTACCCAGGATGATCTCCAGTGCTTTTAGAAGTCCCTTTACCTATTTTTGACCTGGAGTTTTAGCTGGATCTTGGTTTTGTTGAAAATGGAGGGTATGTTTTTGTTTCCCTTGTTCCTTGCTGATTTTGAATTAATGGGTTTTAGATGATTTCTGAGAGGAGAGGTGCAAATGCTTGCTTTGGGCCACAATATTAAAATTGGAAGTCCACATTAATTTTTAAAATAAAACAAAACAATCTTGGTTTTAGTTTTTGTCTTAGTTATCTAGTGCTGCTAAACAGAAACACCACAAGTAGAAGGCTTTAACAAACAAATTTATTCTCTCACAGTCTAGGAGGCTAGAAGTCCGAATTTCAGGGTGCCAGCTCCAGGGGAAGGCTTTCTGTCTCTGTGGGCTCTGGAGGAAGGTCCTTATCATCAATCTTCCTTTGGGTCTAGGAGGCCCCCTGGATCCAAAGGATGCACTCCCCTCCAGGCTCTGTTTCTTGGAGGTAGGAGGTCCTTCTCTTTTCTGCTTGCTTCTCTATTTTGTGCCTCCAAAGAGGTTGACTCAAGATACAACCTAAACTTGTAGATTGAGTTCTGCCTCATTACCATAACTGCCTTTAATCCTGCCTCATTAGCATCATAGAGGTAGGCTTTACTATACATAGGATAATCACATCAGATCACAAAATGGTGGACGACCACGCAATACTGGGAATCATGGCCTAGCCAAGTTGACATACATTTTTTGGGGGACACAATTCAATCCTTAACAGTATTTTTTTCAGCAATTTAGTAATTACAAGTCTCCCCTCACTGCCCCCTTCCTTTTGGCCCCCTGTGGTACAATCTCTGTTCTGTTTAGGTACCTCAGAGCAGAACTACTCAAAATGTCAGTCTATTGATACAATAAGCTTGAGCCAGAATGTAAATCAGTGCATTGTTTCTTTTATGAAGATAGTCTTGTTTCGAGAAAAATGTCATCTGAACTAAACATTGTACTTAGCGAGCTAGTAAGTTTACATTCTGGTGAAAACACCTTGCCTTGTTGAGACCTGGTAACAAACAGCTTGCAGATTGACAGCCAGTCTGTGGACAGCATGCTGTTTTGTAAAGTTTGTCTACCAGGCTGGATCATGATGTGGCCAATCCAGTTGTCTCTTGATTCTTCATAATTGTTATCATGATTGGCCAACTGATAATATATGATGATCTCTGATCCGTATGACTGATATAGTCACAACTTTTGCTTATATATAAACAGGCCCTTGGGATTAAGAGTAGTTAGTCCAGACCCTTTTTCTCTGACAGGGACTCCTCAAAGTAATAATTTATTTCTGTAAGCCTTAATGTAGAAATCATACTTGCAGGGGTAGCTCCTGTAAGGAGAATCCTGTCATATGAATGCTTCAAAAGCTTGAACAATTATAGAAAATGGTAGGTTTCAATGTTATAACCCTAGGAGAAGGTGTCAGTTTAGGGGTGTGTTATGAAAATCAAATGTTACTCTTGACTCTGCTGTTGGGGAGGCATGTGGGAAAATAATATGTGATAAGTGGAATCGTAGGTTTTTGTCTCTAAGATATGCATGTGATTGAAGCATTTGCTTTTTCGGATATGGTCTCTAATGTCTAATTGGCCATTAGACTTCTCCTCATTGGTTAGAAACCATAAGCTGTGTCGGTGACAGCAAGTAGAATTGGATTAGCGTGCTCACCACAAACTTTCTGTTACATTCCTAATGTAATGAATGTTGCCCATGGGGCCATGGTTGATTTTTTCATCAGTATACATCTTTAAAATTGTTAGTTACTGGGCAGGCATGAGAGACCTTGTAAGACAGAAGTGTAACCTTTCATTACAAATTTAGAAAAATATTTCTTAATATCTATAAAATACCCCATTTCAGATTAAAGATTCATGGCCAGGAAACGTTATAGGAATCCATCTGAATATATTGTTAGTGGTTTGAGACTCTGTATATATCCGTGATGGGTCAGTTTACCTTATAACCGTTGTCATTATAAACTTCAGTTACGAGATACCTAATTGTGGGCAGCCCTGGTTACTCGGTGACGTTCTCAGAATAATGGAAGATTCTACATCCTTGCCAGTCACATTGCCAGAGAGAAGGGTTACAACTAAAATATGAGATCAGTTGGAATTAGGATGGTACTTTAATAGTTTTTGCCATCTTACATATACCAAGAAACCAAACCCATTGCCGTTGAGTAGATTCCGACTCATAGCAACCCTATAGGACAGATTAGAACTGTCCCACAGGGCTTCCAAGGAGCGGCTGGTGCATTTGAATTGCCAACCTTTTTGGTTAGCAGTCATAGCTCTTAACACTGCGCCACCAGGGCTCCGTCTTACATATAGGCCCAAACCAAAAAACCAAACCCACTGCCATCAAGTCGATTCCAACTCATAGCGACCCTATAGGACAGAGTAGAACTGCCCCATAGAGCTTCCAGGGAGCGCCTGGCAGATTTGAACTGCTGACGTCTTGGTTAGCAGCAATAGCACTTAACCACTATGCCACCAGGGTTTCCTACATATAGGTAGACCCTTAAAAAAAAAAAATCTGAGGTCACGTAGACTAAATTAGCAACACTGGAAAATACAATTCCTTGTCATCACAGTGGCGTTTCTTTGCTAGTGCCACCAGGTGTCAGCACAGGACCAGAAAAATGCTGCAGTAAATCAACAGCTTCTGTAGGTTCTTTTTTGCTTCATAGAAGAGGCAGGGAAGAAAGTTTTACTGAGATTAGGTGTACAATGGAAAGGTTGTTTTACTGCTGAATTGTGTATTGTATGGGAAGATGAAGCGTATAACAGAGAACGGAGTACGTATTGAACTTAGAAAGCGTAGATACATTCAGTTTTAAAATTCACGTATAATCCAGACATGCTAATAGGATCTACAGGTGCTCTCAGAGGCTGCACATTTCAGAGATTGCCAGCCTGCTGCTGTGATTGGGGGGGGGACAGGGACAGCCTGTGGTGGCACTGTGCATTTCAGCCTCACCGACTGTGCTGTTTCCCAGTGGAATTGCCGTCAAAACCCGAGCCTCGGAGTGGAAGCGTGTCTTTCTAGCTTAGAGATGTAAAGCCTAGCTTGCTGTGATTTACATTAGGTCTAGAACTTTTCTACAGTAGTTCTCTGGAACACAGTTACATTAGGCATTTTCCAAAAGGGCACTTAGTAATTACAGCATTTAAAAAAGTCCCACTTTTAAAAATTTGTTCTTTAATGAGTGCTGCATTAAACAAGGCAGAATTGTATACTGTTTGTACCTAGATTTAGCTGTGACTGCATATAACCAAAAAAAAAAAAACAAACCTCGTTGCGGTGTCCAGTATGTGGCTCTTGAGTACTTGAAATGAGCCTAGTGTGATTGAGGAACTGATTTTTAAATTTGATTTCATTTAAACTTAATTTAAACAGCCACACATGGCTAGTAGCTTCTTTATTGGAGAGTGTGGCTCTAAAGACATCTTTAACTGGTCAGTAAACCAAAAAAAACCAAACCAAACCCATTGCCATTGAGTCGATTCCAACTCACAGTACCTATAGAACAGAGTAGAGCAGCCCCGTAGAGTTTCCAAGGAGTGGCTGGTGGATTTGAACTGCCGACCTTTTGGTTAGCAGCCAAGCTCTTAACCACTGTGCCACCAGGGCTCCAGCTGATCAGTAGCCCCCTTCTGTCTGTGAGGGATTTGTCTCCTTTGCATGAGGTACTATGTGGGTCCCACACAGAGAAGTGAGGGAGCAAAGGGACACGCACTTAGCCAAACGACCTTACTTATCGGTGGGATGGTAAAAATAGCAGCTGGATTGCTCTCATTATCCTCAGTTGCTTAGGTGATTATCAGGTTTCTATACTGTTTAATATACTATATTTTAATTGAACATACCATGGACTTCCAAAGGAACCAACAAATCTGTCTTGGAAGAAGTGCAGTACAGCCAGAATGCTCCTTAGAAGCAAGGATTGTGTGACTTCATTTTGCTTACTTTGAACACATTGTCATCAGGAGGGACCAATTGCTGGAGAAGGACATCATGCTTAGTAAAGTAGAGGATCGGTGAAAAAGAGGGAGACCCTCAATGAGATGGATGGACGCAGTGACTGCGACAGTGGGCTAAAACATAGCAAAGATTGTAGGAATGGCACATGACTGGGCAAAGTTTCATTCTGTTATACATAAGGTAGCAATGAATCAGAGCTGACATGATGGCACCTAACAATAACACTGTTTAAAATACTATATTAGGCTTAATTTCTGCTGTCAAGGGCTTATCATCTACTTGGGGATATTATAATATCCAGAATTCAAGGCAGGACATAGTGCGTGCCCTAAGATTCTTCTTCATTGACTCTTTCTTGAATCAATTTAGATAATTTGTGTATTTCTAAGAATTTGTCCGTTTTATCTAGGTTATGCAATTTGTTATACAGTTTTTCGTAACAATCTTTTATAATCATTTTTATTTCTGTAATGTCGGTACTAATCTCCCACTTTAATTTCTGATTTTAGTTATTTGCATTGCTTTTTTTTCCTTTTCAGTTAGGTTTGATTTTATTGATCTTTTAAAAAGCCAACTTTTAGTTTCATTGACTATTGTTTTTCTAATCTCTACTTCATTTATCTCAGGTTTACATTGTGGTGATGGCTGCATAGCTTTGTGGATAGACTAAAAACTACTGAAGTGTCCACCTTAAAAGGGTGATTTTTTTTTTTTTACATTTTATTTTGTTGTTGTTGAAAATATACTCAGCAAAACGTACACCAATTCCACAGTTTCCATGTACTGCTTTGTGGCATTGATTATATTCCTCGAGTTGTGCAACCATTCTCACCCTCCTTTTCTGAGTTGCTCTTCCCTCATTAACATAAATTCACTGCCCCCTAACGTTCCTATCTAATCTTTTTGAGTTGTTTATAGGCATACTTTTTTATTTATTATTTTTTTATTATTGTACTTTAGATGAAGGTTTACAGAACAGACTAGTTTCTTATTAAACAATTAGTACACATATCGTTTTATGACATTGGTTAACAACCATACGACATGTCAGCACTCTCCCTTCTTGACCTTGGGCTCCCAATCACCAGCTTTCCTGTCCCCTCCTACTTTCTAGTCCTTGCCCCTTGGTTGGTGTGCCCCTTTAGTCTTGTTTTATTTTATGGACCCGTCTAATCTTTGGACGAAGGGTGAACTTCCAGAGTGACTTCATTACTGAGTTAAAAGAGTGTCTGGGGGCGATACTCTTAGGGTTTCTTCAGTCTCTGTCAGGCCAGTAAGTCTGATCTTTTTCTGTGAGTTAGAATTTTGTTCTACATTGTTCTCCAGCTCTGTCTCAGACCCTCTAGTGTGATCCCTATTGGAGCAGTCAGTGGTGGTAACCAGACACCATCTAGTTGTGCTGGACTCAGTCTGGTGGAGGCTGTAGTAGTTGTGGTCCATTAGTCCTAAAAGGGTGAATTTTATGGCATTTGAATTATATCTCTATTAAAAAAAAATTAAGCAGTGTTATTGAAATTACTTCTCCAGTTTTGCTTCTCATCTTCGGTAGCATTAAAGAATCAAAGTGAGGAAAAGTAGTTTTTCTTTAGTGTCATAAAAAACTTCAATACGGATTACATTTTTAAAAAATTATTATGTTTCTGTACAGAAAATAGGAACCTAAATAAACAACAAAATGATGGCAAAAGCATTGATTGAAAAATTTAAAATAGAGCATCAAGTGGATTTCTGTTTATAATTAAGAAATAAGTTGTTAAATGGAGTCCTGGTGGCTTAGTGGTTAAGAGCTTGGCTGCTAATTGAAAGGACAGTAGTTTGAATCCATCAGCTGCTCCTTAGAAACCCTATGGGGCAGTTCTCTCCGGTCCTATAGGATCTGATAATCTGTTAAAACAAAAACTAGCTAAGCTAATAAACAACCATATAGAAACCATGGTGGTGTAGTGGTTAAGTGCTAAGGCTGCTAACCAAAGGGTCTGCAGTTCGAATCCGCCAGGCGCTCCTTGGAAACTCTATGGGGCAGTTCTACTCTGTCCTACAGGGTCGCTATGAGTCAGACTCGACTCAACGGCAGTGAGTTTTTGAGGTAATGTATACTAAGACTTTAGAAATGTTCAGACACTGTGAGTGGAAATCAATGACTTCTGTTTTAACTTAAAAGTAAGAAAATAAGAAAAAATTCGACCGAAAGTAAGTAGAAGAAAGGGAAGAAAATAATACAAATAAGAAGGAAAATCAATCAAAGTAGAAAACAAAGAACAAAATCTAGAAGTAAGTTTTTGAAAAAAATTAATAAAATTGGCAAATTCCTAGCAAAACTGATAAAGGAAAAGAGAAAATACAAATTACTAGTGTCAGGACTGAAAAAGACATCATTACAGATTCTATGGACATTAAAAGGGTAATGAAGGGGGATATTATGAAAAACTTTATGCCAGTATATTTGACAGCTTAGATGAAATGAATAAATCCTTGAAAGGCATGGATTCCCAAAACTGACTTAAGGAGAAATAGAAAATCAAATAAACCCTATATCCATTAAAGAAATTGAATTCATAATCAAACAACTTTCCACAGGGAAAACTCCCTGACCCAGATGGTTTCACTGGTGAATATTTAAAGAACAAATAATACCAAATCCTATAAAGACTCTTTTGGAAAACAGAAAAGGAGAGAATAACTTTCTCACGTCACTTTAAGAGGACATTATAACCCTGGATATCAAAACTAGATAAAGACATTACCAGAAAATTACAAATCAGTAATAAGTCATAGGCATCGATGCAGAAATCCATAAAAAAAAACATTATCAAATCAATCCAACAGTATATAAAAAGCAATAAATACAACACGATTACATCGGGCTTGTCACAAGAATGCAAAGTTGGCTTAACATTAAAACAAAAAGCAATCAGTGTAACCACGTTAAAAGATAAGGTAGAATATATGATCATTTCAATGAATACAGAAAAAGCATTTGACAAAATACAGCACCATTTATTGTTAGAAAGAATTCTCAGCATATTTAAAATAGAAGGAAACTTCCTCAACCTGATAAAGAGCATCTAAGAAAAACCTACAGCTCATATTACAACTTAACTGAAAAGTATTGTAAGATTTTCCCTCAAGATCAGGAATAAGACAAGGATGTCCACTCACCATTTCTGTTTAATGCTGTACTATACTGGAGACACTAGCCATTATAATAAGACAAGAAAAAGAAATAAAAGATATATAGATTGTAAAAGAAGATTAAACTGCCTTCATTCTCGGATGACATGATTCTATACGTAAAGAGAATCTGAAGGAACCTACAAGGAGCTATTGGAACTAAAAAGACAATTTAATGATGTCACAGCATAAAAAGACTAAAAAAAAATCACCTGCATATCTGTGTCCTAGGAAGAAACAATTAGAAAATGAAATTTTAAAAAATACTCTTTATGAAAGTATGAAAAGCATCAAATATTTTGGATAAATTTTACAAAAAATATGCAAGATCTTTACATTGAACACTGTAAAATACTCCTGACACATTTAAAAAGATCTAAATATATCTAAATATATGCAGAGATATGCCATGTTTGTGGATAGAAAGCTCAATATTATTAGGAAGGCAAGTTGATCTGTAGATTCAATGCAATCTGAATCATAATCCCAACAGGTTTTTTCTAAAGTTGGCAAGATGATTTTGAAATATGTTTGGAAAGCAAAGACCTAAAAATAGTCAAAGCAGCATTGAAAAAGAAAAGTTGGAGGGCTTACATTGCCCTGACTTTAAGACTACTATAAATAAATCTATAGGAGCCCTGGTGGCAGCGTGGTTAAGAACTTGGCTGCTAACCAAAAGGTCAGCAGTTTTTGAATCCACTAGCCACTCCTTGGAAATCCTGTGGGGCAGTTCTACACTGTCCTACATGGTGGCTATGAGTTGGAATTGATTCGACAGTAAGGGTTTGGTTTTGGGGTTTTTTTAGTAAAGCTATACAGTAATACAGACAATGTAGTATTGATAGTCAAATATGTCAATTGAATAGAATGCATATGGTCAAATTATTTAAATCAAAGGCATCAAATTAAGGAGGAAAAGAATGTTCTTTCAACAAATGTTTCAGAAGCAAGATAAAAAACTTCTGATCATCAAAACTACCATCAGGAAAATAAATAAGCAAGCCACAAACTGGGAGAAAATATTCTCAATACATACAGCTCAATAAGACAAAACTTTTTTTAATGGGTAGAAGACTTGAACAGATACTTCACAAAAGAAAATAGGAAATGGATAATAAAGAACATGAAAAATTGCCCTACATCACTATTCATCAGGGAAATGCAAATTAAAACCACCATGAGATACCATTATACACCCACTGTTGTCGTTGTTAGGTGCTGTCAAATCAGTTTCGACTCATAGCGACCGTATGAACAATAGAACCAAACACTGGTCTTGTGTCATCCTCACAGGTGTTGCTATGTTTGATCGCATGTATCAGTCCATCTCATTGAAGGTTGTCCTCTTTTTTGCTGACTCTCTGCTTTACCAAGCATAATGTCCTTCTCCAGCGACTGCTTCCTCCTGATAACTTCTCCAAAGTGCTTGAGACAAAGTCTTGCCATCCTCGCTTCTAAGGAACAGTCTGGCTGTACTTCTTCCAAAACAGATTTGTTTGTTCTTTTAGCAGTTCATGGTACATTCAGTATTCTTCACCAACACCATAATTTAAATGTATCAGTTCTTCTTTGGTGGTCTTATTCATTGTCCAGCTTTCACATATATATGAGGCAATTGAAAATATCATGGCTTGAGTCAGGCATACCTTAGTCCTCAAAGTGACATCTTTGCTTTTCAACACTTTAAAGAGGTCTTTTGTAGTAGATTTGCCCAATGCAATACATCATTTGATTTGACTTCTTGACTGCTGCTTCCTTGGGTATTGATTGTGGATCCATGTAAAATGAAATCCTTGACAACTTGAGTCTTCTGTTTATCGTGATGTTTATTGGTCCGGTTGTGAGGATTTTTGTTTTCTTTATGTAGAGATGCATTCCTTACGGAAAGCTGTAGTCTTTGATCTTTATCAATAAGTGTTTTAAGTTCTCTTCACTTTTAGCAAGCACGGTCGTGTGGTCTGAGTATCACAGGTTGTTAATGAGTCTTCCTCCAATCCTGATGCCACGTTCTTCTTCATATTGCTTGGAAATTACTTCTTAAGTTTTGTTTTTTTGCTGTCATGGAAGGCTGAGAGTTTTCAAAACCATAAAGTCATCCTTCATGTATAAAAATCTTTCCCTTAGTTTACCTCTCTCCTCTCATATTTGCTTTTTCAAAGTGCTTTTCTTCTTACTCCACACACAAAAAGCCATCACCTTGAATGTTGTCATCAGCACCCTTTGACTTATTAGCATTAATTAAAATATGAACGATAACGGGGAAAGGATTTAGTAAAAGATGTTAGATTAACTGATTAGCACTTTTAAAGTAAAAATGAATTTCGATTCAAACTTTTCACCATATAATAATCTAAAAGAAAATATTTAAGAGAACAGAGGAAGCAACTTAAAGAAATTGAACATTTATCCGATTTGTATAATTTCTAAACCTTAAAGCCATAGATACAGTCAGAAAGTAAAAAATAAAAGGATTTGACCTCCCAAAAAATTATGTTATGGGGCAATTAGAAAAATACAAAGGAAACGAGTACTCTTGACCCCCCCAAAGGAAACAAATGCTCAAGAGAAAGTATTTGCCCGAATTATAACAATGAATTTAATAATATAAAGAACTTATAAAAATCGATAAAGAAGACATGAAGAAATGTAATAGATAAGTAAACAAATGATATAAACAGATGATTTTATAAGAGAAAGTAGAAGATACAAATAAAAAGGGAGAAATATTAAAACAACATGGTAATATTTCACATTTCTTAAATTAGTAACTCTGTTATAAAAGTGGCGTCCTTGTGATGATTTACCAACTTTTTGGTAAGTACCTTAACAATATCAATATGAAACAGTGATAAGATGCTCATATTTTTTGACTTAGTAATCGTTCAATTGAAAATGTATTACGTGGAGAAATTTCGTAGGTAGTTTTTAAAAACACGAAGTTACTAGCAATAGAATATTAAAAAACCTAAATCCTCAACATTATGATGCAATAACTTAAGTGGGTTATTAGATAATATCTAAAATTATAACTACATAGTAATATTAGAATGTAAAAAATGCTTATAGTAGATTAAAGGAAAAATGTAAATAGGATATGATTTATGATGTTACTTAAAATATAAAAATGCATATTTGAGTTATAGAATGTACCTGTATGTTTCCATATGAACTACATAAAATGTCTACACACAGGAGGAATCTCAAGGATCTCTGAAAGATAAAAATAATGCATATGGTAAGGGATAATTTTTTCTTTAAAATTTATTCCATTGTGGTTTATACAATGAAAAAAATTAGAGATTTCTGTGCCGATCATATAGTTATCTCCCTTTTGTCTTATATTTACTAACCTGTCTCACTTTTAAGAATAATTTTGTCTACTGGGTATGGTACTTCAAAAATGTGTGTGGTGGTATTTTTTTTTTTTTGCATTGTACTTTAAGTGAAAGTTTACAAATTCAGTCAGTCTCTCATAGAAAAACTTACATACACCCTACTGTGTTCTCCTAGCTGCTCTCCCCTAATGAGACTGCACACTCCTCCTTTCCACCCTGCATTCCCTGTGACCATTCAACCAGCTTCTGTCCCCATCTGGCTTCTCATCTTGCCTCCAGACAGGAGCTGCCCACATAGCTGCATGTGTCTACTTTGACCCAAGAAGCTCACTCCTCACCAGTATCATTTTCTGTCTTATAGTTCAGTCCAATCCCTGTCTGAAGAGTTGGCTTTGGGAGTCGTTCCAGTTTTGAGCTAACAGAGTCTGGTGTGGTTAGTTTATTCCAAAGTTTACAAATTTTTCATCTCAAGATGTCACTTTTGCTGTTGTGACCCAACATCACATGCTTCAATTTTAATATTTGCCTTTAAACAGAATTTCAGCCTGAAGAGCAATTCAAAATTACATTTGCATAGAAGATAAAAAGTACTGTATAGTATCCGTGTAATGCATCAACCTTCTCACAGTATTTCCCTATGATGAGATTTTTGATCCTAGATGATAGATGAAGCAAGTGAAGCAACACCGTAGGGCAGACAGATGGTTCAAATATCTGCTAACACCAGTCCAGCTTCCTCCTTATGAGCAGAGATCTGCTGTGTGTAGGAAGGGCCATGGTTCTGGAAGCCACCTTGCAGAGAGAGAAAAAAGTATGCCTTTGTCTATCAGTGTGTGTTCTGTAAACAACAAATAAATGTGTTCTGCTTGTGGTCAGGAAACCCTGGTGGTGTAGTGGTTAAGTGCTTCAGCTGCTAACCAAGAGATCGGCAGTTCAAATCCTCCAGGCGCTCCTTGCAAACTCTATGGGGCAGTTCTACCCTGTCCTATAGGGTCGCTATGAGTCAGAATCAACTTGACGGCAGTGGGTTTGGTTTTTTGGTTTTGCTTATGGTCACAAGCTGGCAGCTTACCAGCTGGATTTTATCCCCAAATGTATTTTAATTTGATCCACACAGTTTTACTTGGCTTCATTTTGTAATCAAGGTAACATTTAAAAATTGGGAGATTTCACAATTTTAAAAATACAGATATCCATATTCGAAGTCTCTGGAAACCTGGCAACACTGGGCTGGAGCAAGCAGTGGTTCCCACTTTAGACTAAACTTTCCTCAGTAGGTCCTGTGCTCTCGTCCGCATACACAAGTTCTGTGAGATGGGCTGTAGTCCACCTTCTGGCCCCAGCAGGTATTTAAATTTTCTGTCCTTATTGTTACATCTTTGAAAGTTCAAGGGTAAACAGATTCTGCCAGTCATCATCAGAGCCTTCATTTTCTGGAAGCACAGGTATTGGCATAATAAATAGCTACACCGTTGAGTCATTTAATGTTTATATAAAAAAAAAAAAGCAATAAATTCCTCTTTGATTTCACTATTGCAGGTGTTTATTTTTACTCATCAAGTACTTATCATGCTTTCCCATTTTGTTTTGGCTATCAGGAAGTGCAGAGCTAAATTCTAGATTCAATTACCATGGTTTTTCTTGGCCTCCATTTTCTGGCACAATGATGTATTGGTTAGTCCTCATTCTTTAGTTTTAAGACGTTACTCTTTTTTTTTAATTTAACTATAACACATGCCAAAAAAATGCAGATTGTAAGCACGATGCATTTCCACAAACTCCACATAGTATGCACCCGGAGCCCAGATTCATTCTCTGTGGGACCGTGTAAGTTTATATGTTCTTTTACATCCAGTTTCTCTGGTTCAGCATTCTGTTTGTGAGATTTATCCGTAGTGTTGCCTGAAGTTGTAGGTCATTCATTTTCATTGCTGTATAGTTTCCATTGTGTAAATATATCAAAATTTATTTATCCATTCTATTATCAGTAGATACTGTTTGGATAGCTTCATGTTTGGGGCTACTATAAAGAGTTCTACAGGAAGAACGTTCTAGTACACGTCTTTTAGTGCACGCCGCTACCCACTTGTGTCGAATATCTGTCTAGGAATGGACTTCCCGGGACAGAAGCCATGCATATATTCCACTGTAGTAAATTCTGAACCGTTTCCCAGAGTGATTGTGCCCATTTATACGCCCACCAGCAATATAGAAAGTGCTGGCTCTTCTACATCCTCACAAACACTTCGCCATTTTTAATCTTTTTCTTTTTAGCCATCCTGGTGGGTATGTAATATTTACTCTGAACCTTTATTATTAGTCCCTCCACGTTCTCTTTGGAAGTAGATGAGATATAAATAAATCAGCAGTAGTATAATACTGTCTTTATCTTGAGTTCCTTTGGGACTCACTAGCATGTGGACACAAATTAAGTCATGTTAACTGTAAGCTAAAATTTCCAATCCTCGGAGAGGGACTGTAGAGTAAACAATTTGATAATAGTCGTAGCTGGCTGCTGCCTGCATGAGAGTGCCACTATAGTCTGCTCTCTACTTTTGTGTATACTTTAGATGTTTCACAATAAAAAAGTTATTAATGTTTTTGACCAGTTCATAGCTCCGCTTGCATAATACTGAAGCTGAATCTCCCGGCGCATTCTACCCCACCAAGTGTTTCTGATTTGCTAAACAATTCTGTCGTCGTCTTCTGCTCTGAGACACCTGCCTTGATGTCTGTAACCGTAAACACTACTTGAGGGCTCTTAATTGGCGTGGTGCCATTGAGAATGATGTCATCTGGACCTTCGACACTGTTTGCCTCCCAATTCTGAATGCTCATGATGGCAAACTGGTCTGAGTTCCACGCAGTGCCCACTGCACAGGCAACACGCTATCATCTCAGCAGCCGTGGAGAGAATGCACCCTCCCCCAGCCAGTAATATGCTGTCATTGTGTCTCCTGTAGAGCAGGGCTGCGCGTATCCCTGTGTCTCTCACAGCTGCTCATAGACACTCGTCCTTCAGCTTCTGCCTTCATCTCCTCTGCCTACGGGGCTCAAATATGAACCTGTGTAGCTGGGACAACGTGCTCTTCCCCACCCTTGTCTTCCACAAACCCTCCACCACCCAGTCACCCAAGTGAAAGCCTCCCCCTGAAAACCGTTAATTAATTCTACCCCTGAATATGCCACCTACAGTTCCGTGACCCAGTGCTCAGGTATCAGGCACAGTTTGAATCTCAGTTCAGGATCAAGCTGGTGCCCTAACTCTAACAGAAAAAAAAAAATCCAGATTGTGTAGTCAGACACTGTCTAGCCTTGAACAAGTTACTTATTCTCTGATCCTCATTTACAGACTTAGAAAATGAGGATACTGCTGATCTCGTGGGAATGTGTATTGATTGAATAAGCTAATTAAGATAAAGGTCCACCACCACCACCAACTGCCGTCAAGTCGATTCTGACTCGTGGTGACCCCGTATGTGCAGAGTAGAATTGCCAGGCCTTTCTTCCAAGGTGCCTCTGGGTGGGTTCAAACCACCAGCCTTTCAGTTAGTGATCGAGTGCTTAACCGTCTGCGCCACCTAGGAACCTCTTAGGTAAAGATAGTAGGTACTTAATAATAAATGCTTTCCTACCCTTTACCCCTTGCTGGTACTAGTCAACTTCTTTTCCTATTAAGCTCTATAGATAGGACACTCTAAGGGTTGAATACTCAATTGTAAGAATTTAGGCCATAATTACAATTCCCTCAAGATTAAATACAGTTCCCTGTGACTAAACTTTTCACATTTGTCACCTTGAGTCCCCACCCTCAAGGGCGGCTTTTCCCCTTTGCAGGATCAGCCCCTTTGACCAGTAGTTCAGTGAGCTGCACCGTCGTCCAGCACCACAAGCAGTGTATAACCAGGTGCCCCTGTGAAGCGAGAGTCCAGCCTCTTAGGTTTCCCCCTGTCATTGCCCAGTGGACTTCCTCCAGTGATAGCTGCATATGACTGGTTTTTTTTATTGGTTTAAAGGGATATTTTTACCTTTCCTTCTCAGCCATATGGATCAAATACACTATTTCCCATCCTCAAATAATAATAATAATATAAAGTAAAGAACATACAACCCTTTATCTTTCCATGGTCACTATCTCTACAGCCAGCCGTTTACTTGCCCAATTTTCCTCTCCCTTCCAGAAACACAACTGGGCCTATAGACAGAAGCTGTTAACACAAAACCTTTATGCTTTTTCCTGTCCAGATTTTCACAGTCCCTAAAGACATTCCTTAGACTCTTTTAATAGTGCCATTTGTTTGCTCTCTCATGACTCTGGTAAGAGTAGGTTGCAGTTAGTGATGAAGAAAAATCTTGACAGACTCTCTTTTATAAATTCCGAGACAACAGACCACATACTTTGTCTGACCATGTTGGGGTTGTCTATAGTCATTGACTTCACTCAACAGTCACCAGCCACCACAAATGCCTTCCTCCCAATCCAATAAAAGATCCCCCTACACTAATCAGCGTTCGCAGATTTTCCATGCTTTCCACAATCCAACCCTAGCATACTCTTTATTAGACGTTCATTTCCATTCACCTGAATTTGGAATATGCAGCCATAATTTAAGTGTGTTTACAGTCAACGTCAATCATAACCGAGTATCCTGGAAGCCTAATGGCATGTTTGATGGCAGAATACTTCAGCAACCCAATCATTATGGTGAGGCTGGAGAAGTGTTTACAGTTAGTTGAGGGGATATTATTATTAAACTTGATTGTATATTATACCTGTGTGTTTATATGCAGTTTAGACACTGAATTGGAATTTCTCTTCTTTTCCTCAACATTGTGCTAATACCAACTTTCTTAAGCTTAGAGATGTTTCCACAATTCAGGTGATGCTAAGCAGAGAAAAAGTGATTGGCAAATACCATCAGAACAAATTTCCACACGATACTGAGATGACTATGTATAAGGCATACCCTATAGAATATTTTGAAGACGAAAAAGAGAAGGCTGGGGAGCAGGAGGAGGAGGAGGAGGAGAAACAAATTATTTCATGGGTGCTAACGACTCAGCTCTCTTGCTCCGTGGGTTGGCAGGCCTAGCTCCACTGCTAAGTGTCTGGAGGCACCCCACTCTGCCAGGAAGCTTCCTGTACACAGGCAGGCAGCTCTCGCTCCGTGAGGCGGCTCCAGCGCTACCTCGAGCTGGTCTCCTGGTCTCCTGGTTCTGCTGCTGCCGGTCCTCTGGACCCTATGGAGCACTTCTACTCTGTGACACATGGGTCACTATGAGTTGGAATCTACTCCACAGTAACAAATTTTTATTTAGTTCTGGCATTTTGTCCTTTCATTAACTCTGTGCTTAAACTCTGGCTTTAGCCATCTTCATAGCCAAGTTTTGGTGCAGGCGTAGCTCACGAAGCTTAGTCCACTTGCTTGTTGTATCAACTTCATAACATGTTCTCCAGATACGAGCGTACCCATCTTCATCCTCACAGATGGGATTTATGAACATGTTATATGTATGTGATATCAAGCTAAACATACCTTTTCCTAATGTGAAATTAGATATGCGTAAGAAAGTAACTTCGGGAAATTACAAAGGAGCACACGATTTTCAGGTATCCGTGGCTTTGGATAGAAGCTTTGAATTTCGGAGTATCTACTTTAGCAACCACTTGGGAGTCATTTGTTTCAGTTACTGTAGTTAAGTAATATGCATTTCTTTAGCAGCTCTCTTGAGTCTGGAGACCCTTTTTAGCTCAAATAAACAGGAAGGTTTTACCACATATTCATTCATGGATATGAAAACATCATTTTAACAACAATTGTCATTTATGATGGTAAAATTCTCTAAGATGCAGAACTTGCTTTTTCACTTGCCATTTGTTTACTGATGTAAACCTCTCAATCCTTCCTAGACTGTTCCTGCAGACTGGTCCTGTTTCTTCTGAAACGCCCGCTTCTCCCCCTCTCACCCAATCGCGTATCTGAAAATAAAAGTCTGCCTCTTGCTTCCGTTTCCTCTGTGCCTTTTAAAATACTGTTGAAAATAATTTTGTATGCTCACAGAAAGGATTAGGTATATGTCAGTGGGTTTGGGCTAAGACAATTGTGATAAATGTTTTAGCATTGCACAAGGACTTGATAGTTTGATTTGCTTTTAGGAATGATAACAGCATTGCGAGTGCCTAGGTGAATACATGGTGAGAACATCACCAAAGTGTCCAGTCTTACAGACATTCCTTTTTGCTGACAATAAGGTTTTGGTTTTTTTTGACTGCTGTATTGCAGCTGTTGAAAATGGACAGATAGACGTGTTAAAGCTGTTGCTTCGACACGGAGCAAATGTTAACGGATCCCATTCTATGTGTGGATGGAACGCCTTGCACCAGGCCTCTTTTCAGGTAACCTCTGCGTTTATTATTTCATTTCCATGTAAATTGTGTGTCATACCCTTTTAAAATGACGGATCCATACGGTTTGTGCCTCCTACCCGCCTGTGATTTATGGTGGTTAGTCCAGTACAGAGAAGGCAGTCTAAATGCTAATGATGGTCCTGAATGAGCGAGCTGCTCTAGTGGTTGCAGTGGGCTTGGGGCTGCAGGGATTATCTACGTTTTCCAAATGTCGATAGCATAGTTAAGCAACCATCAGAATACTTGGGATATAAATTGATGGAGTGCAGTGGTTTATTTTATTTATAACAGTTTGTTTAGAAACTGTGAGAGCTCCTTAGTGCTTTGGTCAGCAAGCTAATTTGGCAGGATTTATAAGGGTTAGAATTTCTAGAGGTCACTGTTTTGTCTGTGTACATTTAGGGGCTGATTGGAGGTATAGGATAATCTGATTGTTTGACCACTGTCTTCCCATCCAGTACAGCAAAACGTTTTTTTAAAAGCTTTTTTTTTTTTTTAGTGAGAAAGATAAAAAAGAAAATGAACAAAAAACACAGCAATAAGAAAAAAGCTATCTTCTGTTTTCTTTGTTTTCTCTAATTTGCAACATGAATCTGTGCTTTAGGGAAATGCTGAGGTCATAAAATTGCTTCTTAAAAAAGGAGCAAACAAGGAATATCAGGATGACTTTGGAATCACGCCTTTATTTGTGGCTGCTCAGTATGGCAAACTAGAAAGCTTGACCGTACTTATTTCATCAGGTAAGATTAATCCATTAGCCTTTGTACTGTTTAAGATCATGAGTTTGTACTTTGTATACTCCTAGAAAGAATAATTGCACCTGGTAGATTTGAACTGCTGACCTTTTGGTTAGCAGCCATAGCACTTAACCACTATGCCACCAGGGTTTCCAGATACAAATTAGGTTGTGAAATTTAATGGTTTTATGTAAGTGGTAAGTAAGAGTAAATACAGGTTGATTTATAGGCTTGGTTACTAAGTGTCTATTACGAACATAATGCAATACACAGCTACTAATTTATCTGAACAGAAATATAATGATCTATTACTAAAGCAGGTTCATTGGCAAGTTGAATGATGGGGCTGTCCTTTCTTATAGGGATTCGAGAAATTCCAGCTCTCCAGGGTGCAAGACTATTTTAGGCTTAATTAATTTATTTGAAAGCTATTTTGTATATTAAGCCTTTGAGTTGTATGTTTGGATCAATTGTGTGTTTATTTAAATGGATTTCTTTCAATGCGTGTTTGTGCTTTATTATGTTAATAGAACATAAACCTGTTAAAGGTCCCTCCATGACAGCCATTACACATTCAGCGTTGCCAGAGAAGATGGCGTTGAGGTGGCATCCCGACTCTGTGACACTTCTGTGACCACAAATATTTTGTTCCAAAGGGACTTTTAAACTCTCCCCAGACACTGTGTAGGCACTCACAGTGCTAACCTGACGAAGATGGATTGTTGAGAGAAGCGGGGAGATGCTTCCAGATTGCTGGTGGCTTTTTTGTTTGTTTTTGTGATTTTGGCTTTTTATAAACCACCTCCAAGTATACAAGGCAAAGTTTATTTAGGAAGAAGGGCTTATATTTTCTTATTTCTGCTGTCTCCCTACCAACCTTCCAATACTCAAGATGAGGTAAATAAAAGAAACAAACATTTGTTAAGTGCCAATTTAAGGCATCTGTTATAAATATTGAGTCTATAAACCTTGCAGTTGAGAGGAATATCCAAAATGATTTATTCAAATATGTATTTTTTTTTTTTAATTTTAAGACTTCTAAATCCTGAGAGTTTAAATGCCTTGTCAGAGATCTAGAGACTATTTCCTGGCAGAATTCGGGTTTAGACTGAGGGTTTTTGACTTCTGATCTTCCTCTCCCTACTATGTTATACGTTCCTGAGGATTATCCTAATTTAATCTCTGATTTCTAGTTCCATAACCCATTGCTGTCGAGTTGATTCCGACTCATAGCAACCCTAGAGGATAGAGTAGAACTGCCCCATAGGGTTTCCAAGGAGTGGCTGGTGGATTTGAACTGCTGACCTTTTGGTTAGCAGCTGAACTCTTAACCACTGAGCCACCAGGGCTCCTCCATTCAATCAGTTATTACTGTCTAATATTTAGAATAAAATAAGTTAGTCTGTACCTTAAGGGCTCTCTCCTCATGCTGAATTCATCTCCTGTTACCTGGAACGCTAAGTTCCTGTTTTCTCCATTTTTGCTTTCTTTTCTCCTCTCTAAAGAGTTATGAATTGTTGTTGTTGTTAGGTGCTGTTGAGTCGGCTCTGACTCAGAGCAACCCTATGCACAACAGAACGCAACACTGCCCAGTCCTGTGCCATCCTTACAATCGTTGTTATGCTTGAGCTCATTGTTGCGCCACTGTGTCAGTCCACCTCATTGAGGGTCTTCCTCTTTTCCGCTGACCCTGTACTCTGCCAAGCATGATGTCCTTCTCCAGGAACTGATCCCTCCTGACAACACGTCCAAAGTATATAAGATGCAGTCTTGCCATCCTTGCCTCTAAGGAGGGTTTTGGCCACACTCTAAAGAGTTATGAATAGTCAGTTTAAAAAGGTTGGTTTATAATTTAACTATATACCTTTCCAACGTCTTAAAATAGTTTTCCTTTCAGTTAATTATCCATCCTTTTCCCAGCCTTTTCATATGTAGTCTTAAAGGGCCTGGTTCCTTATTTTTTCTGATACTTTGAAATTATCCATCAAAATGAAGCATCGATTAACAACAAAGTTAAGAAGGTTTCTTTCTTGGTTTCATCTCCTCTCAGTAATAGTGCTCACTTTTTTTTCTGAGTCTGGTGGAAGCTGAACCTGGAGTAAATCAAGAAGATCTTAGTTGTCTAGATGTGGTAAATGTTCACTGGGGATTTCTGAAGGCTCCATAAACCCTTTTTTAAAAATTTTATTGTGTTTTAGGTGAACGTTTACAGCACAAGTTAGTTTCTTATTCAGACTGTTTCGTGACATTGTTTGCAATCCCCGCAACATTTCAGCACTCTCCCCCTTTCCGTTTCCCCCCGGGTTCCTCGTGTCCATTCATCCAGGTTTCCTGTCCGTTCCTGCTCTGATGGCTCCATAAACTCTGAAACTCACCGTACGTATTTTGCATAGTTTTCACCCAGCTCAGGACTTCGGTTTTTTCAAGGTGCATTTATGGAACATCCTTTTAAATAAAAGATAGTCCTTTTTCCCCTTGATAATAATTTTTTCACTGAGATAGAGCCTACAAAATTTAGAATTCACATGGTCGTCATAACACCATACTTACCATGTTTGGCACATTATTTGTCATTGAGAAATGTTTGAGAATGTCCATTTTTAAAACCTTCACAAAAATTTGGGTCATTTTTAATTTTTCAGATTTTCTTTACATGCTGGTGTCTGAGCAACTTGATTGGACTTAAGCTTTTTTTTTTCTTCTTTGTGCTTTAACTGAAAGTTTACAATTCAAGTCAGTCTCTCGTACAAACACTTACACACACATTGTTGTGTGACCCTAGTTGCTCCCCCTACAATGTGACAGCACATGCTTCCTCTCCACCCTGTATTCCCTGTGTCCATTCAACCAGCTCCTGTCCCCCTCTGCCTTCTCATCTCTCCTCCAGACAGGTGCTGCCCACATAGTCTTATGTGTCTGCTTGAGCTAAGAAGCTAACTTCTCACCAGTATCATTTCTCCAGGCTAATCTTTGTCTGAAGAGTTGGCTTCAGTAATGATTTTAGTTTTGGGCTAACAGAGAGTCCGGGAACCATGTCCTCTGGGGCCCGTCCAGTCTCAGTCAGACCATAAAGTCTGGTGTTTTTACTAGGATTTGAGTTCTGCGTCCCACTTTTCTCCTGCTCTATCAGGGATTCTGGACTTAAGCTTTTTACAATCAACTCAGAGACCCAATGAAATAGACCGTTTCCTTTTATTGTGGGCTTTACTTATCATTTAATGGTGATGAAAGAAAGGGATGTCATAGACAGTACAGTCAATAGGAGTTTTAAGGCATAGCTGCCATGATGTGTCATATCTGCTGGTAACTATTTTATTTTCATAAATCTTAGTCCAAAGTGTCTTAGTTGCATCTATAAAGTGTCATAATTTAGAATTCTAATCTTTTTCAGTAATTATCAGAAACTTTATCCGTCGTTGATGATTTGCATTTTTTCCTTTTTAAACAGTTACTTATGGGATCCAAAGAGTGCTTACTGGAGGAGGGATTAGCATGAAATGAACCCTTCATTGAATAGGATTTTTGTTTTAGCTTAAAAATGAATTCTAAAGCATTAGTCACTTGTTTTCTTGCAGACATAAAAGCAAAAACAATTTAAATGATTACCAACAAGCTAGCAAAATAAGTATGTGTATTCAACAATATCCACCGAGGGGGAAACTATTGTCCTGTGAAACCCTTGTGTGCTTGGAAATTTATGTTGACTCCTCATGGTCTCCTGCGTGCATAAATGAGGATTACCTGTTACGTGCTTTATTTTGTCCTAGGTGCAAATGTCAATTGTCAAGCCTTGGACAAAGCTACTCCCTTGTTCATTGCTGCTCAAGAGGGCCACACAAAATGTGTGGAGCTTCTGCTGTCTAGTGGGGCAGACCCTGATCTTTACTGTAATGAGGATAACTGGCAGTTACCTATCCACGCAGCTGCACAAATGGGCCATACAAAGTAAGTGTTAAAAACAGAAAATAAAAATGGGCTCATAGTTAAAAGCTAGTAAGAAATACTCTGGGCCAGACCCTTCACCTCCATGCAAAAGTCTTGGAATTCTATTCCCTACCAGTTGCTGGGTGACTAAAAAACCAAACCAAACCCAACCCACTGCCGTCGAGTGGATTCCGACTCATAGCCACCCCACAGGACAGAGTAAAACTGTCCCATGCGGTTTCCGAGGAGCACCTGGTGGATTCATACTGCCGAACTTTTGGTTAGCAGCCATAGCTCTTAACCACTACGCCATTAGGGTTTCCACTGGGTGACTGTTCACCCCTAATCTGGCCCCTGTGGCTAGAGATGAGGTAGCACCAGGGACCTTCTCCGAGTTTTAAGAGTCTTCCCTCTGGTTTACCCGGCTATGGCCATGGTGCCCCCCTTCTTCCCAGCTTTATCTCAGACGTCTTTAGGCAGCAGTCTGATGGTGTTCGTCACTTATTTACTTTACCTCCCTGACCCTGGAATATTTGTGAGTTTGTAACTCCTTTTGGAGTCGAGTCTTTCTTTTCTATGTGCTGGGTAGTCCTCCCGGTCTTGAACCCCTTGTCAGGACTTCTCTATTTAGTCTCAAGTCCAACCCAGTATTTTTCCCTGCCTCTGTTACCTTCTTTATTAGCTAATAGTTCCCATGAAATTATTGGTATTTTCTGGAGAGAGAAGGACTTAAGAAAAGTTGGGGCTCCCTGAAACTGGGGGTTCTAGTATTGTTAGAAGCTAGTATGTTCTTGTTAGGTGTTGTTGAGTTGATTCTGACTCATGGCTACCCCATGTGACAGAGTAGAACTGCCCCACAGGGTTTTCCAGGTTATAATCTTTATGGGAGCAGATCTCCAGGTCTTTCTCCCATGGAGCCAATGGCTGAGTTTGAACCTTTCGGTTAGCAGCTGAGCGCCTAACCATTTCTGCCACCAGGACTCCTTTAGAAGCTAGTATAGTAACCTGGTTATACCTCTGAGAATATGACTGCCTATCTTGACATAAATTGACACTGAACAGTGTTTTAAGATATATGTTTAAAGTCTTTAGAGTCATAATTCTGCAATAATTTCTATATCTATTAATAACCCCCCCAAAAGAACCCAAACCCATTGCCATTAAGTCGATTCGGACTCATATTAATAGTATTATTTAATTTTAAAAGTAATAGTATAACGGCTGTTATTTAGCATGTTTGTTATTGTTAGGTGCTGTTGAGTCAATTTCAACTCATAGCGACCCCACGTGACAGAGTAGAACCGCCCTATAGGATTTTCTTGGCTGTAATCTGTGGGAGAAAGACCTGGCAATCCGCTTCTATAAAGATTAACCCAGTGCCGTCGAGTCGATTCCAACTCATAGCAACCCTATAGGACAGAGAAGAACCGCCCCATAGAGTTTCCAAGGAGCGCCTGGTATATTCCAACTGCCGACCCTTTGGTTAGTAGCTATAGCACTTAACCGTGATGCCATCAGGGTTTCCCTGTGGCACACAGCAACAACAAAACATTTAGTATGTTTTGCATAGTAGGAAGACAGATTCTGCAGTGTGGTTATTATGCCACTAGATGGCACGTTATTTTGTTATTTCCTCCATAGTTTGTTCCTTATAGACTTTTCCAACCCATTAAAAAAAATTAAATGCATTTATTAAATTTAAGACGCTGTTAAACAGACCATTTTAACAAAATACTTAGGTTTCAAAATGTGCTATTTTTCTTATTTTTGGTCATTTATTTAAACATAAATCTTGTATACGATTTTTTAAATAGCACTCTGAGCTTTAAATTGATACTGAAATCTTGGGAATTTGTCCTCAATTTTGAGAATTATGTTTGTCACTGATGTTTTCTTCACAGCCTACTTCTCAGCCCCCCCCCCCCGCCGTGAATGTAAGTTCTCCTTAGATATTATTACCTTAGACCTGCCTTACATACGCAAAAGTGGCAGAGAGACAGATAACGTTATAAAGATACTTTGGAGTAGCCCTGCCTGTCTTTTCCCAGAAAGAGAGGGAATTTCCTCGTTACTTTAAGCACTTGGCTGCTAACTGAAAGGTCTACGGTTTGAACCCACTAGCCGCTCTGCAGGAGGGAGATGTGGCAGTCTGCTTCCATAAGGATTAAAAAAAAAAAACAAACCAAGCCCGTTGCTGTCGAGTAGATTCCAACTCATAGCAACCCTATACGACAGAGTAGAACTGCCCCATAGGGTTTCCAGGGAGCACCTGGTGGATTCGAACTGCTGACCTTTTGGTTAGCAGCTGTAGCTCTTAACCATTGCATGACCAGGGTTTCCATTCCCTAAGGATTACAGGCTTGGAAACCCTAACAGGCAGGTCTACTCTGCCCTATAGGGGCGTTACGAGTTGGAATTGACTTGATGGCAGTGGGGTTTTTTTTGTGTGTGTGGCTATCCTTAGAGCTTTATTTTATTTTTAATTTTATATAAGTCGCTTCTCTAGCTGACTGCTGGAGGTAAAGAAACAAATAATGATTTTCTTTAAAACTTTCTCTACCCAGCAACCCACTTCTTTACAAATTGGTGTCAACATTTAAAGAGTTCATATTCTTTTCAGAGACTAGAATATTGTGAATAGCATAAGCAGAAATTATGTCTTCCTGATGAAAATGTCATTCTTCATTTCATGTCATTCCCCGTCTTTAAAAATTCCTACTAATTAGAAAAATGAAGCTTTAAAGGTACTTTAAGAAGGAAAATATTTTCTTGACGCAAGTTTATATTTAGTGCAATGAAGTTTTAAATACTGGTGGTGGGAAGGTAAACAATTAACGGGAAAAAATCTAAAGGAAAACATGTTACCTATTATAGAAGCATAACTTAATTCTGTTTTAAGGATCTTTGTGTTAAGCAACAATAATAAGTGTAACATTTGGGAGTAACTAATTTTTTTTATGTAGTTGGCACAGGGGTTAAGAGCTTGGCTGCTAACCAAAAGGTCGGCAGTTCGAATCTACCAGCTACTCCTTGGAAACCTTACGGGGCAGCTCCACTCTGTCCTACAGGGTCGCTATGAGTCGGAATTGACCCGATGGCAATGGTTATTGTTTTTTTTTCTGGTTATATAGCATGTAGTAATTTGAATGTAGGTAGAAGGTATACTGAAGATAGAATGACTTCTTAAGAGTCAATCAATGGTAGACTCTTAAAATACGTGCTGTAGACAGAAAGTTGGAAAGAACCAAAGTGCCCATCAGCGGATGAATGGATAAATGAATTATGGTGTATTCACACAGCGGATGAATGGATAAATGAATTATGGTGTATTCACACAGCGGATGAGTGGATAAATGAATTATGGTGTATTCACACAGCGGATGAGTGGGTAAATGAATTATGGTGTACTCACACAGCGGATGAGTGGATAAATGAATTATGGTGTATTCACACAGCGGATGAATGGGTAAATGAATTATGGTGTATTCACACAGCGGATGAGTGGGTAAATGAATTATGGTGTATTCTCACAGCGGATGAGTGGGTAAATGAATTATGGTGTATTCACACAGCGGATGAGTGGGTAAATGAATTATGGTGTACTCACACAGCGGATGAGTGGGTAAATGAATTATGGTGTACTCACACAGCGGATGAGTGGGTAAATGAATTATGGTGTATTCACACAGCGGATGAGTGGGTAAATGAATTATGGTGTATTCACACAGCGGATGAGTGGGTAAATGAATTATGGTGTATTCACACAGCGGATGAGTGGGTAAATGAATTATGGTGTATTCACACAGCGGATGAGTGGGTAAATGAATTATGGTGTATTCACACAGCGGATGAGTGGGTAAATGAATTATGGTGTATTCACACAGCGGATGAGTGGGTAAATGAATTATGGTGTATTCACACAGTGGAATACTACACATCGATAACGAACGATGATGAATCTGTGAAATATTTCATAACGTGGAGGAATCTAGAAGGCATGATGCTGAGTGAAATTAGTTGCAAAAGGACAAATATTGCGTGACACCACTATTATAAGAACTCGAGAAGTAGTTTAAACAGAGAAGAGCATATTCTTTGATGGTTGTAAGAGTGGGGAGGGAGTGAGGGAGAGGGGTATTCACTAATTAGATAGTAGACAAGAACAGTTTTAGGGGAAGGGAAAGACAATACGCAATACAGGGGAGGTCAGCACAACTGGACTAAACCAAAAGCAAAGAAGTTTCCTGAGTAAACTGAATGCTTCTAAGGCCAGCGTAGCAGGGGCGGGGGTTTGGGGACCATGGTTTCAGGGGGCATCTAGGTCAATTGGCATAATAAAATCTATTAAGAAAACATTCTGCATCCCATTTTGGAGAGTGGTGTCTTGGGTATTAAACGCTAGCAGGCGGCCATCTAAGATGCATCAATGGGTTTCAACCCATCTGGAGCAAAGGAGAATGAAGAACACCAAAGACAAAAGGTAACTATGAGCCCAAGAGACAGAAAGGGCTACATAAACCAGAGACTATATCAGCCTGAGACTGGAAGAACTACATGGTGCCCAGCTACAACTGATGACTGCCCTGACAGGGAACACAACAGAGAACCCCTGAGGAAGCGGGAGAGCAGTGGGATGCAGACCCCAAATTCTCGTAAAAAGACCAGACTTAATGGTCTGACTGAGACTAGAAGGAACCTGGAGATCATGGCCCCCAGACCTTCTGTTAGCCCAAGACAGGAACCATTCCTGAAGCCAACTCTTCAGACAGGGATTGAACTGGACTAAAAAAGGACTATGGGATAGAAAATGATACTGGTGAAGAGAGAGCTTCTTGGATCAAGTAGACACACGAGACTCTGTGGGCAGCTCCTGTTTGGAAGGGAGATGAGAGGGCAGAGGGGGTCAGAAGCTGGCCGAATGGACATAGAAATAGAGAGTGGAGAGAAGGAGTGTGCTGTCTCATGATGAGGAGAGCAACTCAGAGTATATAGCAAGGTGTATATAAATTTCTGTATGAGAGACTGACTTGATTTGTAAACTTTCACTTAAAGCACAATAAAAATTAAAAAAAAATGTGCTGTAGAAATGTTTGCCTACCCTCATATACATATAAAAACATTAAATACTTCTGAATTTATGTATTTGCAGAATTTTGGAATTGTTAATACCATTTACTAACCGGGCCTGTGACACTGGGCCAGACAAAGTGAGCCCTGTTTACTCAGCAGTGTTTGGAGGGCGTGAAGATTGCCTAGAAATACTACTCCAGAACGGCTACAGCCCAGATGCCCAGAAGTGTCTAGTCTTTGGCTTCAATTCTCCCATGTGTATGGTTTTCCAAAAAGAGTATGTATATTTGCTATCTTTTTATTCCTTTTCGTATATGGAGATGAGTGTCCCTGTGTGGTGCAAGCGCAGAGGTGCCTTGGAGGACAGGCCAGGTGATCCGTCTTGAGAGGTCACAGCCTTGAAAAGCTGGAGCAGTTCTACTTTGCACACATGGGGTGATCACGGGTCAGACTTGACTCCACAGTAACTCACAACCACAACAGATATGGAGATGTATTTCTAAGTGACCATCTTTCATGGTGCAACTAAGTGTCTTTATTGGTGCCAAATTATTAACTTAAAAACAGAAAACGGACAAGCAAACCAGAAAAAGCACTGTGATGCACCTTGTTCAGTAAAGCTATAGGAAATGAGGTGGCCATATCAAGATTTTTTTCCTTCCCTATTTGGATCTGGATGACATTTTTAGCAATTTTAGGAATACTTTCAATGTATTCAAGTAAATGCAGAAATTCTGGGATATCCTTGGCCTTCAAAACAGTTTAAGAATTAAAAATGGGACTTTTTCAAGTAAGGCAGTGACGATATTTTGGGCTATTAATTATTATTTACAATATGTATTTATAAGGCATGTTCAGATCTAGAATAATAATTTAGTATTGTAGAAACCCTGGTGGCATAGTGGTTAAGTGCTATGGCTGCCAACCAAAGGGTTGGCAGTTCGAATCTGCCAGGTGCTCCTTGGAAGCTCTATGGGGCAGTTCTACTCTGTCCTGTCGGGTCTCTATTAGTCGGAATCAACTCGATGGCTCTGGGTCTGGGTTTTTATTGTAGATAATATTGCATTTTTGATGTATTTGGCGTGTAGCATTTCTTTATGTGAGTTAGAGTATTAAGAAATAAAAAGAAATATTTGTTTTACCACTTGGACATGATCCCTCGGGGTAAGAATAAATGAAATGATGATTCACTGCTGCTTTACTACCTTCTGGCCAACAACTTGTCTCTAAGGTCTCTAACTTCTTACAAGAGTAAGAATAAAGCTTTTAGGAAAATGCATACTGAGTAATACCTCTGGTCTGTTCAGTGATGGAGTAAGTCATGGAGGTAGTTCCTGCTGTTTTTAATGATATAAAAAAGGTTGCAGGCCTACCTCACATTTCATTGGCTTTCCTGAAATTTAATTTAAATATTTATTGAAAACTTACTTGCTAGGCTTTTCAGTCTTCACCATCTCTTAGAGTAATCCCGTACAAAACTTAAACATTTGCTGTGTAAAATAAGAGCTCATTTTATTTGTCCTGAATCTAAGCTTCCAGGTACACATTTTACTCTGCGTATTTGAGGATTTGGTTAACAAGGATATGCTTACCCTATGCATAATTTTCATGATATCAGAGAATTTCATCAAATACCCCTCAGGTGTTGTCCTTCTAAATGAAGAGCACTAACTACTTTCTGTTTGCCTTCAGTAAGACTGCATCGCTGACTTTGTCTTCAGTTGTCGTTCTAAGGGCCATATCTAAGTCCGTTATGTATATATTTTTTATTAGATCAGAGTTGAATATTTTTTATTGGATTGACATAATGGTTCTGGATAGTTTGTGAATGTGTGTCTGCAATGTAATGGTGGTCTTTCTTGGCCCTCATCTTAGGAATGATTTCTCAGTCTTTTTTGTCCCAGCAGCTAAGCTGGTGTCTTGTCATCTTTAAGTGTAACTTGAATGAAACCGTATCACACAGTCCCCTGTTAACCCTGAAGCACCTTAAAATTAATGGTGCTGCGTGAGAATTTGTCCGTCTGTTTTATGCCATTTACAGATTCAGGTAATTTTAGTTTGGTGGGAATGGTCTTACATAGGCTGCGGAATTTTCCAAGATTAGCTGAAATTCTAGGGCAGTTTCTTTTCTTTTTTGATTTCTACAAAAGCAGTCCACAACATTAACTGACCGTTTGTTACATGTTGTTGTTAGGTGTCACTGAGTCAGTTTCGACTCATAGTGACCCTATCTGTGTACAGCAGAATGGAACACTGCCAGTCCTGCGCCAGCCTCACAATCGTTGCTGTGCTTGAGCCCGTTGTTGCGGCCATTGTGTCAGTCCATCTTGTTGAGGGTCTTCCTCTTTTTTGCTGACCCTCTACTAAGCATGATGCCTATCATGGTTTGAATTGTATCCCCCCAAACTATGTGCCAACTTGGTTAGGCCATGATTCCCAGTATTGTGTGGCTGTCCTCCATTTTGTGATTTTCCTGTGTGTTGTACATCATAATCTCTGTCTGTGGTTAAAGAGGATTAGGGTGGGATGTAACACCCTCGCTCAGGTCATATCCCTGATCTACTGTAAAGGGAGTTTGCCTGGGGTCACATCCCTGATCCACCATAAAGGGAGTTTTCCTGGGGTGTGGCCTGTATCACCTTTTATCTTACAAGAGATGAAAGGAAAGGGAAGGAAATAGAGAGTGGGGAACCTCATACCACCAAGAAAGCAGTGCCAGGAGCAGAGCGTGTCCTTTGGACCCAGGGTTCCTGTGCAGAGAAGCTCCTAGTCTAGGGGAAGATTGATGAGAAGGACCTCCCTCCAGAGGTGAAGGAGAGAGAGAGGCTTCCCCTTGGAGCTGACACCCTGAATTTGGACTTCCAGCTTACTAGACCCTGAAAAAATAAATTTCTTAACCTACAGTTGATAACCAAAAGGTCATCAGTTCGAATCCACCAGGTGCTCCTTGGAAACTCTATGGGGCAGTTCTACTCTGTCTTATAGGGTCACTATGAGTTGGAATCGACTTGATGGCAATGGGTTTGGTTTTTTTGGTAATAATATGTCTAAAGTATGTGAGACGAAGTCTCTCCATCCTCGCTTCTAAGGAACATTCTGGCTGGAGTTCTTCCAAGACAGATTTGTTCGTTCTTTTATTATTATAGCGAGCAATAAACAAATCCTATTAAATTACTGAGGAAACTGGAAACATGGGCCCTATCCTTTAAGAGCTTAAAACCTAACAGGAAAAGTAATCTTTAGTAGTATTTGCTCTATTATTTTCTGCTGCCTATAGCAAAGAAGTGTTTGTTAATGTATTGACTCATGGAAGGCAGGGATCCCATTTTTTTCCTGCTGTGTCTAGGCTACTTATAAATATAAACTATTGTCCCATTATTCAGTAAAAACATGTAAATGGTCAGTTTTATTTTCCTTTCACAAATACTCCAAAGTTGTATCTTAAGGCGCTTCATGGTTGGTTTACCTCTTATATCTAAGTTACTGTAGAATTTTTTTTTTTTTTCCTGTATAAACTTCAGTGCTGCTAAAAAATTCTTCAGAAGCAACTTGGGACTACTTCTAGTTTGGATGGAGTAAGCCCACCACAGCTACTCTCTCTTGCTAGTTACAGCTAAAACTCTGTTCAAAATACAAAACCTCTGAGGACTCTGTAACATAAACAGAAGCAGGCATGTCGTGGAATGGAGTGGTCACTTGGTGGAGTGGCCTATATGTAGGCAATTTTCCCAGTTTCTTCTTCTTTTTCTTTTTTTTCATGATGTTACCCAGAGGGCAGGCCATAGTCTGGAGTTGGGTAGCAACAGTGGTACCAGCTGCTAAAATCCCAACAGAAACCCTGTTTTTATGGCCTGAGGAATCAGGTAAAGAGAGATCTGTGGACTAGAGAGTGTATAAGGAGAATCCTGGAAAGGAGAGAGCTGGAGAAGGGGCTCCCCTAATTCTGTGTATGAACCTACATTTGTCACTGGCTCACCCCAAACTTGGAAGGCACTGGACAGACCCAACGGCTTTAAAATGGAACCAACATTTAAATTATTACCAAAGTCTCAGACTAACCCCTGAGTGGCACGTTCATGGGACAGGCCAAAAACAGCATAGCAAAGGCTTTGAGAATTGAAGTGACATTGGACCCACTGTCTCTAGAAGGTGAAATTGAGATTATGGTCTGATCCTGACTAAGATCTATGCCTGCTAAAACACACACACACACACACACAACATTCTCCAGAGGATTATAATAGGACAGTCTAAAATTACTCAACATATGAAGAACCAGTAAAATATTACCAAATCTCAAGAGAAAAGGCAACTAGCAGATACCACCCCTGAGATGGCCTAGTTGTTGGAAATATCAAATACTTGAAAGCAGCTATTATAACTGTGCTCGTGAGTTACCTTTATAGGTAGGCACACTTGAAATAGATCAAAATACAGAAACTCTCAGCTGAGAAATAAAAACTACAGTAAAGAACCAAATGGAAATTTCAGAACTGAAAAATACAATATCTGACATGAAAATTCACCACATGGTCTCCACAGCAGTATGGAACGACAGAGGAAGAAGTCTGTTAAATTGAAGATAGACCAATAGCAGTTATCCAAACAGAAGAGAGAAAAATAGGATGGGGAAAAACATGAACAGAGACCGGAGGAACTACGGGATAATCTTAAAACACCTGACAGGAGGAAGAGATTGGTACAGAGATAGTGTGTCAATCAGTACTGGCCCCGCAAATTCCTAACGTTGGAAAAAGGTACAGATTTGCAGCTTTAAGAAGCCCAGTGAACCCAAATAGGATGAACCCAAAGAAAACCAGGCTTGAAAACAATCAAACTACTGAAAAACAAAGATAATAGAGCAGCAGTGTGGTGTCTTGAATCATAGACACGAGCTAACAAACTTTGTATTTTGTGCCTGTTGGTAACATGGGTTTTGAAGAGGTCCTAGAGAGCATAACTGAAATCTGGTTTGATGGCCTTCAAAACAGTGTATCAGCTGTTCTCTGCCGTGTCATGTGGGAGCTTGTTGTAATTGGATCAGATATAGTGTTAATTAGTAAGATGAATTTTCACTGAGAAAAGTCATTGGGAAATACTATCTTAGCCTGTAGAAAAAAAGGGTCAAAGCATCAAAATGAGTGTTTCCTGAGGTACATTCTCCTAGTCTTTCTAACTGATCTTCATTTGTTTACATGGGACCCGTGGCAATACACTAAAGTTTAATACATCTGTGCTGTCATTGGAGCCCTGGCGGTGCAGTGGCTGGTGCAGCTAGGCTGCTAACCAAAAGGTTGACAGTTCGAATCCACCAGGCACTCTTTAGATGCTCTGTGGGGCAGTTCTGCTTTGTCCTCTGAAAACCGAAAAACCAAACCCGTTGCCGTTGAGTCAATTCCAACTCATAGTGACCCAATAGGGGAGGGTAGAACTGCCCCACAGAGTTTCCAAGGAGCATCTGGTAGATTCGAACTGCCAGCCTTTTGGTTAGCAGCCATAGCGCTTAGCCACTACACCACCAGGGTTTCCTATAGGGTGGCTGTAAGTTGGGATCGACTCGATAGCAATAGGTTTTGTTTGGTTTAACAGGTGCCATTATTATCTGTTTTGTGATGAATTTAATGGGGGGGGGATTTTTCCCAAGGGACTAATTCTAAAACCTGGTAGCATAATAATTATGTATGTTCCTGTTTAATGTGCATGTATAGATGAGCTGACTTATATATAGTACACAGCATAGTTTTTGGCGTGTACTAGGAAGCTACCAAGATTAGCTCTCTTCACCCTGCCATCTTCCATTTATCCAGAAAACAACATTTAATTAAATTTTTTAGTCCCCATACTACATTTCTGCCACCCATCCGTCAGTTTGTCGTACTATAGTGGCTTGTGTGTTGCTGTGATCCTTGAAGCTGTGCCACCAGTAGTTCAAATACCAATAGGGTCACCCATGATGGGCAGGTTTCAGTGAAGATTCCAGACTGAGACAGACTAGGAAGAAGGGCCTAGTGACCCACTTCTGAAAATTAGCCAGTGAAAACTTTATGGGTCACGACAGAACGCTGTCCAACTCGCTTGCTTTGGACGTGTCGTCAGGAGGAATCACTTGCTGGAGGAGGACATTATATTTGGTGAAGCAGAGGGCCAGTAAGGACAGGGGAGGCCGTTGGTGAGATAGACTGGCACAGTAGCCTCAACGACGGACTCGAACGTGCCGCAATGGTGAGGACGACACAGGACCGGACAGCGTTTCATTCTGTTGTATAAGGTCACCGTGAGATCCAGTCAACGTGATGGCAGCTGTCTGTCTTGTCACCTGCTGCGTTTGTAGTACCTGAAATCTGGCTTGTTAGCTTGCATGTCAGTTGATGTGAGTAATGTGGAAATCATTCAGATTATTGTGGGACTCTAAAGCTTGCTGATCAGGCAAGAAAACTTTCATTCTCCCAGTGGGTTTTGTTTCGATATATCAAGAGCATAATATAGCCAGTGACTGAAGAAAAGGCATCAAAGCTGAAAAAATGGTTGCATTTTTTTATTTCTTTCAATAGATGATAATCTTAAAATTTGGATTCTCTACAATTACATACCTAAAAATTAATTTAATTAATTAGAATTAACATTCAAACAGCAAGAATGGTTAAATATAATTTAAAAATAACTATTGTGTTATTTTTTTGTTAATGAAACAATGTATGAATTTCCTATATTTCATTTACTAGTTAATAATAAGAATTTAAATTCTGGTTACAAAACTGGTACCAGGGAACTTGGAAGACTCTGCTTTCCATACTAATTATTTAGTATTTGGATTTTTACAGATTTGGTGATAACCAAAAAACCAAACCCAGTGCCGTCGAGTTGATTCCGACTCATAGCGACCCTATGGGACAGAGTAGAACTGCCCCATAGAGTTTCCAGGGAGCGCCTGGTGGATTCGAACTGCTAACTCTTTGGTTAGCAGCAGTAGCACTTAACCACTACGCCACCAGGGTTTCCAGATTGGGTGATAGATAATATATTTTGTGGTATAAGTTTTGAAATTTTATGTTTATAGCAACAATATGTTGTTAAAGCAAGATGGGTTTGGTGTAAGATTGTTGTGTAAAAAGATAATCAACACCTACCAGACTTGAGGTGTTAATGAGTCAAAAACTTTTGTTTTCTCATTTGTAACATATTTTCTGGTGTTTCTTTCAGATCTATAAATTCAGTGTTTGTGGCCCTTCTTTCACTGTTTGCCTGTTGTCTTCTAGGACACCTATTTGCAGATCCAAAAACCCAGTGCCGTCAAGTAGATTCCGACTCATAGCAACCCCGTAGGGTCTGGGGCTGTAAATCTCTGCAGAAGCAGACGGCCACATCTTTCTCCCGAGTTGCTGCCGGTGGTGGTTTTGAACCACTGACACTGACCTTTCGATTAGCAGTCAGTCGCTTAACCACCGCGCCAGCAGGGCTCCTTCCTTTTACAGAGAGTACAATTAATATCAAAAAGTGATGAAAGTAATAAATATAAATAACGGCTCTGGGTTTTAAATTTTCCTTCCTTTATTATTTTATCCGGTAACTCGACTTTTCAGCACAGGGTTAGCGTTCCAAAACATTGCTACTGAGCATCCCCTGGAGAGGGTGAGCTTCCCTTTGAAGCAGCGACCTTTGGCTCTTCTCACCCTTCCGAGGCATGAAGGAAAGGTGTCTCCACCACTGTACAGGTCTGCAGCAAATGCCGTCCCTGTCCTCTGGGTCTAAAAAGTTAACAGCTGCAGCGACGTGAAACCTGTCTTTCAAACGCACAGTTGAGCTATTCAGCTCAAAGGAGAAAATGAGAGAAAAGGTTTCCTTCAACTAGGACGGGTGAAAGAGGAGGGACGCTGAGGAATTTCAGTTTGAACAAATATTAATAATGCCTTTTATATATGGCTGTGTAGGAGAGGGACCATGGCTTAGCTGATCTGATTTTGTCTGCCTTTCTAATTGACACTGATCATTTTAATCAAATTTGCTTCGAGAAATCGTTGTGTCCATTGTAGTCATCATTTCATACATGGTACCTCTGACAGAGCCTAATGTCTTCATTTTATTTTCAGCTGATGGCTGACAGAAAACATTCAGTAAAACTTATTATGTGGCCTTTTAATAATTCAGCTAATAGTCGGTTAGATAATTTATTGGCTTATTGAACATAAAACACTCAGGATGTTTACCCACTTGTCTCTCTTCGTTTAAAATAACTTTTGTTTTCATGTTGAATTTCCTTATTGTGGACTGTTTTCTCTGTGCGTATTTGAACTGCAAAGAGGGAAATGGCAGAAAATGTACCAAAACCAAACCAAACCTGTTGCAGTCGAGTCGATTGTGACTCATAGCGACCCTATAGGACAGAGTAGAACTGCCCCATAGAGTTTCCAAGGAGCGGCTGGTGGATTTGAACTGCTGACCTTTTGGTTAGCAGCGGTAGTTCTTAACCACTGAGCCACCAGGGTTTCCAAAGATCTCGACATTGATTCCTTTTTTAGTTTTTAAACCTCTCCTCTTTCTCAGTATCTGATGATATTCACTTTTTATATAATGTGTAGTTCTTAATGTGTCATAGTTCTTGATGTATATGTTAAATATGATGCACTGTTTCTTTTTAATCTCTTGCACTTCATGAGGTTTCCTGATTCTCTATCAGGGCCTGAGAGAAAATCTGGAAGTATTCAGGGAAATACATACATGTGTCCATGTCATTTATATTTTAACCAAAGGTTTTAATAAGCCCTGGAAGAAAGGCCTGGTGATCTATTTCCGAAAGGAGTGCAGTTCTACTGAAAACCCTATGGAGTGCAGTTCTACTCTGAAACACATGGGGTTGTCATGAGTCAGAATCGACTAGATGGCAACTGGGGTGGTGGGTCAAACCCTAAAGTCTGCTGTGTGCTCAGTGACACGCAATAATCAAGGTAATACAGAGCCCTGGAGTTGCTTGCGTTTCTGGAGCTTGTGTATTTGAGACTCTCTTGGTAATCTTCCACATTTGACGGAGACCCAGAAGCTCAGGACGTGCTGACAAAGTTCTGGGATCCTCCAGCTTATTCTGCGTTTGTGATTCTCCGTGTAACTGGTAGTTTTGTTGGAAAGCGTCTGTCTGTATCGTAGCGCTGGACAGCTTCGTCAGCCTTCCGGGAATGCGTGTCCTTCTTGCCCATTCTAACACAAGGCAGTGTGAGTAATTGGAAATTTCGAGCTGGGTTTTCCAAAGTCCGTTTTCTCAAATACTAATTTTATAGATTGTTAGTAAATCTTACACCGAGTAAAAGGAGTTGCATAGTTAATTAGGTTTGGAAAACAGGGTTAAACGACGTCAAATAGGTTTCCTTCCTGGAGGGCTTTTAAGAGTGTTTTTTTTTTTTTTTATGGTGATGTTTTCTCAGTTCCTGCGAAGGGAGTGGATCTACAAAGGTTTGGGAGACATCAGACCAGCGTATGTTTGCAATAAATACACTGTTTTCCCTGTGTTTACACGCTTTGCAGATGTCTCACACTCTGTTTTGCTTTTCTCCGTTTAACTGTTGGACCCATTGCTTTAGTTTTAAAGAGACTTCTGAAAAGGTGCCTGGAGGTTGAGCAGTACGTATGTATATCGAACGTATAATTTGAAAAAGTAACTAGCGTGCTATTTAAAAATAATTTCATCCTGTATTTCTCCCCTTTTAGGACTCCCTGTGTCGTATATCCCAAAAGCAAGCTCATGGCTGTTGAGTCGGGTCTGACTCACAGCGACCTACAGGACCAGGCAGAACTGCCCCCTGGTGTTTCCAAGGCTGTAACTCCTGACGGAAGCTAACTGCCCTACCTTTCTCCCTTGGCTGATTGGTTCAAACCGCTGACTTTTCAATTAGCCGTTGAGCGCTTAACCACTGTGCTACCAGTGCTACGGTAGAGCGTGTAAAGATTCTCAAATTTATTTCATTATACAGTCGTCTTACATGGAACATCTTCCAGGACTAGAGTTCCATGGAACGTACTTTGGGAAATGTAGGCTTGGCATTAACATATTCCTCAATTTGACTCATTCCTGAGGCATACAGCTTAGTGTTAGAGAAGAGATGTTTCAGATATTTGCTGTATCACAGTCACTGTTAGATTTTGCTTTGGTATTATTATTATTCCAGTTACTGGAAACCCTGGCAACGTAGTGGTTAAAAGCTACAGCTGCTAACCAAAAGGTTGGCAGTTTGAATCCACCAGGCTCTCCTTGGAAACTATGGGGCAGTAACTCAAGTTCCGTTTTTGTGTCTAAAATAATAATAATAATAATAATAATAAAACCTGTTTCCTAGGGTTGCTGTGAGGACAAAAGAAAACCATGAATATAATGCATTTAGCACAGTGTCTGGTACGGAATAAGTACTCAGTCAGTCTTGCTGTTACAGGAAATTACCTGTGCACACATTCCTCCTGTAGCTTTAGAGATAGATGGTTTATCTTTCGGCATTGCCACAATTAACAGTTTTCTTAGTACGAGCCCCAAGCCTAGCTGCTACACTGAAATTTTAATAAAAAAGCTGCTGGATCTGTAGTTTTTGTCCAAATGGAAAACGGCCGAGGTACCTCCTGCAGCACTTAGCCTAACGGGGCATTTGGAGGCTGTCAACAGCACACATTCACCTTTTTATTTTGTAGCAAAAGCGTGTCCTGCGGACTCAATCTTTAAGCCCTAATGTTTCTACGGTTGGGCTATTGATGGTTTCCGATGGCTGGAGGGCAGAAGCCACCAGTCCCTGAGTTGCACCTGGGAATACACGCACCTGGCAAATCACCCGACTTCCTGCAAATTGTGTGTCACGTCTGTAATGAGACAGTGTCCTGAGCCTCTCTCACAGTTTCCCTGCCAGATTATTGGAACACGTTCAGCAGTCCACGTGTAGCTTGTCTGTTCTGTAGCAGCGTCAGCAAGTAGTAACTGCAGGTGAACAGTGAGAGCCTAGTTAAATGAAGTCAAAGTGGGTGAAATAAATGGGTAGTAACTGGTCAGAACCATCCGTCAGAAGAATATCCCTTAGCATTTCCTATAGCGCAGATCTTCTGGCAACCAGTTCTCTCAGCTTTTGTGTGTCTGAAAGCAGCTGGGGAAGAAAGCACGTTACATTCAGGACGGCCTTCTCATCAGGGAGAACCCTGGTGTCTTAGTGGTTAAATACCATAGCTGCTAACCAGGAGGTCGGCAGCTCGAATCCGCCAGGCACTTCTTGGAAACCCTATGGGGCAGTTCTACTCTGTCCTGTAGGGTCGCTATGAGTCGGAATCGACTTGACGACACTGATTTTTTTCTCATCAGGAACAGATAGCAAGAGGTCAGACAGGCAACAAAATGAATTTTTTTAATAAATTGTGGGATTATAGATATATTTTTTCCAATTGCTGTGGAAGTGATTGTGAAGAGATTAATGCTTCCTCTTTTAGCTAAAGAAAAAGAGCGCGAACTGAAGAATAAATAGACTTATAAAGATATGTCTGTTTCAGGTAGAAGCCCTGGCGGCCCAGTGGTTAAGCGTGTGGCTGCGAACCAAAAGATCGGAGATTCAAACCCACCAGCCACTCCGCAGGAGAAATATGTGGCAGTCTGCTTCCATAAAGGTTTACAGCCTTTTGGAAACCCTATGGGGGCAGTTCTCCTGTGTCCTATAGGGTCGATATGAGTCGGAATTGACTCTGCGGCAATGGTTTTTTGCCCGGGTTAGGTGACATAATTACTTATGTGTGTAGTGTTGAAATTGCTTAAAACCTTGATTTTAAGCTCCAAACCTAAGTCCTCAGAAGTAATTGGTCTCACATGATGCTGAGGTAAACATTTTTATTTTATCTAAAATTTCCGTGCCTTTTACTTAGGTTCTGTGAAACTATGATTAATGAAATACCTCTTTTTCGTGTATAAAATTATGGTAATGACATTGTTGCCAATTTAAAGGCAGAATAATTTTATTCTTCCATATTTCCTTTCACAGTTTCTACACAGCAAACAAACATGTTTACTAAATTCTGTTACAGTGAGCATGCTATTAGCAGTTTTTGAAACATGGTTACTCAGCCGTCATAATTACGGTTTTAAATGATTATTTGAATATTGTATACTTCTTTGTCCCTCTGTTGTTGGACATTTAGGCCGTTTCTTCTTAAAAGTCTGTGATGGACAATACTGTGTTGTTACAGATAAAACGTATTTGTGCAAATAGGATTTAAATTCTGGAGAGCTTTATCCATTGGAAAATTCTCAAGAATTGGATTACTGAATCAAAGGAGTCTGAACATTTTAAATACTTCTATTTATTATATTTTATATTTTGTTTTACATCTTGTTTTATTGCATTTTACCAATACTTATATACTGCTGATCGTATGTACCAGAAAGATTAAGTAGCTTACTTGCTCAGAGTCACACAGCTAGTAAGTGGCTGTGCAGGCTGCTGCCGGAGTCTGTACTCTTTATGGCTTTGCTGTGATTCTTCTTCTGATGGACCTTACCAGTTAGCTCTCTTGAAAAAGGGTATACCAGTTTTCAGTAAGTTTCATCACAGCTTTCCCAGTATGGGATGATAAAATCTTAAAACAACAGCAACAATAGTAATTTACTAGGTATAAAATGATAATACCTGTCCTCTATAAAGCATTTGAGAAAGATAAATTAAAAAAAAAAAGTGTGAGTTAATATTTGTTCTTTAAAAAAAGAAAGGCTTTCTATATCACATTTTTTTACCACTGGAAATTTAAAAGTAAGAGGGAAATTGACAGAGGCTATTGCTGAAGGAAAGTGATGTCTTGGAGAGTCCTGGAATGAATCATCTGTCTTTAGGGACTGATAGCATTGTTTAATAACTTGGGCAGTACTTATATTAGAGATACTTAATCATACCAAAAAAAAAAATCACAATTTGAGAGGAGCTTTCTATTTGTCAATGAAAAATTTTAAAAATTACGTGTTTATTTAAAATGAATTTTCTGAATTTTATTTCTAAATTTTATAAATTATAAGTGTGTAATACCTGTGTTAGGGTTGTGTCCTTTTATGATGTTTATTCAGTCTGTATGCCAAGCAAATAATCCTAGAAGCTGGACTGTGTGAAGCAGAACACGACATCAGGATTGGTGGAAGACTCATGCAGATGACGCACCTTGCTTGCTGAAAGTGAAGAGGACTTGAAGCACTTACTGATCGAAGACCACAGCCTTCAATATGGACTGCACCTCAACATAAAGAAAACAAAAACCCTCACAAGTGGACCAGTAAGAAACATCATGATAAACAGAAAAGATTGAAGCTGTCAAGGATTTCATTTTACTTGGATCCACAATCCACACCCATGGAAGCAGCAGTCAAAAAATGAAAAGTTGCGTTGCATTGGGCAGATTTGTTGCAAAAGACCTCTTTAAAGTGATGAAAAGCAAAGGTGTCACTTTGAGGACTAAGGTGCGCCTGACCCAAGCCATGGTGTTTTCAGTTGGCTCATATGCATGTGAAAGCTGGACAATGAATGAATAAGGAAGACTGAAGAAGAATTGATGCCTTTGAATTATGGTGTTGGTGAAGAATATTGAATATACCGTGGCCTGCCAGAAGAACAGCCAAATCTGTCTTGGAAGAAGTACAGCCAGAATGCTCCTTAGAAGTGAGGATGAGGAGACTTTGTCTCACATACTTTGGACATGTTATCAGGAGGGACCAGTCCCTGGAGAAAGACATCATGGCTGGTAAATTGGAGGGTGAGTGAAAAAGAGGAAGATCCTCAAAGAGATAGACTGACACAGTGTCTGCAATGATAGGCTCAAGCATAACAACGATCAAAGGATCATGAGCATGGCACAGGACCAGGCCCTGTTTCACTCTGTTGTACATAGTGTCGCTATGAGTGGGGAGTGACTCAACGACATCTAACAACAATTGCTAAAGAAATATGGTATCTTGGAGAGTCCTAGAATGAATTGTCTGACATTAGGGACTGATCACATTGTTTAATAACTTTGACAAGTACTTTATATGAGAGATACTAAATCGTCCGCCCCCCTCAAAAATCACAATTTGAGAGAAGCTTTCTATGTATCAATGATAATTCTTAAAATTACACATTTATTTAAAATGAATTTCTAAATTGTAAGCGTGTAATATCTGCTCATAGTTGAAAATTAAAAACCATGCAGGAGGGTATAAAATGAAAAGTAAAAGCCCCCTCCTCCTTGTCCTCTAATCTCAATCTCAGCCGTCCACGTTCTCATGTACCATTCTTTTTTTCCATCAGTAACTACTGTTAACAATTTGTAAGAATTACTTCTGATGTCAGATTCTAACTTCCTCTTTTTACTTTTTTGTTTATGTATTTTTTTCATGGTGCAGCTGTGAATTCCTTGGGATCGTGAATATCCTTTTGAAATATGGAGCCCAGCTCAATGAACTTCATTTGGCCTACTGCCTGAAGTATGAGAAGTTTTCAGTATTTTGCTACTTTTTGAAGAAAGGTTGCCCATTGGCATCATGGAGCCATATATCTGAATTTATCAATCACGCAATCAAAGCACAAACAAAATATAAGGAGTGGTTGCCGCATCTGCTGCTTGCTGGATTCGACCCACTGAATCTGCTGTGTGGCTCTTGGTAAGAAATCACACCACAGCGGATCTTAGTCTTTGTGTAAATGTACTGCCTTTAATTGTCCCTGATTCCTTGAGATCGCTGTTGGGAGAAGGATGTGTGGGTGATGGCTGGATGAGGGTGAAGGAGCTGGCGGGCTGCTAACGGTGAGCTTGAGTGTCAGGATACAGTCTTCTGAAAAGGTAAGAGGTGGCTGGAAGGGAATAGGAAGAGGTGGATACCTGTGAACTGCTCTGAGAGGGCCATTTTTTTCTACTTCCGGCCATCCCTCACGCTCTCTTAAGATGCCTATGACAGAAAAAGAACTGTTGGAGCCACTTTGGAGATTTCTGTTATCCCTCAGTCAACTAGACTGAACACTCCAGCCCCACAACATCTTTTCTGTTTGAAATTTGTCTCCCTTAAGTAAATACTGATTCTCATGCAGCTGAAGACATGACTTGTTGACTTAGTTTCTTAGATGAGCAGCCATCTAAGAGTGATTTTGTGAATGTCGAGTCAGGATTTTTCTTGAGCAAGAACAAAGACTGTTCCTACCAGCCTCCAGCCTTTGCAAAAGTTGTTAGTGTCCAGATGGAACTACTGAGAAGGTAATTGTAGCAGTGAGAGAACTCTCTACTTGATCATTCAAGTCAAGTGAGAAAATAGAAGTCTCTAGGAAAATGGAGGATACGGATATTTTATAGAACTTTTTCCATAAAACATCTGGAAGGCTTCTTTCTTGTGCTTCAGAAACTACTATTCACTAAAATAGTGTTTAGACAAATACTGGGATTTTACATTTCAGCAGAAAAGTTCTTCAATGTCTTGTTATTTGAATATTTCCTTTCAAAAGAGGTCCTCTTTGAGTGTCAGGTAGATTCGCTATCTTCAAGTGAGGAATGTGTTTTTATTTGGCAGTACCCCATCTTGTCTGCCATCACATGGAATTCAGAAATTTTCACTAAGCAGAGGGTTTATGCACAGAACCGTCATCTCTTTCTGAAATAGAAAGCTTAAGTAACTATTATTTCAGATACGTGATTTGTCGGGAAACACTTCTTTCTGGTAGATGATTTGGGGAGTAAAGAAGTAAAAGCGAAGCTGAGACACACGTGCAGGCTTCCACCTTACTCTTAGTTCATGCTTTACAACAGATTGCGTCACTGATGGTGTCTACCCCAGCAGCTGATTGATAGGTAGTTATTCAGCAAATGTTCGTTGTTGTAATTCTCTCCATATCTTTTCAATTCATTTTCACTAAAAGCCATTCTAATTTTATTAGGTAATTGAATGAAATATAAAGATTATTGACAGTTCGTTGTGAACACTTTTTAAAAGTTATTTGTATAAGCTCATTTTTCCTAACAACCCCTGCTCCCCACACACGCACATACACTTACAAACTCTCAGGTCAGAGATGCTGTATCATTGGCTACCTACAAAGCTATTTAAAACAAAACAAATAAACAAAAAAATTAAACATTGCTGCTTTTCCTTTCCTTCCCAGCCAATTACAGGGTCCTCTAGTAGAGAGAGGGAATTTTTTAGCTTTATTTTTCTGGAAAGTTTTGTAAAGCGTACCCTCCCATCCCTAGTTCTGGTACGCCCCCCAGGTACGAAGAACCCAGTTGAGAATTTCTGAGGTACTAAGCCAGTGCGTGTGTGTGTTGTGATAGAAAAGACTTGAGAACCAGTAAACTACAGATTATTTCGAACAAATAGTAATGCTTTCAGCCATCTCTGAGATGAGAATGCAAATTGCATATATTTTAGTCTGAAGGAGTATCTTCAGCCACTTTATATTCATTAGAAAAAAATACAACGGGGAAATTTTACTTCAACAGAAAAAATGCTTAACATGGTCAAATTCTTATTCACTGATCTTTTATTGAATGGTTGAAGCCAGTGTCAATGTTTTGCTTTCTTTGATCAAATTTGCATTCAGAGAGCTGTTAGAAGAAAATCCCTCCTATGAAAATCCCAATATGTTGTTAAAGTGGATTTGGTTCTATCTTATTTACGTCACATGTAAGCCTGTTGCCTGATCTTGTCGTGTAAGTTTATAAATGTCTTTCCTAGGTATTGCTTGTCTTAAACAGTCTTAAAAATGTATTGGGCTGAATAGTTGCCTGTCGCAGTATAATCTAGAAAGTTGAACCGTTTTTCCAATTAAATGCAAGGCTAGGCTTTCCTTCCCTTGGAATGTAATGGGAGAATAATAGAAGGTAAATGCCATCCGTGCATTTAGTTGATTAACTGTCACTGGTCTCTGATTACACGACTGCTCTGTATGATGTAATGGTCAGGCTAGTACAGTCACAGTACATTTTTAATGGCATTATCAGCGTTGGTAAAATAAACTCACCATTGTATTAACTGAAGCTGTGCAAACAGATTCGCTTCTCACTGTGTTCAGATAACTGCATAAAAATCACCTGTGTTTGGTCTCACATCCGACCTAAAAGCTCATTAAGGCCGAAAAATGAAACCATTGAAAGAGAAATAAGGACCCTGGACCAAGTAACCTTTGGTGTAGGGCTCCTAGAGAGCCAAGGAGATTGTTTGCCATGGAATATTTTTTATTGTGTCGTTATTCTTAGTCTTTTCTGGTCGGTTGTGATTTCACCGAGCGAGCTTCCTGAGAAGTAACATGTTTTTCTAAGGCACTTGTGCTACAGTTTTAAGCTCTTCCCTGTATATGTTTACTTATTGGAGAATTAAGAACTTGGGAAATAATTTTCGTACTCCCTAATCAGTCATATCAAGGGTAATTTGCCTCTAAATTACCAAAATTAAGTTGTTTTTCAGATGACACATTTAAAGTATCATTCATTTTTTTCCTTTTTTTTTTTTTTTTTTCCTTCTTTAGTACTTGCTGAGTCATGTTTCCCCAAAAATGATGGTGTTTTTTAAAGGCCTTGAGAAGAAGTTCTATAATAACAACTAGCGTTGTGATCTTTTTTTTTTTCCAAACAGTACAGTGGTAGGGGAGTAACTGATTGGGTACAAGATGGGTAATCTTGTTAGAATTTAGAGTTCTCTTTAAGCTTTGACTAAATTTCTTGTGTATAATGTTATGAGGCTTACTGAACATATAATACTCAAGGTTTCAAACCAGTTCTAGTAATAGTAAACATTTATATAACATTTTTATAGTTTTAAAAGCATGTTTACTATACTATCTTATTGTATTTTCAGCAACAGTCTTCTGAAGTAGGCAAACTAAGTATTATTCTTGTTTTAGAGACCAGGATCTAGTACTTAAAGAACTTCAGAATTATTTTGTAAGTAGCAGAGGTAATGTTGGAAATCAGAACTTCTCTTAGGTCAGTGTTCTTTCCCTTAGGATTCAAGTGCTTATAAAATCTGGGGAAGCCTCTTTTGGGTGGCTTGTAGGAAATCTGACATTATTTCAGAAGGACAGAGGAAGAACTGTTTGTCTTGAACCCCTTCTTTCAGTCCTTAAAGATAAATTTCACTCTATTCTTTAGGGCTGGGTCTATAATGGAGAGCATTTTTATAGGAGAACAGTTATACATCCCTGGGTGTTGTGCAGAAATAAACTATTACATGCAGTACATCATGCTTGGTAAAATAGAGGGTCCGGGAAAAAGAGGAAGACCCTTAACAAAATGGACTGACCCAGTGGCTGCAACAGCGGGTTCAAACATAACAATGATTGTGAGGATGGCACAGGACCAGGCAGTGTTTTGATCTGTTGTACACAGGGTTGCTATGAGTCAGAACCGACTTGACAGCACCTAACAACAACGGTACACTAAGTTTAGAAAAAACTTTGGGTGTTTGAGCTTTATCTTTTCAGGACTGTTAGATGATGTGTCTGTAGGGATGACAGATGTAGATTCGACAAAATGGTCCAGTTGGAAGGGGATAATCAGGAATCCAGTGATGACGTGGACACTGTCTCTGTTTCTTCTCACCACTGCTATTGGGGAATGGGAAGGAAAGCCCTAGCCTCCCTGAGCATAGAGATTCCTCTTGTAATCTTGTAATCTACGGGGTAAATATTCACAGGTTCAACTGAGTTTCTTCTCGCAGGAACCTCTAGGTGGTTGTTCCTATCCACCGGACTTGCCTCTAGTTGCCCGAATATTTTGCATCCTAGTTTTCAGTCCAACTTCCTTGTTAAGATGTTGTGAGAACAGGTCTACGGTGTCTGTTGCTAGGACAAACCCTCGGTATATTTCGTATCTAATGGCATGTTTGTGTCTTGCTAACATAGGACTGACTCAGTCAGCGATGATGTGCTAATCTTCACTTTGGAGTTTACTAATTGGAAGAGACTTCCGCCAACTGTTGATAAGATGCTCTCTGTTCGTGCCTCAAATTCCTCTTGGCTCTTACAGCAACATATTGGTAAGACACTATAATTTTTTAACACGGTTAGCTTTTCTTCCTTCCCAAGCTATATTGTAATTTTATGTGAAAAGACTCATTAGAGAACAGAAGTTAAATTGAATTATAATTTGCGTTTTCTTCCACAGGGAGAAGGTGGGGTTGTGGGGGAGGGTGGGATGACAGAAATTCCTTCAGCAGAAATCGTATCTGGTTTCAGAAGTTTAGCCTTGGGAGCGTGTGAAGAAAATCAGGAGTTTGCTGACATTTTTATTTAAAGACATCTTTTTGTTTTTAATACAGCTGATGTAAAGTGAGTCCTAAAAATTCGGTTGGGGAATATTTAGCTTGTGGTCAGACAGATGTGAAACCTAATTCTCCTGTTTGGAGTTGCGTTCCCTCTGCAGCGTTTTATCCTCGCTAAAAAGCGTCCTGTCCTTGATCTGTACCTGTGCTTACGGAGTGCTTGCCCTTCGTGTAGTATGGCTGTGGAGATGAACTGGGTGAAAGTTTGGTGAATCGACTGATATTTTAAATGACTGTAAAACAATTCTTAGCTTATCCTCACTTATTAAAAAGGTTTTAAGCTAGTTAAAAAAAGTAAAGAACACACCGTGGGGGGGCAGATTTTGTGTGAGGAAACCTGTTTAAGCTAACCATAATACATGGAAAGTATTCCTGTTTTACTTATTCCAATTTATTTTACTGTGACTCTGTTTCGTTAAGCAGATTATACGCCTTAAGTGAGAAACCTTGCTTCTTCACTGCTATTTTTACATAAAATGTAACTCTTCATAAAACATCTTGACTAGGTTTTTAACAAGTAATCTTATGCGTATGTAGAACTATATCTTCTAATCTCTTAGAAAATTACATTTAAGTAGATTTTCTCAATCAAAAACAGACATTCCGGAAAATACACTCTTGCACTGAGGTATATTCATACAGATTTCTGTTGAAGAAAAAAAGGAATCTGTTTGGCGTCTCTGCACCCTCCAGTACAGAATTTCTTTAATGATAATGTTAGAAAACTCATTTGCGTGTAATTCTTAATCTTGAAAATTGCACCTGCTTTTACTAATTCTGTACCTGCAGCCGTAGAGAACAAATACCTATTCAGAGCAGATAGAATGTGGGACAGTAGATTTGGGAACAAAGAGCCGAAAGAGGGAGCATGTGCCAAATGGGAAAAGTCTGGCAGCTTATCAATTAGTAAAGAAAAGTACGGGTTTCCTCTGAAGACTTTGATGTTATGGCACGTTTGTCCAGATGGAGGTAAAAACTATGCACGAGTACATTACCCTCCAAGAGGCTAACTCCATCAAGGGCTTCTCGTTTAATGGGGCACTAGGTAGAGCTTGTGGAGTGTTACAATTATCATCTCTTAAGAGGATTTTATGTTGGCTGAAGATTTGAAAAAGCTTTTCTCAGAGGTATTAATCCAGCTCTTGCTTTTCTGGTCTGTTTCTTTAGCCAAGACCCCTTTCCCTGGTTCCAAACCCTGATATCCAACCGCCTTTTGGACATTTCCGGTTGGTATCCCATATTTTGACATACTCAAAATTGAACATGTCTTTTTTTTTTTTTTAACAAATCCTATTGTTCCTTTTGCCTGTTCTGATTCGGGAGGTGAGGTGGTTTGGGAGTGCCGTTTACCAAGAGTGACTTATCCTTGGCAGCCTTTTGTTATTTGTTTTATCCACCGCAGTGGTTTTAATGGGGGTGATTTTGCTCCTCGCCCCAGGGAACATTTGGCGATGTCTGGAAACATTTTTTGATTGTCACAATGAGGGGAGGGCTGCTACTGGCATCTAGTGGATAGAGGCCTGGGATGTTGCTAAACATCCTACAGCACACAGGACAACCCCCCACAACAAAGAATTATCCAGCCCCAACCCAAAACCAAACCAAACCCAGTGCCGACGAGTCGATTCCGACTCATAGCGACCCTATAGGACAGAGTAGAACTGCCCCATAGAGTTTCCAAGGAGCGCCTGGCGGATTCGAACTACTGACCCTTTGGTTAGCAGCCGTAGCACTTAACCATTATGCCACCAGGGTTTCCTATCCAGCCCCAGATTTCAATAATACAGAATTTGAGAAACCCTCATCCACTATTGCCTTGTTTCCCCGTCTTGAAAAGGCTTTTAAACACTAACCTGGGAACGATTTTTAACCCTTTCTTTACTGCAAACTACCTAGGAAAAGCTGTGTTCTTCCTCCTGCTTATATTGGCCTCTCGGGTAGTCTTTTAGTTTTTCTGCAGAGATGGAGTCATTATGCTGCTAGAATTTTAGTAGGGGTGGGAGGAAAGAATCTACCTGTGTACTCAGTTGCCTGAGTTTACAATCAGATTGTGATTCTCTTCCTTTCTATAGTTCAGGGCCCCCTTGGGGTACCCAGTTCTCTTTTTTCTCTTTGATTTTCAGGACATTCAGTTTCTGCATGTTCGTTATCTCCATTCTTCTCTCCTACACCTGGGGTTTGAGCTGCAGAATCAGGATCTCTAGTAAACAGAAACAAGGTATTCAGGTTTAGCATAAAAGGGCATGAGCCCAGAAGGACCACTCTTCGGTTACCTCTCTAGACGTTTGACAGTCTTTCTTTCACCCTGCTTTCTTCAGTAACTTACCATGGTGTTAACGACTGCCTTCTCAATAGAATTCTTTAAAATTTTTTGAAAAGAGCTAGCAAGAGGCCATTTAAGATGCATCAGTTGGTCCCAACCCACCTGGAGCAAAGGAGAATGAAGAACACCAAAGATGCAAGGAAAATAAGAGCCCAAGAGACAGAAAGGGCCACATAAACCAGAAACTCCATCAGCCTGAGACCAGAAGAACTAGATGGTACCCAGCTCCCACCAATGACTGCCCTGACAGGGAACAGAACAGAGGGTCCCTGAAGGAGTGGGTAAAAGTGAGATGCAGAACTCTAATTCTAGTCAAAAGACCAGACTTAATGGTCTGACTGAGACTGGAGGGACCCCAGAGGACATGACCCCCAGACTCTGTTGGCCCAAAACTAAAACCATTCCCGAAGCCAACTCTTCAGACAGAGATTAGACTGGACTATAAGACAGAAAATATACTGGTGAGGAGTGTGCTTCTTAGCTCAAGTAGACACATGAGACTATGTGGGCAGCTCCTGTTTGGAGGCAAGATGAGAAGGCAGAGTGGGACAGGAGCTAGTTGAATGGACACAGGAAATACAGGGTGGAGAGGAGGAGTATGCTGTCACGTTGTAGGGAGAGCAACTAAGGTCACATAACAATTGTTTATAAGTTTTTGTATGAGAAGCTGACTTGAATTGTAAAATTTCACTTAAAGCACAATGAAAAAAAGAGAAAAAAAAATTTCAAACAAAATTTTTCTTTGAAAAGACGCTTCTCGCAGCTCCACCCCATTTGTAAGCTCTAGATAATTCTCAGCTCTCCCCAGCTTCTTAGGCATGCCAGTACCTCTCCCTAGGGAAAGATTTCTCCACTTATTTTCTAATCCTCTTTCAAGTCCTGGAGATGCCGTGTACTTGGTCAAAATCTTCCTCTCCTCGTCTTTTTCCTCCCAGGAAGTAGACTACCTGCCTTAGCAGTTTATAAACAAAAAAGACCACCAGCTCCTTGCTGCTCATCTTTTAATCATTGAGTCAGATTTGTCTTCGAAAAGTTTCTTGCATCAGAACGAAAATGTATGCAGGTAAAATTTACTGAGTGATTGCAGCTCTAGTAATATTTTTTAAATCATCTGCCTTATATATGTCTCTTAGAAATATCAGCCGAACCACATAGCAGCGGACTTCTTAATTAAAAAATTCACCAACCCTAGCCAGCTGCCCATGAAATGCTTATGGATAAAGCACTTGGCTCCAGCTCATCCTGAACCTTTAATTATCAGACATGAACGGTTCTCTCCAGCGTTCTGTTTGGATCTGAGTCCTGCAAGGATCCAGAGAAAACTCTCTTCATCTATTTATTTCAGTGTTCCCTGCTTTGTTCTAAAAAGAATTTAAAACAGTTTATATATGAGTATTATCATGAAACACTAAAATAGAATTTGAAAGTGGAAGCACAAGAAACATGGAAAATAAAGGTGAGAATGGATATAAAACAAAGCCAAGGAAAACCACCCAGTGGGGTTTTCTTGGCTATAATCTTTGTGCAAGCAGATCACCAGGTCTTTCTCCTACAAAGTTCCCAGTTTGAACTGAAAACCTTTTGGTTAGCAGCCAAGTGCTTAACCATTGCACCACCAGGACTCCTTGACCCCTGGGCTAGGTTTCGGACTTTCTGGAGGAATGGATGACCTGTGCGCCCTTTAGCAATTCTCTTTAAATATTATTTCTCTCAACTCAACTTTTAATAGTAGTAGGTAGCAATGAGGAGCTCTTGGTTGCAAACTGGAAGGGCGGGGGCTCGAACCCACCAGCCGTTCCACGGGAGAAAGATGTGGCAGTCTGCTTCTGTAGAGATTTACAACCTTGGAAAAGTCTATGGGGTTGCTATGAGTTGGAATCAACTCATCGGCAGGGTAATAATAATACCTACCTCACATCATTTTCATCACAGGTATTGCCCTTGTGACAGAGATGGACCTCAGTTGACTGAGTTTTCATTTCATTGCTTCTTCCTTGGAATACAGGAAGGCTACATTTTTTCAGCCTTGCTGTCATGTGATTAGGGTAAGTGGCCAAAGCATAGGCCACTGGTCTGTGAGTTCTCTAGCTCCCTCTTCCCTTGCTGAGGAAATCTGAAAGCCATTGTTTGAAATGGCGGTGACATCGATGGAAGTACCCTGGAACACTGAGTTGTCACTTAAAGGACAGCTGACCTGGAGAATCATCTGACCTGCAGATGATTTTGCCTAATTAAAAAGTAAACCTCTGTAATGTTAAGACACTGGTTTTTAGGATTTGTTTTTTTTACCACAGCATGACCTAGCCTATAACCAAGCTTAACCTATAACCAAATCCTATCCCAGGGTCAATAACCAAGGAAAGGTCAATAAAAGCTACATGTAATGTAGTAGTATACTTGGTAATGAGGATATTTATATGAGATGTCGTGTGGTGGAATAGCTCAACTAGAAGCCTACCTGCTGGTTATTCTAAACAGTGGTCTGCAAAACTCTAACACCATTTTTAGATAAAACGTTCAATAAACAAAAAGTCTCTGAAATTTGGCAGAGGATGGGGCAGTGGGTAGGGGAGATTAAAGGGTTGCTTTTTGGAAAATAAATTACACTGTATGTCTAGCCATGGTGAACACAGAGTTAAGAAGACTATTTAGTGAAGATCAGAGCCCACTACTCAACAGCGGTTCTTAACCGTAAAGGCGTCAACTCTGGATGCTGTTCAGGATGAGGCATTGTTACTAAGGAGCCAATCAGTAAGGGCCTGTCAGCTTCAGAAACTGGGCACAGGACCTCGCATTTGTAGAGTGGGAAGCTTTCAGCCTCCCAGCCGTCAGCTGTGCTCTGAGCCTTCACAACTTCCGCAGAATCGCGTGTTGGTTAAAACAAGGTCCTGTAGTCTGCCCTGTTGACTAGATTTAAGAGCCAAACTTTTTTTTTTAACGAGAAAATTTATAGCTAACTTAAAATTTTAACAAGGGTCCTTCTGGCCACTTGTAATTTTAGCTTCACACAGCCTCTTAGCAATCCAAGCTTTCTTTTCCTTTTTTGGTAGGGAAATCCTTATCAAACTAGCGACTAGTGTGCTATACACACGTTTTCTGGGGCATTTTGCTGTTAAGACTGTCTTGGAGTTATCAGCAATCTGTTGGTTAAGAGCAGAGAAAATGTTGCCTTACAGCAATTAAAACACTTTTTTGAAAGTGTTGTGTCAGGTTACCCTACTGTTTGAAAGCCCATCCTACTCTTCGCACTCATCTGCTGCATCGGATATGTGTGCAAGCAGACTCCTGGGACAGCCGTATCCCAGCCAAAACAATGGAAATTATTTTCCAGACCTAAAATATCCACTCTAAGGATAGTAGAGAGCAAAGAAGAACTAAATGTAATAGAGTTTATTTTGCTTATCCCTGTAATTGAATGAGTAAAAGTCCCCCAGATTCATTCCACTTTTAATACCTTTATGTTCTATTTGTAAATTAGTTCATTTAGAATTTTCCTCTTAAAATTGATGCAGCTATCTTAAAGATATTCCCTATAGGGCAACAGTTTATTTGTTCCTTACTAGTTCCAGATGGTATCCCAGTAGACCTACTACTAACCTTTTCATTCAGGTCTTCCAAAATGAGGAACTGTATAAACTTTGTGTAAATGATATAAAAATGTAAAGAATATTAAAAATGTGAATGTTTATCCAAATCTACTAGGTTCCCGGCTGAAATAAGTATTGTGACAAGGCTAGTATCATCCAGCTTGTTAGGGGACTGAACAAGACTAGAAGGAACGATTTCCTGTTGTTGTTGTAAGGTGGTGTCGAGTCATTTCCGATCTGTAACAACCCTATGTACAACAGAATGAAACACTGCCCAGTCCTACGTCATCCTTACAGTCGTTGCTATGTTTGAGCCCATTGTTGCAGCCACTGTGCCAATCCATCTCGCTGAGGGTCTTCCTCTTTTTTGATGACCTTCTGCTTTAGCAAGCATGATGACCTTCTCCAGGGACTGGTCCCGCCTGATAACACGTCCAAAGTATGTGAGACATCTCACTATCCTTACTTCTGAGGAGCGTTCTGGCTGTACTTCTTCCAAGACAGATCTGTTCATTATTTTAGCAGTCCATGGTATATTCAATATTCTTTACCAACACCACAATTCAAAGACATCAGTTTTTCTTTGTTGTTGTTGCTAGGCGGCGCCGAGTTGGTTCCAGTCATAGCCACCCCATGCACAACAGAACGAATTCTTCTTTGGTCTTCCTTATTCATTGTCCAGTTTTTGCATGCAGTATTCATAAGGTTTTCACTGGCTAATTCTTTTCAGAAGTAGGCCCCCAGGCCCTTCTTCCTAGTCTGTCTTAGTCTGGAAGCTCAGCTGAAACCTGTCTGCCGTGGGTGACCCTGCTGGTATTTGAATGCGGTGGCATAGCTTCCAGCATCACAGCAACATGCAAGCCCCCACGGCATGCCAAACTGACAGACATGTAGGGGATTTTATTACAGGTACATAAACATCAGCCCTTTTGAGAGTCAAAGAGATAAGGAGGGCCAGTTTTTCCTTGATGAGCAGATATCTACTAATAGAAGGCTTAAGACCGTGGATATGAAGAGGTTGTTGGAGCTTGGGGTGGGTGATTATTAGGGGCTTGAGGCAGAAGTCATGGCCCTTGATTTGGAAATGAGCTATACTTGTCATTTTCATTATGACATTATGGCCTGTCCTTTTTGATAGGCCTAAATTGTGAAGTTGAGCACCTTAGAATTAAAAGAACCATCCGGAAGTAGAAGAACTGGCCCTATTGATGAGAGCCTTCCTTTTATCTGAGCTTCCTCTTGGCCCTTAAGATGATGGAAGGAGGCTGCAGAAAGCCGCACCTCAGGGTCTACTGTGACTTCCCAGAAAGGGCAGGGGCACTGAGTTCCGGGTGAGGAGGCAGGAAAAAGGATGTTGTAAAGGTAGCGTCAGAACCTGGCTGTTGAGTCCCTCCTGCCTCTCCTCCCTGCCATGGGCGCCTCTGGGAGGAGTTTGTAGATGGCAGCTCATCATCAGGATCAGGCCAGGGCCCCTAGATGGAGGCGCCACTGAACATATCATCTGCTCCTGGATCCTGGCATGTACTTGGAGGTGGTGGACTCTTCAGACCTACAGTTTCTCACATAAAGAAGGACTGGATGACATGAAAAGTCAGTTAAATGTATGATCTGCACTGTGGGGTATGTGATTCTGGGGAGGGTTCTTTGTAACGTGGCTCACAGTGTTTGGTAGCCTGAATAGTGATAGAGGTATGGATGGAGATCCGTAGTTGGTGCAGAATTCATTTGGAGGAACCAGACAGTAGATGCAGATACAGAAAGGAAGGAAGTAGCCACAGTCCTTATCTTTTTATAGTGTGGTCTTTCCATACCACATATTTTCCTTAGCGGACTTTCTTCTTAGTGGCTGTTAAGATAACAGGCCACGAAATTATAAAAAGGGAAAGTTAGGAGGTTACAATGTGCTAAAAATTAGAAATTAAATTGAAACATGAAAAGACTGCCTTTTATGATGACCTTGTTCAGTTTCTCTGTTTCCTAGTTCAGCGATCCTAATCAGCTGCTTCAATCATAGATGAGAGAGTTCTTCCATTGTTGGAGAAGCACTGGTTACAGTTAGAGTCACCATGCCCTGTCAGCTCTGCTTTCTAACCAGTAAAAAAAAAGCCAGTTGCTGTCAGTCGATTCTGACTTACTGTGACCCTGTGTGTGTCAGTGTAGAACTGTGCTCCATAGGGCTTTCAATGGTTGATCGTTTAGAAATAAGTCTTCAGGCCTTTCTTCCAAGTTGCCTCAGGGTAGACTCCAACCTCCAACCTTTCGGGCAGCAGCCGAGCACATTAACCATTTGCAACACCCAGGGGATCCCCTACTTTCTAAATATTCGCCAGCTCCATTCTCCTCATTCCATCCCTTCTGCTATTGCGTTAGTTTATTACCATTACAATTTCCTGCTTTCTTGATTTTAGTATTCCTCCTGAGTGCCCTGACAGTAATAACATTCTCAGAATCACTATTAAATCATCCTTCTAAAACACAAGTTTAAATATACAACACCCCTTTAAAAAACATATCACAGAAACTCCATTTCTTTGAAAATAATGGTCAAACTCTGTAACAAGGCATCAAAGGCCCTTCATAATCAGGCCCTGCAATGTCTCCATACCCCACCACAAGTGTTGTGATGCTTAATGAAATACTTGTTTTCCCAAATACTATGCCTCACCTGGATTACACCTCAACATAAAGAAAACAAAAATCCTCACAACATCATGATAAACAAAGAAAAGATTGAAGTTATCAAGAATTTCATTTTCCTTGGATCCACAATCAGTGCCCATGGAAGCAGCAGTCACGAAATCAAACGATGCGTTGCGTTGGGCAAATGTGCTGCAAGAAATCTCTTTAAAGTGTTAAAAAGCAAAGATGTCACTTTAAGGACTATGGTGCACCAAACCCAAGCCACGGTGTTCTCAATTGCCTCATATGCAAGTGAAAGCTGGACAATGAGTAAGGAAGACTGAAGAAGAACTGATGCCTTTCAGTTATGGTCTTGGCAAAGAATATTGAATATACCACAGACTGCCAGAAGAACAAACAAATCTGACTTGTAAGAAGTAGAGCCGGAATGTTCCTTGGAAGTGAGGATGGCTAAACGTCCTCTCACATACCTTGAACATTTATCCGGAGGGACCAGTCATTGTGCTTGGTAGAGTAGAGGGTCAGCAAAAGAGAAGCAGACCCTCAATGAGATGGGTTGACACAGTGGCTGCAACAATGGGCTCGAGCATAACCACAATTGTGAGGTGGCTCTTCCAGCCATGTTCTCTCTCCTCTAACTCCAGGCCATGTTAGGGGCCTCTCATGTGGTTTTCTAATACCTGATGCACACCTCTCATACAGTGCTGCATTTGTTGATTTCGAGAGAACACCCCTTAAAAACAGAAGAGCACTTTTCACAGACTCCGCATCTGATCATAAAAATCCTTTATCAACCTAACTCCCTACAAACCTTCCAGGATTGTAGGGAGACTACCCAGGGATATACTCGGTTGATCCAACAAGCTTCTGAAGATTGGACGGTGGGGGCTCACCTCCGGCCAGTGTCCAGTGACCATGAGAGTAATTATGGGAACCCCCTAAAACTATTCATCCAACGTTAATCCTCAAAATCTCCTTTATGCATGAGTTAGGAAATGTTCGCTCTCAAGAATATGAAAGAATATTTAAAAAATAATATCGAACTTAGTTTGCTGTGATTAAGCTATAATAGACCTGAACTGAAGGTGGAATCTTTAGCTTGTGATAGCTTGTTCATTTGAGAACATCTAACCATTCAGTCTGTAATTTTACTTTGTTCCAAATGTTGACCACAGGCAGAAGTCCTTGGTGAAGAGAGACTATCCTGTCAGTATTTCTGCAGGTTGGATTTACAGATCTAGCCGTTACATCCGTTAATTCCTGTGTAAGGGTGAGCACTGATGCAGAAGCTGCCTCTTCTGTAAGTCTGTGGCAATGGAGGTAACTCACTTGTGGAATGAAATTATTGTATCATGAGTCAGGCTAATACAGGAAAGGAGTTGAAACGAAAATTGTACAAAATAATGCCGTTATGGGTAATTTTATAAAAACATGGCTTTTAAAATATATTAGATATAAGGGAATACACCTACCTGCAGATGTAGGTTTGGTGGTGAATATTTCTACAAGCAAGGATGGTGAGACTGCGTCTTACATACTTTGGACGTATTATCAGGAGGGATCAGTCCCTGGAGAAGGACAACATGCTTGGTAAAGTACACAGTCAGCGGAAAAGAGGAAGACTCTGAACGAGATGGATTGACACAGTGGCTGCAACGGTGGGCTCAAGCATAGTTAAGATTGTGAGGATGGCGCAGGACCAGGTGGTGTTTCGTACTGTTGTGCGTAGGGTCGCACTGTCCAACTTTCGCATGCGAGATGATTGAAAGTACCATGGCTTGGGTCAGTCACACCTTAGTTCTCAAAGTGATATCTTTTCTTTTTAACACTTTAAAGAGGTCTTTTGCAGCACATTTGCCCAGTGCAATGCCTCCTTTAATGTCATGACTGCTGCTTCCATGGGTATTGACTGTAGATCCAAGTAAACTGAAGTCCTTAACAACTTCAATCTTTTCTCCGTTTATCGTGATGTTGCTTATCAGTCCAGTTGTGAAGATTCTTGTTTTCTTTACGTTGGGGGAAGGGTTTCTAGGTTGGGAGAACAGCATGAGAAAATGCTGGAGTTGGAAAAAGCATATTTTGCAGAGAGTGAAGGAAGAGACTGGTCTGATTGACGTAGAGCGTTTATGCTGGCGCACTGTGAATGCTAAGGAGTAGGATTGCCAGGTCATGTGGTAAGAAATTGCCAGTTTTAAAAAAATTGCTGTATCATTTTGCAATGTATAAGAGTTCCAGTTGCTTCATATGCTTGCTAGCACTTGGTATTTTTTATTTTAGCCATATTAGAACTATACAGCCAAATGGAGCACTCTATACCCATTAGAAGGCATATAGTGCTAAAATTGTAGTTACAATTTACATTTCCCGAACAATGTTGAGAGGGCAGTAGTGGTTCAGTGGTAGAATTCTCGCCTTCCATGCAGGAGACCCACGTTCAATTCCTGGCCCATGCACCTCAAGCACAGCCACCGTCCGTTTGTCAGTGGACGCTCACGTGTTACTGTGATGGCAAACAGGCTTCAGTGGAGTTTCCGGACTAAGATGGTCTAGTGAGAAAGGCCTGGCGATCTACTTTCAAAAAATTAGCCAGTGAAAACCCTGTGCGTCACAATAGTCTGATCCCATTGTGCATGGAGTCACCCTAAGTCGGGGGCTGCTAACAACAACAACAACAACAACAGCAACAACGATGTTGAGCATCTTTTCACGTGCTTAGTTGTCATCAGTGTTTCTTTTTGGTGACGTATCTATCTAAATCTTTCCCCCATTAAAAAAAAAGTTCATTTGTTTTCTTATTGAGTTTTGAGAGTTCTTTATATATTCTGGGTGAGTACTTTGTCAGATAAATGATTTGCAAGTATTTTCTTTCAGCCTGTGGTTTGTCCCCCACAGAACAAAAAATTTTAGTTATGAGAAAGACGAACTTATCAAAGTTTCCTCTGATGAATTGTGCATTTAGTGTCATATTTAAGAGCCCCTCGCCGAGCCAACGGTTAGGTAGATTTTCTTTTTTTCTTCGTGAAGTTTTATAGTTTAAAATTTTTTTTAAAAAAGTTTTACGTATAGTTCTACATTCGAATTAATTTTTGTATAAGGTATGAGGTTGAAGGTGAGGTTCATTTTTTTTGCATACAGCTATCCCATTGTTCTAGCACGTTTGTAGAAAAAAACTATCCTTTTCCCGTTGACTTCCCTTTGCACCCATATGAAAAATCAATTGAGAGTATTCGAGTAGGTCTATTTTTGAACTCTTTTTTATACCATTGATCTTCGTGTCTGCCTTTTTGTCTGGTGCCACACCATCTTGATTTCTTTAGCAAGTCTTGAAATCAAGTAGTGTAAGTCCTCCAGCTTTGTTCTTTTGCATAATTATTATATGCCTTTCCATGGAAACTTTAGAATCAGCTTGTTCATGTACATTAAAAAAAAAAAAACTGCTGTGATTTTGATTGAGATTCTGTTGAATCTATAGATTAACTTGGGGAAGAATTGACATCTTAACAATATTGTCTTCTAATCCATGAACATGGTACATTTCTCCATTTAGGTACTTTTTACCATACAGATTCTGCAAATATTTTGTTAAATTTATAACTAAGTAATTCATTTTTTTCAGTACTAGTGTAGATAGTACTGGTTTCTTTGAAACTTTAATTTCTAATTATTTATTGCTAGTATATAGAAATGTAATTAATTTTTATGTATTGACCTGTATCTTGTGACTTTGCAAAAATCATTTATTGGTTCTAGGAGCTTTTTTGGTAGATTCCATAGGATTTCCTGTATAGACAATCATGTTATTTGCAAATAGGTACACTTCTTCCTTTCCAAACTGCACGCATTTTCTTTTTCTTTCTTTATGGCACTGGCAAGGACATCTATTACAATGCTGAATAGAAGTCATGGAAGATGTGACCCATGATATCCATTTCGTTTTTCAACATTAAATATGATTTTAGCTGTGTTTTGTTGTAGTGCCTTTTATAAGGTTCAGTTCCCTTTCTTGCTTGCTGAAAGTTTTTTTCAAATGCTTTTTCTGTATCTACTGAGATTATCATATTTTTTTCTTCCTTAATCTGTTAATATGGTAAATTCCACTAATAGATTTTCGAATGTTGAGCGAGTCTTAGACAAGTCCAGGATAAATACTACTTGGTCCTGATGTATTTCCTTTTTTATATATTGCTACATTTGATTTGCTAGTTTTTGTTGAGGATTTTTGTGGCTGTGCATGTCTTTAGTTTTCTGATAATAGTTTTGACTTTGTTATTAGGGTAATGCTGGCCTTTGGAAGTGAGTTGGTAAGTGTTCCCTTCTATTTTCTGGAAGACATTGTTCAAAATTAGTGTTATTTCTTCCTTAAATGTGTGGTAGAATTCACCAGTGAAAAATCTAGGCTTCAAGTTTTCTTTGTGGGAAGGTTTTAAACTACAAATTCAATTTCTTTAATAGATACAGGATTATTCAGGTTATCTATTTCGTTTTGTAATGAGTTTTGATAATTTGTACCTTTCAAGGAATTGATCTGTTTCAGTGAGGGTGTACAATTTTGGGGGCTTAGAGGTGTTCACTTGTATTCCCTTAGTATCCTTTTAATGTCTGTGTGCTTATAGTGATAAAACCCAAACCAAACCCGTTGTCATCGAGTTGATTCTGACTCAGAGTAACCCTATACGACAGAGTAGAACTGCCCCGTTGGGTTTCCAAGGAGCGGTTGGTAGATTCAAACTGTCGACCTTTTGGTTAGCTGCTGAGTTTTAACTGCTGCGCCATCAGGGCTCCACTGGTAATTTGTGTCTTGTCTTTGTCTCCTCTTCTTCCTCTTTTTTCCTTGATCAGTCTGTCTAGAATTAACCAATTTTCTCGATGTTTTCAAAAAACAACTTTTGGTTTTGTTGGTTTTCTCTCGTTTTTCTGTTTTTCATTGATATCTAACTTACCTGTATTTTCTTTTTTTCTGCTTGCTTTGAGTTTAATTTGCTACTCTCTAGCTTCTTAAAATGAAAAGTTAGATTATTGGTTTACGACTTTTTCTTTTCTAATATAAACATTTAATGCTGCAAATTACCCTCCGTTGCTGTTGTTAGGTGCCGTCGCGTCGGTTCCTACTCACAGTGACCCTATGCACAACAGAACGAGACACTGCCTGGTCCTGCACCACCCTTAAAATCGTTGTTATGCTGGAGCTCATTGCTGCAGCCACTGTGTCAATCCAACTTTTTGAGGGTCTTCCTCTTCTCTGCTAAGCACTGATTTTTCTGCATCCCACAAATTGATACATTGTATTTTCATTTTCGTTCAATTCAGACTATTTTCTAATTTGCTTTGTGACCTTTTTGGTATGGATAATAGAATTCTAGGTTGACAGTTCTTTCAGAACTTCAGAGGTATTCACTATTTTCTGGCCTCAATTGTTTCTATAGTCATTCATGAAATTGTTTGTGTGTAATGTGTTGGGTTTTTTGTTTTTGTTGGCTTTCAAGGTTGTATCTTTATGTTTGGTTTTTAACAGTTTGATTATGATATTTCCGACATGGCTTTCTTTGAGTTTATACTATTTTGGCTTCTCTCAACTCCTTGAATCTGTCTGAACTTTCCATTTGGTTCTTCTTTATTGTTTCTGTTTGTGTGCTGAGGACTTTTGTCTTCCGTTCATTTCTAGCATTCCCTTTATCTCATGATGGACGGTTATAGTAACTGCTTTAACTAGCCTTTGATAATTCCAACATTTGGGTCATCTCAGGGGTAGCTTCTATGGGTTTTCTTTTCCCTTAATTATTAATTAGATTTTCCTGGATTTTTGTATGTCAGTTAATTTTTAGTTGTATCCTGGATATTTTGAATATTATGTTGTGTGACTGTCCTGTTAAAATCCTCTGGAATACTTTGTTTTTTAATTTTTTTTAAATCAGTCAACCTAGCTAGGTTCACACTGAGAAGTCTTTCTTTCCAAGGGTGGTGCTTCCATGTCAGCTCAGTTTTCAAAATCCTTTCTTTGCTTTTAGATCTGTCCCTCACCTGAGCCAGTGAGGGATATGTCTGGGACTGGGACAGCTGTTTATATCATAGTTGAGTTCGTACAGCCTTTGCTATGCTTCTTTGGGTGTGTTTCATGCATGTACAGCTTGGGACTTGTGTCAGTTCAGTTCTCTGTATGATTTTTCCCGTGCTCTCTGGCTCCCAGGTACCTCATTTCCCTGTTTTTCTAGCCAGAAAGATGAGGTTCTCTCAGAGATTTAGGCCCCATGCTGTTGCACAGTTCCGTGTGGGTCCACCCTACCACCACACACTGTTCACATAACAGGGGCCCCTTTTCCTGTTTCTTTCATCCAGAGAGATGAATTTTCTCTTGGGATTTTAGATGCTTGTGCCACCACTGCTCCTGAGGCAGTTTAGTGCATTTCTTCAACTAGTGTGGCTTTTGGGCAGGGCCAAAGAGAAAAAAGAGAGAAAGAGAAAAAAAAAGGCAAATTCCCCCATACTCTCTGGCTCTAGTGGCTCTGGCTGTGGGGCTGGGTTTCTCTCAGATTTTTTTGCTTTCCATGCCTATTGTAATGCTCCCTGATTGGACCTTGGGTCAAAGCCAAGAGATAAAGGAGAAAAAAATAAGAAGAAGAAACTCTTTGTCACTGTACTGGTTTCTCTTCAAGTTTTGACCTCCGTCCTCAATCTGTCTGCTGTTATTTATTTTCCAGAGCCCTCAGGTAGTTGCTTTTTGTACCTTGTCTAGGGTTTTTAGTTGTAATTAGTGTGAGAGAGAGGCCATAGCAGGCTTACTCCATCCTGGCCGACACCGGAAGTTCCCTATATAAGCAGTGTATTTTTTTTCTGTCCCAAAAGAAGACTCTTCAAGTAAATTAGGAAAGATTGTAAATAAAAGGTTGGGAGCAAACCAGAAAGACAATATGTGAATGATGAAAATATAAATTGTTGTAGGTATCCTAGAAATCAAATGAATACATTGCATGTGGAAAGCCATACAAAGGAACCAGAGGAATACAACCCAGGCAGAAAGATTCTTTGAGCATTGGCACGAGGGCAGGCTTGAGATGAATGATTGTGGGAAATATGGTCAGTGGTGTATATGAGTAGATACAGTTCTGTGCTGTAGTAAAGTTACCATTAGTAATTGTGAGGTTTATTTTGATCATTGTCTTAGTCATTTAGTGCTGCTATTACAGAAATACCACAAGTGGATGGCTTTAACAAAGGGAAATGTATTCTCTTGCAGTTTAGGAGGCTAGAAGTCTGAATTCAGGGTGCCAGCTCCAGGGGAACGCTTTCTGTCTCTGTCAGCTCTGGGGGAAGGTCCTAGTCATCAATCTCCCCCTGGTCTAGGAGCTTCTCAGTACAGGGATGCTGGGTCCAAAGGATGCACTATTCACCTGGCTCTTGTTTCTTGGTGATATGAGGTCCCCATGTCTCTCTGCTGTCTTTCATATCTCAAAAGAGATTGACTTAAGACACAACCTAACCTTGTAGATTGAGTCCTGCTTCATTAACGTAACTGACTCTAATCCTGCCTCATTAACATCATAACCAACCAACCCATTGCCCTTGAGTTGTTCTGACTTATAGTGACCCTATAGGATAGAGCAGAACCGCTCCATAGTTTCCAAGGAGTGGCTGGTAGATTTGAACTACCAACTTTTGGTTAGCAGCTGAAGCTCACTATAGCGCTTAATTATTGATCATAGAGGTAGAAATTTACAACACATAGAAAAAATGACATCAGATGACAAAATGGCGGACATCCACACAATACTGGGAATCATGGACTAGCCAGGTTGACACACACTTTTTGGTGGGACACAATCCATAACAATCATTGTGTCTGCTTTTGATTTTACTAAAACTTTATATAACATATAGCCTTCTATTTTGGCTGTTCTGTAAGTTCAGGCAACAAAATGAACAAAATTGAATTCTCTATAGGAATGAAAAGTTAAAGTTTGCTTGTCTGCTAATAGATCTGTAGATAAACTGGCTTTAAATGGCTAATAGAAAATAATTGGCCAAAAAAAGTGACTTAAAAGCGTAGCATCAATATAGACACTGTTTTCTAGGCTAAGATCAAGAGCCATAATCCAAGAAGAGAGACACTTATTTAACAACTGAAAACCTGGTATCAGCAGGGTTTTTTTTTCTTCTTCTTCTTTTCTTTTCCATTAAAATATGTTTTATCTACAGTTTCTGGGGCATTTTCATATTATAAATTCGATTCATGTTTGATCTTCTCTCAGCCTAATGGCAACACATCTGGAAATACTATGCATCATTAAAACTTTCATAGGAATTTTACGTGCTTAGAAACACCGCATGTATGGTTGTAAAATTCCGTTAGTATTCATGGGCATGTTAAACTGAAACGCACTGATGGGTATGGTATTGTCTACGCTAATAATCTACAGGTGAAAGACTCCCTCAGTTAAAATGAGCACTGTTCTGAGCTCAAATCATTCATCAGGTTAGTGATTTCTTGTGTTCCCAGTAGGAAAGCCAAAATATTGACATTAAAATTGGAACCAATATCTGAAGGAACTGTAAAAACCCTTTGCTGTGGAGTTGATTCCAACTCACAGCGACCCTGTAGGACAGAGTAGAACTGCCCCTTAGGGTTCTGAAGGAGTGACTGGTGGATTTGAGCTGCTGACCTTTTGGTTAACAGCCGAGCTGTTTAACCACTGTGCCACCAGGGCTCCACTGTTGTAATTAAGTACTGTAACTCTGAATTGCATAAGCCACTGAAATCCGATTGTGAAGGGATGATCGTTTCTGTTAAAGCTAGTGAGTTTTAAAAAGACTTGATCAAGGTGAGCCCTGAACAGAAAGTGATGTTGAATTAGGTGTGAGTGAGAAACTGAAAGATAGGAAAAAAATTATAACCATATAGAAGGATAATGCACTCACTTTGCTTTGCAGATGTCTTTAAATTCATGCTGTGATTTAAAGAAAGTAAAACTGCAAACCATAGATGATGCATTGTGGATGTGGTTCATGTTTAAAGTATATGTGGGTTCAGTCACCTACTTTAAAGCAGCTTCCAATTAACTGATCAATTATTGGTCCTGGTCTCACTGGCTGCCAAGACTTCCTGAACTTGGTGGTGGAACACAGCCTATCTACTTACACTCTGGAAAATTGTGGGGTTTGCATTTTGGACATACTGGCTGTATGTATTCTTGCTAAGCCCTCTGGTGCTTTCTTTTCCTGTGTTTTTCCATCTTAGAAATGAAAATGATAATTCCTCCCATGAGTTTACAGAAAATGGTAAAATTCAAATGATACAGATATGAAACACTATAGAAATAAATGTACCATGTATCATTGGTGCTGTAGTCTTATTATTTAAAATAGAGAGTCTGTGACCCAGATAGTTTCAGAATATGTCCCTCTTTTCTTAGACTCAGATTTTGTGTATAAAACCAAATAGCTGTTTTACTTTTCTTATTTGACATCTTGAAACACTGCAGTTTAAGGAGTTTTTTGAACTTGGAATAAATTATTACATTCATTAAAATTTTTTATAGTGACCATGCCGTTTTTTCTAGTGAAAGGAAAGCCCAAGCCCAGTGCCATCACGTCGATTCTGACTCATAGCGACCCTATAGGACAGAGTAGAACTGCCCCATAGAGTTTCCAAGGAGCGCCTAGGCGGATTCAAACTGCCAATCCTTTGGTTAGCAGTCGTAGCTCTTAACCACTATGCCACCAGCGTTTCCTTCTAAAATTTAAGATGATGGGTTAACTCCGTTGGTTTGAAAGATGTTAAAGATGTTGAAGAATTAGTTTGTCTCAGGCCCTGTGAGGTTTTATAGTTTGAAGAGCCCTAGAGTTGGAGTCAGACTAGCTGGGCCTGTTGTCAGGTGTGCTCTTGATAGTGCTTGTCTTTACTGCGCTGGTTCTAGTCTGTTAATCATTGTTCTGTTTCACGGGGATTTATAAACGATTTCTGGGACTAACTAAAGGCTCTCAGTTTCCATGGACGTTAACCTCTTTAGTTAATACTTTTCATCTTGGAAAATGAAACCGCAATCATACAGTTCTTAATTACATGCATGTGGATTATCCTTTATTCGTTAATTAGCTGACGGCTAGAAAAAAAAAATTTTTTTGTAAGTGCGCGTGTGTACGCGCGCGCGCGCACACACACACACACACACACAGGCACACACACGCCGTTTTCGGAGTCAGGTGGCCTGAGTTTGAATCCTCACTCTGCCACTTACTAACTTTGTGACTTCTGGAAAGTTATTTAAGCCTCTTTTTAAACCTCTGCCTTTTTTCTCTCTGTAATAGCATGACAACATCTACCTCACAGGGGTAATGTGAAGACAAAAAGAGAGTAACCGTGAAGTGTCTGACATATAGCTTGGTAGATACTAAATAAATGTGCCTTTCTATGCCAATTTTAAAATGTTATTCTATGTTGCTAAGACAAAACAAGGAAAATTATGGCAAGCACACATCCATTCACTTGCTGTGGCAGGTCTGGAGACCACTTGCAACGGTGCAGAGAAAGAGGGCTGGTCACGTTTGCTGCCGTGAGCACCCATCGTTTCTAAAACTAGTTGGCCCATTGTTAGGTACGTAATGAAGATATGGTTAAGAGCTCAGCTGCTAACCAGAAGGTCAGCAGTTTGAATCCACCAGCTGCTCCTTGGGAAACCCTGTGGGGCAGTTCTGCTCTGCCTTGTAGGGTCACTAGGAGTCAGAGTCCACTCAGCAGCAGTGAGCTGGGTTTGGGTATTATTAAGTACACGTTGGAATTTTCGGATCTTTAAAATTTGGACATTTAGTTTGACGTGGTTCTGGGTACTAATTTTGAATGTGTGCCTGACAGCTGGAGGGAGAGGAGCCAGGTGAAGGCTGTAGAAAGAATAAATAAGGTTAATTGTGGTTGTCCTGGTCCAAGCAACTTTTCTTTTTTTTTTGTCAAAGCAACACATCACATCCCTTTTAGTACACAGATTAACAAATGTCATTTACATTTTTTTTTGGTACTGTTACTTTGTTTAATTTTTTTTTTTCCATCTTTTTTTGTGTTTTTCTCCAGCCTCCGTTCCATCCTTGACCCACCTTTGCCGTCTGGAGATTCGGTCCCGTCTAAAACCAGAACACCTACGATCTGATGGTTTTATCTGTCAGTTGCCACTTCCCAGAAGCCTTCACCATTACCTGCTTTATGCAGACATCCTGAGGATGTACGAGGTCCCAGAGCTGCCAGTTACTCAAGATGGAGGAGTCAGTGAAACTCCTTAGCACGGCTCATTTCTGACTCTGAGAACTACCGAGACGCAAGAGCCACGGAGGCCAAGTTCTTCATGATTTCAGAGTCACAGAAGAAGGTTTTTGTTTGTATGGTCGGTTGGGTCTTGAGGAGCAGTGGTTTAATAAAAATGTTTACAAACTGGGCTTCCCAGAAAGCAATATTGTAAACCTCACTCACGTTACTTTATTGCAACTTTATTGCCAGTAGGTTTTATGCTATAATATTCATTTGCCTGACGATTTTCTGCTTCATTCTGTTCATGAAGCATGATGCTGCCTTAGTGCTAAACATGACACATTTCCTTTCCACCTGTGGCTCTGTGTTTACCTGGTGCTAGCAGGTCAGAATGGAATGCGTAGAACCTCACTGGAAGTGTACAAAACCGTAGGGTTGAATCTCTGTAAAGGACTATGATTATTACCTTATTTGTTTATAAAGGAACAAGATTTCCTATCTTGCCATATTTCATTCTCATCTGTTAATTCAGTCACTTGTGAAGAACTGATTTTCATTGGCTTTTCACATGTAAACTCAGGGAAGAATTTTTTTTTTTTTTTTTTAAAGAATATAGAAAATCAATTCTTTTGCTGATTTTTCTTTTTTTGGGGGTTCCTTTATGCTCTCTTTGGCAAAGGACACTCCATTTGTAGTCTGTAAAGGCAGGAACAGATGTGAACTCAAAGACATGCTCAGTTGGAAAAAAAAATTAGGTCAGTATTGACAGAAACAATCACTCTGCCATAATGCTAATCAGGAGACTGTGACTGGCATTCCTATGACACCATCTTTCAAGAAAAACAGGTTTATGTTATGAGCTATGTAGTATCAAATACAAGATTCAAACTCCATTCAGCCCCAGAATCAGAGGGCAGATTTGATCCTATAAAGCAGTTGATGGCTAGTGCTGTGAATATCGTGGCTTTCCCTTATTATCTAGAGGTTATCAAACAATCCAGGAAACACAGACCTCAAAACCCAAGGTTTGTGAGGCACTGCCTCATTGGCTTTATGGTTGCTCAATCTGAGTCTAGAGTCAGGAAGAACAAATCACTGGATCAAGTGAGATGTGGTAACAGGCTGCAGGGACCAACCTGGAGGGAAAGGATACGAAGGCATTACTGTCACAATAGTCAGCCAGAGATGGGGTGTCTGAAGGAGGCAAATCTTCTGTCCTTGTGGGGTTCTGTGGCTTAAAATAGATGGGAATGGGCCAGCTGGCTGCATCTCTGATAGGCCTTGTCTGTTTGACAAGAGCCATGATGAAGGTGAACCATATGATGGACGCTGTTAAGGTCCAGAGGGATGACTGAGCTCTTAGATTACAGCCATAGTTGCTGCCTGTGGGGCAGAGATGGAGTTCGAATGTGGGTGTACAGGCAGAAGTAAGGTGGTATATGCAAAACCAGGTACAAACTCTGATAACTAAATTAAAAAATCAAAGTCTGTATGTTCCATGTAGTATATTTTTAATGTTGTAATTTTTATTTTTCCAAATGTTAAGTCTCTGATTTTTAAATTAAGACCAGTTTTTGTTTTTGTTAAAGCCACATGTACATAGAATGTTTATATTTGAGGGTACATATTTTCCTTTGTTTTATTCATGTTCAAAAATACAGTAAACTCAACTATCCAGAACTTACCATTGAGCAATTGTTCTTAAAAATCTGAATACTGGCATTTCAGAAACATTTAAAAGCCCTCCGTGTTTAATACCGGTAAATGATTCATTTTTACCGTAGTGCATAAAATGTGTCTGTCTTTTTAGAGAACTCATTTATAATGAAATGTTATGGTTCTCCTGACTTATAGCGAAGATGCAGTGAGAAGTCTACCTAGAAATATCTAAAGTTAGGAGTTACAGTTACAGCTGCTGATCAAAATGGTCCATCGAGTTCATGTGAATTTTAGGCACTGCCCTGTCCAGTGCACAGTGTTGCTTTAATACTCTCGGTTTAAAGTCTGGTGAGGCTAATGAGAGCACCCTAATGCTGTAGTTCTTCCATGGTGCACATATGACCACCAAGTAGAACGCAGACCAGCTGAGATACACGCAATCAGTGTTCATAACAGCAGCCAAGAATTCACCTTTCCTTGATCCGGTAAACATCTTTTGAGTATATTCCCTGCTGACCCTACCTGTCATTGAATATCTTTCTCTGAACATTTGATACGATTTTGGTAACCTTGGACACTGTTTTAATTCCCTCCTCATTTTGCCAAATAGCAAGTGTCTTGATATGCAGCGTTCCGGTGGCCTTCTTCCCAGAGATCACTTGCCCTCTTCCTGTGCCCATGACCACCTAAGGCAGTGATAATCCTTGGTTGGCAACCGAGATGTCATATTCATGTTGCATGACCAGCTGATATCTCTTAACTTCAGGTGTGCTCTTCCCACCTAAGCTCAACCTGTTAACCAGTATGAGAATGGTGATGTTTTATAAATGACTTGCGAGTGTCGCTTAAGGTACAATTGGGACACATATGAGTCTTTACTCCCTAAAATTCTGCTCTAACTTTGTTGGTCCTCAAAAGCTTACATCATGAGTAGTAACTTCAATAAGAATGTTTATAAATAACTGTCTTCTCTGGAACAGACTTGATGCTTCTATTAGGGTAGGACATAGAAAGATGTTGGGAAAATTCATCTAAAATTGCCCTTTCAACTTTATGCTTCCCTATATTTTCAGAGGCATATTTGCCTGATTATATCCCTTGATTAGTCACAGAAATATTTATTTGAAGGTGAATTCTTTGTATAATTATTGCCAGCAGGTGCCTGCTGCTATTGGGGAAAGATTTTAAATGGTGGGGAATGGCTGAAGGGTCGGTGATGCTGCTAGTAATGTGGCCTTTTAAAATTTTGTGGTCAAGTGTTTTACATCTAACAATTTGAGGAAATAACCAGCAAAACTACACACTGCCTTTTCCAGTTTCATGAATCGATCTTCTCTATAGAGCAAATGAAATTCAGCTTATTGGCTTCATGTAAATACTCAGTGTAAAGAGCATCTAAAAGCTCAAGGATCCTTAAAACTTCTGTGAGCTGGAGACATAGTAATAGCACTTGGATACTGTTGTTGTTGTTGTTGTTGTTAGGTGTCAAGTCAGTTCCAACTCACAGTGACCCTATATACAACGGATTGAAACACTGCCCCGCCCTGGGCCATCCTCCCAGTCACTACTGTTTGAGCCCACTGTTGCAGCCATTGTGTGAGTCTATCTCACTGAGGGTCTTCCTCTTTTTTTCTGACCCTCTTCTTTACCAAGGATGATGTCCTTCTCCAGGGACTGATCCCTCCTGATAACATGTCCAAAGTACGTGAGACGAAGTCTCATCATCCTGGCTTCTGAGGAGCATTCTGGCTGTACTTCTTCCGAGACAGATTTGCTCGTTTTTCTGGCAGTTTATGGTATATTCAATATTCTTCACCAACACCATAGTTCAAAGGCATCGATTCTTCTTCACTCTTGCTTATTCATTGTCCAGCTTTCACATGCGTTTGAGACGATAGAAAATACCATGGCTTGGGTCAGGCGCACTTTAGTCCTCAAAGTGATATCTTCTCAATTTAACACTTAAAGACGTCTTTTGCAGCAGATTTGCCCAACGCGATATATCATTTGATTTCCTGACTGCCGCTCCCATGGGTGTTAATTGTGGATCCAGATAAAGTGAAATCCTTGACAACTTCAATCTTCTCTCCATTTATCATAATGTTGCTTATTAGCCCAGTTGTGAGGATTTTTGTTTTCTTTATGTTGAGGTGTACTTCCTACTGAAGGCTTTGATCTTCATCGGTAAGTGCTTCAAGTCTTCTTCACTTTCAGCAAGCAAGGCTGTGTCATCTGCGCATCACAGGTGGGTGCTATTACTTCCCCTGAATTTCCAGTACTAGAGCATTTGTCTTCTCCCTTCTCTCTTGCCCAAGCATCGAGTCACACATAACTCGGGTATCAAGACTAACATGAAGATGAAAGCCACACCATGAGATTCCATTGCTCATACCTCTGTACAGCCTGGGTCAGGTATCTGCAAGTAACTGAGAGTTGGTTTGCCTACATCGGGAAAGGAGTTCTGTGTTCTATTAAGTGGTAATTTTGGATCTCTGAGCGTTTGCCTATACGTTCCCTATAGGAGAAGGTAGTGTTTATGACTTCAGACAAATACGGCTCATATTTGAGGGCCAAGCGACTATCATGATACTTTTGTAAGAACCTTTTTTTTAATTGTGCTTTAGGTGAAAGCTTACAGTGCAAGTTAGCTTCTCATTCAAAAAGTTATACGCAAATTGTTTTTGTGACATGGGTCGCAATCCCTGCAATGTGTCAGCACTTTCCCCCTTTCCCTTTACACTCCAGGTTCCTGGCGTCCATTTGTCCTGGTTTCCTGTCTCTTCCTACCTTCTCGCCTTTGCTTTTGGCTAGGTATTGCCCATTTGATCTCATGTACTTGATTAAACTAAGAAGCACGTTCCCTACATGTGTTACTGTTCGTTTTATAGGCCTGTCTAATCTTTGACTGCAAGGTGGACTTCGGGAAAGGCTTCAGTTCTGAATTAGCAGGGTCCCTTTTTTAATTCTTAATAAACATTTAAGGAAAATTTACTTTTTCTGTGTGTGACTGGTTAGGTTTCTTGTTTTGCTTTCTCATTGTTTTTCTCTTTGACACCGAATTGTCTGTTTATCCTCATCTATATTTATTATTATTAAATGACAAATGGCCATTAACAGGTAAGACCTTGCAGTAAGTAAACTATGTTTTGTCCAAATCGGTAAAAACCTCTGATTTTAATGAGACAGATAACTGATTGTGCTTAGCAGTTCTGTGACATGTTGGTAGAAAAATGTATAGCTTCTATTTACAACATTTCTGTAATTCACACTGAGAAGAGGCCAGTCTGAATTATATTTTTATGGAAACATATACTTTGAAATAACTTGGATGCAGATTTAAAATAACTATCTTCCACAGTTAACTTTAGTGATAAAAATGTATTTAAATTTTAAAGAGCATCTATTTACTTCTTTCTATGCTAATAAAAATCTTTAAAAATTCTCATATAGGAGTAAGAATAGCACATTTTAGATGTCTGACTTTTTCATTATGAAAGAAATACATGATATTCAAGGGAAAATATTTTTATGAACTCAGAAAAAAAGACAGGAAGGGAGATGGAACTGTGGCTTCAGCACCCAGACCCAGTGTTAATGTTAACATATGTATCAGAATACTTTCTTTCAGTTTTTTTTTTTAATCTGCATGTAAACTTGAGGACTTTGTTTTCATTGTTAAAATCATACCATTTTCATAATTTTGTACTCCGATCAACTTTTCCTTTATCATATTAATGATAAGTGCAACCAAGCTCAAGCCACGAGTTATCACAGATTTCTGGATGGGTAAGAACGAGAATCAATTCTGAGTGGGTTCTTTTCCTAATCACATCTGCGTAAAGCAGAGGAACCCGCTCTTCAGTTTCTAAAGGAAAGAAGGGAATGGATGTGAGACCTTTGTGAACCTGCTCCAGTCGTCTGGTCTCAGCCCGGAGCAGTCAAGCAATGGTGTGTCTTTTGCCTTACTCTGTTATAACTATGTATGATATGTATTTTTCATGAAGGGATTTAAGCACCAATTGTTGCAGTAAAGATTAGTGTCTGCAGGATTTCTCTCTCTCGGCTTCTTTTTCACGCATAGCACTAATAGATGAAGCAGAACAGGTGGTAATTGCCGTTGGCGCACTGAGACTCGGGAATAGCATCTGTTTATCTCTTACCATCAAATGGTTAGCATAACCTTCTACTCACTGCCTTCCTATGTGAATGATAAAAGTCTATCATGAGTCATTATAAGGTTCTAATTGACTCTCTTCTTTTAACATGATGGAATAGGTGAAGAAGAAGGTCCATCTGGTGACTAAATATGACTATGATTTGAGTGAAACAATTTAAAAAAATGGTACGATACTTCTGAGGTTACTTTGGACTACTGGATCAAAAGATAGGTGCCAAAAATATCGATTCTAAGCCAGAGTATTTTCTTAAGTAGATGTGTACTCTGAATTTGGGTTCTGATACATTTAAAAATTGTTTACTTTGCATTATTTTAGGCAACAAAACATTCAAACCCTTATGGGCTTCATCTAGCTTTATGAAGCCCGTTCTTAAATGTTGCAGTGTGCTGTTTGCTTATGCGTGGTGATGTAAACGCATACCTACTCTTTTTGATCTTTTTATTATGGAAAATTTCAGGCATATAGACAACAGCGTAGTAAGCTTCCATATTCTCATCACCCAGCCTTAACAACTGTCAGCTGAGGGCCAACCTTCTTACTCTATCCCCACCAACTCCCTCCCTCCCTCTCCTGTAGTTATTATTTTAATATTGAGTACATAAATATTCATAAGTATTCCATCTAAAAAAAAATTTATTTTTATTTTTTATTCCATCTTCAGTGTACATGGTAGCTTTTAGTCTAATTTACTGTCTTTTAGAAATTTCTTCCAGTGCTTTTTTGTTTGAATTCTACTCTTTAAGTATCAAGATTATAGATGCTGCTTTCTTTTTATTTGAATTTTCCAAATGTATCTTTTCCACCTTTTATTTTAACCTTTTTCTAAATCTGGTAGCTGTGTTTCTTCTAAATAGCATAAGGTTGGATTTTTCTTTGCTAGCCAGTCCAGAAATACTTTCTTTTTGTAGACAAGTTCATCAGATGAGTTAAGCCCATAGGTGAATTAAGTTCATTTACATTTATTGAAATGATCTTTATGTTTGGCTTCAGTTCTGTCTTATTGCTAAACACGTACACACACAGAAATACATATTCAGATATACATACAGTCTTTCACTAAAGCCAAACACAAAGTCCTTGCTGTCAGGTCGATTCTGACTCATATTGACCCCATAGGACAGAGAAGAACTGCCCCATAGGGTTTCCAAAGAGCGGCTAGTGGATTTGAACTGCTGACCTTTTGGTTAGCAGCCAAATACTTAACCACTTTACCACCAGGGCTCCAGTCTTTCACTATGGTATTTTAAGTTTATTTTCTTTTGATTTCCTACCATGAACAATATTGAAATTACCTAACAACTTCTTCTTACCTTCCCCTCCCTTTCCAAGCACCTCGTTTGAAGTGATTTGTTTTTCTACTTTAAAAATACTTCTTATATTTACTCCTTTCTCCCCCCTCCATTTTTTGTTATTTTTGTATGTATTTGTATTGTGACAGCATATAACTTTTACATAATATACTGAGTCCCTTATAACAATCCTTTAGTCTTGGTTCTTTAGGTAAGTACATACTTAGTGATCCTCATTAGTTCTTAGGCCAGTCATTTTGATTTTTTAAGTCCTTCCTTAAGAAAGGCTGATGGAAAGGATATTTCCTGGGTTCTTGCATGTTCCTTAAAGTTTATATGTGGCCTTTATATCTAAGGATAAGCTATGTTGGATATAAAATTCTTGGCTTACATGATTTTTTCCTTGGGTATCTTATATATATTATGCCATTGATTTTTTGACATTTAACATTATTGTCATGAAATCTGTTGTCAACCTGATTTTTTCCTTATATGTGACTTGGTCATTTGGCCTGGGTGTTCAAAGGATTTTTTTTCCCCTTTTTCTATGCAGTCTAATTGTTTACTAGACTATAGTTTCATATTGGCAGTTCTGGATTGATTTTCCCAGGTATGTGGTGTGACATTTCAATACACAGATTAGTTTTTTCTTTTTTTTAATTTAAATTGTGTAATAGTGTCTTTGAGTTCTGTTTCTTTTGTTCTCTTCTTTAATGACTCCCATTATATATATTTTGGATCTGATTTGTCTACCTCTATATTGATCACTGTCTTGCAAATTTTTTTCATTTCTTTTTATATTTTTCAGTTTTTACTACTGGTATGTTTTAATGTAATTTTAGGTCATTCATTTTACAAACACTTATGGATTGCTTGCTCTTCTTATGTCATTGTGCTAGTCTTCCTAAAGACATGGCTCAGTCATATTAATACAATTCTGAGTGACTTTTTTCCTCATGCTTGCTTCAGGGACTACATCTTGGGCTGAATAGCAGCATAAAGTCCTAGCTAGGGCTGTGGTTTTGACCCCCTGCTCTACACTTTGGTATCTTCCAGAGGTGAGCATAGCAGTCCCTGTCTGGACTATTAGCAGTAGCCATTTTATACCTGCAAAGAAAGATTAATTCCTTTTATATAATCATGATAAATGGATAGGTTGTGTGGCTCTAGTTTACAAAAAAAGTGAAAGTTTTATGTTTATATCTGCCATTAACAAAGAAAAAAAGGAAACCACACAAAATCTGAATAAACTTCTATAAATTAAAAAATAAGTTATAGTTAGTAAAACAGTTGCTTCAAACTGGGAAAAGCTGTATGTTAAAAAAAGAAAAGAATATAAATAAGTAATTCCAATTTTGTAAACACTCTCGAGAATTTTTTCGAAAGTCCTGCAACGTTATCTGGAAATACACATATTAAGATCCATGACTTATAAGAAACTTAAATTTGATATTAAATTTAAGGAAATACTGAAAATAATTGAGGTATATATTTGATGCATTAGAAACTGCCATTCAAAAACTAATATTAAATATAATTTAATGATAAGGTCTAATTCACATTAGAATCTATAAATGGAGATTAGTTTGGATCATACAAGAAAGAAGACAATAACACTTATTCTCAAAAATATGCCAGTACATTTTCTTCAAACAAAATGTCAGCAAACAAGAATTTTCACACAATGCATGGGAATAACCAGAACCTTTGTTAGATACAGCTTTTCAGTAACAATAATCTGAAAATTGGAATTATCAATTCAAAGATCAATAAGTCTAAAATTTTAGAAAGTAGACTAGGTATTTAAAAAACAACAAACCATACCCATTGCCATGGAGTCAATTTCGACTCATAGTCACCCTATAGGACAGAGTAGAACCCCCCATAGGGTTTCCAAGGAATGGCTGGTGGATTTGAACTGCCAACCTTTTGGTTAGCATCTGAACTCTTAACCATTGTGCCACCAGGGCTCTGACTATGTATTAGGAAGGGATTAAAAGATAATGTCAGGGATTTAAAGATAAAGGATGGCAAAAATCTTTCTTCTTCAAACTCAAATAGCTCACCTCTGTACAAGTGTTGTATATATACAACTACTCCATTTTTATTTTATTGACTTCATATAATAGTGAAATCCCCTTAAGCAAACTATGGTATACAGATGGTGTCCAACTCAGAGAAGAAGAAAGTAAAAACATACTTGATTAACAGTTTTTATCCACACATTTTAGGCAGACAATTCATTTTTTTTTTTTTTTTGCTGAGATTTTAGTAGTGAATCCATAAATATAGGAAATATACTTCTTCACCATTAAAAAAGAAAACCAGACAGTGCCAACAGTAGTAGCTTAATTATTGGTATACAAGAAACACACAACACCAATGGGTTTTCTTAATTTTGCATTTTGAATATCATTATGTGCATTTATTTATTTCATTTTTACAGTTATAAACTTTCTAGCTGTCTTAGACAATGGCATTTACTGATTTTGAATCCCTTAAGAGATGTTGCTTTCAGTTGGAAACATTGTGTGTATGTATTTATTTATGTTAAAAAAAAAAACCCAACATATGATCTGACAGATTCTTAAGATCAATAAAGGCTTATTTTGGAACATGGAATTAGGAGAAAGGGGAGCAAACGAACTTCTACACACTGTCTTGTCGCCGGTTTGTACTTGCAGTGGTATCAGTAGTGGTTTTCGGAGGGAACCGTGTGGCTTCCACCTCCTAGTTGAAAAGATTAGATACCATCATCAACACAAGGGTAGGGAGAGATGTAGAAAGGGGAGTGGGCAGGTGTTAAATGTCAATTTTTAAAAGCGTGCATTTCACATGCTTTCTAGGTACAGGATAAAAACAATGAAGACAAAATCTTATAATCAGAAAAATAAGTTGCAGTCAGATCAAGGCATATTAGCCAAATTAAGTTGTTTTAATAGATTGCATAAGTAGATGGTTAGGTCAACTCTTTAAGAGTAGAGCTTCATATCCAATTTAACATGTTTCAAATAAGATAGGCTTTTTCATTTGTTACAGGAAGGTCGTGTATTTGAATTTCCACTTGTGCACTAAGACCTTTAAGAAAAAAACATAGGGCATGAAGGGAGTTGCCATTTTTTAGCTGCAATGAAATATCACTAACCTCTTCGTTATATACCGTTTAAGTCACTATCAGAGGTGAGTGTACCATAAAGTCACCAGGTAAAAAGTACTAGTTCATTTTTTGTTTATTTGTATTTTTAATGACTGAAGAAACAAAAGAAATCTAAAACCATAACTGCTGGAAGAACCATTTGTTCTTGTGTGTCGGGTACCTCTCATCAAATATGACCTTGGCCTCCTGCCGGGCCTTGCATTTAAGAGCAGGATCTCTGAAGACATCTTTGTTGACGACAGTGTTGGCCAAGGGGATATCCACAGAGTACCTTATGGGCACGAGGTAATTATAGTTATAAACTTTCATATAATAGTTGATCTTTGACTTCTTGGCAATTTTCTTCTTGGCATAGCAGTTGTAACTTCGTGGGGATAGCAGTGGTTCCAGCCACCAGAGCATGGCAGCAGGGGCAGTCTGAGGTGCCATCATGGATATTCTTCATGATGATGGCTTTGTGTCCAGAGTATCGTCCCACTGGGACCACCACCACCTGTCCTGGTTTCATGAACCTGCCCATTTCAACAGTAACCACCCAGGCCAACAGCAGAAATAGCTAGTTCATTTTTAATTAATAACTTGAAATTGCTCCTGCTCCCACCCCATCATTTCTTTTTGAACTAATTTTTTTCTCTTTTTTATGTGTGTTTCTCTTAAGGTATATTATACATTATGTATGTTGACTGTTGTGTTCCTTGCAGTTTAGTCTTTATTTCTAAAATGATTTTTTCCTTTAAAAATATTTTTTTCTAATTTTTTTCTTTTCTCTTGTCAAATCTCTTCAGTTTCCACATATGAGTTTTGAGTTTTTAAAATTATGATTTAACTTGTGTTTTAAAGTCAGGAAAGGTGTCCATCAGGGTTGTATCCTTTCACCATACCTATTCAATCTCTATGCTGAGCAGATAATCCTAGAAGCTGGAGTATATGATGAAGAACAGGGCATCAGGATTGGAGGAAGACTCATTAACAACCTGCGTTATGCAGATGACACAACCTTGCTTGCTGAAAGGGAAGAGGACTTGAAGCACTTACTGATGAAGATCAAAGACTACAGCCTTCAGTATGGATTACACCTCAACATAAAGAAAACAGAAATCCTCACAACTGTACCAGTAAGCAAAATCATGATAAACAGAAAAAGATTGAAGTTGTCAAGGATTTCATTTTACTTGGATCCACAATCAACAGCCATGGAAGCAGCAGTCAAGAAATCAAAAGATGCATTGCATTGTGCAATGGGCTGCAAGAGATGTCTTTAAAGTATTCACATGCAAAGATGTCACCCTGAGGACTAAGGTGTGCCTGATCCAAGCCATGGTGTTTTCAATTGCCTCATATGCATGTGAAAGGTGGACGATGAATAAGGAAGACGGAAGAAGAATTAATGCCTTTGAATTATGGTGCTGGCGAAGAATATTGAATATGCCATGGACTGCCAAAAGAATGAACAAATTTGTCTTGGGAGAAGTACAACCAGAATGCTCCTTAGAAGCAAGGATGACGAGACTGTGTCTCACATACTTGGGACATGTTGTCAGGAGGGATCAGTCCCTGGAGAAGGACATCATGCTTGATAAAGTAGAGGGTCAGCGAAAAAGAGGAAGACCCTCAGTGAGATGGATTGACGTAGTGGCTGCAACAATGGGCTCAAGCATGGCAACAGCTGTGAGGATGGCACAGGACTTGGCAGTGTTGCCTCCTGTTGTGCGTAGAGTCAGTATGAGTCAGAACCGACTCAACGGCACCTAACAACAACAACATCATTTTCTTAATCTCTGTTAGCTCATTTAGAACTATTACATTTCTCCCCTTTTTGTGGGCATGTATCTCTGGCATGCTTTTATTATCCATAAAGATGTTCTTTGGCTACTTATTCTCTCTTATTTTTACCTTAACATTTTTATGAGATTCAACCTTTCTCTCTTGCTTTTTTTTTTTTTTCGGTGCCTTTAATGGATATTTTCTAGTATGCCATTTTAATTCCTTTTGTTTTTTCTTTTACATATGTTTTTGAGTTATTTTCTTAGTGCTTAACCTGTGTGTTACAATTAATTTATAACAACCACCAGCTAGCCTGTGGATGATTCCAACTCCCAGTTGGAATCATCTCAGCTGATTTCGTGTGGGCAACAGATGACCTTTCTCCACTAAGCTATGCTTAAATTGCCTATTTATGAGCCAAATAAAGATTGTACCTTAGTGTGAGCCACTCCATTTGTGTGTGGTTTTTGCTGCAGCACTAGATAACTGGAAAAGATTTTAGTATCTAGAAATGGCATGCTACCATAGCAAAAAGGATAATGCTTATGGCCATGGTCTTGGGACCAGGTGGTCAGTGGAAGAAACATCAGTTTACATGAAGAAAACAATTCCTGTTTTGAGTTATCGCCATCCGCCTCTACCCAAATTTCAGATATGTGAGGAAGATAAGTGCTGTCATTGTTTTAATCCACTAAGTTTGGGGTGGTTTTTGAAGTAACAGTACCCATCACCAAGTACACATTATGTAGTTCAGCCCGTAGCCAACGTTGTTTCATCTATACCCCCACCTACCGCCCAACTAATTGGAAGCAGATTCCAGACATCATACCATTTATTTTATACACCAATACATACACACTCTTTTAAAACAACATAAACACAGTGTTTTTTTATCACATCTACAGTTCGTTAATATTGCCAAATAACCAGTGGATGTTCAGCTTTCCCTTATTAATATTTTTTTATTTGCTTGAATCAAGATCCAATTAAAGAAATTTATTATAATTGATTAATGTGTCTTTCAATCTCTTAAAAAATCTACAAGTCTTCCCAGCACTTTCAAGGCTCTGCTTCGTAAGACTTTAGCAAGTTTGTAAAGATGAACGTATAGCCTTAGATAGCTTAGTGGGAAAGAGATGTGTATACACAGAGCCTTTGAAACAAAGAATAATGTGATTAAGAGTTGGACAAATAAAGATTTGAGAAAAGGAAGAGAAAACTTTTATCATCTCCAGGCCATAAATGACTGTGGTATTTGGAGAGGTCTCTGCAGGGCAGAAAACAGACAAAAATAAAGGATGGAAAGAACGGAAACCTCCACGAAGTTCCAGGGGACTTTACAGATGTCAAGAAGAGCAAGGCAAAGAAGTGAAATCTCTGTTTTTCATGGTTTTCCTTAGAACAACTCCACTTGAGATTATTATTGATCCTTGCAGCCTGCTTGAGCTTTCATTCTCACAGTACTCAGTTATCCAGGTGCAAAAGCTCCTAAAATGGTTTGCATCACAGGCTCTCAAAATGACAAAGGAGACCTATGAAACTGAGATGTTACTCCAGGGGAAGAGGGATGTGAGAGGAGTTTTGCTATAACAAGAGCAAGCATAAGTATTTTAAGTGAGATTTGGACTGAAAGGGGGAAACCTCAGCACAAGGCATTTTTGCCCATTCTGTGTTGGTGGTACGATTTCTTGGGTAATGTATGCAAGATCAAAATTAAGCTTATTGATTTCTTGGTTTGCAAAAAACACAAATACTACTGGTCTTGACAATCCTTTAACAACATCTCCAGAGTATTTATAAACCTAAATGAGGTAGTTTTAACTGATTCAGAAGGTAGTTTATTCATCGTGTCCTATTTTAATCCCCTAAAGACTTACTGCAAGAAATAGGGTATATTTATGACCTGTGACTAATACCTAGCAATTATGATGGACAATGACTTTTCTCATTTAAGAGCTACTTGAGGAAGGAGTAAGACCTTCCATGGTCAGTCGGGCATCTTTAAAATCTAATAAATTGCTATTACTGCTTCAGTAATAAAAATGTAATGGCTTGTTAGACATAAAAATTGCTCAAAATTTATTTAAAGACAATTTTGGGGTCAGAATGGGAGATTTACACATGTGATCATCCTGTTGATCAAGGTGAAAATGAATGACCTGCTTTTAGTAAAAATGTAAGAGGGCATGATTGTTTCATTTTTATATGTTAGGAGCCTTGGGAAGATATTAGATATTGGTGGTATCTGCAATTTCACAGCAATTACCCTACAGTGGTGGTTTTCCTTTTTATATTCTTCTAATGGTGTGGGCTTTGGAGGGATACAGAGGAGGATAAGGCGGAATGAGTGCTGGGAATCAAATGGCTATTTCTTGTCAAACCTACAGAATAGCATACCCAGGCTCTGGGGAGGTGTATGTAGTCAGAACTTGTTTCCAGGGTCTTTGAGTCCAAATAGGATCAGCCCTGGGGTCTGAGACAGCCCACGCACTTGCTCACTGGCACCTTAATTTTATCTAAAGGTCAGGATGTGACTAATCCATTAATTTGTCCTGTTCTCACTTTTTAAATGTCACATTTACCACCCCCAAAATTGAAAGCTTCTTAGTTACCTGTTATAGATTGAATTGTGTCCCCCCAAAATATGTGTTGAAATTGAAAGTCCTGTACCTGTAAATATGACCCTGTTTAGAAATAGGTGTTTTCTTTGGTTATGTTGGAGACCCTGGGTGCTTAATGCACTCAGCTGCTGGAGGTTGGAGGTTCAAGTTCACCCAGAGGTGCCTCAGAAGAAAAGGCGATCTATGAAAAAAATCAGCCACTGAAAGCCCTGTGAGGCACAGTCCTACTCTGATAGCCATGGGTTCTCCATATGTCAGAATCTACTTGATGGCTCCTGTTTTTGTTATGTTGATGAGGTCATTCCAGCGTAAGGTGTATCCTAAACCTATTACTTCTGAGTTATAAAAAGAGCAGAATAGAGACACACGGGGAAGACAGACAACAAGGAATGCCAATGATCACCAAGGATTGCTGGCAGTGACTAGATGCTGAAATAGACATGCATGGGAAAGCTGGACAACGAATAAGGAAGACTGAGAACTGATGTCTTTGAATTATGGTGTTGGCGAAGAATATTGAATGTACCATGACCTGCCAGAAGAACCAACAAATCTATCTTGGAAGAAGTACAACCGGAATGCTCCTTAGGAGGGAGGATGGCGAGACTTTGCCCTATGTACTTTGGATATGTTATTAGGAGGGACCAATCCCTGGAGAAGGACATCATGCTTGGTAAACTAGAGGGCCAGCAAAAAAGAGGAAGACCCTCAATGCAATGGATTGACCCAGTGGCTGCAACAGTGGGCTCAAACATAGCAAGGATTGTGAGGATGACTCAGGACCGGACGGTGTTCTTTCATGAGTTGGAACGGACTTGATGACACCTAACAACTACAACAACATGAAAATATTGAATGTCTGCTGTGTAAAAACTTGGCACTGCTGACAGGGTATACAGTAAGATCCTCAAGAGGCTGGGAGAGTAGCATCTGTTCACTAAGAGTTTTCACCGTGCCAAAGAAGACAAGTACACATGCAAGCACAATAGGAAGAACTAAAGTGTGAGGGTGTATTGTGAATTGATAGCCAGAAGGAAGGAAACTTCCAGAAGAAAGGGAAAAATTGCAAACTACTGTTTTGGCAAACCTAATTATGGATAAACAGCTTCTATCTTCCTCCTTTCACCTCGGGCTCCCACACTTGTCCATATGCCATGTTCTACACAAAACATTCAGTGACCAAGGCTACAGAACACTGAAGCACTATGCTTCTTTACAAAATGGCTAGGAATTTGAGAAGCCACAAGGTCTCCTTCACCATTCACTAGCTGTGTGCTATTACCTATGAATTAAGTGGCCCTGGTGGGGCAGTGGTTAAGCTCTTGGCTGCTAACCAAAGTTCGGTGGTTTGAACCTACCAGCCACTCCGTGGGAAAAAGATGTGGCAGTCTGCTTCTGTGAAGATTTACAGCCTTGGAAACACTATGGGCAGTTCTACTCTGTCACCTGGGGTCGCTATGAGTCGAAATTGACACGACGGCACCTAACAAGAAGAAGAAGAAGCCATAACTGGTAATAGTGAAAGAGCCTGCCCCAGCTGCTGCTGCCTCACAGCATACTTGACAGTAGTCTGAGTCCTACTGGGCTCGTGAAGAGAAGCCATATAAACATTTATTTCACCACTTCCTCCTCATTTCTTTCCATTGACAGGGATAGGTGAGGGGAGAATGTAGAAACAAAGAAGGCCCCTGGGCGTGGGGTGCTTTCTCTAAGTTTCCATGCTCTTCTTTGGTCCTGCCAGGAAAGGAAGGGGAGAGGGCTCCTCTTTCCGTTTAGTGTATCGTAATTGCTGGTGTATAAGAGGCAGGTTGCCACCCGCTTCTCACCTAACAATGTAGCCAAACATTATCCTGTATCTAGTGCCCCATCTTATAAAAGCATTGCAGCAAAAGGTAGAATTTTCAGACCCAATCAATACTCTCAACAAAAGCAAGGGGCCACAGGCCACACAGCTGATCAAGGCTGTCTGGGTTTTTCCACTAAAAATTTCAATGTAAACATTTTACTAGTATAACCTTAACCATGTACCAGTATTTGCTGATACCAACGAATTTCTTTTGGCTATTTTATAAAATTTTTTTTTGTTGTTGTTAAGAATTAGTATTCTGGCATAAAATATACTCTATTTTACAAACAAAACGCTTTTTTTTCCTCTCTAAAGTCACTTTAAATTGTTTTCAAATATACACATGTTGAAAAGTGCTCGAATGCTTTTTCCCCAGAAAATGTCCTTGTAAGGATAAGGCGTATGTTACACAAGTGTGCATCTGTTACACAGGCAAATACAGTGCGAGGGTTGGCAATGATGAGATTGAATGAAAAGAGCACAAGGGGGTTATCTGAGGTCAGCTTGTGCTTTCTGTCTGAGCTGCTACCCTGTGCTCTGATGTTGGGGTGTCCGTGTTTGTGTGTGTCTGTACTGACAAAATCTTTCACATGCCATTGTTTTCAAAATGGTTCTTTGGAGCCCCTGATTTATTTCCTTCAGTCAGGCCCTAGGGAGAAAGAGTCAGACACAGAGACTTGGCGCTCTTCTTACTAACAAAGAAATGATAGAAATTTCTGTGGTGTTACAGACAGACACCAGGTTGACTACAGTTTCTCATGACAACTAATTAGTATGTTTGAGATGAATGGCTACATTGCAGAGAAGATACCATTAAATTTTTGAGGTCTTAATGTCTTAAGGGGACATATTACAAATAATCTAGAAAGAACAAATTTCTTTCAGTTGCACAGCACTAAGTAGAATGGTTACAAGATATGGAACATGTATAAATCTACCCATCATGGATGGAATTTTGTCCCCCCAAAATACCTGTCCACTTGATTCCCAGGATTTTGCAATTATTCACCATTTTGTCATCTGATGTGATTTTCCTATGTGTTGTAAATCCTAACCTCTATGATGTTAATAAGGCAGGATTAGAGGCATTATGTTAATGGGGCAGGACTCAGTCTGTAAGATTAGGTTGTGTCTTAAGCCAATCTCTTTTCAGGTATGAAAGAGAGAAGCAAGCAGAGAGACATGGGGGACCTCATACCACCAAGAAACAAGAGTCAGGAGAATAGCACGTCCTTTGGACCTGGGGTCCCTGTGCTGAGAAGCTCCTAGACCAGAGGAAGACTGATGACAAGAACTTTCCCCCAGAGCTAACAGAGAAAGCCTTCCTCTGGAGCTGGCACCCTGAATTTGGACTTCTAGCCTCCTAGACTGTGAGAGAATAAATTTGTCCCTGTTAAAGCCATCCACCTGTGGTATTTCTGTTATAGCAGCACTAGATGACTAAGACACTACCCAAGAGCCTACATCCATATTGTTGTGAGTGTTCGCAGTCTCCATCTTTATCTAAGATGTTCCTCTAATGGTTACAAGGCCAGAATTTTATCTCTGCGTTACACATAATAATGACCACTCATCTTAGCCACTCTCTGTAAAATAGTCCAGAGAGGGAAGCAAGTTGCAGGAATTCAGAAAGTTCTTGTCTTTGCTATTTGTTTACATTGTTTCTGTAACCTTGAATGTGTCACCCGGTTCCTCATGCTTATTTGAAAAATCAGAAGCTGTGCTTCACAGGGGTTTTTTGAAGACTTAATAATTGCAAATTACATTGATAAATAAAGTGTTAGGTAAATGATGAGTCATAACATGGATGTTTATTTTAGAAGCCAGTCATAGATGGTCACTGTGTCACAGCCTGATTTAGTTTTCTCTGGACTACTTTCCCTCTTTCTGAACAAGCTTCACGGCAGGTTTCTAAAATCCTTATTTCTCTAAATTAAAGACTGTGAAGAGTGCAAACCAGTGTACTGATTGTTGCTTTGAAGGTTAAAAAGTATGTATTTATTCTGAGTACTGATTTCATTATATGAGTTAATAAGAGATGTTTTGCCACTATGTAAGGGCAGGTCCCCAAATGCCCAGTTTCTCACCACAGAAGTATTTATCTCTCACCATAGCCCTCCACCACTCTTCAGTATTCTAGAGCCCAAACCCCATCAGCTGTTGCCAGATGAATCTCACTTTTCACCACAAGATATTCACAAGCTCCTGTTGAATTTCCATTTCTGACCAGTTTTATCTCTGCTTAAGCCAGACTAAACTACTCATTGCTCTGTGCATGTGTCTGACACGTGTGGCCACCCAGGGATACTTCCTGCTCTCCTTTTGCAGCTGAGACCTTCCCATCACGCAAAGCACAGCTCAAGGCTTCCCTGACCTCCACCATTTGGATGATTTCTTCCTCTTTGGAGCCCCACTCTTTCCTCCTCCCACCCTTCTCCCCTCTTTTTTTTTGTCTCCAGAATTGGATGCTGAGATCCACAATGAGTAAAACTCTATTTTTGCATCTGTTTCATCTTTTGGGCATCATGTGGTAATCTTACATGACTGGCCAGAAATGTTCTTTTTAGGTAAATTTTAAACATTATTCCCAAAACTACAGCATGGAATCAAGCAGTTTATCCAAAACACTCACAAAAGAATACTCACCAACACCTTCCCAACTGGAACTTAACCAAAAATCAAACCAAACTCGTTGCTGTTGAGTTGGTTCCGACTCATAGTGACCCTATAGGACAGAGTAGAACTACCCCACAGGGTTTCCAAGGAGTGGCTGGTGGATTCGAACCCCTAATCTTTTCGTTAGCAGTTGAGCTGTTAACCACTGCATCTCCAGGGCTCCATTTTAATGGATAGCTCTGGTCAAATTAATGGGTAAATGTAAAATTTGAAATGTTCACTATAAAAGAGGCTGTAGAATTGCATGTGCTTATCAGTAGCATGAATTTCATCTTTAGAAGTGTCTTTACACAGATAAGAAATGCAAAATTGCTAATACAGTGTAATTTTTAGTGCTCAACCAACTTTAAAAAGAAGAAGTGTAGTATTTATAATTTAGCATGCAATTTGTTTTTCCTTGAAAGGGTTAGTTCTTTTTTTGGCAGACACTTGTATGCTTAAACCTGAGATTCCCTTAAATCATTTGCTTATGTACGCGAGTTATTTCTTCAGGGATTTACCATTTCCTAAATATGTCATTTCGTTCCCTCATTTGTTTTACATTCACTGAACGCTAAAGCAAACAAATTGATAAATTGATTATTCTACAGGAAATAAGCAGGGGGCTAAGATATCATGGAAATCCCAGGGTGGTGCAAACGGTTAACACGCTCGGCTGCTGAGAAGGTTGGAGGTCCAAGTCCCCCTAGAGTTGCCTTGGAAAAAGGCCTGGTGATCTATTTCTGAAAAATCACACACTGAAAACTCTATGGAGCACAGGTCTACTCTGGCATACATGAGATTGCCATGCGTCGGAGTCGACTCAATGACAACAGATCTGTTTTTTTTTTTACGATATCACGAACCAGGGGAAGAGCTTTCCAGAGGAAAAGACTCCTAAGCATAAAGTCTTGGAAGAATGAAAGGAGGCCTGTGTGATGAGCCATTGTGAAGGAGTGCAAGAATGGAAAGAGGTGAGGCTGAGGAGCAGGGCAGACCAGAGGCCAGATCAAACAAGCCGTAAACCTGTTGAAACCCGTTGTCATAGAATTGATCCTGACTCACAGGGACGCTACAGGACAGAGTAGAACTGCTCCGTAGAATTTCCAAGGAACAGCTGGTAAATTTGATCTACTGGCTTTTCAGTTATCAGCTCTAGTTCACCGTAGCTCTTAACCACTAACCACTACAAATATATATATATATATATATATATATATATATATATATATATATATATATATTTTGTGGGCCAAAAAAGAGTTTGGGTTTCATTTAAAGGGCAATGGGAAGCTTTTGAAAGGTCTGAGGCAGAGCAGTGACATGATCTGATTACATTTTCAAAAAGATCTCTCAGCCTACTGTGAGAAGGGTCAAAAGCAGAAGGAAAAAGCCCAGTTATGAAGTTAGTGCCATGGTAGCTTGAGCCTGTGGAAACGGAGAGAGGCGTGGGGTTCTGAGGTAAATTTGGAGATGGAGCCTATGGAACATGTGATGGAGGGCTGAGGTGAACTTGGAAAGAGACCCTATAGAATGTGTGATGGTGAACTTGGGGATGGAACCTGTGTAATATGTGATGGAAGGCTGAGGTGAATTTGGGGCTGGAACCTATGGAATGTGTGATGGAGGGCTGAGGTGAATTTGGGGCTGGAACCTATGGAATGTGTGATGGAAGGCTGAGTTGAATTTGGGGCTGAAACCTAAGGAACGTGTGATGGAGGCTGTATGGGGGTGAGGTAAGGGACGAACCAAGGATGAATCCCATGACTTTTCCTCTGTGTGTACCCCTCTCCTCTAGGTTATTTTTGCTTTTACTAAAAATAAGCCTTTCAAATCTAGAAGAGAGAATAAGAAAAGGAAAATAGGAACAAAAAATGCAGTCATGGCTTTAAAAAACGTTGTGAAGCTCTTGCTTAGAATTCTGAACACTTGGTCTTATGGTGGCTTTTGGCCAAAAGCAATAAAATTATAACGTACACATTGGGTGCATGGCTGGCCAGACTGTGGGCTCATTTACAAAAGTATATTGAAAAATGTTTCTGTCTCTTGAACCACTTCCGACTGTAATATAAGTTCTATGAGTCCAGCTAATTTTATATGCACAGAAAGTGGTACAACTCCACAGGAGATATAAATTTTTCATTGACTAGCAGCCTGTAACTGCTTTAAGTGTAATTACACATTTTTCATTTAAGATCAATTTTACAAAATGACCTAAGGCTGCCTCCTTAATAATTGGGTGCAGCTAATTTATTAGGGTTGCATGTGTTGGTATTGGTGTCGTTCTTGTCTGGGTTTAATTTAGAGCAGGCTCTGTGTAGTCATGGAAAGGACTATCTCTGGTTTCAGATTTATTTCCCTTATGTCAATCCTGTGAACCCTCTTTTGTTTCTAGCACATACAGCGCTGTATAAAAGCCCACAGTAACCTGTTCTCAAAACAGCTCAGTAGACAAATGAGGATATTTTCCATTTAATTTTAGGGAAGATCTCCGCCCCCTCCCAGAACATAATTAAATCCGGTCTCTCTCACTTGAAGCAGAATGCATAATTAATATGGCTTTAGGCATAATCAGGTCGCAGCTTTGGGAAATTTTTAGTTGATGTGCAAAGGTTAATTTTTTTTTTTCTTCATTAAAGGAAAATATCCTATGAAGCTGTCTCCTTTGCCAGGATTCAAATGCAGTGAAGACCCTAGTGAATGAGTTCAGGGGTCAGGAGGGGCCCGTGCCCCTTTGCGTGGAGGGAAATGAACTGTGTATACATTTAATTCAATAAGCTTGTTTGGACACGTGTCTACTCAGTGGCTTGTCTCCCCTGAGTAAACAAGAGGCTTGACTTCACCGAGTGGGTGGAATCTGTAATGAATGGGCAGATTGCGAGCTTGGGGTCCGTTTGTCATGTGGGCCATGGTGAGGCTCCTAGCAATTGGGGCTTTGCATTGAGTGCTGTACTTTGGGTCGGGAGACCTGGAGAAGTGGTCAGCAGAGTTGCCTGCAGAAGCTCCGTGTGAACTCTGACCCCACAGTCTCTATTTCCCTTTATTAGGGACAGCCGGTGTCTTAGTCTTCTACAGCCACCATAACAAGATACCACAATGCGCGTGACTTTAAAGAACAGTGATTCAAGAGGCCAGAAGTCCAAATCAACTGTCTATTCCTCCTATCGGCTGTGTCTATTCCTTCTGAGGGTTCTGAGAGAGAAACTGCTGCGTGCTTCTCACCTAGCTTCTAGCGGCTGCTGGCAACACTTTGCTGATTGCAGATGGATCCTCACGTGGCATCTTCCCCTGCATGTAAACCTCTTTGTGTGTGCTCTCCCCTTTTCTAAGACACCACTCAGAAGGGATTAGAAATAGGACCCACCCTGTTCCTGTGTGACTTAACTGATGATCTCTTCAAAGAAAGATCCCATTCCTCTGCAGAAGGTCACATTGATAATATACACACACACACCTGTTGCCATCGAGTGGATTCCAACTCATAGACACCCTATCGGATGGAGTAGAACTGCCCCACAGAGTTTCCAAGGATTCATAGGGAATTAGGAATTCAACATTTATTTACGGAGGACACAATTCAGTCCATAAAGGTCGGGATTTTTCCATCTCTTCCTATGAGCATTATAGACCCTCCCTTTCTCTCAAGAATGTCAGTAGGACAACATTTTAGATGCTAAGCAGTGAAATGAGAATACATGGTTCCTGCATCCAAAAGGACCTTACAGTTTGACTAGGAGATAAGACAGACACACACGAGAAATCACCAGCAGGACAGAGCAGTCCATAATGAGTGCCCCAGTGGCAAAGCAGGTGCTCATGGGAGGAAGAGGTCACTGCATGTTGGAGTGCATAGTGAAGGCTGCTTGGCAATGGGACTTTGTGGAGGTTTTGAGTAATTTAGGGAATATTGATGAATGAAGAGAAAAGGAGAGGCCATTTAAAAAGGCTCACAGTGGGAATGGACATGGCCTATAAGGTAATAATGAGGATTCCAGTTGACAAACCCAGGTTTGTCATGCCTCAACAAGGGAGATAAGGTTGGGACTACATTATGGAGGCCTTGAATTCTGGTGTCTTAGTTATGTAGTGCTGCTATAACAAAAATACCACAAGTGGATGGCTTTAACAAACAGAAATGTATTCTCTCACAGTTTAGGAGGCTAAAAGTCTGAATTCACGGTGCCAGCTCCAGGGGAAGACTTTCTTTCATTTGCTCTTGGGGAAGGTCCTTGTCATCAATCTTCCACTGGTCTAGGAGTGTCTCAACTCAGGGACCACTCCCGGCTCTGCTTTCTTGGTGGTAGGAGGTCTCCCTGTCTCTGCTCACTTCTATTTTTTATATCTCAAAAGTGTTTGACTCAAGGTACAACCTAAACTTGTAGATTGAGTTCTGCCTCATTAACATAATGGCCCCATTAACATCAGAGAGGTAGGATTTACAATACACAGGAAAATCACATCAGATGACAAAATGGCGGACAGTCACACAATACTGGGAATCATGGCCTAGCCAAGTTAACACATATTTTGGGGGGGCACAATTCAATCCATAATACCTAGGGTAAGGCATCTGGGCTGAAGGCAGTGGGGAGCCTTTGAAAGCTTCTGATAGGCATCGCAGCATGATCCAACGGCATTTTTCAATGATTAATGCAGCGGCAGCATCCACAGTCAGTAAACCAAAACAAACAAAAACAAAAAACAAACCCAAACCCACTGCCAGTGGGTCTATTCTGACTCATAGCAACCCTATAGGACAGAGTAGAACAGCCTCGTAGAGTTTCCAAGGAGCACCTGCTGGATTTGAACTGCCAACCTTTTTGGTTAGCAGCTGTAGCTGTTAATCACTGTGCCACCAGGGTTTCCAAGGTTGCTGGGAAAGTGAGGTTGTAAGGATGTTGGGAAGAATGCAGGAGAGGGAAGAGGAAGTCAGGGTTTGCACTGGGAGAACTTACGAAGGAGAAAACAGACAGTTCTTGGTGACTGGCTGTCAGGGAAAGCCGAGAGAGGGAAGGGGGAGGTGAAGGTTCCATTCTGCGCCCTCTCACCCACCTGGTCTATTTTTGCACATCGTCTGGCTTTACTCTCCTTAATGATTTTTTAAAAAGTATTTTATTGTGTTTTAGGTGAAAGTTTGGAGCCCTGGTGGCAAAGTGGTTAAGAGCTCAGCAGTTCAAATCTACTAGCTTTTCCTTGGAAACTCAATGGCGCGGTTCTACTCTGTCCTATAGGGTCGCTATGGGTTGGAATTGATTCGACGATAATGGGTGGTGGAGGTAGGTGAAAGTTTACTCAGCAATTTGAGTTCCCATTTAACAATTTTTGTATAAATTTTTCTGTGACATGGGTTACAGTTTTCACAATGTGTCAGCATTCTCATTATTTCCATTTCTGTTTCCATTTATCTAGCTTCCCTGCCCTTCCTTGCCTTCTTTATCTTTGCTTTTGGGTAAATGTTGACCACGTGGTCTTGTATAATTGATTGTTTAAGGGAGCACCTTCCTCATGGGTGACATATTTTTTTATAAGCCAAACTATTATTTGGCTGAAAGGAGACCTCCAGGAGTGGCTTTGGTTCCAAGTTAAAGGGTATCTTACGGAGATAGTCTCGGGGGTTCCTCTAGTCTCTATCAGTCCGGTAAGTCTGGTCTTTTTTTAGGAATTTGAGTTTTGTTAGCATTTTCCTCCCATTCTACCCGGGACCTTCTATTGTATCTCTGGTCAGAACAGTCAGTAGTGGTAGCCAGGCACCATCTAGTTCTTTTGGTCTCAGGCTAGAGGCCATGATTCATGTAAGCTATTAGTCCTGTGAACTAGTTTCTTCTTTGAGTCTTTGGTTTTATCATTTTCTTTTGCACTAGATGGGAAGAGGCCAATTAGTTGTATCTTAGATGGCTGCTCGCAAGCTTTTAAGACCCCAGAAGCTACTAACCAGACAAGGATGTAGAACATTATCTTTAGAAACCATGTTATGCCAATTGACTGAGTCTTCCCTTAGTGTTTTATCCTCTACAAAAATTGATTGACGCCAAGACATCCAAGACTTGGTATTTTACTCTTAGGAGGACTTGCATATTTTTAAAACACCAAAAAGAGATGGCAAGCAAGAATACAAATTCAAAAATTGTGAAATATGGGTGCACAGGCACCAACACAGGCCAGGAGTAGAAAGATGTCAATATATTTATGTAGAGGCCCCTCTAGAACCCCTCAAACCCACCAATGGGCGGGCATCACTGAATAAGTGTTGCCTGGGATGGGGGGGTGGGGGGAATGCTGCATATTCACCTGCTCAGTGACCCCACCACTTGGCCAGATGAGAAGCTATAGCCACAGTTAGATGACCAGTACATGTAGGGGAAGTCGGTAGGCTTTCCTCCTGGTGGACCATAGTCATGTGCTCAGTTTCTCAACCTCTGAAATGAGAAGCCACTGTGAGGAGCAGGCTGCATGGTCCTGGATGTGTTTCTCTTGTGAGTGAGGGGCAGCACAGTGCTTGTGGCAGAAACTTGAAAGATGTTATTGTAAAATTAATTACACTTGCCAGGTTTGGCCTTGATGCTGGGGCATCATTGGGGCTGCCCTCACAGAGCTTATAGTCCAGTGAGTCTGTCATGTCTTTGGTCAGCCACACACTCACACGATGGTCAGAGCTCCCCAGATACTGGCTGTTTGGAGATTTGCCCTGAAGTTCCCAGGGCACAGAGGAAAGTTGGGAAAACAGCAAAAAATGTTGACAAGTTAAGTAAGAGCTGCTAATCAGTGGACTATGAGCCTCCTGAGGGCACAAATATTATGCACATTGAATTTTCATCTTATTCACTCATATTGGTGGTAAAAAAAAACAAACCAACCCATTACCATCGAGTAGATTCCAATTCATAGCAACCTTATAGGACAGAGTAGAACTGCCCCATAGGGTTTCCAAGGAACAGCTGGTGGATTTGAACTGCTGACCTTTTGATGAGCAGTCAAGCTCTTAACTACTACACCACTAGGGCTCCCATATTGGCATAAGGTCTGTGATATACCATATTTCTACACAAATAATGCACCTCGTCTATGTTTGTTTGCCAACTGTTCCATCCCCTCATATATTGCTGTTAAAAAATTAGCATAGCGCATTTACAAAAAGACCTTGGTGGGGGGAGGGCGTAGTTGACAAGTAAATGTAGAAGGCCTGCATTATCTGTGTAGAAATACAGTGGTAAGTGCTTTAAAATGTTTGTTGAATTTTAAACGAGTAAGTGAATGTTGTGGAATACCCGACCGATTTCCCGCAGATTCTCTGGACCCCTCAGCACCTGAGAGTGAGACAGAATGATAGGGGGTAAAAGAGAGAGTGACCAATACCCATCAGACTATATCGTCAAGAGAAAGCATTTGGGGACAGAGTGGGTGAGCAAGGATTCTGTGAGTCACAGCAGGCAGAGAAGATGGCTTGAAGGACTGTGAGTGATCTAGCAGCAGCTTGAGGACAACACTAGACTTGCTTTCTTGGTCCAGGCCACTGGGGCTTTAGGGGGACTGACTGAGAGATGAGACCCCATACTAGCTTTCAACAGTCCCTTCACAAAATTAAGCTTTCACCTATACTTTGTGGTCAGATGCTAGCCATGTGGCTTGGTGACCTGTTTGGGACAGACCATTTACCATGTTTGTGGACCAAGCAAAGAACAGTGTGACCTACACTCAGGACAAAGGCCACACTTGATAGCAATCAAGCCACATCCTGTTGTGTGGGGTTAGGAAAGAATAGAGATGAGGCTGGTGGGTTAGGTTTGGGTCATATTGTGAACTGCCTTGTTTGCTCAGGAGCTTGGACTGTCTCCCTAGGTAGTGAGGAGGGAGCCACTGCTGAGTTTCAAAGCAGGGGGAGTGAAATTCTTGGGTGTGTGTTTTAGAAACATGTTGTTGTTGTTAGTTGCCTTCAAGTTGGCCCCCAACTTATGGCGACCCCATGCACAACTGAGTGAAATGTTGCCTGGTCCTGTACCATCCCTATGGCCAATTGTAGATTGGACTGTTGGAATCCATAGGTTTTTATTGGCTAATTTTCAGAAGTAGGTCATCAGGGATTTCTTCCCAGTCCATCTCAGGCTGGAAGCTCCTCTGAAACCTGTTCAGCATCACAGCAACATGCAAGCCACCCCGACAGATGGGTAGTGGATGGGCTTGAGGTGCGTTGGCCAGGAATCGAACCCAGGTCTCTGGTATGGAAGGTAAGAATTCTACCACCGAACCACCACTGCCCACATCTTAAAACATGACATGAAAATGCGCATGAAATTGGAGAAGAAAACGGAAAGCGGAGAGACCAGAAAGAATGCCGTTATAGTAATCCAAGTGAGCAGTTCTAAGGACTACAGGTGATTTGTCAGGATTTTTCTACCTATTGTATTTGTGGGGATGCAATTTGGCCCATGCTGCAATTGAACATGCAAAATGGCGGAATTCTTCTGTATTTCCATCATAGCTCGGTAAGTTTTGAGGTTAGTTAGGCCTGTTAATGAATCAACAAATTAAAACCCTGGGGTTTTGTGACCTGTCAGAATTGCATCTCCTTATATTTTGTGCTTTGCCAAAAGGAACATTTTAGGTTACCCTGTTTTTGTAGCCGTTCAGTTGGAATTACATAGAAATACACTGGAACATGATTTACTGAGAAGTGCTAACAAGATGGGCCTCTGGTGCCATGAATGAGTTGGCTTATCTATCAAAACACCTAAATTACACCCAGGAAGGATGTTAGAAGCTGGCAGAATTGGGCTCACCTTCATGGAGGGTAATAAACATAGAGGTTCTTGAGACTCAGAGTCAGAGGTAGAGTGAGAATTATTATTTATTGAGCCTGTTAAAAAGAGATTCCATTTTCACTCCCAGCACCTACCTCACCTTATCACAATTCCTGGGATTGCCTGGGTATGACTTGAGTTTAATCAGTGTTGAGTGTATGAAGTGACTTTTTTAACATGGGTTTGGATGGAAGAATCTGAGAACTGTGTTCTTGGCTAAAAGAAAGGGTAGCCAGCACCCCACCTCTGTGCTCGTTTTCACTACATGAATCTGGTCTCTGTGGTATCAGAGTGGATAATCTTAGAGCTTTTGAATCAATCATGACAGAAAGGGAAAGAAATAGCCCAGTTTTGACACACACTGATTAGGAAATGAACCTTTTTTTTTTGTTGTTGTTATTGCCTGAGGCATCAGGTACTAGCCTTGGTTTACTGCTGAACTGGAAATCCTACCCATGAGAGAAATCTCACATTGGATCTTCAGTGTAGGCTAGGGGTCAGCAAACCTTTTCTGTAAAGGACCAGAGAGTAAATAAGTTAGGCTTTGTGAGCCATATGGTCTCTTTCACAACTACCCAACCCTGCTGTTGTTGTGAGGAAAACAGCCACAGGCTGAAATGAATACTGAAATGAATGAGCATGGCTGTGTTCCAATAAAACTTTATTTAGAAAAAAAAGTGGTGGCAGGTTTTGGCCCGTGGGCTGTAGTTTGTTGACCACTGGTTTAGACAATAACTAATATTAGAGAAGAGCCCTGGTGGCACAGTGGTTAAGAGCTTGGTGCTAACCAAAAGATCGGGAGTTTGAATCCAATAGCTGCTCCTTGGAAACACTGTGGGGCAGTTCTACTCTGATACATGTGAGGCCACCATGAGCAGAATCAACTGGACAGCAACTGGTTTTTGTTATGAGGGTGGCAGATCTGCAAAAGAGGCTGAAAGAAAGTCCCTGTCAGGTCTCCTGGGTCAGAGTTGCTGTTGTTGTTAGGTGCCATTGAGTTGATTCCGACTCCTAATGACCCTTTGCACAACAGGACGAAACATTGCCCAGACATGTGCCATCCTTACAACTGCTATGTGTGAGCCCACTGTTGCAGCCACTGTGTCAATCCATCTTATTGAGGGTCTTCCTCTTTTTCGCTAATCCTCTACCAAGCATGATGCCCTTCTGCAGGGACTGGTCCCTCCTGACAACATGAACAAAGTATGTAAGACAAAGTCTCGCCATCCTTGCTTCTAAGGAGCATTCTGTTGTACTTCTTCCAAGATGGTTTTGTTCATTCTTCTGACAGTCCATGGTATATTCAGTATTCTTCACCAGCCATAATTCAAAGTCATCGATTCTTCAGTCTTCCTTACTCATTGTCCAGCTTTCACATGCATATGAGGCAATTGAACACACCATGGCTAGGGGCAGGTGCACCTTAGTCCTCAAAGTGACATCTTTTCTTTTCAACACGAGGTCTTTCACAGCAGATTCGCCCAATGCAATAAGTCGTTTGTGTCAGAGTCAAGGCCCTGAAAAGACCGGGACCTGGAACATGGCATGGGGACGCTTGGTGGATGCACCTGAGAACATTAATCCCCCAAATTCTCCTGAGCCCCCTGGATAGAGACTGCAATGACCTCACCTGTGGCAGATCCTCACAAGATGATGCTAGTTCTCAAGACCTCCCTCTTTAACCCCTCGTTGCCTTCAAGTTAATAAAGTAGGGTCTTAGCGCAGCCTGGGAGCCCTGGAGGCACAGTGGTTAAGAGCTCAGCTGCTAACCAAAAGCTCACAGTTCAAATCCACCAGCTGCTCCTTGGAAACCCTGTGGGGCAGTTCTACTCTGTCCTACAGGGTCACTATGAGTCGGAACTGATTCAACAGCAATGGGTTGGGCTTGGGTTTTGGTTCAGCAAAGCCTGAGTGGGGAAGAAAGCCCTCATCTGCCAAAAATATTACAGGACCTAGAGGAACTGTGCTGGAGGGGATCTGGTGGGTGTTTGACTGGCGAGGAGTGTGTGGAATAGGAGGCTGGGTGAAGAGAATTTATTCACGTAGGGGCCCATGGGCCAAGTAACCAGTCAGCACTGTATGCACCAGCTTGCATGGAGCAAGGCACACACAGGCTTCATTGTATTCACCTGCTAACGGTGGTGAGCAGTTTCACAGGGTTTCCTCATGTCTTTGCTGTGGTACGGGACAAATGAAATTGTGCACTGCAGATTGGTGCCAGGGCACACTTGTGCCCATGCGTACCTTCCTTCTTGGGCAAGCTGGCCCTGCTAGGGGCACTCACCTGTGCCTCCTTCCTCACGGTTAGGCAGTGACCTCTGGAGTCAGCCCAGACAGCCAGGCGAATGCCTCTGCCTCAATCCTGCTCATGCCTCCGCCTCAGCCCCATTATGGCAGATTTCACTGATGCCTGCAGGGCCCATTTTGCTGTCTGATGTTCTCCCCTGGCACGAGTTTGCCCAGAATGCCAAATAACCTCTGGCTGATACTTGTTCTGCCTTATTTTTCTGAGTTCACAGGAGGGAAGAATGGTGCAGCCTGCCGTGCATTTTCTAATCCTCCTCTCACCTCCCTTCCAAGTGGGCAGCCTTGGCTGGTGTCCTGGGGGCTACTGAGGAGGTGGCTCAGAGCAAGCCCAATGTGCGGCTGTTATGGAGCCGCGGGGTTTCCAGCTGGGCCCCTCACATCTCAGAAAATGGCAGGAAGTTCTTTCCAAATCTGATCCCAGACTTGGAACTGAGTCCTAGAAATCCCTTCTGACCAATCCACAGGGATGGTGGAAGACAGAGGGCTGTCATGGCAAAGCTGCACATGGTCTCCTGCCTCTGGCTGAGGGCTTTCAAGAAAGCTCCCCAGGTCCCAGCTACTGTTTGTGGGTAGTTATCACCTTCCCCGGCAATGGTCCTTCCAGCTCATTTACCCCGCAGTCAAGATTTTTATTCAGCATTGTCCTGTTTTAAATTTTTTTTTTTTTAAGCCAGCCTGTTGGATTTTTCTATTTTCTTGATCGCATTAAGCTTCACGCCTCAGCTGTTCATGCTTCTATAACCGCATCTGCATTTTTGTCTCCAGTCCCAGGCTGATTTCAAACAATATCATCAGCGGTAAAGCACTAGGAGGGAAAAATAGGAAAATCCCAAGTAGACTGCGCGGCGGAAAGAGAATGAGACAACATCTGGGTCGTCAGAAGCCCCTACTGCTCAAGCCTCCTGGTTCGCAAGTGGATTTAGAGGCTGAGTTTTTTCGCTAGTTTTCATTTGCGAGTGTTCCCTAGCCTCCTTCCTAATTTTGAGGGGATAATAAGAGATATTTTTTTCCCCCACCTCAGCTTTCTTCCTGGTGGGCCTCCATGCACCGCCCTGGGTTTCTGAGGACCTGTTGAAAAGGTGTGAACTTTGTTTCCTTGAAACCTGCTTGATGAAAACAAAGGACGTGGTGCTTAACCTCTCTTGGCAGCTCTTTGGCTGCTTTTTAATTCAGAGGCTCAGTCCTGAGGTTGGCTCTCGTAGTCAGATAATTCCACCAGAGAGGAAATACGTGTTGGCCGGCAGTGTTACAAGTGCACTCTAATCTCTAAGAAGTGTGACCTCAGAATTGTTTTCATCCCTTTGATGATAATCCCTGAGAAAAAGAGAGGATTATATAGCTCCCTGGGTGGTGCAAACAGTTATGAAGGAGTCCCTGGGTGCTGCAAATGATTAAGTGCTTGACTTCTATCCTAAAGGTTGGCAGTTCAAACCCAAAGGTTGGCAGTTTGGACCCACCCAGAGGCAACTTGGAAGAAAGGCCTGGTGATCTGCTTCTGAAAAGTCACAGCCTTGAACACCCTATGGAGCCATTCTGCCCTGCACCTCGTGGGACCGCCGTGAGTCAGAGCTGACTCAGTGGCAACTGCTTTGGCTTTTTTTTTGGAGAAGAATTAGCTCTAACTCCCTGAACAAGCCCATGGAAGTCAGCGGTCATGTCTCCATTCTGCATGTATTAACTGTGTTGCATGGGGCAGGTTGTTTCACCTCTCTGGGCTTCTTTCTGTTAGTCACAAAACTCCGGTCAGCTGACGCAAGGTTAGAGATGACATGTGGTAAGCAGCCTGCACAGAGCATGCAGTGGGTATCCAATAGTTGATCGGTTATATTAGGCTAGCAGGCAGTGTGTATATGTTGACACTTCTCCACTTAGGGTCTGTTAATGTGCAGTCTTGGATTGGGTTGCTCAGTCCATTAAAACGTAGTTAAAAAGGCCAATAATAATTCCTTGGAGAGAAAGAATAAGCATAAACACCATTTACTACCACAAACCAGTTTTTTTAAAAAAATTATTATGGTAAATAGGTAACAAAACATTTACTGGTTCAACAATTTTCGCATGTACCAAAGCAAACCAAACCTGTCGCTGGTCAGTCACTTCCAACTCTTAGCTGCCCTATAGGACTTAGTAGAACTGCCCCATAGAGTTTCCAAGGAGCGCCTGGTGAATTCGAACTGCCTTTGGTTGCAGCCCTAGCTCTTAACCACTATGCCACCAGGGTTCCCAAAGAATTTAGTATCCTTTAAGCAGGCTGTCAAGTTCTATTTCTTCCCTGACCTAGGTATTTCCCATATCCAATTCCTCCTTTTGGCCTCGCTGCCACTGCGTTAGTTTGGGCTCTCATCAGCTTTGCGATAGCTTTCTGTCTTCCTTGCTGACAGTCCTGCTTCTATCAGCCCATCCCTCTCCACCTCCGTGTCCCCATCTCAGCCCCAGAATGCACATTTGATCTCAACACTCCCCTGCTCACAGTCCCTCAGTGACTGTCTGCGGCTGCAGAGCAACGCGTCTCTTAGTGTAGAACACAAGGCTTCCAAGGTCTGGCTGCCCCTTCTCCCTCTGTAGTTGCATGTCTGGCTCAAGCAGCCTCTGCTCCAGCCAGTTAGAGCTAGTGGTTCTATTCTTGGACACACCAAGTTCTTCCTCACCTCCATGGCTTTGCACATACTGTTTCTTCACTTTAGAGCCCTCTTTCCCCCTTCTCTACCTGGCTGTTATGGATTCTTAAGCCATTAGCTCAAGGGTATAGTCTTCTTCAAAAAGCCTTCCCTGCCCATTGACTCCATCCTTCTGGTGGGCTTCCATAGCGTTTAGTCTGCAGAGCTGCTGTTGTTGGTCCTTGTCTGTCTGGCCTACCAGATGTGAGCATCCTTAATATTGAGCTCTGAGTTGCCGGTTTTTGTTCCCAGGAAGAGTCATGTGTTCGTATCTCCTTGGGTCCAGGAGATGAACAAACAAATCCTAGAAGAAACCCGAACAGTCTAATAAATATATAAAAAGTAACTCAGTGTCACTCGTGATCAGGAAAATTCCCAAATTAAAACCAAAACCGAGTACCATTTCCCGCCTTTCAGAATGGCAAAAATTAAAAGGTCTGACAAAACCAAGTGCTGACAAAGATGTGTAGCAACATGTCCTGCCCAGTGCTGCTGATGGAGTGCCAATTAGAACAAGTACTTTGGAGCAATTTTGCCACATCTAGTATATTTGAAGACGCATGCGTACTGCTATTCATAAGGTTTTCACTGGCTAATTTACATAGACCAAGAGGCAGTTGTTTGGACAGAACAGGGGATTCTTTGTGGTTTAAAATCAGGAAAGGTGTGTGTCAGGGTTGTATCCTCTCACCATATTTATTCAGTTTGTATGCTGAGCAAATAATCCGAGAAGCTGGAGTATATGAAGAAGAACGCAGTCTCAGGAATGGAGGAAGACTCATTAACAACCTGGGCTATGCAGATGACACAACCTTGCTTGCTGAAAGCGAAAAGGACTTGAAGCACTTACTGATGAAGATCAAGGACTACAGCCTTTAGTATGGGTCACACCTCAACATAAAGAAAGCAAAAATCCTCACAACTGGACCAATAAGCAACATCATGATAAATGGAGAAAAGATTGAAGTTGTCAAGGATTTCATTTTACTTGGATTCACAATCAATGCCTATGGAAACAGCAGTCAAGAAATCAAGCAATGTATCGCATTGGGCAAATCTGCTGCAAAAGACCTCTTTAAAGTGTTAAAAAGCAAAGGTGTCACTGCAAGGACTAAGGTGCGCCTGACCCAAGCTATTGTGTTTTCAATTGCCTCACGCATGTGAAAGGTGAACAATGAATAAGGAAGACCGAAGAAGAACTGATGGCTTTGAATTATGGTGTTGGCCAAGAATATTGAATATACAATCGACTGCAAAAGGAATGAACAAGTCTGTCTTGGAAGAAGCCCAGCCAGAATACTCTTTAGAGGCAAGAATGGCAAGACTTCATCTCACATACTTTGTATGTGTTTTCAGGAGGGATCAGTCCCTGGAGAAGGACATCATGCTTGGTAAAGTAGAAGGTCAGTGAACCAGAGGAAGACCCCCAGTGAGATGGATTGACACAGAGGTGCAGCAATGGCTCAAGCATAACAACGATTTTGAGGATGGCGCAGGACCAGGCAGTGTTTTATCCTGTTGTACGTAGATTCTCTATGAGTCGGAGTCGACTCAACAGCACCTAACAACAACAACATGTGTGCTATGACCCAGCAAATGCTATCCCTACTTATGTTATATAAATAGTTACATACTTTGGACGAATAAATTCTTACACAAGAAGATAAGTACAAGAATACTCATTGTAGCTTTATTTATAATAATGAAAACCCAAAGGCAATTTAAATGCCCATCAACAAATGAATGAATAATCTTGGTATGTTAGCAGAGAATACGAATAGAGTTAAGGCTATCAACATGAATACATGTCACAGACTCATCATAATGATGAATAAAACGAAAATTGTAAATGACACCATATGTGTACTAGGATAGCATTTATTTGAAGTTTAAGTAAGCATATAAGACAGTATTATACATTGTTTAGGATACACAACTATGTAGTTAAAACATAAAGGAATGGTTGGGGGTGATAAACACCATATTACTTACGGTTATTTCTGGGTGGGAGGGAGTGGAATGTTGAAAATGAGGGGTACGTAAGTTGCCTTACCTGTATTTCTAATGTTTTATTTCATAAGCCAAGTGGTAGGGACATGGTGTTCACTCTATTATCCTTGATTCCTATCCTTTGTCTCTTGCTTTTTCAAATGAGCAAAATCTGTCATTAAAAAAAAAGTTAAAAATGAAATGCTCAACGGTCAATAGCAAATACATTGTCAGTTCCTTCCCTGTCTACCGGACTCCCCAAAACCCAACCTGCAAGGTTAACGGTATTCAATTTTTCATGTGTGGCGTTTCATTAAGTCTTTCCCTTGGGTCATGGCCACATAGGTCAGTATTTGTTATCAAGGCTATGTTAATGTCCTGACTTTTTAGATAATTTACAAAATTGAGGTGCTTCAGGAAAACCCACTGCTGTCAAGTTGATTCCGACTCATAGCAACCCTATAGGGCAGGGCAGAACTGCCCATAGGGTTTCCAAGGAGCGGCTGGTGGATTTGAACTGCCGACCTTTTGGTTAGCAGCCTGAGCTCTTAACCATTACACCACCAGGGCCCCCTGTCTAAATCCATGGTTTGATGAGCACACAAGGAGAGTCCTGACACGTTAAATCTCTCTCTCAAACGCACACACTCATGCACGCAAACACACACACACCACAAACACTGAAATCCAGCCTGCATATTGCTGCTGCGTTCTTCTTCTTGCTGTGAAGTTTCTGAGTTTCTGGGGGTTTCTGCAAGGGAAGTGCATGCTGAGTCCTGCGAACTGAATCCCTCCGGCCCAGGTCAACTTTATCACCTGGCGCCCGCTTACCTCTCCAGGCTATCTTGGCTCCAGAAAAACTGAGTGCTGTGTCCTGTCCGCCTCCACATCTGTACTGCAGCATTGTAGTTGGGTGCAGGGAGAGCCTTGGAATGTGCAGGCTTCCTTGTCAGCCAGACTTCCTGTGGGAGAGAGGAAGGAACCAAGTAGAAGTACCGGCGTATGCTGTAGGAGAGAAGAATTAAAGAACATCATGGTAGAAAGGAGGCAGGCCTTAGAAAGTTGGGACAGAGTCAGGCAATGTGGTGAATTTTTATAACTTTTGTAATAATTCCCTCCTACCGTAAAATTGCATAATAGCTGTGAAATCAGTTATAAATGCCATGACTTAATGTTCTAATTAATTAAAATGATGTAAGCCAACAAACAAGAAAAACCCAAACCCACTGCTGTCGAATAGATTCCAACTCACAGAGACACTATAAGACAGAGTGGAAGTGCTCCATAAGGCTGAAGTCTTTAAGGAAGCAGACTGCCACGTCTTTCTCCCATGGAGCAGCTGTAGATTTGAGCCACTGACCTTTGGGTTAGAAACCGAGTGATTTATCCATTGTGCCACCAGGGCTCCTTTAAAACCACATGGAGGATCTAAAAGTCCAGTAAACAAATCTTGCTGGAAAACCTTGCCCAAATATTCATGTGGTTGTGGTGTTTATTTTAATGTTCTTTAGTGAACCACGGAAGCAAAGGATGCCGTCTGGAAAGGGCCTTAACAATCATCTCCAACCACATGATGTTTATAGGTGAGAAAACTGAGGCCCAGGGAGTTTAAGCGGCTTGACTGAGTGGTCACCTAGCTGTTAAACTGCAGAACTGGGACTTAAACCCAAGTCTTCTGATATTGAGTGTGCCAGGTTTGCTTTCCTTCCCCTTACTGATTGTTAGGTCTCCTGTGCATGGGAAATGTGTTCCTGGAGTATGGTCTAGAAATCCATTATTCAGGGTGACTGTCTTCCAAACAGCTCTATGAAGCCTTCCATGGCTCAAAGGTCTGGGAAAATAGAAAAAGGGTAATTTCCACTTCTACTGTTTAAGTTTCCTCTTAGACAAACAACGGTGACCAGTACTTTCTCTTGTATTGGGTGCCTTGGGAGCCAGAGTTGAGCTAAGGGGAGAGCGGGCGGGTATGTGTGACTCCTAGTCGAGCAAAGAAAACCAAAGACCAAATGTCTGGTAGGAAGGCCTCAGGAAGCAAGGGGCATGTTGCAAATCAAGTTTCTGGGAGTTCATAGAGAGCAAGAACTAAATCAAGATGGAGTATGAGCTCAAGAGGCAGAGTCTTGAGACATCCCCTAAGCCAACTATAGAAAAGGAACAATTATGTGATGTCTGGAACAAGCTCATGAGATGAAAGGTTACTGAGAAAAGCATTGGACAATTATGCACAGTACTCACCTGGTTCCCATCTCACGTGGAACTTTGTGTCACATAGGAGATGATGAAGGAGCTGTAGAGGATAGTGATTATAAGCGCAAGCTTTGGAGCCAGAATTCCAAGATTTGAGTTCAAACTTCACCTCTACAGAGAGAGGTTAAGTAACTTGTGAACTTTGGCAAACTATTTCACTTCTGTACCTCTTTAAAATGAGGGTAATGTTAGTGCATATTTCATAGAGTTGTTGTAATGATTGAGTTAACATGTATAAATCACATAAAATAGTGCCTAACAATAGAAAGTGTACAATAAGCTTGCTTTCTGAAAGTGAAGAGGACTTGAAGCACTTACTGATGAAGATGAAAGATGACAGCCTTCAGTATGTAGTACACCTTAACATAAAGAATACAAAAATCCTTACAACTAGACTAATAAGAAACATCATGATAAATGGAGAAAAGTTTGAAGTTGTCAAGAATTTCATTTTACTTGGATCCACAATCAACACCCCTGGAAGCAGCAATCAGGAAATCAAGTGACACATGGCATTGGGCAAACCTTCTGCAAAAGACCTCTTTAAAGTGTTAAAAAGCAAAGATGTCACTGCAAGGACTAAGGTGTGCCTGACCCAAGCCGTGGTATTTTCAATCACCTCATATGCATACGAAAGCTGGGCAATTAATAAGGAAGACGGAAGAAGAATTGATGCCTTTGAATTATGGTATTGGTGAAGAATGTTGGACATACCATGGGCTGCCGGAAGAACAAACAAATCTGTCTGGGAAGAAGTATAGCCAGAATGCTCCTTAGAAGCAAGAACGGTGAGACATCTCACCAACTTTGGGCATGTTATCAGGAGGGATCAGTCCCTGGAGAAGGACATCATGCTTGGTAAAGTAGAGGGTCACAGTGGCTGCAACATTGGGCTCAAACATAGCAACGATTGTGAGAATGGCACAGGCCTGGGCAGTGTTTCGTTCTGTTGTGTATAGGGTTGCTATGAGTCAGAACCAACTTGATGGCACCTAACAACAACAACAACAACAACAACAACAACAATGGCAGTTAAGGAGCCCTGACGAAGCAGTGGTTAAGCACTTGCTGCCAACAGAAGGGTGGGTGGTTGAAGCCCACCGTCGCTCCATGGGAGAAAGATGTACCAGTCTGCTTCCATAAAGATTACGGCCTTGGAAACCCTGTGGGGCAGTTCTACTCTCTTCTATAGGGTCGCTATGAGTCAGAATTGTCTCGATGGCAATTTTTTTTTTTTTAATGATGGTTAAGAATTGTAGATGTTCTTTCACAGAAGGTAGTTTCTTGGTTAGGTACAGATCAACACAGAGGCAAACCGAGGAGTTTTTTTTGCTTCTAGGAATATTTAAAAATTACCTCTTCCTGGGGGAGGACATTGACCACTATATATGCTACGGTTTCACTAACGCTGTAGCGATCTGTATCTGTGCAGAAAGAAGGCTTCACTTCATCAGTTCCCACCTGGGGGGACTTTTAGAGCTTGAATTTCAGGACATTCCAGTTTAGAAGCGTCTTTAATTTGTTATGCTTCCCTTTATGCCTGGAACTGCATTTTTAATATCTTGGCAGATGGTGTGTAAACATTCAGGAATTTTACACCCACAGTTTGCATGGTGAGCTGGTAGGACATTTCTTCCAAGCAGTTTTCCTTTGTTCTGATTATAGCATATTGCAAGGTTTTCAACAACCAATTGGGGTGAATTTGGGTATATCCTACCCACCTTTGCACCGTAAGTAGTAATATCCAGTCCCTGTTTCTTACAATTTGGTATGTATTTCTTTTTTTTCTTTCAATGAAATCTTGCAATAGTTTCTATAGATATTTCATTAAGGTAGAACAGACATTTAGCTTGTGAGTGTGTGAAGAATGACCTTAGGACAAATTATACTTACGGTCTTAGGGTGATAATGTGTCCTGAATAATCAAATCAGGGAGTTTTGCAACAGAGAGTAAGGTGCATAGTTATAAGTCAGAGCTTTTAGATATGCGGATTTGTCTTTGGACCCATGCCATGGATTGGATTGTGTCCCCCCAAAAATATGTGTCAACTTGGCTAGACCATGATTTCCGGTATTGTGTGGTTGTCCTCCATTTTGTGATCTGATGTAATTATCCTTCATTTTGTGGTGTGTTGTAAATCCTAACCTCTTGTTAGAGCCCTGGTGGTGCAGCGGTTAAGAGCTTGGCTGCTACTGAAGGGGTCGGTAGTTTGAATTCACCAGCCACTCCTTGGAAACATTATGGGGCAGTTTTACTCTGTCCTATATGGGTCACTATGAGTTGAAATTGACATGATAGCAAAGAGTTATTTTTGGTTTATCAGAATCAGTGTGGGGTATATCTTGAGTCACAGCCTTACTCAAGTCACACCCTTACTCGAGACACACCCTTACTCAAATCACACTTTTACTGCAGTCACACCTTTTATCTTACAAGAGATAATAGGAGAGAGAAGCAAGCAGAGATGGGAAGGACCTCACTACCACCAAGAAAGAAGTGCTGGGAGCAGAGCATGTCCTTTGGACCTGGTGTCCCTGTGCTGAGAACCTCCTAGATCCAGGGGAAGATTGATGCCAAGACACATGGAGATCTCCAAGGAAAGCCGGGCCCACAGATGTTGAAAGGAGACTAGGACCATCCCTCAGAGCCGACAGAGAGATAAAGCCTTCTCCTAGAGCTGGCACCCTGAATTCAGGCTCCTAGCCTCCTAAAGTATGAGAGAATAAATTTCCATTTGTTAAAGCCATCCGTTTGTGGTATTTCTGTTATAGCAGCACTGGATAACGAAGACAGCCCATATCCAAGCTGTTCAACCTGGGGATGAAACAGAGCAGAATATCTAAGGTTTAGTTGTTTTTCCCTGATGGGGACAAGCAACTTTGCACGGCCTCTGCCCTTATTATCGACCCTTTAAAAGACAAATATTTATTAAATCCTCATTATTTACCTAGGATTGTGTTTGCTTCCGTGAGGTATACACAACATTTAAGACATAGTTGTTGTTCCAGAAAAGCTTAAAAACTCAGATAGAATGACAGAACTAACACGAATGGAGAAATTTGATACAAAACTATGTGTTAAAGAATATGTGTTCCCCACTCCTGGCTTTTTTGAGGAGGAATTTTCTTGTGCACATGTCTGGTTTCTCTCTCTCTTTTATTCATTCCACCCTCCCACCCCCAGGCGACAGTGGCCCGTGTGATTGTTGAAACATGTTTGGGGCAGTTCCGTCCTCCTTGTCATCTTGGGAGCTAGCCTATCCACACAGAGCAGGGGCTCTCCTCAGTGCTCCTTTTCCAAGGCGTGTGTTTCACCTGGCACAGGTCCACCTCTTGCCCTGACCCAGGGCTGCTGAAATTGGGGGCAGTAAAAACCACCCTGCTGTAGAGTCAACGCCAACTCGTCGTGACCCCGTGTGTGTCAGAGAAGAACTGTGCTCCATAGGGTTTTCGATGGCTGATTTTTTAGAGGTAGATTGTCAGGCTTTTCTTTTGGGGCACCTCTGGGTAGACTCAAACTTCCAACCTTTTGGTTAACAGCTTAGAGTCTTAACCATTTGTACTACCCAGGCATTTCGAGATTGGGGTAAGTCTGATTACATCTAGGATTTAGTCTTGGCAAACCCATTTATTGATAAAGTTTATATTTTGGCCTCTATAATTATCCTTTGTTTTAGTTCTTAATTTTTACTGAAATCAAGTTAGGAAGAGACCTGATAGTGAGGTTAATGTCCACGGCAAGTTGGCATGGGCTATGAATGGTTCAGGAAGACCTCATGAAGATTCACTGGGGTTGGGTCTTGAAAAATGAATAGGATTCAGAAAATAACAAGAAGGAACAGAGTCTTTTTGGTCTTGTTTACAGTCTGGTTAATTTTTAGGCACACCAAGTGGGGAGAAACAATGCAATTTTTCTCCTATTGCATATGACCTTATGGGGCCAGGGAAAGGATTTTCATGAATATCACGAAGGAAAAAGAATTGAGAGGCAAATTTCAGATTGTCATACATTCCCAGGTTTCTAGAAGGAAACAAGATTATGTTCATGGCTGGTCTATCTGCAAAAGCCCTTGAAAGAAGTGCCTTTGGCTCAGACCCATTCATCAATCTCCTCCAAGTCCTTGGAGCAACGGGTCAGTCTGCTAAAGAGACACTGGTGCCTTTGAGTCTTGCCAGCTGAGCAGCTTCCTGGAACGACTCAGCATATTCAGCCTCTGTGTCCTGGCTTTTTCAGGGTCTTTAGGACAGAGGCTGAGAATCAGATGCCAAATGTGAAGCACAGCCTTCTGCAGAAATGTTGGAAGTATACCATTTCTGTACACTGTGTGAATGTAGGCAAATCACTCAAGTGCTCTGGGCCTGGCTCTCATGGGTCCCACGTTGGCGCAAAGGGATGCTCTCCCAGGCCCATGCCAGCTCCTGACCGTGTTTCTTTTAGAAACTGTGGTAATCAACAAGTTCCTGGAACGCTACGAAATGTTGTGGATTTAAACACAAATAAATAGAAAATGTCTACTATCTCCAAATTAGCCCTCGTACAGTGTTTTCAAATGGATCTGAAACGTCCATTCAGAGCCACAGTGGTAAAAAGCCTCTCAAAGGTTAGTTGAAATCTGAGCTGGTGTCTAAAGGATTGATTTCCAGCGAAGGTGGCAAAATGACCAGGAGGGATTTGGGATGGCAGCTCACGCACTGTGATGGTCCATGAAAGGTCATTGACACCACATGAGATTAAGGACTCCTTAGCAAGTCTGGAACATTCCTGTGCCTCACCCCTTCCTCTCCTTTCCTCCACACCCCAAACCCCTGCCCCCCCCAAACCCAGGCCCAAATAAATTACCAAGTGTTGGAAGGGGAAAGTTGGAAGCCTGCTGTGTTTGTTTGCTTTATTTGTTTTGGATTTAGAGTTAAAACCTTCAAGTAGATGAACTGTATCGAGGGCTTTTCATTTCATATTGTGAAATGTGTTGTGCACAGTTCATTCCATTAAAAAAAGGAAATGTGTAAAACCTAAATTAAAATGCATAGCCTCAGAGGGGCCTCTGAAACACCCAGGCATGAAATGTTGCATAGATTTCTTGTTAACCAGAAAATTATTTTAGCAAGCGAACCTTCCTGAGGCCTCAGACAGGGTGGGGTGTCGTGAGCCTCTGAAGCTCTAAGATGGGTGCTTGATATTGCGCACATTTATCTTGGTTGCCAAGAACTTCACATCACCATCTGCCTCAAGCTTCACCAGCAACTACCTGTGGTTTAAGAAGCCAGAAAGGTCTGGACAACAGAAGATCTTAGGAAAATAATGTGGAGATAAAATATTTGTAATTTTTTCACTAAGTCTTCTCTTGACACAGCACGTGAGGTGTTCAGCTCTCTTTGTCAGGTCTTGGGCTGTGACGATACTTTTTCATGATGATTTTTAATTTATTTTATTTCTTGTTGTTGAGAATATACACAGTAGAACACACATCAAATTCAATAATTTCTACATTTACAATTTAGTGACATTGGTTCCATTCTTCAAGTTGTGCAACCATTCTCACCCTCCTCTTTCTAATTGTTCCCCATGAACATAAACTCATTGCCCCCTAAGTTTCCTATCTAATCTTTTGAGTTGCTGTTGTCAATTTGAAGTGATGATTTTTTTAAAAAGACAAAAACCAACTTTGCAGGGTGGATGCCATCATAACATGGAGTCTAGAACTACAGTTATCCGTCCTTACACTTGATCTATTTACTGGTGCTCTAGATGCAGGAGAGATACACCAGCTGAAGAGCTCTTCACAAGAGGAACATGAAACTGTCCACCAAAACTCAGTCCTTCTACAGCCAAAGGGAGTGAGAAATTTGAAGCAGGGGTCAGAAGAGTTCAGAAAAATCCCCTTGTAGGCTACATTTCCAATAATTGTCTCAGTGCAGTGGCATTAACACTGGCATCAGCCCCTTCTGTCTTCTGCAACTGCTTTCTAATGAAACAATGTTGGGAGTTGAGTTTAAAAATCGTGACTGAATTCTAACTCACACACACACGAACACACACACAAAGACCAGACTCACTGGTCAGACAGAGACTAGAGAGATGCTGAGAGTATGGCCCCTGGACACCCTTCTAACTCAGTACTGAAGTCACTCCTGAGGTTCACCCTTCATCCAAAGATTAGACAGGTCCATAAAACAAAACGAGACTAACTAGGCACACCAGCCCAGAAGCGAGGACAAGAAGGCAGGAGGGGAAAGGAAAGCTTGTAATGAGGAGCCCAAGGTTGAGAAGGGGAGAGTGTTGACACGTAGTGGGGTTGGGAACCAATGTCAGAAAAGAATATCTGTATTAATTGTCTAATGAGATGCTTGTTTGCTCTGTAAACCTTCATCTAAAGTACAATAAAAAAAAAAAAAAAGAAACTGTGGCTATCCAATGAACTATGGACAGCTGAGACCATAACTAGGAGTGCTAAGGGGAAGTGGAAATTGCCCAGGCAAATGAAAATGTCACAGTAGGTTATGCTGGGTTTTTATTTCAGCCTGAAAAATTAAAGCGTAACCCATGCAATATAACCTGAAAAAAAAATGAGGCAGCAAGTCTAAATGGTCATTGGCCAGAAGTTCTAAAGGATCAAGCATGGGCTAGCCAGCTACTGCCTTACTTGCCCTGTGACCTTGGCCATGTTAATTAATGCCTGCTTGTTTCCTGATTTCTAAAATGAAGAATAGTGAGGATCCCCTGGCAGACTATGCATAAGGCCAGTGCTTGGCACATTGTAAGTGTTCAATATTTATTTATTTTTTTTTTAATAACTTTTATTAAGCTTCAAGTGAACGTTTACAAATCCAATCAGTCTGTCACATATAAGTTTACATACATCTCACTCCCTACTCCCACTTGCTCTCCCCCTCTCGAGTCAGCCCTTTCAGTCTCTCCTTTCTTGACAATTTTGCCGGCTTCCCTCTCTCTCTATCCTCCCATCCCCCCTCCAGACAAGAGTTGCCAACACAATCTCAAGTGTCCACCTGATATAATTAGCTCACTCTTCATCAGCGTCTCTCTCCCACCCGCTGACCAGTCCCTTTCATTTCTGATGAGTTGTCTTCGGGGATGGTTCCTGTCCTGTGTCAACTGAAGGTCTGGGGAGCATGGCCGCCGGGATTCCTCCAGTCTCAGTCAGACCATTAAGTTTGGTCTTTTTATGAGAATTTGGGGTCTGTATCCCACTGATCTCCTGCTCCCTCAGGGGTCCTCTGCTGTGCTCCCTGTCAGGGCAGTCATCGATTGTGGCCGGGCACCAACTAGTTCTTCTGGTCTCAGGATGATGTAGGTCTCTGGTTCATGTGGCTCTTTCTGTCTCTTGGGCTCTTAGTTGTCGTGTGGCCTTGGTGTTCTTCATTTTCCTTTGCTCCAGGTGCGTTGAGACCAATTGCTGCATCTCAGATGGCCGCTTGTTAGCCTTTAAGACCCCAGACGCCACATTTCAAAGTGGGATGCAGAATGATTTCATAATAGAATTATTTTGCCAATTGACTTAGAAGTCCCCGCAAACCGTGTTCCCCAGACCCCCGCACTTGCTCCGCTGACCTTTGAAACATTCATTTTATCCCGGAAACTTCTTTGCTTTTGGTCCAGTCCAATTGAGCTGACCTCCCATGTATTGAGTGTTGTCTTTCCCTTCACCTAAAGCAGTTCTTATCTACTGATTAATCAATAAAAAACCCTCTCCCACCCTCCCTCCCTCCCCCCCTCGTAACCACAAAAGTATGTGTTCTTCTCAGGTTTACTATTTCTCAAGATCTTATAATAGTGGTCTTATACAATACTTGTCCTTTTGCCTCTGACTCATTTCGCTCAGCATAATGCCTTCCAGGTTCCTCCATGTTATGAAATGTTTCAGAGATTCGTCACTGTTCTTTATCGATGCGTAGTATTCCATTGTGTGAATATACCACAATTTATTTACCCATTCATCCGTTGATGGACACCTTGGTTGCTTCCAGCTTTTTGCTATTGTAAACAGAGCTGCAATAAACATGGGTGTGCATGTATCTGTTTGTATGAAGGCTCTTGTATCTCTAGGGTATATTCCTAGGAGTGGGATTTCTGGGTTGTATGGTAGTTGTATTTCTAACTGTTTAAGATAACGCCAGATAGATTTCCAAAGTGGTTGTACCATTTTACATTCCCACCAGCAGTGTATGAGAGTTCCAATCTCTCCGCAGCCTCTCCAACATTTATTATTTTGTGTTTTTTGGATTAATGCCAGCCTTGCTGGTGTGAGATGGAATCTCATCGTAGTTTTAATTCGCATTTCTCTAATGGCTAATGATCGAGAGCATTTTCTCATGTATCTGTTGGCTGCCTGAATATCTTCTTTAGTGAAATGTGTGTTCATATCCTTTGCCCACTTCTTGATTGGGTTGTTTGTCTTTTTGTGGTTGAGTTTTGACAGAATCATGTAGATTTTAGAGATCAGGCGCTGGTCGGAGATGTCATAGCTGAAAATTCTTTCCCAGTCTGTAGGTGGTCTTTTTACTCTTTTGGAGAAGTCTTTAGATGAGCATAGGTGTTTGATTTTTAGGAGCTCCCAGTTATCGGGTTTCTCTTCATCATTTTTGGTAATGTTTTGTATTCTGTTTATGCCTTGTATTAGGGCTCCTAGGGTTGTCCCAATTTTTTCTTCCATGATCTTGATCGTTTTAGTCTTTATGTTTAGGTCTTTGATCCACTTGGAGTTAGTTTTTGTGCATGGTGTGAGGTATGGGTCCTGTTTCATTTTTTTGCAAAGGGATATCCAGTTATGCCAGCACCATTTGTTAAAAAGGCTATCTTTTCCCCAGTTAATTGACACTGGTCCTTTGTCGAATATCAGCTGCTCATACGTGGATGGATCTAGGTCTGGGTTCTCAATTCTGTTCCATTGGTCTATGCGTCTGTTGTTGTACCAATACCAGGCTGTTTTGACTACTGTGGCTGTATAATAGGTTCTGAAGTCAGGTAAGGTGAGGCCTCCCACTTTCTTCTTCTTTTTCAGTAGTGCTTTGCTTATCCGGGGCTTCTTTCCCTTCCATATGAAATTGGTGATTTGTTTCTCTATCCCCTTAAAATATGACATTGGAATTTGGATCGGAAGTGCGTTAAATGTATAGATGGCTTTGGGTAGAATAGACATTTTTACTATGTTAAGTCTTCCTATCCATGAGCAGGGTATGTTTTTCCACTTAAGTATGTCCTTTTGAATTTCTTGTAGTAGAGCTTTGTAGTTTTCTTTGTATAGGTCTTTTACATCCTTGGTAAGATTTATTCCTAAGTATCTTATCTTCTTGGGGGCTACTGTGAATGGTATTGATTTGGTTATTTCCTCTTCGGTGTTCTTTTTGTTGATGTAGAGGAATCCAAGTGATTTTTGTATGTTTATTTTATAACCTGAGACTCTGCCGAACTCTTCTATTAGTTTCAGTAGTTTTCTGGAGGATTCCTTAGGGTTTTCTGTGTATATAATCATGTCACCTGCAAATAGTGATAACTTTACTTCTTCCTTGCCAATCCGGATACCTTTTATTTCTTTGTCTAGCCTAATTGCCCTGGCTAAGACTTCCAACACGATGTTGAATAAGAGCAGTGATAAAGGGCATCCTTGTCTGGTTCCCGTTCTCAAGGGAAATGCTTTCAGGTTCTCTCCATTTAGAGTGATATTGGCTGTTGGCTTTGCATAGATGCCCTTTATTATGTTGAGGAATTTTCCTTCAATTCCTATTTTGGTAAGAGTTTTTATCATAAATGGGTGTTGGACTTTGTCAAATGCCTTTTCTGCATCAATTGATAAGATCATGTGGTTTTTGTCTTTTGTTTTATTTATGTGATGGATTACATTAATGGTTTTTCTGATATTAAACCAGCCTTGCATACCTGGTATAAATCCCACTTGATCAGGGTGAATTATTTTTTTGATGTGTTGTTGGATTCTATTGGCTAGAATTTTGTTGAGGATTTTTGCATCAATGTTCATGAGGGATATAGGTCTATAATTTTCTTTTTTTGTAATGTCTTTACCTGGTTTTGGTATCAGGGAGATGGTGGCTTCATAGAATGAGTTGGGTAGTATTCCGTCATTTTCTATGCTTTGGAATACCTTTAGTAGTAGTGGTGTTAACTCTTCTCTGAAAGTTTGGTAGAACTCTGCAGTGAAGCCGTCCGGGCCAGGGCTTTTTTTTGTTGGGAGTTTTTTGATTACCGTTTCAATCTCTTTTTTTGTTATGGGTCTATTTAGTTGTTCTACTTCTGAATGTGTTAGTTTAGGTAGGTAGTGTTTTTCCAGGAATTCATCCATTTCTTGTAGGTTTGCAAATTTGTTAGAGTACAATTTTTCATAATAATCTGAAATGATTCTTTTAATTTCATTTGGTTCTGTTGTGATGTGGTCCTTCTCATTTCTTATTCGGGTTATTTGTTTCCTTTCTTGTATTTCTTTAGTCAGTCTAGCGAATGGTTTATCAATTTTGTTAATTTTTTCAAAGAACCAGCTTTTGGCTTTGTTAATTCTTTCAATTGTTTTTCTGTTCTCTAATTCATTTAGTTCAGCTCTAATTTTTATTATTTGTTTTCTTCTGGTGCCTGATGGATTCTTTTGTTGCTCAGTTTCTATTTGTTCAAGTTGTAGGGACAGTTCTCTGATTTTGTCTCTTTCTTCTTTTTGTATGTGTGCATTTATTGATATAAATTGGCCTCTGAGCACTGCTTTTGCTGTGTCCCAGAGGTTTTGATAGGAAGTATTTTCATTCTCGTTGCTTTCTATGAATTTCCTTATTCCCTCCTTAATGTCTTCTATAACCCAGTCTTTTTTCAGAAGGGTGTTGTTCATTTTCCAAGTATTTGATTTCTTTTCCCTAGTTTTTCTGTTATTGATCTCTAGTTTTATTGCCTTGTGGTCTGAGAAGATGCTTTGTAATATTTCGATGTTTTGGACTCTGCAAAGGTTTGTTTTATGACCTAATATGTGGTCTATTCTAGAGAATGTTCCATGTGCGCTAGAAGAAAAAGTATACTTTGCAGCAGTTGGGTGGAGAGTTCTGTATAAGTCAATGAGGTCAAGTTGGTTGATTGTTGTAATTAGATGTTCCGTGTCTCTGTTGAGCTTCTTACTGGATGTCCTGTCCTTCTCCGAAAGTGGTGTGTTGAAGTCTCCTACTATAATTGTGGATGTATCTATCTCACTTTTCAATTCTGTTAAAATTTGATTTATGTATCTTGCAGCCCTGTCATTGGGTGCATAAATATTTAATATGGTTATGTCTTCCTGATCAATTGTCCCTTTTATCATTATATAGTGTCCTTCTTTATCCTTTGTGGTGGATTTAAGTCTAAAGTCTATTTTGTCAGAAATTAATATTGGTACTCCTCTTCTTTTTTGCTTATTGTTTGCTTGATATACTTTTTTCCATCCTTTGAGTTTTAGTTTGTTTGTGTCTCTAAGTCTAAGGTGTGTCTCTTGTAGGCAGCATATAGATGGATCGTGTTTCTTTATCCAGTCTGTGACTCTCTGTCTCTTTATTGGTGCATTTAGTCCATTTACATTCAGGGTAATTATAGATAAATAAGTTTTTAGTGCTGTCATTTTGATGCCTTTTTATGTGTGTTGTTGACAATTTCATTTTTCCACATACTTTTTTGTGCTGAGGCGTTTTTCTTAGTAAATTGTGAGATCCTCATTTTCATAGTGCTTGACTTTATGTTAGTTGAGTCGTTACGTTTTTCTTGGTTTTTGTCTTGAGTTATAGAGTTGTTATACCTTTTTGTGGTTACCCTATTATTTACCCCTATTTTTCTAAGTAAAAACCTAACTTGTATTGTTCTATATCGCCTTGTATCACTCTTCATATGGCCGTTCAATGCCTCCTGTATTTAGTCCCTCTTTTTGATTATTGTGATCTTTTACCTATTGACTTCCATGATTCCCTGTTATGTGTATTTTTTTTTTTTAATTAATCTTAATTTGTTTGTTTTTGTGATTTCCCTATTTGAGTTGATATCAGGACGTTCTGTTTTGTGACCTTGTGTTGTGCTGATATCTGATATTATTGGTTCTCTGACCAAACAATATCCTTTAGTATTTCTTGTAGCTTTGGTTTGGTTTTTGCAAATTCTCTACACTTGTGTTTGTCTGTAAATATCTTAATTTCGCCTTCATATTTCAGAGAGAGTTTTGCTGGATATATGATCCTTGGCTGGCAGTTTTTCTCCTTCAGTGTTCTGTATATGTCGTCCCATTCCCTTCTTGCCTGCATGGTTTCTGCTGAGTAGTCAGAACATATTCTTACTGATTCTCCCTTGAAGGAAACCTTTCTTTTCTCCCTGGCTGCTTTTTAAAATTTGCTGTTTATCTTTGGTTTTGGTGAGTTTGATGATAATATGTCTTGGTGTTTTTCTTTTTGTATCAATCTTAAATGGGGTTCGATGAGCATCTTGGATAGATATCCTTTCATCTTTCATGATGTCAGGGAAGTTTTCTGTCAGGAGTTCTTCAACTATTTTCTCTGTGTTTTCTGTCCCCCCTCCCTGTTCTGGGACTCCAGTCACCCGCAGGTTATCCTTCTTGATAGAGTCCCACATAATTCTTAGGGTTTCTTCATTTTTTTAAATTCTTTTATCTGATTTTTTTTCAGCTATGTTGGTGTTGATTCCCTGGTCCTCCAGATGTCCCAGTCTGCATTCTAATTGCTCGAGTCTGCTCCTCTGACTTCCTAGTGCGTTGTCTAATTCTGTAATTTTATTGTTAATCTTTTGGATTTCTACATGTTGTCTCTCTATGGATTCTTGCAACTTATTAATTTTTCCACTATGTTCTTGAATAATCTTTTTGAGTTCTTCAACAATTTTATCAGTGTGTTCCTTGGCTTTTTCTGCAGTTTGCCTTATTTCATTTTTGATGTCTTGAAGCATTCTGTAAATTAGTTTTTTATATTCTGTATCTGATAATTCCAGGATTGTATCTTCATTTGGGAAAGATTTTGATTCTTTTGTTTGGGGGGTTGGAGAAGCTGTCATGGTCTGCTTCTTTAAGTGGTTTGATATGGATTGTTGTCTCTGAGCCATCACTGGGAAACTAGTTTTTCCAGAAAATCCGCTAAAAAAAAAATGCAGTCAGATCCCTATCAGAGTTCTCCCTCTGGCTCAGGCTATTCAGATGTTAATGAAGCCGCCTGGGGAGGGTGGGGGAGGGAACAGAGAGATAGGAGAGTAGCACCTCAGAATATAGCCTGAGTTGCTTGTCTTGCTTGCAATGACTATTATATCTGAGATTCCCTTGGGCGCGACGCCTATGTGTGCTGGCTGTGTGGAGTTTGCCCCTGGGGGGTCTGGCCCGCTGGAGTCACGGTCAGATCCTCCGCTTCCAGCCCCACGCCCAGCGTCAAGGCTCCCCTACTGGGACGGTGCACTCTCTACTCCAAAATCAGTCGCTGCCTCCCGGGGACTTCTCGTCCCTCCAGCCGCGTGGCCTTGCCGCCTCCGAGAACCAGTTGGGCCTCCTCCCGGGGTTAGTTCAGATGGGTGGAGCAGGTCCCCGTGCTTGTGCCGTGACTGAGTGTCCCGGCTGGGACGCTGTTCTCCCCGCTCCAATACCAGTCGCTGCCTCCCAGGGACTTCTCCTACCGGCTGCGTCCCACGCCGCCCGTGGAACCGGCTGGTTCCCCTCCCGGGGTTAGTTCAGGGGGGTGGAGCCGCTCTCTGTGCTTGTGCCGTACCTGACTGGTACGCTGGCTCCAGGCTCTGGAAACAATCGCTGCTTCCCCGTATTAGTTCGTTCTCCGTCTCTAAATCTGTGTTTGTTGTTCAGGGTTCGTAGATTGTTATGTATGTGATCAATTCACTTGTTTTTCCGTGTCTTTGTTGTAAGAGGGATCCGAGGTAGCGTCTGCCTAGTCCGCCATCTTGGCTCCGCCGTAAGTGTTCAATATTTTGACCTTTTTGTTTTCATCCCTTTTCATGTTCCTCTTTTATATGACTTTTAGTCTGCCACATTTAAACAGTAGAAGTAACAAGGTGACATCAGAAACCAGGCTTTCCTATTTATCTAAATATCACAAATCACAGCATTAAAGAGATGTTCCTTGATGAAAATAAGTTGTCCAAACACCTATGTCATCACTATAAAACTAAGTTTTCTTTTTGTGTGGTTGCATGGTTTCTGCATGTCCTGGTCTGCCTCATAAGGCCTTGCCTATCTTCTGTACTTCCTTTATGACATTGCTTAGTAAATTTGATTCCTTATCAATAATTGCTTACAGACCACCCAACAGGTGAGGAGTAGATGTAGCTTGAGTATCTTTGGGAAAGCTTGGCCCTAGGAAATGGAGAGACCATGTCTTGGGGCCCCCTCTACCTCTGACTTGCTGTGGTTCCTTGGGCAGCCTCACCTCACATTGTTTTGAGGACTAAGTAAGAAGTAGTGTAAAAGCATTTGTCAAGATAAAGCTCTTTTCCTCCTCTTTTTTGTACTCTTCTCCTTCTGACCAATGATGGAGACAACATGAGCCTACGTCCTCTAAGAGCTTCCAGTCTCAGCTTGGTGATAGCCCATAAACTTGTTACCATCAAGTTGATTCCGCCCCCTAGCAACTCTAGAGGACAGAGTAGAAGTGTCCCATAGGTTTCCAAGGCTGTAAATCCTTACAGAAGCAGACTGCTATATATTTCTCCCATGGGGGAGTTGGTGGGTTGGAACCGAGGACCTTTTGGTTAGTGTCTTAGTCATCTAGTGCTACCATAACAGAAATACCACAAGTGGATGGCTTTAACAAAGAGAAATTTATTTCCTCACAGTAAAGTAGGCCAAAAGTCCAAATTCAGGGTGTCAGCTCCAGGGGAAGACATTCTGTCTTTGTCGGCCTTCTCATCAATGTTCCCCCAGACTAGGAGCTTCTTCATGCAGGGACCTGGTGTCAAAGAAAATGTTCTGCTCCTGGTGCTGCTTTCTTGGTGGTATAATGTCCCCCTGTCTCTCTGCTTGCTTCTATCTTTTATATTTCAAGAGATTGCCTCAAGACACAATCGAATCCTGTAGGTTGAGTCCTGCCTCACTAACACAACTGCTTCTCATCTTCCCTCCTTAACGTCATAGAGGCAGGAATTACAACATACAGGAAAATCACACAATCCATGACAGTTAGCATCTGGGCGCTTAACCACTGCGCCAAAAGGACTCCTTTTGGTGATGGCAGTGAAGTAGCATTTCACAAGTCCTTGTGAGGTAAGGTGTATGTGTCAGGAGTCACAGTGGCCCAAGGGGCGGGCAGGTATATGAAGGAAGGTAGGGGCACGAGAGAGCAAAAAATGGTGGAGACTAAATTATTCTAATAAATTCAAACCTATAAAAAAGGCATCTGCAGTTATATTGGCCTCCAGTTCCCAGTTAACAGTCCCTAGTGTGGGTAGCTGGGTGGAGACCCAGGCGAAGCTGATAGAGGTGCTGAGTAGCCTCTTCTAGGTGGTGTTCTTTTTGGGAAGGTTGTAAGAGAAGGAGCAAAGACCCTGAGATCAGAGGGTGCCTTTTTGAGAAATAGTGAAGAGACTGGTGTGGTTAGAGGAGAAGCAAGTAAAACAGAAATAGACTATACAATTTTTTTTTAAATTTTTATTGGGGAGGTAGCAGGGGGTTGAGTGTGGAACCTAAAGACTTAGTAAGACAGAGAACAGAGAGGCCCCCACATCTGCAAACAAAGTAACAAGAAATGGGCCAGGGCACAGAAACAAAGCCATTCCCCAGAACTACGGGGCAGAAAGGTATCCAAAAATAGCCCGCAAACTTCTCGAAAGCTGCGTTTCAGAAGCAGTTGGAGAAGACCAGGCCCAGGGACATGTGCAGAACATCCACCTGTGACCACTGTGTGACTTTCCACCAGGGCAGCCAGGGGCTACAGCCCCAGCCAGGGAATCAAACCCAGGGAGCAGGAGACTGCACAGGCGAGACACCCCATAATAAGTCCTGCTACGAATCCCAGAGGCCTCCAGGAGAGGAGCCATCTTGGAAAACTGCTGCGCACGCACCTTAGTTAACATACCCTCGCCTGTGTCTATGAATAAACATGAATCTTTTCCCGCCCAAGAACTTTTAAAAACTCAGCCCGACTTTTGTTCTGTGAGACGAGAGTATGCGTTGCTGTAGGCCCTGCTTGTCTCCACTTGTGAGCCTCTTCAATAAAGCTTTGCTCGAGTGGAAAACTGCGTGCCTTACCTGCTCATTCTTGACCAGTGAGAGGCAAGAACCTTACTCCTGTGACAGTTGGGCTCCAGTCCAGAGCCCTGGGGGTGTGGTGATTAAGCGGTCGGCTGCTAACTGAAAGATTACAGCTTTGGAAACCCTATGGGGCGTTCTACTCTGTCCTGTGGGGTTGCTGTGAGTCAGAATTGACTGGATAACAGTGGGTTTTTTTCCTAAGGTTGGGCCAGTGGTGTCACTAAGGGGGTGTGGGGGGTGCAGACCATACCGGGTGACTCTGTCAGAGGGGGTGACATCAAAATGTCTATAAAACTTTTGTGCAATATTTCAGTAGAAATTTATCATTTCTTAATGAAAATATCCCTGTAGTTAGTTATGACGACGAAAAAGTTTTTTTTCGTAAGCCCAGCTTACATGCATTCATATACCTAAACCCACCGCCGTTGTGTCGATTCTGACTCATAGTGACCCTATAGTGACCCTATAGGACAGAGAACTGCCCAGTAGAATTTCCAAGGAGGGCCTGGTGGATTCGAACTGCTGATCTCTTCGTTAGCAGCCATAGCACTTAACCACTACGCCACCGGGGCTCCCGCCATACACCTACAAGGCTAAAACTCTATGCTGATTGACTTTCTGAACCTTCTAATGAACTCCGGTCAGAGTTGTCACTATCGCCCGATTAGCGTGATGCTTCAGATCACGTGTTTTTGTCCGTACGTGCTACAAGCATGCGCTGTGATCTTTGTTGCTGCCAGTGTTTCATAGTCGGTGATTTGTCAAATTTTCTGGTGTTTTAGCTACAATGTAGTGGTAAATAGCATGGGGTGGGGGTTATAACATGAGTTGTGAAGGTGATAGTATTTGACTGGGCAAAGCCACTGGGTTGGCCTTCAGTCTGAGTTACGGGTTTTTTTTTTTTCCTGTTTCTAAAGGATTTGGCCCCACTGGAGTCTCTGGTCCTGAAAAATCAGCAGAATTTTGACTGCCTAAATTTCTCTGAGTCAGCACTGGGTGCTGATGTGTCCCAGTCGCACCTTTGGTTCATTTTGCAATTCAGAATTTGGTTTCCCGCTGTGGCTGGCGCAGTTGGCTTGGCTATAGTGCGAAAAATTCAAATAAAATTTATGAGGGTAAGTAATCATATTTTATGCAAACAAATAACCCTTCCTTAAAAATCACTTCTTAAAAATGGATGCTATTTCTTTTCTCAGTCAGCACATCAAGCTAATAAAACCTTTGTATCATCAAAATTCCCCTCATGGCTGTTTAGGGTTCCATTTACGTTAAATTTAGAAGGCTGGCCTCTGTTTTGTTTCTTCTGTCCCCCGTTAAAATTTTACACTCTCAGTACGAAAAATCACGATTAGTTCACATCGCTGCATCCTCATGACAAAAAGCTAGAGACAGCTTTATGTCCTGAGACAGGACAGTGTCCATTAAAGAGTGCGTGTGGGTCCAAATCCAAGGAGCTCATTAAATGTGAGACTCAGTATTGCAACAAAAAGCTTTGCAACACAAAGCGCTGTCTTGGTGAAAAGGCACAACACTGTGCCAGCACATTTTAGGTATCCGTTTTCCTTCCTATCAAGGAACACCCTGTCTTCTGCTGTGGAAGTTACGCAGATGGAGAACCTTCCTCAGCCTTCCTGTCCTTCCCCCTTCCCCCCACAAATGAAAAACGTAATGAAGCACACGGTTTTCACCACGATGCGCTCATTTAAGCATGTGAACTTTAATGCAGACCAGTGACCGGGCGTTCCCAGGGAATCTGGAAGGGAGACTGGGAAGGGGAAATCATGGAAATAAAGGATGGGCAGGCGGAGGGTGTGAGGGGTCTTTCTGAGTCATTGCAGGACACAACCCTTCCGCAGTGCTCTACTGGGTGGGACCCTGAACAGATACCGGCTGCTGTTGGGTTGGCTCCAACTCGTGGCGAACTCAGGTGTTAGAGTAGAACTGTGCTCCACGGGGTTTTCAGTTGTGACCTTTTGGAAGTAGATTGCCAGGTCTTTCTTCTGAGGTGCCTCTGAGCAGACTCAAACTTCCAAACTTTGGGTTAGCAGCTGAGCACGTTAACCATTTATATTACCGAGGACCCCCGCGCCCCAAAAAACAGTATTTATTAAGTGTCCTCAGTGGGCGACCCATGCCATTCTGCTCCGGGGAAACACCCAAAGCTGGCTGAACCAGGCTCGGAGACATTGCACTTGTTGTAGAAGGCTCCTGCGGAGAACGTACCACAGGGGTTTATCTTTCATTCCACGTGGATGAGTATACTGTCTGGTTGCCTCTTAGTGATAGAACTCTCCTGTCTCTGCTTCTGTACGTTTTGGTAGGTTATAAAGGTGATAGTATTTGACTGGGCAAAGCCTTGTCCTTAGAATGAAGGCCTCCATACCTTCCCCCTAAAGCTTGAAATGGAGCAGGGGGTGGGGGGTGGGGTGGGCAGTGTCGGGGGAAGGAACGAATGCAGACTGTGCCAGGTCACAGGCTTCAATCCTAGTCTGGCCACTTATGACCTGTGTGATCTGGGGCAGATTACTTAATCTGTCTGCATTTCAGTTTCCTCATCTACAAAATAGGGAATAAAATACCTACCTGGGGTTGTTGTTAGTATTAAATAAGAGAATACATAAAATAGCCATCACAATACTTGATATTAAACCCACTGCCGTCAAGTCGATTCCAACTCAAAGTGACCCCCTAGAGTTTCCAAGGCTATAAATCTCTATGGAAGCAGACTGCCATGTCTTTCTCTGGTGGTTTCGAACTACCAACCTTTCGGTTGGCAGTTGATCGCTTTAACCACTGAACCACCAGGGTATTGAAATAACCAAAAAAAAAAACAAAAACCCAATGCCGTCGAGTCACTTCCGACTCATATTGAAATACCAAACCAAACCCACTGCCATTGAGTCGATTCCGACTCATAGCGACCCTATAGGACAGAGTAGAACTGCCCCCTAGAGTTTCCAAGGAGCGCCTGGTGGATTCGAACTGCCAACCCTTTGGTTGGCAGCCGTAGCACTTAACCACTACGCCACCAGGGTTTCCCATATTGAAATAGGTGCTCAAAAAAATAGTAGCTTTTATTATTTTTATTATGGTTCTTTCCTGTCGTAGTAACTCTAACATAAAAGTTAAACAGATTTGCGTGTACTACTTAGATATATACTTCACTCTGGTTATTTAAATCCATTTTTATTCCGTATAGAGTTTGAAGTATAGTTCGTGTCACAAGTATTACTTCCGGTCTTTATGCTAGAAGCACTCAGAAAATAATTGCCAGCAATGTATAATAATTATACTACTTTTGACTTAGCATTTTAAAAAAATAAACAGTCATACTTATAAATATCCAAGTGCAATATTTCCTCTTGTACTGAAGGGAAAATATTTTTCATTTATTGCAGCTCTCTACCTCTGAAAATAAATACTACAGTGTAAACATACCCACAAGACTGTCTTGAGTTTAAAAATCAGTGGGAATAAATCTAACTTCAGGGAAAGATAATGTAGGCACACCTCAAACCCATTTGAGAAGACGCGCTTTTGAGGAATAAGAAGTGACTAGCCAAAGTAGGGAGCTGTTTCAAATTCTGGCTAAAAACAATATGTACCGTCATCATTAAGCTTGCCTGGCTTAATGTATCATAATTCGTCTTTGGCCTCAATAGAAATGAGGCTCCACCTTGAAAAATATCCGGGGTTTTTAAACTCACAAGTGGATTTTCTGGCTTAGGGAGAATTGTTGACTGGTTGAAAGTACGTCAGCACCCGTCAGCTGCTTCCATTCCTGTAGGACGTTTCTGGTTCTGGTAGCAGGTAGGGTAAGTACCACTTCACCCCTGCCGTTTCTTTCCCTTCCTCCCAGCTGGTTCCTGGTCCTGGGGCCCTTTCCTCTCTACTCCCAACTTTCCGTCAGGCACCTTTCCATGCCTATATCAATAGGGACTCCTTGTTGTTGTTATCTGCTGTTGCATTGGCTCCAACTCATGGTGACCTTATGAATTGGAACGAAATGTTGCCTGGCCCTGTGCCATCTTCATAATCTTTGTTGTGCTCGAGTCCATTGTTACAGCTATTGTCTCACTCCATCTCACTGAGCATTTCCCTCGTTTTTGTTGGCCCCGCACTTTTCCTTTTTGTGATTGCTGTCTCATTCTTCATTTTGCCTAACTGCCTTCTCCCAGCCTGCATCCGTCTGTGCTTCCCCTGCCACTGGGCTCTTTGCCTCTGTCCCTGGAAGCGACTACTGTCACATTCTAAGGCGCCTCTCACCAGGGCCTTGGCTGCTCCACCTTTGACTGGGCTTCCACAAGTTCCACCACCTGAGACCCACTCAGGTGAACTGGCCACCACGTGGGTTGATGCTCTGTTCTGAGCCTCTCCACAGTCAAGTGAATCCAAGCTGCTTATGAAACCTACAGAGTGGAAGAGTCCATTTATTTTATTTTCTTATTGAATGACTCCTCTATCCCAGAAACCTGTTCCACGGGCCAGATGATACCTGAGTCAGGCATGTGTGTGTGTATGTGTGTGTGTGTGTGTGTGTAAGGTCTCTCTCTCTACCTGTAGTAGGAGGACAATTTTGCCATTGTAAATGTTGGTTGCTTTAGGAGAGTGTGTTACAACTGCAGCCTGAGATCCATTAGTGGGTCAGGGAATCAGTGTAATAGGTTTTAGCCAACTAGAAATTTTTTTTTTTTCATTAAAAAAGGAAGTAGAATAAGAAAAAGAAAATATCAGAGAGCATTTTAGTAAGGGTAAGATTATCTTTCTCTCTAGCCCACTATCAATCTATCAATCTTTCCACCTCTCTCTACCTCTCTATCAATCGTCTTTCTATCATCTCTCTCTATGAATTCTGTCTCTATCATCTCTCTATCAATCATCTATCATCTCTCTTTCTATCTCTCCCTTTATCCATTTCTCATCTATCTACCCATCTAGCATCTATTGTCTACCTACCTACTTACCTACCTACCAACCAACCTACCAAGCAACCAATCGAATATTAGATTGGTGTCCCTGAGTGGTGCAAACAGCTAACGTGCCTAGCTGCTAACCGAAAGGTTGGAGGTTGGAGTCCACCCAGAGTGGCTTCAGGTTGGAGGTTGGAGTCCACCCAGAGTGGCTTCAGAAGAAAGGCCTGGCGAATTACTTCCAAAAATTCAGCCATTGAAACCCCATGGAACACAGTTCTACTTTGACACAAATGGGGTCGCCACGAGTCGAAGTTGACTTGAAGGTTACTGGTTGGTTTATATATTGGGTTGTGATGTAAACATGTTTCTTACTGAGGTTCTCAATCAAGAGAGTTTGACAGCCGTCATTCTAGTAGAATTAGAGCAAAATTCTGCCCAGGAAAAACATTTTTCATTTGTTTTAAAATTATGAATATCTTCTTGGAATAAGAAACCCTGGTGGCGTAGTGGTTAAGAGCTACAGCTGCTAACCAAAAGGTTGGCAGTTTGAATCCAGCAGGTGCTCCTTGGAAACTCTATGGGGCAGTTCTACTCTGTCCTGTAGGGTCACTATGAGTCGGAATCGACTCGGCAGCAATGGGTTTTTGAATGGGTTTTCTTGGAATGGTGTCACAGATTGAATTGTGTCCCCCAGATACCTATGTCAACTTGGTGAGGCCATGATTCCTAGTATTGTGTGGTTGTCCTCCATTTTGTGCTTGTAATTTTATGTTTAAGAGGATTAGGGTGGAGTTGTAACAAGGTCGCATCCCTGACCAATGTAAAGGGATTTTCCCTGGAGTGTGGCCTGCACCATCTTTTTTCTTACAAGAAAGAAAGGGAAAGCAAGCAGAGAGTGGGGACCTCAGTGCTGGGAGCAGAGCGAGTCCTTTGGACCCGGGGTCCCTGTGTGGAGAAGCTCCTAATGTGGGGGAAGATTGATGAGAAGGCTGACAGAGAAAGGCTTCCTGTAGAGCTGACACCCAGAATTTGGACTTCTAACCTACTTTACTGTGAAGAAATAGATGTCTCTTTGTTAAAGCCATCCACTTGTGGTATTATAGCAGCACTAAAACAGATGATTTCATAGAAATTGTGATTTCCTTGCCCTCTCTCCCCAATTCCATCCCAATTGCTTAATGTAGGGTGTTCAAGAGAGAAAGTGATTGGCATAATAGAGTCACCACCACTAACCTCACACCCCCTCTCCCCCATGGGAAAGAGAGCCCAGGGTTTGGGGTCTCTGCAAATAAATAAGAGAGGAATATGGGAGAGGTTGCTGGAGGCTGAGGTTTGGGGGTTCAGAGAAGAGGACAGATGGATGGAGGATGGACATACACATAAACAAGGCTGGTACAGAGAACAAGGAGAACCCAGATAGTGAGAAGTTCTTTAACGGGTGCGGGGGAGGAGGGTGGCAGTGTAGGGGTGCTGTGAGGGAGTTACCTGAGAAACTTTCACACATTGGTGTTTGAAGTTCCCTGTTCTAAATTGCACTCCGTTACTTCCAAACCCTTGTGTCTTAGTTACCTAGTGCTTCAGTAAACAGAAATACCAGAAGTGGGCGGCCTTAAAGAGTAGAAATTAATTTTCTCACAGTTCAGTCTGAATTCAGGCTGTGGCTCTAGGGGGAGGCCCTTCCTTGTCTATTTCAGCCTCTAGTAGCTGCCAGCGATCCTTGGTGTTCCCCGTCTTGTGTGCATCTGTCTCCATTGTCTGTCTTTCTCTCCCTCCTGTGTGCGTCTCTGTGTCTATTTTGATCTTTTTATCACTCAGAAAGTGATTAGGTTTGGGACCTACTCTGCTTTGGTGTGACTTCATTACTGTAACAAAAGAAAAACTTCTTTCCAAACAGGGTCATATTTATAGGTAAAAAAAAAAGAAATTTATAGGTAGAGGAGTTATAATTTCAATACATATTTTTTGGAGGGGACACAATTCAATCCATAAAACCAAAAAAAAAAAAAAAAAAGTTGCTGACTCATAGTGGCCCTATAGGACAGAATAGACCTACTCTATAGGGTTTCCAAGTCCTGACTGGTGAACTCAAATTGCCAACCTTTTGGTTAGCAGCTGAGCTCTTAACCACTGCGCCGCCATCAGGGCTCCCGTCCATACCACATCACAAATACTTATTTTGCCCACAGCCTTGTGTTTGTGATGCTCTGCAGAAGGAAGACAGAAGACGGTCCCAGAACTCCTCAGAGTGCCAGTTAGAATCCAGAGAACAGCCACAAAACAGGAGTGAGCCAGGTGTGGAAGCTAGATTAACCTCTTTCTCTTCAATCCTCCAGGGGAAGATGAGGTTTGAAAAAGCAGGAAGGATAGGGACTGAAATTTTGTGGTGACAATGTCCTCCAGCCAGAGACCACCGGAACACGCCTGTCGTTGAACCAAAAAAAAAAAGAAAACCAGTCGCCATTGAGTCGACTCTGATTCATGGAGACCCTGTGTGTATCAGAGTAGAGCTGTGCTCCATAGCTGTGCTCCACAGGGTTTTCAATAGCAGATTTTTTTGGAAGTAGATTGCCAGGACCTTCTTCTGAGGTGCCTCTGGGTGGACGCAAACCTCCAGCCTCCTGGTTAGCAGCTGAGCGCATCAACTGTTTGCACCACCCAAAAAGTTGGATTTGTTACTCTTGCTGCAAAGGAGCACTCACACTGTGGAGGGACCGTGGGGCATCTCGGCGAGAGGGGGTGTTCAAAAGGACTTATAGGACTTGGACCTGTGTTAGGTAATTTGTGAGAGGGTTTAAGGAAGCAGGGCTTTGCTCTGGATTGCATGCTCTTCGGAAGTGGGAGTACTTCTACGACTGTATCTTATTAAATCTTACCTGCAGGGAGGGCAGACCACGATGAGACTGAAACGGTAATTGGTAAAGAAGCAGCAGTTACTCATGTTGGCCAGGAGAGGGAGATGTTTGGTATTTTGTGGGTTGGACAAGGCTCATGTTTTGTCCACATTGAGAAATACAGAGTGCTCTTGTTTTCGTCATGATCCATCATGGCCACAGAGCAGCCTTGTCTGATATTGTTGTTCTGGGAAATTGTTTATATTCAACCAGAGAACACCAAGGGCTCACTGCCAGTGCCAGGCTGGCTCCTGGAGGTCAGGGGTTGTTTTTCTGTTCTCAGTGGGTTGGTCAGTTTGAATCATTTTTCTTAAATATCAAAGGACAAGGTGGACCCAGGGGACTGTCAAGATGACACACACTTGGGTTTCATTTGTACACATACACATATGACGTATTTTATATATACATAAAGGTTACCTAGATAGCTGTGTAATATATGTTGACATGTATGTTAGGTACTAAGTTTTCTCCTTGAAAGGGACATTCTCATCCTCATTTAATTGGGGAAAATTCCCCAGTCATTCTTGTCAATCCCATTCCCTGTCCTCAGACTTGCAAATTAGTAAGTTAGGAAGCTTGGCACGTGACTTCAAATTTCCTAGTGTAGTTCAGATGTCAGGAACTGAAGACCTCAATAAATCCAGAAGGCACATTTCAGATACAGAGTTGCAGCATTCTTTGTGTGCTAAAAGCCAGAAGCCCGGTGGATGGGCAGCTTCTATGAAGCAGCTGTCTGGGCTAGGGACCAGTACTGCAATATAACATGTTTGTGTGGCTTAAATGCAGCTGAGCTCCATTTGAAAGATAGCCGGCTGGGTTGCAGAGGAAAACTCAGAGCTATAATGAATCATTGCACACCAGAGCTCGTTAATACCATAATATCATCAAGAAATCACTTATAATGATGTGAATTATACAACGCAACAATATGCTGACTTTAATTCCGTGCCATATGGCTTTAGGGTTACTTTTATGCCTTTGTGGCTTGGAAGAGGTGGTTTGAGGCTCTTTTTTTTTTTTTTTTTTTTTTTTGCATAGAGAAGATTGTAAAAGCATGATGTTATTTGATTAGGAGAATGGAAACCTTAGTAAAATATAGATCTAAGACAGAAAATGAAGATGGAGAGGGGCATAGCAAATGCGAGATGATTTTATTACCGTACAGTCAGTGAAAGCTGTGGAATATTTACAGCTTCTTTCCATGGTTCCTGAGGCAGCAAGCGACTTCAGAGCGCCCAGCCGCCGCCGCGGGGCCCCGGGTTCAGTGCAGCCTGGCTCTGGGTAGTTAGATTAGGGGTTGGAATGGAATGGATAGGTCTGGAGCAAGAACCTTGCCAGGAGGGGTGGATTATCCAATAAACAGGGTAAGCACGGGCTTACTTGTGCTTACTTCCTAATCTGCAGTGAACAATTTCACATGGGTTTCACCACATTTTTGATGGTTCGCTTCAGATTATATCTTTGATGTGGTAAAAAACATGTGAAATTGTTCACTACAAATGAGTAAATAAACACAGGTAAGCCTGTGCTTTCCTGGCTTGCTGGGTCATCCACCCCGTCAGGGATTGTATATTTGAAAAGAGGCTTTGATCCTGTAGGAAGGTGCTGTGGGGTTGGGAGAGAGGCAGAAGCCAACCATACCTAGAGGCAGAATTTTCGATGTGGTGAAAAACATGTGAAATTGTTCACTACGTATGACTGGCAAACAAGGTGAGTGCCGTGCTTGCCTTCAGTATTGAATAATCCACCCCTGCTTGCCAGGACTATGGCCAAATGGAGTGATGACCAGTCAGGTGCTGGGCTAAGGGTTTTCATACATAATCTGAATTAAGTCTCACAATCACCTTGTGAGGTAGGTGCCACTTGTTAGGTGCTGTCGCGTCGATTTCTACTCCAGCCACCCCATGTGACAGAGTAGAGCTTCCCCACAGGATTTTTTTTTTTAATCTTTACAGGAGCAGCTCACCAGGTCTTTCTTCCACAGAGTGGCTGGTGGGTTCCAATCACAGATCTTGCAGTCGGCAGCCAAGGCTTAACCGTGGTGCCACCAGGGCTACTTAGGTAGCACTAAGGTTCCCTTTTACAGGATGAGTATACTGAGGGTTTGGGAAGTTACGTCCAAGAATACACAGCTGGTAAATATAAGGCATAAACAGATGTAGACAGAAGAGAGAATAAAAATATACAGAGTTTGGAATACCAAAAAGTGTTATAGAAGGAGGAACAGCTGCTTACATTTCTTAGTCCAATTAAGGTACTGAGTATTCACTGATCGTACACCATGCAGGGCATTGTGACAGGCACTGGGGTCCCCATTGTCCTGGGAACAAATCACCTATATGAGGAACAGCACAGAGGAGCCTTGAGGAGGACAAGGGAGGACGTGGGCACATGTGCAGTGACCGTCACGGGGGAGTGATGAGCTCTGACTAAGACGCCTGCAGAGCACAGTCCATCTGTCAGTGGAGGTTTGCATGTCGCTGTGATGAACATGGACTAGGAAGAGAGACCTGGCGATCTACTTCTGAAAATCAGCAATGAAAAGCTTACGGATCACAATGGTCTGATCCCGTCGTGCATGGGGTTGCCATGAGGCAAGGGCCGACTCCAGGCAGCTAACAATAACAATAACAACAACAACAGAGCACAGCCTATTTCTTTTGCATGCATCTAACGATTTAAAATACCGCCTAGGCAGCATCCCTGCAAAGAACCAAAAACAAACAAACCTGTAGCTGTTGAGTCAATTCCGACTCCTGGCGACCCTATAGGACAGAGTAGAACTGCCCCACATGGTTTCCAAGGAACACCTGCTGGATTTTAACTGCTGACCTTTTGGTTAGCAGCCGTAGTTCTTAACTGCCACGTCACCAGGGTTTCCGTTTTTTCAGAAGAGAACTTTGAGGTTGAGAAGCATCACCCAACTTACTTAGAGTCACTCAGGACTAAAAGCTGTGCCTTCTAAGTGCCAACCCCTTTTCAGCTCACCAGAGGTGCATGTCAGTTGGCATCACATTCAAACAAGTGACTTTACCAGTTGTCCTTCTGTGTACTCCTGTTCCAAACATTCACACCTATGTCACCGATGAGCCCCCTGCCAGGGAGGTGCAGGGATCAGTGCCTTCCAACGTCCTGTGACTGGTGGGAATACGTGATCAGTAGTGCAGACGCTGGTGCCTGGCTGGTGACTGTCTAGATTCTAGGTTAGAGGTCCCCATTCTTGTCTGCTGTCCAGAACTTCTGGTCTGTGCTATCCTCTGATCGGGATGCCTGTGTATCCATTCAACCCTGCCTGCCTCTGGGCTCCTGACCCCATTCTCCATCCCCAGGTGCTCTGCCTCATCCAGGAGTTGCCCCAGGTCCTGGACCCTGTGATTCATTCTCTGTTTTAGCTCACCAGGTCTGAATCACTTGGCTATCTTTCATTTTTTGTAGTTTGTAATATTAAAAAAAAAAAGCTTTTTAATTTTCAAATATAAAATATGCTTTTGAAAATACATGCGCTTGCCCACACCACATCCTGATAGACCCCTGAGGAGCCTCTGATATGCCCCTCTGAGATCTTTTGGGTCATTACTGTCCTCTAGCATAGTGGTTCTTAATCTGGCTGTACGTTAGAATCCCCTGGGAGCTAAAAGACTGGGCTCCACTCCAGAGATTCTGATTAATTGCTCTCCAGGTTGGACGATTAAAAAAAAATCCATTGCCATCAAGTCAATTCCAATTCATAGTGACCCTATGGGACAGAATAGAAGTGCCCCAAAGGGCTTCCAAGGAGTGGCTAATGGATTCAAACTGCTGACGTTTTGTTTAGCAGCCATAGCACTTAACCATTACGCCACCAGGGCTCCAGGTTGCACCATAGGCAATGCTACTGTATAGCCAGGACTGGGAACCAGGGAGCTAGCATCATCAGCATTTTTAATGTTAGGTGAGGTCTCATGGATTGAATTGTGTCCCCCCAAAATATGTGTCAGCTTGGCTAGGCCATGATTCCCAGTATTGTGTGATTGTCCACCATTTTGTCATCTGACGTGATTTTCCTGTGTTGTAAATCCTATCTCTATGATATTAATGATATGGGGTTAGTGGCAGTTATGTTAATGAGGCAGGACTCAATCTACAAGATTAGGCTGTATCTTGAGTCAATCTGTTTTGAGATATAAAAGAGAGAAGTGAACAGAGATATGGGGACCTCATACCACCAAGAAACAAGAGCCATGAGAATAGTGCATCATTTGGGCCTTGGGTTCCTTCACAGAGAAACTCCTTGACCAGAGGAAGATTGATGACAAGGTCCTTCTTCCAAAGCCAACAGAGAGAGAAGTCCTTCCCCTGGATCTGGCACCCTGAATTTGGACTTCTAGCCTCCCAGACTGTGAGAGAATAAATTTTTTTGTTAAAGCCATCTACTTGTTTTATTTCTGTTATAAAGCACTAGATGACTAAGACATGAGGCATTAAGATTTGCCTTATAAGCAGGATTGCCAGATTTAGCAAATAAAAATATAAGAGGCCCACTTGAATTTGGATTTCAGGTAAACAATGAAATTGTTTTTGTATAAGTGTGTCGCATGCAATATTTGGAATATATTTATACTAAAAATTATTCATTGCTTATCTGGAATCTAAATTTATCTGTGCATCCTGTGTTTTACCTGGCAACTCTTCTTTTAGGGGGGAATCCCCATACACTGGATATTGTCTTTCATTTTCCTGGTTTGACTGATATTCAAGCTAACGGTGTTCTTTGTGCTCATCCTCCATTGGAAAGGCATGGAAAATCAAGCCGGTGAGCCTAAACCCTTCCAGAAATCTCTGTGGGTGATAGTCTTGCACATCTAAAGAAGCAACATTTCGACTTGTAATGGATAATTGCTCAGAACCCTCTTACATGCTCTGATTGGTGGCTCATCCAGGCAACTCTATAATCACTTCAATTATGCTAGTTTTCCTTTTGAAATAAGTCAGCCCATAAGTTAATCTTCCTGGGTTGGCATAAGAGAAGATCCTGAAGAAGCCTGGGGGCTCAGGAACAAAGCATCCATGCTGAAGAGGTGAGCTACGTACTGTGCTGTAGGGACAGCAAGTGCTATGTGGGCTTTGTCAGATGGAAGCAGAGTGATTGCAAACCAACGTTGCATCAATAATGCATTATTATGTCGAAGACATTAGAGGTAACTAAGTGTTTACAAGCGTTATGACAGTTCTGACATTTTAATGGACCCTTAATGGAGTGAATTATTAAAACGCATACTTCTGATGAAGTCATAGACTCTTTATGTTTCGGAATCAATAGAAACAGCCTTTGTGTGCCAATGTGACTAAAGTTCTGCCAGTAATTTGTGCTGTCGGGTTACTGTATTATAACAGCACAATGAGATCCCACCTCTCCATGCCCTGCCCCACACTGCCCCTCACCCCATGAACATGTATCAAGATGACCAGATACAGAGCCAGGATCCAGTGCTGAAGGCCTCATTTTTTTCAGTTGTCATATGTAAAATGCTGGTATGTAAGTTATTAAAGAGTCTGGTTTATTATACTTAAAATAACAGGATAATTAGAGATGTATCTTCTGTCTCTCCCTATTGACCCAACTGATTACTGACTGCAAGCATCTGGAAGGCTCCAAACATCAAAGGTGTTGACTAGTGATTTTAAAACTTAAAGAAAAAAACCCAAAAAGCCTTTTCTTTACATGGAATATTCTGTAGAAGACCATATATATGTGTGTGTGTATATAAGTATATGCATATATATAGTATGTATGTGATATTCATATATACATAGATATCGTGCTGAACAAGTTTCAGTGTAGCTTCCAGACTAAGACAAACTAGGAAGAAAAACCTGATGGCCTACTTCCAAAAATCAGTCAATGCAAACTCTGTGGATCACAAGGGTCTGAACTGAAACCAATCATGGGGACAGTGCAAGACCCAGCGGCATTTCGTACTGTTGTGCAGGGGTTCACTATGAGTTGAGGGCCAACTCGACAGCAGCTAACGAAAACATAGATAGATAGATAGATAGATAGATAGATAGATAGATAGGTAGATAGATAGATAGATAGATAGATAGATAGATAATGGATGGATGAATAGAAAGAAAGACAAAAAAAAAAAAAAAAGGAAGAGCCTTGTGTTTGAAGAGAGTCCCAAAGCAGAGCTCTGCCTGCTGAAATCCCCACCTTCACCCGAGGTATTTTTGCAGAACCTCTAGAGCCCTCAAGTTCCATGGAGATCAGTGTGAAAACCACTGGTGTAGAGCGGTCCTCGGATTTACTTAAGCTTTCACTTCGCCTCTGGTTGTTTGAATATTTGCGGTCCTTATTAAGAAGGTTGCTAATAGGGCCAACCCTTGTTCCTCTGTGGCAAGATCTGTAGAACATTGCCGCTTAGGAGTCTTTACTATCCAAGATCTTGTTAACGGAGTGCTCAGTTTTCAGTGTATCATTGCTGGTAAAGAGGTGTCTGGAGATTTGCATTTAACGACAGTGGAAAAGAATGCTTGGAGTTCACTGCAACCTATCCTCGTGAAAGCTGGAGCCTGTAAATACTTAGGGTTGTGATAGGTGTGCTTTGTCACTGAAAAAGGAGGCAAAGGGCCCTGAGCACAAAGCCATTTGGAATGTGGGAGAAAAACAGAGTTCTCAAGGTCCTTGCTGTAAAGTCATTGGCCTGGAATAACTGATGCACCTGCTCACACCGAGGTTTGCATCATACCCTCTCCTAGACATGCTCTGGCTTTTGACCCCTTGCAATTTAGGAACCAGACTCTTAAACCTGTACCATGATTCCTGATTGGTCTAAGGGAAATAAATGAGCAAGTGGAGCAATAGCAAAGAGGTTCTTTTAAGTTAGGACGCTTTCAGCTGAAAATAGCACAAAAGGCATCTAAAAGTGAGGGTGCGTAGTTTTTCACACAGCGTGTTCTTAGGTAGGTCAATTCTAACCTGTAACCAATTGCCGTGGCGTCTAGTCTGACTCATGGCAACCCCATGTGTGACAGAGTAGAACTGTGTTCCACAGGGTTTTCAGTGGCTAAGTTTTTGGAAGTAGATCACTAGGGCTTTTTCCCGAGGTGCATCTGGGTGGACTCAAGCTGCCAACTTTTTGGTTAGCAGTTGAGCACCTTAACTGTTTGTACCACCCAGGGTGACTCTAGAGCTGGTTAATTCCATGGATCAACAACATCACTAGGACAAAAGTCTTGCCATTTGTCTGCCTTTCCACTTTCAGTATTTATGCTCAGACTTGTCCCCTCATGGTTGTACGGTCCCTGTCATGCTCCAGGCATCATATGCAGGTGGCAACTTTGATGAAAGGGGAATCTTTCTACCTGTAAGTTTTTTTTGTTGTTGTTCAGTGAGGAAAAAGTCTTCCCAAAGGCTCCCAGCAGGTTTTCCCTCACATACTATTGACCAAAATGATGACACAAACCCAATCCTCAACCAACCACAGAAAGTAAGGAAATACTTGAGTTAGGCCAACTGAACCAATAAGCAAAATTATGATAAATGGAGAAAAGATTGAAGTTGTCAAGGAGTTCATTTTACTTGGATCCACAATCAACACCCATGGAATCAACAGTCAAGAAATCAAAAGACACACTGCATTGGGCAAATCTGCTGCAAAAGGCCCCTGTTAAAAAGCAAACATGTTACCTTAAACACTGAAGTGTGCTTGACCCAAGCAAGCCATGGTGTTTTCAATTGTCTCATATGCATGTGAAAGCTGAATGATGAATAAGGAAGACTGAAGAAAAATTGATGCCTTTGAATTATGGTGTTGGCGAAGAATACTGAATATGCTGTGGACTGCCAAAAGAACAAACAAATCTGTCTTGGAAGAAGTCCAGCCGGAATACTCCTTAGAAGCGAGGATGGCAAGACTTCATCTCACATACTTTAGACATGTTATCAGGAGGGCTCAGTCCCTGGAGAAGGACATCGTGCTTGGTAAAGTAGAGGGTCAACAAAGAAGAGGAAGACCCTCAAGGAGATGGATTGACACAGTGGCTGCAACAATGGGCTCAAGCATAACAACAATTATGAGGATGGCACAAGACCGGGCAGTGTTTCATTCTGTTGTACATAGAGTCGCTATGCATTGAAACCCACATGACGGCACCTAACAACAACAACAAGACAAATCATGATTCATCCCCTGGGTTTGAGGAGAAGCCCAGTCTCCCAGAAGCACTTGCTGTCCTATATTTATGAAACCAAAAGGGAAGAAGTTTCAACATGTTTGTCATTCCTTGCTGTTTTTTTCTTTTTTTTGGTGACACTTTGGTTATCTCCAGTTAGCCCTAGGGACATTGTGCAATTTTTAAGGCCAAGTTACTGTGAACTATTTTTAATTAAAAAGATAAATAAGCTGGAGAACAATTTTGAAAAAGAAATCTACATTTTACATTAAACACCAAAATAAACTCCAGATAGATTTTAAGAAAATAGAAACAAACAAACAAAACCCTTTTCATAAATTCGACAGAAATTAGAAGAAACAGCAATTCAGATTAAAGGAAGAATATCAATTGTGTTAGCCTTGGAGCAACAGAAAACGATAGAAGAATAACAAAAAAGTGATATATTTGAATGTAAAAAATAATGAATTTCTGTATAATAAAAAAAGAAAACTAATAAAAATGGAAAACAGGTTGCAAAAACATTTTAATAGAAGATTACAAAAGCTAACATTTAAAAAAAAATTATACTTTAGATGTTTACAGAACAAACTAGTTTCTCATCAAACAGCACACACATTGTTCTATGACATTGGTTAACAACTCCACAACATGGCAACACTCTTCCTTCTCAACCCTGGGTTCCCTATTACTGGCTTTCCTGTTCCCTCCTGCCTTTCAGTCCCTGCCCCAGGGCTGGTGTGCCCTTTTAGTCTTGTTTTGTTCCATGAGCCTGTTCAATCCTTGGCTGAAGGGTGAATCTCAGGAGTGACCTCATTACTGAGCTGAAAGGGTGTCCAGGGGCCATACTCTCAGGGTTTCTCCAGTCTCCGTCAGTCCAGCAAGTCTGGTCTTTCTTTTTGAGTTAGAATTTTGTTCTACATTTTTCTCCAGCTCTGTCTAGGACCCTCTGTTGTGACCCCTGTCAGAGCAGTCAGTGGTGGTAGCCGGGCACCATCCAGTTGTACTGGATTCAGTCTGTCTGGTGGAGGCTGTGGTAGATGTGGTCCATCAGTCCTTTGGACTAATCTTTCCTTTGTATCTTTAGTTTTCTTCAGTCTTCCTTGCTCCCAAAGCGGTAAGTCCAGTGGAGTATCCTAGATGGCCGCCCACAGGCTTTTAAGACCCCAGACGCTACTCACCAAAGTAGGATGTAGAACATATTCTTTATAAACTATGTTATGCCAGTTGAACTAGATGTTCCCTGAGGTCATGGTCTTCACAGCCCTCAGCCCAGCAATTTGGTCCCTCAGGGAGTTTGGATGTGTCTATGGAGCCCCATGACCTTGCCTTGTACAGGTTGTGCTGGCTTCCCCAGTATTGTGTACTGTCTTACCCTTCACCAAAGTTACCACTTATCTATTGTCTATTAAGTGTTTTTCCATCCCCACCCCTCCCCTTCCTTGTAACCATCAAAGATTGTTTCTTTTTGTATGTAAATCTTTTCATGAGTTTTTACAATAGTGGTCTCATACAATATTTGTGCTTTTGTGATTGACTTACTTCACTCAGCATTAAATGCCCTCCAGATTCACTGATGTTATGAGATGCTTCACAGATTCATCGTTGTTCTTTATTGTTGTGTAATGCTCCATTGTGTGTATGTACCACAGTTTGTTTATCCCGTCACCTGTTGAAGGGCATCTAGGTTGTTTCCATCTTTTTGCCAAGGCTAACATTTTTAATCTGTAATTCTGTGTTCAAATTTATAAGAAAAATTACACATTAAGACTAAGATAAACATAAAATATGGGAAGAGATAATTCACAAAAGAGGAAACAAACAGTAATGACACAAAAAAAGTACATTCTCACTAGGAATCTAAGAAATTCAAATTAAATCAAATTTGAGAAGCTGCTTTGCATCTTCTAGTAAAACTTATACAATATTATGAAATAATATGGTTGTGGTAAAACTGGTAATCTTATAAATTGCTGATAAATTGGTATGTATTTCTTATAAAAAAGTCAATATGACATTAGGTCGTGGGAACCACAAAGATGTCAATGCTCTTTTTATTCAGCATGTCAATATAGAATATTCGAACCAAGTAAACCAAGAGGATCAAGAAACTGTATGTTCAAAGATATTCACTGCAAGAACAGCTCTAGCAGAAAAAACTGGAAACCACTGAAATGTGCAATACTATGGAAATCATTGATAAATTATTGTATATCCACATGACCAAATATTCAATCATTTGGAAATCTTAATATGAAAACACCATAACAACAAGGGAAAATGGTTATGATGAAATATGAGAAAATGGTAGAATTCAGAATTGTATTTGCTTTATGATAAAATTAAACATGTTCATGTGGAAAATAACATGTGAAAATGGACATGCCATATCAGGATGAAGGGCTATTGGTGGTATCTCAGTTGTATAAAATAATTCTTTAATGCAGCTGTATTTTTTTTTTCCATCCCTATGTAATAAGGTATCCCAAAACTTAGTAGCTTAAAAAAATAAACATTTATGATCTCAGGGTTTCCCTGCATCTGAAATTTGGAAGCAGCTTAACAGGCTGAAGGTCTCTCATGAGGTTGCTGTCCATCACGTAGACTGCCACGGTAGCCATCTGAGCCTTGACTGAGGCAACAGCATCTGCTTCCAAGCTGGGTTACTTGGCTTTTGGTAGGAGGCTTCAATTCCTTGCTATATGGGTCTCTCCATAGGGCTTCTTGAGTGTCCTCATCGTGGCTGGCTTCTCCTATAGAGTGAGATGAAAGAGATTGAGAGAGAGAAGGTTGAAGTGTCTTTTATGACCCAAGTCTCCAAGCCCTGGTGGCGCAGTAGTTGAGAGCTATGGCTGCTAACCAGAAAGTTGGGAGTTCAAATCTACCAGCTGCTTCTTGGAAGCCCTGTAAGGCAGTTCTACTCTGTCCTACAGGTTTGCTATGAGTTGGAATCAACTCGACGGCAACAGGTTTTAATGGATTACTCTCAAAGTCATGCACCATCATTTCCACTTCATTCTATTTCTCAGAAGCAAATCACTAAGTCCACACCCAAGAGGAGGAGAATTAGCCTCCACCTTTTAAAGGGAGGAGTATCAAAGCAAACATATTTAAAATCGCCACAGTAGTTAAAGTTTCTTTCCATTAAGAACATTATGAAACAGATAAGTGGAGGGCCCACTTAGCATGTGTGAGGTATGAGTGTTGAGGGGGATTATGTAAAAAGGAGACGAGATGACCTATAGTGATCACATTAAAATGCCAAAGAAAACCAAGCCTCTTCTTCCAGGTGAGGGTAATTATTTCTGTCATTGCAGTGGCCAGAGCATTTGGTGTGGCAGCTCACTTGGGGCCAGAGGGAGCAGGTAGAGACATGGTATCTTGCCAGAAGATGACAAGAAATTTCCTATCTTTCTAAAAGCACTGCACAGGTTGTGCTTCACATTTTCTCAGTCATCTCTGAGGGGCCTGCTCTGATTCCTGGTTGGCTTGAGAGTTCTGGCTGTTAGGTATATGTTCACTTGAATGAACAGTTACCTTTGAGCCATGGCAACATATTTGGAAGTCAATTTAAAAAAAAAATCATGGAACGTGAGCTGTGGTCTGTAAATACAAAACACACTTGGAAAAATGAAAGTGAATGTCAGTGAATACTAGAGCTAGTAGGTTACCACCTGAATATCCTGCTTGAATTTTGAAATATTTTTCTTCAGCTTTAAATTTTTCAGAGACTGGTCATCCACTTTGGGTATTTTTCAGACTCTGTTGCCCTCCTATCCAGCCTTTGGATATGCTTTTTATGTGCTTCTGGGTCCTCTATTAGAGAGCAATTGAGAAATGTGATAACGATGATTATAAGAACGATGATGACAACAATAAAACTGTGGTGCTTTTGAGGGGGATACTGGAGAATTCTTATGGAATTTTTTTTTAATGTTGTTTTGTTTCCAGGAGTCAGTGTTGTCTAGTGAACAGACCATGGACTTTGGAATTGGAAAGACCTGAGTCTGATCCCTGGCTTTGTGACTTTGATCACTCGGTAAAGACTCATTATGCCAGGCACTGTGATAGATGCCTGGAATGTGGTGATGAAGAAGACCTGGGCACCACCTCAAAGAGCTGGGTCCAGTGGAGAATATAGACAAGAAAAATGGCAGGTAAGTCCATGGTGCTAAGAGAATTAATGGAAAAACACTTACCCATTTCAGTGGTAGGAGGTGTCTGAGTCCGCAAATACTTCCAAGAAGAGGAAGCATTTACCTTGAGCTGAAGAGAAGAGAAGGAAAAACATGTGTAAAGATCTGGAAATGAGAACAAGCACCGCCATTTTGGGAAAATGAAAGTAGCTGTGGATGGTTGACTGGCTGACATTACTGGTTGGTTGACCCTGGGGCTATTCTGTCTTCTTTTTTCTTTTCCAACTTCTATTGTGGACGCCTCTTCTGCAGCTGAGCGTGGCCATGTAACACAGTTCTAGATAATGAGATTTTTAGCAAGGTTTGTTGGAAGAATTCCGGGAAACTATTTGTTTTCACGATTCAGGAGGACAGACTTTGCTGGCACAGTCCTTAGCTCTTCTTCCTCTTCTTTGCTTTGAATGCTAATAGGATGTTGACAGGAACAGCTGCCATTTTGTGACTATGAAGTAACAAGACAACATATCAGAATGGGCAAAGAGGAAAAATAGGAGCCAGGGGCCTTGCTTATGTCCTATTTGTCCTTTTGTGTCTGGCTTATTTCATTCAGCATAATGTTTTCAAGTTTCATCCATGTTGTGGAATGTATCAGGACTTTATTTCTCTTTACGGCGAAATAATATTCCACTATTTGTACGTAACACTTCTTACTTATCTATTCATCTGTTGTTGAGCACTTGGGTTGTTTCCGCCTTTTGAATAATATTGCAGTGAACAAGGATTTAGAATGATTGTTTTAAAAGAAACTTTTAATTTTAATATGAACGATTTTGTCCACTGAGATATGAAAAATTCCGAAAGATGAGTGGCGCTGGTTTGGTGCTCTCAGAAGAAAGTTAGGTATATTGGGCTGTAAGTCATTCAGTCCAGGAGGCTTGGATTTACAAAGCCAGGGGTTCCCCTTTAGCCTTCCACTGGTGATGTTCATCAGAAACCAGGTCATGTCGTCATGGTCTGCGTGAAACTCTTTTCCACTCGCTTATCTCTTTCTTCTATTGTTGTTGATACCTACCATAGAGTCGGCTACAACTCAAGACGACTTTACGTATGACAGAAGAAAATGTTGCCTGCTCCTGTGCCAGTATGTTGGAGCTCATTGTTGTGGCTATTGTCTCAATCCATCTCATTGGTGGTTTCCCTTGTTTCCGCTGGCCCTCACTTTACCAAACATGATGTCTTTCTCTAGTGATTGGTTTTTGCTGATGATGTGTGGAAAGTAAGCAAGAGGAAGTTTCACCTTCCTCACTACTAAGAAGCATTCCAGTTGTATTTCTCCTAAGATAAGTGTTTCTTCTAAAAAAAAAAATCTAGATAAGCTTAAATATGGCTGGTGGTGCTTTGAAGAAGCTGAGGGTTCTCTGTCCCTTAAATGTCAAGAAATATTCATTTATTAAACAAATATTTACTGAGGACCTACTGTGTGCTTGGAGGTATTTTTCAGACCGCGGCACTTAGCTCTCCTAATGCCTCGCACTGAGGGGAAGTGGAGTCAGGCTTCCACTGATAGTCGTCTGTAGCTGATGTAAGACTGTCTGTAACTAGCCACCAGACGAGCAGCTTGTTGGCCTATGATAGGTTGCTGGGTCTTGAGTGTTTAGCTATCTTTCCTGGATTTTGTCAATTCCTGAAAGATATTGCCTTTCATTCTGTTAGGCAGACTTTTCTTCTTTATGAGAGAATACTCTTGTACAAATTTCCTATTAGAACACCATGATTTTAAGATTCACCTTCTTATTGGCAGCTCTTTGAATTTTTGTTTTTATGGAAAGTAATTTTTCCTTTGGTACCTGAGCCTTCCGCTACACCATGGTGTTGACAGGCTATGAAAACCATTTCTCTGTGTACGGCCAAAGCAGACCCCAGCAGATAAACCCAACCTGATTTCTTTGTCTTGATTAAGACCATTCTGAGCTGTGAATATAAAACACTACTAACATCTCTTTATGGGATAGTTCTTCACTAGAACAGGCTTTAGTGGCCTGATACAAATATGAGTCTTAAAGCTTATAAATAATGGATTACAAAATGAATCCCAAATAAACAGAGACAATTTAAGCATCGGTATTCCTCGACAGAATCCTCATCTGTTTCGTACCTTCCTATCAAAGCGATAGAAAAAACCCAAACAACCCATTGCCGTTGAGTTGATTCTGACTCATAGTGACCCTAAAGCAATAGAAGATGAGCTAATATTTTAATTCAGGAATGATTTCTGCTGTGAACACAGAGCCCTGACTACAGGTTTATTTTCTTCATATAACAAGCTGGTATTATTAATTCAGTGGCTCAATGATGCTAATTTAAAGCTGGCGTCTCTAGGACTTTCTTGGCCTTTTTTCTTTTTCATGGTAGGAAGATGTTGCAGCTTCTGACAGCACATCTGTGTTCAAGACAGAAGGAAATGAAGAATAAAAGAACAGTGCAAACACATCTCTCTCTTATTAAGAAAGCAAAATTTTCCCGAAATCCCCCTGCCCGGCTTCTCTTGGCAGGTCATTAGCCAGAATGGGGTCACATGGCCAATCCCTTAATATAAGAATATATGGGAAAGTAGGCAAGGCAGGGGGAGATCATGCTTGACTTAGACCAGTCAAAACTGGTCATTCCCTGGAATGGGATGGATTTTCACCCCAGACAAAATTAGGGTTTAATTAGCAAGAAGAAAAAAAAAAGGGGGAGGATAAATATCAGCTAGGCACTGGGTTTGGTTTTTTTGTTTTGGTTTTAGACAGCTAAAGGTGTATACCCCATAGTTCATTTTCCCTATCATTTTTGCCTTCAGAGGCCCACAGAACAGGCTGTCTGGAAGCACTTAAGAGGAACACTGTTTTCGACTTCACCCTCGCTGTGGGTGTGTCACCATGGACACCCACCTTGTAAGAAGGGAAATGTTCTCATGTTATGGTCTATATCTCTCCAAGTTCACTGCTCCATGAAGACCAACAGACTTATCTCATTTCCCAACCTCCCTCCAAGCTAGCTTCCAGAATATTTTGATAGCTGCAGAACAAACAGCCAAGCTTCTCTGCCTGTCACAGCCACACACACATTTTTTGGGCTGAAAATAGGGGAAGTGGGTAATGTTAGTAATAGATGACTATTTCAACCAACAGATGCTGTCTGTGTTTAAAATGAAAAGCAAAACAAATCTCCAAACCCTAAAACATCAGAGATCCGGCGATAATGCATGATGAAAGAATTTAAAGTTAGTATCACAGCTCTACCGAGCAGAGAGGAAGCACAGTTTTTATCGTTTGTGGCAGATAAGTAGAGTACCTACACATTGACTTTTTATTTCAGCTTTGTCTTATGTTAATGTTCTCTGGGCCCAGAGTGTTTCCTTCCCCGGTAGCAATAGATTTGAGTTATGGTTAGTTGGTTTGCAGCACTGCTTCGGGGTGTGGGGGCTAGAGGTACTGGGAAGGGTAAGACAGAGAGAGGATAGCGAAGTCACAATATGTCACCTTGCCCTTCCGAGGGACACCACAACCCAGGACCACACTCGCATCAGTGAAGGAGGAAGCTGCCATCTGGTGTGTGCTGCACATCGTTGGCTGTTTGACAGTTATTAAAGCTGAAATAGTCTTACTGTCTACATTACCTTCCAGAGTGGAGGTGGGTCATGCATTCAGTATCAAGAAAAGCCTTCTCAAGTTCAAGGAAGGATCATTAAATCTTGTCCCCTTCCATATGTAGTTTTCCCATCCCCTTTGGGGGCAGCCATGTTGGACTCACCCAAAAGAGCTCTATGTAACAAGTCCTTGACTTTTCTACCTAACAGAGCCCTGGTGGTAAGTGGGTAAGCTTTTGGCTACTAACCAAAAGGTCGGCAGTTTGAATACACTAGCCAATCCTTGGGAAACCCTATGGGGCAGTCTGTTCTGTCCTATAGGGTTGCTATGAATCGACTTGACAGCAACCGGGGTTTTTTTCTTTTGGATAAAGAATTTTATTGACTTGTGACTGAGGTATGCAGTTATATTCCAAATGCCCAAAGTAGCCACGTTATTGACGTCCCGGAGAGGAAAGTGGACAGTTTGATCATGTGCTATTGGAGAGTCAGTCAGGGGGCTGCTCAGGATTAACCAGAAGCATTAGATGAAGCTGGGCTGGATGCTCCTTCTCAGGTGAGAAAGCACATTCATCTAAATTGAGATCTAAGGTGAGCTCTCAGCTGTATACTTGATGACAAAGACCCAGACCTTACACTTACATTAGAAATGAATGAGGGATTTGGGAGCATTCCCCAGGCTCTGGGCAAGTGGTCCACTCCTGTGTTAAAAGGATAGAGGACATTTGCTGTCAGCATTTATGCTTTCATTGACTTGCAAGTGAGTGAAAATGCAAACTCAGGATTTTTAGTAAAGAAGCTCTGATTATCGTTATGTCTTTTATACATTTAATAGAAAACATTGAAGAATATGGGACTTATGCATTGCCTTTCACTGCAGGTAATTTTAAATGAAAAATGAAATTGGTGCTGTTCCCTTCCTAAGATCCGTAGTATGCATATAGGTTTAAGAGTTTTTAATTTACAGTGTGGAAAATAAGTGAAATAAAATAGGTGATTTGAGAAAATAGACCTGTATTAATTCTATAGGGTTGCTATGAGTTGGAATCGACTTGACGGCACTGGGTTTTTTTTTTTTTTTTTGGTTAATTCAGCTTATTTTAGAAGATGAAAGAAAAAAAAAAGGGATATTTTACCTTTGGCTGGCTGTCTTAGCGTTCTCTAGAGAAGCGAATCATGTATATCTGAATCATATATAAACCCAAAAACCATATATATATGATACTATATATGTGAAGACCCATCACTTGTCTGTTTGTCATATTTTCAATTGCCTCATATGCATGTGAAAGCTGGACAATGGATAAGGAAGACCAAAGAAAAACTGATGCCTTTGAATTGTGATGGTGGCAAAGAGTACTGAATAGATCATGGACTGCCAGAAGAACGAACAAATCTGTTTGGGCAGAAGTACAGCCAGCATGCTCCTTAGAAGCGAGGATGGCGAGAACTGATCTCATGTACTTTGGACGTGTTATCAGAGGGACCAGTCACTGGAGAAGGACATCATGCTTGGTGAAGTACAGGGTCAGTGAAAAAGATGAGATGGATTGACACAGTGGCTGCAACAATGGGCTCTGACATAGCAACAATTGTGAGGATGGCGCAGGACTGGGCAGCGTTTTGTTCTGTTGTACATAGGGTCACTATGAGTCAGAACAGACTCAAGGGCACCTAACAACAGGCTGGAGACTCCTGCAAACTGCCATCCCAATATCTAAAGGTCAGGCAACGTGAAGAGTACAGAGTAAAAAGAGAGAGAGAGAGAGAAAGGGAGAGATCTGCCAAAACATCTATTTATAGTCTGAAGGCAGACCATACCCTAAGGAAACTCCTCTTTCAACTGATTGATTACATTAAATTACTTTATAGAAGGTGATTACATTATATTACATTACATTATGGAACAGTAACTAATCTAGTATTTGGCCAAACCTTGGGGAATCATAGCCCAGCCAAGTTTATACATAAAATTAACTATCGCACTGGCTCAAAATTGGCAAGCATTGTGTGCAGAGTATGACTACACATCTTTTAAATAAAATTTTTGTTTTGGAATAATTTTAGATGAACAAGAAAGTTGAAAAGATAGTTCAGAGAATCTCATATACCCTTCACACAGTTTCCACTAATGCTAGCATCCCCTATAATGTATGTTTGTCAAAATGCAGAAATTAACTTTTTCTTTCTTTTTTTTTTTTTTTTACCAGTTTTATACCAATGGCCCTTTTTCAGCTCAAGAATCCCATCCAGATACCATACTGCATTTAGTCGTCTTGTCTCCTTAGGCTCTTCTTGGCTGAGATAGTTTCTTAGACTTTCTTTTTCACGGCCTTGGCAATGTCAAGGTGTACTTGTCAAGTATTTCGTAGAATGCCCGTCAATTTAGGTTTGTCTGTTGTTTTTCTCACACTTCGACTGGGGTTGTGGGTGTTGGGATGGAAGACCACAGAGGTAAAATGCTGCTCCTATCACCCCATATCAGGGGTACATTCTACCAACGTGTCTTACCACTGGAGCCATCACTTAAAGAAGCCTTTCCAAGCTACCCTAACTTATGGAGGGGCTACAGGTATTGTCACTTCGGCCCTTCTGTTCTTTCTTCAGAGCACTTAACCGCAACTGGTGATGATGGCATTTGTTGGAATGTTTGTCTCTCCACTAGACTGAAAGCTTGATGAGGGTAGAATTGTATACACCCTCTTTATTCTTGTGTTTCCACTGCCTAGTTCAGTGCCTGGCACGTGGTTGGCATGCGAATAAATGTTTCTTTAATAAAGAATACGCAAATTTTTTTTTAATGGAATTGTGTGAACATTTTTATTATAAACATAAGTAACACATCTCGCTTGTCGTCTGGTGGAATTCTGAAAACTATGCTCTCATGTCAGTTTTCCTTTGCTTCAAAGGCAAGGTAACCCATGCCTTCTTTTGACTCTTGTTTCTCTCAGTTCCTTCACCCAAGCGTTCCTTTACTTGCCTCAGGTGACAGCGCTAGGATGACAGAAGGTAGGAGCCCTCTTCTTGTAATTCTAGAGGAAGTAAGCATGCATCCCTGATGGAACTGAGTGTGTGCCCCACCTTCGTGCCCCGACTCAGCTTCCCCTCAGTTCCTGTGGGTCAAGTCCTCTGGCTCTTATCCACTGTGTGCACTGAGGCCAGGAGTGCAGGCCTGCTCAGTGTTCACAGGCAAGTCTCCCCAGGGCTCTGTGGGAAAGGATGTTGTGGGTGGAAGTTGTCAGTTTTAACCTTTGTAGTCTCGGGTATCTTATTTCTGCTGTATGTTATTTCCTGAAATGTGCTTTTATAAGTGTGGTTTCCAGAATCATTTTAACTTGCCGTTTTCATGGATAACCGCTTTCACAGGAAGCTTCTGTTGAGGAAGTGCCTTCACCCATGAGCTGGTTATGTCATTATGGAATTCCACTGATCAGATGAGAAAATTGAGGCGCAGGTTCTTTTGGGGGGAATTTATCCACAATGTAAGGGTGAAGATGCAGCAAATGTGATGTGAGGGTTGTGATACGTCTGTCTCTTGCTCTTGATGTCATTACCGGTGTCCCTGATACGTTCTTGTTGCCGTTGCTTTTGAGTCGATTCCAAGTCACGGTGATCCCATGTGTGTCGGAGCAGAACTGCTCCACAGGGTTTTCAATGGCTGAGGCCTTTAGGAAGTAGATCACCAGACCTTTCTTCAAAGACACCCCTGGGTTGTCTCTAACCTCCAACCTGTTGGTTACCAGCTGAGCATGTTCACCATTTGCACTACCCAGGGACTCCTTATCCCTGGTATAGGCATGAATAATACCATTTTCAAAAGGACCTTTTCTACCTAGCTGCTTTAGGAAAAATTAGCAAAAAAATTTTTTTTCATCCTACAATATAGGAATGTTGCTACTACTGACTCCAGTGAAAAAATCCCAGCAGAAACTAACTCCAGGAGAACCTCAGCGAGGAGAGGCTGTGCTTTCCAAACTTTAGCAGGATTTAGAAGAATTACCCAAGAAACTTGTATAAACTGCAGATTCCTGAACTTTAGCTTCCAGTCTTAACCTCAAAGATCCTAATACAGTCTGTCTGGAGGAGGACTCAGGAGCCTGAGTTTTCAGTAATCCGCAATGTGAATCTGATGCAGATGTTCTCAGGTCACATTTTAGGAAACCCTAGAGAGTAGAATGAGCTCTGGAGTCAGGCAGACCTAGCTTCCAGCCATTAGTAGCCACGTGGCCTCAGGGAAGTTACTTCCCTGAGCATCCATGCCCTCATGTATAAGGACATTCACCCGGCAGGGCTGGGCGAGGATGACAAGAACAAATGTAAAATGCCCAATACAGTGCCTGGCATGCAGTCCATGCTCTATGAACAATTGCTGCCTTTCCTATATTATTGTGTAAGCCATTAATCATAATTATAGAAATGCTTAGAAGTGAACTGCCAACATAAAGTTGAAAGGGCACATAAACACTGAAAGGTCTGTACAATTTAGCAGGTGAACCTGACCTCATGAATGCATTAGATTGAACTGTTTTTTTTTTTTTTTTTTTTTTTAAACTGCAAGGAACAGCAGTGGACATGAGCCAGTTTAAGAAAAACTAAACCAAAGCACGTTTATTATAAGGTACTGGGTGTGTGTGGTGTGGTCTGGAGAGCACGGGCAGGAGCTGAGCTACGTACGTATGTGGGAGATCTGGAAGAACCTGTACCACAGGCTCCTTCTTGGTCTCCACTTGTCTCTGAGAAAACCAACAAAAAAATCAAACCTGTTGCCATCGAGTCGATTCCGACTCATAGCAACCTAAAGAGTAGAACTGCCCCATGGGGTTTCCAAGGAGTGGCTGGGGGAAAGTCCTTGTCATCAATCTTCCCCTGGTCTAGGATCTTCTTAGAGCAGGGACCCTGGGTCTAAAGGACACACTCTGCTCCCGGTGCTTCTTTCTTGGTGTTATGAGGCCCCTCTCCTCTCTCTTTAATATCTCAAAAAAGAGTGACTCAATATACAGCCTAATTCTGAAGATTGAATCCTGCCTCATTACCATAACTGCCTCTAATCCTGCCCATTAACATCATAGAGGTTAGAATTTACAACCCACTGGAAAACCACATCAGATGACAAAATGGTGGACAACTGCATAATACCAGAAATCATAGCCTAGCCAAGTTGATACACATTTTTTGGGGACATAACTGAACCTGTAACAGAGGCCCACTTAGGCGTTAAGCCTAAACAATGTGCTTTATAGCTGAGTTTACTAAAGAGCTTTGCAATGGGGTGATGGGCATCAGCCCTTCCCATAATAATGACATGGTCATGTTTTCCATTTGCTCTTGACATGTGGATGTTTACCTTCCACAAGAACATCACAGGGAAGACAATCCGAGACAGGACTCAGACATTCTGACTTATCTCGTCAAACTTAATGATCCTCCATGGCACTTCAGAGCTCTAACGCTTACTAGAAAAGGCTATTTTGTCTTGTCATTACCTTGATTTTCAATGTTTTTTAGAGCAGGAGTTACCAAGTCAAGTTTGTAACCTTTGGAAACCAGGCAGGTACCATGACTGAACAAAGCAGACTGGGAGTAATGTGTTCCCCACCATCTCTTGTCTTCCCATCTATGATGGAGACATGAGTATAGACTGACAGTTCTATACTACAAGGAAAACAAGGGTAAGCTCAATGAGAAATGGTAGCTGACAACTGTCCTTAGTACTGGGAAGACTATAGGGAATGGTAGGGACTGTGGCAAATGGGTGAGTGCACAGCTGCTACTCAGATCGGGCTGATTAAGTCCACTTGGGAATACAGGCCCAGTCGAGCCAGAAGTTCTACATTTGCAAGAAAAACCAGACATCCAGACCTTTTTGGAGAAAACTTCTGAGTTTTAAAGATTAGCTCAAAGTTAAAACAACAACAGCAGTATGGTGTGGATCAATTAAAAATGCCTGGGAGCCATCAGATTATGACTTCTGGCTCAGAAGATGAAGCTCAAGCTACTTAACTTACACGTGAATGTGCCAATTTCGCCTGCACTGCCCCCTTGCCTCATTTTCTACTCCTCTTCAGATACTCCATAGGTACTCCACACTTCATACTTGTTCCTAGGTGCCCTTTGCCCTGTCATGACTCCATACTTTTGTACACACTGTTATTTGGAATGTCCTTCCCTGGCTTGTTTAATTTTATAAATAATTCATTCTTTTTTGGTTTAATTGCATTAAGTGTATGTATAACAAAACATTTGCCATTTCACCATTTTTTTACATACACAATTTAGTGATGTTAATTACAGTCATCACCACTATCTGTTTTCGAATTTTGTCATCTACCTTTAACTGAAGCTTGGTGCCTTCGAAGCAATGACTCCTTCTTTCCTCCTCCCTCCCTCCCTGGAAACCACGAATAGACTTTGGTCTCTGTACACTTGCCTATTTTAGATATTTCATATAAGTGGAATCACGCAGTATTTGTCCTTTTGTGACAGACTTATTTCACTCAGCGTGATGTTTCAAGATTTATTTGTGTTGTAGCATTTATCAGAACTTCATTTCTCAGTATGGCTGGGCAATCTTCCATTCTATGTGTATACCTGTGATGCGATTAATTACTTTTGTGTGTGGCCTTGTAGGGCCACTATGAGTTGGAATCCACTTGATGGCAACAGGTTTGGTTTGTTTGATTTTTTTTCCTAGCCATGGTCTTGTAACTCCCACCCAGGTGATCGTGTGATAGGGTAATTGTGGCTTACCAAGGGGGCTGGTCAGTTTTGCCCTAAAAGAGAGCCAATTCCAGAGTAGGGAGAAGGAGCCCACCACCACCACCAAGGAATGAGAGACCCAGCAGCAGAAAGCATGGTGGGCTTCCCTGCCCATAGAGAGAGAAAGCTGAGTGCCTTTGGGCAGAGACTGAGGGCCAAAGAGAGGCGTGCCTGCAAGCACAGCTATCCTGGAGAGAGCTATCCTGATGGAAGAGCTGTATCCTGAGTGTTCCTGAGCCTGAATTTTAACTGTTACTTCCCTAATAAACCCCATAAGCATGAGTGTGGTCTGTGAGTTCTGTGTGGCCATTACAATGAATTACGGAACCCAGTAGGGAGTGCTGTGGGAGGAAGAGTTGGTGTCAGAACAGGTAGAGATGGCGGAGAGAGGTGTATCTGACCTCCACCTCACAGGAATCAGCCTTGGGTTATTGATCTTGGTCCTCCTTCCCCCTTGGGTTGGAGGAGGTTAGACACCTCCCCCATGCCATTTTTGTAACAGCACATTTTGTTTATCTATTCATCTGTCGGTAGACACGTAGTTTGCTTCTGTCACTTGGCTATTGTGAATAGTGCTGCATTGAACGATGGTGCACACGTATCTGCCTTCAGTTCTTTTGAGTATAGACAGAGAAATGGAATTGTTGGGTCGTGTGGTGAGTCTAGGAGCCCTGGTGGTGCTGTGGTCAAGTGCTCCACTGCTAATTGAAAAGTTGACAGTTCCAACCCACCAGCCACTCCATGGGAGAAAGATGTGGCAGTCTGCTTCCGTAAAGATTTACAGCCTAGGAAATCCTATAGGGCAGTTCTCCTCTGTCCTATAGGGTCTCTGTGAGTCCCAGTCCACTTGGTGTCAACGGGTATGGTGATTCTATGTTTAACTTTTTGAGGAAACGCCCAAGTGTTTTTCACCGCAGCTATACCATTTTACAGTCTCACCAACAAGGAATAACGGTTCTAATTTCTTTCCATCCTTACCAACACTTGTTGTTTCCTGGTTTTTTTTTGATCATAGCCATCTTAGGGGTGAAGTGATATCTCATCAAAGGATTTTATCAACAAAGTTAAGAGAGAGCCTATAGATTGGCTGTATGTTTGGTAAGGGCTTGATATATATAAAGTTCTTTATATATGTAGAATATGTAAAGAACTTCTACAACCTAACAACAAAAAGGCAAACAACTCAGTTAAAAAATGGGCCAAGGACTTGAACAGCCATTCCACCAAGGAAGAAATATAAACGACCAACAAGCATACGAAAAGGTGCTCGACGTCATTAGGGGAATCAAAACCACAATGAAATAATTCATTCTTAAAAATCCAATCCAAAGCCATCTCCTGTCTCAAGTCTTTAGCAACACCCCTTCCACCCCACAACCAAGCAGAGATACAGTATTGCCTTTCACTGTGTTTTTTTGAGCAAAGTATACACCCTTTTTAAAAAATTTATCAGTGTCTTGTAATTTATCACTTGTAAACCTGTATTTGAGCTCAGCGCAGAGGCTGTGCTCTGCATGCCAGCAGTCAGCAGCACCATGTCCAGCCCTTAGCCAGTGCTCAGTAACTATTGTCTAATCAATGAACAAACAAATTCACTATGTACCACCCATTTGCTAAGTTTAATTTTTCTTTGCAAGGTACCTTCATGTTTGTTGCAATAAAATATTTGTCTAAGAGTGGTATTGATGATCACTTATGTGATGCACATTTTGAATGATCTAAAATTTAACTGCCCAGTCTTAGAAGTATCTGTGTGTTGCCAAGCTCTCACGACATCACGCCTCTTCTCTAAAGAGAGACATCTGGAGCGAAACCCCTACTTCTGAGCTGAAACTTTAAAAAAAAATTAATGCAATAACTTCATGTTTCTCTGACTGAATAGGGGTAAGAAAGGCAGGATGGCACTCCACAGGGTTCTCTGTTTGGTACCACTCTTTTCCAGTGATTGCCATGATTAAGAGAGGAGTTAAAACCAGGATGAACACATATGCTGTATCCATTGACAAAACTGTAAAAAGTAGTTAGCTGTGAAATTCCATTTGTATTTACGTTGATTATTCTAAGTACACTCCAACCCCTCCCTCTGGCCACCCATGCCACTTGACATTTTTCCTCATCTGACAGCTCAGAGAAAGGAATTTTGTAAATGTCTGTCTTGGGGTCAGTTTTCAGAGGAAAAGAAAGTGTGCTGAGTGCAATGGTGAAATTGTAGATGTAATCAAGCCTATAATATAAATAAGCCCCAAATAATAATAGGCTGAAAGCCTGTCAGGCTGTGCTGGGCTTGGTTTGTTTTACAAGGATTATGACCATGGAACCACAAAGCATAATCCTCTAAGTGCTTTTACCCATTAGCTTCATCAAGTAATTGTAGGCTCTGGGCATCAATAACAAAGGTTGACACTGTGGTCAGAAGTGAATCTTTCCCCTTAGAGATCTGGCAGGAAAGCAGAGTGCCTTGATGAATGCGTTGCGGGCTTGTGGTTGTTTAGAACCCAGAGAAAGGAAGTGAGATGGGGCTGTGATAGAGAATCTTTGAGCTGCTTTCAGTAGGTGTTTTAATACGCTACTGCTATTCATTGCTATCGTTGTTGTAAGTTGCTGTCCAGTTTATTCCGACTCATGGTGACTTCACGTGTATCAGGCTAGAATTGTGCTGCACAGAGGTTTCCAGGCTGTGACCTTTTGGAATTAGATCAAGGCCTGTCTTCTGAGGCACCTCTGGGTGGGTTTGAACCACCAACCTTTCAGCTAGTAGTCAAGTGCTTAACCGTTTGCGCAACCCACAGAGTCCTTTAACTTGCTTAAATGAACATCTTGCTTCATTTCTCCTTGGTGGCCTCGGCTATTGGAACCTCATGTACACTAGGTGCTCATCACCTCAGCATGATTATTCTCTAGAAAATCCTATTTCTTGAAAATGTAAATTTAAAAACTGGTGATGGGAGTACAAAAGCAATAGCAAGAAATGTTTTCCTTTGGGGACCATGGTTTCAGGGGACATGTAGGTCAACTGGCATAATAAAATCTATTAAGAAAACATTCTGCATCCCACTTTGGAGAGTGGCATCTGGGGTCTTAAACGCAAGCAAGCGGCCATCTAAGATGCATCAATTGGTCTCAACCTACCTGGAGCAAAGGAGAATGAAGAATACCAAAGACAAAAGGTAATTATGAGCCCAAGAGACAGAAAGGGCCACATAAACCAGAGACTACATCAGCCTAAGACCAGAAGAACTAGATGGTGCCCGGCTACAAACAATGACTGCCCTGACAGGGAACACAACAGAGAATCCCTGAGGGAACAGGAGAGCAGTGGGATGCAGACCCCAAATTCTTGTGAAAGGCCAAACTTAATGGTCTGACTGAGACTAGAAGGACCCCAGAGCTCATGGTCCCCAGACCTTCTGTTAGCCCAAGACAGGAACCATTCCCAAGGCCAACTCTTCAGATAGGGATTGGGCTGGACTATGGGATAGAAAATGATACTGGTGATGAGTGAGCATCTTGGATCAAGTAGACACATGAGACTATGTGGGCAGCTCCTGTCTGGAGAGGAGATGAGAGAGCAGAGGGGGTCAGAAGGTGGCTGAATGGACACGAAAACAGAGTGGATGGAAGGAGTGTGCTGTCTCATTAGAAGGAGAGCAACTAGGGGTATATAAAAAAAATTTTTTTTTATTTTCTTATTTTTTTTTTAGCAAGGTGTATATAATTTTTTGTATGAGAGACTGACCTGGTTTGTAAATTTCACTTAAATCCCCCCCCCCCCGAAGAAATGTTTTCCTAACCCCAGTTTAAGCAGAGAGAAAAATACTAATAAGAAAATACAGGAAACAAAACAAAACAAAAAAAACTACCTATCTGAAACCAAGGATTTTTTTCTCCCAAATCATTTATTGTGAAAAATTTTGTGTTCCTGGTTGACATTCGTCTTGGAAAGGTCACAGTTTCCTCTGGCCGGAAATATTTATTAGGATATCAGGAATGAACAACATGGAAATCTTTTGCTCAAAGACAAGTTTCAGGTCAGTAAAAACAGCCAAACATGTATCTAGATTAAGTTTACATTAAAAAAACAAAAATTGTGACTTGAGAGATGAAATTGCCAGATATTTTTTTCTCTTGGGTGAAATAAATTGTTGGGAGCTTTTTCTGTGTTATTGAAATACACATTTTTACTGTTGGTTCAAAACTTACTGAGTGAACCACTAGAGTTTGAGTTACATCTTAAAATCAGTCTAGGCTGGGTGTGGAAGTAGGATATTTTGAGGAAAAGAGGTCAGAGTTAAAGCCATTTTTAGTAGTTCTTGTCTTTAGTTATATTGGTTTCCTAGGATTGCTATAAAAAGGAACACAAACTGCACGGCTTTAAACAACAGGAATTTATTCTCTCACAGTTCTGGAGGCTAGGAGTCTGAAATCAAGGTGTTGCGGGGCCGTGCTCTCTCCAAAGGCTCTGGGGAGGATCCCTCATTGGCTCTTCTGTCTCAGACATTCCTTGGCTTCTGGAAGCGCAGCTCCAATTTCTGACTCCATCTTCATGTGGTATTCTTCTCTCTGCTTCCATCTCTGTGTCCTTTCTTCTTTTACAAGGACATCAGTTGTCTTAGACTAGGGCCCACTTTACTGCAGTATGATCTCGTGTTAAAGTAGCTAACTACATCTGCAAAGACCCCAGCTCCAAACGTCATACTCATAAGTACCAGGGGTTAGGAATCCAACATATCTTTTTGGGAACACAATCCAACCCATGACTGCTATACGCATCATTCTTCAGCACCGTGAAGGGTTTATTAACACTGGCTGCCCACCCCACGCATGTGATAATTACCTGGGGAGCTTTAAAATTTACTCATGTCCAGGCTTCCCCAAGATATTCAAATTTAATTTGCTGCAGTGGGGAGAATGGAAGGAGCATTGTTTTATTATTATAAGTTCCCCCAAGTGATTCTAATCTGTATAGTTGGGAACTACTTGAATCAAGAAGATGGGGGTAAGCCGTTGTTCTCCATCATTTCAAAGTCTGGTATGAACTCACAGAAGAGACACTAAAAGAAGATTCCTCTTAACATTTGTTAGACCTTGAAAGAAGTTGCAGAGTACCTGGGTGGTGCAGACAGTTAACACTTTTGGCTGCTAACCTAAATGTTGGAGGTTTGAGTCCACCCGAAGTTACCTCAGAAGAAAGTCGTGGCAACCTACTTGTGAAAATTCAGCCATCAAAAACCCTTTGGAGAGAGTACAGTTCTACTCCGACACGCTTGGGGTTTCTACGTGTCAGAAGTAACTTCACAGCAACTGTTCTTTTTTTTTTTTTTTGAAAGAAGTTCTAGAAAGAAATTTGGGACTCTTGCTTCCTTGCTGGTTGTTAAAGTAATTAGAGTGCCCAACCATACCAGTTTGCTCAGGACTGAGAGGGTCTGGGGATGTGGAACTTTCAGTGCTAAACCTAGGAAAATCCTGGGAAAGCCAGGACAAATTGTTCACTCCAAATAGGACAGATGCTTGTCAAATCAAACAGTGTCAATGAGTCCTGGATAACAGCAGTTAAATTTATGGGTTTCCCTACATCTGGACCCAACTTATGGGGTGACCAAGTTAAAAGCAAATGGTTCTGAACTATTCTTGGCTCTGGTATTTTATTTCTAAGGTTGGACTTGTGTGTATGCACAGTGAAGGATTAACCCTGCTCAAAGCATTAGCTTTCGCCTTGGTTCCTAGGAGGGATCCTCTAAGCCCTTCGTATGCCCTGCTTAATACAAGTATCTTTGTTTATCGGGGGGCTTTGGGCTATGCTGGATAGTCTATGCTAACACTGTGATTTATGGTGGCCTTGGGCCACATAGTGTTAGCTAAACTTCTGGAGAAGTTGGAGACTAAAGTCAGTTTTGGGAGGTCAATCATGTCTATGCAATTTAACCCTGGTAAAAACCCTGGACACCACGGCTCAGGGAGCTTCCCTGGCTGGCAATATTTCATGCATCATTTCTAGAAGAAATAGGTGCTATCTGCATAACTCCCCTGGGTCAGAATGACTGGACACTTGTCCCTGGTGACTCCTGGACCCTCTGCTACTCATCTCTTCCTGTGACAGATTTTATCTGTGCTTTCACAGTAATAAACCGTATCTCTGAGTATACTGGCTTTTCAGAGTTCTGTAAACCCTTCCAGTGGATCACCACACTTGAGGGTGGTCTTGGGAACCCCCAAACTTACAGTTACTGTCAGAGTGACAGTGGTCTTGGAGACTCCTGAACAGTCACAGTGTTCAAAACCCGTGTGCTATTTTTGGTCTTTATGAACAGGAAGTAACGGCATCTCTTTCACTACATAAACCTTACAAAGGTGAGCCATTAATTCTTCTTTGTTTCCTGTCTCTAGTGAAACTCAGGAGCTAGATATGGACTCAGGAGGAGGCTGACAGTCTGTCAGGCCAGCAAAGCTTCCTCTGAGAAACACGAGGTCACTGCAGAGGAACCTCAGGGTTTCTATTCCATGAATGAGCAGTGACAGAAATCAGGACCCCCGGCAGGTTTGAACACATGGTAGAGAAGGGCCACTTCTCGCAGAGTCTCATTCAGAGAGCCATTTTTATGTTTTTTGGGTGTAACTGCCTTCTGATGAAATTGTTATATCACAGGATCCAAACCACTTTGACTGGACTTGAAGCTCCACTGTCTTCACGGTGAACTTGATTGTAGAACGAATTGTGTTATATTTGTGTTTTTCTAGTGTCTCTCAATCATGACCATATTTGTGAGAATGTGCTAGGTAAGAATTTCCATTCTTGAGAGAATATAAATGTGACCAGGGTATCTGTAGAACCAAGGATAAAACTAAAACCAAAAGCAAACCCATTACGGACGCATCGGTTCTGACTTGTGATGACCTCATGTGTTACAAAGTAGAAATGCTCCATAGGGCTTTCTTGGCTGTCATTGTTACAGACGCAGATCACCAGGCCTTTTTCCCGTGGTGCCACTCGGTGAGTTTGAACCGCCAACCTTTAAGTTAGTAGCTGAGCACAAACCGTTTGTACCGTGCAGAAACCTGGGAACAAAGGACACTGCCTTGAAATAATAGGTCACTTGTTCTTTTTGACGTGAAGTACAAAGTTTTCTTCAATCAGAAAATATTTTCTAATAGCAAGAGGCCCATCTGGTTCAGGAAGAAATTCTAATCAGCTATCTAGTTCACCTGGGTTATTGCTAAGAGGCACAAGGCTTGCTCTCAAGGGCACTCAAATTTAAAGTGCTACATTGGGAAAAATAGTGGTATTATGTCACATATGCAGGTGTAACTTTGGGGGCCATAAAAGGTCAAGGCCCATTGTATTTTTAATGTCCCATATTGTAATTTTTTTGGTCCAAAATGGATGCTTATTTTGAAAATGTCCTTTTGAAGAATAATATCAGGGCATTTCACAGACCCTTTGTAGAGATTCATATTTTTGGTTAAAAGTGGTAAATTTGGTCAGGACTGGGAACAGTTGTTCTTGAAGGTCAATATTTGCCTTTATTCTCTGTGTGACCTTTAGGTAGCTGATCATCTCCCCACCCTAAATAAGACAAGAGTAAGAGCATTGACTCAGTCTCTGAGGAATATTCTGAAGATTGACTAATAGCTGCAAAGCACTTTTCGTATTGCAACAGAAAGCATTATTAGTGCAGAATAATACAATTAACTGGCTGCAAGGAACTTCAAGGCACCAAGCCAGAACTACCGCATTAAATAGACGAGACCACTCTCACCTTTGAACTGGGCTCGAAGCTTCACCAGTATTCATAATTGTGTTAGTTGTTCCCGCTTGGTAGCATGCGATCCCAAAGTATGACTCTCTTCCTCTGCTTGACAGAGATGTCTCTCTTGGTTCTTTTTGGCCACAGCACCAAAGGAAGATATACCAGCTGCCAGTCTTGTCAGGCGGCATTCATTACTCTAGACACTTCCATTAGTGTTCTATTGACCTCTGTTTCTAAGAAAAAATAGTTGACCCTTAGTGAAGAGGAAACCAAATTTTCTACAAAGCTTTTCCTTTTCCAGGTGAGGCCTGGGGGTAGAGACAGTATTTATATCTCTGATTTCTGTGTCAGAGCCAAAGCTGCCCAAGTTACTACGTTTTAGGTTCCGTTTGAACTGAGCTTTGTGCAATGCAAAAAAACCCCGTATATTTAAAAACCACTGCCACGAAGTAATAGGTAGGTCTGAGGTGATAATCCTCCCCTAGCACAGGACGTCGTAAATAAGCCATGTAACCCTCTCACACTCACACTGACTTTTCCTGAGAAATCCATTCTATTCAGTTTTTTAATTTCCCCAGTATTCACAGCCATGCTGGCATTTTCAAAAGATAAGCCCACATACTTTTTCCTTAAAAAAAAAGTTCGACTAAAGCAAAATGTGTTCTGTGGTGAAATCATTATTTTTGAGTCATGCTTTTTCTTTCCTTGTTTTTCATATTATCAAAGGGGTGGATCTTAATCCTTGTGAAGAACCTGGCTGCTGATGGCACCAAGCTGGAGCTGTGTTAACATGAGCAGCTGCTTTCCTTCTCCTCGTGCCTTTGAAAGCCACCCAAACAGATCTGGGGAGCCCCAACCCAACAATGGAAACCCGTAGTGGTTAAGAGGCTGCTAATGAAAAGGTCAGCAGTTAGAATCCACCAGGCGCTCCTTAGAAACTCCATGGGGCAGTTCTACTCTGTCCTATGAGTTGGAAAGACTGACAGCAATGGGTTTGGGGAACCCGACAAAACAGAGACAAACAGAAAGACTCATCCAAGATTACCTTAGTAACAAGCAATTAATTATAGCGTTAATTTGCATAGTGCCCTCCCTTTTAGCAGAGATTTCATTGCTAGAAGCGAAGTGGCATTATGAAAAAAAAAAAATGTTTCCAGTTGCCTACTATGGGGTTGCTGTGAGTTGGAATCCACTCAAGGGCAGCTAACAACAACGACCTATGAGGATAACCCAGGAATTGATGCCCTTGCAACAACGAGCCTAACATCTCCTTATTGGTAGAGCCTCTGAGGGCCTGGTCCAGGCAGTTCATGCTTCTTTGGAGCGCTCTTCTTCTTACCTTCGGTAACCAGGTCATTCATACCCATTCGGTGGTTGGAATTAAGTGTTTAAGACTGCTCTTGGCAAAGACAAGCAAAGTTATTTGTCAGAGGAGAAAGACGTAACAGAAGTAAATGCATTATCTTCTTCAGAAAGGGCCTGTCCTGTGGTAGGGGCCTGGCATGTGGGCACCAGTAGAAGAAATCAGAGGAGGTGACTGATGATAAAAATAAATGGTTAAGCGATTTCTCATGAGGTTAAACACGTACCTGCCCATGACTCAGCAAGTCTACTCCTAGATATTTACCTAAGAGAAATGAAACATAGGTTCACTGAAAAACTTATGAAAGAATGTTCATAATAACCTAAAACTGGGAACATCCCAAGCATTCATGACCAGAGAATGGATAGACAAATTGTGGTATAGCACTTAATTAACAAATAAAATAGGGGTAGGCACAACAACATGGATGAACATTAAGCTGGAAAACATGTTGAACAAAAGAAGTCAGATACGAAATAGGACCTATCATATGATTCCATTTACAGGAATCTCTAGAACAGGCAAAATTAATCTATGGTAGTAGAGCAGTGGTTGCCTCTGCTGGTGGTGGTGATGGGGTTGACCAGAAGGGCCATGAGGGAACTTTCTAGGATGATGGAAATATTTTACTTCTTGATCAGGGTTATGGTTACACAGATATGTACATTTGTCAAAGCTCATCAAATATGCACTTAAAATCTATACATTAATTTATTGTATGTAAACTATACCTCAATTTAAAAAAAGAAAAGAAAAAACCAAAAAACAAGTATAGTTCAGATTTTCTATTTATTCAGACCCTCCAACTGATTCATGTATGGCAGCATCCAGCTCATGAGTAGATCATTGCAGTGTGGACAATTTTGTTCTCCACCTGGTGGCTTGTTTAACGGCTCACCAGGAACTCTTAATCCATCAACAGGATATTTGGAACCCAATAATTAGTTTTAGTGCTTCGAGAGGACACACAGACACAATTAATCTTTTTGGTGGGATTGACAGGGACTATTTTGATAAACCCAGGAACCATCAGTTCAGTTAATCAGCCGACCAAAATAGGATTTAGATGCAAGGAATCTTCTAATGTGTTGAGAGTAGATGGGCTGACAGGAACATGCTATTTTTCACTCTTCATCTGTACTGCTCCTGTGCTTGGAATTATGGACATCATGTCTGAAAATGCAACTTTGGGTGTGTTGGCCGGTAGGAATTATGCAGAGTGTTTGGTCCTACCTTGAGCAAATGTATCCAGGCAGTGATCCTCTTAGCCTCATGAGATTAAGGAAATTTAGGACTGCAATGGAGCACTGGTGGCACAGTGGTTAAGTGCTATGGCTGGTAACCAACAGGCTGGCAGTTCGAATCTGCCAGGCACTCCTTGGAAACTCTGTGGGGCAGTTCTACTCTGTCCTGTAGGGTCACTATGAGTTGGAATCGACTCGATGGCAGTAGGTTTGGGCTTTTGGGTTTTTTGAGGACTGTAATGGAGCCCTGGTAGTGCAGTGGTTAAGAGCTCAACTGTTAACCAAAAGGCCAGAAGTTCGAATCCACCAACCACTCCGTGGAAACCCTATGGCAGTTCTATTCTGTCCTATAGGATCGCTATGAGTAGGAATTGACTTGACAGCGCTGGGTTTGGTTTGGTTTTTTAGGACTATAATACCAGAGGCGAGAGCAAGTTTCAGCTGTGTTTAAGTTCGGGGTCTGTGAGTCTGGGTGGCTCAGAATCCTAAGAGGAGAACTGAGGACGTGTGCATGTTCTACAGAGATGAGGCGCTGCAATGAATAGGAGTGCCTTCTCTTGAACACTTAAAGGCGTTCTGACTCCTTATTTAATATTGAATGTACTGCTCAGTGAAACAAGGTTATATATTTGGAGACTCTATTGGGCTCTGGAAGATTTGCTCAGTTATTTTCTTTCCTGCTTGTTTCATGAAACCGTTTATTAGTCTGCTCAGGAGTTTCATTTGGATTTGCAGGTGTGAGTTGAGAGCCAGGCAGCCACTAAATTACAGCATACAGAGAACTGACCCCTCGCAAATGGAAAATGCATGTTTTCAGCCAACCTTCTCCTCGGGTAACAAGATGGGGGAGCAAAATATTTATGGGAAACTGTGTAATTGCCACCTCATTTTTTTTTTTAAAGCTTCAAAATGATTACCAAATAGCATTGGTAGGGTGATTGTAAAACATGGCGGTGGTTCTTCAGAGCTCACCTGAACTCCACTTGCTGGAGCAGATGAGTAGGGAGGGGTTGGGAGACTTGAATACCCTAGAGGCAACACAAACCTGGACACGCCAAGGAACAGGTGGTCAGGTAGACAGAGGCCAGGCCAACGCCCCAGACACACCAGAAGCTTTCTAATATTTAAAAAATCGAACCATTGTGGCGATTGGTTACACAAGCAACTTGCAGCTTCAGGCCCTTCAATTTTTGGAGAACAATAAATGTGGAAAACTTTAGCAGTGATTCAAGAAGACTAAAAGAATTGCAATTAGAAAAGCCTTACTTTAAAACATTTGTGCAAGAATAACTTCTAACATGCAAAAGCAGTTGCAATAACTCTCAACAGCGTTAAGAGTGAGCTTATGCTTTTCCTGAATGGAACTGGCCGGTACTTGTTTACACACTGACGCTTGTTTTTATTACAAGGCCTGGTAAGAGATGATGACATACCTGTTAAGAATTTGAACGCAGCAAAAGTACTACAAATAATATAATTTAGTAAATTCAACGGATTTCAAATCGCACAGCTTATTTAATCAGACGTAAATTATCGTAGACTAACTTAGCCTTTAAACATTATAACCAGTAGGAAGGTGGAAAATTGGAGTGTTTGTGTGCCTTAAAAAAAAAAAAAATTGAAAAAAAAATTTTGTAGTGGAAAGAATTTACTGAACTTTTAAGGAATAGATAGTCCCTAACTTTTTTTTTTTTTTTTAACATTTCTTTAAAAAAATGTATTAAAAAAATGAAGAGATAATTTATATATGGGAAAAGTATATAGTGGAATCCGGGTGGTGCGGTGGTTAAGAGCTCGGCTGCTAACCAAAAGGATGGCAGTTCAGATACACCAGCTGCTCCCTGGAAACCCTATGAGGCTGTTCAACTCTGTCCTACAGGGTCGGTATGAGTTGGAATTGACTCAGTGGCGATGGGTTTGGTTTGGTTTGAAGTATATAGTTTAATAAATTTTTGTGTACGTATACACTTATATATTCACCACCCCAGAAAGTTCTCTCATGCCCCCGTACAATCAAAACCTCTGTGCTGAAGTATCCACTATTCTGAATTTTTTTTTTTTTTTTTGTACTTCTAGGGTTGCTACAAGTCGGAGTCAGCTTGATGACAATGGATTTGATTTTTTTTAAATAGATTTATTTTGCCTTTATGTGAACTTCAGAAGAATGAAATCATTCAGTTTGTACTCTTTTGTGTCTGACTTCTTTTGCTTAATATAATGCTTCCAAGATTCATCCATACCATTGCAAGTATCAGGGATTTGTTCTTTTCCATCACTGGGTGTTATTTCATTGTGTTGCAGTTTGTTGATGCGTTCCCCTATTGCTGAAAAGCTGGATTGGTTTCAGTTTGGGGTATTAGGAATACAGCTGTCATAGTATGGGGGTGCGAGTCTTCATTCCCAAGCACCAACCTAGGGATGGGTGATTCTGTACAACTTGAAACTTTCTTCTGGTGATTGGTCAGCTTTGGGAACCTCTACCCAGGATGGCAGGTGCCAAACATACAATACAGTTTAGAGAACCAAATTAGAACGTTGAAAATGAAAAGTCTACATAGAATATGATTCAGCAACCTGAGAAGTTTTATTTTTTTAATAGCCACCACTGTACAGCTAGAGTCCCCGGATGGTGCAGTTAACGTGCCTGGCTGCTGACTGAAAGGTTGACTGTTCAAGTCCACCAGAGGCACCTTGGAAGAAAGGCCTGGTGACCTACTTCTGAAGAACTCAGCTATTGAAAGCCCTGTGGAGTACACTTCTACTCTGACACACACGGGGTTGCCATGAGTCAAAATCGACTCAATGGCGACTGGTTTGCTGTATAACTACTTGACCAGTTGTCCTTAGGTGGAATTCAATTTGTCTTCTTCCTCATAGTGGAGAGCGCTTATGTTGGCTCTGAGGCTTCAATCCTGTTATAATTGGGAGGATTTTTTTTTTTTTAACCTCCTGCGTGGAATGAGAAGCCCTGGTGGCGTAGTTGTTAAGAGCTCAGCCGCTAACCAAAAGGTTGGCAGTTCAAATCTACCAGCTGCTCCCTGGACACCCTATGGGGCAGTTCTGCTCTGTCCTATAGGGTCGCTATGAGTTGGAACCGACTCGATGGCACATAACAACACAACAACATCTGGGAATGAGAATGCCTGAGATAAACACCTTGTTTTCCTCCTTCGCATGCGTAATGTCAGCTGACTCTTCCTGGCTTCAGTGAACACTTACTGACGACCCTTACCGCGGTAGCTACAGACATGGGAAGCTTTTCACCTTCCTGAGGCTGCTAACAGCTTGTGTTAGAGTCGTTTTCTCAAGAAGTGGCCTCCCAAGAGTTCCCTTGGAACAGATGTTTAGAAGGAAAAGGCCATGGTTTCCCCTGTCACGTGGGTAAAACTAAGACAGGGAGCAAAGGCCCTGAGATCGGAGGGTGCCTGTTTGAGAAATAGCGAAGAGACTGGTGTGGTTAGAGGAGAAGCAAGTAAAACAGAAATAGGCTGTGCTATCAGGGAGGTAATAGGGGGCTGAGTGTGGAACCTAGAGACTTAGTAAGGCAGAGAACAGAGGGGCACCCAAATCTGCGAACAAAGTAACAAGAAATGGGCCAGGGCACAGAAACAAAGCCATTCCCCAGAACAATGGGGCAGGGTATCTAAAAATAGCCGGCAAACTTCTTTAAAGCTGCCTTTCAGAAGCAGTTGGAGAAGACCAGGCCCAGGGACATGTGCAGAACATCTACCTGTGACCACTGTGTGACCTTCTACCGGGGCAGTGAGGGAATACAGCCCCAGCCAGGGAATCAAACCCAGGGAGCGAGAGACTGTGCAGGCACGACACCCCATAATAAGTCCTGCTACAAATCCCGGAGGCCTCCAGGACAAGAGCCATCTTGGAAAGCTGCTGCGCAACACCGTAGTTAGCATATCCTCGCCTGCGTCTGTGAATAAACATGAATCTTTTCCCACCCAAGAACTTTTAGAAACTCGGGTGGCCTTTTGTTCTGTGAGACGGGGGTGAGCGTTGCTGTAGGCCCTCCTCGTCTCCGCTTGCAAGCCTCTTCAATAAAGCTTTGCTCGTGTGGAAAACCGACTGCCTTACCTGCTCTTTCTTGACCTGTGAGAGGCAAGAACCTTATTCCGGTTACAAAACATCAGGCTTTCTCTTTGGAACTTTTCCGGTGCATTTTCTAATGCTGTGGCTCTCCCAGCAGGGCTCCTCCAGGCCTGGGCTGGCCGATGCTCATCACAGTCAGGCAGCAAGACAGCTGCCACCACCCAAGTCAAGCCTTGCTTGGTGAGGAACCCAGAAATACCACACCTATAATTGCTTTCCATTTTCCCTTGCCTTGGATAAACCCCAGCTCTTTAAGTAGCTTCTTCCCCCCCTACCGCCCCGCAAAGAACTACTTCGTGCCCCTCAGAATATATTTCATGGTCACTTGTACCTTCTGGGTTGTGGAAAACAATTTGTCTGCCTCAATTAAGGGAATTAAACTGACCTTTCTAGGCTTTTCAGATTTTCTTTTGTCTCGTCAGTGTTCTGAAGGGCGGCAACGATCCTTCATTTTCATGAAGACACTAGATTTTCTCTTAAGATATTTTTCCTTCCAAGTAATGATTTTCAAATAAATGGATGTATTCCTTTTCATCTTGTCCAGGTGGTCACATTCAAAACTGTGATGCCATTCCTCGTAGAGATAACGTGGAAGGTTCTCGCCGTGGTGAAGTGGTTCCATAATATGGAGTGGTCCTCTTTGATCAGTGGATTCAGTAGCCACAGACTGAGGCCTGACCTAAGCAAAATTTAAAGTGGCTGGTGTCCACTGCTTTTTGATCCAGTGTGTATTTTTCCTTCTCTCCAGGTATCTCCTGTCCAGAGTCCTGACCCTTATTAACACTAAGCTGCATATGTCGGAGAACTTTAGCATACGTTCCACCTGGAGTTCTCTGCATTTCAAGAGCCGTCATAGCCTGAAGGTAAGTCGTAGGATGCTGGTTATCAGCCAACAGGAGGATTTCTAGGGAAATGGAACTCTATCCCTTAATATCCCTAGGACCTTCAACTTTCCAAATCATTTCCCTGTTCATTACCTAGTGGCCCTTGAGATGGGGGAAAATGAGGCAGAGAGATCGTAAGTCTCCAGCCTAAGGGAACACAGATAATATGTCACAATCACATGCAGATACTGGTCTTCTTACTTGACACTTGCCTTTGGCTGGTAGATTGGCGTGTCTTCTCTCTGATAGTCTAGGCTCTGTGAGAGTTTTTTTTTTTTTTTTTTTTTTTATGAGTTTCCATAAGAATCATGGGATCAGAAGATGCTGTCTGGATACTGAAGAAAATAAAACAAGAAAAGAGAGAAGGAGGGGCTGATTGCTTCAAGAGGCAGCTGAGTATAGTCAAATGAACATCGGGCCAGAGCTGAATATTAACAATGAAAAACTGCTTGCTGTCAGTTAGTTCTGACTCGTGGCCGTCTCACGTGTGTCAGAGCAGGACTGTGCTCCACAGGGTTTTCAGTGGATGAGTTTTTGGAAGTAGATGACCAGGCCTTTCTTCCGAGGTGCCTCTGGGTAGACTTAAACCACCATCCTTTGGGTTAGCAGCTGAGTGTATCAAGTGCACCGCTCAGGGACAAATATTAACAATGAGAGCCATTATTTACTGAGGGCTTTTTATGTACTAGGCACAGTGGAAAGATCCATGTGGCATCTTTCCATTAATCTCAGCAACAACTCTTTGACAAAGAGCCTGTTATCTGCCCCTTTTTATATATGAGGAAACTACAGCTTCTTGTTACTGCTGTTTGTTGCTGACCCCATACGTGCAGAGTAGAGCTACTCCATAGGGCTTTCAGAAGCGGACCACCAGACCTGTCTTCCGAGGTGCCTCTGGGTGGTTCAAACCGCCAATCTCTCGGCTAGTAGTCAGTGCTTCACCATTTGAGCCATGCCGGGACGCCTGACTAAGGCCTGTTGACATTGTTAGGTGCTGTCGAGTCTTTTCCGACTCATAGCAACCCTACCTACAACAGAATGAAACACCGCCCAGCCCTATGCCATCCTCACAATTGTTCCTATGTTTGAGCCCACAGTTGCAGCCACTGTGTCAGTCCATCTCCTTGACCCTCTGACCTTGTACTTTACCAAGCATGATGTCCTTCTCCAGGGACTGATCCCTCCTAATAACGTGTGCAAAGTATGTGAGATGAAATCTTGCCATCCTCACTCCCAAGACGCATTCTGGCTCTACTTCTTCCAAAACAAGTTTGTTCGTTGTCCTGGAAGTCCATGGTATATTCAGTGTTCTTTGCCGTCACCATAATTCAAAGGCATCAATTCTTTTTTGGTCTTCTTATTCACTGTCCAGCTTTTACATGCATATGAGACAACTGAAAATACCATGGTTAGTCCCCAAGGAGACATCTTTGCTTTTTAACACCTTCGCAGCAGATTTGCCCAGTGCACTACATCATTTGATTTCTTGCCTGCTGCGTCCATGCATGTTGATTGTGCATCCAAATAAAATGAACTTCTTGAGAGCTTCAATATTTTCTTCACGTATCATGATGTTGCTTATTGGCCCAGTTGTGAGGATTTTTGTTTTCTTTATGTTGAGGTATAATCCATACTGAAGGCTGTTGTCTTTGATCTTCATCAGTGTTTCAAGTCCTCTTCGCTTTCAGCAAGGAAGGGTGTTTCATTTGCATATCACAGGTTGTTAATGAGTCTTCCTCCAATCCTGATGCCACGTTCTTCTTCATATATTTTACCTTCTCGGATTATTTGCTCAGCATACAGATGATACAAGTATGGTGAAAGGATACAACCTTGTTGCACACCTTTCTCAACTTTAAACCTCACAGGTTTAAAGTTGTTGTGTTTCAGTGATTACCTCTTAGTCCATATACGGGTTCCTCATGAGCACAGTTAAGTTCTGCAGTTCCCATTCTTCGCAACTTTATCCATAATTTGTCATGATCCACACAGTTGAATGGCTTTGCATAGTCAATAAAACACAAGTAAACATCGTTTTGTTATTCTCTGACACCAGCAATGATATCCCTCATTCCGCATCCTCTTCTGAATCCTTCTTGAATTTCCGGTAGTTCTCTGCTGCAACTAAGCCTTAGAGAAGTTACACGAGTTGCCAAGATTACACAGCTAACGAGTGCTGGCGCCAGAATTAGAAGCCCAAGTTCTTCATCATCACCCTCTAGTGCTTCTCATTATTTAAATTCTATAACAAGATCTGTGTGGTCTCGGTCCATGTTTACCGAGCAGGGATTAACTGGCTAGAATTTGTGAGTATAACTTCCTTGTGACACTTACGGTTCTCATTATAAATTAATAAGTTATCCTTCTGATTTAATAACCTTTATTGGGTGCTTACCGCATGCCAGACCTCATCCTAAGCGCTTTACATGTGTTCACTCATTGGTCCATCACACCAATCTTTTAGAATGTTGCTATTAATAGGCCACTTTACAAGTGCGGGAGTAAGTCCCAGAGAGGCTCATTACCTGGGCAAAGTTTACACAGTCAGCAAGCAGTGGGGTCTGAATCCAGGCCATCTGGGCTGAAATCTGAGCTCCTAACCGCTCTCCTGTCCTGGCTCTGAGACAGTGAGTCTTATGAGACTGGGTCATGTAAGTTCTTCCTGGGAAAACTGTCTATTCATGGTATGACGGCATAATTGGTTCCTGATCCTGCAAGCCCAGAAGACAAACCCTGAACCATGTCATACTCATTAATCCAATGAATGTCATCCTGTGAGGCTTTTTCGGAGACAGCTTGCTGGATTCTCTAGAGATAACCCCTGGGTCTACAAGTGGCTATATTTTAAAACATTAAGCTCAACTGTATGAGATACAATGAAGTGCAAATTACTGGCTGCAGGCTTGGTGCTGCAAGGTCCCAGAAGGAGGTCAGGGTGAGAAGTCTTAGCACCAAATTCATGTAGGTGGAGGTGTTTGAATGGAAAGGGATGGAATGAGGTGAGAGAAGAGGATGAAGTGAAGGTTGGAAGGGGTGAGAGAGGATGGATGTGGAGAGCCTGGTTACCTTAAAGCAGAGGGAGAACAGGTGAGCAAATGAGAGTCTGGACCATGGTGGGAATTGAGAATTCACATCTCGTGCTGGAGATACTAAGGAGCTAATGTCAAGATGACAGGGATGTTTAAGGGAGATGCCCATGGTAGGAGTGCCTGGTAATGTGATTTGGGAAAGAGAGTACTGTGCTTGAAGGGAGGTTCAGGAGAATAAATTCAGACACTTGAGAATAGAAATTAAGAGGTTGAGATGCTAATGCCATCTTCCTTTTCTTTTGGTCACGTGGTTATGGATTGTCTGAGGTTCAAGCAGGATAGAAGAGAAAAGACCAAAATAAAAATTGAGGTTTCCTGAATGCTAAGGCAGGGAAAAGCCACTTTCTCCACCTTCCTTCAAGAGGATCCCACAGGGCCTGTGCATCCAGTGGGTGTATCAAAGCTTGCATTCATATGACAAATGAATATTTGCGATTGTGGGCTAATTTTTGTTCTCATGAGCCACTGTCCCCGCAGCTCTAACTCTCTGCAGCCATTCCCACGGATGCACAGAGAACTGCTTCTGTTTGAATGGAGTTGGGCTTGGCTTCAGGGCCGCTGAAGGGAGACCCAGTGGAAGTACGTGCTCAGTGATGGTTTGCACTTATGCTGAGGGTTGGGAACAGTGTCTCTGCTGATGTAGAACTGGTCCAAGGAACCAGGGCAGAGTGTTTGCCTCTCTTCCTCTCCGTCACTGGGGGGCTGGGATGTGGATCCCGGGCCCGCCTCTCTCACTGCTTCATGCCTCTATGGGCTCATCGTCATAGAATCAGAGTCTTTCTGCCCAAACGTGTGTAATTATTACAACAGCCATCTCCTAATTTTATGGTATCCTTCCACCTCTCTCAGGACCCCTTTGCAGGCTTTTTTTGCTAGTACTTCTAGTTCTATCTCCCCTTTAAGCTGGGATTCTTCTGTCTAGGTTCTAGCCTCAGCCCTCTTCTGCTGCTACACTCACACTTTGGATGTGAGCTCCTTTAGAGCCAGGTGTTCACCAATCATCCATGTGATGATGACTTCCATGGCTTTATCTCCAGTCCAGACCACTCTCCCAAAGTGGTGCAGAGTAGAACTGGGAGTCAGGAAAGCTGGACCTCAAACTCGATGGGACCAGTCGCCTTTGTTTCAGGTACGAAGACTGCAGCCCTGTTTCTGCCTGAGCGGCGTGAAATACGTGGCCATGATTATGGGTGAGTGGGTGGCAGGAGTGGAAGGTGAGAAAATGTAGATGCCTCATAGGGTTTCCAAGGAGTGACTGGTGAATTCGAACTGCCAACCTTTTGGTTAGCAGCTGGGCTCTTAACCACTGTGCCACCGATGCTCCATATGTACATATTTACGTTCATATATATAAAGGTGCACAAATCATAAGCTTGAATTTTTACTAAGTTAACACACCTATGTAACCATCACTCAGTTAAAAAAAAAAGAACATTACCACCATCCCGTAAGCCTCCTGGATCAAGCTCTATCATTGTTGTTAGGCGCTGAACTGACTCAGTGACTCCATAAAAGGTACCTTTTTGTGTCTGACTTCTTTCTCTCAACATTACGTTTTTAAGATTTATACACGTTGTTGTAAATAGCTCTAGTTAGTTTATTTTCATTATGAATATACCACAGTTTATTTATCCTCTTTGCTGTTGATGGGGAGCTGTGTTGGTGCAGTGGTTAAAGTGCTTGACTGCTAACTGAAAGGTCAGCAGTTCCAACCCACCAGCCCCTCCATGGGAGAAAGATGTGGTAATCTGCTTCTGTAAAGATTTACAGCCTTGGAAACCCTATGGGGCAGTTCTACTCTGTCCTATACGGTCGCTATGAGTCAGAATTGACTCTACAGCAAGGTATTTTTTTCCTGTTGGTGGACATTTGTTGTTTTGGGTTTCTGGTTTTTCAGATAATATGCTATGAACATTCTTGCACGTGTCTTTGGTGCATATAAGCATGCGTTTCTGTTATCTATGTAACTACAGGTGGAAATGCTAGGTCAAAGAACATGTATGTTCAGGTTTAGTAGATAATGATAAACTATTTTTTAAAGTGGTTGCACCAACTTGCTCTCACACCAGCAGTGTTGGGGAGTTTACACTGCTCTCATGCTGTATCCTCACCAACACTTGGTATAGTCTATTCTAAAATAAAACCTAGCCCATCCGGCGGTATGTAATAGCATTCCGCTGTAGTTTTAAAGTGGATTTTCCTAATTACTAACAATGTTGAATACTATTTCAGAAGCTTATTAGCCATTTGGATGTCTCTTTCATCAGTCTCTTGCCCATTATTTAAAATCAGTTGCCTGGTTTTTCTTATTTGTTTACAGGGGCTCTTTATGTACTCAGAATCCAAGTCCTTTGCCGAATATATATATGTTGCAAGTATCCTCTCCCACTTCTTGCTTTCCTAAATTTGTCTTTTGATGAACAGAAGTTGTCTTTTGATAAACAGAATAATGTAGTCCAATTTGCCTTTACGTTTTAGTGCTTTTTTTGTTCTGTTTAAAAAAGGACATAAAGATATGTTCCTGTGTTATCATCTAGGAGCTTCATTTTACCTTCACATTTGGATCTAAGCTACCTACAATTGTTGTGTGTGTGTGTGTGTGAGCAATGTGACAGGGATTGTCTTAGTTATCTAGTACTGCTGTAACAGAAACACCACACTTGGGTGGCTTTAACAAACAGAAATTTATTTTCTCACAGTTTAGGAGGCTAGAAGTCCAAATTCAGGGCACTGGCTTTTGGGGAAGGCTCTCACTCTGTGGGCTCTGGGGTAAGATCCTTGTCTCTTCAGCATCTTTTTCCTGGTTTCTTGGAGATCTCCATTTCCCTTGGGATCCATCAGCCATCATCTCTGCTTCCTTGCTTGCTTGCTTAATCTCTTTTATATTTCAAAAGAGATCAACTCAAGACACACGCTACACTAATCCTGCCTCACTGGTATAAACAAAGACAACCCATTCCCAAATGGGATTGTAACTACAGGCATAGAAATTAGGATTTGCAATACATATTTTGGGGGGACACAATTTAATCTGTAACAGGGATTAAGATTAATTTTTTGAACTATGGATACCTGATTGACTGAACAACCATTTAATGTAAAGATTATCATTTTCCCACAATGCTATTCTTTAAGACTGCTGTGGCTATTCTAAGCCCTCTGAATTTTCACATTAATTTTGAATCGCCTCGTCATTTTCCATGAGAAAACCAAGCAAGGATTTTGATTGGAATTGCATGATCAATATAGAGAAAAACTGACATCTTTGCGATATTGATCTTCTATTACCTAATCATGGAATTTTTCTAAGTCTTCTCTGTTTTCTCTCCGTAATGTTTTGTTGTCCCTGGATAGTGCAGATGGTTGAGTGCTTGAATTCTAACTGGAAGGTTGGCAGTTGAAACCCACCCAGAGGTGCCTTGGATGGCAGGCCTGGCGATCTGCTTCCAAAATGTCACAGCCTTGAAAACCCTATGGAGCACAGTTCTGCTCTTCACACATGGGGTTGCCATGAGTCAGCTGACTCGATGGCAAATAACAACAACAATTTTTTTTTTATTGAGTTTTATACATCTTTTACTAGGTTTATTTCTTGATGTTCAGTGTTTTATCCTACTGCAAATGATACTATGTTAAAAATTTTGATTTTCAAATTCTTTTTGGTAGCATATAGAAATACATTTTTTGGACCTTGTATCTAGTAACTTCGCTAAACTCAATTCAATAGATTATTAATATTGACAGTTTTATTTCTTCCTTTCCATTTCTTAGGCCATTAATTTCTTTTTTCTTGCCCCCCCTCACCCCCCTTGGCTAGTTTAAGGTTGAATCAAAGTGGCGATAGATGACATTGTTGTTATGTTTCAGGTGCCAGGGGAGAAGTTTAAATATTTCATCATTATGTACGATGTTTGTTGTAGGATTTAATAACATACCCTTCATTGAATTAAGAAAGATTTAATTTCCCTGAGAGTTTTTATTATGAATGGATGTCGACTCTTATCAAATGCTTTTTTTGCATCTATTGATATGAACTTATGAGTTTTATCCTTCATTCTGTAACTGTGGTAAGTTATGTTGATTGATTCTCAAATGTGAAACCAACCTTAAATTATTGGGGTAAAGTCAGTTTGCTTGTGATGAACTATCCTTCTCATACATTGCTGGATTCCATCTGACAATGTTTTGTTTAGAATTTTTGCATCCATATTCATAAAAGAGATTGGCATGTAATTTTTTTCCTATTAATGTCCTTGTTGGGTTTTGGTATCAGGGTTACGTTGGCCTTGCAAAAGGAATCGGGAAGTGTTCCTTCTTTTTCTATTGTCTAGAAAAGTTTGTGTATTATTGGCGTTACTTCTTCCTTAAATATTTGGGAGAATTCATTGGTGAAGGTGTCTGGAATTTCCTTTGTGGAAAGGTTTTAAATGATGGACTACTTCTCACAGATTCCAGTTCTCTGGTGAAATCCTCCAGAGCTCTTATGTATAGTCTTGAACATATTTAATAACTCCAGTATCCAGATTGCCAGTGGGCCTGTTTTTATTGTGTTTTCACGTGTTTTTTGCTTATTTAATCCTTCCTCTTGACTTGCCTGTAAAGCTTCCATTGGTTACCAGACTTTGTGAATCAAAACTTGTAGGTAATCTAGATGGTGCCTTATCCTTCCAGGGAAGATATTTTCTTTTGGCCAGCAGGTACTCTCTTGTAGAGTAGAGGCAGATCACCTTGATCAATCAGTGATGACCATGTTTAAGGCTGGGTTCCAGTCCTGTGGCCTTTCAAGGATTTCAGCTGAAAGTCTGCAGTGTTTATTAAGGCTATTCATCCTTGAGGGTCCTGAACTCCAAATTTGTCTGCTGTAAGCTACACTGGAGCCCTGGTGGTGCAGGGGTTAGGAGCTATGGCTGCCAACCAAAAGGTCGGCAGTTTGAATCCACCAGATGCTTCTTGGAAACCCTGTGGGGCAGTTCTGCTCTGTCCTATAGGGTTGCTATGAGTTGGAATGGACTCGATGGCAATGGGTTAGGTTTTTTTTTTTGGTATGAGCTATCCTTAGATCTTTAGCTTCTTCGCTCCTGTTTTCTGCTTTGTTTCTCAGCTTATTGTCCTGCACACCTGTCATAGAGTAACCACCTGTACTCTGATTAATGTACAATTGAGAGATTTATTGAAAGAAAAGAGACAGTTGGAGCTGGGAATAGACTGAACTCCATGCAGTGGGATCCAATAACTCAAAATGGCAACTCAGCAGTAACATTTTATAGGAAGGGAAACAATGGCTACAAAATGTGTTACTTGATTGGTATTTATAAGCTTAGATCACCAAAAGACATTACTTGATTTGTAGATCATTTTAAGACAGGGCTTCTGGTGGTGGGAACTCCTGAAGCTTGGGTTCGGGTAGTTGGAACTTGTAAGGAGGGCATCCTGTGCCAAGCCCTGTAAGGCAATTGGCTTAAAAGGGTATACGTCTCTTTCTTAGATTGGCTACAGTGTGGCAATTACAAGGGTATGTGACGGGGGGGCGGGGCGGGGATCACAGGGTAATTACATCATCATTGCTGGACATTCCTCTTTTAGAAACAGTACGGAAGATGGCTACTGTTAGGGTGAAAATGGAACCAGCCAGCAAGGAATTGCACCCAGTTCTCAAACTGGCCATTTCAGATCTTAGTACGTACCTCAATTTTTTAAAATTCCCTTATACACACCTCAGAACTTCATAAATGTCTCTAGAGAAAAGCTGTGTGGATTGTTGGATCGTTAGCCTGTGGTTTCCTTTTTCTGGGACCTTGGTTTCTCAGACTCTGGTTGAAAGCTTTGAGCTATTGTTTTCTTCCGAGGGACCCACCTAGACAAAGAGTTGGAGAATGCCTCCAGGGAAAAGCAGGAGACAATGTCAGGTTCAGCTGACTGTTTCCTCAGAGATCTTGCTCTGATACCAGTAACCCTGACGTAGATGGAAGTGCTCATTTTGTTGTTACTCTGACTTAACAAGTATCCATCATTTTTAAAAAATATTATCTGTATCTTCATAGACTATGAACTTCTGGAAAGCAGGTGTCTGTTCATTTTGACTTTTTTATTTTTTGTAACAATTTTGCTGAAGTATAATTTACATCACTTATAAGTGCACCTATTATAAGTGTAGAGTTCAGTGATTTTTACTGAATTTACAGAGTCACAGTCCAGCTTTAGGTGATATTTCATCACCACAGAGAGTTCACACACGCCTGTTGCAGTCAACCTCTGCTCCCACCTCTGGCCCTACCAACCACTGATCTGCTATCTCTGTAAATGTCTCATTTCTAGACATTTAACATAAATGGAATCATACCATAACTGGTCTCTTGCATCTGGCTTCTTTCTCTTGAGCCCTAGTGGTGCAGTGGTTAAGCAGCTCAGCTGCGAGCTGAAAAAAGACGTGGCAGTCTTCTGTAAAGACTGCAGCCTTGGGAACACCTGTGGGGGCAGTTCTACTCTGTTCTATTGGGTCTGGCTATGAGACAGAATCAACTCAATGGCAATGGCATTTGTTTTGTTTTATGAAGTTCATGTATGTACTAGCAGAAATCATTAGTTTTTTCTTTTTCTTCTTTTCATTGCTGAGTAGTATTTTATTCTACCACCCGTCTATCAGTTTGTTGTATTGTGGTGCTGTACATCGAATGTTGCTATGATGCTGGAAGCTATACCATCAGTATTTCAAAACCATCAGGGTCACCAATGTCTGATAGGTTTCAGTGGAGCTTCCAGACTAAGACTAACTAGAAAGAAATGTCTGGAGATTTACTTCAAAAAATTAGCCGATGAAAACCTTATGGATCACAGTAGAATACTGTCTGACTCACTTGCTTTGGATATGTCATCTGAAGGGATCAGTTGCTGAAGGAAGACATCACGTTTGGTGAAGTAGAGGGCCAGCGAGGGGGAGGGAGACCTTTAGTGAGATGGACTGACACAATAGCCAAAAGGATGAGAACCCAAATCTGTCTTTGAAATTTTCTGTGTATGAATTATGTCTGAATTTGCCAGGTTAGAGGTGTGCTGTCCAATACAGCACCTCCTAATTACATGTGGCTCTTGAGCACTTGTAGGCTTGGTGGTGCAGTGGTTAAGTGTTTGGCTGCTAAGCAAAGGGTCAGCAGTTTGAATCTACCAGCTGCTCCTTGGAAACTCTATGGGGCAGTTCTACTTTGCCCTATAGGGTCGCTGTAAGTCAGAATCAACTTGACAGTGGGAGTTTGAATTTTTTTTTTTTTGTATTGAGCATTTGAAATATGGCTAGTTCAAATTGAAATAGTTAATGGATTTCAAAGACTTACTATAAAAAGGAATACAAATCTCAATAATATTTTATATTGATTACACGTTGAAATGTATTATTTTGGATAACTTGGGTAAATAAATTATATTATTAAATTAGTTTTAATTTTTAATGTGGCTCCTGGAAGATTTAACATTATATATGTGGCTCACGTTATATTTCTATTGGATACACTGGGTTAGTGGGCCTATCTTTTTCTTGAGAGCCTCAAAGATATGGTTAAGATCCACACTATGGGTGGTTTAAATCTGCTCTTTTATCAAGCTGGATCATTAGACACCCTCTTCATAGTACCAGATTATCTTGTCCCATGGAACTCTTTCATCATGGGAAAGCATTGCATTTGTCATAAATAATGTTGTTGAGAATAGTACTCATTTAGTTATTCATTCAATAAATTGGCCAGATACTGCTCTAGGCCCTGGGATACGATAGTGAACGAAACAGAGAAAAATCTTGATCTCATGGAACTTATCTTCTACTTGGTGATGGGGCAAAGGGCTATAGACAATAAAGAAAATAAATATGTCATATGGTATAATAGAAGATGGCAAGTGTTACACTGAAAATCACATTAGGGAAAGCAGATGGGGCGTGTTTGGGGTCAGAGTGGAGATTTGCAGCTTCAGGTGGGAGTGTTGGGGAAGGCCTCATAGAGAGAATAACATTTGAACTAAGACTTGAAGGTAGCAAGGGACTGAGTCATATAGATAAGAAGGGGAAAGCACTCTAGGCAGAGCGAGTAGTTACAACAAAGACCCCAAGGCAAGAGCTGTCCCAATGAGTGTGTAACAGCAGGACGGGGTGCCATCTCTAGGGGTGCCATCTCTAGAGAACTGCATGTGAGAATTAACGCTGAATGCTAGCTTAGAACTTGGCTTCTTCTGAGGAATTGGGGTGTTTATTCCTCGCTGGTAACACCAGTGTGCACATAGCTGAGTGAAGTCTTCTCTTCCTTTGACCCTTGGGAAGCATGGAAGTAACTTTATGGGCCCTTGGTACTTCCGTAAAGATTACAGCCTTGGAAACCTTATGGGGCAGTTCTACTCTGTCCTACAGAGTCACTATGAGTCAGAATCGACTCAACGGCGGTAAGTTTGGTTTTGTTTTTTGGTATGTGCCAACTGTATACCATGTATTTGCATTTTTGTCTTTACCTTGTTTTGTCTTTCTACTTTAGTTTGTATTTTCCTTGATTTGGATGCTCTGTCCTTTTATTTATATTTTACTGTGGTTTGATTGTGTGTGTGTTTTTAGGAAGCCACCTCAACTGCTTGGTGGAAAGAGGCTGTCAGCACTTAGGGAAGAAGGAAAGACCCAGTCCGTGACAAGAGCCACAGCTGATCAGTGTTAATTCTCCCATTCATTTCAAAAATCTAGCAAAGGCCTACAATGTGCTGCTTTCTGTGGAATAAAAGAAGCTGGCACATGTAAAATCACGTCCACTTTAATAGTTGTCACTTTCAAAAACGGTGTTTAATTGCTGGCAGTGGCACCGCTAAAGAAAGGCCTGATGATATGCTTCCATAAACATTACAGCTAAGAAGACCCTATGGAGTACAGTTCTACTCGGTAACACATGGGGTCTCCATGAGTTGGAATTTATTTGACAGCAGCCGGTTTGGTTTTGGGTTTTTGTTTATGCATGGATTTGTGCCTTTCTATTTTAATATTATTGTTTATCTGTTAAAGGTCAAAATCTGATTATAAGTCGCAATGTGAAAGCACTCTGTAATGTCAGTATTTCCCCTGTACACTTTTTATGGTGGCTATGCTTGTATGCATGCGAAAGCTGGGCAACGAATAAGGAAGACCAAAGAAGCATCGATGCCTTTGAATTATGGTGTTGGCGAAGAACATTGAGTATACTGTGGGCTACCCAAAGAACAAACAAATCTGTCTTGGAATAATGCTCCTTAGAACAAGAATAAAGAGACTGTGCCTTACATACTTTGGACATGTTATCCGGAGGGTCAGTCCCTGGAGAAGGACATCGTGCTTGGTAGAGTAGAGGGTCAGCGAAAAAGAGGAAGACGCTCAAAGAAATGGATTGACACAGTGGCTGCAACAATGGGCTGAAGCATGACAACGATCATTAGGATGGTGCAGGACCGGGCAGTGTTTTGTTCTGTTGTACATGGGGTCACTCGGAGTCAGAAGCGACTCAGCGGCACCTAACAATAGCATAACAACTGCGCACCTAAAGTTTGCATGGGTTACATTCAGTCCTGGGGCTTGGGGTTGGCCAGCTCTTCAAAAACAATAAAATTAGTACAATCCAAATTTCTCTTTCCAGAGATGTCTGGAAATCTTCCTTGGAGACACTGGGAACTCTTTCTACCTTGCTGACACATGAAAACATTTCAGTGTGGTAGTCTGTCTTGGCAAGTACAGCAAATAGGGTGCTAAGGAATAAGACACAATTGCGACTGGTGGATATTTTCTGTGTGGACATTTCGCATCTCTTTGAGATTGGTTCATTTCTTTTACCATTGTCACGCCCATACATTGTCTTCTTCTCTTCTTCAGTGCATTGGGCATATTTTTATGGAAGGAAGGAAGGAGAAAAAAGAAAAAAAAATTGACAGGTTTCGGTTTGCAGAATCTCTGAGGCCTTTCATACCCAAAGAGATAAGAACGTTTATTAAGTGCCTGCCTGCTGAGGTACTACAGAGAGGCAGGAAGTGTTTGTCCTTCATCTTTATTCATGAAGCCCTTGAGGGTGACGGGAAAGGAGACTGGCGATTAGGAGACCAGGCATAGACACAGAGAGCCAGCCTGTGCAGACACATTTGGCTGGTGAGTCCTGGCTGCTTCTGTTGATGTGCAATGGGGCCGTGCCAAGTTGTCTAACTTGGTGTGCTCTGAATTATTAATGCCTTCGTAGGGCCACTCATTTGTATGCTGGTGGGGAGGCCAGGTTGGCACAGTCTCATCCCCGCTGAACCCTGCCTATTCATGGTGGTGACACCAGAGCTCCCAGAATAATGCGGAATTGAGCAAGCACAGCTGGAAGACAGCAGATTGTCAGGAGCCGGGAAAAACACGCGTTTAGTCAATTTTAAATTAAGAGGGTTTGTTTACGTTTTCTCAGCTCCTCTTACAGAGCGAGTCAAATTTTAGATTCTCTCCAAAATTAAACAAGTGTCAGGAACAGATGGTGTGTTTATTTTACTTCATTCTACCTGTTCAAGGGATGTGAACTTGGGGACAGATCAGCAGGGCACAACTTTTCATGTTAAATTGTCAGAAGAAAGCTTGATGCATGGTTCCCTCAAAGAGAATGATTTGGGGATATGCGAGGCAATGACCAGTCCCCTGAGTTGGCTTCGCCATCTTGTTCTAAGAAGCCAGGCTAGTGCCTATAGAAAGGCCATTGATTGGAAGATAGAAAGGCAGGTCTGGGCTTGTGTTTCTAGCTTACATTTACCAAGTTCCACATCAGTGGAAAGATTTAGTAAATTTGGATGTCATGTCTAAAATAAAATACTTTGATGATGTCAACGATCATTGTATCAGTGATTCCAACTTCTCTTTTACTTCCAAGCCAATTTCAGGGGGTCTTATTGTTTAACTTCTGTATGTCTTCTATGCCCACAGTAATCTTATTGGAGGGGCCATAGGAGGGAAAACTACTCCAGTGGGATTTCAGACATGATGATAACCTTGTTTTATTGCTTCTTATTTGAACTTGCATTTGGGCAAAGGTAACATTGTGGGAAAGCGTAAATAATTTAGCCAAAGTTCTAATTGTGATTTCACAGAATGAGTTCTTTTTTAATACGTGAATAATTGTTTTTCAAAGGATTTAGAAAGAACAATTAGACATCAAATCCTTTGAAAAACAATTAGACATAATCCCATTGAAATATTTTCTTTGCTTTGGAGATTCTTGTCACCAAAATGAGTCATTTCGTTCTGAAACTAATAGTGGTTAAAATAGAGGTAATGCTTTTTTAATGGATAATTTCAGCCTCCATTCCCTACTTCCCAGGCTTTTCCTTTAATAGCTTACCATGAGCTTTTTAATTACCCAGATAATTACTTCAGTGCCCCACTTAATATTGCGTTTGTAGAAACATCATATAATCTCAGGTATTTAGTAAATGTCAGAATACCCCAAATCTTCCCATTCCCTTTAATCTGTTACTAATGTAAAATGACTGCAGAAGTCAATTTCTAATTAAAAGCAGAAAAACAGCCAGATCAATAGATGCTCAGTTGGTTGGTGTGCAGGTCAGACTTTTCTCGAACTTTCCCATTTTTCACTGAATCTGAAATAGCTAATGTTCTGTAGCTATTCAGCAAGGCTTCAGTCATAATTTAACTTAATAAGTTGGCAGACAATTTTTATATGAGGTAAGCAAGCAACCAGATAGCGCAAAGCTTTTCTTAATCTGGTTGTTAGTGTTGACAAGCCTGTATCATGCATAAAAAAATGTGAGAGCCAATTAAAGAAATACGTTCATTAATAAGAACAAAAAGAAAATACTAATTGGTATTTTAAAGTGCATGCCCAGGGACATATTCTCGTTGGTCTTTGCCACAGATATGTGGGAAAATGCATGCATTTTTCAGTATTTTGGAGCATGATAAAGTAAAAAGATGTAAGACAAATGGCTAGTGAGGGAGATTAAAACTGTCTATGGAAAGGATTTCATTTTATTTGGATGCACAATCAACACCCACGGACGCAGCAGTCAAGAAATGAAACAACACATTACATTGGACAAATCTGTTGCAAAAGACCACTTTATGTCACTTTAAGGACTAAGGTGTGCCTGACCCAACCCATGGTGTTTTCCATTACCTCATATGTATGCAAAAGCTGGGCAACGAATGAAAGTCTGAAGAAGAATTGACACCTCTGAGTTATAGTGTTGGCAAAGAATGTTGAGTATACCATGGGCTGCCAAAAGAGTCAACAAATCTATCTTGGAAGAAGTACAGCTAGGATGCTCCTTAGAAGCAAGGAGGGCGAGACTTCGTCTCACATACTTTGGGCATGTTATCAGGAGGGACCAGTCCCTGGAGAAGGACATCGTACTGGGTAAAGTAGAGGGTCAGCGAAAAAGAGGAAAACCCTCAACGAGATGGAATGACAGTGGCTGCAACAATGGGCTCGAGTATAACAACAATAGTGAGGATGGCACAGGACCGGGCAGTGTTTCGTTCTGTTGTACATAGGGTCGCTATGAGTCAGAAGGGACTCCAGGGGCACCTACCAACAACACCATGGAAAGAATCACCTGTACATATTAATGGCGTAATTTGTCACAGATTGATTATGATTGTGTTTCTTCCTAGGTGTGTGTGCCCTGCTCTTGGCCTGATACTTCTCAAGGGAAAAGGAAATGAACTCCTTTATTCTTTTAAGGAAGAACAAGATAAACAGGTGTAGAAATAATTAACTAGTTTGTACTTAGCTTTTGGTAGAGCCCAAGACATGGTGTAAATAAAGGAACTAGGTGTTTCCTAGTGGTGGGAACCATGAGTCTGGAGTCCATAGTTATAAATCATAGTTTGGTGTTCAATTCAGGAATGTAAGTATACTACATTGTATATGTTCATAACTGACATTTCATGTGTTTTAAGGATTTACCCTAAATAATAGAGTTAGTATTAATGGCTACTATTTTCTGAGTTGCTTAATCTGTACCAGGTACTATCTCATGTGTACTGAATCCTCAGGGTGACCTTAGAGATTATCATTTCATGGATGAGGAAATTCAGGCTTGCAGCAGTAAATACTATTGGTCAGCACATTTGAACTCAGATCTATTTGGTTCCATTAGGCTGCCTCAGTCCATGACTGAAAATTTACTTTAAATTTTTTATGCATAGTAACATAGAAGTTTACTTTTCTTATAGCTGGAAATATTTAGAATTTTATTTTTGAACATTTCATGCCTCCATTTAGATTTTTTGAAGGTGTTGGCCTGTTTTGTCAAAGATCCTAAAATACCTAGTGACTCTTCTCAGCTGGTGGCAAGGCATTGAAGAGGAAGCTAAAACTTCTAAGAGGAGACTGGAAAATCTAATTAATTGTCACAAATATCTGAAGTCATTAGAAAAAAAGGTAAACAAAGTTATGAATTTTAAAAACCCAACAAAGGACAAATACCATATGACTTCACTTATGTAAAAAGGGAAGAACGGGCAAATGTATAGAACTTTGGTTATATATGTGGGAAGAAGGGGGGCGGTTATTGCTTATGGAGCACTGACTTTCAGCTTACCATGATGGAAAAATCACATTGATTAAGGGTAGTGTTGCACAGCTAATTAATGTAATTGCTATCAGTAAATTGTATACCTGTTTTTAAAAAGTTGAATTGGCTAAAGTTGTGTGATAGATATATTTACAGCAACAACAAAAACAAACAAGAGCAGCTGGTGAGGCTGCTTATGTACAGCCAAATGTCTTGTGGAATTTGGTTCCCTGGTTTGGAGGTTTAGGGTCATGGTTTCATAAGACATCCCAGTTAATTGGCCTAGTATCGTATTTGGTGCTTCTGTTCTGTCTCCTAGTTCATTGCATAGTGCCTGAGGTCTTAAAAGCTTGAAAGTGACCGTTCACGGTACAGCAATTGCTCTCTATTTGCCTGGAGCACCGGGGGAAGAAGTAGAGTCAAAAATACAGGAGGAAATGTAATGTTTGGCTAACTGCCTCCATGAACAGCTACCTTCTCTGCCATGAGATCAGTAGAACCAGATGGTGCTTTGCTACCATTACAGAACATTTTGATCAAAGATTCTATAGAAGAATCCTGATTAAAAGGGTGAAAATGCAGAACAGAATTTCAAATTCTCATGGAGTCCAGATTTTCTGGAACCATGGAGGCTGGATGAACCCCTGAAACTATTACAATCCAACAAAGTAATAATCTCAGATTATCCCCTGAGATAATCTTCAAACCTTAAACCTTAAGCCAAAAATATTCCGGAAGTGTTTTAAAATAGTTTAGCTTAACTAGTAAAGAATGTCTGTCTTGAGCATTGTACTCTCTTAAGAACTATCTATATGGGATCAAATTGACATCAGCAACTTGAAAGATTAGACAGGAAATTTAGGGGACGGTGAGTTTCTGTTAATGTGGGAGGAAAGGAGGGTGAGGACGGTTGCACAACTTGAAGAATGTAACCAGTGTCACTGAGTTTACAAGTAGAAATGATTGAATTGGTGTATGTTCTGTAGCGTATGTAGTCAACGGCAACAAAAAATAAATTTTAAAAACAAACGAAAAACCCCAACAAACTTCATCAAATAAGAAGAATTAATAAATATTATGTAATATATGTAACCAGTAAAACTTGCTGCCATTGTTGATCCCGACTCATGGCAACCCCATCTGTGTCAGAGTAGAACTGTGCTCTGTAGGGTTTTCACTGGCTGATTTTTCAAAAGTAGAACACCAAGTCCTTCTGGGTGGACTCAAACCACCAACTTTTCATTTAACAGCCAGGCACGTTAGACAACCCATTCTCCGGACATAGCTAAAAACCAAGTGGCTTTTAAAATGGTGATTTAGGAAAATTACTGCAAATACTTAAAAATCTAAGCTTCCTTTTGTGTTTTGTCAGGCTTCAGTGACAATTTGCAAATAGACTTATATTTTTCCCAATGGGTCTTAGTATACATTTGTAACAAGTTTCCTAGAGAAAGAAGAGGACAGAATGAATATTTTAGACAAACAGCTTTTTACATTATAATTTGTCTAGGGATCATTTTCGGATCATTTTCTTTAAGTGCTGTAAACTTACTGAAGTTTTGGAAAAATAGGTGAAAGATAAATAGAAAAATGTAAGCATGAATATTTAGAATGTTCGGAGGGAGTTTAACTTTTCTAACAGTAGTCATTAATTATTATTACTATTATGATTCTCTTAAAAATATGAGCAACAAGGGATACTTGTATATTCTTATTGGTAAGATCAAAGGCTGAGAGAACTGCATTGCTACCAGCATTGCAGGGGCAGCCATGAAAAAAAGAATGATGATTTAGGCAACAGAAGAGGATATTAATTAATTCAAGGAAAATATGGGCAGTTCTTTCAGCCAAGGTTAATGTAAGGAAGAACATGGGCACATGCAGTTGGCTCCAGGTTCTGAAAAACCCTGGAGGTCAGACTGTGTGCCATTTTGATTCCCAAAAGCTATTTACTGAACATCTACCATGTAAATTTGTTTTATTTTAGTAGATACTGGGCTAAAACAGTAAGGAAAAAGTGTGACTTGTACCCTCAAGGATATTTTAACCCAAAACGATATGTCAAGGGAAATATTGAGAAGCTAGCCTACATACACACTTTCATCACTTGCATAAAAATGAAGAACAGAAATATGCGGAAGCCCACACACATAGGCAGAGGGAAAAAGCAAGAAAGAAAATGACCTGTCTGGATACTAGACTTCCGTGTGGACTCTGTAATGTGCTGCCTCAATCTTGTTCCCCCTGGAATGAAGGCTCTTCCCCCCAGGTGCTGGGAGTGTGACTGAAGATGGCCCTCAGCCTTCTGCCCTCCTTGGGGATGGCCTCGGCTGAAGAAATCTGCCTCACTCAGAGTCTTGCCCCCTTGCAGGAGCAGCCCACTTCCAGTAAGTGACTGACTCTGGAGTATAAAAACCTGGCTCTCTTATTCCAACTTAGGACAACTCAGAAGGACCATTCAAGCTTCAGAGCTGCTTGTAGGGTAGGCAGAAGCATTTGTTGGTCCTTCATTACAGCTCAATTCCCTCTGCCCAGTGCTCCTTTCTTCCTGTTGCATCCATGTGTGTTGATCCCAAGAGCTCTCTCTACTAAATGTCCTGCATACCTGCATACCAATCTGTCTAGCAGCGCCTCTTTCTGGGAGGAAATAGTTTATTGATGGCACCACCCTTCTCTCCTGCTACTCCCCTTCTGACTCATTTCTGTCTGTCATTCTTTGTTTATCCTTTTCCTTGTCTATTTTGTCTTCTCTTTTTTCATGCCCTTTTCTTTCACCAAAATCTAGATCTAAAATAAATTTATTTTGTTTATTCAATAGTGCTCATTATACTATTCTTAAAAAATTAAGTAAATTATTTTTATTCTCTTTCTTTTGTATTGGGCTCTCCTTTCATTGTCTGTCATTTCTTTAAAATATATATATATATATAAAATATATATATTCTACCCCAGAGGACATGGCCTCAGGACTCTTTGTTAACCCAGAGCTAAAACCATTCCCAAATCCAACTCTTCAGACAAAGATTAAACTGGACCATAAGACATAAAATGATACTCATGAAGAGTGTGCTTTTTAGTTCAAGTAGGTACATGAGACTAATCGGGCAGCTCCTGTATGGAGGCGAGATGAGAAGGCAGAAAGGGATAGGAGCTGGTTGAATGGACAAAGAAAATCCGGGGTGGAAAGGAGGAGTGTGCTGTCACATTATAGAGAGGGCAACTAGGGTCACATAACAATGTGGATGGATCACAACAAAAGATTGCCCAGTATATTGCTAGTATGCCTTCTAGGTTGGAAGGCAGCAGTGGACCCAAGCATGCTGGTGAACATGAAGATGGAGGAGAACCAGGTAACATTTCATTCTGTCATCTGTAAAGTCATGAGTCAGATCCAATTTAACGGCAACTGATACAACAATGGGTTACAGTAAATTAAAGATGTAACCAGGACTGCAATCCAGATATACTGCCTGGTGGTGATGTGTCTTGCCTCAGCTGTCTATTGTCACACAAGAGTTGAAGAAACAAAATGAGTTCTCCCTGTGGGGTGGGGTCTATTTATACCAATTCTTTTAGAGACTGGCCAGTAATCAGGGTATGAACAGGCCTGTTTTGTCTTTTCTCCATTGCTCAGTGATATTTTCTGCTTCTCTCTAATCTTTAAGTACGGACATTATCTGAGATTTTGGTTTAAGTAGAAAAAGTACTTGAAATACTATTGCTCACTTATTACATCTTCCTTTCCACGTTTGTATTTCTTTTCTATGTCCTGTCCCCTATATCCTCATTCTTTATTTATTTTTTTGGTCTTGCTGGCAAGCTGCAGACCCTCGCTGTGTTTAAATACCTTCTTCCTCAGCGGTGCCTTTGTTGCCCCTTGCATAGAAAGGAGAAGGAAATAGCGTGTGTGCTTTGCCTTCACAGTGACATATTTCCCTTGGCATTGTATGTAATTAGATTATAGTGGGTGTCATGCTGTGCAGTGCTGTGTTTTATTAAGGCCAAAACGTGGTTCCATGATAAAACATGCTGTAAGTCCTGCAGTGCTGTGTAACAGGAAATTTGTAACAGCACCTGTGTCTGCTACATTGTAGATGCTAAACACTAACCAAAACATCTACGCAAGGGAGAAAAAGGCCAGAGGAGATGCTGTCATTACAATCAAATCACTCTCAGCTTGAAGCATAAAAACTAAGTTTATGATAGAAAACTTCAGGTTTTATAGTGGTGTCAGAACGGAACATTTCATTGTGGTTATATCACTGGGGTCTCCTACAGGCATTGCTGTAGGTCACCCAAGGTTTTGATGTTCATCTGTTCACTCATCTGTTCATTCAACGCGTATTTATCAATCACCTACCTTTTACATGACATTGAGGGAACACAAAACATGGTTCCTTCCTCAAGGAGCTGGACCTGCTGAGCTGTGTGGAATCTTGCTTTTCTTATCCTTAAAATGACTCTGGCTGCAAAGATATAGTTTTTAAGATACAATCCAACAAATGTTGGTTGAACACTGATTAAAAAAAAATAAGCCAGTTGCCACTGAGTTGATTCCAACTCATGGTGATCGCATGTGTACAGCTGTGATCCATAGGGTTTTCAGTGGCAGATTTTTTGGAAGTAGATCACCAGACCTCTGTTCTGAGATGTCTCTGGGTAGATTGGAACCTTCGACCTTTCTGTTAGCAGCCAAATGCTTATCTATTTGCGCCACTCCATGACTACTGAACAGTGACCATAAGAATTAGACTGTGTTCTATTTTCTTTCCAGAGCCTTGACTTTTTTTGTTTTAAATTCAATATTCGATTTCTTCTCCTTTTTGCATTTTCTTCTCTTTTTTTTTTTTTTGGCAAATAGAGGAACCCGTTTTTTGCTACGATTCATGCTAAAGGATATGTGGGCATTTTTAAATTGAGGTTACCCTATCCATTGGCCCTGCTTTATCTCCCTCTCCCAAGGGCTAATTGGGTGCTCATGGGGAAATATGCCAAGAGACAACAGCATGGCACGGGAAGAAGCCAAGCGTTGGAAATGCATCATACCCTTAGTTCAAGGACACCATGCTATTGACAGTGCTCAGAGAGCATGCTCTGATTATGTATACTCTGTGTTCAGCCATGGGTTGAGCAGCACCTCGGAAGCCTGATTTGAGTCTGATGCCATTAAGAAGTCAGGGTGAATGCTGATTGTTCATGTGTATGATGAGTCAGACTCAGTCAAGAGGACAGACTTCTCAGGAGATTCAAAAACAGCACGGAAAGGAACACAATAAAACTACTATTTCAGGCCTTTCTCTCTGTTTAAAACCTTGAAATGTCAAGAAATGGGGCTGTGTTGCTAGCTGGCACCTACCCTACCATGTACTCTGAATATTCTATGGAATGAGGGTATCCTGCAAAGAGACAGAATCCAGTTTCCTTAAAGGGCTGGGTCTGCTCTCCTAGAACATTTTTTGGAAGGCAGTTGGTAGCTCTCTTTGGTGGGAATAACAGAAACTAGATTGTTATTGCAAGACTATTTAGTGATGAGAAGCCATTACTGGGGTATGAGGACAACAGAGTTTGATCAGTCCAAGCAGTGAGACCCATCAAGGTTGACGTTAATGGCTAAAGTGTGGCAGTTCTGGAATTCATGAGGATTTGTCCCAGAAGAAGATCTATTGCCGTAAAGCTGATACCCTGGAAAGAGAAGTTACTGACAGAATATGATAAATAACACAGCTAGATTATACACAAGAAGAGTCTTAAATTTCTCAAAAGTGAATGAATAGATGACAATGATAGTCAGTGTTGATAAATAGTGACAAGTCGCTGGATGGTGGAATAGGGGACTAATTTGTGCACCATTCAGTATATGAGATTAAAAAAAAAAGTCAAGGAGTCGAATCTGTGTAACATTAAATATGAATGATCCAAAAGAAGATGGGACAAAGTGAAAGTCAAATCTGTATGTGCCATTAAATACGAGCTGGCAGGGCCCAAAGGCATCATTTCAGCCTCTTGGAGGATCAAAGGGGACCCGCCTCTTCAAGCAAATGTGTGTATATTTTTTAAATGTGAAAAAGGGTCAAAGTAAATAAAAACAAAACTTTGAAAGTGGACAGTATATTAAGAAAGAATCACTAACGTGACTTGATTCTGATCATTTGGAGCTGTGTGAGCAGTATTGATATTTGGCTCTGGGGATGAAAGACAAAGAACCAGAGAACAAAGAGCAGTGCTCATCGGCGTTGGACAAGAGTGGAATGTCAGATAATGAGAGAAGTGCAGCCAGAAATACAGGGGCTTAGATCTCCGGGAGGCTGACAGATGAGAAAGAGAGCAGTCGGGGCAGGGAAACATGGAATCACGACGCCTTTGATGAATCTTCTTCACGTCAGCCTAAGGATGCTGCTATAAAGCAGACCCAAAGAAGCAAAAAGCGCTGCCTTTGAGTTCTGTTAGTGGTGACACCACGGAAGACAAGACACCTACATCCGTACGCAGCCTCATTGACGCCACTGATGAGGGAGATGTTACCAGATCTTCTATGCATTCATTAAGTTATACGGAATGAAGTGTGTCTGTCAGAGGCATAGATTTAGCATCCGGCTAGTTAAAAAGAGACAAGCAACAGCACAGCTGCTGTCGAGTTCATTCTGACTCGTGGCGACCCCATGTGTGCAGAGGAGAACTGCTCCATGGCGTCTTCATTGATGTTTCCAATGCAAATCCCCAGGCCCTATCTTCTGAGGTTTCTCTGGGTGGATTTGAACTGCCAGTCTTTCAGATAGTAGTCAAGAGCTTAATCATCTGTACCAGCCAGGGAGTCCTAATTTGTACCAGTCCAGGGAAGACCAGTTGTCTGGGACTAAATGACATGATGATGGAAATGGGTTTTCTATTAGTCAAATGGGCAACCTTAGAGATACGCTAATCTCTCCAGACATGTAACTAGAGTCACCTAAAGACAAATTTTGACAAATTTTGCCTTACAGAGAAGGCCCTCCAGAGACCAAATGCTTAAATGTGGGGACATGTGACCCTTGCTGAGACATATGATGCTATTGCTGGTGTTGCTTAAAAAGTAAAATTTTAGTTAACCAACTGTTTCCATTCCTTGGTTTATAATCAACTAACCAGTGTGGAGGAGTTTTTCATTTTGTTTTCACAATGGAAATAGGGTAGGTAAAAGTAATGGAAATTTCTGCGTACATAATACCAAAGCATCTAGCTGAAATGTGAATGATTCAATCATTCTATCTCCTTTCTTTCTCTTCCACTGTTCCCTAGTTTCTCATAACTAGAGTTCAGAATCTGTCTTCAGTGGCCGAATAATCTTCTTTCAATAATCAGCATCTCCTTTTCTTTAGAGACACATGTCTAGAATATTGGGAAGGTACAAGAGAATCCCAGGTCAGGGAATACCGGTTTCTTTCATTACTCATAATAAACCTTAACCACTTGGTCTCATTAAAAACCAAACCAAATAACCACTACCACCAAACAAGCTGTCTTCTTCATTTGTGTAGGCAGGTGAACGTTTTTCTTTGGAAGAGTGTGTTGGTTCCCATTACCAAGGTTGACTTCACTGACCTCCCTGGAGAGGCCAGAGGCTTAGATTCTTAGAAATGACAAGGACCATAAAGGGCAGTCCTTTGTCTTGAAAAAAAATATTAAAGCCATATTTCAGAAGCTTAAATTGTCCACTCATGCATTTGTTTATATATTCAGTTCTTTATTCTTCAAGGTGCTGGGGATATAATGTTGAACAAAAACAGAAGTGATCCCTGCCCTCACGTACATTATTCTAGTTGGGAGACATATACTAAGTAACTTGTCACACACCTGAGGGTATGTGATTACCATAATCATGAAAGTGCTTGGAAGGAGGGTACCAGGATCTGTGAGCACACATAATGAAGGATCCAGACCTAGACTTGTAGGTCAGGAAAGCCTGTACTTGAGAGCTAAGGAAGAATAGAAGTCATTTAGGTGAGGGGGGTTGGGAAGAGTGTTTGGGCAGAAAGAATCATGTGAACACAGCTTTATGGAGGTGTTAAGAGGAATTTTCTTAAAAATTTTCAGATGTAATACTTGGGAGCAAATTCTGGAATCAGACTACCTCCCTGCTCCACGAAATCCCAGGTCTATCATTTACTAAGTGAATATGGGTAATTAACTTCTTTGAGCCTAAATTCCATGTTGCAAGTTGCCATTGACTCATAGCCAACTCATAGTCACTTTAGGTACAAAAGAACAAAACACTGCCGGGCTCTGTGCCATCCTCACAAATTGTTGCTGTGTTTGAATACATTGTTGTAGACACTGTGTCAACACATCTTATTGATCTTATTGAGGGTCTTCCTCTTCTTCACTGTCCCTCTACTTTACCACACATGATGTTCTTCTCCTGGGGCGGATCCCTCTTGATAAGATGTCCAAAGTATGTGAGATGAAGTCTCACCATCCTCGCTTCTAAGGAACATTCTGGCTGTATTTCTTCCAAGACAGATTTGTTCATTCTTCTGGCGGTTCATGGTATATTCAATATTCTTCACCAACACCGTAATTCAAAGGCATCAATTCTTCTTTAATCTTCCTTATTCCTTGTCCAGTTTTCACATGTATATGATGCAACTGAAAATACCATGGTGCACCTAAGTCCTCAAAGTGGCATCTTTGCTTTTTAATGCCCAAGAGAGGTCTTTTGCAGCAGATTTGCCCAAAGCAAGATGTCCTTTGATTTCTTGATTGTTGCTTCTATGGGGACTGATTGTGCATCCAAGTAAAAATGAAATCCTTCACAACTTCAATACTTTCTCCGTTTATCATGATACTGCTTATTGGTCCATTTGTGAGGATTTTTGTTTTCTTCCATACTGATGGCTGTAGTCTTTGATCTTTATCAGTAAGTGCTTCAAGTTCTCTTTGCTTTCAGCAAACAAGGTTGTGTCATCTGCATACTGCAGGTTGTTAATGACTTCCCCCAACCCTGATGCTGCATGCTTCTCCAGGTAGTCCAGTTTCTTGGATTATTTGCTCACCATACAAATTGAATAAATATGGTGAAAGGATGCAAGCCTCACACACTCCTTTTCTGGTTTTAAACTATGCAGTATCCCCTTGTTCTGTTCAAATGACTACCTCTTGGTCTATGTACAGGTTCCGCATAGGCACAATTAAGTATTCTGGAATTCCTGTTCTTCAGTGTTATTCATAATTTGTTATGATCCACACAGTCGAATGCCTTTGCATAGCCAATAAAGCACAGGTAAACATCTTTCTGGTATTCTCTGCTTTCAACCAAGATCCATCTGACATCAGCAATGACATCCCTTGTTCCAATATCCTCTTCTGAATCCAGTTGGAATTTCTGCCAGTGCCCTGTTGATGTCTTGCTGCAACCATTTTTTGAATTCTTTTCAGTAAAATTTTACTTGCATGTGATATTAATGATACTGTTTGACGGTTTCCTCATTCTATTGGATCACCTTTCTTTGGAATGGGCACAAATATGGATCTGTTGGAGTTGGTTGGCCTGGTAGCTGTCTTCCAAATTTCTGGACATAGATGAGTGAACACGTCCAGCACTGCATGCATTTGCTGAAACATCTCAATTGATGTTTTGTCACTTCCTGGAGCCTTGTTTTCCACCAGTGCCTTCAGTGCAGCTTGGACTTCATCCTCCAGTACCATCAATTTTTGATCATATGCTACCTCCTGAAATGGTTGAAGGTTGACTAATTCTTTTTGGTACAGTGACTCTGTGTATTCCTTCCATCTTCTTTTGATGCTTCCGGTGTCATTCAATATTTTGCCCATAGAATCCTTCAGTATTGCAACTCAAGGCTTGATTTTTTTCTCCAGTTCTTTCAGCTTGAGAAATGCCTAGCATGTTCTTACATTTTGGTTGTCTAACTCGAGGTCTTTGTCCATTTCATTATGATGCTTTGCTTTGTCTTCTGGAACTGCCCTTTGAAACCTTCTTTTCAGGTGTTTGGCTTCATCATTTCTTCTGTTTGCTTTAGCTACTCTACATTCAAGAGCAAGTTACAAAGCCTTTTCTGACATCAATTTTGGTGTTTTCTTTCTTTCCATCTTTTTAATCATCTTTTGCTTTCTTCGTGTATGACGTCCTTGATGTCATGCCACACTAGTCTGGTCTTCAGTCATTAGTGTACAATGTGTCAAATATGTTTTTGAGCTGATCTCTAAATTCAGGTGGAATATACCCAAAGTTGTTATTTGACTCTTGTGGACTTGCTTTAATTTTTTTCAGCTTTAACTTGAACTTGCATTTGAACAACTGATTCTGTGTTCTGGAGTCAGCCCCTGGCCTTGTTTTGACTAATGACATTGAGCTTCTCTGTCATCTCTTTCCACAGATGTAGTTGATCTGTTTCCTATGTATTTCATCTGGTGAGATCCAGGTGTGTAGTTGCCATTTATGTTGTTGAAAAAAGTATTTGCAATGAATAAGTCATTGGTCTTGCAAAATTTTATCATGTGATCTCCCATGTTGTTTCTATCACCAAGGCCATATTTTTCCAACTGCTGATCCTTCTTTGTTTCCAATTTCCCATTCCAATCACCAGTAATTATCAATGCACCTTGATGGCATGTTTGATCAATTTCAGACTGCAGATATTAGTAACAAATCTTCAGTTTCTTTATCTTGCATTTGTGGTTGGTGTGTAAATTTGAATAATACTTGTATTAACTGGTCTTCTTTGTAGACATATGGATATTATCCTGTCACTGACAGCATTATTCTTCAGGATAGGTCTTGAAATGTTCTTTTTGACAATGAACGTGATGCCGTTACTCTTCATTTTGTTATTCCTGGCATAGCAGACCATGTGATCATCCACTAAAATGGCCAGTAGCAGTCGATTTCAGTAATGCCTAGGATATCAATCTTTATGAGTTCCATTTCATTTTTGACAACTTCCAATTTTCCTAGATTTACACTTTGTACATTCCACGTGCTGATTATTAATGGATGTTTGTAGCTGTTTCTTCTCATTTTGAGTTACCCACATCAGCAAAAAAAAGTCCAGAAAGGTTTACTCCATCCGCGTCATTAAGGTCGAGCCTACTTTGAGGTGGCAGCTCTTCCTCTGTTGTATTTTGAGTGCCTTCCAACCTGAGGGGCTCATCTTCCAGCACTATATCAGTGTTCCACTGCTATTCTGGGCTACTGAGGTTTATAGTGAATCATTAGTTCCTAGAGGGAGGAGACCATGTATGTATTTTATTTCTCTTTTATTCTTTCTCAACACCTATGCCTGCCCTCTTGGCAGGAGAAGTGGAGGTCTCAGTTGAGGTTGTTGATCGACTGAATGAACGTGTTCTCAGATCCTGTTTCATTCCATCCAGCATGTTTCCTCTGGCCTGAATGTTTTGAGGCTATCTTTTCCTGTTGAGCTCTGAAATCTGCCCTTTCCCCATTCCAGCTGAGTGCTCAGGCTTTTATTACCTCTTACGGTTGGAATTGATTGCTAGAATCTGAAAATAGCCCCAGTTAATGGTTCATGGCTGTCTGGGTCTTCAGACCTTGCAACCAGCATTTGCTAACGTGATTGGGAGATTAAATGTTAAAAGGCCGGTGGAGGTTTGGAAGCACTGTATTTGGGAAGGTGGTGAAATTAGAGTGTCCCTTGCTTGGCAGTGAAGCAGAACCCCTGGGAGAATTGCAAGGAGTTGATCCTTTAGGTTTGTCGAGGGGTGATAGAGAGGTTCAGACATGTTGCCCTTTCAAATAACCTGATCTTACCCTAGTCTCTCTCACCCATTAAAAAAAAAAAAAAAAAAAAAAAAAGCACCAGAGAGGTTAATGCTCAGGATCTAGAGCTATTCAACTTGGGTTCAAATTCAAGCTTTAGTACTCACTAACTCTGACTTTTGGATGTGTTATTTAATCTTCCTGTACCTCAGTTTTCTCATTTGTAAAATAGTGATAAAATCAATGTCTAGTGCTGGGTACCTCATAAGACAAAGGGCCCACAAAAAAGAGGAAGACCCTCAATGTGATGGATGGATGTAGTGGCTGCCACAGTGGGCTCAAGCATAATAACAGTTGTGAGGATGGCACAGGACCGGGCAGGTTTTGTTCTGTTGTACATAGGGCTGCTGTGAGTCAGAACCAACTTGGCAGCACCTAACAACACCTCATAAGGTCTCTGGGAGGGGATTAAATGAGTTAATACAAGTTAAATGCTTAGAATATAAATGCCCAATAGAAGTTCACCACTATCATCATCATCATCATCATCATCATCATCATCATTCAGATTGATTAGACCAAAGATGTCTGAGAATCCAGGGGATTTGGAGAACCCCTGACCTCTAAGTCCCTCTGAATTGCTTCCCACTGGGAAGAAAATAATGATCTGCTCTGTGTAAACCCTCGTTGTCTCTAGCTCATTAATTACATTTCCACCTCATCATAGCCCAGGGAGTGAAAGACAAAGTTGGAGTGTGGAAGAAAGAAATTGTACCTAAAAATAACAAACAAAAACAAAATTGCTGAAAGGTATTATTGCTACGAAGGCACCAGTGTGCACAGGAGCAGCAATGGACCTCTGTCCCTGGGCAAACCATTTAACCTTTCTGACTTTCTCATTCCTCACCTGTAATATGAGGATAAGAGCATCTGCTTCACAGAGACTTTTGAGGATTACTCACACACACATGCACACACACGCGTGCACACACACACAGCTGTTATTAGCGGTTAGCACAGTTCCTGGCATGTAATGAGCATTCAGCGAATGTTAGGTGTTTTCCTTATTATGTTACACTATGAATAGGTGAGTGGCTTTCTCCCTGAGTAAGTAGCTCAATAATCCCTAACGCGAAGCCTCAGCCACTGAAACCAAGAGAATCCAAGGAAAACTTCAGGCAAAGCCATGAAGAATTCACGAGAACTGTGTGGCTCTGGCTCCTGTGGACAAGCAGGCATGATGGCCACCTTTGGAACACTAATCTGCAGCACTGCCTCTTTGACAGTGTGGAATTTATCTAACTATTGAGTTAGGGTGCTCCTGAGCACCCAGGAGGAGTGTAATGAAAGGAATAGTCCCTGAAGTTTTGTTTTCCAGAGATCTATTTCCTTCAGACCATTGGATTATCTCTAAAGAACATTTTTTTCTAGCCCTGGTGGTGCAGTGGTTAACAGCTTGGCTGCTAACCAAAAGGTCAGCAGTTCTAATCTACCAGCTGCTTCTTGAAAACCCTATGGGGCAGTTCTACTTTGTCCTATAGGGCTGCCAGGAGTCAGAATTGACTCGATGGCATTTTTTTTTTTTTTTAATACTACACATCAATCATTCTCTTTCCTTGAAAACTCTTCCCCTTGCCTATCTTAAACCCTATGGGTCACTGTGAGTCAGAATTGACTTGGCAGCAATGGGTTTTTGTTTTTTTTGCCTTTCTTAACACCATTCTCTCCTGGATTTTCTTTTGTCTCTGTGATGATGACTTAGCTAGTGCTGCAGTAACAAAACACCACAAGTGGTGGATTTAAAGAACAGAAATTTATTTTCTCAAAGTTCTGGAGGCCAGATGAGCAAATCAGCTTCTTGGTCACGTGGATTTCTTTCTTGTATGTAGCCCTGGGCATTCCTTGGCTCCTTGGCTTGTAGACGATCCTCACATAGCCTCTGTCTTCTCCAGTTTGTGCTCGAATCTGTGGCTGTTCTGCTCTTTCCATGGTTCAGAAGTGATTAGGTTTAGAACAGTCTTCACTGAAATGGCCTCATAGACGTAACAGAGAGAACTCTATTTCCAACCGGGATCACATCCGCAGGTATAGTTACGATTCCAATATGCATTTTTTGGGGGGGGCACAATTCAACCCATAACAGATGGTTTCTTTTCAATCTTCTCTGTGGGTTGTCTGTACTCAAACATAGATGATTCTCAAGGATCTGTTGTCAACTCTTTTCTCAACTTATACAGCTGTGGCAGAGAGAGCTAGTTGTTTACCTCTACATCTAATCTCTCCTTCATTCTTGGTACAGAAACATGACTTCAGATGGACACATGCCCACCTGGGATAAAGGCATATTTCCCAGCCTCCCTTGTAATAAACAGAGGTTATTTTGTGTGATACTTCAAGGAAGAGGAGGCTTTTTGTTTTTGTTTTTTTACTCTTCTGCCTGTCTGCCTCCTTAACTGCTATGAGGGTGTGATGGTGGAACTCCAGTAGCACCCTTGGACCATGAGATAACTTGGAGGATGGAATCCATATTCTAGAGTGGTGGGACAGAAAGACAAGACCCTGCTGTGGAGCTTCCATACTAGCCCAGTTGCCTACATCCTGACTTCTTTTATACAAAAGAGAAATCTCCATCTTGTTTAAGCTGTTGCTATTTGAGGTTTTCCTGTCACATGTTTTGTACAGGTGAGCAGAGAGGGTGAATTTCAAGGAGAACACGGGCATGGACAGTGAGTGATTGGGGAGAGGATGATGGACTGAAGAACAGAGGTCGTATTTTGTTTTGTGGGAACCACCTAAGCTCTGAGATTCTTTTGAAGCCTTGTTGTTGTTAGGTGCCGTTGAGTTAGTTCTGACTCACAGCAACCCTATAGGACGGAGTAGAACTGCCCCAAGGAATGACTGGTGGGTTTGAGCTGCTGACCTTTTGGTTAGCAGCCGAGCTCTTAACCACTACACCACCAGGGCTCCTGTGTAGCCTTAGGGAGGTGAAACGAGCCCTATTGTTGACCCGACTGGAACTTTCTGCCAGATTGGGGGTCCAAAGTTGGCAAGAAGAAATGAGACTTTTTTTCCATACACAAGTTAGTCGAGTAGGATTCGTCTTGCTGCATGCGTAGATGATCTTTCTTTCCCTGGACATGTGAAGGACCCCTTTCCTCGCCAACAAATGCACATCTGTATCATCACTTTTAATAAGCAGTCCATTGTACAGATGTACCACAATGTCTTTAATCAATCCCTTTTCTTCTCTATGAGCCTTTGCCAGCCAGTATCTCATATGGAGTCTTGACTCCGGCTCTTGCTGTCTCTTGTGTGTACATCAGATGACTTATTCCTGAATGTGGCTCCTCTCTGGTGGCTTTTAGTCTAATTTGGTGACTTGCCTATGATTCTTGACTAACCTATTGGTAGGCATCCTCTTGAACCTCGTTTAAGCTTTGCAGCTCTCATGCAGATACAGGTATCTGAAAGGACACCACCTTCTATTAGGCATGAAGAATTAATGTCCACATATGTTCCCATCTTGTAAGACCCAGCTCAAATACCACCAACTGCTCAAAGTCTGCTCTGACATACTCTACCAAATGGAAGTCATGTCTCCTCCATCATAACAACTTAGCCACTTGCCTGTACTTCCTGTGCGACCTTACCATTTCCTGTCCGTCTTTTTGTTCTTAGCCCACACTATCACCCCTCACCAGGCCTTGAGATCCTTAAGAAAAGGATTGATGTCTGACCCGTCTCCCAACCCGTGAGCACAGTATTTGTTCACAGCCAGGGAGATGTTTGTGAGATGAATGATGTTCCTGCTGGTGTTCCTCATAATGACTGTTCATGGCACCTGTCCCAGTGCTGCTGTAGCAAAGGAGCCCTGGTGGCGCAGTGGCTAATAGCTACGGCTGCTAACTAAGTGGTCAGCAGTTCGAATCCACCAGGCAGTCCTTGGTAACCCTATGGAGCCGTTCTACTCTGTCCTATAGGGTCGCTATGAGTTGGAATCCACTCGACGGCAACGGGTTTTTTTTTTTTACAGGGCTGTAACAAAATACCACAAGTGGGTAGCTTTAAAGAACAGAAATGAATATTCCAACAGGTCTGGAGGCTACAAATCCAAATCAGGGTCTTGGCTACGTCAATTCCTTCCTCGTTGGTAGTCCTGGGTGTACCTTGGTTCCTTGGCAATCCTCACATGGTATCTGTTGTCCCCCAGGTGTGCATGTCTCTGTGTCTAATCTGCTCTTCTTGTAACTCAGAAGTGATTAGATTTAGAACCCACTGTACTCGGGAAAAGGAGCTCTGGTAGTGCAGTGGTTAAAGCACTCCACTACTAGCCAAAATGTCAGTCATTCGAAACCAAACAGCGACTCCACAGAAGAAAGATGTGGCCGTTGGCTTCTGTAAAATTTACAGCCTTGGAAACTCTGTAGGGCACTTCTACTCTGTCCTATAGAGTCGCTATGAGTCAGAATCAACTCAATGGGTTTGGTTTGGTACTCAGGTATGATCACCTTAACATAACAAAGATTCCAAACAGGGTTGCATCCACAGGTAGAGGGGTTAGGATTCCAAGGGGGCACACAATTTAATCCATAACAGCACCCCAGAACCTTACGATTATTTTAGGACTTGCCATCATAGTAAAGTCTCAAGGCTCTAGAAGTGAGCTCTGAGTGTTCGAAAACATACCTACTATGCTGCAGGAGCAGGCCACAGGAAGGCAGGCTTTTATAAATGGCCTGGTTGGATTGTCCTGTGTTGTTGTGACCTTTCCAGAGACATGATTAAGGCAGGAAGGATGGCTTTCCCACTGCTACAGCAGCTGGAGACTGTCTGAGGTTCTTGGCCTAACCCCATTCACCTGTTGGGATCATTAGCCCTAAAATAGTCAAATCAAAAGTCTAATGTCTTAAAATGATCAAACAGGCCAGGCTGAGCGACCCAGGCCAAATCCTTTCAACTGGTTGCCTCATCAGGAAGTCTGGGGCGCTGGGTTGGGATTCGGTTTCATTCACTCCCGTGTGGGGAGAAATGGATGGCTTCTTTGCTGGACAGGCATGTCTAAAAAGCTTAACGAGGCCAGCTCTGGGCGGCACAGGCTGCTGATGGGCGGCCTGGTGTGACAAGCAGTTAATGTTTAAGGACAATGGACTGTCCTGCTGTGTGATTCGCTGCAAGACCATCTTTTATGGTCTCATTGATGAGTCATCCTCTCTGGCAATCAATTTTTAGTTTGCTGTACTTCCTCTGCTTTCCCTGTGAATAGGTTTATTTATAATTTTCCAATTCCCGCCTTCCTACTTGGTCTCTTGTTTTGAACTTTGGCTGGTTGCTGGCAGGGAAACTTCAGGCTGCTCAGGTTCAGGTCTGTATTTCAAAGTCAAATTGTCTAGACATCTGTTATAGAAGTTGGTGCAGCTCTGCTGAGCGTGTCACTTGGGAGATGAATTTCTTTATGGCTGGCCCGGCATCATTAATTTTAGCAAAAAGTTTTGCGTGGTAGTTTTATACACTAATAGTCTGGAAGTGCTCTGCATTACTAATCCCACAGGCCCAGGGACATGGAAGCCTCTGACAGAGTGTATGACAGGAAAATAGCACCAGCTCCAACACCTGATTACTCACTGAAGTTTCCAATGAATCTGCCAATGCCGGAGCCATCTGCTCCACCTAGACATTTGTTTCCACTTAATGTAAGAATGTAAATATGCCAATAATGCTGATGAGCATGACAGCGACAGTACTGATGATGATCACAGTGACGGCCACCATTTATCAAGCTCAACATAGGCCGGTCATGGGGCTGGGTGCTCTGTGTACATCAATGCTTCCCAAGTATGAGTGCGTGTTAGAATCACCTGGGGAGTAAACCAGATCAGGCCAGACCAAACCAGACCAGATCAAAGCAGACCAGACCAGACCAAACCAGGCCAGACCAGAACAGACCACACCAGACCAGACCTATGCAGGGGTCCTGTCCCAGATCAACTAGAGCAGAATCTTCTTTTCCATCTTATTTCCCAGAGCCCCCTTTTAGAAACTTTTTACATTACCATGAATTTTTTTCTGTGGTTATTAAAGTAATATATAATCCATACAGGATATTTGGACAATAAAGAAAAGAAAAAATTAAATTAAAATCATATGTGATATCACCACGAAGAAATCCAACATTAATTAACATTTTTAACAGCTTTATCGAGATATGATTGACAATGAAATAAAATGCACATATTTGAAGTGAATAAATTGATAAATCTGGACACTCTATCAGTATTTTTATATATTTCCTTCTGATCACCCTTTTTCTTTCTCTCTGTCTCCTACACACACACAGACATGCAGACACACACACACACACACACACACACACACACACATGCACACACCGTAACTGGGACTATATGGCATATACATTTTCTATCCTGATCTTTATGTAGTTAACTTTTATGACGAACATTTTCCTGTGTTATTTTTTTCAAAAGATGAGTTGCATATTCTATCATATGGTTACTTTATAATTATTTAACATTCCTTCGATGTTGCGTATGTAATTTCCACTCTTTCACTTAGACTACCCTAATACAGGACTTTGGTGAAGCTAAACTCTTTGTGCCTCAGTCTTCTCATTTGCAAATGGGGCTAATGTTAATTACTTACCACATAAAGATGCTGTGATGAGTAAGTAAAATACTGTTTGGGAATAGCTCGATATTTAGCCCGCACTCAGCACTTTGTAAGTGCTCAACTTATACTGGCTGTAGTCATTATCAAGAAGTTGAGCACTTAGCTTTTGTCATTATCATTATTGGAGCCCTCGTGGCGCAGTGGTTAAGAACTCAGCTGCGAACCAAAAGGTGGGCAGTTCGAAACCACCAGCTGCTCCTTGGAAACCCAGTGGGGCAGTTCTACTCTGTCCTATAGGGTCACTGTGAGTAGGAATTGACTGGATGGCAAAGAGTTGGTATTATCATTATTGACATTTAGATACATGTGTGTATACCCTGTCTCCATAACTGGACTCTTTGAACACTAAAAACATGTGTTATGCTTCTTTTCTCCTTTGGAAGTGACCACATGGTGGTAGCACAAGTTCCATACACAATTTTTAATAAAGTCTTTGAATCAATACATCAGCCAATTAATCAATTCAAGCTTTAAAAATGTGGCTTCCACATACTTAGGTGCTCACAGCTTCCCTCCAGCCTGAAAGCTTAGCATGAGCCCCACTTACACTTGCTTCTTGCTCTCCATCTTGCCATGCTCGTCCCCTCTCAATGTGCTATGGTCCCAGGAAACCGAGGTCTTGGAGGTGACTGGAAACAGGGGTGCTCTGCAGGATTCCATGGTCCCTCCCAGCGAGCACCTCATTTAGTAGTCTTGGATAAAGCTGTTATTATCTGGTACACCTGAGCCTCACCAGAAATGGAGGGAGCTGGAGACTGGAAAAAAAAAGGGCAGAATAGATGTGTTGGTTTGTGTCAAACAGTTTTGGGAGAGATGCAGGAAGATAGGGCAAGGGAAGAGCTGAAATGTGAATTGGGGTCAGGTTAAGGCGCACTTTGATCTGATAGGAGTGGGAGGGAATGACTGTTGGATGCATGTGAATGTTTCTCTTCTCATGTGGCTGCTCTGTGTAGGTTAAGGAAGGTTTTCCCAAGTTTCAGGAACTGCTGATGGATAGGAGGGAGCCATGAGCAGCAGCAGCAGCAGCTCCCAACATTTGCCACCAGATATGGGAGCTGGGCAACAGGACCACGATTGGTGGTGGAGCCCAAGGCCATGGACGCTATTTCAGCATTTCAGGTTCTTCATCTCTGTGGCAGGATAATTAATTTGACTGTTGGTAAGTGTTCGTTCTCTATGTTTCCTTCTTCTTTTTAAGCAGGCTGCTGGGTCTTTAGTGAGTCTTGGAATCCAGGATTCAGAAATCTATGGCTGTGTGGAAAATAGAAGCTGCTGGATAGTCAATGTCTCTTTCTTCTTTTAGAACAGCTAAACTCACGAGATTATGCCTAGTGTTCCTGACAGGGAAGGAAGAGGGGAGGGAAAGAGTCCCAGAAATTGGGATGTCTCACCTTCATCATGAACCTGCACCCAGCTCCACAGGGTACCTGGGAAGGTTGCAGAAACTGAGAAGGGGTAGCAGTGTAGCAAGCCTGGGAAGATAGGATTCCAGGCACCAGGAGTGCCAGCCTCAGCAAAGATTCCTGGGCCCTATCTGTGACATAGAAGCAGAGGGCCATCATATCTCACAGGACCACAGTGGGCTTGATCAATGAGGATGGCACTGTAAAAATGGCATGATGGGGACATCTGACTTACTCTAACTTCATGAGGGAGACAGAGAATCAGCATCAGCCCAAAGCTGACTCCTATGAAGCAGAGGTCAGACACACCTCCTCTCTCCAACCTTTTTGCCAATTCTGACATCAGTCGTCCCTCCCACGGCACTCTCTCCTTCTCTGCTGGGTTCGATAATTTATTGCAGTGGCCACACAGAACTCACAGACAATACTCAATGATTGTGGGGTTTATTAGGGAAGTAACAGGTTGCAATTCTGGATCAGGGATGACTCAGGATACAGTTCTTCGGTCAGAACAGCTTGTTGGCCATATTCGCAGGCAGGCCTCTCCCTGGACACCAGCATCTTGGCCTTCAGCTCCTCAGCCCATCAGGCCTGTTGGGCCAGCCAAGCCTCTGCCCTGTTCAAACAAGTATTACAAATCTCTTTAGCTCTGCCAACAAGTGCCAGAGGCACCCCACTTGACCAGCAAGCTTCCTGCCCAAAGGTGCTCAGCTTTCTCTCCCTGTGGGCCAAGAAGCCCACAGGGCCATATTCCTGCCAGTCTCCTGGTTCTACCGCTGCTGGTTCTCTGTCTTGCTTGCTGTCACTTCTCACTGTCTTGCGCCATCTCTGGTATTACAGCTCTATGTCTCCTGGGTCTAGGAGGCTCTCAGCACAGGCACCCTGGGTCCAAAGGATGTGCTCTGCTCCCAGCTCTTCTTTCTTGGTGTTGGTGAGGTCCCATCTTTCTGCTTCTGGGATGGTTCATTTTAAGCCTAGCAGGATGGCAAAACTGACTAACACCCTCATTTAGAGTTCCATATACTTTATTGCATGGTCCCATGCTCACAAGGGTACCGTACAACTTATTTGCATCATTAGCAAGCTGTCCAATCCCCTTGGTGGGCCACAAGCACCTTATTTGCATGGACCCACTCAGTCATTTTGTGGGAGTCACAAAGACTATGACTAGAAGGGCCATATTAGGTAATTCACTGCATCAGGCACTGACAGTCAAAGTGAGCTAAGTGTTAGTCCCTGCCACCATTTTCCTAGTACTACAACCAGCTGCTCAATTCTGATGCGTCCTTGGGTGGAGAGGCATTACCAGTGATGTTTGAGACTGAAGTTCCCTCTTCTCTGGTAAAATGGGGATTTGGAATTAAATTGATTGCTATAAATCTAAGAAATGTGTATTTCTTGCAAACTGAAGTTTTCACATTCACTGAGGTTTCATTCTCACTCCATCTCAGAACTGAAGAAGACATTTCTCATTCTCACGTGGAGGAGCTGTAGTCAGAATGAAAGTGAAAATGGGGAAAGCTTAGCTGTAAGTTCTATGTTTTCTCCTGGACCAGTCCCTGGAGAGAGACATAATGCTTTAGTAAAGTAGAGGGTCAGTGGAAAAGAGGAAGACCTTTACGAGAGGGATTGACACAGTGGCTGCAACAATGGGCTCAAGCATAGCAATTGTGAGGATGGTGCAGGACTGGGCAGTGTTTTGTTCTGTTGTACATGGAGTTGCTATGAGTTGGAACCAACTCAACGGCACCTAACAACAACAAGTTCTGTGAGGGCTAGGATATGTTTAGCATCTACTGTGGTATCTGGAACATTGTAAGCCTTCAATAAATGTTGAATAAATGAACAAAATATAAGTGGTTATTTTGCTTGATGGGCTCAGGAAGGAAAACCGCGAGATACACTCACTGAATTCCTCACATGAGGTGATGTCACTCTCTGTTTTGGTGGCTCCTCTAGTCCAGATGATTTCTCTCCACTCACCTGACAAAGGGTCAGCCTGGTGAACAATACCAAGTCCAGCGAATGTCCTCTGACGTCCCCATAGTAGCTCGCTGCCCCGATTACCAGAGAGCTGGAGTCTGAAAAAGCAGACACATTCAATTACATTTTTCTAGGCTCACTGACTTGTCATTAGCCAGCTTGCTTAATTTCCTTTCTAGACATATGATTTAGGAGATACATCTGCCTGATAAATACCACCAGCTGGCAGAAAAGGTCACATCTGTGTCCCGAACCCACTGACAGTGACATGGCTTGTCTTGGCCTCGGTGCCCTGCGGCTGGCGTGGAGGCAGCCTTCTGTTCTTACTGACCCCTCCCATTTCCCAAACTGCATTGTGCACAAAGCTTCGATTCAAGCCATTTTCTCCATTGGCACGACCTGTGCATGTATGCCTCATTGCACTCCAAGTGCCAAACTCTAATGCGATAGTAGGCTGGAGCCTAGAGCAGACAGCAAGGTGCATCAGGTGTCAAAGAAGGGTTATTAATGAAAATGGGAAAAATGGTATCTCTAAGACAGTGTCAAACAAAGAAAACAGTGGGCTGGGGTAATGGTTTCCTGCTGCTGGCGGGGAACAGCTAGAAAGGCACAGCATCTGCTCTGCGACAGACATGGGGATGCTCTGTCTTGGGGAGTAATGAAGACTGCACCTTTGATCACAGGAGGGCAGCACATTTCCTGCACATTAGCTCCTTGCTTCTCATCGAGTCCCTGAGACAGATGTCACAGAGGGTGAGGAGACGCTCTGGCAGGAGGCTGCGTGGTGAGATTGGAAGGCGAAGAGGAAAGTGAGGATGATGCAAGTTGCTTTGGGGCCAGGAAAGACCCAGAAAGGCTTAATACTATGAGAGCGGAGTTGAGCAGAAAAAATCCCACTTAAGGGCTGAAAGCCAGGAGAAGTGAGTTTTATTCATCTGCTACAACCCTGTAGAGTGATCCAAGGAGAATAACGTAACCTTTTGGGTCCCTGTTCTACAGGGACAATAATATCTGCTCTACCTCCCTCGGGTGGTGGTTGGGATAAGCTAATAGATGTAACAGTACTCTCAGTTGAAAAGTATGTTTTTTGCAGCAAGTATTTAATAATTTAGTATCCATAATACATGTGGGTAATGCAATGATATGCAATACCTGGCTTTCGAGTCTAAATGGTTACAATGTAAGGAAAACCAACAAACCAGTCGCCATTGGGTCAATCCTGACTCATGGGAGCCCTGCATGTGTCAGAGTAGAGCTGTTCTCCACAGGGTTTTCAGTGGGTGATTTTTCAGACTCCAGCCCTGTCTTCTGAGGCTCCAATGGGTGGACTTAAGCTGCCGGCTTTTTGGTTAGCAGCTGAGCACGTTAACCCAGGGACTCCTACAAGGTAAGGCAGGTAGTGATAAACCCTCAAAAAGCAATTTAAATGAAGAGGTGAGTCACTTTAGAGGAAGTAGAGCTAATTTCTGGTTTGAGGGCTAATGGAAAGCTGCCCATGGAAAGCCAAGTCTAAAGCCTGGGCAGATTGGATGGAGACAGCATTCCAGGTTTAGGAAATAATGTGAGCAAAGTCATGGAATGGGACAGACCTAGTGGAGTTCAAGGAAGGAAGCATAATCTGGCTAGTCTGTCCCTGGAGCGTGTGTGTAAGGCAGAGTGAAAGATGAAGCTGGAATAGGCAGAAGAGACATTACTGTGAGGGTCTTAAAAGCCAGGCTGAGAAGTAGGTTATGGAGACCTCTGCTAAAGGGGTGAGTCTTAGGCTGGGTTCTCTAGAGAAGCAATACCAGTGAAGCGTATAAATATATAGAAATACATAGATGATATCAAGGGAAAGGCGTATTTGGTTGTACAGGCTGGAACGTCTCCAGTCTGTGGATCAGGTGGGAGGCTTCTCCTGACTCACGTAGCTGCAAGGGCTGGAAAACCCAAGATTGGCAGGCCAGACAGCAGGCCTTTTGCTCACAGACTGTGAAGGCTGACAAATCTCAAGATCAGCAAGCAGGTTGCTAGCTTAAGTTCCAAGAAGCGGAGGTCAGATGAAAAGGAGCCAGCTGCAGAATCCTGAGCTAGCAAGAGCCAATGAACTTTGCCAGGAAGTCCACCTGTATTGGATGTAGGCCACACCCCAAGGAAACTCCCTTTCAACTGATTGGCTGCTCATAACAGACCTCATCATGGAGGTGATTACATTATTACATAGGTACCAATCTACATCACAACTGCCAAACCACTGAGAATCATGGCCCAGCCAGGTTGACACACAACCTTAACCATCACAGGATGTTTTAAGTAAGGTGATTTGGCTGAATGCTATAGGGTGAACCAGAGCAAAGAAAGATGAGCAACTTTTGTTAGGAGGCTCTTGGACTAGTCCAGATGTGGTATACTAAGGGTTGGACTTGGATGATGGTAAGGAAATAAAAAGGAAGGAAAAAAGGCAAGAAATGGGGTGAAGGGAAAATCATCAGGTGCCCTTTGGATATATGGGCCTAGGGAGATAGAAGGGCTTTGATTAGGAAGGGATGGGGCAAGAAATGAGCTTGAAGATGGAAAGTGGGGTCAGGCTCAGAAGGACTTTGTGGGCCATCTGAAGGCTCTGGGCTTCACGTACTAGGTACATGGAATCTGTGAAGCTTTTGAGTGAGACTGATATTTTCCATTTTGTCTTTTAGGAGGACCCCTGGCTAGGCTGGGGTTCAGAGAAACTGGCAGCTGGGAGAGCTATCAACACACTTCCTAACCTATTGTCCAAATAAAATGAGAGCAATGGAGAGGGAGTTATTTTTGAGTTAGAACTTAGAGGAGAAGAGAGGAAGGAGTTGAAGATGACTCAGTTTCCTAGCTGTGGAAAATGGGTAGATGGTGGCATCTATTACTGGAAACCAGGAAAAGAGGCAGAGAGATGGCTTTGTGGCAAACAATGATTAGTTCAGTTTTGGACACTCTGAGTTGAGGTTCTTTTAGAATATCAAGGTGAAGATGTTCAGGAGGTAGCTGTAAATAAAGACCAAGAGCTCCCTGAAGTTGCAAGAGATGAAAGCTGATATATGAGTCAGCAGCATAGAAGAATTCATAGGAGCAGATCTTACAGAATCAGAAGAGAACCAAGGTTGGGCTTCTGGGCACACCAATGTTTATGGAGCATTTTATAGTCTACACAGAGCTTTAACACCATTATATCTTTTGACTATTAGAGCCTTGTGGAGTAGGTAGAGAAGGTTCCATTATAGCCTGGGAGTCTTGGCAAGACAAAATATATGAAGATGGGGAAATCCAGTGGTCTGAATCCTAATGATAGCCTAACCTACTTCATGGAGGAAGTTAGTTCATTTTTCTTTATTATCTCTTTTTTTCTTAAAAGTCCTTAGAGAAAAATACTGTCCTCCTTACTAGGTCTTGTGGGAGGAAGATGTGGCCGTCTGCTTCTGTAAAGATTCACAGCCTTGGAAACCCTATGGGGAAGCTCTACTCTGTCCTATAGGGTTGCTATGAGTGGGATTCAACTCGACGGCAGTGGGTTAGTAGGTCTTAGAGCTAAACTCTTTTATTTGAGCGAATCACTAGGAGAGAGATTTCTATTAGAAGACAAAAGACTATAAAGTACATAGAATATACGTTGCATCTGCCAGGAATACTTTTAGCTGCAGACATTGAACAGGGGGAGTCCCTGGGTGGTGCAAATGGTTAAGCACTCGACTACTAACCAAAAGGTTGGTGGTTTGAACCCACCCCAAGGTGCCTGAGAAAAAGGTCTGGGGATCTACTTTCAAATATCAACCATTGAAAACTCTATGGAACACAGTTCTCTGAAACACTAGAGGTCATCATGAGTCAGAATTGACTTGACAGCAACTGGTTAATGAACAGAGACAGGCTTTAAACAACTAGGGCTTATTTATTTTATATAACAGAAATTCTGGAGATGGGACTGAACTGAAGGTGTTGGTTCAGCAGCTCAATGACGTTAGCTCTAGTGTTTCTAACTCTCTTGGGTTTACCTCCTGTTTGCTGGATGGCTTTCATACTCCAAGCATCATGTCCACCTTCACTGAAGAAAAAATGGAGGGTGCTATCTACCTTGATTTTTGTTCATCAAGAAAGCAGAAACCGAACCAAAAAAACTCAACAAAAGACTTCCTATTACTTCTTATTCACCAGAACTGCATCGTGGGGTCACCCCTAACTTCCTAAGTGCCCGGGAAAGTGGGTGTTTACTTTCTTCAGCATCTACAGTGCAGACAGGCGAAACGTAGGGCTTAGGACTGGACGTTTGATCGGCTGACCTACAGTTTTGACCACTCATATCACCTGATCATGCCACTTTGTCTCAACCATGGCATTTATTATTGCTGTTAAAAATGGCAACTGTAAAAATAATAGAGCAATAGAAATAATGCTTCATCACTTTACAGCATTGTTTTACTTTTGAAAAGTCCTTTCTCACTTACAAAAAAATTCCATCCTACCACAAACCAATGAGATTGGTGTTCTTTGACAGATGAGAAAGCTGAGCCCAGGAGCAGGTGAGTGATTTGCCTAAAGTCATAAAATTAGTTAGTAGCTGAGCTGGAATGATCTGATTCTAGAGACTTGCCCATGTGACCAGGACATGAGTGGGTCATGACAAAGATCTCAAGTCTCCTGCCCCCAGCCTTGAGCTCTTTCCATTGGACTGCGTGGCTCTTGGTCCAAATGCCGAAATGGTTACTGTTCCAAGTTCTGGAGCCTTGGAATCTTTGTAGATGAGTTAAAATTTGTGACTCGAGTGCCAGGATGTCCGTTAAGTCATGCAACATTGTCCCTGGTCACAGGTAAGTAGGGAGCAGAAAAGGGTTAGAGAAGCCCAGTGCCACTGCTGAGGCCCTTTCCCCTTTTATTGCTGTAATTCTCTCTCCCGCTTCCCCCTGCAGCTGGATGGATACTGTAGACTGAGAGGAAATAAGATAATTTTATTGATCATAAAACAACCCACTGCCATCAAATCGATTCCGATTCATAGTGACCCCATAGGGTCTCCAAGGCTGTAATCTACGGAAGCAGACTGCTACATCTTTCTCCTGAGGAGCTGCTAGCGATTCCAAACCACCAACCTTTTGGTTAGCAGATGAGTGTATTAACCACTGCATCACCAGGGTTCTTTTACTGATAATGAAATTGTAATAAGACATCCAGGAAGCTTGATAATGTATTCAGTTGTGGAGAAACAACAATCACAGCACAATAAAACTAACATGCAACCCTAGCCCAATTGCTGGTCACTTGGGGGTCCCGAGACCCTCCAGCTGGCCAGGATCACCCCGTTAATTACATCTGCCTGCGATCCCCAGACCATGACTTAGAAACTGTGTCACCCTGTGTCCCTCTTTATGTTTCTGGGGATTCCTGGGGGGGACGGCATATATTTTTGCTTTGACCCCTGGTTCTGCTTTTCTCCTTTTGCTTGATTAGTTTATGATTTACTTTACCAAACTCTATGCAATTCTATTGCGAATCTCATTGCTTTGTGCTGGTAACTGTTCTAATGCTTCCACTAAAAAAATATATATATATATATGTATATAAAGATATATATACATACACGTATATATCACCTGCACAAGGCTGTGTATGACTCGGACTTCATCTAAGCTTTGGTGCTGTGGAGGAGACGGCCAGGGCTGGGACTGTTGTAAGGTGTGGTCGAGTTGATTCCGACTCATAGCGACCCCATATGACAGAGTGCAACTGCCTCATAGGGTTTCCTAGACTGTTACATTTACAAAGAAGGAAAGCTAGTTGCCCAGTGGTCAAGTGTTTGGCTGCTAAACGAAGGATTGGCAGTTTGAACCCACCAGCTGCTCCTTGGGAGAAGGAGGTGGCAGTCTGCTTCAGCAAAGACTGCAGCCTTGGAAACCCTATGAGGCAGTTCTCCCTTGCCCTAGAGTGTCACTTTACAGGAGCAAATTACCAGCTCTTTCTCTTGCGGAGCCACTGTGTGGGTCCAAACTACCAACTTTTTTTTTTTTTTTTTAATAATTTTTATTGTGCTTTAAGTGAAAGTTTACAAATCAAGTCAGTCTCTCACATAAAAACTTGTATACACCTTACTACATACTCCCACTTACTCTCCCCCTAATGAGTCAGCCCGCTCCCTCCTTCCAGTCTCTTCTCTTGTGACCGTTTTGCCAGTTTCTAACCCCCTCTACTCTCCCATCTCCCCTCCAGACAGGAGATGCCAACACAGTCTCAAGTGACCACCTGATGCAAGTAGCTCACTCTTCATCAGCATCCCTCTCCAAACCATTGTCCAGTCCAATCCATGTCTGCTGAGTTTGCTTCGGGAATGGTCCCTGTCCTGGGCCAACAGAAGGTTTGGGGACCATGACAGCCAGGATTCTTCTAGTTTTAGTCAGACCATTAAGTCAGGTGTTTTTATGAGAATTTGGGGTTTGCATCCCACAGTTCTCCTGCTCCCTCAGGGGTTCTCTGTTGTGCTCCCTGTCAAGGCAGTCATCGGTTGTGGCCGGGCACCACCTAGTTCTTCTGGTCTCAGGATGATGTAGTCTCTAGTTCATGTTGCCCTTTCTGTCTCTTGGGCTCATAATTACCTTATGACCTTGGTGTTCTTCATTCTCCTTTGATCCAGGTGGGTTGAGACCAATTGATGCATCTTGGCCACTTGTTAGCGTTTAAGACCCCAGACGCCACACTTCAAAGTGGGATGCTAGAATTTTTTTTAATAGAATTTATTTTGCCAATTGACTTAGATGTCCCCTGAAGCCATAGTCCCCAAACCCCTGCCCTTGCTCTGCTGACCGTCAAAGTATTCAATTTATTCAGGAAACTTCTTTGTTTTTGGTCCAGTCCAGTTGTGCTGACCTCCACTGTATTGAGTGTTGTCCTTTCCTTCACCTAAAGTAGTTCTTATCTATTATCTAATCAGTAAATAACCCTCTCCCACCCTTCCTCCCTCCTCCCTCTCATAACCACAAACGAATGTGTTCTTTTCAGTTTAAACTCTTTCTCAAGATCTTATAATAGTGGGCTTATACAATATTTGTCCTTTTGCATCTGACTAATTTCACTCAGCATAATGCCTTCCAGGTTCCTCCATGTTAAGAAATGTTTCACAAATTCATCGCTGTTCTTTATCGATGCGTAGTATTCAATTGTGTGAATATACCATAATTTATCCATTCATCCGTTGATGGACACCTTGGTTGCTTCCAGCTTTTTGCTATTGTAAACAGTGCTGCAGTAACCATGGGTGTGCATATATCTGTTCGTGTGAAGGCTCTTATTTCTCTAGGATATATTCCGAGGAGTGGGATTTCTAGGTAGTATGGTAATTCTATTTCTAGCTTTTTAAGGAAAAGCCAGATAGATTTCCAAAGTGGTTGTACCATTTTACATTCCCACCAGCGGTTTATAAGAGTAACAACCTCTCCGCAGCCTCTCCAACATTTATTATTTTGTGTTTTTTGGATTAATGCCAGCCTTGTTGGAGTGAGATGGAATCTCATTGTAGTTTTAATCTGCATTTCTGTAATGACTAATGACTGTGAGCATTTCCTCATGTATCTGTTAGCCGCCTGAATATCTTCTTTAGTGAAGTGCCTGTTCATATCTTTGCCCAACTTTTAATTGGGTTCAAACTACCAACCTTTTTGTTAGCAGCCGAGTGCTTAACCTTTTGCATCACCAGGACTTCTTAGAGCTGGAACTAGGGCAAGGAAAGTGTTCCTCGACATTCTGAAATTTTACACCCCAGGCACCTCTCTTACCTCACCCTAGTCCTGGCTGTAGGGATGACTTCCCATCACAGAGAAGCAAATTTAAAATTGAATAATAAACATTCCTGTTCTTGAAATCTCCAAGCCATCCTCATCCCCAAAGTGTCTCATTGATCATCTCCTGTACAAGCCGTTGTCTACTTCTCTCCTGACTCTGCTCTCTCTCTGGATCATTCCTTCCTATTCTTTAGTGTATTAGCACTGCTCCACCCATTTCTTTCCTCCTACTTCCTCTCAGCTCATCCAGGCCATGCCTCCAGGGTCTTCTCCTTTCCTTTGGGAGAAGCCATCAAGATTTTTGGCTGAACAAAGAGTTTGTACTACCTACCAAGTGTTCTTCACTTTTTGTTGTGTCATCTGCATAACACAAGTTGTTAATGAGTCTTCCTCCAATCCTGATGCCCGTTCTTCTTCATATAGTCCAGCTTCTCGTATTATTTGTTCAGCATACAGATTGAATAGGTATGGTGAAAGAATACAACCCTGATGCACAGCTTTCCTGACTTTAAACCAATCAGTATCCCCTTGTTCTGTCTGAACAACTGCCTCTTGATCTATGTAAAGGTTCCTCATGAGCACAATTAAGTGTTCTGGAATTCCCATTCTTCGCAGCGTTATCCATAGTTTGTTACAATCCACACAGTTGAATGCCTTTGCATAGTCAATAAAACACAGGTAAATATCCTTCTGGTATTCTCTGCTTTCAGCCAGGATCCATTTGACATCAGCAATGATATCCCTGGTTCCATGTCCTCTTCTGAAACTGGCCTGAATTTCTGGAAGTTCCCTGTCAATATACTGCTGCAGCCGTTTTTGCATGATCTTCAGCAAAATTTTGCTTGCGTGTGATATTAATGATATTGTTCTATAACTTCCACATTCAGTTGCCTTTCTTGGGAATAGGCATAAATATGGATCTCTTCCAGTCAGTTGGCCAGGAAGCTGTCCTCCATATTTCTTGGCATAGACGAGTGAGCACCTCCAGCGTTGCATCTGTTTGTTCAAACATCTCAATTGATATTCCATCAATTCCTGGAGCCTTGTTTTTCGCCAATGCCTTCAGAGCAGCTTGGACTTCTTCCTTTAGTACCATCAGTTCCTGATCCTATGCTACCTCTTGAAATGGTTGAATGTTGACTAATTCTTTCTGGTATAATGACTCTGTATATTCCTTGCATCTTCTTTTGATGCTTCCTGCATCGTTTAATATTTCCCCCATAGAATCCTTCACTATTGCAACTTGAGGCTTGAATTTTTTCTTCAGTCCTTTCAGCTTGAGAAACACCGAGCATATTCTTCCCTTTTGATTTTTCATCTCCAGCTCTTTGGACATGTCATTATAATACTTTACTTTGTCTTCTAGAGCTGCTCTTTGATATCTTCTGTTCAGTTCTTTTACTTCTTCAATTCTTCCTTTTGCTTTAGCTGCTCAACGTTAGAGAGCAAGTTTCAGAGTCTCCTCTGACATCCATCTTGGTCTTTTCTTTCTTTCCTGTCTTTTCAGTGACCTCTTGCTTTCTTCATGGATGATCTCCTTGATGTCATTCAACAACTCGTCTGGTCTTTGGTCACTAGTGTTCAATGCATCAAATCTATTATTCAGATGGTCTCTGAATTCAGGTGGAATATACTCAAGGCCATATTTTGGCTCTCGTGGACTTGCTCTGATTTTCTTCAGTTTCAGCTTGAACCTGCATATGAGCAATTGATGGTCTGTTCCATAGTCAGCCACTGGCCTGGTTCTGACTGATGATATTGAGCTTTTCCATCGTCCCTTTCCACAGATGTAGTCAATTTGATTTCTGTGTGTTCCATCTGGCGAGGTCCATGTGTATAGTTGCTGTTTATGTTGGTGAAGGAAGGTATTTGCAATGAAGAAGTCGTTGGTCTTGCAAAATTCTATCATTGGATCTCCAGCATTGAAGTACTTAGTAATGAAGATCAAAGACCACAGCCTTCGGTATGGATTGCACCTCAACACAAAGAAAACAAAAATCCTCATAACTGGATCAATGAACAACATCTTGATAAACGGAGAAAAGATTGAAGTTGTCAAGGATTTCATTTTACTTGGATCCACAATCAACAGCCATGGAAGCAGCAGTTAGGAAATCAAAAGACGCATTGCATTGGGTAAATCTGCTGCAAAGGACCTCTTTAAAGTGTTGAAAAGCAAAGGTGTCACCTTGAAGACTAAGGTGCGCCTGATCCAAGCTGTGGTATTTTCAATTGCATCGTATGCATGTGAAAGCTGGACAATGAATAAGGAAGACCGAAGAAGAGTTGATGCCTTTGAATTGTGGTGTTGGTGAAGAATATTGAATATGCCATGGACTGCCAAAACAATGAACAAATCTGTCTTGGAAGAAGTGCATCCAGAATGCTCCTTAGAGGCAAGGATGGCGAGACTGCGCCTTACATACTTTGGACATGTTATCAGGAGGGATGAGTCCCTGGAGAAGGACATCATGCTTGGCAGAGTACAGGGTCAGCAGAAAAGAGGAAGACCCTCAACGAGGTGGATTGACACAGTGGCTGCAACAATGAGCTCAAGCATAACAACAATTGTAAGGATGGCTCAGGACCGGGCCGTGTTTTGTTCTGTTGTGCATAGGGTCGCTATGAGTCGGAACCGACTTGACGGCACCTAACAACAACAACCACGTGTTCTGGTGCAGTCCTGTAATTACAGACTGTGACTCTATAGAGAAGTGGCACCTCAATGTGTCTGGAGTCAGCTGTCATACTCTGAAGTCGTGTGGGGAGGTGGACGGATTACTGGCCCTGAAGACAGCTAGCCCAGCTAGCCTGGGGTTGCACAGCTCGGCATGTACTGGCACCTTCTAAGTTGTATGAATCTGGGTCACCCTCTTAACCCTACTGAATCTCCGTTTAAAAAAAAAAAAAGTTGCTGTTGAATTGATTCTGACTGAAATCAACTCCATGTATGTCAAAGTAGAACTGTGCTCCACAGGGTTTTCAGTGGCTGATTTTTTGGAAGTATTTCACCAGCCCTTTCTTCCGAGGCACCTCTGTGTAGGCTCGAACCTCCAACCTTTTGGTTAGCAGCCGAGCGTGTTAACCATATGCACCATCCAGGGACTTCTAGTCCTGGTTTACTAATCTGTAAAATGGTGCTGAGATTATATGAGATAGTATATACAAAGTTGTTTTTTAAACTGTGGAGTGGTTGAATGTGCTATTGTTTATTATAATCACAACAAAAACAATGACAAGCTCAGGAACGTTTGTTAAAACAAATTTCTTATCGCCTTGGCACAGCTTTAGGAGCCCTGGTGGCGCAGTAGTTAAGAGCTCAGCTGTTAGTCAAAAAGGTTGGCAGTTTGCATCCATCAGCTGCTCCCTGGCAACACTATGGCACAGTTCTACTTTGTCCTATAGGGTTGCTATGAGTTGGAATCCACTCAACAGCAATGGGTTTGGGTTTTTTTTTTTTTTTTTGGTAGGCACAACTTTTTGTGACTGGGTGATCTGACTTGGACTGAGGTGAGGATACCTGATGTGTGGTGAGTGTGAAAGCCCTCCCCAGGAGAGATGGATGCCGTGTTTCCCGCTGAATGAATCACAACAGGAAATGACCTGCTTTCCTCGGTTCTTCCCCTGCTGAGTTCTTCTCTCAGGAGCCTCAATTAGGAAGGGGCTGAAGTGGCAAGCCCAATTAATAACTAATTGCCAAAAGTGCTAGGAGAATTTCAACCAAGCTCTTAATGATCACTTAGGAGACCATTTGGTGCCTGCATGAGGCAGTGGAACAGCCGGAGGGAAACACAAAAACTTCTCATCTCGTCTGGGTCCCTCATTCAAGGGCACATTGAAAGCGTCTCTTGGATGGGAGTCTGCTGAGACATGGCTGCATAAATCAAGCTCAGGACCTCCTCTGTTTGTGTCCCATCTGTGGATTTCCTCTTCAGAGAAAGCAAAAGGAGCGAGGTGAAAGTCTATGAAGTATTAGTGCAAGTTTTGTGCTGGGAAAAGGGTTGCTACTTCGCTCTGTTATTTTTCTTTTATTTAAAAGAGGCTGTCAGTATACTTTCTACCACCCGTCCGTCAGTTTGTCATACTGTGGTGGCTTGCATGTTGCTATGATGTTGGAAGCTACACCACCAATATTTCAAATACTAGAAGGTCACCCATGTTGGGCAGGTTTTAGCAGAGCTTCCAGATTAAAAGAGACTAAGAAAGACCTGGTGAGCTACATCTGAAAATTAGCAAATGAAAACGCTGTGGATCACAACAGAATATTGTCCAATTGTCTTAGTTACCTAGTGCTGCCATACAGGAATACCACAAGTGAATTGCTTTAACAAAGAGAAATTTATTTTCTCACAGTCTAGTAAGTTACAAGTCCAAATTCAGGGCGTCAGCTCCAGGGAAAGGTTTTCTCTCTCCGTTGGGTCTGGAGGAAGGTCCTTGTCTACAATCTCCCCCTGGCTGAGGAGCTTCTCAGGTGCAGGAACCCCATGTCCAAAGGATGTGCTCTGCTCCTGGTGCTGCGTTCTTGGTGGTGTGAGGGTTCCAACTCTCTGCTTGCTTCCCTTTCCTTTTACCTCTTGAGAGATGAAAGGTGGTACAGACCCCACCCCAGGGAAACTCCCTTTGCCTTGGATCAGGGAAGTGACCTGAGTAAGAGTGATGTTACAATCCCAACCTAATCCTCTCAACATAAAATTACAATCACAAAATGGAGGGCAACCTCACAATACAGGGAATTATGGCCTAACTTGATATGCACATTTTTGGGGGGACATAATTCAATCCATGACACCCATATAGTGCTGGAAGATGAGCCTCCAAGGTTAGAAGGCACTTACCCCTCATTACTGTTCGTATAACTGTATACCAGCCACCTTTTATGCCTCTAGACCTAGTAGGTAGTGTGTTAATCAAGTGCTAATGCATTTGCAGCAAGGTGGGTCCCCTCTGAAATGCGTGAAGCTCAGCAGACTGGAGTTAGAGCCTCGTAGTTGAGTAGATTTAGTTGAGTGGATTGAGCATTCGATTAGGTGGTGCTTCCTGGCTGTGTTAGTTTTGTAAACTTTTGCCTTTTCCCCCTTTACTTCTGCAAGGTAAGTCTTGCAAGCGTAAATACGGCTTTCCTGTGTGATAGTTAGGGAGCCCTTATGGGTTTGTTTAGGTTTTCCTGTGTCATATTTGGAAACCCAGAGGTTCCCATGTAACCTAATGAGAAGGTGCCCACAATAAATTGTCTATTTAGTTCTTACAGGCATATCGTCATACAGAGATCGGCGGCACCAGGGTGCCACTCACCTTATCGGTGGCTTGTATTACCAGATCATATTTCTCAAAATCTGTATTACCGACCTAAAATTTAAACACACTCGATTAGTAAGCATGCATTCCAATACTGAAAACATATGCCATCAAAATTTCTTTTTAAAAAATAAAAATTTGGTAACAAAACCAAAAAAAAAAAAAAAAAAAATCCCAAAATCCCAAACCTGTTGCCACTGAGTTGATTCCGACTCATGGCAACTCTATAGGACAGAGTAGAACTGCCCCATAGGGTAAAGTAGAGGGTCAACGAAAAAGAAGAAGACCCTCAATGAGATAGATCCACACGGTGGCTGTAACAATGGGCTCAAATGTAGGAACGATTGTGAGGATGGTGCAGGACTGGGCAGTATTTCGTTCTGTTGTACAGAGGATTCTATGAGTTGGAACTGACTTGATGGTAAGTATCAACAATACCCCTGGCTCTTGTCTCTTCTGAGACGACAAGAGCCAGGGGTATGCATGATGATAAGCAGTTACACAAGGGGAGAGAAAGCTACTCAACAGGCCCACCTCTAGAATTGAAGAGCTGGTTTTATAAAGCCTTGAGTGGGCACGAGACGGAATGCTGGTAGACTGCTCACATTTGGTCTCGGTGCCTTGCATTCCTCCTGCTCCTCACTGGCTGAAGCTGATGGGTATAGCAAAGTTTTTTTTACAGTGTTTCTTACCTGCATGAGAATGACCTGGGGTACTTTTTAAAATGCAGATTTCTCAGGTCCACTCTAGATTTACTGATAGTCTCCGTGGGGTTCAGAAATGTGTACTGAACAAGTTTACTAGCTAATTTCTTTCTTGTTTTTTGTTCTGATTACAGATTGATAATAGCAAAAAAGGATACAAACAAAAAGATGCATAAGGCAAGGTCTGGTAGGGTTCCCAGTGCAGAGCTTCCATGTTCCAAAGGGCGTGCTACCTTCCCAAGGACGTTGACATCTTTTACCAACCAGGAAGCCCGGGGAGATTCAGTGTTTAGAGCTTTTATTGAGGGTCTCACTACTTAATGCAAACTTCAGCCCCTCTCCCCTGAGAAGGACTGATAACATGAGGTAAATTGGTCAGCCCTATATAGGGTCACTAAGAGTCGGAATCGGCTCTACAGCAAAGGGTTTTTTTTTTTTTTTTTAAATCTCATTTCTATTCGGTCCTATAAGGTCGCTATGCATCAGAATCAACTCAATGGCAATGGGTTTTGGTTTATCCTAGAGTTACCTCATCACCTCACCTAACCTGTCAGTTAGGTGTGGTGTGGGGTCCTTAACAGAGACACTTAAATTCCAAGATTTTTTTTTTTTTTTAAAAAAAAGATCGTTTCTTAGGAACCAAGGTCTAAGACTAAATTCTTCAGGTAAAGTTAATGTAAACCCTACTAGTTGATTCTTATGTGCCCTAAAATATCACACTACTGCTAGGTGGAGGAGATACAAGAAGATCAAGGCTTTGGCCTCCTGGTTTTATTATGGCTGACAGTTTGCTGACATTTCTGTTCAGTTCCACTAAATTCATTGATACCATGCCATGTACTCTTCCAGGAGCTGAAGATATAAGAAGAGTAAGATTTGGCTTCAGTTTTCAAGAAGCTTATTGTTTCATGAAGAAGGCAGATGTGTAAAAACATAGTTGAAATGCAATAGTCAAGATATGTACAAAGAAAGGAAACACTACAGAAGAAGGAAATTTAAATCTGTGTCAGGGAGTAAGGGAGAGCTTTCCAAATGTGGTGATTCCTGATCTGAGTGGGTTTTGAAGGATGAATAGGAGTTTTTCAAGACTTCTGCAAGAAGGAGAGCTTTTTACTGATGATGCATCCGGAGAACTGATGGAGCGGAAAGAACAAGAGGCAGAATGTCAGTGTTGGCAGCACAGCTTTATGAAGTGTGAGGAAGTTATTCCAATGTTATTTCTAATAAAAAACATAGAGATAATGATGAGCATGGTACACCAATAGACGTGAACAGACACCGACACACCATGATCACACGTAAGTTACAGACATTCATTTAGGTGTTTCCATTTGTGATCTGCATGCACGATAACCCAACCTGATAGGCCAAACCTATGGATGAGAAGACTAAGGGAGTCAGGGGTCTTGCTGGTGGTCTGTTCTTACAGAGTTGCTATTCTTCCTTTACCTTCTTTCCCCCTTCCCCCCGTTCCCCCTTATCTCTTAGGAGGGAACCCAAGAATATAATCTAAAGAGAAGATCACGGTTTGGCTTGTTCTCATGGCCCAGTCACAATCAGCTTTGATCTCCTCGCCACCTTCGGTATTGTTGAATAGGAAATTAATAACAGACTTTTTACTTCGATTTTAAGGGTTTTCTGTTTTTAATGCATAAAACCAAATATTAACTTTAAAAAACCTTGATGCAAACTGCAACAGCATGCCAGAAACTGCTCCGTTTGCTACTAGAAAAGGATAGTTGTCAAACCATTGCCTTCTAATATAAATCTCAAAAAGCCTCATGGCTGCAGGTAGGTGGAGGGCCAAGTTATTGGCAGCCAGGCCAGAAATAAGCTGGAATCTATCAGTTGATGTCAGCAAACGGCAAAGACAGGGTTCAGTAATCATGTCAAGATTAGCCAATGGTTCATCTATATTTTTCCTTCCTCTTCTCTTTGTAAGCACCATTGTACCTAGTTTCTTTGAGCCATTTGCTTTTTCTAGAATCAAAATGGCTTTCCTATGTGCATATAGAATAACTGCTCAGAGTAAATCCTTATGTTCAAATTCTGGTGAGTTTTGATTATTTTTCACAGTACCCACATTCATCACACAAGTGAGTGTCCTTCTGGTTTTATTGTGGTCTCGCTCACAAAGTTCTGTAAAATAGAGACATCTGTAACAGATGAGCCAGCTGAGATGGGCAGTGGCCAGGTGAGACAAGGCCTTCCGTACTGTGCTGGGCAGCTTGGGTTTTACCTGTAGGTGAAAGGGAGCCAAGGAAGGGCTGCGTTTGCAGAGTACTGGGTGCATTGGTGAGGCCCTGGTGGTGCAGAGGTTAAGTGTCTGGCTGCTGACCAAGAGGCTGGCAGTTCCAATCTACCAGCTGCTCCTTGGAAACCCTATGAGGCAGTTCTACTCTGACCTATAGCGTCACTATGAGTTGGGATTGACTCGACAGCAACGGGTTTGTTTTTCTTTTTTGGTTTGGGTGCATTGGTGGGGGATGGGGCACGACTCTGTAGTCAGACTACTCAGCCTTGAATCTTTGCTTCACCACTTGCCATGGTGTGACCTCGGCAAGCCACTTAAACCCTCTGTGCCTTTGTGAAATAGTGTTTATAAAAGTACCTCCTCTGTTACGTTTGTTGTAGAGATTAAATGAAAAGAGCTTAGATGTAACAAGCTTAGAATCCTGCCTATCTCATAAAACCAGCAAACCAAACCCGTTGCTGTCAAGTTGATTCTGACTCATAGTCACCCTGTACGACAGAGTAGAACTGCCCCATAGGGTTTCCTTGGCTATAATGTTTATAGGAGCAGATTTCCAGGTCTTTTCTCCCGAGGAGCAGATGGTAGGTTCAAACTACAGCCAAGCACTTAACCATTGCACCACCAGGGCTCCTTATATATAGCCATATGTGCACATAATTTAATCCTTACAATGCTACTGGGGCAGGGATGCGTTACATAACTCCAGGGGCTCAAAGAAATTCAATGATCTAGCAAGGGGCAAAGCCAGGCCCAGGGCGAAGGCCATTCGCCAGCCCAAGTCATCTGCTCTTCTCAAAAGCTCTAAATATTTTGACTCATGATACTTTACGGCGTTCTTTTGGATGAATGCATTAGTAGCCCCTAGGGATTGTATTAAAGCGAAGGCTTCTTTTGGGCATGTGTGGATGGCCACTTGTCATCCAAAAGTTTTCAAGACAGAGGAGAGGGTACGCATACCAGCCGTTCCCTGGCTTCTGTTTAAATTACCTTGGGTTTTGGAAGATTTCCTTCACGTTTCAAACTTCCTTTTCCTGAGGCGCTTTTCTGGATGGTCAGGTCTGAGCAGAAGGCTCCAAAAGAGAGAAACAATGATACGTTTTCAGGTTTGCTGCTTAATGATATTCAAGTGAAGCTATTATAGGTGGTTGGAGTGTGAACACGCTGGCAGGGTGCATTTTAATTTCCATTTAAAGTGGGAGCCAGCCTGACCTCGCTCAGCTAGCCAAAGTTAGGTATGAGCATAGCTAATAATGAAAGTATCTTACGTTTGTAAACGGTTTTATGCTTCGGAAAGTACTTTGACAGACTTTATTCTATTTTCACCCTCCCAATAGTCCCAAGAGGAGGCCAGAGTGGTTATTTCCACTTCGGAGATACGGTAACTGGGACTCAGAAAAATATAGCGGTGTGCCAATGTCCCCTGTAACTCCCCAGTCACAGCTGCACAACCTCAGCTCTGGAGTCCACTCCCCTGCTGTTTCTGTAACAGCGAAACCACCCACGAGATAGAATTAAAAAAACAAAAACCATTGCCCTCGAGTCAATTCCAACTCATAGTGACCCTATAGGACAGAATAGAACTGCCTTATAGGGTTTCCAAGGATTTGATCTGCCAACCTTTTGGTTAGCAGCCATAATTCTTAACCACTACACCACTAGGGATAGGATGCCACTGTTTCAGTCCAAATGAGATCACTATCACCCCAGGTCTCACTTCCGACTCTACTGGATTCATTGTCCAATCGGGCAGGAGGTTTCATCTCTCTGGACCTCAAAATCATCTTTTGAAAGATGAAGATCTCCGAGTTGTCCTAAATTTCCTCCATGTCATAAGACTGTGTGGTTCTTTTAGCTGCTCATTTTCAGTGGAACATTGTGTCACCTTGGCTCCTTGCTCAACCTCCAAGGGAGGTCAAGGGCATTTGCCATTTTGCCTTCTGGGATTTTGGTATGAAACTGGCCATTTGAGGCCTCAACCCTTTAGTGACCACCCAGCTTTCTTTACAGTTGAAACATATAGGTTTTTTTCTTTTACAGAGAGGATTTTCCCTCAAGTGAATTCAACTCTGAGAACAGGCAGGCCTTAGATACAGGTAGATAAGCCCTTATAGCTTCAGCACGTTGAGAATTTAAACACTTCAGTGCATTAAGTGGTCTGCTTCACTTTGAACCCAAGTACCTATGGCTGCAAACTGTAATCTGAGTGTCAGGTGGCAGTTGTACAGAAGTTAAGACACTGTGTTACTTTTCAGCACCAGGATGCCCGCTGTGAATGCGGGCTAGATGTGAAGTGCAGAAGCCACTAGAGTGGTATTAAAGTGTTGAAAGCAGCTTAGGTTGAGAAGATGTGTGTTCTTAATTTTTCTTTGAAAAATAGTTGCTGTCCTTGGTGGTACAGAAACTCTGGTAGTTTGCTTTCCAAATCAGAGTAACTGTTTTGTTGAAAAATTATGCATTGTAGAAAAAGCATATTTAAGGACTCCAATATATATATTTTTAAATTCTTAAAATTAATTTGTCTTTTAAACTCTTTAAGCTTCATCTTCCTTTGCTGTGAAATGTGGCGACATCTACCTTATGGGATTGTTGTGAGGGTGATGTGATGAGGGCTGGGACTTTTTGGAAAACAGAAAGCCCTAGAGCAAACAAAGTAACCAGTCATTTTCATCAGCCTTTCAGTTTACTCAGATTAACATTAAAATAGCCTTAGAATCTATCCAAAATTAATTTGGAAGTTATAGCCAGGGCTCCTTCCTCCTATTTCTGAAGTCTGAGTGAGTGTATTTATGTGACATACCTTGGCCCTTTGAGGGGGAAACGTGCCAACCGAATCCAAGGTCTTGATATTATTAACTGGTATGTTCCTCCTTTCACACATGATAAATGGCTTACAGCTGCATCTAAAGGTTTTCATTCTGTTTTTGTGTCTCTGGCTCTGCTGGATCAGACATGACTTCTGCTGGCCATAGTCCAAGGCATGAGGTTAAAAAAAAAATTAAGAAGACAAGTAGCTGCCATTGTACCTATTGACCAAACCCATCCACATCCTACAATCTCTCACCGTTCTTTCTTCTAGTCATCTGGGCTGTACCCGTGGGAGTCAGGGGGAAAGGCAAGAAAAAGGTCATATGAGATTGTGTGAGACCTACTGGGAGGAGGTGCATGTGAAGTGGGGAGTGTGGGATTGAAGGGTAAGCTGGAGGTTGTAAGTGTGGCCCTGGGAGCAGACTATCTGGGTTTGAATTCCAGCTCCCCACTTTTGCCTCCATATCCTCATCCATAAAATGGCAGTGATGATTGAACAAGTTAAACCACAAAGGTCAGTGCTTGGTGCGTTGTTGTTTTTAGGTGCCATTCAGTCGGTTCCTGATTCATAGTGACCCTATGTACAACAGAACGAAACACTGCCTGGCCCTGGGCCATCCTCACAATCATTGTTATGCTTGAGCGCATTGTTGCAGCCACTGTGTCAATACATCTCATTGAGAGTCTTCCTCTTTTTCGCTGACCCTCTACTCTACCAAGCATGATGTCCTCCAGGGACTGGTCCCTCCTGATAACATGTCCAAAGTATGTGAGAGCATTTTGGCTGTATTTCTTCCAAGACAGATTTGTTCATTCTTTTGGCAGTCCATGGTATGGTCAATATTCTTCACCAACACAACAGTTCAAAGGCATTGATTCTTCTTTGGTCTTCCTTATTCATTGTCCAGTTTTCACATGCATATGAGCAATTGAAAACACCATGGCTTGGGTCTGGTGCACCTTAGTCCTTAAAGTGACATCTTTGCTTTTTAATACTTTAAAGAGGTCTTTTGCAGCAGGTTTGCCAAATGCAATGTGTTGTTTGATTTCTTGACTGCTGCTTCCATGGGCGTTGATTGTGGATCCAAGTGAAATGAAATCCTTGACAACTTCAGCCTTTTCTCCCTTTATCATGGTGCACAGCAGCGCTCAATGCTGGCCATTCTTACTATCTTACCTATGGTGGTATGCTTATGTGTCCTCTACTGTGAGCTCCTTGAGGCTTGAGGATGCCGTGTTCATCTGTCATCTAACACGAATACTGTTCAGTGAATAGACTATTAGAACTATGGAGTGTTGTTCGCCCTCAGTCTCTGTCTCAGCCCCATCTGTCATCACCATTGAGAATAATGTGGAAGTAACTTGGAAGGGTTTGTTTCGTTAGAAGTTGATGGGCGGTGGGGGTAGATAACAGATATATATATATATATATATATTTTTTTTATTAACTTTTATTAAGCTTCAAGTGAACGTTTACAAATCCGATCAGTCTGTCACATATAAGTTTACATACATCTCACTCCCTACTCCCACTTGCTCTCCCCTTCTTGAGTCAGCCCTTTCAGTCTCTCCTTTCGTGACAATTTTGCCGGCTTCTCTCTCTCTCTATCCTCCCATCCCCCCTCCAGACAAGAGTTGCCAACACAATCTCCAGTGCCCACCTGATATAATTAGCTCACTCTTCATCAGCGTCTCTCTCCCACCCGCTGACCAGTCCCTTTCATGCCTGATGAGTTGTCTTCGGGGATGGTTCCTGTCCTGTGCCAACAGAAGGTCTGGGGACCATGGCTGCCGGGATTCCTCCAGTCTCAGTCAGACCATTAAGTTTGGTCTTTTTATGAGAATTTGGGGTCTGTATCCCACTGATCTCCTGCTCCCTCAGGGGTCCTCTGTTGTGCTCCCTGTCAGGGCAGTCATCGATTGTGGCCGGGCACCAACTAGTTCTTCTGGTCTCAGGATGATGTAGGTCTCTGGTTCATGTGGCCCTTTCTGTCTCTTGGGCTCTTAGTTGTCGTGTGGCCTTGGTGTTCTTCATTTTCCTTTGCTCCAGGTGGGTTGAGACCAATTGATGCATCTTAGATGGCCGCTTGTTAGCATTTAAGACCCCAGACGCCACATTTCTAAATGGGATGCAGAATGATTTCATAATAGAATTATTTTGCCAATTGACTTAGAAGTCCCCTCAAACCATGTTCCCCAGACCCCCGCCCTTGCTCCCCTGACCTTTGAAGCCTTCATTTTATCCCGGAAACTTCTTTGCTTTTGGTCCAGTCCAATTGAGCTGACCTTCCATGTATTGAGTGTTGTCTTTCCCTTCACCTAAAGCCTTTCTTATCTACTGATTAATCAATAAAAAACCCTCTCCCACCCTCCCTCCCTCCCCGCCTCGTAACCACAAAAGTATGTGTTCTTCTCAGGTTTACTATTACTCAAGATCTTATAATAGAGGTCTTATACAATATTTGTCCTTCTGCCTCTGACTAATTTCGCTCAGCATAATGCCTTCCAGATTCCTCCATGTTATGAAATGTTTTACAGATTCGTTACTGTTCTTTATCGATGCGTAGTATTCCATTGTGTGAATATACCACAATTTATTTAACCATTCATCCGTTGATGGACACCTTGGTTGCTTCCAGCTTTTTGCTATTGTAAATAGAGCTGCAATAAACATGGGTGTGCATATATCTGTTTGTATGAAGGCTCTTGTATCTCTAGGGTATATTCCCAGGAGTGGGATTTCTGGGTTGTATGGTAGTTGTACTTCTAACTGTTTAAGATAACGCCAGATAGATTTCCAAAGTGGTTGTATCATTTTACATTCCCACCAGCAGTGTATAAGAGTTCCAATCTCTCCGCAGCCTCTCCAACATTTATTATTTTGTGTTTTTTGGATTAATGCCAGCCTTGCTGGTGTGAGATGGAATCTCATCGTAGTTTTAATTTGCATTTCTCTAATGGCTAATGATCGTGAGCATTTTCTCATGTATCTGTTGGCTGCCTGAATATCTTCTTTAGTGAAATGTGTGTTCATATCCTTTGCCCACTTCTTGATTGGGTTGTTTGTCTTTTTGTGGTTGAGTTTTGACAGAATCATGTAGATTTTAGAGATCAGGCGCTGGTCGGAGATGTCATAGCTGAAAATTCTTTCCCAGTCTGTAGGTGGTCTTTTTACTCTTTTGGTCAAGTCTTTAGATGAGCATAGGTGTTTGATTTTTAGGAGCTCCCAATTATCGGGTTTCTCTTCATCATTTTTGGTAATGTTTTGTATTCTGTTTATGCCTTCTATTAGGGCTCCTAGGGTTGTCCCAATTTTTTCTTCCATGATCTTTATCGTTTTAGTCTTTATGTTTAGGTCTTTGATCCACTTGGAGTTAGTTTTTGTGCATGGTGTAAGGTATGGGTCCTGTTTCATTTTTTTGCAAATGAATATCCAGTTATGCCAGCACCATTTGTTAAAAAGGCTTTCTTTTCCCCAATTAATTGACACTGGTCCTTTGTCAAATATCAGCTGCTCATACATGGATGGATCTATGTCTGGGTTCTCAATTCTGTTCCATTGGTCTATGTGCCTGTTGTTGTACCAGTACCAGGCTGTTTTGACTACTGTGGCTGTATAATAGGTTCTGAAATCAGGTAAAGTGAGGCCTCCCACTTTCTTCTTCTTTTTCAGTAGTGCTTTGCTTATCCGGGGCTTCTTTCCCTTCCATATGAAATTGGTTATTTGTTTCTCTATCCCCTTAAAATATGACATTGGAATTTGGATCGGAAGTGCGTTAAATGTATAGATGGCTTTGGGTAGAATAGACATTTTTACTATGTTAAGTCTTCCTATCCATGAGCAGGGTATGTTTTTCCACTTAAGTATATCCTTTTGAATTTCTTGTAGTAGAGCTTTGTAGTTTTCTTTGTATAGGTCTTTTACATCCTTGGTAAGATTTATTCCTAAGTATCTTATCTTCTTGGGGGCTACTGTGAATGGTATTGATTTGGTTATTTCCTCTTCGGTGTTCTTTTTGTTGATGTAGAGGAATCCAAGTGATTTTTGTATGTTTATTTTATAACCTGAGACTCTGCCAAACTCTTCTATTAGTTTCAGTAGTTTTCTGGAGGATTCCTTAGGGTTTTCTGTGTATATAATCATGTCATCTGCAAATAGTGATAACTTTACTTCCTCCTTGCCAATCCGGATACCTTTTATTTCTTTGTCTAGCCTAATTGCCCTGGCTAGGACTTCCAGCACGATGTTGAATAAGAGCGGTGATAAAGGGCATCCTTGTCTGGTTCCCGTTCTCAAGGGAAATGCTTTCAGGTTCTCTCCATTTAGAGTGATATTGGCTGTTGGCTTTGCATAGATGCCCTTTATTATGTTGAGGAATTTTCCTTCAATTCCTATTTTGGTAAGAGTTTTTATCATAAATGGGTGTTGGACTTTGTCAAATGCCTTTTCTGCATCAATTGATAAGATCATGTGGTTTTTGTCTTTTGTTTTATTTATGTGATGGATTACATTAATGGTTTTTCTGATATTAAACCAGCCTTGCATACCTGGTATAAATCCCACTTGATCAGGGTGAATTATTTTTTTGATGTGTTGTTGGATTCTATTGGCTAGAATTTTGTTGAGGATTTTTGCATCAATGTTCATGAGGGATATAGGTCTATAATTTTCTTTTTTTGTAATGTCTTTACCTGGTTTTGGTATCAGGGAGATGGTGGCTTCATAGAATGAGTTGGGTAGTATTCCATCTTTTTCTATGCTTTGGAATACCTTCAGAAGTAGTGGCGTTAACTCTTCTCTGAAAGTTTGGTAGAACTCTGCAGTGAAGCCGTCCGGGCCAGGGCTTTTTTTGTTGGGAGTTTTTTGATTACCGTTTCAATCTCTTTTTTTGTTATGGGTCTATTTAGTTGTTCTACTTCTGAATGTGTTAGTTTAGGTAGGTAGTGTTTTTCCAGGAATTCATCCATTTCTTCTAGGTTTTCAAATTTGTTAGAGTACAATTTTTCGTAATAATCTGAAATGATTCTTTTAATTTCCGTGGGTTCTGTTGTGATGTGGTCCTTCTCATTTCTTATTCGGGTTATTTGTTTCCTTTCCTGTATTTCTTTAGTCAGTCTAGCGAATGGTTTATCAATTTTGTTAATTTTTTCAAAGAACCAGCTTTTGGCTTTGTTAATTCTTTCAATTGTTTTTCTGTTCTCTAATTCATTTAGTTCAGCTCTAATTTTTATTATTTGTTTTCTTCTGGTGCCTGATGGATTCTTTTGTTGCTCAGTTTCTATTTGTTCAAGTTGTAGGGACAGTTTTCTGATTTTGGCTCTTTCTTCTTTTTGTATGTGTGCATTTATCGATATAAATTGGCCTCTGAGCACTGCTTTTGCTGTGTCCCAGAGGTTTTGATAGGAAGTATTTTCATTCTCGTTGCTTTCTAAGAATTTCCTTATTCCCTCCTTAATGTCTTCTATAACCCAGTCTTTTTTCAGAAGGGTGTTGTTCATTTTCCAAGTATTTGATTTCTTTTCCCTAGTTTTTCTGTTATTGATCTCTAGTTTTATTGCCTTGTGGTCTGAGAAGATGCTTTGTAATATTTCGATGTTTTGGACTCTGCAAAGGTTTGTTTTATGACCTAATATGTGGTCTATTCTAGAGAATGTTCCATGTGCGCTAGAAGAAAAAGTATACTTTGCAGCAGTTGGGTGGAGAGTTCTGTATAAGTCAATGAGGTCAGGTTGGTTAATTGTTGTAATTACATCTTCCATGTCTCTATTGAGCTTCTTACTGGATGTCCTGTCCTTCTCCGAAAGTGGTGTGTTGAAGTCTCCTACTATAATTGTGGATGTATCTATCTCACTTTTCAATTCTGTTAAAATTTGATTTATGTATCTTGCAGCCCTGTCATTGGGTGCATAAATATTTAATATGGTTATGTCTTCCTGATCAATTGTCCCTTTTATCATTATATAGTGTCCTTCTTTATCCTTTGTGGTGGATTTAAGTCTAAAGTCTATTTTGTCAGAAATTAATATTGCTACTCCTCTTCTTTTTTGCTTATTGTTTGCTTGATATATTTTTTTCCATCCTTTGAGTTTTAGTTTGTTTGTGTCTCTAAGTCTAAGGTGTGTGTCTTGTAGGCAGCATATAGATGGATCATGTTTCTTTATCCAGTCTGTGACTCTCTGTCTCTTTATTGGTGCATTTAGTCCATTTACATTCAGCGTAATTATAGATAAATAAGTTTTTAGTGCTGTCATTTTGATGCCTTTTTATGTGTGTTGTTGACAATTTCATTTTTCCACATACTTTTTTGTGCTGAGGCGTTTTTCTTAGTAAATTGTGAGATCCTCATTTTCATAGTGTTTGACTTTATGTTAGTTGAGTCATTACGTTTTTCTTGGCTATTACCTTGAGTTATAGAGTTGTTATACCTTTTTGTGGTTACCTTATTATTTACCCCTATTTTTCTAAGTAAAAACCTAACTTGTATTGTTCTATATCGCCTTGTATCACTCTCCATATGGCAGTTCAATGCCTCCTGTATTTAGTCCCTCTTTTTGATTATTGTGATCTTTTACCTATTGACTTCCATGATTCCCTGTTATGTGTATTTTTTTTTTTAATTAATCTTAATTTGTTTGTTTTTGTGATTTCCCTATTTGAGTTGATATCAGGACGTTCTCTTTTGTGACCTGGTGTTGTGCTGATATCTGATATTATTGGTTCTCTGACCAAACAATATCCTTTAGTATTTCTTGTAGCTTTGGTTTGGTTTTTGCAAATTCTCTACACTTGTGTTTATCTGTAAATATCTTAATTTCGCCTTCATATTTCAGAGAGAGTTTTGCTGGATATATGATCCTTGGCTGGCAGTTTTTCTCCTTCAGTATTCTGTATATGTCGTCCCATTCCCTTCTTGCCTGCATGGTTTCTGCTGAGTAGTCTGAACTTATTCTTATTGATTCTCCCTTGAAGGAAACCTTTCTTTTCTCCCTGGCTGCTTTTAAAATTTTCTGTTTATCTTTGGTTTTGGCAAGTTTGATGATAATATGTCTTGGTGTTTTTCTTTTTGGATCAATCTTAAATGGGGTTTGATGAGCATCTTGGATAGATATCCTTTCGTCTTTCATGATGTCAGGGAAGTTTTGTGTCAGGAGTTCTTCAACTATTTTCTCTGTATTTTCTGTCCCCCTTCCCTGTTCTGGGACTCCAATCACCCGCAGGTTATCCTTCTTGATAGAGTCCCACATGATTCTTAGGGTTTCTTCATTTTTTTTAATTCTTTTATCTGATTTTTTTTCAGCTATGTTGGTGTTGATTCCCTGGTCCTCCAGATGTCCCAGTCTGCATTCTAATTGCTCGAGTCTGCTCCTCTGTCTTCCTATTGCATTGTCTAATTCTGTAATTTTATTGTTAATCTTTTGGATTTCTACATGCTGTCTCTCTATGGATTCTTGCAACTTATTAATTTTTCCACTATGTTCTTGAATAATCTTTTTGAGTTCTTCAAGTTTTATCAGTGTGTTCCTTGGCTTTTTCTGCAGTTTGCCTTATTTCATTTGTGATGTCTTGAAGCATTCTGTAAATTAGTTTTTTATATTCTGTATCTGATAATTCCAGGATTGTATCTTCATTTGGGAAAGATTTTGATTCTTTTGTTTGGGGGCTTGGAGAAGCTGTCATGGTCTGCTTCTTTAAGTGGTTTGATATGGATTGTTGTCTCCGAGCCATCACTGGGAAACTAGTTTTTCCAGAAAATCCGCTAAAAAAAATGCAGTCAGATCCCTATCAGAGTTCTCCCTCTGGCTCAGGCTATTCGGATGTTAATGGAGCCGCCTGGGAAGGGTGGGGGAGGGATCAGAGAGATAAGAGTGTAGCACCTCAGAATATAGCCAGAGTTGCTTGTCTTGCTTGGAATGACTATTATATCTGAGATTCCCACGGGCCGCGTCACCTATATGTGCTGGCTGTGTGGAGATTGCCCCCGGGGGGTCTGGCCCGCTGGAGAGAAGGTCAGATCCTCCGCTTCCAGCCCCACGCCCAGCGTCAAGGCTCCCCTACTGGGATGGTGCACTCTCTACTCCAAAATCAGTCGCTGCCTCCCGGGGACTTCTCGTCCCTCCAGCCGCGTTGCCTTGCCGCCCCTTCGAACCAGTTGGGCCACCTCCCGGGGTTAGTTCAGGTGGGTGGAGCAGCTCCCCGTGCTTGTGCCATGACCGAGTGTCCCGGCTGGGATGCTGTGCTCCCCGCTCCAATACCAGTCGCTGCCTCCCGGGGACTTCTCCTACCGGCTGCATCCCACGCCGCCCGCGCGACCCAACTGGGCCCCCTCCCGGGGTTAGTTCAGGGGGGTGGAGCAGCTCTCTGTGTTTATGCCATACCTGAGTCCAGTCCAAATCCCGGCGGGATGGTTCCCTGGCTGGGACGCTGTTCTCCCGGTTCCAAGACCAGTCACTGCCTCCCGGGGACTTCTCCTACCGGCTGCGTCCCACGCCTCCCGCGGAACCGGCTGGTTCCCCTCCCGGGGTTAGTTCAGGGGGGTGGAGCAGCTCTCTGTGCTTGTGCCGTACCTGACTGGTACGCTGGCTCCAGGCTCTGGAAACAATCGCTGCTTCCCCGTATTAGTTCATTCTCCGTCTCTAAATCTGTGTTTGTTGTTCAGGGTTCGTAGATTGTTATGTATGTGATCGATTCACTTGTTTTTCCGTGTCTTTGTTGTAAGAGGGATCCGAGGTAGCGTCTGCCTAGTCGGCCATCTTGGCTCTGCCTCCCCACAGATATATTTTTGAAACGATTTGTTCTAGGTGTAGACAAGACATACAACTGCATGTTGCTACCTGTATAACAACTCAGCCTTGACAGCAGCAGTTTTAAAAGTTAAGGGTCAAAAGAGTCATCAGGTGCACGTTGCTATTTAGAATGTAGAGCGAGTGTCTGCCTAGAACGAAGTGGCTGAATATGAAATTTGCTTTGAAGGAGCAGCATCAAGAGTAAGGTCATTCCTTTACGGATACTGAATGGCTCATTTGTCATCCTGTCCTATGCTGCCTGCCTGCATCTTTCTTCCTGACCTTGTGTGGCCTTGCTTTTGCCTCCCTCTCATTTTCCTGCTCCTCCAATGTCAAGATTGTTTGCAGAAGTGTCCGTCCCCTTCCTAAAACAGCGAGTCACTCAAGGGAGGGACAATTTATGCTTACACTTCCCCAAATTTCACCTCTTCTTTATCCCATGTCGATCAAGACAAAGTAAGCCTTCAATAAATATGCCTCTGTTCCCCGCTGCCCTCTCTTTCCCCCAAAGTCAAACAGACCAAAATTGGCTACACGGCTTGGATGCGCATACATTTCACATATTTTATAGGATCAAAATTTAACTAATCAACCGGTTTGTATGCTAGGAGTAATAGAACATAAGGAGAGACAATTCAGTGGTTTTTATGCCCATGGTGGATTTAAATTTCTCCAGATCTCTGTTCTGAAGCCTTATTGATCAATAACAGGAAACATAGGGCTGTTATCATAAATTCAGTGGGATACAAAGACCGTGAAAATAGAATCTGTAGCATGATCTTGTACATGGCAAACACCAGCACAGTCGTGAGGAAGTAGCACATGGTAGCTGAAGTAGTGGGAGTTGAGTGGGTAGAGTCTCATTCTCTGTTGACACTGTTAGTTCTACTTCTTGGGTCAGTTTTTTTTTTTTTAAACAATTTATTTTATTTTTGATGTTGAGAATATACACAGCAAAACATACACCAACTCAACAATTTATACACGTACAATTCAGTGACATTGATTACATTCTTCAAATTGTGCAACCATTCTCACCCTCCTTTTCCAAGTTTTTCTCCTCCCAGTAACATGAATTCACTGCCCCCGAAGGTTCCTATCTAATCTTTTGAGTTGCTGTTGTCAATTTGACCCTGTATAGACAGATCTGAAAAGAACGCGGTGATGCTCATGGTAGATATTTTTTACTAGTTAAGCTAAATGACTGCTTGGTTTTAAAGAATAATTCAGGGGATATTTTTGGCTTAAGGTTTAAAGATTATTTCGGGGCAATAGTTTTAGGGGTTTATCCAGGCTTCATGGATCCAGAAAGTCTGGATTATTTAAGAATTTGAAATTCTGTTCTACCCTCCTTCCCTTTTGATCAGAATTCTTCTATAGAATCTTTGATCACAATGTTCAGTAGCGGTAGCTGGGCACCATCCAGTTCTTCTGGTCTCATGGCAAAGGGGGCAGTTGTTCTAGGGTCAGTTTTGAAGCTCATGTTCTAGGAATTTCCATGTCTGTATCCTCCCTCCTTTGTCATATTGGATTTATAATGTTTTATTGAAGGGTAGAATCTGGTTGTCCTTTAGAAATCGTATTTTAAAAATTATTGGTTGCAAGAGATTTGGAGTTGTCTAAGAAGTTTCTTAAGGTTAAAATATTGGCCATGGGTGTGTGTGTGTTATGTGGGGGTTAGGGGCTGGTTGCCAGGGAGCTCCCAGGAAAATTTTAGAACCAGCTGGGCTATTTCTATGTCAAAATGAAAAAAGAAAACATGAATTTAACCTGGTGGCCTAGAAGGGGTGGTATATATGAGAAACCTGCATTCTACAAATTTCGTTCTTTTCTGTGTCAGGGTATGTCCACTCCTTTGGCACATTTGCCTAGTGGCTTACCTTGTGGGCATTTGTTTATTCTGCCTTGTGCCTTGTGCAAAACGTCCCTCAGTGGCAGAGCTATGTTTAACCAGAAACTTGTCAGCTGTGCACAAAGCAGGGGGCTGTGAACCATGAACAGTCTCTGCATATATGGGTGCACACAACATTGATAAACAGGTTAACTCCAGCAAGGTAGCAACAGAGGGGTTCTCACTGTAACTTGGGGGAGCATTTATTATAAGATATAGAAAGCATTCATAAAGCAGCATTTCCCAGTGTGCGTTTCATTGAAGACTAGTCTCCCAAAATGTTCAACAAAAAAGGGCTTGAGGCTCTGTGTTCTAATGCTTGAAAAACGCTGTGAACTATACCCTTCTCCTGGAATTTCTCAGTGTGGATTCACTTTGTAGAGGCTCTGAGAAGCCCTGTGGTAAACACACCTGTCAAAATTTGTTTAGCCCAGCGTCTTCCCAAACATATTTTACTTTGGAATTCTTCTTCTTTTTTTGCATAATATCCAATTAACATCCTGGGGAACAGTGTTCCTTGTAACATGCTTTTGGACATGTTATAGGAAAATACAGTCTTTGGGCTAGTGAGGGGTGAGTATTTTAAATTGCATTGATTCAGTCCAAGTTATTCTTTTCCCATCAAAAGCTAGAGAAATCTAAGAAATACCCTCTACCCAGTAAAGTACAGAAGGCGACATTTTGTGGTATGCATTTTGCAGAATAAGCGTTCGAGAAGAAATGCATCTTGAGGTTTCTGCAGGGGTCCTGAATCTGAGTAGAGGCCAATGGAAGAGCTGGTTTGAGTTGTTCAACTACAGTAGAGACTGAACTCTGAGTGGCTGCACAAGTAGATGTCTCTGCATGCACTTGGCAAATATTTATCAGTTACTTACTAGTTGCTAGCACGGTCCTAAGCCCTGGGGACGCAAGTCTGAAAAAGACACAGCCCCTGCGTTTAACGCTAGTGAGGAAGACCTACTGCTACACAGCAATGATATGTGGTACATGCTATGAACAAGGAAGCTGGGAAGCCACAATGGAGAAGCACCCAAGCCCGCCTTGCTGGGCAAGGGAGTTTGTCACGAGGAGGTGATATATGAGTAGCGGTGTGAAGGTTGGAAGAGAGGGACTGGGAAGTCTGTCTAGGGCAGAGGTGATGGCCAGTGCAAAGACTGGGAGGAGAGCCACTGTGGCATGTTTGGAGCACTGTGAGTGGCTGAGTGGGGCTGGAGCTGTGTGCCTGAGATGGGAGAGTGACTCATTCAGGAGAGGTTGGGTCGTGAAGGGCCCTGATTGCCATGTTGAAGGGTGTAGCTTTATCTCTGTGATTTGGATAAGGGGCTGGTACAATAAAGGGGGCAGCCTGGTGGAGATCATCCTGGCACATGGACAACTGAGGGACAGGAACTGGACCAATGGATGACTTAGGACCAGACAATAAAAGAAGAGAAAGATCTGGGTGAAGGTATCTTCCTGGACCCACCAGTCTATGGATTTCACCAGCCCCCAGTGAGGAGAAATTGGCAATTACGGCAGAAGCGCACTGGCGTGATGCTTCTATATGATTGGTGGTTGGTGTGAGTGTGCACGCACGCTTCTTTATGTATCCGTGTTATTTGTTAGCAGACCGGATGTTATTTATTCCAAGTTGTGCATTAATCTATTCTCGGCTAATCCTGTTTGTTTATTCCCTCACTTATTCTGCAAGTATTTATGGAGTGTCTGGCAGTGCCAGGTGCTGAGAATATAATACATGACAAAACAATTACAGTCTGCTGTACAGTCTAGAGTGGGAGACTGATGTTACCCAACTAATGATACTAATAAACACAAAATTACAACTGTGATAAGTGCCAAGAAGAAGAGGTACATGGTGTTATGAGATCTTAGTCTGGAGGGTCAGGAAAAGCGGCTTACCTGACAAGGTGGGCTTTCAGCTGGGGGCTGAAAAATGGACAGGCGGTAACTAGGTGTGGGGCAGACGAAGGCAAATGGCACCTGTGGCAGGTGGGCGCAGGGTGCATTTAAGGAACAGAAAGGAGCCAGCATTTCTGTAGGCCACGGAGGAAGGGGTGGGGGTAGGGATGGTGCAGTAGAGACTGGGGACTTGGGAGATTGGAGGCTCCCAGAGCCTTGGTGGTTGGCGTGAGTGTGCGTGTACCCATCTTTATGTGTCCATTTATTATTTGTTAGCAGACCATATGTTAGTTATTCCAGAGCATGCACTGATGTATTTGTAATTGTGTCAAAGAATTGTTGTTCCAAGAGCAACAGGAAACCACTGGAGACTTTTAAAAAACTATTTTATTGTGTTTTTGGTGAAAATTTATACAGCAAATTAGGTTCCCATCTAACAATTTCTACACAATTTGTTTGGTGACATGGGTTGCATTCTTCACAGTGTGTCAACTTTCTCCTTATTTCCATTCTGGTTGTTCCGTTCTCAGTAATCTAGTTTCCCTGCTCCCTTGCCCTCCGGTCTTTGCTTTAGAGTATGTGTTGACCATTTGGTCTCATATAGATGGTTTCATAGTACTCACAGCTGATATTGTTTATTCTAAGAGCCAATTTGTTATTTAGCTAAAAGGTGACCTCATGGAAAACTTTTGGTTCAAAGTTTAAAGATTATCTCAGGGTGATAGTCTTGGAGACTCCTCCCATCTCGACCGGTCCAATAAGTCTGGGCTTTTTAAGAACTGGAGTTCTGTCCCGTTCTGTCAGGATCCATTTAGTGTGTCCCAGATCAGAACAGTCAATGGTGGTAGGACGGCACCATCTAGTTCTTCTGGTCTCACGGTAGATGAGGTTGTGGTTCGCGTCGCATAGACTCCGGGGCGTAAACTAGGGTATGGCAGGTATTGCACGTCCCTGGGCATGTGGTGCCACTGAGCAGTTTCTATTAACCCAGTACGGCCAGGAGCATATCTATGGGAAATAGCGCTTACCGCACGCGCTGCAATTGCGCCCCTGTCCGAACACCTGACACTCCTCTTTTGGATAACTTTACCATAACATCAGCTCAAAAGTACAAGTCAAGCTTGTTAATCTTTTAATTAACACATTATCATGCTTGAGAAAGGACACTGGACTGTACCAGGTTAATAGAAACTGCTCAGTGGCATCACAAGCCCAGGGCTGGTGCAATACCCTAGATACACCACTGCACAGTAGACTATTAGCCCTCTGGACTAGTTCTTTGGTTTCCTTCTCTCTCTTTTACTCCAACTGAGTAGAGAACAATAATTGTATCTTAGATGGAGGCTTGTAAGCTTTTGAGAACCCAGACTCTACTCACCAAACGAGGATGTAGAACATAAACTTTACATACTATATTACGCCAGTTGATTGAGTTGTCCCACGAGACTATGGTCCTAAGACTTCATACCCCATAAGCCAATCCCGTGAGGTGCTTAGTTAAGTCCAATAAGCATCTGTGTTTGTGCCCTCTACGTGCTTTATTGAATATATGAATATACATGGATGCACGCACTTACATATGTATACAACTACGTATAGATACATCTATATATGCCCACATATATACACGCATACACATACCTATACACTTGCACGCATACATACATACATACACATGTAACCACACTCTTATTTTTCAGTTGTGCTTACACAGTTGTATATGTCATAGCATTTATGAGAAACATCGTTTTTTCTTGCGTACCTCTTAGGGACATCATTTACCTTGGTCAAGTTGTACCCATTTCAGGCACATTTGGTGTTATATTTCCCATCATCAGAAATAACAAGTGTCTACTATCTAGAGAGCGCTCTCTTCCCTGACCCCCACCACCTATCTTGGTAACCAGCAGTGATGGTTGGTTTCAATGTTTATACCTATTCTGGTCTTTTTGTAACAGTGAGATCATTCAGTATTTGTCCTTTTGTGACTGACTTATTTCACTCAGCATAATTTCTTCCACATTATAGTATTTTTTGAGAGCTTTTCACTATTCTTTATGGCTGAATAGCATTCCATTGTATGTACGTTCCGCATTTTGTTATCTATTCATCCATTGGTGGACACTTCGGTTGTTACCATCTTTTTGCTATTGTGAATAGTGCTGCAATGAACATAGGTATGGATATGTCTGACTGTGTGATTGTGTCTTTAGTTTTAGATCTCTAGGGTATATACCCAGAAGTGGGATTGCTGGGTCATAAGGTAGTTCTATTTCTAGCTTTTTTAGGAAGCGCCATGCCGTTTTCCACAGTTGTTGCACCATTTTACAATTCCACCAGCAGTAGATAAGGGTTCCACCACTGGAGACTTTTAAACAGAAGTTTACATGATCAGATTTGTGTTTTGAAAGGTCTGTGCTGGCCATAGTATGGAGAATGTATTGGAGGGAGCAAGAGTGGATGTGGATGGGTAGACCAGGCTTTTGTGGGAATCCAGGCTAGAGAGGGTGGTACCTGGGACTAGAGTGGCAGCAGTGGAGGTGGAGAGAAATAGAAGCCATTTAGAAATTAAGCTTTACATACATGGTGATGTATTGTGTATAGAGAGGGTAGAGCAAGTGGGTCTCCTAGGCTCTGCAACTGAGCTAGAGAATATTGGGTCAGATTTTGTGGGGAGGATCTTGTGATCAGTTTTGGTCATATGGATATGAAGCTGAGAGGAGGGATCTGGACTCAGATATAACTTGGGTGCGTTGACCTCTGGGGAGTGATCGATGTGATGGTCTAAATGAGGTGGGTTATCAGTGACTACTGAGGAGAAAAGGAACCAAGGAAAGACTTGAGGTGCTCCAGGCAGCAGAGGACGAGCCTTCTGAGGAGCCTGGGACGGACCAGCCAGAGAAGCAGAACAATCAGGAGCATGAGGCATGAAAGACAAGTGAAGGTAACTATGCCAAGAAGAAGGATGTGGCCATCAGTGTTGACTGCCTTAGGAATGTCAAAGAATAGAAGGAAAGAAAATGAGCATTGGATTTAGGTGCGTGGAGGCGATGGTTGGCCTAAGTAAGAACTGGTTTTTAGAGACAGGAGGTCAGATGCCTGAATGAAATGGACTTTTATAAAGTCAGTAGCAAGAATACTTCATGTAATGTAATTCAGAGGCAAGTAAACTGGATGGATTTAGCAGAAGTGTGTATTCATGGGCTAGATGATAGGAGTGGAGGAGCAGGTAAGCAATGTCCCTTATCGGATGGTGTCTTAGTCATCTCGTGCTGCTATAACAGAAACGCCACAAATAGATGGCTTTAACAAATAGAAATCTATTTTCTCACAGTCTAGGAGGCTAGAAGTCCAAATTCAGGGCATCAGCTCCAGGAGAAGGCTTTTTCTTTCTGTCGGCTCCTGGGGAAAGTCTTTCTCCTTAGTCTTCCTCTGGACCAGGAACTTCTCTGCCCAGGAACCAAGGATGCACTCTGCTCCCAGTGCGCCTTTCTTGGAAGTGTGAGGTCCCCAACTCTGCTAGCTTCCCTTTCCTTTTATCTCTTGTAAGATAAAAGGTGGTACAGGCCACACACCAGGGAAACGCCTTTTACATTGGATCAGGGATGTGACCTAGTGAGGATGTTATAATCCCACCCTAATCCTCTTTAACATAAAATTACAATCACAAAATGGAGGACAACCACACAACATGGGGAATCATGGCCCAGGGAAATTGATACACATATTTTTGGGGGAATAGAATTCAATCCATGACAGATGGTATGGAAATAGGCCCTTTCTTGTGGGCCAGATCTTATAGAAAGGCACATACACACACACACACACACACGCATGCACACATGTGCACACACACAGACACATACACAGAATGTACTGTGTTTTAAGTGGCCTGAGGTAGAATCATGTCTATTTTGTGTCTGTCTTTGGAGAAAGGATATTCAATGAGCATTGGTTAAATGTGTATGTTTAAAAGACTTTTTAAAATACATTAAAAATGCTGAAAGTGCTTCACCAAAATTTTCTTGTGTTGATATAGAGTGAAATAGAAAATTTGTAAGACCTTACGTTTAAAAAAAAAAGCAAGATTTTCTCCTTTATAGTTATCCCCACTAAGAACCTGAAAAGAAATGGGAGCGCACCAGTTTTTCTCCCCAGAAGGCTGTAGCTGATTGGCTTTGGTAGATATTGAGTGCCTTCAGTGTTCCTGCTAAGGTCGAACTCCTTGAAGGTAATTTATCCTTTGTTTATCCTCTTGGGCGATATGCATTTGTCTCAAACTTATATTACCCCCACTTATACTGAACCCCTCTGCAAAAACTGAAGCATGATTTATGGTAACATTTCATAATAGCCAGTATTAATAAAATGGGTAAAGGCTTTTCAGGATCTAGATTTTTGGACAAAGAGGATCTTATGAATTGCAATTTCCAAAGTAGCTAGGTTAGATTCAGTTCTCAGTCACAAGGGCTATATGTTTAATTATATTTCGGCCAGTTTGGGTGAAGGTAATTGTGGGAAAAACCATTAAATACTTCATGTTTACTTAAAGGCCCTTTTAATCTTATGTGACCACTAATAGGTTGCATTGTAGAATGCCGTGTGATTACAGAAGAAGCACCTACGTGATCTCAGACTCTAGGACAGCAGTTCTTACATGGTGGTCCTGGGGCCAGCAGCAACAGCACCTGGGAACCCGTTAGAAATGCAAACGCTGGGACTCCAACCCAGATCTTAGGATCAGAAACTCCAGGGTTGGGACCCCACCGTCTGTGCTTTAATAAGTCCTGGAGGTGGCACTGATGCACGCTTAAGGTTGAGAGCCTGGGCTCTTGAAGTCGCAATATCTTGGTGGGCATGTTTGTGTGTGTGTGTGTATGTGTGTGCATGCGAATATGTATGTACGCATGTGTGTGTTGACACTGTAACAGTACACCCTAAAAACCCACGCATGTGAAAGTAGGTAAAAATAAACTTCAAAAACTATCATGAAGGTAAACGCAAAACCAGAAAGTTTTACCTGCTCTGTGGAGGTGTGCCCGACCCACATCTTTTGGCTCTCACAGCTACAGTGTGCCCTGCCTGGACTGTCCCTGGAATTTGCATTCAAGGATCCCAGGCACAGTTGCATCAATGATCCAGTCTTGGCCCACTAACTGAGGAGCACGGAGATCACGCCCTTCAAGGGTCTGTCTAAAGAACACTCTCCACGGGCCAGGCACGGTGCTAAGTACTCTACTTTCAGCATTTTCTTTTTTGTGAACATACACACAGTCCTACACCATTTCAACAATTTCTGCATGAGCAGCTCAGTGACCTGGATTACAGTCTTCAACGTGGGCAAACATTCTCTCCATCCTCCAAATTGTTCTACCACTGACATGAACTTTTAACCATGGAAACAACCTTATTAGGTAGATATTTTAATCTTTGTATTACATATATATATATATTATATATGGGAAACCCTGGTGGCGTAGTGGTTAAGAGTTCGGCTGCTAACCGAAAGGTGGGCAGTTCAAATCCACCAGGAGCTCCTCGGAAACCCTATGGGGCAGTTCTACTCTGTCCTATACGGTCGCTGTAAGTCGGATTCGACTCCACAGCAACAGGTTTGGTTCCTTTTCTTTTTGGTATCACATATGAGGAAACGGAAGTTCAGGGAGGTTGAAAGACTTAAGGTCACACATATGATAAGCAGCAGCAAGAGGATTCTAACTCTTAATCTATGCATTTGAAAGGCTTTAAATCATTTTCAAAAGTAGAAACCATCTCGAGAATAGATTTGACACACTAAATGCTAACGACTGAAGACCAGAAGAGTTGTGGGATGACATCAAGGACGTCATACATGAAAAAAATAAAAGGACATTAAAGAGACAGGGAAAAAAGGAAAAGGCCAAAATGAATGTCAGAAGGGACTCTGAAACTTGCTCTTAAATGCAGAGCAGCTAAAGCAAACAGAAAAAATGATGACATAAAAGACCTAACAGGAAATTTCAAAAGGTGGCTTGAGAAGACAAGGTAAACTGTTAAAATGAAATAGGCAAAGACCTGGAGTTAGAAAACCAAAAGAGGAGAACACGCTTGGCATTTCTCCAACTGAAAGAACTGAAGAGAAAATTGAAGCCGCAAGTTGTAACACTGAAGGACCCTATGGGCAAAAAATTGACCCAGGCTGGAAGCATCAAAGGAAGATGGAAAGAACATACAGAGTCACTGTATCAAAAAGAAGTGGTCAACGTTCAACCGTTTCAGGAGGTGGCCTGTTATCAAGAACTGCTGAAATTGGAATCCATATTCATCGCTGATGGGAAGGCAAAATTTGACATATTTGTTTTGTTTCTCTTTTTCTCTGTCATTTTAAAGTGGGTTTCAAGCATCTTGACACTTTACCCTTAATGTTTTCCTATCTAGCCACCATATTTTTTATCTTAGTCAAGAAATTTAGCAACAATACACAAATTTTCTCAATTGTCCCTATTATGTCCTTTTATCTATTTTATTTTGTTATTGCTATTTTATTTCTGATCCATGATCCAGTCAAAGATCAGGTATCTCATTTAGTTGCTTAGTACTTTAGTTGTCTCTTTGGTCTCCTTTACCAAGATCACCAGATCAGTTTCCCCGCTTTTTTTTTTCTCCGCTTTTGTGACATTACTAATTTTGAAGAGCCTGGGTCAATTGTTTTGACTCAAAATTTCAACTTGTTTGATTTCTCATGTTTAATTTAAGCTGATTTTTGGGGAAAAGTCTTTTCTGGTACCAAGATCACAACCCCTGCTTTCTGATTATTTCCAGTTATCTTCCATATCTTGCCCCCCTCCCCTTGGATATTCTCTGAGTTTCTTCCTAGTCCCTCTTAATCTGGAAGTTCTGCTGAGACCTGTTCACCATCGTAGCAACGCGCGTGCCTCCGCTGACAGGCGGGTGGTGGCTATGGACGAGATGCGTTGGCTGGGACTTGAACCCGGTTCTCTGCATGTAAGGGAAGAATTCTACTACAGAACCACCACCGGCTTCTGTCCCTGTCTTTGTACTAAATCACTTCACCATTTTCCGAGCTTTATCTGGTGCCTCTGATACCAGATCGTTCATGGCTTAATCTCTTCAGAGAGTGAACATGTAGTTTTCTGCTGGGGTACGGAAAGAGATTTGGGGCTTCGTTGCTCCTTTTAAAGCCTTTCAACCGATTTTCCTATGACCAGTTCTGCCCACTGCTTTTTTCTTCAGAGATACCTGATGGCCACAGTTCTTGAGCGTTTGCATAATTCTCTCTGATTCCCCTTGTCCCCAGATGGCTTTTAGCTTTCAGCCTTTTGTGGTTTTCTAGGTCAGTTTTCTCTTGTCTATTTTCCAGCTCCTTTTCATTGCCATTTTAATGGGAGAAAGTTGAGATAAATACAAATATTCAGAGTGTTTTCTGCAAATAAATGCATGTATTCACACCATTGTGTTTACCTGGAACTCCAACATGGTCTTTACTATAGAACATTGGTTCTCAAAGTGTGGTCCTCAGACCAGCACATCAGCCATGGCATCACCCTGGAACTCTTAGAAACAGAAGTTCTTCTGCTCCATCCCAGACCTCCTGAATCAAAAGCTCTGTGCTTGAGGCCCTGCAATTTGTTATGACCTCCAGATGGTTCTATGCTCACTGAAGTTTGAGAACCACTACTATAGGATAAATTAGAACTTTCTGAAGATCGAATCACCTGTCCAAATAATCCATTACAACATGTTGTAATGTTGTTTCAGTCTTGCTCTTTTTCCCCATTTTCAGCAGAGCAATTTAGTTTTTCAGGCTTTTAACTCCTATGAGCTCATTTTTAAGACATTTGAAAATTGAAAAGGTATTTTAATTTGAAACGTAATATTTAACTTCGCATGTTTACTGTTTCCTCTAATGTTTGCTTATATTTTCTTAAAATAAATATTTCAGGAGCCCCTAAAAATCTGCTCATATTTTTTAGAATAATATTTTACTGCTCTGCTTTTCTATTAACCCCTACTTAACTATGTTGACCTTTATAGTCCTTTAAATTGAATTTACATGCATTTCAATTATTGCTGTTTCAACTTTTTTGAACACTTCTCATTTTTATAGTTATTTCCTCAATACATTATAGTAGTAATTAAAATTCCTTGCTTCTATTTCCACTCAACTCATTTTCCAAATGCCAATGCCTTCAGCTTTTCTTTCGTCATTCCTTTACCTTACAAGAATAAATATTGAGATGCCTTTGTCCCCTTCCCATCCAGAATATTCGTCAACGTGTTCAGAGTTACAGAAAATGGGATAGGGTAGGGAAAATCTTCTCCTGCTCATACTTACTCTTTAATTTTCTTTACCCTCAACTATTAACAAGTTCAGCTATTAATGTTGTTGTCCTGTTCCATCGAGTCAATTTTGACTCATAGCAACCCCATGTGTTATAGACTACAACTGTCCCGTAGGGTTTTCTAGGCTGTAATCTTTATGGAAGCAGATCGCCAGGTCTGTCTCCCGCAGAACTGCCAGGTTGGTTCAAAACACCAACCTATCTATTAGCAGCTGAGCACTTAACCGTTGCACCACCTGGGCTCTTCTTAACCATTAAGAAGCACAGACAAATCAGGAATTCAGAACTGTTACTGTAGCAGCTAGCAACTTCTGACTCTTAACGACACAGCAGCCATATCAATACTTCCTGATGCCATATATAGCTTAAGACAAGAGAGCGAGAGAGAGAAAGAGACTGAGAGAGGGAGGGAGAGAACCAGTACCTCAACAATTCTGGGTAGTTAGTGTCACTTGTTTCTATGTTTGTTTTATAGATGAGAAAACAAGCTACATTAGTTAACTGGGACAAGCTAATAGTAATCATTTGTTCCTCTGATCCCAGTTTACCGCAGTCTTTCCAGTTTACCGCGGTCTTTCCAGTTTACCGTGGTCTTTCCAGTTTACTGTGGTCTTTCCAGTTTACCGCGATCTTTCCAGTTTACCATGGCCAAGAAGACAAGGGAAGATGAAGCCAGAGAGAATGGAAAAGTACAGAGGAAAATTAAAGAAAGAGGTCTAATTAGGATGAATGCCTGTCAAGATGGCTTCCGGCCAGTCTCCAAGGAAGCATCCCTTTGTCTCCATCTTTTTGGATTTTTTTCTTTTTCCTTTCCTTCTACTTTTTAAACCTGTTTTCACCTAAGAGATATTTGTGCACTCTTTATGCACTCTATCGAAAAGCTTCTGATACTGTTCTCTGGCTCAGCTTGAGCCTTTGTAAGTATTAAAAAGTGACTGTTTCAAACTCAAGCAAATCCTCCTGTGTCTATTTTTAGAATATCTGTTTCCTAAAAGCAACATAGAACTTGAGGAAATCTGTGATGACCATGACTTTCAGGTGCCAGAAAGGCATGACTGCCGTGAAGGGGAATGCTCATGTCTCTGAAGCACTCCTTGTCCTTGTGGTTTTTGCTAAAAGCATCAGGGCTTGTGAATTAACGTGGTTAGTCCCAGACTGCAGATTTCCAGTCAGTTCTCTTCTAATCATTTTAGGATTTTAATAAAACAAGATCTTTCTCTCACTGGGGGCAATAAGAAATAACCCTCCCTTTTCTCAAAGGGCATGATAGGATTTAAGAATAGCTGAGGTTCAATAAGCCCTTGCACAAATACACTTCTGAGGCACATTTTGCAGAAAAGAACATTTTTAACATAGCGTGCTTTCCTTTTGAAGAAGCACAGATGTGCCAAGGGAGTAGGGTCTATTCTCTGGGAATGTGAACATTTTGGGGGAACTTTTTATCTCCTTATATCTTTTTCCCCTTATATCTTTTTCCCCTTCCTTAAAGCATTTATGTGAGTTGTTTTAGGATCAGATTTAACGTGTGATGTATCAGAGCCCATATTTCAAATCGTAGTTTCTTAAAGGGGTGAATAGGGCCACATCAGATTCCCTTGGTGCTTGCATGAAAGTCACTTGGGGTGTTTGTTAAAAATGCACGTCTTTGGGGCCTTCTCTAGAACTACTGCTTTAAATGAGAGTCTGATCAAATGATTCTTTTACATGCCTTTTTTTTTTTTTTCTAGTCCCAAATGAAAGTCTCCTTTTGGTTTTGACACATGCATGTGGTAGAATCAACCCAGCCGGTTACGTATCTAAAGTTTACAGTACTGGGGCATGCAATTTATGTCCGCTAGACTTTTGGTAAGTGCTAGGTGTAGGGATGGATGGTGTACACGTGTGTGCAACCTAGGAGCCCAGAGGTTAACGGTGATAGAAGAGACAAATTGCACACATGAGTAAGTCCTTCTGCCCTATGGGCTGTACCCGATCTTAGTCTTTTTCTTTTGGGAATCAAATTTTTCTTTGGCAACCCCTCTGTGCATAGAGAAAGCTACAGACTAGTGGTGCTTGCCAGGTTTGTAGACACCTCCAAGGGTTCCTCAAGATGGGCAACTCTCGACTCAGGGGCCTGCTGATTCAGTAACAGTAATGAAAGCATATGATCTGAGACCATGTGAGCCCCACAATACATACTGGCATGTGTTGGCAGTTATCTTTGCATGTAGTTCAGCTGTCCATGAACCAAACCAAACCTGCTGTCATCGAGTTGATTCTGACTTATGGCAAGCTTGTGTGTTGCAGAGTAGAACTGTCCCATAGGGTTTTGGGGCTGTAATCTTCACAGTAGTAGGCTGCCAAGCCTTTTTTTCTGTGGCACCATTAGGTGGGTTTGACTCCTCAACCTTTCAGTTAGTAGGCAAGTGCAAACCATTTGAGCCAGCCAAACCCCGAAAGCAAACCTGCTGCCGTTGAGTTGATTCTGACTCATAGCAACCCTGTGGGATAGAGTAGAACTGCCCCATAGGGTTTTCAAGGCTGTAATCATTACAGAAGCAGATAGCCACATCTTTCTTCCACAGAACAGCTGGTGGGTTCGAGCAGCCAACATTTTGTTTAGTAGCTAAGTGCTTAACCACTGTGCCACCAGGCTTCTTGTGAGCCACGCAGGGCCTCCATAATTCAGCTATACTTCCTAAAATTATAGGCGATGACTACTTACAAAAGACTGTTGACTCGTGGCTCTGAGATTTAATTATTTTCACAATTTCTGCTCATACTGGGAAGGCTGAAGCCTTCTTTTCTTTCCTACTCCATAGGCATACGAATGGCCTCAGAAGTTTCTACACTGCAGGGACTCCATCAACAGATGGAAAATTTTGGTTTAGGGGCCCTATTTTAATTGATCATTCACTGTATCCATCATTGAAAGAGTGATCAAAGGTGCACCCAAGGTCTGAGCCTCGATGATTGAGTCATGCTATGAGTGGAAACGTGGGTCTGGAGGGGTAGGTGGAGCAGCATTCAGGAAGAAGTACCCACCAGACTGTCGGGAGAAGAAGCAATAACACAGGTGTTTGGTGAAGTTAGGCGTTGAGAAATGGGAAAGGTTTATAAGAGCTGCTGAGAAGAATGGAACAAGAAGCCAATACTATGAAAAAAAAATTGTCAGCACTATCGTAGGCCTCACTGGTTTTAGGTACCATGGTTTTGGAGTAAGGTCAGCAAAATGTTTACAGAACTCTCTCTCATGAAGCTCCAGGGCCAGATACATTAGATTGATTCTCAAGACTTCTGTCTTTGGATGGCAGACTAAGCGTCAGTGTCCGATAGGGGCCTCAGCAGATGCCTGCAGGATGAGACAGCATTTATTACTTATTTAAAAATACTTACATAATGTTTAGTAAGCACTAAGAGCTGCCCCAAGTGCTTTATAAATATTAATGCACTTATAGGGTTGCTGTGAATTGGAATTGATTCAATGGCAATGGGTTTGAATTTTTGGTTTTTAATCCACATGACAACCTTGGGTTTTTTTAATGACAACCTTAGGATATAGGCACTATTGTTATTCCCAGTTCACAGATGAGAGAGCTGAGGTGCAGAAAGGTTAAGTGTGACAGATTGAATTTTATCCCCTCCAAATATATGTTGGAGTCCTGATCCCTATACCTGTGAATGTAATCCCATTTGGGAATAGAATTTTCCTTGTTATGTTAATGAGTCTATATCAGTGTAACGTTGTCTGAAACGTAATCACTTCTGAGTTATAAAAAGAGTAGATTAGAGCCCTCGGACACCCTTTTAGCTCAGTACTGAAGTCACTCCTGAGGTTCACCCTTTAGCCAAAGATTAGACAGGCCGATAAAACAAAAGGAGACTGAAGGGGAACACGAGCCCAGGGGCAAGGACGAGAAGGCAGGAGGAGACAGGAAAGCTGGTAATGGGGAACCCAAGGTCGAGAACGGGAGAGTGTTAACATGTCATGGGGTTGGTAACCAATGTCATAAAACAATATGTGTATTAATTGTTTAATGAGAAACTTGTTTGCTCTGTAAACCTTCATCTAAAGTACAACAATTAAAAAGAAAAGATTTGACACGAGAGAAAGCACAAGTAGGGTGGATGGGAAGATAGATGCCAAGTGAAGCTGGCTACTGAGGAACCAACACTGCACAAGCTGGAGTAGATAAGGAAGGACAGCCTCCCTTCCCCACCCAGAGCCCACAGAGAGCCTTCTCCTGTAGCTGATGCCCTGAATCCGGACTTCTAGCATCCTGAACTGTGAGAAAATTAACTTCTGTTTTTTTGTGGTATTTTTGTTATAGCAGCACTAGATAACAGACATTAAATGATTTCCCCATGGCCTCTCAGTTATTAAGTGGCAGAGCCAGTATTAAACCCAGGCAGTCTGGCTCTGGAGGAGTCCTGGTGGTGCAGTGGTTAAGCACTTGTCTGCTAACCAAAAAGCCAGCAGTTTGAACTCACTGGCTACTCCATGAGAGAAAGATGTGGCATTCTGCTTCAGTAAAGATTTACAGCCCTGGAAACCCTAAGGGGCAGTTCTATTCTGCCCCATAGGTTTGCTATGAGTCGGAATCCACTTGATGGCAGTGGGTTAATCTGGCTCTAAATCGATGACCTGAGGATTGGCGTCACCAAGAGTCTCTCTTCAGACCCCTTGACAAGATACACGTGCCCCACTCCCCTGAAATTGTATGTCACCAGGGTAAGGGGGTCCCTAAGATTATGCTTTTATCAACTCCTCAGAATGAGGGCTTGAAACAGGAATTATAAGTTATCAAAAATAAAAATGAGTTCCATACCTGCTACACATACATGATTTACTAATACCAGTAATAGCCCTTCAGAGTCTGTTTTGTTCATATGCAGACTCTTCAGTTCTTGGGAACGGGAACTCTAAAGAAAAATGTGTGACCTGCTCCAAGATGGAGTGAGGGCATCTTCTGGGCTCGAGGGGCGCTCTCCTCCTATAACTGCAAATGTTGCCTACACTTGAGTGGCAGCTCTAACTGCTTTTCCTGTCAAAGGGTAAAAGGACAGGCCAGGCAGTGTCTTAACCCACAGTGTCTTAGGGGAGAGCTATTTCTATTAAATATGTTCCTGGATGTGCTAAGATTGTCTTCAGTTCAGTGTAAGTACAGATGTTAGATACAGACTGGCTCCAGAGGGCTAGCTCAAGAGGACAGGGATAAAGGTTTAGAAACTTCTGCCACAAGATCACAGGCTACAAAAACAATTTTTTGAAAGTTTCCTTTTTTGGGACTTTAAAAAGAAACTTGTGCCACTCAGATTAGAGGCTTCTGTAGTTGCCTGATTAAGAATGTAATTATTCATTTAATCCTTATTTTGCGTAACGAGGTGGGTGTCCTCACATCAAATTATTCTGCACGCACTTGTTTCACACAGAGTTCCAAATGCAATCAGCTACTGTGTACAGTTTTCCCATGTGTGAGGAGGGGTTGCCAGGTACCTTGTTCAAGCTGCCCTAGAGTATAGTGTTTTCCTCCAAAACTGTTTTAGAATACTGCCTTATTGATAGTTATTCTCTTGTGAATAAGGTGAAAAAGGTGACAGGATTATCTTGAAGGGAGCAGTTGTTTTAGATACCTGAGGAATAATTTACCTCTGGGGTGGACAGTAAAACAGGAATGGCCAAGATTGGGGGTGCATGGACCAGTATGTTATCATGAATTGTCATTGTGGTGTGCCGTTGAGTTGATTTCGACTCATAGCCACCCCATGTGACAGAGTAGAACCACTCCATAGGATTTTCTTGGCTAAAATCTTTATGGAAGCAGATTGCCAAGTCTTTCTTCTGTGTAGCTGCTGGGTGGGTTCGAACTGACAACTTTTTGTTTAGCAGCCAAGTGCGTAACTATTGCACCACCAGGGCTAATGTGAATAGACTTGATTAATAGTAACTAATCTCCTGAGAAGAGCCCTGGCAGTGCAGTGGTTAAGAGCTTGGCAGCTAACCAAAAGACTGGCAGTTCAAATCCACCAGCTGCTCCTTAGAAACCATATGGGGCAATTCTACTCTGTCCTTTGGGGTCACTATGAGTTGGAAACAACGTGATGGCAGTGGGTTTTGACCTACTGAGCAATTCCACATGCCAGGCACTATCCTTGTTACTTTACACTTCTTATAGAAAAAGAAGTGCTTATAGGCTTAAAGCTTCTCAAAAAGCCTATAAATTAGGTACCATTATCATTCCCTTTTAAAGACCAGGAAATTGATGCTCAGAGAAATTGGGTGACTTGCCGAAGGTCACACAGGTAATAATGTCAGAGCTGGGACTTGAGCCCAGGTCTGTCTAACTTCATGATCTTTGTCATAGTTTCCTCTGGCTGCTGGGACAAATCACCACAAACTTAGTGGCTTAAAACAATATGAATTTATCATCTGGCAGTTTTGTATTTCAGAAATCCAAAATGTGTCTTTCCGAACTAAAGTCAAGGTGTCAGAAAGGGTAGTTCCTGTCTGAAAGTGCTAGGAAAGAATCTGTGTCCTTGCGTTTTCCAGCTTCTAGAGGCTGCCCACTTTTCTTGTTGGGCCCCCTTTCTCCATCTTCAAAGTCAGCAACAGTGTCTTCTTTTCACATCATATTACCCTGACTTCCTCTTAGGCTTTCCTCTTCCACATTTAAGGACTCTTGTGCTTGCATTGGAAACCCTGGTAGTGCACTGGTTAAGTGCTACGGCTGCTAACCAAAAGGTAGGCAGTTCGAATCCACCAGGCGTCCCTTGGAAACACTATGGGGCTGTTCTGCTCTGTCCTATAGGGTCGCTAAGAGTCAGAATTGATTGGATGGCGATGGGTTTGGTTTGGCTTGGTGTTTGCATTGAAGGAGCCCTGGTGGTGGAGAGTTTAAAAATGCTCGACTGCTAACCAAGAGGTTGGTGGTTCAAATCCACCAGCTGCTCTTCGGGAGAAAGATGTGGCAGATAGCTTCCATAAAGATTTATAGCCTTGGAAACCCCATGGGGCAGTTCTACTCTGTTCTGTAGGGTCTGCATGAGTTAGATAGTTTCCCTATTTTAAGGCCAGGTGATTAGTAACCTTAATTTCATCTGCTACCTTAATTCCCCTTTGCCATGTAACGTAACATATTTACAAGTTTCAGGGATCAGGATGTGAACATCTTTGGGGGCCACTATTCTGCCAACCATGGTCTCTTAGCCATTATACCCCACTGGCAGGACCTGGAATTAACCTCAAGAGAGAAGACATGCTTATTGTTAGAGTGCGTGTGTGTGTGTGTTGGGAGGGAGTCGATCTAGAATATGGGACGGCAAAATTTTTCAGCTAAGGACTGGATAGTAAACATTTTACGCTTTGTGGGCCACATGCAGTCTCTGTTGCATTTTCATCATTGTTTTTCTTTACAACCCTTTACAAATGTAAGAAGACATTCTTAGCGCTTGGTCTGAACAAAAACAGGCCGTAAATTGGATTTAGCCTATGGGCTATAATTTGATGACCTCTGTCCTAGAAACTTCTTATAATGATGTACACTAGTAATGAATGTAAGTTTTAAATGGAGGTTTGAAAAACAGAAATTCCTCTATCTATGGTATCTGCTAACCTCAAATTCTTTGTGTTGAGTAGGGCAATACTGTGGCATTCTTAGAAAGTAGTGATGTTTATTAAAAGTGCTAAATATAAAAAACTTGTAATTATAGACCTATATTCATATACATAATAAATACGTACATACGCATACATATACACATGTATGTTTATCTGTATACGAATATACACCCATCCTCACCAACTGAAACAGTTAGGTTCCAAACACCAGGTTGTTATGATAAAATTGGCTTTACCTAGAGGTGCTGAGTCCCTGTCCCATCTTGAGATGCATGTGGCATGGCAGACCCTCCCCGCCACTCCTTTCCCACCACGGGGGAGCCCATGGGGGATGGGGATGGTGGTGGTGGTCAGGTGTTCCCTACCGCCCCAAGAGCAGCAGGGACCTACCATCATCTGGCCAGGCTCCAGGCCTCCAAGCAGACCCCTGCCCTGGGCTGCCCACCTTCCTGCTCTGCTGCCCCTGGAGATGACCCTCAATGGCAAGCAGCTCCTGGGCCTGTGGACAGGTGAGGCCCAGCCACCTGGGTCCCCCAAAGGCTGCAGAGGCGGCAGAGAGGCCTCTTTGGAAGAAGAGACTTTTGAGTTGCACACCACCCTGCCCTGCGCCCCGCAGCCCTGTTTCCCTCACCCTTCCCCCTCCCTCTCCCCTCTCCCACCGCTCCTCCCCCTACCCCCTACTCTGTACTGCCAGCAACACACACATCCTCACTCCATTCCACAAACCTCACCCTCCTCCTGCTCCTTCCTCCTCCCCTTGCCTTGGCCCCTCCTTAATGCACAAAATAGTCAAAGAGTAGATTTTCTGCTATTGTCCTAAATGCGAAATGCCAGATAATGAGATAGTCAATATGTGAAAAGTGGGTGTATATATATAAAAATTAATTTCCTAATCTAGTACTCAATCTATTCTCCTATAGATTATATAGGAGAAAAAAAAAAAAAACCTAGTGTGGAATAACAATTTGCTGTATATGGTATATTGTGTTTCAAGGGGGGCACCAGAGGTACCTCAGAAGAAAGGCCTGGGGATCTACTTCTGAAAAATCAGCCACTGAAAACTCTGTGGAGCACAGTCCTACTCTGACACACATAGGGTCGCCGTGAATTGAAATAGACTTGATGGCAAATGCTTTTCAACTAATAAATTACACTCTTACCTCCCCTTCCAAGTTTTAACCCAGTCGAGATAAACCCATTGCCGTCGAGTCGATTCCAACTCACAGCAACACTATAGGACAGAGTAGAACTGCCCCACAGAGCTTCCAAGGGGTGTCTGGTGGATTCAAACTGCTGACGTTTTGGTTAGGAGACGTAGCTCTTAACCACTACGCCACTAATCAAGAGAGAGTAAAAAAAACCAAAAACGTTAAAAGAGTCTCATGAAGATGGAAACGTCGGCTCCATTACCGGTAGGGCTATATGAAAGAGCATAGCTTTAGATGTGGGCTTCTGCTGAGCCCTAGAATTAGAGACGGCTACTCACCTCGTCTTAGGCTGCACTGGACAACCTCAGGCCACCCCGCGGGAGGTGTTTTCTGATATTTACCACATGCCTCACAGATGGGGACCAAGGCAGGTCTGGAAGAGAGGAAGGATCTTCCCTTTTCTCCAGGCTTGCTGACCACCCCAACGTGGGCAGAACCAGGAGACTTAGCCTAAAATTTTCGATGGGGCACTAGTTTTTTTTTTTTTCCCAAAGTGGGACTCCAAATGAGGCATTGATGCTCAATTGTGAAAAACACGTTGGTAGCTATTTTATTTCTCATCATCTATGCACAGTTAGATGAAAACCATAGATGTCATTTCAGCTTTTTCTTCTTACCGTTGCTGAAATGGTAAATCCGACCTGGCCCTATGTGGGTGTTCTTGTCCTGGTCAGTGACATTAATAAAAGTCTATGATTCACTGTGCTGTTGAATTGCTGGAAGTGAGCTGGGTTGTGTCACCTGTTTTCACGGCAGCCTATTGCCCAAGGGCAGTGATGCTGGCTACCCAGCCCAGCATATGTGAGGGGTTCAAAGACAGAGCCACAGTCATTGCATTTCAGTGTGTTTAATTCTCGTCATCCAGATCAGTACACTGACTGATGGGTGCTGGATGGTTATTTTAGCTAGCTCAAGTCACAATGGCAGAAGAAGAAAAGGGTTAAATTGCCCCAGTCTTCTCTCTTCTGACCACCAACCATCCCTGGACACACAGAAACCCCTGCTTTTTCTTCCTTACCATTCCTAGCTCCGTGCATTTGCTGGGGAGTTGGAGCGTAGAGGTACAGGATGGGGTGGAGCCATCTTCTCTAAGTCATGTAGTTCTCTCCATTGCCTCATTCCATCCCCCAACTGCCCTAAATCTACAATACTCATTTTTATTTATTACTTACCGTTTATCTACATACCACATATTTGGCAAGTACTTACTCTGTGTTGCTGACCTTTGTCCTTCAGATACAGTAGCAGACAATTTAGACACAGCCTCACACTCCATGGAACCTACAGACCACTAGGGCAGCCTGGAATTCAAGAGGTTGAAACCTCTGTTGTAGCTTTTTCCTACTTGGAGTTCATCAAGGTTCTTGCATGTGTAGCTTAATTTTTTTTTTCATCAAGTTTGTAAAATTCTTGGTCATTGTTTCTTCAAATATTCTCTCTACCCCTTTCTCTTTCTCCTCTCCTTCTGGGACTCCCATTATGTGTATGTTGGCACACTGAGACTGTTTTTTTCCACTCCTTTTCTGTCTGTTCCTCAGAATAGATCATTTAATTGATCTATCTTTAAGTTCATGGATTCTTTCTTCTGCCCACTCAGATTTGCTGTTGAACCCCTCCAGTGAATTTTTTATTTCACTTATTGTACTTTTCAAATGCAGAAGTTATATTTGACTCTTTCTTATAATTTTTATTTCTTTATTAATATTCTCTATTTGGTGAGACATCATTTTCATAATTTTCCTTAGTCCATTGTTTTCTTTAGTCTTTTGAACATGTTTAAAATAGCTGATTTAATGTGTTTGTCTAGTAAGTCAGGTCCTTTCCTCAGAGTCCCAGGGATATGTTTGAGCTTTTAAAAGTCCTCTATGAACATTTCATTCCCTTGCTTTTCCTTTCATGCTTTTTGGTTAGCCTATTATTTCCACCAACTGTTACCTACCGCATCAGGCAGCCATGATGTTCAATCATTGCCTCTCATTGTTTTTAATAAATAGGAAAAAGACTATTCACTCTGGGCAAGCTCTGAGTTAGGTTCAAATAAAAACAGTGGTGTCTGATGAGGGGGGATGGGAATAGGGCAAGTTAAAATGCCGTAAAGCTTACTATTCTTATTGAGATTCAGCTTTTTAAATTGTGCTTTAAGTGAAAGTTTATGATTCAAGTGAGTTTCTCATACAAAAACTTATACACACATTGTTATGTGACCCTAGTTGCCCTCCCTATAACGTGACAGCATAATTCTCCTCTCCACCCTGTATTTCCCATGTCTATTCAACCAGCTCCAGTCCCCCTCTGCCTTCCCATCTTGCCTCTGGACAGGAACTGTGCACATAGTCTCATGTGTCTACTTGAGCTAAGAAGCACACTCCTCACTGGTATCATTTTATGTCTTATAGTCTAGTCTAATCTTTGGTTTCAGAAATGGTTTTAGTTTTGGGCTAACAGAGGGTCTGGGGGTCACGTCCTCTGGGGTCCCTCCAGTCTCAGTCAGACCATTAAGTCTGGTCTTTTTACTAGAATTTGAGTTCTGCATCTCAATTTTCTTCTACTCCATCAGGGAATCTCTGTTGTCTTCCCTGTCTGGGCAGTGATTGGTGGTAGCTGGGCACCATCTAGTTCTTCTGGTCTCAGGCTGATGGAGTCTCTGGTTTAAGTGGCCCTTTCTGTCTCTTGGGCTCTTATTTTCCTTGTGTCTTTGGTGTTCTTCATTCTTCTTTGTTAAAGGTGGGTTGAGACCAATTGACACATCTTAGATGGCCACTGGCTAGCTTCTAAGACCCCAGATGCTACTCACCAAAGTGGGATGCAGAACAGTTTCTTAATACACTTTGTTATGCCAGTTGAGCTAGATGTCCCCTGAAATCATGGTCTCCAGGCCTTCACCCCTGCTACTCTGTCCCTCAAAGCGTTTGGTTGTATTCAGGAAATTTCTTAGCTTTTGGTTTAGTCTGGTTGTGCTGACTTCCTCTGCATCATGTGTTGACCTTCCCTTCACCTAAAATAATTCTTGTCTACTATCTAGTTAGTGAATACCCCTCTCCCTTCCTCCCCACCCTCATAACCATCAAAGAAGATTTTTTTCTATGTTTCAACCTTTTCTTGAGTTCTTAAAATAATGGTCTCATACATTATTTGTCCTTTTTTGACCAACTAATTTCACTCAGTATAATGCCTTCCAGATTCATCTATGTTATGAGATGTTTCATGGATTCATTGTTGTTCATTATCACTGCATAGTATTCCATTGTATGAGTATACCATAGTTTGTTTTTCCTTTCATCCATTGATGGGCACCTTGTTTTTTTCCCATCTTTTTGCTATTATAAACAGTGCGGCAGTGAACATAGGTGAACATGCATCTATTCATGTGAGGACTCTTGTTTCTCTAGGATATATTCCAAGGAGTGGGATTGCTGGATTGTATGGTACTTCTATCTCTAGCTTTTTAAGGGAATGCCAAATCAATTTCCAAAGTGATTGTACCATTTTACATTCCCACCAGTAGTGTATAACTGTTCCAGTCTCTCCACAACCTCTCCAACATTTATTATTTAGTGTTTTTTGCATTAATGCTAGCCTTGTTGGGGTGAGAGAATATCTCATTGTAGTTTTGATTTGCATTTCTCTAATGGGAATCCTGGTGGTGTAGTGGCTAAGTGCTACAGCTGCTAACTAAAAGGTCACTGGTTCGAATCTACCAGGTGCTCCTTGGAAACTCAATGGGGCAGTTCTACTTCGTCCTATAGGGTCACTATGAGTCGGAATTGACTCAATGGCAATGGGTTTTTTTTTAATGGCTAATGATCGTGAGCATTTCCTCAAACATCTTTTAGTCGAATGTCTCCTTTGGTGAGGTGCCTGTTCATATCTTTTTGCCCGTTTTTTAACTGGGTAATTCGTCTTTTTGTTATTGAGGTTTTGCAGTATCTTGTAGATTTTAGAGATGATTGGATTTGTTGTAGCCAATTTTTTTTTTTCCCAGTCTGTAGGTTGTCCTTTTACTCTTTTGGAGAAGTCTTTGGGTGAGCGTAAGTGTTTAATTTTTAGGAGCTCCCAGTTATCTAGTTTCTCTTCTGAGATTTAGCTGTTTTTCCTGAATGAATTCTCCCTAGATTGCTGAAAACCTTTGGTTTATTTCTTCAGTTCTGGAGAAGTTGGTTCTAACAATTTTGTCAGCTTTTCCATTGCCTTTATGCAGAAAAGGATTTTTAGAGGTTCTTACTCCATCATCTTCACCACTCTCCATTGTAGCTTTAAAATTATGTATTTTTATCTAGTGTTAGGCTCAAGTTTTTGTTTGTTTGTTTTGTTTCATTTCTTTTGGCCCATTCTTGTAACAATAAACATGTGCCATCACTTTCTGATAAATTTCATGCCCAGCAGAAGCAAGGACAAAAACAACCAACAAACCAACCAGCCAGCCAGGCAATTTGGGACCTCTGTAACTTTTGAGGCAGACTAAAAAATAAGAATAAAAAGGTTAGGTGGGTGTTGTTATAAGCAACATGACCATATTTTTCAGACCCCCATATTTGGAAACTTAATCCCATATGATAATTTTTGTGATTTTGTGAATTTCTTTATATGGAAAATATTTACAAGGTGTGAAGTTGCATTTATTTTCTATTTAATGAATTGTCTTTATTAAAAAGTATGAATAACATAAAAAAGAGAGTGTGAACAAGAATGAAGGGAATTGAGTGGGACCATTATGGTTAATGGGTAATGACTAAACATGGTGGCTGATAGAGCAGGATTAGTCCTCTCTGAGGGTGGGATTTAAGCTGCTTTCTTTGTGATTTTCTGTCTATTGATTTTCATTCTATCTTTAGCCTGCAAAAATGTCATGTTTTTTGTTTTGGTTTTTCTTTGCAAATGTGGGCACTAAGGAGGAGAGCATTTATTTTGAATGACAGGAAGTCTGTGAGACGAGCTAGAGAGCCAGAGCTGAGACTTTTTTTTTTTTTTTTTTAAGTAAGCCTGTTCTGGACTTAATGGCAACAGGGTTGTTCACCCAAGAAACGATGGTGGCTAGCAGCCGAGTGTCGAATAAGGGCACTTGGGTTTGGGGTCGTCTTAGGTAAGGCATGACAGTCACAGAACTGCCTACGCAGCCCACATCCACCCTACGAATATAATGCTGGAGCTTCGGGGGCGCTTGAAATGAGTTTTAGCTCAAGAAGTGTGATTACAGATACTCACATTTGCCGATTTGGTTATAAGTCACGATAATTCCGCTTGCTTACTGAAGTGTCCCCACGCGGTCCTCTGACGGTGGCTTCTCTCTGCACTTACTTCTACGTCTTTGGAGAACGACTCACCATACAGCGATTCCCACCTTAGCAAGAGGCAGCGTGAGATTTTCGCTCCTTTCCTCTTTTCTCTGCTACACATTGGAATTGATTTACCTTAATTTATGACTTTGATTTCACCCAGGACATAAATGACTTAGGGCTCACCATACTCCCTTCAGTGGGTTTTTAACCTTTCTTTGTTTAAAATAGTTATGATAAGGGTCAGAGAAGCTTCGTTCAAAAGCAGCAGGGGGCTGAACGGTTTCTGGGAGTGAAAGATCCTTTCTTGTCTTCTAATTTAAGGAAGTTTAAGACAAGTTAGCAGTAGAAGTGGAGCTGGAGTACAGAGCAAGCTGAGGTTTGGCAGAAGGCTTACTTGGTTTCCTGGCGGAGCTGAAATCACTGAGCAGTGCAAAAATGATGTAAAGTAATTGGCAGAGTCTGAAAGATCAATTGACAGATTATATACTTTTTTTTTTTTTATGCATCAGGCACAGGGCCCTCTTCCTGCAAGCCAACATCCTCTCCTCTTCATCCTAATAGAGAGGGTGAGGCATCCCCCAGCTGTCACATGGAAATACACCTCTTGGTAATGACTACAGGACAGTGGGATATTCAAATGTTTTATATGAGAACATCTCCCTCCTTTCTTCTGGATGCAGTGATTGGGGGTGGAGGGTGAATTATAAGCAATAAAAAAGGATAAAGAAATGACAACCTCCTCCCACCTCCGGTCACATGTACTCTTAGTGGAGACTTACCCAACGGTACAGCTATTTCACAAACCCATTGCCCTTGAGTTGATTGCAACTCAAAGCCACTCTACAGGACAGAGTAGAACTGCCCCATTGGGTTTCCAAGCAGCTGCCAACCTTTTGGTTAGCAGCTGAGCTCTTAACCGCTGTGCCACCAGGGCTTCATGATATTTCAGAAAGTAGAGTTAAATTCCATAAGCCACAGAAATGAAAATATTGTGCGTATTTTCCAGAACTTTTTTTTTTTCGGCTAAGTATAAGTCTGGACAGCTGCCAAGGAGCTAGTCGGTCTATAGAAATTTCTCTTTAAACTACCGTGTATCCAGTTAATATAATAAAGTACATTTATGTTACCTATGGACTGATATTATGATAAATTTGTTAAGAGAAAAAAAGGTTACCAAATGGTAAAAGGTTACTACATTGTTAATGTATATTAACGATTTCATTTTGTAAAAAACATACATTTTTATTTGAAAGCTTAGAAATACATACGTCAAAATATTAATAGTACTTGTTAGTGAATGGAGAGATTACGGGAAGTTTTGTTTTCTTTATTTTTCATAATGGAGATATCTTATTTGTGTGATAAAATTATCACATTAAAAATAAAATTCCAGGTGTGTTCAGGCTGCCTATTAACGTTTCATAAATCTAAGGTAACTTAACAAATTCCATCTGAAGCACAGACCTTTTGTATACAACTTCACTGAAGCTTTGTGACTCAGAGTCACCATTTCTGATGCCTCGGGTCCTTAAACAACACGATGGCCAAATTGATGGAATGTTGGGAAGTTTCTTGGAGGTGTCCCAGGGCTCTGATCAGGGTTCTTATTCAACTGTTTATTATTGTGATAAACTAAGTCATATTAAACAGGAAGAGATAATTAGCTTGGGAATTGCTTTCCTTTCCTCTCCTCTCTGTCTGTCCAAAATTGATTAAGTCCAGGCTCTCCAGGTCGAAAGACCTTCACATCTCTAGCAAAGACTTTTTTTTTTTTTTGTCATGTGGCTGTTTTCACTAAAAACTATACAAGCGGATCTGCTCAGAAATGTGGAAATACTTGCCTATTTAAATGTGTTCACATCTCTTTGCTTATTCTAAACCACGGCTCAAGCAGAGGCAATATAAAGCAGGAGGTTATTACCTTCCACTTGGGGTTCATCCACTGTACCCTACAACCTTCCACTGTCCAAGAGCTCTAGGACTCTTTCAGTCCCATGGGGACCTTCCCTCTGTCAAGAGCCAAACAAAGAGAACTGGAGTCCTCCTTCTCCAGGACTATTGCCTCTTGAAGCCACAAGGCGGTGCTATCGAAGTCAGTTCCTGAGTCTTGCAGTGACCTTTCCCTGCACAGGACACAATAAGTGCAAGCTTGGACTCCGGGATTATAGTTCTCTTAGTGCCTTCTTGGGAATGGCTGCTTTCATGTGTGCACATGGCTGCTAACAGAAAGATTGGAGGTTCGAGTCCACTCAGAGGCACTTCAGAAGAAAGGGCTTGGTGAACTACTTCAGGAAAATCAGGCATTGATAACCCTATGGAGCACAGTTGTACTCTGACACACATGAGGTCACCATGAGTGAGAATCAACACTACAGCAGGTGGCTTTTTTGTATTGCCTTCTCATAAGCTTGGCCGTTGTTCCCCAAGACACAGGACATAGCCTTACGCTCTTCTTGACCAGCCCTTCCTGCCCCAAGTCCTTAGTTTTTGTCTTGAACCCAAGTCACTGGCCTAGACTCTGTCTTTTCTCAGGGAAATTTTATTTTGGTGGCTTCTTGTCATTCTACGTCACTGTGTTTTGGTCAGATCGTCCTTGGGCCACACTAACAGGTAACCCTGCTTTGGATCTTGAGAATCATGTCAGTACTTCTCTCACCTCTCCTCTCAACACCGGGTTCCTCATGGGAAGGAATCCAGCTCCTCCACAGTCTGTGCTTATGACTGCGTTTAGGGAGTAGCAGCCTTGATACAGTGTGGCTGGAACCACAAAATGGTCCCTCACATCCCTCACACCATCCCCCCCATAATGAAGTGCTCCTTTCCCCGTATTTACACAGCTAAGGGAGACTGCAACAATGATGTCATGAGGGGGGTGTGGGGGTGCCAACCCCATCGGGTGACACTGTCCGAGACAGGGTGACACCAATGACTGCCTATAAAATTCTTCTGCCGTGTTTCAGCAGAAATTTATCAGTTTTTATAAAAAATATCCCTGTAGTTAGTTATAGGAGCCCTGGTGGTACAGTAGTTAAGAGATTGGCTGCTAAGCAAAAGGTTGGCAGTTCGAATCCACCAGCCACTTGGAAACCCTATGGGGCAGTTCTACTCTGTCTTATAGGGTCTCTATGAGTCGAAATCGATGGCAACGGGTTTGCTTTCTTTGGTTTTAGTTAGTTCTAACAACAAAAACATTTTTCATAAGCCCACTTTATGTGTATCAATATAGCTACAAGGCTAAGACTCTCTGCTAATTCACTTTTCGAACCTTCTAATGCACTCTGGTCAGAGCTGTCATTATTACCCAATTACAGTGATGCTTCCAATCACGTGGTTTTGTCTGCACGAGCGACAAGCACACACTGTTGTTTTCGTTGTTGCCGGTGTTTTTATAGTCGTTGATTTTGTCAAATTTTCTAGTGTTTTAGCTACAATATTGTGGTAATTAGCACCTGGGAACCTATATCAATAACTTTTTTGAGAATAAAGTAGTAACTAAAGGAAAAGAAGGAGTGATATATGGGAATGGTTTACGAGTAACATTAGTACAAAAAACATTACAAAGGATTCTGTATGGTCTGGTAAGGGAGGAGGTCCATGGGAGGATCACCTACCGGGAATTTGTATTTCTAACAAGTTCCCAGGAAGTCATACATAAGAATCCCCTGGGGATCTTGTTAAACTGTAGATTCTGATTCAGTATATCTGGGGTGAAAATGCAAATTATCAGGAGACAGCTTGTTAGAAATGCAAAGTCTCAAGAGGGGTTCAAACCAGAACGAAGTAGTTCGAAGCCGTGGAACCAAACGGTTGGTGGTTTGAACCCACTTGAAAGATTTACAGCCTTGGGAACCCTATGGGGGCAGTTTTACTCTGTTTATAGTGTCACTATAAGTCAGGGTTCAACCTGACCGCAGTGGGTTTTTGTAAGGAGATGGTATGATACAGTTTCTTTTCAGTGACCACTCTGCAGGCTTTTGTCTGCGACTTTGTAAACTAACTGGCACCAAGAGTTCTCTCCGTATCTTCCAGTCAGCAACAGAAAGAGAATTTACTCCTTAGGAGTCGCTGTGACACTGTCACCTATTGCATATGAGTTTGAAATGTATTGCAATGTGCCTTCATTTGTTCTCATTCAATGGCTGAAGGAAGATATAAGGCAGTTGGCACAATTTACTAAGCTAGTAGTTTTCGAGGCCATTCCACGTTCCATATGAATATACTGTATTCAGCTCCACATGAGGAATTATGGCCAGAATGATTAATTCTGTTTAGATCATGGTGTAACATACCTCCGTCCAATTAGGAGCCAGTTCTGTTGTTCCTCTCTGCCTATCAAGTCAGATTCTCCGAGCGTGAATATTTCCTTAGCACCTTCATAAGGGATATACCGTGTCGTTTTTTCTGCTCCTCGGCAGTCAGAACTAACTTGACATTTTCATTGCTAATAACTCCCTTGCAATATATATTGACACGTCTCCATCATTTTTGAATCAAATCAACATATAATGAGTACTTGTTCTGTGAAACCCACCCACGTGGTTCTTGCTCTCATATGGCTCAGGCTGTCGAAGAGAGGAGGTAGACATGTGGATAGCGAAATAATGATGGACTACTTAAATAAACGTTCAAAGTATCAGCAGAGATTTCATCTTGAGGTGCGTATTAATGGCCAAATGAGCTCTACAGGTGTTCCTTCCTACAGCAGACGAGAGGCAGGAGGAACGTGTACAAAATGGACCACTTCCCCTCAATCTGTTCTGCTTAGCACATGCATCAAGCATTTTCCAGTGCTCACGCTTTCCCCTCCCACCTGCTTTCCTGTGCCCACCTGTCACTCCAGACCAGTGGATTTCTTCTCAATTTCCTAAGTATGCCCTCGCCCTCGGATGTCACCCTCCACCCATGGTCTCCCCTCTTTATCTCAGCTTTCCCTCCCTGCTCCCTGTACCTTGCTGACTTACCTAAAACTAAGTTCAAACTCATTACCTTTTCCAGAAGGTTTACTTAGAACTCTTTGTCTCCCGTGATCCTCCCCGCATTGAAGGGGGAGGAGCCCTGGTGGCACAGCGGTCAAAGTGCTCAGCTGCTAACTGAAAGGTCAGTGGTTTGAACCCATCAACCGGTCCATGGAAGAAAGATGCAGTAGTCTGCTTCCATGAGGATTACAGCCTTGGAAACCCTATGGGACAGCTCTACTCCAACCTACAGGGTTGTTAGGAATCAGAATCAACTCGATGGCAATGGGTTTGGTTTTGGATAGCCCTTTAAAAACTCAATTATTTTCTACTTTGAATTTTTTGTTGATACTATGTGCTTTCGCTAACAGAAGTCATGCTGATTAAGGACCAATTCAGAATTTTTGTTATGAGTTATGGATTTTGATACCCATTATCTGGGATCCCATGTGTCCCAGCGGCTTCCAGATGACATAAATCCTGCTGATATGTCAATGATAAAGTTTATTATTATTATTATTGTTCTTATTTTATTTCTCGAACATTTGCGAAACCTGAGGTAAAACCTGAAGGCATCTGGCAATGACTGCACATACATTCTATTCTAGCCTCCTTCTTCTTAGCCTTCTATCATTTTTCATGAAACTTTTCAAAACATGGTACAATGCATTCTTCCTTACTGCAAAAGCAGTACTTATAGCCCAAATAAATAAATAGAGCTATTTTTTTTTTTAATCTCAAGAAAATTACCACTATAATGCATTCTTTGTTACTGTAAAAGTAGTACTTACAGGCCAAATAAATAAAACTAAAGGAATTTGTATCTCAGGAAAATTATTCACTACTATGTATTCTTCGGAAACCCTGGTGGTGTAGTGATCAAGTGCTACAGCTGCTAACCAAGAGGTCGGCAGTTCAAATCCGCCAGACGCTCCTTGGAAACTCTATGGGGGTAGTTCTACTCTGCCCTATAGGGTTGCTATGAGCCTGAATTGACTCGACGGCAGTGGGTTTTTGGGATGTATTCTTCATTATAACAAAAGCGGTACTAACAGCTAAGAAGCAGAAACAGCTGCCCTAGAACACTGCAGAACTGCTCACAGTGGTGTGCGCCACTGCTACAGGTGGAAGCAATGATTGGGCCCTAAGATTGAATGCAAGGTAAGAATAACTTATAGGAGTTCAAGTCTCCTGAAAGTATACGCACTATTCCTTATTGAAAAGGCATTATTGACTGTCCAGAAGCTAGAAAAACAGGGAGCCAGTAACACCTGGAGACAATGAATGGTGTCAAGGAGAAAATGGCCACTATGACTGAATGAAGACTGGCAATAGCATATTCTTGCAATAAGTACATTCTGTGAGAACATAGTAAAAGGGAGACATAGTGAGGAGGCTTGTTTCACAGAAACAAAGGCAAATCTGTCAAAACCTGAAAATCACATATCCGGGAGGCAACACCTTAGACAATGCTCCATGTACACAAAAATGAGGCTCCCACTCGGAATTTTTCAGTTGAGTGCATTGCAAAAGGCTCCCACTTGGAGGCTAAATGCATTAAAATCAGGTCACCCCTTTCCAAAGAACTCCAGAGATATAAAAGGTGGGTAGGATACTTTATGTCCCACAGATCTTAAAAGGGATAGTCATGCCTAGAATTGTACCTGGAACATAGTGGACTCTTCTCCAGTGCCTTCAAACAGAAGTTTTTTATACCTTGGCCAGAGTTTATAATTAATATTATCACGACTGTTACTCTGATACAAGCTACTCTGCCATTAGAAGAGCGGAAGTCTCTAGGACGTATCTATTTCTGTACCAAAAACCAAACCCGTTGCTGTCAATTCAATTCCGACTAATAGTGACCCTATAGGACAGAGTAGAGCTGTCTCATAGGGTTTCCAAGGAGCTCTTGGTGGATTTGAACTGCCAAATTTCTGCTTAGCAGCCATAGCTCTTAACTACTACCCCACCAGGGTTTCCATATCTATATCCATATTCATAACCATACCCATACCCCACTGCCGTCGAGTCAATTACCTACCTATATATATAAAAACTCAAAACCCACTGCCACTGAGTTGATTCCGACTCATAGTGACCCTATAGGACAGAGCGGAACTGCCCCATAGGGTTTCCAAGGCTGTGATCTTTATGGAAGCAGACTGCCACATCTTTCTCCCGTGGAGCCGCTGGTGGGTTCACACTGCAGACCTTTCGATTAGCAGACAAACACTTTAACTACTGAGCCACCAGGGCTCCATATATATATATATATATATATATATATATATATATATATATGTGTATGTATGTAGAAGGAGAGAGATCCATAGATATATATTGATATTTGATTTTAGTGTTAAAACTCTTAGGGCTATATGCAGTAAGTGGACCTTTTAGCTGCGTATTTCTGAGTGCTTCCACGTGCAGAAATTCCCAGTCAGTAACTGGTTGATACTGAGTGAACGAGGCAGAGCCTGCCGGCCGTCTGTGCTCACTGTTCCCGTGGCTGCACTGTCGCTGTGCCCCCTCAGTGCTCTGTGCATTGGTTTCACGGCAGCACCTGCCTCACGCAATCAGTGCTGCGCTTAGGCTGGCAGAGACCTCCCTGCCCTGGGCCCTGTGCTTTAGCCCTGCTACTCCTTGTATGCTGTCAGCTTCCTGCAGACATTGTGAGAAATGCAAATTCCCGGGCCCCACCCCAGACCTACTGAAGCATCATTCCTGGGGGTGGGGTCCAGGAATCTGGGTTCTAACACACTCCCCACGTGGTTCTCATGCACACGCATGTTTGCGAAGCACAGCTTTTGAGGGCCCTGCTCTGTGCTTTCTGCAATGCCCACTCTTGATGGAGTGCCCAGTTCTTAAGCAGCTTCACACCCAGGCTCTGGAGCTGTCTACTGTGAGTCTGTTCCCAGGACCTCGGTGGCCCCCTTCCCCAGGTCCCCCAGTACACAGCTATTTGCTGGGGGCCGTCACAGACCTTGGGCATGCAAGGTGTCCACACACGTTGCTGGACAGCATGGAGCTGGGGGCAGGAAGAGAAGGATAGTGAGCCACAGGGGCGCTGGGTTGCTCTGCTCTGCTAGTTCTGAATTTGAACCTACCTTCTAAGTCATTTTGAAGGTGTATTTTACACAATGGTAGGAGAGAACATATTTTATTTAACTGTTTGCTAGCTTGATTCAGACTATTTAGACATTCGGATGTGTGTGACTTTGGCCTCCATTTGTTCCCTTGGCCCAGGCCTGTAAATGTCCAGGTTGAGCTTGCCCTGAATTCTTAACGTTGGTTTCTTTTCTGTGTCCTCTACTGGACTGGGAACTCCTTGTGTCTTATTTGGCCTTGTAACTTCATCGCCTAGCGCAGTGTCTGGGATACGTGAATTATGTGTGCTGAACGGCAAATAAGCGAGTGAATGTCTTTAAGTCGCGGCTGTCAAGGAGAACTTTCTGGGGGAGGTGCTAAGACCATATGGTTGTTCTTTGGGTCAATGAGACCATCGCAGACAGATGCAGGCCCTCAAGGAGGCAACACTCTCTAATACCATCACAAGAATCATAGGAATTAGGAAAAATTAGGCTAACATTGACATGATGTTAGCCAGTGGACTGATTCCTCAGACCAAACAAAACCAAGTGAGCTCTGAAGTCCCTGCAAGGTGGGAAAGGGAACACCGTAGATTCATTAGAAGTAATGAAAACAGCTGTCAAGCTAGTCTGAAGCCTGGGCTTACGACAACTAAACGTTCAATACAAACTAATTAAATTAGCAGTCCCAGGTGTTTGCTTTTTAGACAGTATAAATTATGCATCGAAGGTAGGAAGATCTGTCCATACCCAGGCCTGATTTTGGTAGTTCTTCCTGTCTTATGGTTTTACGTGGGGGCATTAGTTTCGGGTTTTATTATAATGCCTTATGTCAGATAAATTGTAAAGCAGCAACAACTGAACAAATGCACGTGGATGCTGACTAACTAGCTGTACATTTCTATGTCTCCCTTCCTCACTTTGAAATTCTCTTACTGACAAAGCCTGGGTCCCACCAACGTTCTCAAATCTTGCTGGCTCAACACACTTCAGGGAGAGCTGGAAAACGAAAGCTGTGTAAATATCAGATGTATTATTAATGCTGCTGTGATACGTTGATAATAAGCAGGAGCTGATCGCATCCACCACAATTTCTCAGTTCTGATGGCTGGGAAACAGCATAGATTTCCAGGCAGAGTGAAACTGGCTGTTTTGATTTCTGCCCTTCTCGCCCTCCTCATCAATGCAGGGTTGAACCTCTGTTCCTCTCTTTTGCTAAAAAAACAAAACAAAACGAAACCCAAACCTGTTGCCATGATGTCAATTCTGACTCACGGAGACCCCATGTGTCACAGAGTAGAACTGCTCCATAGGGTTTTCTTGGCTGCAATCTTTACAGAAGCAGATTGCCAGGCCTTTTCTTCCATGGTCCTGCTGGGTGGGTTTGAACGGTCAGTCTTTAGATTAGTAAAAATTCGTTGCCATAGAGTCCATTCTGATTCATAGAGACCCTGTAGGACAGAGTAGAAATGCCCCATAAGGTTTCCAAGGAGCAGCTGGTGGATTTGAACTGCCAACCTTTTGGTTAGCATCCGAGTTCTTAACCACTGCGCCACCAGGGCTCCTTTAGGTTAGTAGTTGGGCATAAACTGTTGGCTCTACCCAGGGACCTTCTGTCTCTCGTGAATGGTGGCATAATACATTTCTTTGGACTGCTGTTCAATTGCCATTTTCAAAGAGACATCTGGCACTTGGGCTGTTCTTGAGAGATCATTTAATTTTTTTCCTCGAAACATTTTACCTGGTTTTCTTAATAAAGTTGCTAGTTTATAAGATTCAGCCAACCAAACAATATTCGCTAAGAACATACCTTGTGGGCTGGATGCAGAATCTGAAGAAGTTACAAAGTAGAACGGAGTCCTGTCCTTGCTCAGAGAATCCAGAATCTGGTTGAGAAGTGAGGACACACGTGTGGAAACACATTTAATCACACAACGTCCACGTGTGCTGAGGGCCAACTGTACTGTACAAAGTAGATGGTCGTTTCAAAAAGGAACCGCTATCAGATGAGGAGATGAGTTGTCCATGAGAAGTTCAAATGCAGACTCATTCCATCTCTTTCAGCAGTGTTTTTCAAACTTTATTGACCTAAATTGCAGTATGAAAAATATATTTATATCACAATCCATGCACATACATGGATGGGACCACTGAAACTGAACTTAGCATTCTCTTTTGCTATGCAGTTTGGTATTTTCTATTCTACTCTACAACTTTTCATTCCGTTCCACTCTACTCCATTCCATTCTATTCCATTGCACTCTACTTTAGCTCTGCTATTCCATCGCTTTCTTTCTTTTCCCTTCTCTTCCTTCCCCTTCTTTTATACTCTAGTCTATATTTTATAAAAATAATTTTAAAAAGCTGATTGCAGTCTCAGTAAATTGCTAAGTGACTCACTAATGGATTACCACCCGCGGCCTGAGGAATGCTTCCTCAGAGGCCTGCAGCGATTTCCCGTTGTGTTGCTTCCCTGTCTCCTCTCCACACCCTCCTAATGGAAGCCCATGAAGCTGTCAGCATCTCTCCAGTGCAATGGTGGGGCCAGCTCTCCCTGTCTGCATAGGAGACATGTTCCTTCTACAACAGTTTGAGAACTTAAGTCCCTCCGTTACCAGGAGAGGCTGATGGCCACCTGTGTGGTATAAGCTAGCAAGGGAGAGTGGTGGAAACCATCTCCCAAGCGACCCATGTCCAGTCATCATGGTCTTCTGATTTGGATCCTGATGGTTATTCAGGGGGCAGTAGTGCGGTGGTGGGTGGAGAGCTTGGTTTGGGAGCTGGAGGAGGATTTTTATATTTCCATACCCTGAAAGGGCTTGTTCTCGTAGAAGATCAAGGTGATTATTCCTAGAGTCACTTGAATATTACTATTTCTTAAGGAAACCTTTCTCTGGACAAATTTATCTGATGGGAGCTGCTCCTTAGGTACCTTGTTAGAATGTTCCATTAAATGTTATCATTTGTCCATTCACTTGCCAAACATTTGCTGAGAGTCTTCCAGGCCATCTACTTTGTTCTGAGATATTATACCCTGACACCTGAGAGCTTCAGAGTCTGGGGAAGAGAAGGACGTGTACAGTCATCCCCAGGTAAGTGCTATGTAGAGGTTTATACAGGGCACAGTGCTTAAGAGCTCGCCTGCTAACCAAAAGCTCAGCAGTTTAAATCTACCGGTCGCTCCTTGGAAACCCTATGGAGCAGTTCTGCTCTGTTCTATAGGGTCGCTAGGAGTTGGAATCAACTCGACGATAACAGGTTTGTTTTTTTTTTGGTTTTGTGAGTCACAGAAGATGCAACTCCCAACTTCCTGTGGAGGCCAGGGCAGTTTCTTGGAGGAACGCAAGTCAAGAAGGAGGAGGCAGAGTTTGCCAGGCAAAGAGTTTGAACTTTCCAGGGAAAGAGTCCTTGTGTGGCATCAGCCTCCTGGGGCAGGGCTTTGGAATTTACATTTCTAACAGTTTCCCAGGTGAGGCTGATACCACTGGTCCAGGGTCTACCCTGTATTTATTAAATGCTGTGGTAGGAAGAAAGAAGCCCTGGTGACACGGTAGTTAAGTTCTTGGCTGCTAACCAAGAGGTCGGTGGTTTGAACTTACCGGCCGCTCCCCCAGCAGTCTGCTTCTGTAAGGATTTACAGCCTTGGAAACTGTATGGGCCAGTTCTACTCTGTCCTATCAGGTCGCTGTGAGTCACAATTGACTCCATGGCAATGGATTTAGTTTTTTCTTTGGTTTTGGTGGTAGGAAGAATACTAGCCCCTGAAGATATGTGTGCCCTAAGCCACGGAACCCGTGACTATGTTATGCTAAATGGCAAAGAGAATCAAGGTTTCAGACAGAATTAATGTTGCTAATTAGCTGACCCTAGAATAGGGAGATTATCCTGAATTATTCAGGTGGGCCCAATGTAAACACAAAACCAGACCAAACCATAAAGCTACCAAGGAGCAGCTGGTAGATTCAAACTGCCAACCTTTTGGTTAGCAGCCTAGTTCTTAACCACTGTGCCACCAGGGCTCTGATGTAAACACAAGAGTCCTTAAAAGTAGAAGAGGGAGGTGGAAGAGGAGAGTCAGTGATTACCCAAGAATGGTTCCTGACAGATAACATTGCTGACTTTGAAGATGGAGGGAAGGAGTCATAAGCCAAGAATGTGAGAGGCTCGAGAAGCTGTAAAAGTCAAGAGAATAGATTTCCCCCTAAAGCCTTCAAAAAGTAACACAGCCCTGCTGACACCTTGATTTTAGCTAAGTGAGCTCAGTGCCAGACTTCTAACCTACAGAGGTATAAGATAATAAATTTGTGTTGTTTTAAGCCACTGCTTGTGTTAAGTGGTTACAACAACCATAGAAAAATAATACAAACGCCTACCACGTCCAAACTTGTTCAATGACTACAGCCTTCCGTATTTTTTGTACCTGCTTTCAACTGAGGGCCAACAAGAGAAAGCCAGGTGTGCTGGCCAAAGTAATCACATTAAATTCCCTTCTCTAGTTAGCCCACCTCCAGCTTCCCCATGCCAACAGACTCCAATCAAGGCATGTCTGAACCCTTCCCTTTTTCCCACTATGAAGCTGTCCTATTCTCCTGCCTGCCTTTGAATCTCTGCCAAATGTGAGTGATGGTGGCTGACTCCCTTGTTATAGCAAGCTCTGAATAAATAGCCTCTATCTGTTCCCTCATTTGGCCGGTCTTCTCTGATTTACACATGTGATAGTGTTCTACTGTTTATTTTCTCACTGACTGATTATTCTAAAACAGTGGTTCTAAATTGGGGGTGATTTTGCTCCCCTCCCTAAGAAATTTGGCAATGTCTTGAGACATGTCTGATTTGGAGACATTTGGGGGGTGTTACTGGCTTTTTTACTGGCATCTACGGAAACCCTGGTGGTGTAGTGGCTAAGTGCTACAGCCGCTAACCAATAGGTCAGCAGTTTGAATCCACCAGGCGCTCCTTGGAAACTCTATGGGGCAGTTCTACTCTGTCCAATAGGGTCGCTATGAGTCAGAATCGACTCAACGGCAGTGGGTTTGGTTTTGGTACTGGCAGCTACTACCACTTGTCTGCCAGTTTGTTATAGTGTGGTGGTTTCAGTGTTACTGTGATGCTGGAAGCTATGCCACCGATATTTCAAATACCAGCAGGGTTACCCAAAGCGGACAAGTTTAAGGGGAGCCTCCAGACTAAGACAGACTAGGAAAAAGTTCCTAATGATCTACTTCTAAAAAAACTGTCCAGTGAAAATCTTATGAATAGCAGTGTAACATTATCTGATATAGTGCTGGAAGATGAGCCCCTTAGGTTGGAAGGCACTCAAAAGATGATAGGAAGAGCTGCCTCTTCAAAGTAAGGTCGACATTAATGACTTAGATGGAGTAAAGCTTTCAGGACCTTCATTTGCTGATGTGGCATGACTCAAAATGAGAAGAAACTACAAATGTCCATTAATAATCAGAAAATGGAATGTATGAAGTATTAATCTAGGAAAATTGGAAGTTGTCAAAATGAAATGGAACGTTTGAAGATTGATATACTAGGCAGTAGTGAAATGAAATGGACTGATACTGGCCATTTTGAATAGGACAATCATATGGTCTACTATGCCAGGAATGACAAATTGAAGAGGAATGGCATTTCATTCATTGTTAAAAAGAACATTTCAAGATCTATCCTGAAGTCCAATGCTGTCAGTGATAGGATAGTATCCATCCGCCTACAAGGAATACGAATTAATATGATTGTTATTCAAATTTATGCACCAACCACTAATGGCAAAGATGAAAAAACTGAAGACTTTTTACCAACTTCTGCAGTCTAAAATTGATCAAACATGCAATCAAGATGCATTGATAATTACTGGTGATTGGAATGTGAAAGATGGAAACAAGAAGGATCAGTAGTTGGAAATTTTGATCTTGTCGATAGAAATGACACTGGACATTGCATGATAGAATTTTGTAAAACCAATGACCTGTTCATTGGAAATAGCTTTTTTTAAACAAAATAGTTATGGTACACATGGCCCTTGCTAGATGGAATACACAGGAATCAAATTGACTACATCTGTGGAAAGAGACGATAGAAAAGCTCAATATCATCAGTCAGAACAAGACCAGGTACTGACTGTGGAGCAGACCATCAATTGCTCATATGCAAGTTCATGTTGAAGTTGAAGAAAATTAAAACAAGTCCATGAGAGCTAAAGTACACCCTTGAGTATATTCCACTTGAATTTAGAGACCATCTCAGGAATAGATTCAACATGTTGAACACAAATGACAAAAGACCAGATGAGTTGTGGGATGACATCAAGGACATCATAAATGAAAATGCAAAAGGTCACTAAAAAGACAGGAAAGAAAGAAAACACCAAAATGGATGTCAGAAGAGACTCTGAAACTTGCTCTTGAATGTAAAGTAGCTAAGGTGAAAGGAAGAAATAATGAAGTAGAAGAGCTGAACAGAAGATTTTAAAGGGGGGCTCAAGAAGACAAAGTATTGTAGTGAAATGTGCAAAGACCTAGAGTTAGAAAACCAAAAGGGAAGAACACATTCAGCATTTCTCAAGCTGAAAGAATTGAAGAAAAATTTTAAGGCTTGAGTTGCAATATTAAAGGACTCTATGAGCAAAAAATTGAATGATGCAGGAAGCTTTAAAAGAAGATGGAAGGAATACATGAAGTCACTGTGCCCAGAGGAATTGGTCAATGTTCAACCATTTCAGGAGGCAGGATATGATTAAGAACTGAGTATACTGAAGGAAGAAGTCCAAGTTGCACTGAGGTCACCAGTGAAACACAAGGCTCTGGAATTGATGGAATAACAATTGAGGTATTTCAACAAACAGATGCAATGCTGGAAGCATTCACTCGTCTATGCCAAGAAATTCAGAAGAGATCTACTTGGCCAACTGACTGGAAGAGATCCATATTTGTGCTCATTCCAAAGAAAAGTGATCCGACAGAATGTGGAAACTATTGAACAATATCATTAATATCACACACAAGTAAAATTATGCTGAAGATAATTCAATAATGGTTGCAGCAGTACATCAATGGGGAACTGCCAGCAATTCAAGCTGGATTCAGAAGAGGACTTGGAACCAGGGATATCATTGCTGATGTCAGATGGATTTTGGCTGAAAGCAGAGGATATCAGAAAGATGTTTACTTGTGTTTCATTGGTTATGCAAACGCATTCAACTGTGTGGATCATAACAAATTATGGATAACATTGTGAAAAATGGGAATTCCAGAAGACTTAATTGTGCTCCTGGGGAGCCTGTACATAGATCAAGAGGCAGTCATTCTAACAGAACAAGGGGATACTGCCTGGTTTAAATCTGGAAAGGTGAGCATCAGAGTTGTATCCTTTCACCATACTTATTCAATCTGTATGCTGAGCAAGTAATCAGAGAAGCTGGACTATATGAAGAAGAACAGGGCACCAGGATTGGAGGAAGACTCATTAACAACCTATAATACAGAGATGACACAACACTGCTTGCAGAAAGTGGAGAGAACTTGAAGCACTTAGTGATGAAGATCAAAGACCACAGCCTTCAGTATGGATTACACTTCAACATAAAGGAAACAAAAATCCTCACAACTGGACCAATAAGCAACATCTTGATAAACGAAGAAAAGATGGAAGTTGTCAAGGATTTCATTTTACATGGATCCACAATTAACGCCCATGGAAGCAGCAGTGAAGAAATCAAACGACGTATTGCATTGGGCAAATCTGCTGCAAAAGACCTCTTTAAAGTGTTAAAGGCAAAGGTGTCACTTTGAGGACTAAGGTACACCTGATCCAAGCTATGGTATTTTAAATCACCTCATATACATGCGAAAGGTGGACAATGAATAATGAAAACTGAAAAAGAATTGACACCTTTGAATTACAGTGTTGGCAAAGAATATTGAATATACCCTGGATTGATAGAAGAATGAACAAATCTGTTTTGGAAGAAGTACAGCCAGAATGCTCCTTAGAAGCAAGGATGGTGAGACTTCATCTCATGCAATTTGGACATGTTATCAGGAGGGACCGGTCCCTGGAGAAGGACTTCATGCTTGGTAAAGTAGAGGGTCAGCAAAAAAGAGGATGACCCTCACTGAAATGGACTGACACAGTAGCTGTGACAGTGCACTCAAACATAGCAACAATTGTGAGAATGGTGCAGGACCAGGCAGTGTTTTGTTCTGTTGTACACACAGGGTTGCTATGAGTCAGAATGGACTCGATGGCACCTAACAGCAACAACTGGCATCTAGTGGGGAGAGGTCATAAATGCTGCTAAACATCCTACAATTCACAGGACAGTCCCCCATGACAAAGAATTATCTGTGCCAAAACGACAATAGTGCCAAGGTTCAGAAACCCTCCTCTAAAAATGGGAACTTCTGTTTCCCACCCTGTAGAGAGGTGTGTGTGTGAAGGGGTCTTTTTGCGTGGGTGGGACAGTGCTATTAAGATAAGACAGAGGAGGCCAACACTCTATACTCAATGTGAATCTTGTACCACAGATAATTCTTGCTGCTTCTTCCAAAAAAGAATATGACCTTCTTTGCCCTGAAGGGGCTGGCAAGTCTAGCAGTTCATTTTTGTGCCTCTGCCTAGTAACTCTTAGAGGTTTATAGCACATTTAAAAATATGCTAATATATTTGCATCTACTTATCATTGTACCTCCATACGAGATATGAGTATAACATGAAATTTCCATGTATGAATTGTAACAATTGTCTCTTCATAGCTGTATCACACACACACACACACACACACACACACACACACACACACACACACACGCGTTTATTTGTTTCTAGCTAGTTCAATTCGCAAAACTACTTCCTAAGCCTCTCCTTCTACCCTGGGCCCCAGTCAGATGGGGTTGTGTTCAGTTTGGTCTCATCTCTGGATCTTCGGAGCTGACTTGGCGTTCATACTGTCTAGGCCTCCACATTCCTCATGCATTTAAAACAGAGCTGTAGTTTGAGAGTTCTTCAACCGAACCACCTCTGGTGTTTCCAACCGACAAGCTCAGGAAGAAAGAGGCGAGGGAAGGCGTCAGCTGTGGGGAGAGGATCTCTCGGTCCTGTTGCTCTGACATTTTGCTAACTCACAGGCTAATTAATCGATATCATTAAAAAGAGAGAGAGATGTTGTCATGGTATTATGAAGCATGTTTCTACTGCCACATTAGGATTTCAGGGTATTTTTAATCTTTAATTACCGAGTTTCATTTTTTTTGAATTGGCAGAGGCCTTAAATTTTGTTCTTTCTTTTTTATGATCACGCGGTTGTCTGCTAGTGTTCTCTGAGACAGAGGTACTAATCGAAACAGAGCTGTCTCTCTTCTTTGAGAAGAAATCAAATCACCTCCGGAGCCCTAGTTCTGTGCAAGATTTGATTGAAAGTTCCACGGACGTCACTGTGGCAGCCTGCCTTTAATGCATGTGCTTACCCAGGAGCAGCTATTCCGTGTGGCCAGAGACATGGCCCAGACGGCACTTTATCTATAATGTAAGTAACAGACGCTTGCAAGAATTCAAAATACTTGACAGAAACACATTCAATTCTAGTGTTTTCTTTTATTACCAAAACTAAACCCAAACCCATTACCACTGAGTCAATTACGACTCATAGTGACCCTACAGGACAGAGTGGAGCTGCCCCATAGGGCTTCCAAGGCTGCGGATCTTTACAGAAGCAGACTGCCAAGTCTCTCTCCTGAGGAGTGGCTGGTGGTTTCCAACTGCCGACCTTTTGGTTAGCAGCCAAGCTCTTAACCACTGCGCCACCAGGGTTTCCAGGGGTCTGCTCGCATCCCAAGTGTTTTGTGCTGATGATTACAGGTGACTTTTTACCCTGGATGAAGGTTTTCTCAGAGATGTCAGAAGATTAAAAAAAAAAAAAAATCTCCCAGGTCATTTAAAGAGCTTCTTAATTCCTTGAAGTAACAAATAACACCCTGATCATTTGAAGAGTCTTTTTCTGACATGTTTTCTCATTCCTACTCATTACAGGATAGGTAAAGATGTAGAAGGGGAAGGAAGGAGCAAGTCTAGCTTTTGAATTAGATCAGAATGCAGTCTTTCTTATTAAATAGACCAAGAAAAACAGAACAAAAACCAGGCAGACAGAAATACTTTCCTGTATCTCATAAAAAAAATGTGTGCAGTAATTCACTTTCTTTCCTCCCTTCCATTTTTTTTTTTTTTTGGTTTGCAATAAAATGTCTGTGCTTAGGGGATTTGGAGTCATTAAAAAGAAAAAATATAAACACATGGAAAATGTAAATGTTTGTCTGCTTTTTTCAAGGGGCAGTCTATTCGTGTCTTCTCTGGAGTCTAATTTATGCATTGTTGCTAATATTTAATCTGTGCCTTAACTGATAATATTCATTTATAAGATGCGTCCATTTATAAGATACATATACGTGAAGCAGACACCTCTGGATTTTTCATGAAGCTCAGGCTGTTAACTGGCACGTCTAGAAAATCCCACTTTTTTTTCCCAAGGACAAAGGTAGCTTCCCAGCAATGTCATCTATAAGGAACATCTCAGAAGTAGCATGCCTTTTAGTGTGGAACTCTTACACACCACCAACAGGAATTCTGATTTCCATTTTTTTTGTGACCCAGGTTGGCCACTCTCAACCTCGTGAAGCTTCTGTCCTCATGGGTTTGCACAGGAGACAGCAATGAGAATTGTCTGAGAGCGTGGCTGTGGGCAGCCAGTTTTTTTTTAGGTGAGTGAAAATCCAGCTCTGTGGTATTAAAAAAACACAAACCAAACCTGTTGTCATGGGGTCGATTCCAACTCATAGTGACCCTATAGGACAGAGTAGAACTGCCCCATGGGGTTTCCAAGGGTAAAGAAGTTCTATTATTATCTGCGCCCTGTATTCGAAGAAAATTACAGATTATAAATAGTACTGAAAAGTTGCCAACACATTTCTTGGGGGGAATTTTTTAAGTATGATTGCCAATCGTGAGTAACCTTTGAGATGAAATGAAAGAATTTTGATACACTGAACATTTGACCAGGATGATCTATCTAGGTACAATGTACCTTGTCTAGCATGTGACCTTCAGCCCCAACTGCGCAAAATACAAACCCAGGCTCTCTGCAATTTAACAATATTAATTCAACGAGTGGAGCCCCGGTGGCGCAGTGGTTAAGAGCTGGGCTGCTAACCAAAATGTCAGCAGTTGGAGTCCACCAGCTGCTCCGTGGAAACCCTGTGGAACAGTTCTACTCTGTCCTATAGGGTCAATATAGGGTCACTATGGGCCGGAATCAGCTCGATGACAATGGGTTTGGTTTTGGTTTTATATCAACTAGTATGGTGTGCCCCTTCAATGCTGGTGCTTGTGCCTCGGGCTGGAACTACTACTAAACGTAAGACACAGACCTGCTTTCAAGAAGTATAGAACCTACTGGAGGGACACAGACATGAGAACCAGCCACCGTGGAGTCGATTGCTACTCATGGTGGCCCCACGTGTGCCAGAGTAGAACTGTGCTCTATAGGGTTTCCAGTGGCTGATTTTTCAGAAGAAATCACCCGCCCTTTCTTCTTAGGTGCCTCTGGGTGGACTCGAACCTCCAGCCTTTGGCTTAGCTGCTGAGTGCATTAATCGCGTGCACCACCCAGGAACTTCACAGACAAGAGAGGAGGTACTTAAAGCAATTAAGTAATTAAAGTGTTCAGCCTGTTTCGACTCTTCCAACCTACCAGCTGCTCCTTGGAAAACCTGTGGAGCAGTTCTACTCTGTGCTATAGGGTTGCTATGAATTAGACTCGACATCAATGGGTTTGATTGGAGGCAGGGTTCCCTGCAACTCTACCGGTGCAGGGATTGGCAATAGAAGTTCTGCCGGGAAATGCAGGTTTAGTTTCTCTCCCTGTTGCTTTAGGAACACATAGAAGGGATGATCTAGCCAGCCTTGGGGAGTCCACTTTCTAGATAAGTTGATATCTCTGCTGTATCCTGAAGGGCCGGTTGGGGTTCGCAATAAGGAGGTTGGGGCTTGGGGGAGAAGGGATATAGGGGGCAAAGACTGAGGAGCAGGGGTGGATAAGCTTGTGCAAGGTATGCACAAATTGACAGTAAAAAAAGTACACATGGGCTTCCTTGTATTTACTTACTAATCTGTAGTGCACCATTTCACGTGTGGTGAAACCCAGGTGAGCCCGGGTGTACCTTGCTTATTGGGTAATCCATCCCTGCTGAGGAGAGAGAGCCTGGGCCATTTGTGGCTGGCTTGTGGGAGCTGTACTCAGCGCGTTTGCCATAATCCAAACATGACATGGGGTTGAGAATCATTTGCTTATTGATTTACACAGGCAGAGACTCTTCCTGGAGGGTCTCAAATTCATGCGACAAGCATGAACGCTGGATTTGGATCAGGGAGTTAAAAGACCAGAGCATCAGGCTTGGCTGGATGGGATCCTATCGATTCTGGACGGAAGAGGAACCATGAGACTGTTCATTCCAGAAGGTAGGCGGCATGGTTGGTGCATGGTGAGGCTGTGCGCTCTGAAGCCAGACTTAGCTGTGGCTGAATGACCTTCCATGGACGTCACACATTGTCCTTTTTTTCCCCTCCCAAAGGAAGATCTATGTCTGTTCAACACAGACACACAATCCCAGTTCAACCGTTTGCTTTCAAAGCAATTAAGAGTCTTAAGCTGAGGTGAGCCACAAATATACCAGGAAGTCAGCTTTCATCCCACTCTGGAGGAAGATGTGCGTGGGGCTAGGCGATGAGGATTCAGGAAGCGAGGCAAACTGACAAAACAGTTTACGTTCATTTTCAGAGCTCACAGAAAGTCTATTCAGAGAAGGCAGTGATTGTTGGCTTGACAATTACATTTTATTTTCCCATGAGGAAACATGATGCTGAGCCTGGCTGTGGTAATGTCTCCATTGTGATGTTTTATGTAAGCACGTACCCCAGGCCCTCTGCGGTTCCCATGAGCCAGTGTGCTGGCCTCTGGCGGGAGGCGGCATTTTCTAGGAGCCACGTCCTGTAGTGATAATGGGGACGGAGGGCCCAGTGCTTCTATGAGTTCAGGCCCCGTTTCCTGGGAAGGGCAGCAAAGCCAAAGGAGAAGGCCACTGGCTGGCTGAGAGCTAGAAACTGGGGCTTTAGCCTCAGCCCAGTTGCAGTTATTTGATCAGTTGTCATTTAATCTTCATGTTTCAGTCATAATTGTATGGTGGGCACCAATGTTCTACCTATTATTTTTATAGATAACAGCTTTAAATCGAAACCAAAAGACAAAACCCATTGCCGTCGAGTCAATTCCGACTCATAGTGACCCTACAAGCATTTAAAAATTACCCTCTTTAATGGAAAGCCTTTCAAAATAAATTACACATTCGCTGTTGTTGTCAGGTGTTGTTCAGTCAGCTTTGACTTACAGCAACGTAATTTATGTATAAGAAAACAATGTTTCTCGGTTCTGCACCATCTTCATGATCGTCAGTCTGTGTCCATTGTTGTGGTGACTGTGTCAGCCCATCTCCTTGAGGATTTCTATTGTTTTTGCTGACCCTCTGCCAAATATGATGTTCTTTTCTATTCATGAATCTTTCCTGATGATGGGTCCAAAGCAAATGAGTCGAAGTCTCTCCATCCTTGCTTTTAAGGAGCATTCTGGTTGTATTTCTTCTGAGACTGATTCGTTCATTCTTCTGGCCATTCACAGGTATATTCAGTACTCTTCAACACCACAGTTTGAACGCGTTAACTCTTCTTCTTCTTTGTTTTCTGTCATCCAGCGTCTGCTCGCATTATAAGGTGAATGAAAAGACCATGGCTTGGGCCAGGCGCACGCAGTCATCAAATTGATTCCTTTGCTTTTTGGAACTTTAGAGAGGTCTTTTGCTGCAGGTCACTATTAAAACTCAATTGATACTGAATGTGGTAGTCTAATCCAAAAGTTGGCAAACTTTTTCTTTAAAGGGCTGGATAGTAAATACTTTAGGCTTTGCGTGACATACAGCCACTGTCAAAACTATTCAACTCTGCCATAGATGGAGTGTTAATAAATGAATGTGGCTGTGTTTCAATAAAGCTTTATTTACATAAACAAGCACTGAGTTAAATTTGGGCTGTAGTTTGCCACCCCTGGCCTAGCCTAACTTCAAGGGGGTAGAGGAATGAAATTCAGTCATTGTCATGGAAGGAGAAGAACTGTAATGTTTGTGAAGAGCAATGTTCAGTTGCTTGAGTGAAATCATGGGCTAAGCAGCTGGTTGAGTTTAGCCAGGCTTGGAATTTTTTTCAGGTGAGGATAATGGATGGAGTATGATGAATAAGGTTAAGAGAATTTTTAAGAGAGTGATTATTTAGACCCGAAGGAATCCTGGTGGCACAGTGGTTAAGAGCTTGGCTGCTAAGCAAAAGGTTGGCAGTTCAAATCCTCCAGCCACTCCTTGGAAACCTTATAGGATTGCTATGAGTTGGAATTGATTCAACAGCAACGGATTTGGTTTGATTTTGAAGTTGGGTAAGCGAAAGAGTGGAATGAAATGGGGATGAGGGTGGTGAACGTTGTTAGGGTCAGTGGATTGGTGGTTTTGATGAGGTTAAGAGGTCTTGAAATGGGAATGATAGTGTGAGTGTGCTAGAGGGATAGCATATGGCGGTCACTAAATGGGACATTTGAAATTTTTGGAAGTGGTTCAGCTATTATCATGGCACTGGGGGTAGAGGTGAGATAGAACAACAAGCTTACTAGAGGTGTGGAGGTCAAAGAACAAAGAGGCCGAGAGGTTGAATGGCTCATCTGTGTAGATACTCAAGTCATCAAGAATGGTGACACCTATAGAAGAGGAAACAGGAACCCAGGTACTAAATACATTAGTGGGGGGTAGTTCTGGGAGGCCACAGGGGGAGTAAGAACCTCTAACCCTCTAACATTAAGAATTTCAAGTGTGCTGGAGTTTTTGAAGAAAGAAAGACGACAGATAGTTCAGTAGGACATCTACTGTGGCAAGCACTGGCTAGATGTGCACCAATCCCACCACCGCCTCTTGATGGGCATGCAGACTCCACTTTTCAGCCTTCTTTGTGGCTTTGGGATGCAGGTCTAGTCAACAGAATGGGGATGGAAGTCATAACTCAGCACATCCAGGCCTCTCTTCATTAAAAAAAAAAAAAAAAAACCTTGCATATGCATATGAAATGTCCCATTATTTTTTCACTCTTGTCTACTGGACAGATACAGAGAATCCTGCCCTAAGGCTCCCAGGTCCTGGGGAGGGATAAGTTGCTAGATGGAAGGATCCTAGGTCCCTGAATCTCTGCTGCTGCTGATCGCCAGTTTGGACTTTGAGCAATAAGGAAACTTCTACTGTGTTAAGTTACTAATATTATTTACTCTAACACACCTAGTCTAACCCTAGGTTCTGAAGTATATGGAGTATGAGAAGGGGGGGGACCCTTAATAAATGGGATCTTCTAACACCCAAAGGATTGAAGCTCTAATGGAAAATTACAGACATCATGTCAGACATTTTTCCAAGATGGACTCCAATAGGTATGTTGAGTACATGGTCTCCAGAATCCAGGGCAGGTGAGAGCATGCTCTCCTGATGAGTGCCATGTGAGGAGGAGGGCTTCAGGTAGCTTGGGACAGGTAACACATTTATATATAGCTTATCAGGGCTTCAGACCAGTTATTGCAAGCAGTCTCTGAAAAGTTCTGGTATGTGTTTGAATGGGCTAAAAATGCCTTTTGTACTGGCTGGGAATGTTAGGATTCTAAGCCTTTTAAAGGCAAAGAAAAGGGAAACGGGGATGGAGGGAGAAAGACAGGGCAAGAGAGGGTAGATGTGAAAGGTTGATTTAAGAAGTATATGCCACCTTCAAAGCCAGACAAAATACGGTACATACTGTACGATTCCACTTACATAAAATTCCACTGGTTGCCATCCAGTCAATTCCAACTCATGGCGACCCCACGTGTGTCAGGATACAACTATTCTCCACACGATTTTCAATGCCTAATGTTTTGGAAATAGATTACCAGGTCTTTCTTCCTAGGCACCTCTAAGTGGACTCGAACTCCATCTTCTTGGTTAGCAGTTGAACGCATTAATGGTTTGCACCATCCGGAGAGGGATGTCGTATAAAATTGCAGAAAGTGCAAATTTATAGTGACCCCAAGCAGAGCATATCCTGGAAGAGGTCTGGAGGGGAGGGAAGGATTACGAAGGGCATGAGGGCACTTTGGGGGATGATAAATAGGTTCATTATCTTGATTATGGTGACGGTTTGTACATATATCAAAAAATCATCCAATTGTGCATATTATGTGTATTTTATAATGTCAGTTATACCTCAATAAAGCTGTAAAAATAAAAGGTATATGCTACCTTCACTCTGTGGCTTGAATTTAGAACATGTGTTCAAACCGCCACCACACCCCTCCTTACAGGCCATTTCTCTCCTCTCCAGGCACCATGTGTATGCGATGGGCAGATGAGAAGTGAGACAGAACTCTGGTAGGTGTTGTATCTTTGCACCCCACCCCTCCACTTCTTTACCTGTTCACTCTCCTCCCTCCCTTTCCTCTTCCTACCCCCTCCCCAAAGTCAGGAGAATGTGAAAGGCTACATCTGTTCCTGTACAAGCTATTTTACAGTACAATTAAGCAATCCTCACCTTAGCTCCCCAGGAAGCTGGAGACTTGTGTGATGAGGCGTAATGGATGGTGCCCAGTGCCCTGGCCCAGGTGTGCAGAGTCTGAATACAGCTCCACCTCACAAGACACCGCGTCCTAGCGCACACCGTGTGGTGGCTGCTTCCCTTCTCCTGCCTCTTCAGAGCCTCCCCGACCAGCTGCTACCCCCTAGGTGACCCACAAGTCCTGCCATCGTTCACCTGCTCCAGACAGCTGACAGATGGAGTTGGCGCCTTGCAGGCTGAATAAATAGTTCTGTAGCCATCTCTGGTTCCAGGCTGCAGGAAGAGATGTGACCTGATGGATTCTTTGAGGCTGGAGAGAAAACCTGTTTAGAATTCATATCCGCGTACCTTTCAGAAAGCTTGAACGGCTCTTAGTCATTTTTCTGATACATGGTGTCTCTTTCCCAGTACGGATGTAACAATAGAGCGTCCAAGTCCTTTGCAAAGAATTATTTAGCTTCTCTTGTTTTAGTTACTACAAAAATGCTTGTGTGTTTATAATACAGGATGATTTAAGCACCGTCTCGATGATAATTAATTAGTGCATTAATTAGCTCAGTCTGACTTCTGTCGCTTTTTAGAATGAATTGCTGATAAAATATGGACACTTAAAATTTCAGACGTGGAGCCTACCTTGAGCCTTTTGAAACTCCTATGCTCTCCTCTGGCTGGTTTGTCTGAACATTATTCTGTCTGAGACCTCAATTTGTTCTCTAACAAATACCTCTCCAACAGGAAAAAATTATACAGACTAACTTTTTCCTTTGTACCCTTCCTGCTTAATTGTATAACTATATTGTTACAAATTGACTGAAACAGCCTATTTCAGTGTTTTTTTCCCTTCTGTAACCAGCTCTGAGTAGATGAACAGAAATAGCTGTCTTCATGTCAGAAACTTTAATTAAACCATTCTGAAAATAAGCATGTGAAAGGACTGGCAGGACCTTAATTTAATTGCATTTCCTGCCCAACTGTTCCTGTTGCTTCCTGGAAGCGCTGGAGGTTAGGTTTAGCTCTGCCCCCGGTGGTTGGAGGCCTGGATGGGGAAAGTCTCCAGGCTTCGGAAGATGCTGACCTTCAATCTTTTGGGCTCCTGCACTGAATTCAAAACAGGGCTAGAAGGAGGCATATGGCTGCTGAAATGTTCTAAGAGAGAGTCACGCGAATGGGTCCTGTGAAATTAACTGATGATCCCCATGTACATACACGGCCCTGGTGGCACAGTGGTTAAGAGCTCAGCTGCTAACCAAAAGGTCGGCAGTTTGAATCCACCAACCGCTCCTTAAAAACCCTATGGGGCAGTTTTTCTCTGTTCTGTAGGGTCGTTATGAGTTGGAATGACTTAATGGCAACGGGTTGGGGTTTTGGTTTTATTTATATACACATCTCATAAATCTCTTCTTATTTTATTTATTAAATAAAAATTTACAGAGCTCATGTATTTGCTAGGGACTGCTATAAGCACTGACAAATACTTTATCCCCTTAATCCTTAAAACAATCCTATGATGTAGCTGCTGTCGTTATTCCCATTTTTCACGTGAGGAGAGTTACATAACTTTCTCAGGGTGGCACAGCTGGGTTTGAACCCAGCAGTCAGGCTCCAGAATCTAGCTTTAACAGTATTTCTTTCCTCACAATTTAGGAGCATATGTTTGGAAGGAGCCAGAATCTTCTTCATGTCTTTTTTACACACACCCCATTCACCCCAGCATCTAGCCTTCCAAATAAATCTCTCTCTAGTGCGAGGGTCTGATCTCAACCGACGCTGATCTCCGAATTCTCTGCAACATTTAGCTTCCCTAACGTGTTCCACCCAGGATTGTCAGAAGATTCTAGCTTTCCTTTCACTCTCTCTTTCTTTCTCCGCCTCGCCCCTGCCTTTTTTTTTTTTTTTTAACTCTTTTTCTAATTCTTCAATATTCATAAACTCTTCAGTATCTCTGCACTTTTCTTCCCTACTCACCAGCAACCAGCTTCTCTAGAATGATTGTCGGGGGACAGCCCTAGCAGGGAAAGACCCTCACTGTGCATCCTGGCAGATAATCCAAAGAACGGGCATGTAGCCCTTCCCAGATCCATACGTCTATTCAGGGAAACTGACTTACACGGGCAAGCAGCTGCTCTCTCCAGTGGTGGCTGTCTGGAGCATTTTCCGCACCAAACCGAAGAGGCAGAGAAGTTTAAAGGGGAACAAAAACAAAAGATGCATGCAGCTGTTTTCCTAAGACCCAGGAGTTAAGCAGAATCAGACTCAAGAGAGGGCGGCTTCTTCTCATGGGCTCAAGGCTAATGGGAGCTGTTATTCTGGGATCCAAGGCCGAGAGTTGTTCCTCTAAGAACCGGGCCGGTTCTCATCGGCTTGGAGCCAGTGGGACTGTTTCCAGGACCTTAGCCAAGGGCCTGCCTTGACCACAGTGCGGCCATGATAGACTCTTGTCTCCCTACAATGATATAACTGGGCCCTTTCACAAATCAAAGTTTCCGAGTGGTGTAAACAGTTAACATGCTCAGCTGCTCACCGAACGGTTGGAGGTTCAAGTCTGCCCAAAGGTGCCTCGGACAATCTAGTTCTGACAATCTAGTGCCCAGAAATCAGCCATTGAACACCGTGTGGAGCACATTTCTACTCTGACGCACAGTGGGTCACCAGGAATCAGAAATGACTCCACAGCAAATTTTTTTTTTTCACAAGTCATTGAAGTGGAGAATAAAAATGGAACTGAAAAAGAAGGAAAAGCAGATTAAAGCTATATTAAAACGTTCTTTTGCTTTTGGCTTCTCAATTTTTCTTGGTATTCGCTGAGTCGTTCACCATCTCTAATAAACACACACACGTGCAGCTTTATAAATAGAGCATATTGACATCCACCTGTACATTAGGTGTTGGGCTGTATGTGGTTATAAGATTTCACATTTTTCAACTGGGGAAAAATAATGGCTCTTAGGTGGTGGGATCGATACTTCCATTAGAAAAATAATCAATATTAAAGAATTTGTAATACAGTGTTACAATCAAATGCATTGAAAGGCAAGGGAGAAAAAAGCTTTCTGATAAAACTGAATTTAGTTAGCTTGTAAACTGCCCCTGCTGGCACGTGAAACCTTGATCACGGAGCGATTCTAAAATAAAATTTTCTTTTTCAGATATACCTTTACAAAGTCAGAATGCTCAAATGCTTTCCCAAATTGTGGGGGCCTTTTTACTCTTTTATCCCCTGCGTGAATGTGATGTCAGTTCCGGTCAATGTGCCTTGTGAAACCCCCTAGTTCACTTTTGAGGTAATTCCGTGAATTTTTCTAAAGCAGTACGTTTTGTTCATAGTGGTCCATTTATATGCTAGTCTGAAGGGCTGGACTATCGGCCATTCATCTTCTCTTTGCTTATCCATCTGTGGTTATTTCACGAGAGTCCATTTGAGCCACTTCCTGACACATCTTTGAAACAAATGGTGTGATCCGTGGCTTACAAGGAACCTAAATTTCTTCTAAGAGGTTTTGGCTATTAAAAGCTCTACTTTTAAATAACTATTGATCACTATGTCTTTAAAAGTTTAGAGAAAGTTTGACCATGCTGAATTAATTTGCTCACATGTCTTGGAATAAGGTGTGGAACCTAAACCAGAAATGGCGTCAGCCTGTGGACGGTGGTTGAGTTTAGCACAACCTTGTTTGAATTCTTTGGCGAGAAAGGGTGTGCAGGTTAGCCAGGCCACATCAAATATGTGTATTCTCTGTGTCCCTCGGGACTCCAGGACACAATCAGAATCCTCCCTCCTTCCTTGGCTTTCCTCGGTCTCCCAGCCTCCAAAGTCTCTGCCCAGCTTTTCAGTGTGTCCGTTTGCTACGACTTGAACTAAGAGGTACCCATGTGATAATAGGCCCCAGTGCCTTAAGGGGAGCCCTGGTAGTGTAATGGTTAAGAGCTAGGCTGCTAACCAAAAAGGTTGACAGGCCAACTCCACCAGCCACTCCTTGGAAACCCTACGGGGCAGTTCTACTCTGTCCCAGGGGGTTCCTGTGAGTCGGAATTGACTGGTTGGCAACTTTTTTTTTTTTTTTTTAATGCCTTAAGGAGTTTCTCTCTTATTTGGATTTAAATAGATATTTCAAGACTTCCATAATTCTGTCTTTCAACTGTCTTTTAATGATGGCAGTTTTTGGCAGATTTTTAGAGGCTGGGCTCTTCCACCCCTTGGACTTTGTTTACATTCAAAGCGCGTATTTGAAAGGAACACTGGTATAGCCTTACTGGTTGTTAACGTACTGAAATACGTCCATGTTTCTTGGTAAATCTTGGTGCAAAGCTTGTAATTGCCTTAAGCTTCCTGAGTGATGCCCTTCACCCACCAGTCACCCAGGGCTGCCCCTGGGACTTCTCTGCACACCTCCCCAGAGCCAATCAACTAAGGGCAGAGCAGGGTGTCTTCTGAACCCATTTTCGGTGCTGGGGTCAGCTTCCTGCCTGCTTGGTTGCTGCCCTGGGTGTTACCTATTTGGACTATTAGCGCCACATATAGGAGCCTTAGTGGCACAATGGTTAAGAGTTATGGCTGTTAACCAAAAAGATTGGCAGCTCAAATCCACCATCGTCTGCTTGGAAACCCTACAGTACAGCTCTACTCTATCCCAAAGGGTCACTAGGAGTCAGAATTGACTCGACAGTAACGGATTTGGTTTTGTTTATCGGGAACTAACTTCAGGTGGGATTTTGGGCTGAGCAGATCAGTGGAGATGGACAAAAATATTTTGAAGACTAAACCACAGTGAACGTTATATAACTTAGGAATATTCTAATAAGCAATGTGACTGTAACATCAAACTTCATAGCAGTCTTCTGGAAGGAGAAATGAATCATGAAAAGTTTGTTTAAAAGAGACCAGGCTGCCAGAAACAGGCTGTTCTCAACTGTTGGGTCTGTTTTTATTCCCTCTTACTCTATGAAAGTAGTGAAGGTTATGTTCTGAATATAGCGGATGATGCGGCATTAGCAGTTTGTCTTAATAAAGTGGTTCTTACTGAAGTGTGTAGGTAGCTGGTGATTCAGAATCAGGCCTTAGGTTGCTCACAAAATCATAGGTCCAACTCACGGCAGGTCAGAAGCTTTCAAAGAGGATTTGTACACCTTGGGTATAGGATTGTCTAAGATGATGTTAGGCGTAGTCATGCGGCACGTAATGTCTGTTCAGGCAACGCCTGACAGCATAGACATCCATGGTCCCATAAGGTTCTAATAGAGTTCAGAATCCCGATTGGAGAACAAGATGTGGCTGATTTAGACGTGTCGCACTCGAGAATCACCGTGACCCTCAAAAGCAAAAAGTTCTTCAAGCTGTTAAAGGATCGGCTTCACTGAAAGCTACAAGCCAAAAAACCAAACCCACTGCTGTCGAGTCGATTCCGACTGGTACCGACCCTATAGAACAAAGTAGAACTGCCCCATAGAGTTTCCAAGGAGCGCCTGGCGGATTCGAACTGCCGGCCTTTTGGATAGCAGCTGGAGCACTTAATCACTACGCCACTAGGGGTTCCTGAAAGCTACAAGGCTAATGACAATGCTAGAGGGACCTATGTCAGGTATGGAGAAATTGCAACGACGCAAAAGCGAAGCCCTCTCAGCACATTGACCATCCCAGCTAAGGCGCGAAGCTTGTCCGAGATGCTCGAAGAAAAAGCGGGACCAGACTGGGACACCGAGTTCGGAGCGGGCCCGGGGTGGTTCGAGCCCTCCAGCGTTTTTTGCTGCGTGATGTGAAAGTGGTAGTGAGTCTGCGAGCGCTGATGCCAAGGCTGCAGGAGAACTTGTTGAACCTTAGATAAACTAACTGTAAAAAAAAAAACTAACTGTAGAGGGAGGTCATTTGCCCCAGCAAATTTCTAGTACGGACGAAACTTTCTCATTCTGGAAGCAGACACCTCAGAGGACCCGCATCCATACTATGGTGTTTTGCACGATGTCCAACTCACGTAACGTCCTATTTCACAGAACACGTGGCGGATGTTGAGCGATGCATGACTGTATATGTCTATGAAAGACTGCATATAGTATAAATCACTCGTATTTCTACCTTTAGCATATGGTGGCACCTTTTGTAAAAAGTTTTGGGAAGAAATTTTTTCATTAGTTAACTTGCCAGCTATATGGAAATAACTCGAAGTTCAAGTCAACAACTGAAATAATATGGAGTACTTACATATAGGTCAGCTACTACTGTTGGCATTTTCCATTCTCTCATTTGGTCTTTCCAATAGCATTATGAAGTGGGTGTTATTAATTTTAGAGTTGAAGTTCAGGGGACCTAAGTGATTAGACATTCTGAAGCCCTTTACCCGAGCAAACGTCTCAGTATCTACTATGCGTGTGCCTGTATGTGTTTTCAGTGTTGTAAAGACGAGTAAGTCACAGCCACTGTTCTCAGGAAACTCCTGTTTTGACTCCAGATACACCTGTTGCCTTTCTTTGATATCAAAGAGATAGGTCTACAAAAAGCGGGTTATGTTTGATAATGTGATCTGTAGTGATGAACTTAGGATGAGTATTGCTTGGGATGAAGGAGCCCTGATGGTGTAGTGGTTAGATTGGTGGTTGGAACCCACCAGCCACTCTGGGGGAGGAAGATGTGGCAGTTGGCTTCTGTTAAGATTAAAGCCTTGGAAACTGTGTAGGGTAGTTCTGCTCTGTCCTATAGGGTTGCTATGAGTTGAAATTGACTCAATGGCAATGGACTTTTGGTTTGGTTTATCATGTGGGATTAGGAAGAGATGAAGAACAGATTAGAGAAGTGAAGGGGATTGAGATCATGAAGCTGCCTGTGCCCTCTTTAGGTCAAAAAAAAAAAAAAATCCTTGGTTTCTACCAGTTCTTGCAGGTTGAAAACTTAAAAGCAGAAAGATTTAGATTTAAAATTTTAATCATAACGAATACTCATTATCGCTAGGTTCTTTCACATACAATTTCCTATCCAGCCCTTGAAACAACCCTGTGAGGAAGTTGTTAACCTCGTTTTACTGATGAGGTACTGGAAAATGTGTGACGTTATATAAATTGCACGGTTAGACTTGGAGGAGATGTGAGCCCACTATTGCATTTCTGTGGTGCAAAGCTCACCTGTAACGACTCTGACAAACTAGGGGGCCAGGTTTGACTGGAAACCAGTTCTCCGCTCTAGTTTCCAGTTTAGTTTAGCACTGGGAGATGAATATTGGATTTCTAAATATTAACAGCTCATTTCATTTAAGTCAAGAAACAGGTATGGTGCCAGGTGTTTATAGTGTCCTATTTTAAGGTCTTTATATTATGAATACAGTACCAAAGTCTCTTATCTTTGAAGAAAGAAAAAAATTTAGAGCAGTTGAAAAATAAAAAAATGGAGCTGCTATTAAGCATAGATCTCTGGCTATGAATCCATATGTCAAGGGTAAATATAAGTTATAATCTTCGCTGTTAACCAAATTATACATGTTATAACTGTTTGCTAGTTAGACAACTAAGTTTTTTTTCAAATTTTTAATGGATTCTGGCCCAAGCTCCTAGTAAACATAGCTGATTGCATTGACTGCCTAGAAGCGGCTGCTTTTCACAAACCAATGACTCAGACAAGATCTATCAGGTGCCTCTAATTCAGAGGTCAGACACCGCACAGTGATTCATTAGCTCCGTAATCACACGAATACGGCTAAAGCCACACTCCCTGGATACAGATAATGGATGTGGCAAACAAGTTCTGTGTGTAGCACCGTAGCTGTCCTTTGAAAGAAATCTACTGTCCAGGTAAAACGAGATTTCTCTTTTACTTTTATCTGGGCTGCTGGTGACATCCCCCTCCTGCACTATGCCACCAGGGTTTCCCCCCAATATAACAGCTCTATTAAATACTGCTTTTGTTCTGGTTGCTTGGTGCTTAGTTGTAGACTTTGAAAACAACCAGATGAGTCATGTAAATTATTTGAATAAGACTTGAAAGGTGATTCAGCATCTAGAATTTGCATGGGCTTTTCCTACTTATATTTGCTTGGCTCTCAACACCAATCATCTCCCTCCATGGCTAGGGGACTAGCAAACCCATGCTCTTTCTTCCGAAAGAATTACAGACTCGCTTGGAGCAGGACCCACAAGCCCACGGCAGTGAGGTGCATCTATATATGAACATGGCAACAAAGCAGAACAGCTAACCTGGGGCCACCTCTCCTATTCCAACTTAACAAAGGAAATGTGTCTTAGGAGGAACATGTAAAATTTGGGAATTGTTAATGCTTCTAAAGAGTGTTCTCTCCCTGGTTTTCCTCACTAGCGGCTTCTGTTCATTTGAATCTCCTTTTCTCTGGGAATTTTCTCTAACTACAGTCTCTTCCCTTGTTGGATGTAGAATTTTTTTTTTTTACATTTAAATCTTTTTTCTTTTTACATTTAAATCTTTTTTCTTTGTTTTATTGTACTTTCGGTGAAGGCTTACGATCAAATTAGTTTCTCATTAAACAATTAATACATGTGTTGTTTCATGATTTTGGTTGCCAACACCACAGCAGTCAACGCTCTCCTCGACCTTGGGGTCCCTGTTACCAGCTTTCCTGTCCCCTCCTGCCTTCTCGTCCTTGCCCCTGGGCTGGTGTGCCCCTTTAGTCTCGTTTTGTTTTATGGGCCTGTCTAATCTTTGGCTGAAGGGTGAACCTCAGGAGTGACCTCAGTACTGAGTGAAAAGCGTGTCTAGGGGCCATACTCTCAGGGTTTCTCCACTCTCCGTCTGGATATTGAATTCTTGAACAGAGCTGGGAAGAAGTCACCAGAGTTTCAGGGTTAAGAGAAAAAACAGAACAGTGGCATACTTTTCCTCCTCCATGCAATATGTTGGCTATGTAGACGTGCACGTGGCGGGGGTCAGAAAACAACGTGACGTGAGTATGTAGAGGTGGTGTTAGCCTTGTTAGCAACATGCCATAAAAGGCAGCGTAATAGGCCAAGTATAGAGGTTATGGCTTCTTCCACAAAAGCACTTAGAGTTAAAATCTGAAATTGCTGTGTAAAATAGAACAGGGGAGGCCCGTGTTTCCCATTTCTTTGAGGTGGGCTACCACACTTTAACAGCTTTGTAGACAAAGGGTTGTTGTAGTTGAGGTCATAAGACTGACAATATTCATAATTTGAATACAGTGTCTATCCAAAAGGAGTCATGCATCCTTTACAATAAAAGTAAAAGGCAGAAGTCAAAAGCATCCACTTTTATGAGGTACAAGAGAGTCCTGTTTTCCTGCAGAAACCAAGGGAGTAAACACAGAAGTATGTTTTGTTTAGGATTATCTTTGATGGTTTAATGAGTCTTCATGAAATTTCAGGTGCGTTCCCAATTCACAGCTCTGCCCACAACTGCATATTTTGATTTCTCCGGAGCATAGAGGGGGATTTTGTTAATCCTTCACCATAATATGCTTGAGTGATTTGAATACTTCAGCCTCTCGGCCAGAAGCATGCATATTCTATATTGAGGCCATGTTAATGATGCCAGGGGCCAAAGAAGGACTTGTGAGAATGGTTTTCAAAACATGGTCTCAGCATGTTGTTAAGTCAAAACAACTCCACCAGCTCCCAGGGCAACTCACAGCTTACTCTAACCTCAAACCAAATATTCACGTGTAAGTCTCTCAGGATGTAACTATCGCTACTAATAAAGTTTTGGGGTATATTTCTTATTAAGTTTATTTTATTAAAAAATTTTTTGAAAGGCTGAAGTAAATTTACTCTGAAATAGAGATGCCATTCACTGGGGTATCTATCTGTGAAAGATGAAACTTTATTTCGTAAATTCAAATGAAGACGGTTTCTTGGGATCCCAACCTTTTGAAATAGGTTTTGGTGACCCTTTATCAGTCCCCACTGTAATCTTTCCTTGGGTTTCAAAAGACATTCATATTAGTAGCAGACGAAGGTGAGAAATTAGAAAGGAACTTTAAAAACTAACATGTTAAGCACATTCACACAGCAATCCTATAATTCAATGCATGTTCTCCTCCAGCGTTGTCGACTTGGGAGCTAGTTCTCCAATCCCAGTGATGCTGCTGTGGCTGAAAACATTTTTGGAAGTTTCCTTTGGAAATGAGCTAAAGGTCAGTTTGTAAACAACACCAGACTTCCTTATGTATTTATTTATTTATATTAATAACTTCTTTCTAAAAATCAGTTCTATCTTTTGCTGTATTTACTCAACTTTATTTCAAGGGATGTTTGGCTATTTAAAAAAGACAAACTTGGAACAGAAAAAAAGATGTTAGGGAAAAACTGAGAAAATCTGACTAAAGTATGGACATTAGTTAATAATGACAGGTTAATTAATTTGGCCAAAGACAAATAGCTAATAGATGTTGAAATTTTGAATCCGTTTCTACCTGGCTCCTAAATTGTACCCGCTATGTATCCTATTTCTTCCATGATAACGTGTCCTGGGCTCTGAAATTAATTCCCAAAGAGAAATTTCAAAGTAGAACCCAGTATAAAATCACCAAAGGCTGACCACCTTGAAAAGGATTGGCGCTGCTTCGGGTGTAAACTTTCTGGCATATTTATCTTCAAAATTAGTCATGTTATTTTATAATTACGGTTAGTGATTTTATGACACAGAGGCCATCAGAGTGACAGATCTTTTATGTTTGGGGGAATTCAGCTTCAACTTCAACAGCTGTGTATTCTGTTAAGCCAAACCCCCTTTTGAACTTCTGTCAACAGGTCCAGACATCCGTTTGATAGAAATGCCTATGATGTGGAAACCAGGTTGGCTCTTGGAAATCCAGGGGCCAAATAAATGCTTCTGTGGTAATGGAAGATCCAGGACTTTTGACTCAACATTATAACTCATCCAGATGTCAAGGTTACCACCAAGAAACACAGGCACCTGTTGATGAGCCCAAAGAACTATCTTTTGGAAGTGTACTTTTATACCTTTAAGGGATGCTGTGGGGCAGTGCCCGGGTCCCACCTCACAGTGGAACCACACACTCTCCCAGCTTCAGGGAGGGTTGGTTGCTGGTAGGTCACAGCTGAGGCTTTCCCTAGGAATTGTCCTCTGATGAAAGGAGCTGTCTCACCCAAGTTTCGCCCTATCCAATAAGTTTTAACTTCCAAAGACTGATAGATGTTGGGGTAACAAAGTGCTGGTCTCTTGCCTCAATGCATGACATCTCTGACAGATTTCCCCAGCTTCAGAGTTCCCTCTGGGATCCACTGGGGCCTTTCATGGAATTGCCTCACACTTCAACTTCACCTTCTGCTTGGTTATGGTTCCCTCCTGTTATAGGCCCCGATCCCAAGCGTGCTCCTCAAAAGACCATCTATATTGCAAATCTCAGAGCCTGTTTTCCCAGGCCATGACCTACAAAAATATCTTAGGTGTTACTCCCCTCTCTCCTTACTGGATGAGTTCAGTATAGTAAAATACTCTTTTTACTTAGAACTGTAGATACTGCTTTTTCTAGGAAGCCTTCTCTGACTAGGCTAGTGATCTTTGTAGAAGCTGTCTCTCTATGCTATAATAGGCACCTGCCTTTTGATAACATTTACTTCACCAATGGTCATTTTCTCTTTTCTTGTATGCATCTCTCAAAGAGGTTATCTCTTTGAAGGCTGAGCTGTGTCTTACACATTCCTAGGTTCCCATTGCCTACTGCCTGGTGTTGCAGTAAGAACATTTGTGGAAGTGGGTTGTACTTTGTTGTTGTTGTTAGGCGCTGTTGAATTGGTTCTGACTCGTAGCGACCCTATGTACAACAGAATGAAACATTGCCTGGTTCTGCGCCATCCTTACAGTTGTTGCTATGTTTGAGCCCATTGTTGCAGTCACTGTGTCAATTCATCTCGTTAAAGGCCTTCCTCTTTTTTCGCCGACCCTGTACTTTACCAAGCATGATGTCCTTCTCCAGGAACGGGTACCTCCTGATAACATGTCCAAAGTACATGAGATGAAGCCTTGCCATTCTTGCTTCTAAGGAGCATCCTGGCTGTACTTCTTTCAGGAAAGACTTGTTCCTTCTTCTGACAGTCTGTGGTATATTCAACATTCTTCACCAACACCGTAATTTAAATGCATCAATTATTCTTTGGTCTTACTTATTCATTGTCCAACTTTTGCACACATATGAGGTGATTGAAAATACCGTGACTTGGGTCAGGTGCACCTTAGTCTTCAAAGGTCTTTGCTTTTTTAACACTTTAAAGAGGTCTTTGGTAGTGGATTTGCCCAATTCAATACTTGTTTGATTTCTGACTGCTGCTTCCATGGGCGTTGGTTGTGGATGCAAGTAAAATGAAGTCCTTGACAACTTCAGTCTTTTCTCCATTTCTCATGATGTTGCTTATTGGTCTTATGTTGAGGTATAATCCATACTGAAGGCTATAGTTTTAATCTTCATCAGTTAGTGCTTCAAGTCATCTTCACCTTCAGCAAGCAAGGTTGTGCCATCTGTGTGTCGCAGGTTAATGAATCTTCCTCCAATCCTGATCCTGAGTTCTTCTGCATATAGCCCAGCCTCTTGGATTATTTGCCAGCATACGGATTGAATAAGTACAGTGAAAAGATACAACCCCGATGCATACCTATTATAAACCATGCAGTAATCCCTTGTACTTAAAAACACCAAATTCATCAACCCCTTTAAAGATCTGCTTATACTGGTTTTGCTCCAAAGATAGTTGGTCATATAACCTTAAATGTTGAAGCATTATCTTGGGATCTTTATTTCTTACTTGTCAACACCAGTTAAAAAATGGGCAAAACATTGAAAGGAATGTGTTTCAGAAAGAAGTCCTGAAAGCAGGAATTTGCCTAGAAATAAAAATTTTTCATATAATATGTATGATTCCGAAGTAGAGGCATATTTGCTACACAATGTTGATCGATAAATTTAATGGAATGCTACAGAATGTGATCCCTGTCAAGCAAGGGATGGCTGCTTAGAGCTGAAAGAAATAATATAACTTAATTTTTATAAATAATTATATTGCCACATATCATTTAAAGCTCACAATAGCCATGACACTTTCTCAGATGCCTTCAGCTCTTAGTACTACGCTCTAAATATCCATCACCTCATTTGTTTGTGCCACCTACTAAGAGATAATCATGAATGAGCCTTGGATACCTTTGCAGACAGGCCACTGGGAAGTTTCCAGCCACAGGTACCTTGTACAAAGGACCACTCAAGCTGGAACCGACAGAGTCACCAGCTACAAAGGAGTAAAGCCTTAGTGAAGATGCAGACTGTATAGGCTCACAGGGCGTTAGTTTATGGGCTCTCTAGCTGCTACCAGTCAGTGGGCTTGGAGTCAGTCCCTTATGTTTTTGTTTCTCTCCCTAAGGCCTGTTAGTTATATCATCTTGCTTCCTCCTTTTGAGACCACTGTTTAATTCCTCAATGATTTAGAAGTCCCAATTTTGCTTACTGTTTTGCTAATTGATCTAAATTTTATTGTGGTTTGAGGGGGAACATTTACTTGTAATGATGGAGTGTATTTGCATAATCAATTGCAGTTGAACCTTTTTAGCTAGTGTGAGAAATAGGTAGACCAAGCTGAAGTTGTGAGTCTGATTTGACACTAGAGGAGTCTGAAATCCCTGCTAAATCCCTCTTCGTTACTGAAAGAATTTAGGAGTTAATAAAAAGAAGCAAGGAGTTTGTGTCTTACCTAACACAACACCAATATCCTTACTATTCACCATACTCGTGAACCTGTCTATTCAGTCTCACAACTACTCTTCTGTTGTGTTGAATAAGAATGATTCTCTTTCTTTGATGTTTAACTCTTCACATATGTCTCTTGTCTTCTTAAAATAAATGATCCTGCGGGAAAGGTGCCTGCCTTGTATATTTTTAATTTTCCGGTATGGTTAGAATCCTGTCTTGCCTATATAGCATACTAGGCTAAATATTATATTCAGCATTCACTTCCACTTCCTTTTTATCTTTCCAAATCACCCAGATAAAATGGGCTTAAAAAAAAAAAAATCCCCTTGCTGTCTAGTTGATTCCAACTCGTAGCAACCCATGGGACAGAGTAGAACTGCCCATAGAGTTTCCAAGGAGTGCCTGGTGGATTTGAACTGCCGACCTTTCGGTTACCAGCCATAGTTCTTAACCACTATACCACCAGGGTTTCCAGAAGAGGCTAGAAGACTAAAAACTACATTTGTTAGACTTATATCTAGCTTGGGTGATGGGATGTAATTTAAGTTCAGCCAGTGAGATGTGCAGACATGAGATTTGGAAGGAAGATGGAGAACATCCTTTTACAGGGATGCTAGTTGACAAGCTAGAAAACTCCTAAGAATGAGGGTATTTTCATGATCTAGATGCCACATCTCACTTTCTGGCCACCAACTTGTGGGCTTGGGGCAGCAGCAGTTCGATAACTTTTAAACAGTTGAGGGGATGGGACTTTGAAGCAAAAAAAAAAAAAAAAAAAATCTGGTTAGTGACCACTATCTGATTTTCACTTTTCCAGCCCTTTCAATTTGAAAACACTTAATTCCCTATTAAACCTCTTCCGATTGAAATACCTAAGAGTGTTTCTGCTTCTATCATTGAATCTTGATTTATAACATAGTTCCTCAACAGTATTTGTTGAAATATTTCGTGCCCATCCTAGATTATGCAAAAATGTTCTGCATTAGTTTTGTTTGCTTTTGCGTTTCTAATTTCTGATGGACTGAAATTTTAAAAATGGTAAGAACTCATCCATATATCTCTAGTCACTTTAGTAGCAGAATGAATCACTGGATTCTTCACAACACACACATATTCAGTTGGTCAGTAACAGAATTACAACAAATGAGATATAGAAGACTGATAGAAATTCGAGTTACAAAAGACCTGTATATTTATGCGTAGGCAAACCTTTTCAAGAGGCTCTGAAGTTATTTACTAAACACCCCTATTTAGCACAGAACATGTAATTGGTCGCTAGATTTATTTAAGCCCACTAAATCTCCCTTGAGTGCTTTGAATTTGGGGGCTCAAATCTGCATTCTAAGGTTGAATATTGTGGACTATTTAATTTTCTGAATGTAATTTTGGGAAAATTATACCTTTTATACTTAGTAGGTTTATCACGGGAATAGCTGAAAACACATTGAGAGATGAGGCTTAATGAGGCATGAGTCATAAATCATTCGACTGTCCCCAAATTGTGCTCCTGGGTGTAGAGCTGGGACTACTTCCCAGTTGCCTTGGTTTCAGTCCACTGCACTGTCTACTGTGCTGCCTTTGGCCAGTGGTTGTTGGGTCTGTGAGAAACCGAATACTTTTTATTTGAGATTTCCACTCTTTCTCATGCACATCTTCTCTGAAGTCTGTAAATGAGAACTAGATTAGCAACTTCAGCAGTGCTCGGCCCTGGTAAATGTAATAATGGCTGCTAAGGTTAATGTAGGGAGCCTGAGCGGCATAATGGTTAAGCGCCTGGTTGCTAACAGAAAGGTTGGTGGTTGGAACCCACCAGTGGGAGAAAAGAGCTGGCAATCTGCTCCCATAGGAAATCCTGGGGGGACAGTTCTGGTCTGCCCTATAAGGTTGCTGTGACTCAGAGTTGACTCAACAGCTCACAACAACAACAACGTTAAAGTGGCTCTTTACCGTTTTTAAATATCTCTCACAAGTTTTAATTCTTTGAGCCTTTCAAGGTAAGCAAGGCAGGCAGGTATTATCTTCATTTTACAAAGGAAGAACGAAATATCCAAGAGACTGACAAATATTTTAAAACAGAGGATGGAATCTTAGGATTTTCTTTACTTCTGTACTATTAGCTGTTTCCTTTAAAAATATTTGCTGGAGGACTAGAAGGCAGGTGGGGACAGGAAAGCTGGTAACAGGGAACCCAAGGTCGAGAAGAGAGTTTTGACATGTCGTGGGGTTGTTAACCAATGTCATAAAACAATATGTGTACTAACTGCTTAATGAGAAACTGGTTTATTCTGTAAACCTTCATCTAGAGTTCAATTAAAAAACAAATTTGCTGGAAGGTTAAACTGTTGTGTCAAAAAATTAAAAGTCAATCTTGTGAAAATTCTTGACCCTCAAGCCAGCCTGGTAATGGGTGACATGGTAAATATATTTATTCATAGGAGAGTCTTTTATCAATTGACTATTACAAGTTAACATGATTTATAAGCAGGAGAGAAGGTGAGAAAGAGCCTTTGTAGGAGAATTTGTGAGCTTTTGCAAATCTTTGCTTTCTAGAATTTAACCCCAGAATAAAAGGATTATCCTACTTTCTGATTCCCTGGACAATTCTAGTCCACTAGTTGTGACTGATTCAAAGGTAAAGCAACCACGTCTCATTCATTTATAACCAAGTGCCTAGAACAGTGCCAAGAACGCAGTCAGATGTCCACTAATCTGTCCTCGTGGCTCTCATCACAACGTTTCTCTGAACTAATTCATTATCTTTTGAGGTGTTGTGTTACATGCTTAACCTCAAATGCGCATGTGTATCTTCAGCCCTTCGTTTGGAATTCTCCCCTGATATAAAAGTCATCAATTTTTTTCCTGGCATGATGGTTTTTTATAAATGCTTGCTATTTATTGCATCTACTTTCATTATTCTCTCTTTTCTTACACTCTTAATTCACTCTTATACCTTATTTTCCTTTTGTTAGATGCTATTGGTAAATCAGAAAGTACGGACAGAAGGTGAGTGAAATATTTACCTTCTCTGTTCTAGTTCCAGACATATGTTCTTTAACCAGAAAGAACATTTAAAAAAATAATTTTTTTAAATTGCGTTTTTGGTGAAAGTTCACACAGCAAGTTAGGTTCCCATTGGACAATTGCCACACAAATTGTTCAGTGACATTAGTTACATTTATCACAATGTGTCAACATTCTCTTTAATTGTGTTCAGCTTGTTCCCTTTCCAGTACTCTAGTTTCCTGTGCCCTTATCTTCTCATCTTTGCTTTTGAGTAATTGTTGACCTTTTGGTCTCATGCTGATGGTTTTTAAGCAGGGCACTGATCTTATGGGTAATATCTTTTATTTTGTGTGCCACTCTGCCAGTTCCCTGAAAGGTGATCTCAGGGGATAGGCTTGGTTCTAGGTTTAAAGGGTGTCTCAGAACAATAGTCTCAGGGAGTCCTCGCCTCTCTACTGTTCCAGTTTTTTTTTTTTTTAAATAAGGATTTGAGTTCTGCATATTTTTCCTCCCATTCTATCTGTTAGCAACTACTGTGACCCTGGGCAGAATGGTCAGTGGTGGTAGCTGGGCAGTATCTAGTTCTTCTGGTCTCAGGGTAGATGAGGCTGTGGCTTGTGTAGACTTGTTTCTTTTCTATGCTTCTGGTTACCTTCTTACTGTTTTGCTCCTGGTGGGTAGAGATCCGTAGTTGTGTCTTAGATGCTGCTTGCAAGCTTTTAAGACTCCAGACCCTACTGAGTTCACTAGGATGCAGATCCCGATTTTTGTGAGCTATGTTATGCCAATTGACAGAGTTTTTCCAAGAGACTATGGTCCTAAGCCTTCAAACCCAGAAAATCAATGTTGGAAGGTGTTTTGTTATATCTGAGGAGTATCTATATTATTGTCTTCAGTGAATATATGTGCCTGCACCCACATATTTATATTTACACCTACTTATAGATTTTCTTTTTATAGATAGTTCTGGAGTCCTGGTGGTGCAGTGGTTAAGAGCTCAGCTGCTAACCAAAAGGCCAGCAGTTCGAATCTAACAGCTGTTCCTTGTAAACCCTATGGGGCAGTTCTACTCTGTCCTATAGGGTCTCTATGAGTCGGAATCGAATTGACTCAACTGCAGTGGGTATTTTTTTTTTTTAATATTTTTGTCTGTTCTTGCCTATGTACACATCTGTGCCTACCTGTATACCAATTTGCCTATAGCCATCCATATGCGCTCAAACACTCATTTTTACTTTCTCGTGCTGTGCTCACTACAGTCCACATTAAGTACCACTTTCCCATTACCAAAAATAACTAGTCTCTATGGCATAAAGCAAACTTTCCCCACCCTGCTCCTTTCCCTGATAACTACCAATGAACACTGATTTCTCTATATTTATCTATTTTTTGTCTTCTTATAAAAGAAGGATCATACAATATTTGTCTTTATATGCTTGACTAATATCACTTATTATTATAAGAGATATTAGTCAATAATATCACTTGGAAACCCTGGTTGCATAGTGGTTAAGTGCTATGGCTGCTAATCAGAGGGTTGGCAGTTCGAATCTGCCAGGTGCTCCTTGGAAACTCTATGGGGCAGTTCTATCTACTCTGTCCTATAGCATCGCTATGAGTTGACATTGACTTGACAGCAATGGGTTAAGTTTTTTTTTTTTTTTAAGTATCACTTAGCATCATGCCCTCCAAGTCCATCCATGTTATAATACATTTTGTGAGCTCATCATTGTTCTTTATGGTTGTGTAGTATTTCATTGTATGTATGTACAATTTGCTTACCCATACAGAAAGCATTTTCACCACCAAAAGGAGAGGCTGGTGGAATAGATGGAACACTGTGCCATTCCCCAGGGCTCTGAGAAAACCTGGTGCTGTGTAAATGGCTCAGCTCCTCCCCTCATATTGGTCATCCTGTGTTCACAGTGCATTATAATATCCCATGGAGGAGTCAGGGTGCTCATTACATTGGGTCTTCCAATGAACTGGAGCAGTTGGCAACTGGCTCTTTTGCGAGAATTTTCAGGGGACAAGGGTAACTGAGACTGGCTCCATCAAGCGTCTTGTTGGTGTCCCGTTTTCACTGCCACCCCCGCTTCAGAGCCCTGGTGGCACAGTGGTAAAGAGCTTGGCTGCTAACCAAAAGGTAGGCCTTTCAAATCTGCAGCTGCTCCTTGGAAACCCTATGGGGCAGTTCTACTCTGTCCTGTAGGGCTGCTATGAGTCGGAATCAACGGCAATGGGCTTTTGCCCTAGTTTTCAAAGAAAAAGAATACCTTGTATTTCTTTGAGGGGCTCACCCAGATTAGAATTTCTTTTTGGTATCCAAGCTATGAGTATTTGAAAAAAATATTTCCCATTGTCCACAGCATTTCAATGTCTAACAGCAGCTGGCTTGGCAGTGAGTATAGCATCTATTTGCTTCTCTTTTTCCTGAGAAATCCTCAGAGGAGCCTTTTTTGGGAAATACAAGCTTGCATTGTGCCCACTCCTTGTTACCAGTGCTCCTTTAGAGAGAAAGGCAGCGCTAAAGCATGCAGCTATTAGCAACAGCATTTGGACCAGGAGTATGGTTTGCAGATGTTGAGAATGTAACATTTCAAAGTGGGACTCAGTGGAAAAGCCAAATTCAAATTGATAAGGCGACCATACATGTGCTTCATTTAACTGCGGACACATTTTTGACTACTCGCGTAGTATGCAAATATGGACAACAATGCTTGAAATTGGATTTCCATTTTACTTAATTGGATTAGCACAAGGCCTGCATAATAATCAACAGTTAGGCATCTTCTTAGTAGCAGAGTGATTGCCAAAGATTGGAGTTCAGGATTTCAGAATAATTGCTGGTTTTGAAGTTTGGCCTGCCCCATGGGAATGAGGTCAGTTGGCTGATTTTAGGTACAGCTATTTTTTTTTTTATGGTTTACTTTACTTATATGTGTGTGGTCCAACTAAAAGACCTCAATTTTCTCTAACTCACGAAGGTAGAAATAAAAATAGAACGGTGTTAAAAAGCGTCTGAAGAAGTAATTAAGGTTTTTTTTTTCTTTTTTAATTAAAGACTGCCTGCTCTAACAAAAATAAGTTCAAGTACTTCTTTTCCGAGTTTCTTAAAGAAATGAGTAATGAAACCTCACTGCATGTTTCTCGCCAACATGAATAATAGGAATTTGAAATCCATTATAATTACAATTAGGATGTTTTCTCTCCAGGTTTTAGATATCTACAGTGTGTGGCCTGCAAAGAGAACAGCTCTACATAATTACAAAAGGCAAGGAAGATTGGTTTCAGAAAAGCCAGTGGTGGAACAGACGATTACACATAAAATTCTGGGCAAGGAGACAATGGCAATACCAACAGAGAGACAGCTCAAGAGAGCGATACTAAGAACTCATTCAGAAATCAAGAAAACCCAGATAGCATTTATCCAAGCAGAGAACAGCTCTGCGGCGTTCTATTAAGCAAAAGAAGGCAGATGTTCCATCTTGTCCCTGTTGGGAAGGTTTTCATTTCTGGCTGGTTGATGTTTTTATAAATAAGACTTTCCTAGGTATTGCTTTGTGGAAGGAAATCAAATTTCATGTCAGGCTAGAGGAGTTTTACGCTACTCCATTAGCTCTCAGATGTGCAGTTCCAACTTTGACTTCAAGGTAACATGTAGGAATGGAAAAACTCAAGATTTAGAAAATAATATTGGAGTCATTATTACCTGTCCTTGAGCAAGAGAATGTGACCCAGCTGAAGCTGGGCTCACAAGGATTCACAAGAACACATCAACTGGGCCCTGAGATAAAGACAATAGACAATCTTGGAAATTATCTTTTAGGGTCAAAAAATATCTTTTAGGGAGCTTTTCATATAAGCCAGAACACAAAACACTTTTTACTTTTATCTTTTCTATTTGCTGGACCAATGAAGACCCTCCTGACTGCTGTTAATGAAACCTGATTGTTGAGAGGGACAATTCAAAATGTAGAATCACAGTTTCTAGGCAATCTGTGAAAAGATGAAGCTTGCAATGGTTTTGCCCGTTTGTAATGTTAATACATACTGATGATTCCGTGATATTTTCTTGGACTAGGGCAGACATGGCTATGGGAGCATGCTTGTCTGTTTTCTCGTTCTTGCCTATTCTGTAATATTCTCTGAACTTGGGCAGACATGACTATGTCAGCATGCTTGTCTGTTTTCCCATTCTTGCCTGTTCTGTAATATTCCCTTGTCTGCTTCTCAACTTTTGTCTTTTGGAATATATGCCGAATAAAACTTCCCTTTTGCTTTACTAAACTTTGTGATGTTTTTACCCTACAACAGGACCTTATATCCGCTATTGACATGAAGTAGGATACCTACCTTTTCATGTCTCAGTTTCTCCATTTGTCAAGCAGGATTATAACGCACCGTGTGAGATTGGTCTGCCTGTTAATTTCCCTGCGTCTTAAGATTTTTGTCTTAAAATGAGATCATTTGATGACCTTACGGATGTAAGGAACTTCATTTTTTATATGAGCTGATTCTGAGTTACCTTCCTATTTTTCATATTCTATGGTACCAATATTTGCCTTTCATGTTTCATAGAGTCCTTATGAATATTAAATAAGACCATGGACAGGTAAGTACTTTAAAAGATATGTTGTTGTTATTAGTTCTGTCAATTTCAGCTCATGGCAGAGTAGAACTGATGTGTGCAGAGTGGAACTGTTCCATAGGATTTCCAAGGCTGTTCAATTTAGGAAGAAGATCACCAGGTTTGTCTTCTGAGGCACCTCTGGGTGAGTTTGAACTGCCAACCTTTTGGCTAGTAGTTGAGCACTTAATTGTTTGTACTTTCTAGGGACTTAATTAAAAGATATAAAATCAATTAAAACAATACAAAACAAAACAGATGTCATTGAGCTGATTCCGACTCAAGGCAACCCCATGTGTGTCAGTAGAACGTGCTCCATTAGGGCTTTAAATGGCTGATTTTTCAGAAGTAGACTGCCAGGCCTTTCTTTGGAGGTGCCTCTGGGTAGACTTGAACCTCCAACTTTTCAGTTAACAGCTGGCAAACTAACCAGGGACTGCCATTTGCACTACCCAGGGACTGCCCAAAGGTTGACCATTTGCACTACTCAGGGATTTCCAAAAGATACAAAGGGACTACCTAAAAGTCAAAGTGGGACTCACTGTTAATAAAACATCAGGTCTCTAAACAACTTCAAAAGTCTTGTCGATTGACGTGGAATGGAAGGATCTGGAAGGTGTCTTGGCTGAAGCAAAGGCTTCTACCTGGGAAATTGAGATGGTAGTGTTAGAGAAGCAGGCTTGACAAAAAAAGGTGGTGAATTTAGATTTGGACATATTGTGAGGTGGCTGTGAGATAGCCAGCTAAAGGTTACAATGTTGTTGTCGAGTGCCATTAAGCCAGCTCTGACTCATAGTGACCTTCTGTATAACGGAACAAAATGTTGCTCCGCCATGTGGCATCCTCATAATCATTATGTTTGAGCCCATTGTTGCCCCCACTGTGTCAATCCATCTCATTGAGGATCTCCTTCTTTTTTGCTGACCCTCTATTTCACCAAGATGGTGTCTTTCTTCAGCAATTGGCTGCTCCTGATCATGTGTCCAAAATAAACGAGATGCAGTCTCACCATCCTCAATTTTAAGAAGCATTCTGGCTGTGCTTTCTCAAAGATGGATTTGTCTGTTCTTCTGGCAATCCACGGTCTATTCAATATTCTTTGCCAACACCACAATTCAGATGTGTCAATCCTTCTTAAGGTTCTGAGAAACGACAGTAGGCTCTCAGAAGTATAAATGTGTACCTCAAGAGGGAGATCTCTACTTGAGATGTAGAGTTGGAGTTCATCAGCTTCGAGAGGATGAGCTCACCTATGGGCAGAGATGGACATTTGGATGGGATATGCAAGAATATTCCCTTATCAGAGCTGGTTTTAAACAGAGACCAGTACAGAATTAAGAGGAGAAAATGGTACTAGCAGATACATTGGGGTGCAGTCCTAGCCAACACAACTGTGTTCTCCTGCTTTAGGGCTTTCATACATTTTGTCCTCTTTGCCTGCAAAGCTCTTCCCCCATATAACTGTATAGGGCATTACCTCTAACCCTTTCCAGAACTTTGCTGAAATGTTACCTTCTCAGTGAAGCTTCCCATGACTGTCCCATTTAAAGCTGGAATCTCCTCACCCTCACATTTCCTATTCTCCTGCCCCGCATTATTTTTCTCTAAAGCATTTATCACCATCTGACATAGTGTACGTTTAATTTACTGACTTGCTTAAGGTCATTCCCCACCCACTAAAATTACCAGCTTCATGAAGTCAGGGATTTTTGTTTGCTTTGTCACTCTGGAATCTCTGAGATCACCAGCCCATAGCGGGGGCTTCAAAAATACTGGTTGAGAGAATAAAAAGGCTCACACAGACCCAAAGGCACAGTTCTTACGTGGCCATTAGCCTGGAGAATGCAGGAGGGCCCAGTTTTGATGGGAGAGTGAAAAAGGATCAGATACTAAAACTTGGCAGCCGGGAACTGGAAGCTGCATTTTGTGACTAGAAAATGTTTAAAGAAACAAATAGTAAAGCAATTCATCTTCCAGAGAGGATAATTTAGAATATCAATGGGGCTGCTGATAAGTTGGTGGTGAAAATTAAGGACGTGCTTATACTGTTTGTGCAGGTGGAGACTGATGACAAGAAAGCTGCTTTGGAGGGACATCAGCATGTCTGAAAACCAGCTGTGGCTCAGTTCAGCTGGGCAAAATGGTCTCTGTTGTATACTCAAAGTGCTTGTAAGTGGTAGGCTAGGTAAGGCTTCTTAAAGTGCTTCATTGAAATGCCTCTATAACTCAGAAAAGTAAAAAATTAGACCAGAAGAAACCTCCTGAGTTGATAAGATGAAGTGAATGAATGTTTTCGACCTCAATAATTTGAAATTAAATGGTTTTGGGCAAACATACAAATTTCAGGATGATAGGACTGACACTAAAAAATAATGATTTGTGGATACGTTAAAATGCTAAAAAATAATGATTTGTGGATACGTTAAAACGTATAGAATGGTTAGTTTGACTTTATTGCAGAGGTTTTAAAAGGATACAAACCAACTGTGTGGGAGACTTTACAAGTTTCCCTTTTGGATCCTCAAAGGTCCAGTTGGTTCATGAGCTTTCTAGAAGTGCAGTTTTCCACACTGGGAAGATTCCTAGGTTGCCAGGGCCGCATCTGAAGTGGCCTTTGCAGAAACCTAGGAGAAGGCCTGTAATGTGGCCTGAAGTCCAAGAGACACTTGGCTTAATTCTCTTCAAATGTTGAGCTAACAAACATAATCTGTAGTTAGAAGCTCATTTTCTAAAACACAAATGACTGTGGTACTGTTTTCATGTATGCATTGACTTCTTTTTCTGGAAGAACAGTTTGTATGCTTGTAACATCTCAAGAGTGGGATGCCTGTCTTATCTTTCAGTGGGCTGATATGTTTCAAGAAGGGTTCATTCTTTTGATCCAGTCAGTAAACAATAATCTGGACAGTGAAGCTGACACAGGGCTGGTCCTTCATAAACTGGAGTTAGGTCTTCCACCCCTTTCTGCGCTCCTACTGACTCCTCTAAATACCCAGAAGCTCTGTCCATATTTACCTTTGCTGCCTTTCAGGGACCTTTGGTTTTAAGCAGCCAATATCAGTTCTGGCTAATTTACACTGAAAACGAATTTCTTGGAGGGAGGATTAGCGGGAAGGCCCAACTTGAGGCTTGGAGCAGACAAGAACCAACAGACAGTACCAGATGGTCTTCGTAGCAGAAATGTCTCTATAGTCTTGCCCAGGCTTAGCTGGATTAAGAGAGCATCAAAAGTTAAGCAAACCTATGGCTTGCCCTTGCATCCTGCGTAACAGTTTAATTTCTGTGCTTCATGCTTTTTGTGAACACCTCTAGCCCCTTGGCACTTTATTTCACAGTTTATTAGAGTGCAGGTAGAAAATTAGTTGAGTCCTTTGATGAAATTACGGACCCTGTAAAGCTGCCATCTGCTAATCTGTATTCGGTAGTTGGATGAGAATAAGATTTGTAGTAAAAGAATTTAGACAGTAAGTTACTAAACACTGATGTACAGCTACTACTTCTAGTAGTTTAAATGTTGGTTGTTGCTTTATTGGAATATTTTCATCATTATGCTCCCCAATGGTTGATGTCATAGAGTAGCCATCCGTGCTCTGATTAATGTAAAATCAAGAGATTTTTTGAAAGAAAGGAGACAGCCGGGGATGGGAATAGACTGAACTCCACGTGGTAAATCCAGTAATTCAAAATGGCAGCTCAGCGGTGATGTTTTATAGAAGGGGAAAGAATGGGTATGAAACTTGTTATTTGATTGGTACTTACAGGCTTAAATCACTGAAAGACAGTACTCGATTGGTAGATCATTTTAAGGCGGGGCTTCCAGTGGCGGGAACTCGTCAAACACGGATGCCTGTTGTAGAACTTGTAAGCAGGACATGGTGTGCCAAGCTCTGTAAGGCAATTGGCTTAAAAGGATATATGTCTCTTTCTTAGATTGGTTATAGTGTGGCAATTACAAGGGTATGTGACGGGGAGGGGGGGTCACAGTGTTACGTCACCGTTACTGAACACTCCTCTCTCAGAAACAGTGTGGAGCAGGGAAGATGGCTGCCGCTAGGGTGACAAGGAACCAATGAACAAGGCATCACACCCAGTCCTCAAACTGGCCATTTCAGGTCTTATCCGGTACCTCAATTTTTTTTTTAATTCCCTTACACAGAGATCTGTTTTGAATGGATGCATATTCAAGAAGAGACTTCCTACCGTAAGAGATTTATCTTAGTCAAGTTTTGCTATGATAATGCAGTGTAACAAATTGCCCCTAAAGTCTTAGAGGTTTACTGCAACAAACATGTATTTGTCACACACAGTCTGCAGGTCGGTGGTGGCTCTGCTAGGTTCTTCCGGTGGGGCTTGGCTAAACTTGGTTCTAGCTTGCAGGTTGAGTTTAGATCTGCTCTAATTTGGACTTCCAGCCTCCTAAACTGTGAGAAAGTAAATTTCTGCTCATTAAAGCCACCCACTGGTGGTATTTCTGTTTAGCAGCACTAGTTAACTAAGCCAGAGAACTAGAATAATAAGGTTCTGAATTTTTGAAATCAATGAAAGATGCTGCAGAGTGTGTTTGGAAGAACAAGACAGACTGATCACGAGACGTCATACTCTCTTCTTTGTTGTTGGAGAATAACTGAAAAATTAAACTTGATGCAAATAAATATAACACAGTAAGTCTAGGGGTAATAAACGTGTTGAAATCAGAGGAAAATCAAATGATCATGCTGTATACTAATTACGACTGGGGTCAGTATAAGACAATCCTTGAACTGATCAGTTTGGAAAGTCTTCCTTTTAAAAAAAAGTAATTGATTAGGATACAGAGATGTTCCAGCAAGAGAAGAAGACTATAAATAATAATGTTGTTACCATGTAAACAATCTGAACTGACAGGCTTGCAATGTGTGGTATTTAGACTTAAAACCCAAACCAAACCTGTTGCCGTTGAGTCAATTCCGACTCATAGCGACCCTACAGGACAGAGTAGAACTGCCCCATAGAGTTTCCAAGGAGCTCCTGGCGGATTTGAACTGCCTACCTTTAGGTTAGCAGCCATAGCTCTTAATCACTATGCCACCAGGGTTTCCGTTTTAGACCTAAGGTGTAAGAAAATAGAGCCATGTCCAGTGGTAGCTTCAGCAGGCTGACAAAGCCATCATGATTTGACGTAACCCATTGAAAAATGCATGAGTATTTAAATTTTTAAAGGGCTCATAAATTTCTTAGCTAGTTTAGCAGACGGTTTCATTCTCCACCCTAATTAACAATAAAATATTTTAAGTAAACTGCAAGGGCGATTATTTCGAGGTGCTCCATTAATCTGGAGGACTAGTACAATTTTACCACTTAGAGTCTCTGTCCGTCTGAAGAAGGCGTTTTAGAATACCAGTGTGTGTATAATGGCAGAGCTTTTTATACAGCCTCGTCTGCATGCGCTCTGTATTCATAGAATAATACATGATGATAAAATTCGTATTGTGTTTGCACAGTGAGGTGTTAGGAATTTAAGATTTTGTGGGTAAGTGTGAGATTGGCAGCTCCACCCTGTGGGGCTTTACACTGGTTGCTTTGGACTGCATTTGAGCGTCTTCAGCTTTGAAGTTCACAGATATTTCTAGAATTATGGTATTCATTTACTCAGGTAAAAAGGTTGCAACAGCTACTCTGAGTCCTATATGGAGAGCTCAGTCTCAGGCAGGAAGAAATTTACTTAAGCCCCTTTTTAAGTGGTGCTGGACTCTTGAAGGCTATTGTAAGTCCTGTCCTGTTGGCTCGGCTGTCTTCCCTTCAATGATATTTAAGGGCTCTTTTTTTTTTTTTTTTTTACTTTAGGCTTTATAATGACAAAAAGTTGGCAAGTTGAGATTGACAACCCATATTCTGCAGTATGATTACAGGTAAACACAAACAGAAGTATACACACACACACAGTATTCATATGGGAGTCCCTGGGTGGTGCAGATGGTTAAGTGCTCCACTGCTAACTGAAAGGTCGGTGGTTTATACCCATCCAGAGGGGCCTCAGAAGGAAGGCTTGGTGGTCTAGTTCTGAAAGATCACAGCCACTGAAAACCCAGTGGAGCACAGTTCTCTCACAGCCACTGAAAACCCAGTGGAGCACAGTTCTCTCACAGCCACTGAGAACCCAATGGAGCACAGTTCTCTCACAGCCACTGAGAACCCAATGGAGCACAGTTCTCTCAGAGCCACTGAGAACCCAGTGGAGCACAGTTCTCTCAGAGCCACTGAGAACCCAGTGGAGCACAGTTCTCTCAGAGCCACTGAGAACCCAGTGGAGCACAGTTCTCTCAGAGCCACTGAGAACCCAGTGGAGCACAGTTCTCTCAGAGCCACTGAGAACCCAGTGGAGCACAGTTCTCTCAGAGCCACTGAGAACCCAGTGGAGCACAGTTCTCTCAGAGCCACTGAGAACCCAGTGGAGCACAGTTCTCTCAGAGCCACTGAGAACCCAGTGGAGCACAGTTCTCTCAGAGCCACTGAGAACCCAGTGGAGCACAGTTCTCTCAGAGCCACTGAGAACCCAGTGGAGCACAGTTCTCTCAGAGCCACTGAGAACCCAGTGGAGCACAGTTCTCTCAGAGCCACTGAGAACCCAGTGGAGCACAGTTCTCTCAGAGCCACTGAGAACCCAGTGGAGCACAGTTCTCTCAGAGCCACTGAGAACCCAGTGGAGCACAGTTCTCTCAGAGCCACTGAGAACCCAGTGGAGCACAGTTCTCTCAGAGCCACTGAGAACCCAGTGGAGCACAGTTCTCTCAGAGCCACTGAGAACCCAGTGGAGCACAGTTCTCTCAGAGCCACTGAGAACCCAGTGGAGCACAGTTCTCTCAGAGCCACTGAGAACCCAGTGGAGCACAGTTCTCTCAGAGCCACTGAGAACCCAGTGGAGCACGTTCTCTGAAACTCGTGGGGTTGCCATGAGTCCCGGGGTTGCCATGAGTCCCAGTTGACTCCATGGCAACTGGTTGAATATTCATGTCTGTAAAGTAGCGGGTCAGTGGAAATGGAGCGAACCCCCAGTGAGACAGGCTGACATAATGGCCACAGCAGTGACCTCAAGCATACTGACAGTCGATCGGTAAGGTGGCCCGAGACTGGGCAGCATGTTGGTCTGCTGATACATAAGGTCGCCATAAGCTGGAGCCGACTTGTTGCAACTAACAACAACATTCATATATAAAAACAAACGTGATTACATAGATAACAAACTCAAAATTCTATTTTGTGATTCTAATGTCTGCCTTCCAGCCTTGGGATATCACGTGCTGATGAAGCCTCACCGGGCGGGAGTTGCCTCAGTTCTGGTCCTGTCCAGATGATTGCCTTTCGTTGTCCTGGCTCTACGTGGAGACAGAGCTGTGTTTGGTTCTCATGACCATCCACAGCGTTCAGTCGTGCTTTGGAATGGTTTTCTCCTTGCTTATTAAAGATCTGACACTAAATGTAAATACTTGTCAGCATCTCTGTCTGTGGGTTCTTAAGGTAACCCCTTTACGTTAACAGTTTTCGTAGCTGTATTTTTTCCTCTCTCTCTAGCTGTCCCTAGTTGGCGTTCATTTACTTCAGTGCTTTATGCTGGGTACTGTGCGAGGTAGTGGATGAACAAAATAGACGTGGTCCTTGCACTTGTCGTGTGTCATGGATTCAGTTGTGTTCCCCCAAAATGTGTATATCAAGTTGGCTAGGCCACGATTCCCAGTATTGTGTGGTTGTTGTCCATTTTGCGATTGATGTGATTTTCCTACGTGTTATAAATCCTAATTTCTGTCTGTGGTTAATAAGGGAAGATTAGACTATGCTAAAGAGGATTAGGGTGGAGTGTAACACCCTTACCCAGGTCATATCCCTGATCCAATGTAAAGGGAGTTTCCCTGGGGTGTGGCCTACACCGCCTTTTATCTCTCAAGAGATAAAAGAAAAGGGAAGCAAGCAGAGAGTTGACCTCATACCACCAAGAAACAAGAGCCAGGAGAATAGTGTGTCCTTTGAACCCAGGGTCCCTGCACCGAGAAGGTCCGAGTCCAGGGGAAGATTGATGATAAGGAGAACCTTTCTCCAGGGCCAACAGAGAGAGGAAAACTTCCCCTGGAGCTGACGCCGTGAACTTGGACTTCTAGCCTACTAAAGAAAGAAAAAAATTTAGACTGTGAGAAAATAAGTTTCTCTTTGTTAAAGCTATCCACTTGTGGTATTTCTGTTATAGCAGCACTAGATGACTAAGACATCATGTTAACAACTCCTGCATAAATAGAGGCTGTGCCGGAACTGAAGCCATGTTGGTCTTCTTCAATGTTCCTTCTTCTGAATGCCCGCGAATCACTTGGAAAACCATCTCTGCACTGTGCCGCTTCTCTGCTTTGCCGAGGGGTTTCGGATGGGGAAAATATTCTTTCCAGCGTAGTGTGTGTGTGACATTAACACATTTTCTTTTGTTGGTTTTGAGGAGGTGGTTGTTTATACTTTTAACTACTTTGCGCCTGCCTATGTAAAATAGAAGTCCCTTTTCTTTTCTGGATTAAAATGCTGTTAACAAAATAACTCTCTAGAAATCTTATGAACCAAGATGCCTTTAAAGAGAAATATTGTGTCCTAGTACGTTAGTTATATTTTGGTATTTTCTCAAATCCAATTTACCAGGTTGAAAAAGAGAGAAGATAAAATACCCTGTGCAACCACCAGGATATTAAGATTTGTTCTTAATAAAAAAGCAGTTTTTAATGAAAATTAAACTTTTAAAAAGCAAGATTATAAAAATTGAAGGTAAAGTGGAAGAGGGCCTTTGAAAATGTTTTTAGAAGTTCCTAGTTACGTAATTCCAATTTGGCGATGTTAATTGTGAGAAGACAGTCCTTTGGACTAGCCTGGTGGCTGTGTCTCCCCCCTTACTATACTAATACTGATGGTATTAAGGGGGGACAAAAAGTAATTTTTTTAATGTTAAAACAAAAAAACCCCAAATCCATTGCCATCGAGTCAGTTCCAACTCATAGCAACCCTATAGAACAGAGCAGAACTGCCCCATAGAGTTTCCAAGGAGTAGCTGGTGGATTTGAACTTCCAACCCAGCCTTCTTGATTAGCAGCCATAGCCCTTAATCACTGCACCACCAAGGCTTCATTCTGAATATTCCATTCTGAGAGACCAGATCTAAAGGACAAGGGCTCAACTGTGGAACAACGAACTCTGTTTGGCCCTTTGTCTCTGGTTTCTAAAAATAGCCTGAACAATTAAGGTGCTCTTTGTTTTCTAAAACGGCCAGGCCATACTCAAACATATATAAATGAATTGAGACTTCTCAATTCATCACCTTGGCTGGGAGGCTCAGAAAGAGGAGAGGCATGACGAGGCCTCTACTGCCCCAGCCTTTTGAGCCCCGATGTTTGCCTTGGGCTTTGGGGTATAAAAATGGCTGACTTAAGGACCCTGTGGTCCCTCAGCTATGGTGCTAGGTGAAGCCCACATAGTATAAATTTTCCGCCATTTAACAAGGCCTTTTACCTGGCTAGGGGGAGACTGGCAGAAGGTAAAAAACAAACAACCCCTGCTCCGCAAACCCATTGCCCTGGAGTCGACTGCAACTCATAGTGACCCTATTGGACACAGTAGAAATGCCCCGTAGGGTTTCCAAGGTGTAATCTTCACAGAAGCGGACTGTACGTCTTTCTTCTGTGGGGTAGCTGGTGGGTTCGCACTGCCAGCTTTTCAGTTGAGCACTTCGCCACTGAGCCACCAGGGCTCCTTGTCAGAAGGTAGCCCCCCCCTTTAAGGTGATCATCCACGCACAGAGTGGGGTGCATCTGGAAGAGTTGTTATCTCCTTCTGGACAGCCTTCTTGATTTGGGGGGATGCTCAAAAATGGATCAGAATTTGTTCTGCTGTGGTGTCTGGTTCTTGTTGTAAGTAGTGAAAGCTAATGTGTTCAGGCTCCGATTGGAAGGAGATGATATTGATGGAGGAATCACATTTAGTGATTGGTGCCCTTCTTTTAATGGCCTCCTAGCTGCTTAGAAATTGGGGACCACCTGGGAACACAGCAGTTTTGGTGTGTTGCGTTGCATTCGTATTCTGCAATAGTAATGCCTCTGTGGCTTGCTATTCCCCAGGAACACTCTGGCCATTGGAGCCGTGCAATTAATTGATCAGATAGTGGGGCAAGTGAAAGCCAGGCATGAAGACTGAAAATCCAAGAGCCACCGATTTTCCCTGAGGTTTCAGAGTTTGTGCAGAGAACAATAGTTTATCACTTATTCTCTTCACCACCCTCCTTGCTGCCAGTGTCTACTTTCTGTTTGTAGGAATTTTTGTTTCTCAAGAGAAACCCCATTTCCAAACACAGCCCTATTTTTGGTTCTCCAAACTTTCTTTTAAAAGTTTTTGTCTTTACTTCCAGTATACCTAATTTCATTTTTCTTTTCTTGCTGTCAAATATCTTGTGTGAGGTATTCATACTTCTCTCAGTTTTTCACTGCTCTTCAATTTACTGATCTTAAAATCATGGATTCCATCTCAATGGTGCACTACAGTTGATTTCTCTGCTTTTTCTCTTCTCTCCAAAATGATTTTATTATCTATTGCAGCATGACAAATTATCACAAATGTAGAGACTTAGAGCAACACACATAATCTCATAGTCTAGAGGGTCAGAAACTTGTGACCTGCTTACCTGAGTTCCTTGTTTCACAAGGCTACCATGAAATTGTTGGCTAGGGATGAGTCTCATCTGAAGTTTTGACTGGGGAAGGATCTGCTTCAGTGCTCGTATCATTGCTGACAAAATTCAGTTACTTGAGGCTATTCAACTGAGGACTTCAGTTCTTTGCTGTGTTAACCAAAGGCCATTCTCAATTGCTTACGATGTGGGCTTCCCCACAGAGAAGTCCACAACATGGCAGCTTGCTTCACCAGAGCAAGCAAGGGAGAACTTCTGCTAGCAAGTCAGAAGTTATTATCTCTTTAATATTGTTTTAGGCTGGGTTCTCTGAAGAAGCAAAAACAGTAAAGTGTATGTGCATGTGTATATGTATACATTTGAAGCGTGAGAGAGATTTATCTCAAGGAAATGGCTGACGCAACTGTAGAGGCTGGCAAGTCACAAATCTGTGGGTCAGGTGTTAGGCTGGAGTCTTCTCCTGACTCACGTAGCTGCAGGGGCTGATGATCCCAAGATTGGCAGATCAGACGGCAGGCCACTGGCTCACAGGCTGTGGAGGTCAATGAATCCCAAGATCGGCAGGTAAGCTGCTAGCTCAAGTCCCAAGAACCAGAGGTCAGATGATGATGAGCCAGATGGAGGATCCAGAGTGAGCAAAAGCCAGCACACTTTGCCAGAAAGTTCATATATATTGGATGCGGGCCACACCCCTCAAGGAAACTCCCTTTCAACTGCTTGGCTAATCATAGCAGATCTCGTCATAGAGGTGATTATAACATTACATAACTGCCAAACTACTGAGAATCATGGCCCAGCCAAGTTGATACACAACCTTAACCATCACAAATATGATCATGGAACTGACATCTAATCACCTTTGCCATATTCTATTGGTTAGGAACAGTTTGGTAAGCCAGCCCACACAAAAGAAAAGGGGATTGCATAAAGGTATGAGTACTAGGAGGTAGAGGTCGTTGAGAGCCATCTTAGAGTCTGTTGTCACAAGGATCATTTCTTGAATACCTTTTATCTGATAGTGATGTCATCGTTCTCAAAGTTGTCCTGGACTAAAACCTGGAAGTTATTTTTGAGTCTTGCTTCTCTTTCTTTCCCATTTCTCATCTGTTTTTCTGGCTGAGTCATAATGGAAATAGCAGAAAAGCCAGTTACAGTCTTAGCAATTTCACCAACTCTTAGGAAGTCATCTAGGCTACAGTTTCCTCATCTATAAAGTGAAGCCTGATACTAAATGATCTTTACAGTCATTTCCAGGCCTAACATTTTTTTAACCTCAATATGTCGATTTTTCCTGTGTGAATCTGTTTCTTTTCTTTTTCCACCCCAGTGCTACCAGACCACCATTTTGATTTTGCCATTTGCCAACTTGGGATTCTAGAGTAACTTCCAGGTACTATATTACTAGATAAAAGCTGAATATATCTTAGTCTTCTGTTGAAGGTTTTCCCCAGTCTGACCCAAGCTCTACCCCCAAGTTCATCTTGAATTCTACTCCTAAACTGAGCTTCTCGTTCATCATACTTCTACGGTTTGTTCACACTATACTCTCTGCCTGATTGCCCTGCATACTTTCCACCGCCAGTGTAATTGCTGCTCATTCCTTAGAGTCCAACTGAACCCTCATATTCAGAGCATAGAGAATGTGTTAGTATACTGGTTTTGAATTTGGAAAGATTCAGGTTCAAATTCTGATATTATATGTATAAACTTCATGACTTAAGCATGTTTAAACTGAGCCTCAGTCTTCTCATCTTAAAAAAAAAGGATATTAATATCTTGCTTATGGGCTATTTCGAAGATTACATAAGACAATGTATATCAGGTAGTTACCAGTTTGGACTGGACCAGTTCCTAGTATATAACGTGGAGCCGTGGTGGCACAGTGGTTAAGAGCTTGCCTGCTAACCAAAAGGTTGTCAGTTCGAATCCACTAGTCACTCCTCGGAAACCCTGTGGGGCAGTTCTACTCTGTCCTATAGGGTTACTGTGAATGGGAATAAACTCGATGGCAACAGGTTTGGTTTTTTTGGTAGTACATGTCTCCCAGAATTACTGTCTCTGACTATTCCTGCTCTGTTAATTTTTCTTGACATTGATATACTATGACATGCTGTTTGTTGGTCCCACTCATTTAATACATTTTTTTCTGCCTTTAATTGTTAGTTGACTTTTTTTTTGGCATGAATTTTATTATTCCCTAAATTGTACATTTCTTAAAGGCAGAGGTGACGTCTCATCCTTCTTTGTATTGCTCTCCTCATCTAGAACGGTGCTTTGCAGCACAGTATCTGCCCTTAGCTGGACTTTCATCCATATTTATGCTGCCGTGGCTCTGCGCATTCTCTCAGATCTGCCTTTTGTTTTCACCCATTGAGTTTTCCATTCTTGTGGACCTGTCACTGGTCACCTTATTCATCCAACAGGTAAAATTATTCAAAGCCTACAGTATGCTTGGGACAGTGCTCTGCTCTGGGGATAGAATGGTAAGCTAAAAACCAACCTATTTTCTGACTTATGAAACTTACAGTCTAGTGGGGAAAACTGACATTTGTCAAATATTTATAGCAACAAATACACACGGTTCTGTAAGAAAACTGATCTTATCAAATAATCACACAAAGTTACATGGAGTGATGAGTGACTGTAATAGGGAAATTTGACAGGGACATTTGATACCTGAAGAATGAATAAAAGTCATCTGGATGAAGAGAGATGGAGGAGTCTGGGGTGGGAGGGAACATGGTGGGTATAAACAAGGGCAAAGCTAGGTTCTAAAATTAGGGGCCATGAGCCTAGGAGTGGGCCAGGCCAGGATTGGGGAGGTGACATGTGAGAGCCACCTTTTTGACTACCTGTCTTACACTTATCATGACCTTGCTTTCATCCTGCTTCCTTTCGTTATAGCCTTAACAATTGTCATGCTAAAATAGTACCTGAAAAATAATTGAGAAGCTACCTGTTTTGGAGAATGTAGTCAGAGGAGGAATTGCACAATTTGCTTCCTTCAGCTGTAGTTCTGAGCATCAGGGACTGGAGGATGAGTGTAGCCAGAGCTCAAAGAGAAGGCTGAGACCCTTGGAGTAAATGTGGCTGGGGAGCTAGAAGGGCCCAGATCACACAGGAAATTATATACTAGGTTAAGGATATTTATCCAAGAAGTCATAGCGGTGCAAATGGTTAAGTTGGACTAGTAGCCTGAAGGCTGGGGGTTTGAACCCACCTGGAGACACCTTGGAAGACAGACCTGGAGATCTTCTTCAGAAAGGTCTCATCTTTGAAACCCCCATGGAGCAATTCTGCTCTGCACACATGGGGTCGCCATGAGTCGGAATGGACTTGATGGCAATTAACAGCAAGCTGGGGTGTTACAGGACCGATTTGTATTTTGTAGCATGTTTTTGGTGGCTAAGTGGAGGCCTTCTTGAATCTCCCAGATAACATAGTGTGCCTCCATCTTGTGTGAACCCAGGTGTTGCTTATATAATTAATACCTATATTAATTTACTTCACATCATAGTATTTCCACTGCCCCTCCATTCAACTATATACTATGTCAATTAGATTGGGCTTGCTATTAATAACAGGAGGATCCTAAATAACAGCTTAAACAAATAGAAGTTTTACTCTCACCTAAAGGAATCTGTAGATAAGAATTTCAGGATTATTATGGAAGTTTAACAGTCATCAAGGACCTGGAATCTTCTTCTCTGATGCTCTACTAGTTGAATGTGTTGCAATCTCATGGTCTGACATAACCATTTGAATTCTAGATGGCACATTGGTTTTTCAGCTAGCAGGAAGGAGAAGGGATTGATGAAGGACATGTAAGGACACTTTCTGGAAGATACACATGATGTTTCTATGTTCCAGAATTTAATTACATATCAAAACCCAGCTCCAGTGGATGCTAGGGAATATAGTCAATTTTTTGTGAGGCCACTTGACTAGCTAAAAATGAGCATTCTATTTCTGTGGTAGAAGGGTAGTGTGAATATTGGGGACAAATATTTTTGGCTACATTCTCTTCCTTCCTCAGGAGGCAGTGCTGAATCCCAATAAGTTATTGATTCTAGGTCAAAGGCCAGGATCCGTGGGAGATAGGCAAACTTCTCTGTTAGTTTTCATGTAACTTCTTATATTCTGGTAACCCATAAACTAAAAGGCAATTTGTCTACCGTAAACACATCTGGTGTACAATACTGTAGAGAGACAATAGGCAGATTGCAGTAGAATGGAAATGGAGAGAATGGGGAATACCTATCAGCCACTGGTTCTTAAATCCCAAAATTATAAATTCCCTGTGAGCAGGTATAGTATGCTCAGAGCCTTTGCATCGTGGGCACAGGTGTAGTCTCTTGCTTGAGGCTTTACCTCTCAGCCACCCTGCCCCCAGCCTCCCCCTGTTGCTTCAGAATGAGGTACTGAACCTGTAGGCTTTTTCAGCATAGCAACATACCGAATGATAGGATTCTCAGTAAACTAGATTTCAGACTACAGGCAGAGGGTACCTCTGAATGCCCTTCCATCTTTGCTTGCAGACTGACCAGCTCTGGCCCGAGTTTGACCTTTTCTTGTAGGACACCGGTAAGAGTGGGAAGAAGAAGCCAGCAATCACTAGCATTCTGAATGTTTTCTATCATCTCCCCTAGAGCGATAGCTTTATTGGGCATGTGATCTGCCTTGCAGGGTGAACAGCTTTCGGTTTGATCAAGAATTTTAGCTAATCAAAAGCTGTGCCATCTTGAAACAGGGGTCACTAGATTTTTACCCTGCAACAACTGGCTTCTTGTCATCTCATGCCCACCACATCTAATAAGCCAATACCTCACTTTTAAAAAATTCTATCATTTGCAGAAGGAGCTCTGGTGGTGCAGTGGTTCAGAGCTCAGCTGCTAACTGAAAGGTTGGTGGTTCAGACCCACCAAGAAAGATGTGGTAATCTGCTTCTATAAAGATTGCCAAAAAAACCCCCAAACCCATTGCCTTTGAGTAGATTCCGACTCATAGCAACCTTATAAAATAGAGTAGAACTGCCCCCATAGGGTTTCCAGGGAGCAGCTGGTGGATTCGAACTGCCGATCTTTTGATTAGTAGCAGCCAAGCTCTTAACCACGGTGCCACCAGGATTCCTCCATAAAGATTAAAAAAGGGGCAGTTCTACTCTGTTCTGTAGGGTTGCTATGAGTCAGAATAGGCTTGATGGCAATGGGTATCGTTTGTATGACTTTCTTCCAGGAGCCACATTCTGAGTCATAAAGGATTATGTTCAGTTATGAATAACAGAAAACCTGAAGTGACAGTGGTACATACGAGATAGAAGTATATTTCTCTCAAACACAGAGGAGTCCAGAGGTTTGTATGGTGGTTCTGTAATTATCAGATTCAGCTTCTTCTGTCTTGCTGCTCTGACATTCTTAACCCACAGCCTCATGGCCCAAAATGGCGGCTTGAACTTATCACACCCACTTTCTAGCCATTAGGAAGGAAGAAGGGAGCAAAGAAGAGCATACCTTCTCTCTATGAAGGTACTTATTAGAAGCTGCACATCCAGCTTCCATTTATATCCTGTTTGTCAGCAATTAGTTGCCTGGTTGCTTTAATGTGAGGGAAGATGGGAAGTGTCTCTATTCTAGGTGGTTTTGTGCCCGGTGTAGTCCTTATTTACATCCACTTAAAATCACTTGCTCTGTTTTATATTTTCTTTATATAGCTTCTTCATGAACCTGAACTTTTCAGTGAGCTGTGCCATGTGAGGGAAACGTCACAGGGGCTTAATCAGAAAGGGGCACCTTGGGATAATGAAGCTGAGAAAATAAAGCCTCACGTGTATCCTTGGGATCTGGACTTCGAGGATCTCACGAGCCTCTGGTACCTCAATCCTCTGTACCAACCCTCATTAACCATTCTCTCAGCACTGGTCCTCCTGGAAGGATTTATTATTTGAGTTTTGGGGAGGCAATTAGAAGCTTAGAGTAAGATTTAAATTTGATAAGAGCCCCAGTGGCTTTTTCGGTATTTCATCTCAATAACCTGACCAAAGTTTTTTTTCTCTCCAGTTTAACAAACTTTGTTAAATCAGATGCTCGAAAAACTATTCTGAGAAGAATCTGATCAAATGAAATCTTTTTGTCAACGTTAAGGTGATAAAAGATAAACACTTTACTTTCTCTATGTCTAAGAATACCTTTCGTGAGGTATTCAAGTGGTTTAAAAACTCACTTGAGTTTTTCATTCATTCATTCACAAATGCTAAACACTATGTGGCAGACACAGCCTGTTAGTGGTTGGGGATATTAGTTGTTAGCTGCCATCCAGTTGGCCCCTGAGTCATGGTAATCCCATGCGTAGCGGTCCTTTGTCATCCCCATGATTGGTTGTAGATTGGACCTGTGATTCATAGGGTTTTCACTGGCAGGTTTTCGGAAGTAGATCACCAAGGAAAACAGACCTAATCCGCTGTTGAGTCAATTCCAACTCATAGCGACCCTATAGGACAGAATAGAACTGCCCTGTAGAGTTTCCAGGGAACACCTGGTAGATTCAAACTGCTGACCTTTTGTTTAGCAGCTGTAGCACTTAACCACTACGCCACCAGGGTTTCCATTCTGGTTGTAGAAGGCTGAATAATGCCCACAGAAATATCTATGTCCCTGGTGATGCAGTAGTTAAGAATTCAGCTGCTAACCAAAAGGAAGGCAGTACGAATCCACCAGCCATTCCTTGAAAACCCTGTGGGCAATTTCTACTCTGTCCTATAGGGTTGCTATGAGTTGGAATTGACCCCCTGGCAGAGTGTTTTTTTTAAATGAACTTTAGAAGGAGGTTTACAGAACTAGGACACACATTGTTGTATGACATTGGTTAACAACCCCATGACATGTCAACACTCTCCCTTCTCAACCCTGGGTTCCCTATTACCAGCTTTCCTGTTCCCTCCTACTTTCCAGTCCCCACCCCAGGGCTGGTATGCCCCTTTAGTCTTGTTTTGTTTTATGGGCCTGTTCAGTCTTTGGCTGAAGGGTGAACCTCAGGAGTGGCCTAATTACTGAGCTGAAATGTTTGTCTGTGGTCCATACTCTTAGGGTTTCTCCAGCCTTTGTCAGGCTAGCAAGTCTGGTCTTTCTTTCTGAGTTAGAATTTTGTTCTACATTTTTCTCCATGTCTGTCTGGGACCCTCTATTGTGATCCCTATCAGACCAGTCGGTGGCTTTTTTTTTTTTAATTTTATTTGGTTTTAATCCCTGGAACCTGTGAACATGTTACCTCATACAGCAAAAGAGATTTTGCAGCTGTGATGACGTTAAAGCTCTTGAGCTGGAAGGGCACCCTGGATTATCCAGGTGGGCCCTAGATGTAATCACATTTCTCCTCATAGGAGGGGGCAGAGGGAAATTTGAGAAAAAAAGAAGATAACATGACAACAGAAGAAGGAGAAGAAAAGGCAGTGTGATGAAGGGGCCATGAGCCAAGGAAGGAGGACAGGCACCTGAAGTGGGAAAAGTCGAGGAAACAGATTGTCCCCTGGAGCCTCCAGAGGGAGCGCTGCCCTGCCAGCATCTTGATTTCTGCCCAGTGAAACTCCAGAACTCTGAGAGAATGAACTTCTGTTGTAAGCTGTCAAGTTTGTGGTAGTTTGTTCCAGCAGCCATGAGTAACTAATACACTGTTTTTCACAGAGTTTATAATCTGGTGGTTTAAAAGGCAATTAGAATAAAGTATTAAATGGTATTTAATGGGGAACCTAAAACAGTAAAAAACAAACAAACAAACAGTAGTATGGGTTAATTTGGGTAAGAAAGTTGGAAAGGACAAAGTAAGAGGGAGCTAGAAGTATTGGGTTTTTAAAAGCCATTCGGCCTGTTGGAAATGGAAAATTTTGTTGCTGGGGGGAGTGGTAGGGATGTTGTCCCAAGAGACCAAAACCAAACCAAACTCATTGCGGTCAAGTAGATTTTGACTCATAGCGACCCTATAGGACAGAGCAGAACTGCCCCATAGGGGTTCCTAGAAGCAGCTGACTGGTAGATTTGAACTGCTGACCTTTTGGTTAGAAGCTGAACTCTTAACCAGTGTGCCACTGGGGAGACCAGGCTGAGCCATTAAGCAGGTGTCAGATGCTAAAGACAAGTCATGCTGAGGAGTCTGGGCTTTATTCTTTGAGCAGAGGAGGAGCTAATCAGATTTGCATTCTAGAAAGACTTCATAGGTTGTGGTGTGTTATTGGGTGCTCCCAGTTCCATATTGCTCTTTTCAGGACCCATCCTTGGGCCTTTGGGATTCATAGACATGTAGATATTTTGTCTCATTATTTTGTTTTTCTTTTCCTAAAAATTAGATTTTTATTGCAAGAGTCTCTTGGTTTCACACGTCTGTGCTTCTACAGACCTGTTTCTTTCCTCCTAATCTCCAAACTCCAAAAACATATATCTCAATGCCTACTCAACATCCCCACTTGGGTAATAATAAGTATCTAAGATTTAGCATTCCAGAACTGACCTCCAGCTATCCCCCAACCCCAAGCCTGTTCTACATCTCAGTAAATGACAACCCCTTTTTCAATTTGCTCAAGTAGAACACCTAGGAGTGCCCCTTGATTTCTGTCTTTCTCTCCTACTATGTTCAATCCAACAGGAAATCCTGTCAGCTTCACCCTCCAAAAAGACCCAGAACCTGGTCACTTAGTGTCTACACTGCTACTTCCCTGGTCCAAGCCACCTTTACTTCCAAGCTATGTTATTGTAGCCGCCTCTGAATTAACTGGTCTCCCCAACCCTGTGTTGTCCCCCTTATGGTTTACTTTAAACAGAACAAGCAGGATGATCCTATTAGAACTTAAGTCAGTTCATGTTCCTCCTTTGCTTAACACCTCCAGTGGCTGTACATCTCACGCAGCGTGACCTATAGGACTCTACATGACCTATTCACCCCCGTCATCCTCTACTCCCTCTTACCTACCGTGCTTCAGTCACATGTGCTTCCTTGCTGTTCCTCAAAAAATGGCAGGCATGCTCAGGCCAGGGCTTTACAGGTCCTCCCCTGGAATGCCCTCCCCTCAGATATTCATGTGGCTGATTTCCTCTTTCAACATGATGTCCTCTAGATTTACCCATGTTCCAGCATATTTAGGGAACTTATTTTTCTTTATTGCTGAATAGCATTCTATTGTGTGTGTGTGTGTGTATATATATATATATAACTACACACACACACACACACACCACATTTTACTTATCTGTTCATCTCTTGATAGGCATTTAGGTTGTTTCTATCTTTTTGCTATTGTGAATAGTGCTGTGATGAACATAGGTGTGCATATATCTCTTCGTGTCCCTTCTATGAGATCCTTAGAGTGTATACCTAGGAGAGGAATTGCTGGGTCGTATGGCAGCCCTGCCTCTGGTTTTTGAGGACCTGCCGGAGTGTTTTCCACAATGTCTGTACCATTTTGCATTCCCACCAGCGGTGGATGACGTTTCCAATTTCTCCACATCCCCTACAACACTTGTTATTTTCCATTTTTTAAATCTTCGCTATCCTAGTGGAGGGAGCCCTGGTGTCACAGTAGTTAAGACTCAGCTAGTAACCAAAAAGTCAGCAGTTCGAATCCACCACTTGCTGCTTGGAAACCTTATGGGGCAGTTCTACTCTGTCCTTATAGGGTCGCTATGAGTTGGAATCAACTTGACAGCAGTGGGTTTAGCTTTTTTTTTTTTTCTGTTTATCCTAGTGGGAGTGAAATGGTATCTCGTTTTGGTGTTGATGTGCAGTTCCCTGATGACCAATGATGTTGAGCATCTTTTCAAGTGTTCGTTGGCCATTTGAATATCCTCTTTGGTGAAGTAGCTGCTCATGTCTTTTGCCTAGGTTTTGAATGGGTTATTTCTCTTTTTGCTGTTAAGTTGTATAAGTTTTCTATATATTTTGGATATTAGACCTTTGTCAGTTATATCATTCCCAAAGATTTTTCCCCAGCCTGTAGATTCTCTTTTGATAGTCTTTTGATGAACACTTAGTCTTTAATTTTTATGAGTTTCCAGTTGTCTGTTTTGTTTTCTGTTGCTTGTACTTTTGTTGTGTTTGATAATCTCATCAAAAAGAATTAGGTCCCAAAGCTTTGCTCCTGTATTTTCTTCCAAGAACTTTATGATTTTAGATTTAACATTTAGGTCCTTGATCCATTTTGAATTAGTTTTTGTGTATGGTGTAAGGTATGGGTCTTTTTTCATTTTTCTACATGTGGCAATCCAATTTTTCCAGCACCATTTTTTTTTAAATTTTATTAACTTTTATTGAGCTTCAAGTGAACGTTTACAAATCAAGTCAGACTGTCACATATAAGTTTATATACACCTTACTCCGTACTCCCACTTGTTCTCCCCCTAATGAGTCAGCCCTTCCAGTCTCTCCTTTCGTGACAGTTTTGCCAGCTTCCAACTCTCTCTATCCTCCCATCCCCCCTCCAGACAGGAGATGCCAACACAGTCTTAACCGTCCACCTGATACAGTTAGCTCACTCTTCATCCGCATCTCTCTCCTACCCACTGTCCAGTCCCTTCCATGTCTGATGAGTTGTCTTCAGGGATGGTTCCTGTCCTGTGCCAACAGAAGGTTTGGGGACCATGACCGCCGGGATTCCTCTAGTCTCAGTCAGACCGTTAAGTATGGTCTTTTTGTGAGAATTTGGGGTCTGCATCCCACTGATCTCCTGCTCCCTTAGGGGTTCTCTGTTGTGCTCCCTGTCAGGGCAGTCATCGGATGTGGCTGGGCACCATCTAGTTCTTCTGGTCTCAGGATGATGTAGGTCTCTGGTTAATGTGGCCCTTTCTGTCTCTTGGGCTCTTAGTTATCGTGTGACCTTGGTGTTCCTCATTCTCCTTTGATCCAGATGGGTTGAGACCAATTGATGCATCTTAGATGGCCGCTTGTTAGCATTTAAGACCCCAGATGCCACATTTCAAAGTGGGATGCAGAATGTTTTCATAATAGAATTATTTTGCCAATTGACTTAGAAGTCCCCTTAAACCATAGTCCTCAAACCCCTGCTGTTGCTCCGCTGACCTTTGAAGCATTCAGTTTATCCCGGAAACTTCTTTGCTTTTGGTCCAGTCCAGTTGAGCTGACCTTCCATGTATTGAGCGTTGTCCTTCCCTTCACCTAAAGCAGTTCTTATCTACTAATTAATCAGTAAAAAAACCCTCTCTCACCCTCCCTCCCTCCCCCCCACCCCCGTAACCACAGAAGTATGTGTTCTTCTCAGTTTATACTATTTCTCAAGATCTTATAATAGTGGTCTTATACAATATCTGTCCTTTTGCCTCTGACTAATTTTGCTCAGCATAATGCCTTCCAGGTTCCTCCAAGTTACGAAATGTTTCACAGATTCCTCACTGTTCTTTATCGATGCGTAGTATTCCGTTGTGTGAATATACCACAATTTATTTAACCATTCCTCCGTTGATGGACACCTTGGTTGCTTCCAGCTTTTTGCTATTGTAAACAGAGCTGCAATAAACATGGGTGTGCATATATCTGTTTGTGTGAAGGCTTTCTTATTTCTCTAGGGTATATTCCGAGGAGTGGGATTTCTGGGTTGTATGGTAGTTCTATTTCTAACTGTTTAAGATAACGCCAGATAGATTTCCAAAGTGGTTGTACCATTTTACATTCCCACCAGCAGTGTATAAGAGTTCCAATCTCTCCGCAGCCTCTCCAACATTTATTATTTTGTGTTTTTTGGATTAATGCCAGCCTTGTTGGAGTGAGATGGGATCTCATCGTAGTTTTAATTTGCATTTCTCTAATGGCTAATGATCGAGAGCATTTTCTCATGTATCGTTAGCTGCCTGAATATCTTCTTTAGTGAAGTGTGTGTTCATATCCTTTGCCCACTTCTTGATTGGGTTGTTTGTCTTTTTGTGGTTGAGTTTTGACAGAATCATATAGATTTTAGAGATCAGTCATCCAGCACCATTTTTTGAAGAGATTGTTCCTTCCCCATTGAGTAGATTTGGCACCCTTGTCGAAAAGCAATTAACCATAGATGTTTGTATTTATTTCTGGGTTTTCAGTTACATTTCATTAGTCACCTTAAGTGTCTTGATGTCATAGTAATTTGAGGTGACCAGTAGTTTGATAGATTTCTGCCAAGGCAAGAGGTTTTGTTACACTTTTAACAATTAGTATACTTTATTCATAGATGTTATTGGAGTTGTTCGTGAACTTTGACTTGGAATTCTACTTTTTAAAGACCAATTCTCCTTTGTATTCTTTAATATTAAGTACTAATATTAAGTGGAAGAGTTAAAAAAACTGAAGATTTATTATTTGTGTTCACTACAGGTTATAAAGCCTACTGTGGCTGGAAATGTGGATTTTGACATGTGGATTTCTAGACCATTTTGACATGATGGAGTTTTTTAATGAGCTCAACTTTCCAAGTGTGTGATGGAAAATCACTGAAGTGCTTATTTGGTGTCTTTCTATAGCTTTGTGTCTAAGGGGGGTGGGGAGGGACCAAGTCTAACTCCCAAGCCAAGATGGAGAATTTAGTTCTAGAAATTCAGAATCCTCACAAGCCTGCTTTTTGTAATTGCTTTCTTTGGCATATTGCTTTCTGTGCACTTGGATTTGGAGAAGATTTCATCTCAAATTTGGGAGATTTGGAAGTTGAATTCAATTTAGTTCCTCATGACCTTCAAATACATTTATTGCCTCAGCAATCGTTTTGTACTCCAGCCCCATAGAAGGTTCTGGGTTATTTGAGATTCTCTCCAGCATTTTACTTGGAAGCTTAGAGTGTTAGCATCTGTTGGCATCTGTATCATTTCTCTAGACTCTGCCACTCTCTGAATTTTCACAGATTGACCTGAAAGTTCCATCCCAACGTAAATCTTCTGCAAGTTGGCTATATGAAAGATGCTGTTTAATGGCAGTTTTCTCTTTCTAATCTGACAAGATTTAACTCTGATCTGTTGTTGTTTTCCTGCAACTTGACCTAGGATCTTTTGTGCTGGCCAGTATATTCCCAGATTTCCATGAATCTTATTTCATTTTCACTTAATCTGGCCTTCAGTCCCTCCATTTATCATCTGCAGTATTTTTATCCCTTCCCCCTGAGTCACAAGTTCATCTTATTGCCCTGTGTCCTAGTTCCTAAGACAGGATTTCCTTTTTCAAGCCTCGCTACCCTGTGTTTCTCTAGCCACAACCCAGACATGATGTATGTGGCTCTGTCTCCCTAATGAAGCCCATCTGTTGCCTGAACTCCTGCTTGTGTCTAGCCCTGAATGCTGTCTCTGCGTGCTACACCCACCACTGAGACCCTAGCTTTTCCCTTGGAAACTTGCAGGCTCTAAGGTACCTTGAATATGACTGAGCTTTCCATGCACTTGGAACATTTTCTGTATTCTCACTGCCCAGACACCATTTTTCTCTTATAGTTGAGTTTTATCTGAAATAGAATTTTAAGTTTCAGTGAAAATGGAGAAAAATCTGCCAAGAAATGTAAGGATAACGAAATCACCTCTAGCTCTAAACCAAGCTCTCCCTGAAAAAATATTGAACAGCCTAATCGCAACACATTTTTTGGTACAGAGTTTCTGGTATCCTGTGCTATCCAGAGCCTATTTTCATGTCATAAATTTCTGTCTCACACTTGAGGTTTAGAGTTTGAGATTATAATTTTCATTGTTGAGATTCACAGTGCCAGTTACTCAGGAGGCAGTAAGAGCATGAGGCCAACTCTGGAGTCTGACTGCCTGGGTCAAAGCTTGCTTCTGTCACTTAAGATAAGTGTGAACTTGGGTGAGGGATTTAATCTAAGTATGTGGTGTAGTGGTTAAAGCATTTGGCTGCTAACCAAATGGTTAGCTGTTGGAAACCTACCAGCCACTCTGCGGGAGAAAGATGTGGCAGCCTTGAAAACCCTATGGGGCAGTTCTATTTGGAAGCATGTTTTATCTTTATAAACTAGGAATATCAATGATAATGGCATTTATGTCTTAGATTGTTTCTATGACAATTGAATGAAATACTATATATGAAGGAAGAACACATCATAATTCCTGGCGTATAATAACTAATCAATAAATGCTGTGATTTTCTTTTTTAAAAAATACATTTTTATAGCAAACACTGAAACTTAGAACTCTGGCCAAGCTGAACACTATCAGTTAATCTTAGTAGCCAGCATGGTGTGATTAATTTTACATTTAGCAGATAACTGAGAAAATCCAGTCACCGTCACCCACACACCTGAAGGATCATCATCTCTAATCAGTGAAGTGAATTACTAGTTGAGCAGTAATTACAATGGACTCAAACATACCTGTGATCATGAAGATGCCGCAGGACTGGGCATCAGTTATACTTAAGGTCGCCATGAGTTGAGCCAACTTGAAGGTAACTGATAACCAGAACAACAATTACTGGTTACAAGTTGCACATGGAGTTTTCCTTCCAAAACCAAGCATAGGCCAATGATTCTCGGAGTGCATCACCTGGGAAAGCAATGTTGTTGCTGTTGGGTGCCATCGAGTTGGTTCTGACTCATAGCAACCCTATGTACAACAGAATTGAAACACTGCTTGGTCCTGTGCCGTTGTCACAATCATTGCTACGTTTGAGCTCATTGTTGCAGTACTGCGTTAATCCATGGGAAAGTAATAGAACTATAAATTCTCAGGCCCTACCTCAGCCCTAAACAAAAAATACCTATTGCCGTGGAGTCAGTTAGGATTCACACGACCCTATAGGACAGAGTAGAACTGCCCCATAAGGTTTTCAAGGATGGGCTGGTGGATTCAAACTGTTGACCTTTTGGTTAGCAGTGGTAGCTCTTAACCACTGCACCACCTGGGCTCCATCAGTGGCAGTAGTCCTGATTATTTCATGTGATTTTTAGCTTTTCTGTTCAACAGCAACAGCCAAGGCCTGAGAATCTTTGTTTTCCTTCCTTGGAAATAATCCCTGAGAAATCAGGATTTGTCAGTGTCTGTGACCGCCTTGTGGATTGATGTTTTAAGGAGCCTCTTATTTTAAATCTTAGCATAATCCTTTTTTTCTCTTGGTGTTCCAATGCTTATTTCAACACATGAATAAATTTAGAGTGATTGTTTAAAAGGATTTTGTGCTGCTTAAAAGCATTTTGGGTACAGCCTGGGCAGTTGTAAATACAATTTCATTTATTCTGAGCAGTTAATTTCTGGAGAAACAGTAATTTGGTTGCTAAAAGCTATCATTGCCATGTTTTCACATTTTTCTAAGCATGCAAACTGAAGCATAAACATAATTGAAAAAGGCAACATTGGATCTTATGTAAATTTAGTATATAAATTCTTAAGAAATTGCATGTTCTTTCCATTTAACTATATGAGAGTTGTAATGTATTTGAATATCCCAGGAGAATAGGAGTTTTAGGACAGGCAGACCTGATGGCACTGGGTCTGCCACCTCCTTGCTGTGGTAAGTGACACAGATTCTTCATATATAAAAAAAGGACAATAAGGGCAATTTCAGAGGCTGTGAAGGGTTAAATGAGAAAATACAGGTAAAATATACGGTTCCTTGTTTGATCCTTTAAATTCTTTCTGTGAGGTATATAGAAAAGATCTGATTTTTTTTTTAACAGAATAAAATTTTAATAAGCCAGTTGTGACACTAACTTGTGCAACTTTAGAGTAAGATTTAGGATGGGTTGATCTTAGAGTTGGAAACCCTGGTGGCGTAGTGGTTAAGTGCTTACAGCTGCTGACCAAAAGGCTGGCAGTTCGAATTCACCAGGCGCTCCTTGGAAACCCTATAGGGCAGTTCTACCCTGTCCTATAGGGTCACTCTGAGTCAGAATTGACTCGATAGCAACTTTTTGTTGTTGTTAATCTTAGAGTTTATCTAGTTAAAGCTATCTTTGCCTCAGAGGGTGGAAGTAACATCTCCGAGGTCTCATAGCTATCGTTGGCATGATGTCACCTGTGCCCCGTGGATTGGTAACCTGTTAGATGGCAAGGAGAAATACATCATGCCCCATGTCTAAAGCTTAACTTGGCATATGAGGCCCTGCATGATGTTGGCCTCTGCTTCTCTCCTCCTTCATCTTCACCACTTCCCACATGTCATGGATTGAATTGTGTCCCCCCAAAATATCTGTCAACTTGGCTAGGTCCTAATTCCCAGTGTTGTAATGATTGTCCACCATTTTGTCATCTGATGTAATTTCCCTGTGTTGTAAGTTCTGTCACTGTGACATCAATGAGATGGATGAGCAGCAGTCCTCTTGATGAAATCTACAAGATTAGTAGTGTCTTAAGCCAATCTCTTTTGAGATATAAAAAAGAGAAGCTAGCAGAGAGACAGGGGGACCTCACACCACCAAGAAAGCAGTGCCGGGAGCAGAGCGCATCCTTTGGACTTGAGGTTCCTGCGTGGGGAAGCCCCTTGACCGGGGAAGATTGATGACAAGGACCTTCTTCCAGGGCCTAGAGAGATGCCCTGAATTTGGCTTTTAGCCTCCTATACTGTGAGAGAATAAATTTCTCTTTGTTAAAGCCATCCACTTGTGGTATTTCTGTTGTAGCAACACTAGATGACTAAGATACCACATCGCTATGATTCTGCAGTATGGGCAACAGTGAGTTTTTCAAATATTTTTCATGGCTTCACTCTTGTCTCCTTCTGTGCCTGAAAATGCCTTACAGATCTTCCTCATTTCCAAGTCATTAGTTCCAACTGTGAATTACAGAATCAGAGCCCTGAAGCCCTCATCCCCTCACCCCCACCCCAGGACCTTCAGGCTGTGCTTCCACAATACACTTTTGTCCTAATTCAGGCCACACTGAATTACAATGATACATTGATATGTCTTTCCCACTTGATGATGATAGCTGCCAACCAGTCAACTCTGACTTGACTCTAACTCACGGAAACCTTATGTACAACAGAACAAAGTGTTGTCCAGTCTTGCATCATCCTCACAATTGCTGCCATTTTTTTTTTTTTTTCAGTCCATCATTGTGGCCAGTGTGCCAATCTGTCTCACCAAGAGTCTCCTCACTGGCCCTCTACCTCACGAAACATGATGTCCTTTTCCAACGATTGATCCCTCATGATAATGTGTCTAAAACAAGTGAGTTGGGCAATGTTCTGTCTCACTTAAGAAAACCAAACCTGTTGCTGTCGAGTTGATTCTGACTTGTAGAGACCCTGCAGGACAGAGTAGAACTGCCGCATAGGATTTCCAGGGCAGAAGCTGATTTCTACATCTTTCTTCCACAGAGCGGCTGCTGGGTTCAAATCTCTGACCTTTTCAGCTTTTCTATACTATAAAACTCTTGAGTGCTGAGACCATGTCTTATTTATTTCTCTATTTTCAGTACCTAATACAGGATCTGGCACATTTTATATGTTCAGCAAATGCATGGTGACCTAAGCTGTTGTTTTGCTTCTGTGACTTGGTTTATCTTTATTTACCTGTCATTGCAATCTTCTCTAGTCTGATGCTTTCAGACCTTAAAGCCCATGACTCAAGGTTCTTTGTACAAGCAGCTACAAAAGTGGGACTTAAGATTCAGAGACCTGAGTTCTCCAGTTTTGCCGCTTAAAAGTTGTACGAATACAGAAAACTTAGAGCATCTTAGAGCCTTGGTTTCTTTTTTTCTAATTTTTTTTTGTTAAAGTAAAAAAAAAAAAAAATGCATAAAACATAGATTTACCTTTAACAAACTGATATAATGCAAACACCCATGTCTCCCTATCAAGACTGAGAATCAGAGCAATGCTGGCAACCTTCTTTCTTGATTGCAACCCCTCTCTCTGCTCCAGAGGTAACTCCTATTCTGACCGTAATGATAATCACTTCTCTGCTTTTCTTTGTACCTTTACCATTTAAGTATACATCCTAAAAAGCATTACATCAGTTTTGCCTGTTTTGCAGTCTGTGTAAGTAGAGCCATACAGTGGGCGCTTTTTTTATGTTTCTGGGTTCTTTTGCACCATATTTTTTTAAAGATACATAAATACTGTTCATATAGTTTTCGTTCATTAATTTATGAATATACCAGTTTTTTTTTAACCCATTCTGATCAACATTTTTGTTATTTTTTTCCTACTTTATATAATACAGCTCAGAATACTCTAGATAGTCTTGGATGAGCACTCATTTCTGTTGAATGTATAGCTGGGAGTGCAATTGGTAGGTCATAGGATAGTGCTGTTATTCAACTTTAGCTGATAAGGTCAGAGTTTTCCAAAGTGGTTTTACTACTTTAGACCTTGGCAGGAGACTACCAAACCAAAAACCAATCCAGTTGTCCTGGAGTGGATTGTGACTCATAGTGACCCTATAGGACAGAGTAGACCTGCCCCACAGGGTTTCTAAGGAGTGGCTGGTGGATTTGAATTGCTGTCCATTTGTTTAACAGCTGAGCTCTTAACCGCTGCACCACCAGGGTTCATAGCAGGGGACTAGAGCTCCCATTATTTTCTTGACCTCATCAACACTTGGAATGGTCAATCTTTTTTAATTTTAACCATTCAGATGTATAAATAATGGTATCTCATTGTGGTTTTAATTTGCATTTTCCATATTATTAACAAGGGTGAGCTTCTTTTTATAATTCTATTGGCCATTGGATGTTCTCTTTGGTAAAATGTCCATTCAAGTCTCTTGCCTATTTTTAGGGAGTGGGAGGGTTGGCTGTTGTTTTCTTAATGATTTGTTAAGAGTTCTTTTTTCTGGATCCCAGTCCTTTAATGTTATGTATGATAAAAATATTTTTTCCCCCTCTCTTACTGGCATCTTTTGATGAATGTAAGTTTTTAATTCTAATGTAGTATGGTTTATCGTTTTTTTTTCCTATATGGTTAATCTTTTTGTTGTTGTAGTTTATTTTAAAGAATTTTTTTCTTACCCTGAGGTCTTGAAGATACTCTCCTAAATTATCTTCTAGAAGCTATGCTATTTTGCCTTTTTAATTTGGACAATCAGTGTGTAGTCTGTTTTTGTCTGCAGTGTGAGGTGAGGACCAGTTTCTCAGTACAGTTAATTAAGAAGACAATTCTTTTCCCATTGCTCTGCAAATCCCTTAATCATACCTCACACATCTATTTTTTTTTTGCCTTTTTATTTCACTCTTTTATTTACATATCCTTGTGTCAGTACCATATTGTCTTAATTATTATAACTTAAAAATAACCTTGTTTAATTTTTCAGTAGTGTTTTGACTATTCTTGTTAGTATAATTTTTTGGAATCATTTTATGTAATTTCCAAACGCAAAATCCTTTGAGATTTTGATTTAAACCGCATTCAACTTATAGATCAATTTAGGGAGCATTGACTTTTCCACGGCGTCAAGGCTTCCAATCGAAGAAAATAACATGCGCATCTGTCTACTTACATCTTTAATTTTTTGAACTAATATACCTTTAAACGTTTTATTTTAAAATAATTATACATTTACAGGAAATTGCGAAAGGAAATGTTCAGAAACCCTCATCTAATTTCCCCCAATGGCAGTATCTTGTCATATCTTGCTGAAGATAATTAAAAAATGATGGCAGTAGGACATCAACAAGAAACTGCCAGAAAGAAGTTCAAGCCAGATTCAGAAGAGGATGTGGGATGAGGGCTATCATTGTTGATGTCAGGTGAATCTTGGCCTAAAGCAGAGAAAACTGGGAAGATGTTTATCTGTGTTTTATCAACATGTGAAGGCATTTGACTGCATGGATCATAACAAATTATGGATAACTTTGCTAAGAATGGGAGTTCCAGAACACTTAATTGTGCTCATGTGGAACCTGTAGGTCGATTAAGAGGCAGTCATTAGAACAAAGCAAGGGGATTCTGTGTGGTTTAAATTGAAAAAGTGTGCAGCAGAGTTGTATTCTTTTACCGTGCTTATTCAGTCTGTACACTGAACAAATAATCCTAGAAGCTGGGCTATATGAAGAAGAATGGAGCATCAGAGTTGGAGGAAGACTCATTAACAATCTGCAAATGATACAGCCTTACTTGCAGAAAGTGAAGATGCCTTGAAGCACTTACTGATGAGGGTAAAAGACTACTACCTTCAGAATGGAATATACCCAAACATAAAGAAAATGAAAATCCTTTCAACTAGACCAATAAACAATATTATGGTAAGTGGCGAAGAAACTGAGGTAATCAAGGATTTCATTCTTGAATCAACAATCGATGCCCATGGAAGCAGTAGTCAGGAAATCAAACAATGTATTATTGCACTGGGAAATCTGCTACAAAAGACCTCTTTAAAGTGTTAGAAAGCAAAGATGTCACCTTAAGACTAAGGTGTGCCTGACCCAAGCCATGGTATTTTCAGTTACCTCATATGCACCCAAAAGCTGGACAATGAGTAAGGAAGATTGAAGAAGAATTCATGCCTTCGAATTAGGTATTAGCTAAGAATATTGAACATACCATGGACTGGCAGAAAAATGAACAAATCTGTCTTGCAGAAAGTACAGACAGAATGCTTCTTAGAAGTGAAGATGGTGAGACTTTGTCTCACTTAACTTGGACATGTCAACATGAGGGACCAATCACTGGGGAAAGTCTTCATGCTTGGTAGAGGTTCAGCAAAAAAGAGTGAGACTTTCAATGAGGTGGCTTGACACAGTGGCAATGAGGTCAAACATAGCAATGATTGTGAGGATGGCGCTGGACTGGGAAACATTTTGCTGTGTTATACATAAGGTCGCTGTGACTTAGAGCCAGGTCTATGGCACCTAACAACAACAACAAATGATATTTTACAGTTTTCTGCACAGAGGCCTTATATATTTCTTTTGTTCGATTTATTCTTGGATATATTATTGGATATATTTTGAGGCTATTTATATATATTTTGAAAATTATTCTCTGTTTATTGCTGGTATATAGAAATATAATTGATTTTTAGATTTTGGCCTTGAATCCAGCCACCTTTCTAAATTCACATATTGATTCTAAATTTTCTGTATTCCAATTGTAACCTTTCTGTAGATTCCTTTGGATTTAATAAATGCATGGCTATATAATCTGTGATTTTTTTCCCTATCCGTAGTTTTTTTCTTGCCTTCTCTGACTTAACTTGATTATTGACTTACTGCTTATTTATTTCAGTTGATGTCTTCCACCCTCTTCCAAGACAACAGAGAGATGCTAATTCTCTAAATCTTTATCTCCTGTCCAAATCATGCTATTTTTGAGGTTTTTTTTTTTTTTCTTCCTGTTGTGGCATTTCTGACTTCCCACATGGAATACATTTCTTTTTGCCTGAAAAACAGCCTTTAGAATTTCTTTAAGTGCAGCTATATGGTGATGATTTTGTTTCTGTTTGTTTTTAATTTGAAAGTGTGTTTATTTCGCCTTCATTCTGAAGAATACTTTTGCTGTCGTTTTAGTACCTGTGTCATCACACTGTCTTTGGGTTTCCCCTGTTGCCCTTGAGAAGTCAACTGTGTGTCTAAGGGCAGCACATGTGAAGGTGATTTTTCTTTTTTCTGCTTTCATTTAAGATTTTCTTTTTTTTTTTTTTCCTGTGGTTTCACTGTGATGTCTAGGTATGGATTTAGGTTTATTTATCCCATGTAAAATTTACTGGGCTGTCTAAAATAGTGGATTAATGCCTGTCATCAGTTTTGGAAATTCCTCAGTCACTATTTCTTCAAAAATTCTCTCAGCACCATTCTTTCTTTTTTGGGGGATACCTATTAAATTAATGCCTGTCATCAGTTTTGGAAATTCCTCAGTCACTATTTCTTCAAAAATTCTCTCAGCACCATTCTTTCTTTTTTGGGGGATACCTATTAAATTTTCATTAGATCACGTCTTCATTGTTTATATATTTTAACCTTTATTCTGTATTTTCTGTCATTAATATTAAAAATTTCTAGTATGATAAATACAAATAGATACAACCCACAAAACCAAAACTTTTTGGGGTCATTAGTAATTGTTAAGAGTATAATATGGTCCTTAAACCAATATATTTGAGAATGGCTGGTCTAGGAAATAACAATACATATCTATCCTTATCCCTTTCCAGGCAGCTCTATATCATCACTGAGATTCAGAGAACTGTGTCTTATCCTGGACAAAAGTTGTGTGACTATACCAGCCTGAGGTTTAGAATGGTAATACGAAGCTATTTTGTGAGTACAAAGAGCATTCAAAACAATGTGGGCCACTGTAGAGCTTTTATCAAAATGGGCCCCACGTTGAAATAAGACCCCGCTGTGTGGCACAGAACATGGTGAAGGGGAACAGAACCTACTTAGGTTTTCCTGTTGTCATTGTTGATAGCTGCTTTTGAGTTGGTCCTGATTCATGATGACCTCATGCACAACAAAATGAAATGCTGCCCGGTCCTTCACCATCCCCATGATGGCTAGATTTTCCAAGTAACGTGATGTATCAGCAGAGATTTTATCCATCTGTGCAAACATCAACACCTGTTTTCAGGTTGGGTTTTCTTTTTGAACTCCTTTGCAGCCTGCTAAGGAGGGCCACGATTTTTATAAACTAACTAGTACCATCTCAAATATTCAAGAGAATTCTCCTTGTTCATTTTTCTGCTTGGATTTCAGGTTTCAGAACACTTGGTCAGAGATCTGACCTTTTATTCTTTCCGCTCAGAAGTACTGATTTTGTACTTAACCACCTTCCAAGCGTGTTTTATTTTTATTTACTGCTTAAAGAATTTTTACATGCATCAGAAAATTCCTGGAATATTTTATAAATGCTAGACAGGTCAACATGCCTTTTATTTCATGACAAGGTACAAATGTGATTAAATGGAATGCGACCTAGTCCTCCCCTAAATCCGAAGTATTAATAAGATGGTAACTAGAACATAGAGTGTTCAAACTCTGTTGACACCCATGGAAGGAGCAGTCAAGAAATCAGACCAACCATTGCATTGGGCAAATCTACTGCAAAAGACCTCTTTAAAGTGTTAAAAAGCAAAGATGTCACCTTGAAGACTAAGGTGTGCCTCACCCAAGCCATGGCGTTTCAGTCACCTCACATGCATGCGGAAGGTGGACAGTGAATAAAGAACACCAAAGAAGAATTGACGCCTTTGCATTGTGGTGTTGGTGAAGAATATTGAATATACCATGGACTGCGAAAAGAACGAACAAATCTGTCTTGAAAGAAGTACAGCTAGAATGTTCCTTAGAAGCAAGGATGGTGAGACTTTGTCTCACATACTTTGGACATGTTATCAGGAGCGATCAGTCCCTGGAGAAAGACATGCTTGGTAGAGGGTCAGCAAAAAAGAGGAAGACCCTCAACGAGATGGATTGGCACAGTGGCTGCAACAAGGCTCAAGCATAACAACGATTGTGAAGATGGTGCAGGACCCGAGAGTGTTTCATTCTCTTGTACAGAGGGTCACTATGAGTCGGAACTGACTCGACGGCACCTAACAATGAAGAACATAGAGAATGAATCTTACTATTCCACTCACAAATTTGTAGTTACTTAAAGGGTCTATATTTGGATCATTATTTTAAGATCTGTGTTGAGATTAAATTCTTCCTAAGCCGTCTTTGACAAGTTTCCTGATATATCAAGCTTATATTTCTGTAGCTAACACTCATGCTTCCACAGAGAGAAATTTGGAAAAATATGTGGGAAACACAATTAGAGTACAAATGAAATAGTGGTACAAATGAACAGACTGTGGTTGTTGTCCACAGCTGCCCCGCCCTGAGATTTCAAAACGGAAACCTTGGAGCAATACAAAAATACAAGGTTAACCCTGTAGGTTTTACTGTTTGAGAAAACTGAGAATACTAATCCAAGCATGTGTTTATCAGTGCAAGCTACTGAAATTATTACCTACCTCCAAGCTTAGAACAGAGATTAAAAAATTCCTGTATCTGACACCTAAGATTTTTAGAATTTGCACCTAAAAAGCAGATAAATATTTATAATGTCTTAAATCTTTCAGTTAATTTACATGTCAAAAATAATGTTGCATAAAGCCTTTATGAAATAGCCCATCCCTCTAGTGCCATCTTTCCCATTCTTCCATGTGTCCCCAACACTGCTGAGGAACTTTTAATTCTCCTGGGATCCAGATTTTTGGGTTCGTGGAGTTGGTTGGGTTGGCACACCCAGGCCATTTGCTCTTAGGTATCCTTTTGAACTTGAGCGTTTAAGGAGCTGGTTTTCCTTGGGTCACCTTCAAGCCAAACAGTAGTCTACTAGGCAGTTCAGCAGAAACCGTTTTGCCTTAGGCATTGGGTTCTTTTGGAGGATTATCTAAAAAAAAATATCTACGTGCAACCAATTTCAAGAAGCAGGAGCTCCAGGCTCTGACTGGAAGCTGTGTTTTAGGATATATTGTATGTCCTTAGTGACTCTGCTTTTACAACTGAGTGACCCTGAAGCCCAACATGAAAAGGATTTACAATGACCCTCAGGAGACTACCCTGCCCGACCCGCCTATATAACCTGCTTTCACTATGCTGTCTTCAGAGGGCCTTCCTGGTACCTTCAGGTTGACATTGTCTGATTCAAATTGTATCTACGCACAGTAAATACGTCCCATTAGACTAATTTCTGGTGTTTCTCTGGCTCTTAGGCTTTTAACACAGTCATGCTGAACTCCTTGAAATTCCCTAAATGTGCCACTTTTTTTCTTTATATAAAAACCCATTTTTTATACAGTTCCCTCTGCTTGAAATGCCCCTCCATTTTTTTCTTCCTAACACTTAATCTTTTTCAAAATAACAGTAACAACACCTCATACTTATGTAATGCTTACTATTAACAAGGTACTATAAATAAAAAAAAAAAAATTTTTTTTTATTCTAAGCACTCTTACATATTTTAATTCGTTTAATTCTCAGAACTACTCTATGAAACGGTTACTGCTATTGTCCCCATTTTAAAGAAGAGGAAACAGGCACAGAGAGGTTAAATGACTAGCCTAGGGTCATTAAGGTCATCCAGTAGTAAATGGAGGAGACTGATCTGAACAGGGGCTGATTCCAGAATCCACACTTTTAATCATTATGTAAATAATGCTGTCACTGTTTATGGAAGGTTTTTCACGGTGTCTCTGGGCAGAGAAATGCTTTTGTTGCTGCGCCTGGTTCATGCCTTGGTGATGGCACCTGCCATATTGCTGCTATGACTTATTTTCCATCTTTGACCTTATAGTAGACAGTAAAGCTATGAAGAGCAGGAATGGATTTTAGTCAATTTTGTATCCTCATTAGATTATCTAGAGGAGCGCTTGTTGAAGGAATAAAGTGGTTAATTGGGAAGAAAACATTAAACATGTCTCTCTAACTTAAAAATTTTTTTTCCTCAGAGCTCTAGATACTTTTCACTGACTGACCTCTTTTTAGCAAAACTTCACTTATCTGATCTGGGTAGATTTATTAGCAGAACTGAAGACAATTGGGGGCCCATCACAATTTAAGAATAATCAAATGACAGAGCTGGAAGCAATCTTGTAGAGCTGGTCATCTGCCCCATTTCCCTCCACCACTCTTTTTTTTTTTTTTAACAAGTTAGCAATCTCAGACAGCCCAGTGAAGTGACTTGGCTGATGTCAGAGATTGTTAGCAGGGTAAGAGAACCTGGTCCTTCTGACTCTCAGAGTACATTTTCCAGCAGAAAGGGTAAAACTTCCTGAAGTGCTACAGTTGTAAGTTAGATTAGTATTCTTGGTTTCTGTGCTCGGGGCACCTTAGAACTTTACCATGAATACAGTATGGGTATTTTTAGAAAACAGTTCCGAAGGACTGGATGTTTCTTTTCAGGTCAAACCTGCTGTTAAAATTTTTTCCTTCTGTCAAACAAGTTCCAAATTTACAAATGAATTCCTTTTCGATTACACAGAAGTGATTCCATGCCATCTCATTAAAGATGAATATTTCTTCTTTTAAATTTTAAATGTATCTGGGAGATAAGCTACCAAAAACCTGAAACCTGCTACAGAAGCAGGTTTCTTTAAATTCAGGGTAAAACAGGAAGTGCTACTTTTTTTTTTAAGGCTTTTATCTAAATTATCATTTATAATTAGTTTTATTAAAGTGGTGGTGAGTTTTTCACTAACGGAGGTACTGTTGGCAGCTAAAACATTTCAATAACAATGTGTAAAGAGTAGAAGGAAAACTGGGGGTGGTGAGAAAGAAAAACCTATGAGAGTTTTCTGTCAATGCTAAAAGGAAAAACATTGGAGTGAGTAGTAAATTTAATAACAGCATAGATTGTAAGGTACGGTTTGAAAAGCTGTAGTTAGTTCATCACTTTGAAGACCAGGGTCAACATAGTTAGTGGCTACATTGTGAATTGTGGTGGTTCGATGTTAGTTGATTGGAGCTGGCAAAGGTATGATTTAAAAGAAAATATTAAAATGCTATTGAAATATAGATGAAGATTTGCTCACGATACAGTCCGTCTCCCCTACCATTTGAAATGATCAAAAAGACTTATAAATTAATCTTAAAAATCTGGTGGGTTTTGATGCAATGTGGAGATTTTCTCCAAGCTTAAGAGGCCTGAAGAGCAGTCAAGTTCCTTACAAAAATCAGTAAATATTAAATCGAAGAAGAGAACGAAGTCGATTGCAATGTACAACCCCTATTTTTATGCGCGAATGTGTGTATTCCAGTTTCAGTGAGGTGTGACCCCCCTCACCGCTTCTTACCCATATTTTCTGCTCCTGGTTATAGTAGGTAAGAACACTTATTCATTAAAATGGCACTTTTGTTTGAAGAGGTAACCATTTGAAGTGGAAATTCCTCTCCTTTAAGGAGGACTTGCAGTAGATAAGAACTTTACTCTTTCACTTGAATTATCTATTTGGTGGCTATTGAATACACTGGTCGCTTTGAAGTTGTCCTGAGGATATTTTTTTAAGCTCCTCTCTCTCTCCCTTTAATTTCTGTTTCCCAAGTATATAGAATCGGAGTCCACTTTGGCACAAAACTGGTGTGTATTTCAGTGGAGAGACTGCTATGGAAATTCTTACCCCAAACGCGTTGCACCAGATAAATGTGTATTTTCAGGGCAGTCCTATTGCCTAAGGACAAGAGGTGACATTCCCAAAAATGTTCTTGAAAGAAGATGCTGTTAGAAGGTGGGACTGTATTCTGGAAAAAGGCGCACCCTTTTGCTGCTTCAGATGGAAACCCCTGAAACAGGCAGAAATAGGAAACAGTTATTTTTGTAGACAACAAGCAAAAGCGAATGAATCTCCTTGATTGTATAAGTAATTCAATTAAATCTCACCTGTGGTGAGTGCTTTCTACTGAAGCATTGCGTTAGGTGTTTAACCCTTAATGGCCTGCACTGGACCATAGGAATATGGGAACCAATATAGGGAATAGCAATATAGGAACCAAGAAATACAAAAAGGATTTTGGGGACCAAAGTAGGAAGAGATATATGGCAACAACAATGATAAAGAGGATAGAAAGTCAGGTGACTAGGGTTTTTAGTACCACTTTTTTCACCGTCCCTGTGAGGCTAGGCCTGCCTGGGAAGCGTTATACTTAATCTACTCATGCCATGGGATTATAGTGGGGATCATAGATACAGAAATACCTTGAAAAATTAGTGATGGAACGTAAATAGAAGAATATGCTTGTGTTATTTATTAGCTATACTTTCAACTTGACCTTTCAGTGATTTGAAGAACATGAAGGTCAAGTCCCATTTCAATAAACTCTTTGTATAACCAAAGATTTCCAATGCCCAGGTGATGATCACTACAACATAATTCCAGGGGTATCTTGTATCTGATAGAATTTGAGCTGTAAAGGCAAAAATAAACAGCACTCAAGAGCCGGTGGAAGAGCTGCCAAACTTTACCTGCATTAATGGTGATCTGTTTCAGGACACGGCCTGCCTTGCCTTATGTCATTGTTTTTCTCTGCCCTTGTTGTTTAATCAAAGCCACAGATTGAAGTCACTTTTGTAATATGGTCATGTGAGGCTGTAAAAGTCAAGATCATCCGTTAGGGACTATGGGCTGTGAAAAGGTAGAAGGTAACTCAGCACACCTTCTCACAGCCCAAAGCCAGGTGCTTTTTTTCTTGATCTGATGTGCAGTAGAATCTGTTTGCTGCTTTTGAATCTCTTCAGAGTTTCAAGCATTTAAACAATGTAAAATTACCCAGAAAATACTAAAAAAGAGAAGAATGGAAAAAGCAAACAAAAAAAACAGGCTCATGAGATTTCTGTCTATATCTTCTTAGCAACAAACAAGCCTTCTCTCATTAGCAGCATAAAGTCAAAGCATGCAGGCAAGCAGATAATTTCTGAGAACCAAAGACAGAACGTTATTAAGGAAGGGAGAAAATACATCTCATTGCTGGGTGAAAGGAAAGCTAATGTTGGTTTCTAGAACAAAGAGTCCCTTCAGAATAATTGCGTAGATTTCCCTCAAATAAAATTCTAAGATAAAGGAGAAACGTGCACAAAAAACGAAGGCTCAGAATGATCACATGAATCCTAGGTTTAGGGTTTTGGGGAGGTAGGAAAGGAAGGCTGGAAAGTGAAGCATTTTGACTGACGTGATGAATTCACATAGATGGGATTTCAGGTTTGTCCCTGTGAACTACTTCATTATTAACTGATTCTATCAATTCTTTTATGAATTAAAATAGCACACACAACACATTAGTATCATGGAATGGATTGGGAAGAAGAGTACCTACCATGGAATCCTGGAAGAGTTGTTGCTCTGATAGGCAGAAAATCAGGTTTTCAGTCTAATTTTTTCCACAGATTTCTTCTTTGAACTCAAGTTGCTTCATCTGTAAAATGGAACTGAAAACACTTTGCTTTTCTTAGAGTAGGAGGCTGGTTCAGATGAAGTCTTGGAGATAACTTTCAATACCAGAATCACAGAGTCTAAATCTGAGTAAAAAACTATTTCACTATGCTAAAATTAAGTCAAATATATTAAGAACTTTATTCTTGATTGTGGCCTGAGTAGAATTCAATTTAGAAATCCTGGTGGAATGAAACTAGGAGATTTTCTGAGAGTTTAAAGGTGTCCGGCCTAAAGACAGAATGCTTCCATTTCCCTCGGAACTTGTCTTTAATTAGACACTCCGGGAACGTAATGTTTTAAGGCACAAATTCTGAAGCATTTTGTGGTTAAGATACTTCATAATTTGACATTGTTATAAAAACTGCCAATTAATGACTTGTTCATTTGTTTATAATTTCCCAACGTACCTGGAGCTATTTGAGACCTTCCAAAACCACTGCGATGCTCTGGTGGTGCAGTGGTTAAAAGCTGGGCTGCTAACCAAAAGGCTGGCTGTTTGAATCCACCAGCTGCTCCTTGGGAATCCTGTAGGGCAGCTCTGCTCTGTCCTGTGTGGTTGCTATGAGTTAGAATTAACTGGACCGCAACGGGTTTGGTTTTTTTTTTTGGAAAACCACCGTAAGAAGTTACTGCTCTGATTAGACATGTGCCCTGCTCCAGTCTAACAGCATGTATTTAGCTTGTTGTTAAATGGATTATGCACGAAGTAACCAAAAGTCTTGCCCAAGCTCAACAATTAAAAAAGAAAATTGTGTATTTCTTTGCTTTCCCCATTTGATATAATCTACTATTTCAGTTACTGTCCTTTTTCTGTGGTATTTTCCTTGGGTAATGTAGCATTTCAGTATCATCTCCTTACCGGGAAAATTGACATTTTTGCACTGAGGTGGCATTCACACCTTGATTTCTTCATCAAAAGATACATTCTGTTTCACTTGACTCTTCCTCTGGTTCAGAATTTTATTGCCAAGAAAATCAAATAAATCTTTTAAAGAACAGGGACAAAGTCAAAGGAATAACCATTTCTTTTGATTCACTTAAATATGTGAAATTTATTTTTGAAAGACTTGGCTCCTTTAGAACTTAAACTTTCAATGCAGAGTGTAGGAAGCAGCCAGGTGGCAGCCTTTTAAATCAGCTAAGTACTGTGGTCATGGAGATGGGGGCTGGGGAAGGCAGGAGAGGCAGGTGGCTGCTTCACCCATATCCTTGATCCGAGGTTTGTTTTTTAGGGTCACTTGGAGGAGCCTTGTTGGCTCCTCAGTGGCTAAATGCTTAGCAGCTAACCAAAAGGTCAGTTGTTTGAACCCACCAGCTGCTCCCAGGAGAAAGATAGGGCAGTCTGCTGCCATAATGATTACAGCCTTGGAAACCTTTTGGGACAGTTCTACTCTGTCCTGTGGGGTCGCTGTGTGTCGAAATCAACCAGACGGAACACACCAAGGATGTCTTTACTATCAGTCTGTGTTGATAGAGGACCCCTGGTGGTGTAGTGGTTAAACGCTTGGCTGCCAACCAAAAGGTTGGCAGTTTGAATCTACCAGCTGCTCCTTGGAAACCCTATGGGGCAGTTCTACTCTGTCCTGTAGCATCGCTATAAGTCAGGATTGACTTGATGGCGATGGGTTTATATAACCCAACCCGTTGCTATCAAGTTGTTTCTGACTCATAAGTCAGGATTGACTTGATGGCGATGGGTTTATATAACCCAACCCGTTGCTATCAAGTTGTTTCTGACTCATAAGTCAGGATTGACTTGATGGCGATGGGTTTATATAACCCAACCCGTTGCTATCAAGTTGTTTCTGACTCATAACGACCCTGTAGGATAGAGTAGAACTGCCCTATAGGGCTTCTAAGGCCATAAATCTTTATAGAACCAGACTTCCACATCTTTTTCCCATAGAGCACTTGGTGGATTCGAACTGCTGACCTTTTGGTTAGCAGTCGAGCACTTAACCACTGCACCACCAGGGCTCCCTCTATATAGATAAAAAAAAAATTATTTATACACACACGCATGATCACATATCTTTTAAAACAAAAATTAAATGTATTATGACTTGGATTTTTTAATGATGAATAGGGTTTGGAAGCATTTCCACATTAGAACATGTAGACATTAGTTTCTTTTTTTAATAAAAAATACAGTCATATTAGATACACTGCTCTGATACCTGCTTTTGTTCAGGTAATATATCAGGAATATCTCTTCAGGTCTACGCATATGAAATGAATGCTCTAGGGTTTATATAACCTCTCGCTATTAAGAGGTAGTAGGTAACAATATTTACTGTTAAAAAATACCCAGTGACAGTCTTTTGACATGCATCTTTCTTACCTGTACATGAAGTAATAGTATAGATTCCTACCTGCAGAAAAAAAGAGCCAAGGGTGTGCACGTTTTAAATTGTGGTGGATAATGCTATATTGTTCTCAGAAAGACTTTGCTGATTGTTATGCCTACCAACAAGAACATTTCAAGATCTATCCTGAAGTATGATGCTTTCAGTGATAGGATAATATTCATATGCTTACAAGGAAGACCAGTTAGTATGACCATTATTCAAATTCATGCAACAACCACTAATGCCAAAGATGAAGAAATTGAAGTTTTTTTTTTTTAAACCAACTTCTGCAGTCTAAAGTTGATCAAACTTGCAATCAAGATACATTGATAACTACAGGTGATTGGAATGTAAAAGCTGGAAACAAAGAAGGATTGGTAGTGGGAAAATATGGCTGAATTTTGCAAGACCAATGACTTATTCATTGCAAATAACTTTTTCAACAACATAAATGGTGACTATACATGTGGTGGAAACCCTGGTGATGTGGTGGTTAAGAGTTCGGGTGCTAACCAAGAGATCAGCAGTTCGAAACCTGTGGGGCAGTTCTGCTCTGTCCTATAGGGTAGTTATGAGTCAGAATCAACTTGGCGGCAATGGGTTTGGTTTTTGGTTTTTTAATACACGTGAGCCTCACCACATGGAATACACAGGAATCAAATTGACTGCATCTGCGGAAAGAGACGGAGAACTCAGTATCATCAGTCAGAATAAGGCCAGAGGCGTTTTGTTCTGTTGTACGTAGGGTTGCTGTGGGTTGGAATTGACTTGATGGCACCTAACAACAACCACCACCACCACCACCACCACCACAACCCATTCTTAACATTACTGCCATCCTTAAAATTCTTCAAATTGTGAGATTAGAACTATGCTTCGTAGAGTTTTCAGTGGCTGATTTTTTAGAATGTCTTTCTTCTGAGGCACCTCTGGGCGGCCTTGAATGTCCTGCGTTTCAGTAAGCAGATGAATGCGTTAACCATTTGCACCGTCCAAGGACTGCCTTCCTCTCTCCCCTTCTCTCTCTCTATATTCATGTATTTTTCAAATATATTATTAAGTCTGTTGTGTTTTGTCCACAGGTCACTTTTAAAAGCTAAAAACCAATAAGCAGGTTTATAATATTATGATTGTGTGTCGTACACTGAAAAACCAAGTACTCTGTTTGGATCCTTAGGAGGAAAAAAAAAACAAAAAACTTTTAGCGCTAACCCCATGACGCTCAAAGGAACGTATTGCAAGTATCAAGGACAAATGGATCTTCCTTTTAAAGAATACCCAACAATTACTCAAAAATCATGCTACATTTTAGTTTGCGTCGTATATAGGCCATTAAGTTTTTTACACAGTATTTCTTTTTTCTTTTTCTGGGCTTTTTTTAATGGTCTCTCACTTGAAAATATTACTCTGGGTATGAATAAAAGGAAGGCCAGTGGTCAAAATTAAAAAAAAATGAACTTTGAGATATCTGACTTTAATTTTTATATGCCTATGTAAGACTCAGTAGTTAGACATTTATGAAATACTTCTTCGGAAGAAAGGCCTGACAATCTACTTTGTAAAAATCAGCCACTGAAAACCCTATGGAGCACAGTTCTACTGTGACACACGTGTCGCCATAGTCAGAACTGACTTGACGCCAGCTGTTTTTTTCATTTATTTAAACTCTGAAGATCTTGGATCTGGAGGTCCACACAGCATGGTTAATATCAGGCCAGGGTCCTCTGTTCTTCTTGGCTTCCTTTCAAGGACTTCTCTTTACTTTTGAATCTCAAACCTGTGAACAAATTGTCTATAAGTACTTCTGAAATCTGGGATCCAGGTGAAAACCAAGTAGCTCTTGCATTCCTGTCGAAAGTTCAGTTTCAGGTTGGATGGGCCCCCACAGAAGCACCTCATTTCTTGAGGGGGCATGAGAAAAAGGCATTAGCAAATGTACTTTCTGCCCAGGTGGCTCAGAGACATGGAGTTTTTGTTTTTTTTTTTTTAAAGCATTGAACCTCTGAGAAGGCTTGTTACCAACACAGCAATGTGACTGTTATGTGATAGAGAATAATGTACAGAAAGGCCTTTCAGAATCAGGTAGTTGCCACGGTTAGAGTTATTTTAAGATACTGGAGATGTCTTTAGGTTTTTTCAATGCAGCTTTCTTTCTGAAATGATAGATTATATGTTTAGAAGAAGGCGGATGGGGAGAGAAGTGAGAATGCCAGCTTAATTTAATGGCCAAGTATTTCTAAAAGTTCTGCCCTGAAAGATGAACTAAGATGCTGATTGAGCTCATTTGGTCCAGTTTTCACCTCGGGTTTCCTGTTACAGGATGGCCTGCTGACCCTCTGTACTGGCTGTGGGTTGGGATTCTAACATGAGGGTCAGGGTCCCAGCTCATTTCTATCTCTTTCTCGATTAACAAAACAAAGAAAGCCAAACGCTGTGTTAAAACTCATTCTCTTGGATGGGCTGGCAAATCCTACACGTGTCTGTGCCAGAGACACGCACACCAAGCCTTGGCATTAATGTCTAAGAATAAAGCATGGAGTCCAAGTTTAATATTTGAGATGTTGTAGATCAGCATGATTGTTTTGTCATCCTCGGTGAAGGAAATCTGCAAGCCATGCTGAAGGCTGGGCGTGCTTGAGTAGCAGCAATAAAAATTATATTTTCTGAAGCTGGGGTAGTTGTTATGGCTAAGTTTATATGCTTCCTAAGTCATGGAAGAGCCACAAATAACTATGTGGCTCTATCTTTTTGAAGTAACACCAAATTAAAAATCTAGAGGACAAGTGGATAGGGTTGATAATGTATTTTGGTTAATAAATAGTCTATTGCAGTGTGTCCTTTGTGTGTAAATACTTGGGGGTGGTTGTGATAGAGATTATAGAGCAGCAGGAATGAAAATATTTTCTGTTAAAAAAAAATGAGTAGCTAACACCAGTAAACTAGTTTTTGTGAGGGAAAATGTGTATTTTCTTACAGAGACCTCTGCTGACCACTAGACAATGGAGTAGCCTGTCAATTCTTTATGAGTTGACCTTTAGGAGTACTTTTGATTTAAGCGTGACAATAGAAAGGTGGTTTAAAGCCAAATTAGGAACAATGCAGCCTCTAGTTTTTCACAGGGTTATGGGAAAGAAAATGATTTGTAATTATAGAACAAATTATATTTACTTCCAGATATCCTCTGGGAAAAAAAATAAGCAGTCAAACTGTTGGGATAGGAAAACAGAGCCAATATATGAAAAGTAGAGTGACCAACATCCATGTATTTCTACCTACAATATGCAACTTCCACACATGATGTTTACCCCTTCAACATATGCAAAGATACATCCCAGCTTAACGTATCAGAATTTTTTTAGCCTCATAACTCCGGTGGTTCCATGGTAGAGCCTTCACCACAGGTGTTGGCGACCTGGGTTCTGTTCCCGGCCAGCGTATCTCATACGCAGCCGCCATTATTGCCAGTGGAGGCTCGCACGTTGCTGTTATGCTGAAGAGGGTTCAGTGGAGCTTCCAGACTCAGATGAGTTAGCAGACCTGGTGATCTGCTTCTGAAAAGTTAACCAGTGGAAACCCTGTGGCTCCACAGACGATCAACGGGGTTGGTACAAGATTGGGCAGTGTTTCTTTCCATTGTGCACGGGGTCCCCATGAGTTGGGGGCTGACTCCACGGCTGCTAACGGCAACAAAAACAACAATTAAATATTGTAGATAGCTGCCTACAGGTCCTTTGATATAATTTCACTACAGAAGAGGTAGTGAATGTCATTCAGTTTTTTAGAATTTAAAAGATGAAGGACTTCAGTTTAGGGTATAGTATTTTACTATGTAAGAGTAAAAATGATGGCTGGTCCCAAGGAAGCTGGGTGGTCAGATATGCCTGGGAGGAAGGATCTGTTACGAAGGGACCGCCAGCTTTTTCTCTGGTAGAAAATGGCTCCTTGATACAGGAAAGACAGCTGTCACGGCTGCTTACTAGTGTGGCAAAGTACTGTATCCTATTATGAAAAAATAACCCTGAATTGGAATACCGAGAGTTTTGATTCTTCCGCTGCTAGATGGTATGAAGCTAGACAAGTTGATGGATATGTCAAGGTTTCTGTTCTTTGAAAGGAAAAGAATACTCCTAAACCCCTTCCAATGGCAGCATTGGAATATGATTAGGAACAAACAGATCTTCCCTCGAACGCCTTTGTGTCCCAATCTTTTGTTACTTTACAGTTGCAGCTTTTATTGCAAATTATATTTTGTCTAGTTGTCAGAAGGTATGCAGAAAGTAGAGGGCTGTTTTTCCCTTAACGTGATGATGACTGCAAAGAAGAAATAACATGTACGGCTACAAAGGAAAGATTGATTCGTATGTGTGGTTCATGTAAATATGTCAAATTATTCCACAGTTGCTGGGATTGAACTCCTTCCCCTAGATGTGTGTTTGAGTCTAATTTTTTCTAGTTACCAGCTGTGTCGAAATTGGTTAAGTTACTTAACCTCTTTAAACTATCATTTCACCTATAAAATGGGAATCATAATGTCCCTCTTACAAGTCATGGATGTGAGTATATCTTGTGAACTCTAAAGCATCATATAAAAGAGAATCGTGAATGGACTTTGATGTTAATTCCTACCTCTAAGGTCTTTGACTGAGGTTCAAACTTCATTCCCAGTGTTCAGCCCTAATTTCTGTCTTTTTAAAATAAGTCCTTCAGTATTTCTAGGCCACTCTGTGGTCCTTTGTTCTAAAGTGAGGTTATACCTTGAATGTTGTACCTATACAAATAGCTTGTCAGTCTTTCGAGGATACGTTCCATATCTGTGCATCCCTGTGCTCTAGATTGTTGGCATTCAACAAATACACATTACCTGAAAATTCTAAAGAATATATTGAGTTATTTGATAGTAGCAAAATAGCAAAATTATTTCTGTGTTGTCGTTATTGGGTGCCGTTTAGTAGATTCTGACTCCTAGTGGCCCCACGTGACTGAGTAGAACTGTCCCATCGGGTTTTCTTGTTTGTAATCTTCGTGGAAGCAGACTGCCATGTCTTTCTCCCATGGAGCCACTGGGTGGGTGTGAACCACCAATCTTTAGTAGCTGAGCATTTAACCACTGCATTACCATGTAAGACCAGAGGTCCTCAAAGGGGCTTAGTGTTCAACACTTTGTAAAAATTAATAACATCTTGCATATATGAGATTTGATCACATATTTTGAAGTTATTAGTATTGATTTTTCTCAAGTAGCATTATTAGGTCAAAAGCTGTGTGTATTTTTGTGGCTTTTATTACATCTTACTAAACTGCTTATACAAATTTGCAGTCCCATTAAATGTTCACCTCTTTTATTCCAAATTCACTAATGAGGAAACTGAGGCAAAAGGAAGATATTTGACCTGCCCAAAGAGTTGTCACAGGCATGAGAAGGGTAGATGTGTGGGTTGCCTAACAGAGCCTGCCTCTTAGGATGGGGGCCGAACATGCGAGAAACTGGCTTTTCCAAACTCCCCACCAACCAGGGCATAACCATAGGACCTGATCCCCAATCCCAGGGGAAATTCTGCTAGGAGGTTTCTGGGAAAATTTTCCCAGGGCTGTTGCCGATGGCTGCCTCTACAAATGCCGTGTACAATGTGGTTTATGTCACTTTCCCTTCTTAAGTTGTGAGGTGCACAACCTGGGCAGTCATACAGAGTGGTTCTAGGCTGCCCACCCTGATAAATTAGAGGCTTGTGTGATGTAACTCTGCTTCTGAACTTTTGATGTGGCTGTTTGTGGGCCGAGCCTACAGCAACGCAGTCATCTTGTGACTGCGATGAAACAAATCTGCAGATGAGAACAGCATTCTGTGGATGACAAAGTGGAAAGACAGAGAGCGAGCAATAAAGTCTTCATGTCATTGTGCCACTAAACCAACTCTAGACCAGCCTCTCTCCAAATTCTTGTTATGTAACCTGATAAATCCCCTTGTTCTATAAGACCAATATAGTTGTGTATTTTTTTTTTACTTGCCACTAAAAGCATTTTAACTAGTGGGCCTTTTTCTTTGTCTTTAGAGTTTTCTCCCTAATATTTTGGTAACAATACTAGGCTAATATTTGTTCTATATGTAAATATAGCACAACATTGTCTAGTGGAAACCACTGACATACCTTGAAACCCTTTTCGTTTGGAGTTGTTTTCATGCATATGAAGAGCGTGATCACAGTGGCAGCACTTGAAAATACTGCAACGTGAATTTTAGTTCTTATGAAAGATATGTTCTAATTTGTTTTTTTAACAAAGACAGCTTGGTCCAAACACCAGTTTGCAAGATGGAGTTTCTTTGCCTGGGGTGCACACCATGACATGACAGCTGATGGCAAAGATATATCTGGCATTTTAAAACCTTCCTTTCAACTCCCACATCAAGCTGCTCCAGCTCAGTAAGGTCAAGAGCTGTGTTCACCTATATTTCCAATTGGGTAATGTCTTCATTAATCAGTGTAGCTCAGACTGTACATGATAGAAGGTCAAAACCAAACTGATTTTCTTATTTTTCTTCCTCCCACATTATTTTTCAAACAAATTGGGTCTGATCATTTTGTGAGGAATTTAATATGTTTTAATTTAGTTTTTGACTTTTCAGAAATAAACAGGGATTCATACACCCTTTCAGACTCTAAAGTTGACTGTGACTATATGATAGCTAATATAGCCAGTCATCACCTCCTAATTATTATAAAACTTTTAGATTTATATAATAATGACAAAGCAATTTCTCCTTTAGTTGTCTAAAGTTTTTGGTATCAAAATCATGGTTAAATAGACATTTAGTTATTCAGCTTTTTAAAAAAAGTTTATCATTTTGTTGGGTTGAGTTACACTAAATAGGCAGGAACCATGAGGCCTTCAGCAATTATTCTGTATTGAAATATGATCTTTCATTGTCTGAAGTCCATGTTCTATCTGCTTAGGAACATTTTCTAGTACTATGTTTGACTGGAAATTTCCTAATCGTCTCTCCTGGCTTAAGGTATTGTCTTCTAGGTGAAGATTCTCCCAATATCCTTCTCTTACTTTCTTAATTAGTGATATGACTAATGTACTAGTGGCAAATAGTAAATGCTCAACAAAAACTAGCTTCTCTCCTCCAAAAAGACTTTACCCTTCTTGAGGGTGGGAATATGGTCTTATTTGTTGACATTTAGTAGATGCTTCATAAATATATGTTTAATGAATTAACAAAAATATCCCCTTTCAGATCCATTCTAAGCTCTGTAACATTATGGAAGTGAACTAAAATGAAACAAAACTATCATGTGTACAGTTATACACATATGGTTCGTTCAAGTCATACTGTAGTATATGGCTGGAGATCAAATTCCAGATTGGTGGAGTATGGACCTCAGTGACCTTACTGTCCCACAAAAACAAAGAAAATATTAGCAAACAACAACTTCAACCATTTCAAAACTCTGAAAATTAACCAAAGACACAGAATGAACTGAAAATCATGTGTACAAGAGAAACTGCTGAACTTAGGTAAGACAGTAGGGTTCTTGGTGTTTTAACTTGGACTATTTCCATCGTTTCTGTTTTCCAAGCTCCATGGCATGGTAGCTGATTGAAGTCTTGTAACCAACAAGGACAGACATCTTTTAGAGTTCCGTTAAAAGTCCCACCCCCAGATCACAGTAAATCTGAACTTGAGTTTCTCTGCAAAATCTCTGTTTCCAGGATATTGTGTCTATTTATGGAAACCGTGGTGGCATAGTGGTTGAGTGCTATGGCTGCTAACCAAAGGGTCAGCAGTTTGAATCTGCCAGGCGCTCCTTGGAAACTCTTTGGGGGCAGTTCTACTCTGTCCTGTAGGGTCACTATGAATTGGAATTGACTCAACGGCATTGGGTTTGGTTTTTTTTTTTTTTTTTTTTGGTTTTGGTGTCTATTTATTTTGACCCAGAGCTTAACTCAGTGTGAAAAGCCATACTCCTAAAGAGAATAGTACAGAGAAGTCACTAAATAAATAAGCAGTAACAAGAAAAACAACAATAGCAATAACAAACACCTGGGATGACAGCAAACACTGGAGGAAGAGTTGATCTAATGCCAGAGTTGATATATTATCTAAAATGTCCAATTTCTAATAAAAATTCACAAAACACGTGAACAGGAAAGTAGGCCACCTCCATAGGGAAATAAATGTAACTGATAGACACGGACTTTGAGATGGCTCCAATTTTTGACTTTATAGATACAGATTTTTTTTACTGCTGCTTTTAAGATTTTCTCTTTGACTTTTTTCAATTTTTCTGTGATACGTATAGGTATATATGTATGTATGTATGTATATGATATATATACCTATACTTATCACATAAAGGATTCTCAATAGGATGAACAGGTAACTTAGCAGGAACCAAGAAGGTCAGAAAGCTGCAGGATGATATCATTAAAGCATTGAAAGAAAACGACTGTGGTTCAAGAGTTCCATATATAGCAAAACTTGCCTTCAAAAATGAAAGAGAATTTAGAATATTCCCAGAAACAGAATGATAGAAAATCCATCATAGCAGACCTTTCCTACAAGAAATACTAAAAGAAATCCTTCAAGCTGAAATGAAATGACACTACATAGTAACTTGAGTCCATACAAAAAAATCAAGAGCACTGGCAAAGGTAACTCTATAAGTAAAAGATAATAAAGACATATTTTTGTTTCTAACTCTTTTTTCTGCTGTTTGCTTCAAAAGACAACTTTAGAAAGCAATAATTATAAAACTGTGGATGGACATATAATAAAAATATGATTTGTATGACAATGATAGGTAAAGGAATGGAGGGTCATTGGAGCAATGTTTTTGTATTCTATTGAAATTAAGTTGGTACTAACCAGAACTAGATTCTTTCAATGTTATGGTTTAATTGTAATCCCAGAGGTAGCCACTAAGAAAACTCAAAAAGGTATAGTAAAGGAAATGAGGGAATTAGAATAGTATACTGGAAAATATTTATTATGAAACAATGTAGTAATAGATTAATAAAGGATCAAAAAAGAGAGATAGAAAGCAAATAGCAAAACGGAAGATGTGAATTCTCGTTTATTAGTAATCCCACCAAATGTAAATGGACTAAGCATTTCAATCAAAAGGCAGAGATTGGAAGAATGGATAAATAATCACGATTCAACTATATGCTGTCTCCAACAGATACACTTTACAGGCACAAAAATGATGAAAGTAAAAAGACAATTATCATACAAACAGTAATCAAAATAGAGCTAGAGTAATGAGACTAATATCAGACAAAATAGACTTTTAGATAAAATTGTTACTAGACTCAAAGAAGGGTAATTTATAATTATAATAGTGTCAGTCCTTTGGGATGATATTTCAATGATAAACATATATTAAACTAACAACAGAGTCCAAAAATTCAGGAAGCAAAAACTGAAAGAAATGAATAAAGAAATAGGCAATTCAGAAATAATAGTTGGAGACTTCAGTAACTCACTTTCAGTAATGGATAGAACAACTAGGTAGATTACCAAGAATATGGAAAACTTGAACAACACTATAAACCAACTAAAACTAGGCCTAACATAATCTACAGATCACTCTTCAAACAACAGCAGAATTTGCATTTTTCCTAAGTGCATGTGGAACATTCTCCAAGATAAACCATATACTAGACCACAAAATAAGCCTGAATAAATTGAAAGGATTGAACTCATGCAAAATATGTTCTCAGATCACAATTGAATTAGAAATCAACAACAGAGGATCATTTGGGTAATTAAAAAATATGTGGAAATTAAACAATAAACTTCTAAATAACCAATGAATCAATGAAGAAATCACAAGGAAAATTATACTGTGAGGTGAATGAAATGAAAACACAACATACCCAAATCCTATGTGATGCAGTTAGAGCAGTAGTTAGAGATCAATTTACAGCTGTAAACACCTCTATTAAAAAAGAAGTAAAATTAAACACAATAACCTAACTTTTCACCTTAAGAAACTAGAAAAGAAGAGCAAATTAAACCCAAAGAAAGAGGAAGGGAGGAAAGATTAGAGATTATAAATGAAATACAGGCTGGAAAAACAATAGTGAAAATAAATCTAAAATTGCTCTTTTTTTTTTTAATTAACAAAATTAGCAAAACTTTCGTTAGACTAATCAAATAGAAGACTAAAATTATGAAAATTTGAAATGACAGAGGAGGTATTACTATTGACCTTACAGAGAAAAAGAAAAGGAAGGAAGGGAAGGGAGGAAAGGATGGAAGGAAGGAAGGAAAGAAAGGTTTTAAAGGAATACTGAGAAAAACTCTACCAACAAATTAGATAACTTAGATAAAATGGAGAAATTCTTAGAAAGGCAAAAATCCTGAAAGTGGCTCAAGAAGAAGTAGAAAATCTAAATAGCTCTATGACAAAGAGATTTTAATTAGCAATTTAAAAACTTCCCCAAAAGAAAACTCAGGCCCTAATGAATTGGGCTTAATACCAATTCTTCATGAACTTTTCCAATAAATAGGAGAAGACATTCTTTCTAATTTATTCTATGAGGTCATTATTACCCTGAAACTAAAACCAGGCGAAGATGTGACAAGAAAGGAAAATTACAGATCAATATCTCTTACAAACATAGACAAAAAAATGCTCAACAAAATACTAGCAAAGTAATCAAGCAATGTAATAAAAGCATTATACACCATGACCAAGTTAAATTTATCACAGGAATGCAAGGTTGGTTTCGTGGAAAAATCATATCAATAGAATAAAGAACAAAAATCACATGATCATCTCGATAGATGCAGAAAAAGCATTTGATAAAGCACGACAAACACCCTTTCACGATAAAAACATTAAAAAATGGAATAGAAGTTAACTTCTTCAATCTGATAAAGAGCATGTGTAGAAACCCACAATTAGCATCATACTTAATGGGGAAAGACTGATATTTCCCCCAATGTCAAGAATAAAACAAGGATATCTGCTCATCACTTTTACTCAGTATTGAACTGAAGGTTCTAACCAGGTCAACTCAGCAACGATACAACAAAAATAAATAAATAACATCCAGATTGGAAAGGAAGACATAAACTATCTCTGTTTTCACATGACATGTTCTTTTATATAGAAGGTTCTAAAAAAGCTACTAAAAAATATTAAAACTAATGAGTTAATCATGGTTGCATAATACAAGATCAACACACCAGAATGAAGTATATTTCTACATATTAGCAATGAACAGTCTGAAAATGAAATTAAGGAATAAATTCCATTTAGAATTGCATAAAAAAATACTTAGGAAGAATTTAACAAAATTACTGCAAGACTTACACACTTAAACAACAAAACATTGTTGAAAGGAATTCAAAAAATCTAAATAAATGGAAGAGTAGCCCATGTTTATGGATTGGTAAACTTAATATTGTTAATATAGCCACGCTCCCATAATTTATCTACATATTCAACTCAATCTGTAGAAAAGTTCCAGCTTTTTCTTGCGGAAATTGAAAAGAGGATACTAAAATTTGTATGATTATGCAAGAGGCCCAGAATAGCCAAAACGATACTGAAAAGGAAAAACATTGGAGGACTCATACTTCCCGATTTCAAAACTTACCACAAAGCTATAGGAAGCAAGAGATCGTGGTACCAGCTTAAGGATAAACATGTAGATCAAGGGAACAGAATTTAGAGTCCAGAAATAAACCCGTACATTTATGTCAATGGCACCAACAATAGGCAATGGAGAAAAATAGCCTTTTGAACGAATGGTACTGGGACAATTGGATATTCACACGCAAAAGAATGAAGTTGGACCCCTAACTTACAACATAGAAAAAACCCAAAATGGATCAAAGTCCTTTATATAAGAGCTAAAACTATAAAATTTTTAGAAGAAAACATAGGCATAAATCTTTGCAACCTAGTGTTAGGCAGTAGTTTCTTAGATATGACACCAAAAGTATATGTGATAAAGGAAGAAATATTTAGACTACCTCAAAGTTTAAAAATTTTGTGCCGCAAATGATATGTTCAAGAACGTGAGAAGACAACCTACACAATGGGAGAAATATTTGAAAATTATATTTCTGATACAGGACTTGTATCCAGAATATGTTGTTGTTGTTAGGTGCCATTGAGTTGATCTTGACTCAGCCAGCTCTATGTACAAGAGAACAAAACACTGCCAAGTCCTGCAGCATCCTCACAACCACTGCCACGCTCGGGCCCACTGCTGCAGCCACTGTGTCAGTCCATCTCTTTGAGGGTCTTCCTCTCTTCTGCTGATCTCTACCGAGCACGACGTCCTTCTCCAGGGACTGGTCCCTCCTGATAACATGTCCAAAGTATGTAAGATGAAGTCTCGCCCTCCTTGCTTCTATTTGAGCATTCTGGCTGTGCTTCTTCCAAGACGGATTTGTTCGTTCTTTTGGCAGTCCACGGTGTAGTCGATATTCTTCCCCAACGCCACAATTCAAAGGCATTGATTCTTCTTCTTCGGTCTTCCTTATTCATTGTCCAGCTTTCCCATGCATGTGAGGCGACTGAAAGCACCTTATGTATACTATGTTCTTTCAAAAGCTGTCAGAGTTTTTTTTTTAATGAAATATCGAGTAGATGCAAAACAATACTCACAAAGCATACGATATAAAGAATAATGACTGCCTGTGTGTGCACTACTCATTTCAAGAAGAATATTAGGATCTTTAAAGTCCTTGGTGTACTCTCCTTGAATCCTATCCTCTCCCCAGAAGCAATCTCAATCCTGAATTTGTATTTGTTATGCCTTTGATTTTCTTACAGTTTTATATTTATTCTTCCCTAAGTGATCAAATTTATTTTTGCTTGGTTTTCAACTTTATAAGAATGAAGCCTGCTGTTTGTATTCTTTTACATCTTTCTCTCTTAAAACTCAAAGTTACATTTGTAAGAATCATCTGTATGATTGTAACTCGAGTTTATTAATTTTTTATTGTACTACAGCATTCTCTTGTATAAAAGCAGTATAGAAAATGTAAGTATTCTATTGATGATTGACATTTGGGCTGTTTACAATATTGGGTTATTTTGTAGAATGCTGCTCTGAACTTCTTATGCATGACTTCTAGGCTGATACATACAGGTAGTCACCAACTTACAACGGGGTTCCTTTCCGAAGACTTGTCATAGGTTGGTTTTGACGTAAGTCAAATACTTCATTTTTTTAGCCTTTTGTAATCAGTTTCTTTATAAATCCAGCAGTGTTTTGAACAGTAAATTGTAAAATTAAACATCTGTGAGTAAACATCTGAGAATGATAACATCAGTAAATTACAAGCTGCAACATATTACTAACAATAAGATGTACCAAGAAAGAAAAAAAGGACAGTTGTTAAGTGTGGTTGGTCATAACTTGAATATGTTCTAAGTGGAGGAGGACTGGCTGTACGTAGTTCTCTATCCAATGAGTAAAGCAACTGGGTCATGAGGTAGACGTATCCTTAATGGATAGCCACACTCTTTTTTAATGTAATTGTACCAACTTACATTAGCACCAGGAGCTGATGAGTTTCTGGGCCTCCACATTCTCTTCAACACATGCTCTCCCCTCTAGGCCTTTACAATTTTTTCAATCTAGTTTATCTGTAGCAGTAATTCATTGAGGTTTTAATTGCATTTCACTGATTAATTAGATATAGTACCTTTTCATATGATCATTAGCTATTCGCATTCTTTTATGAAAGGCATGGCCAAGACTTCTGTCCATATTTTTAAATGGAACTCAATGATTTGTAGGATTTCTTTATGTATTCTGGATATGAATTTCTTATGTGAGTGCACATCGTGTCCTGTTCTGTGGCTTCGCAAAACTGTTAAGATTTTATAATACAGGAGAATATCTTTATGATTTCAAGATAAGCAAGGCTTTCTTAACCACAAGAGGTTCTCATCAGTATTAAAAGATTGATTAATTCGACTACATTAAATTTAAAAACTTTATATAAAAATATTTGCAGTTTTGCCTTTCACATTTAGATTTTTAATCCAGCTGGAGTTAATTATGATTATGATTTTTGATTGTGGTGTAAGGAATGAATTAGGCTTTATTTTTTGGAAAAATCTGTTCTTTTCCCACTGTTTCCAATGTCATCTTTTCATATATATCAAGCGTTCATATATATGTGGTCTCTCTATTCCATATGGAGCCCTGGTGGTGCAGTGGATAAGAGCTGGGCTGCTACCCAAAAGGTGAGCAGTTCCAATCCACCACACACTCCTGGGGAATCCTGTGGGCGGTATTACTCTGTCTTATAGTGTCACTATGATTCAGAATTGACTAGACGGCAGTGGTTTTTTTTTTTTTTTTTTGGGTATTCCATGTATTCTAAGCACTATTTATGTTCCAGTTTGTTTTTTACTCAGTGTCACTATGACACTGTATTGATTAAAAAAAAAAAAATTACCATAGCTTTATTATATATCTGGATATCATTAGAGCAAACCATTGAATTCTTCATTTCAACTGTTGTGTTTGTCATTTCCAAAAGTTTTATTTTTTGTTTTCATGCAGGTGACACAACTTTGCATGCTGCAAGTGAAGAGGACTTGAAGCACATGAAGATTAAAGACCACAGCCTTCAGTATGGAGTTTATTTGCTGTGGATTGCTTGTCAACATAAAGAAAACAAAAATCCTCACAACTGGACCAATAAGCAACATCATGATAAACAGAGAAAAGCTGGAAAGTTGTCAGGGATTTGTTTTACTCAGATCCACAATCAACACCCATGGAAGCAACAGTCAAGAAATTAAATGACATATTGCATTGGGCAAATCTGCTGCAAAAGACTGCTTTGAAGTGTTGAAAAGCAGATATATCACTTCGAGGACTAAAGTGCTCCTGACCCAAGCCATAGTATTTTCAGTTGCCTCCTGTGCATGCCAAAGTTGGACAATGAATAAGGAAGACTGAAGAAGAATTGATACATTTGAATTATGGTGTTGGGGAAGAATATTGAGGATAGAATAATGCTTCTAATGACAGAATGGGCAGCATAGTACTCTGGGCAGTAATCAGATCTGAAAACACAATTTTTATTCTAGACCAGCTCAATTTGGTCCAACCCAAGGTTTCTTCTATGTGTGGAGACGCGGGTTGTTTGCAGTCAGAAAAATACCACTTGACTGGGATATATGAGAAGTTCCCGTGTGGTGCAAATGGTTAATGAGATTGGCTGCTAACTGAAAGTTTTAGGTTTAAGTCTGTCCAGAGGTGCTTTGAAAGAAAGGTCTAGTGACCTACTTCTGAAAAATTAGTCACTGAAAACCCTGTGGAACACAGTTCTACCGTAACACATATGACGTTGCCGTGATTTTGAATCGACTTGGTGGCAACTGGTTTTTGGGCGACATAAGAGGAGAGATGTTATAAAACAGAGTAATGGAGTAATTATGATCGAAGCTAGGGTAGGAAAACAGATATAAATACAATCAAGTGCGTTAAACGTTTACCCAACAAGATTCCCTCAGCATCGTTTAGTCCATGGTACCTACGGAATGTCTGGGCTGCACTTTGATGCAGTTTTCCACTTTTCTGTTGTCTGTTTTTCACTCAGTATAAACACTGTCTTAATCCTAGAGGGCCAGTGTAGTCTGAAAACATATCATTTACTAAAAGTGAAGGTCACAGTGTGCCTTTTACAAGTGCTGGCTTTCCAAGAAAGGATAGAATTCTCATCTAAGCAAGTTGTAGAGGCCTTTTGTCAAGTGTTTTGTTGTCACTGTTATTACGTCCACTTCATATGAAAAGAGGGTGCCTGTCCACTGGGTTATAGGCTTGTACGTAAACTTAATTTTGCAGAGGGATGCGTGTCCAGATTTCTCTGAAGTGGCAATTTATGGCAGTGTGAGTTGTCAAGAATATTTGGTATGATCTGATTCGGCAAGAATCAAATTAGACTTTTTACAGATATTCTTTAATTGGAACTCAATAGCTAGATTCGATTTGGGGACATGGTTGGGTGTGACTCTCTGCAAAAGCAGTGTTGGTCTGTGAATGATAAGACAAATGATATTTATAAGAGCTTGATGATAATAATAGATTAACCGTAATGGAAGGTTTTTAAGGCAGGCGCCAAGAAACCTCTTGGGCTTCTCCTGATTATTTTATGAGTGTAATTCAATTTTCCAATTTGGTGTGGCTCTTAGGTCATTAAATTTGTGTAAATCAAATCTTCAGACCAAGCTAAACTTGTATTGTCAGAGAGTTTAGCCAATTTGTTTATTAAAATACTTTTTTTGTCCTTCCCTTAATGGTTCCTGCTATGTGAGAATGATGTGAATTGGTAGTGCAGGAATTTTTATGTATTGAAAACCAATTCATTTGTTTTCCAGCCTGATCTGTGATATGGCTTACTATGTCATTGACAATACACAAGCAATCCCTTTTTCATTGCCATAAAATCAATTTTCTGTGAGGACAGGCATCTATAAATTTAGAAATTAACATACAATCATTAGAAAATGTTTTTCTTGTTGTCAGTTGCTGTTGAATTGATTCCAACTCATGGAGACTTCATATGTGCAGAGGAGATCCTGCACCGTAAGATTTTCAAGGCTATAATCTTTCAGAAGCAGATTGCTGGGGTTTGAACCACCAACCTTTTGGTTAGTAGTCAAGCACTTAACCATTTGCACCACCCAGAGACTACTATCAGTAGATAATAGTCATATCAGTTTACTTTGGATTATTATATTAAACCCATTTGAAAGTTTGGGGAAGGTCTCAAGGGCCTAGACTTGTCACATGAACTTAACAGATCAGGTTTATGAGATGATAGCAATTTTCATAAAATTGGGGACAAATCAATATTTACCTGAATTACAATCTTTCCTTTGCTTTACTTGGAAACCCTGGTGGTGTAGTTGTTAAGAGCTACGGCTGCTAACCAAAAGGTTGGCAGTTCGAATCCACTAGGCGCTCCTTGGAAATCCTATGGAGCAGTTCTGCTCTGTCCTGTAGGGTTGCTATGAGTCAGAATTGACTTGGCAGCAATGGGTTTGCTTTACTTGAGATTCAGAGCGTATGAATAAGATGTGAAAGAATAATTTGAAGACATAAGGTTATAGTCTGGGGCATGCCATAGATTGTTAACATTTAAAACACACTCTGCTGGACACTAGACGAGGTACCCGGTGAAAACTCCAGAATAACATCTAAGGCTGCCAGGGAAATGCTACATCTTTTCATTATCAAGAAACTGAGGTATCGGAGAGCTTCTGGGTCCAGAATCATACCAATTTAATTTCAATTCAGAGATCAGAAATCAGAATCACAACTTTTGGCTGCAGGAACCCCTTGCCTTCACTGCAGTCAAGGAATTGGCTTCTACCATTTTCATAAGTAATACTCCTATGCCATCTATCTCCCCGTGTAAATTAGTTCTGCTATATCTTATTGATCGGGTAAACCATTAAGATCAGCGTGGCTGCAAGGGCAGGGGAATTAGACTCTGTTTCTCAATGGGAGAAATCTCATACATTTTATGGCCATCTTTAATCCACATTGTGAAATTTGTTAAAAGGAATGTGATCAAAATTATTCCATTGCTTTTGTCTCTGAAATGAACCACCTGTGGAGTGCTCGTTAGACTCCTACAGACCATCTGGGTTCCATGGGCCATGTTTTGAGAAAAGATTTGTCTAGAAAATGAGGTTGGCCCTAAGAAATTCCTGAAACTTCTGAGTACAAGTGCTAATTAGAAATATGTAATGTGATCTCCGGAGCCTTGGTGGCACAGCAATTACAAGCTAAGGCTGCTAAACAAAAGGTCGGCAATTCGAATCCACCACCTGCTCCTTGGAAACCCTATGGGGTGGTCCTGCTCTGTCCTGTAGGGTCGCTATGAGTTGGAACCGACTTGATGGCAGGCAACAGGTTTGGTTTTGGATAATAAGATCTTAAGCCCTATTTAGGAGGCAGTATAATACAGTGGTTAGTGTGGTCTTTGGTGGTAAATTACCCAAAGTTCAAAGCCAGGTACCAATACTTATTAGCTTTATCATCTGGACAAGTGTCTGAATTTGCCTATTTCTGTTTCTCATTTTCTTCCTCTCAATATGGAGATACTGTTCTCCCATTTCGCCAGGCTGTTTTGAGGATTAAATGTTACAATGGAAATAAAGACTTTAGCAGAGTACATGGCACGCACTGTTACTTAGAACATGTTAACTTCAATGATTAATACTGATAAATTTATTTGGAATGCTAAGTCTCACTGGTATTGGCGTCTCCTTATAAACAACAGCTCTTCAGGGAAGAACCGAAAAACCCACTGCCATCGAGTCGATCCCGACTCATAGCGACCCTGTAGGACAGAGTAGAACTGCCCAATAGAGTTTCCAAGGAGCACCTGGCAGATTCGAACTGCTGACCTTTTGGTTAGCAGCCGCAGTGCTTAACCAGTACACCACCAGGGTTTCCTAAGAGTGATTGAAAAATACGTGAGTTTGTGCTTTTCAATGATTATGCTGCATGTTAGATTTTGTTCCCTTGATTTTTTTAATAGAAAATTGAGGTCCAAGAGAGTTAGGCTGTAGGGACTCTTAGATAGAATGGAGAGATGGAAATATTGGGGCAATCTATCAAGAAACCAAAACCAAACCAAATGCATGGATGAATAAAAATAAGTTAGAGAGCTAAAATGTAAAAAGTACAACTCAGGAGAAGGTCAAAAAATAGCTGAACCTGACTCCAAAAAGACTATGGAAAATGAATCTGCAAATGTGAGGATTTAGCATAAACAGTCAAAACAGAAGAGTGGGAATACAAGGCACAGTGATAATTATCTGAAAATTGGGTTTCCCTGGACTGGTGATTCATTTTCCCATGTGTTGTCTGTCATAAAATGTCAAAGAGTAACAGGCAGCTATTTTAGCCGTTTTCTGGGAAAGCACAACAACCTTTCTGGAAAACCAGTGAAGTCTGTCCAGAGCAAGGAGTAAATGATGGCTCTGGTTGTGGTGCTTGGTTGGAAAGCAACTGAAACTGACTCTATCTAGAATAAGCAAAAACAAATCACAATAAAGCATACACTAGAGTTTCAGGTAACATTATGTGTATATGCCTGTGTTAGATAATTTTATGTGTCATCTTGGCTAGGCTATGATGCCCAGTTGTTTGGCCAAACACTAGCCTAGATGTTACTATGAAGTATTTGTATGTGATTAGCATTTAAATCCCTTGGCCGTAAGTAAAGCAGATTACCCTTCATAGGGTAGGTGGGCCTCATCCAATTAGTCGAAGGCCTTAAGGGCAAAATCCGAGGCTACCTGAGGGAGGATTCTGCCTCCAGACTACAAACAAATAGCCTATCAGAATTCCTTTCTTTCTCTCACTGCTTGACCTACCAATTTGGGACACAGGACTGGCGAATTTCTAGTCTTTTGCTTGATCTTTGGATTCGGGATTTGCCAGCTCCAATAATTATATAAGGTAGTTCCTCAAAATAAATTTCTCTCTATACCCCTTACTGTTGAGTTGATTCCAATTCATAGCAACCCTATAGGACAGAGTAGAATTGCCCCATAGATTTTCCAAGGAGCACCTGTTGGATTTGAACTGCTGACCTTTTGGTTAGCAGCTGTAGCACTTACCCACTACACCACCAGGGTTTCCTCTGTCTTTATATGAATCCAAAATCCCATTGCCGTGGAGTTGATTCCAACTCATAGGTACTCTGTAGGACAGAGTAGAACTGCCCCGTAGGGTTTCCAAGGAGCAGCTGGTGGATTCAAACTGACAACCTTTTGGTTGGCAGCCCAGTGCTTAACCACTGCACCACCAGGGCTCCTTTGATAGTTACTGGATGACAATAGTCAGATTCCGTGGAGTACTGTAACAAAGGTTATACACAAAGCTATTCATTAACATGCTACAGCTGGGGGCATATCAGTCCTGGTCATTCTTTTGCAATAATTCATCCGTCTCAATATTAATCTTCGGAATATCAGTGTCTCCCTTCCTTTGTATCAATTAAATGCACTTCTTTGATTCCTTGGATTAGAGGATTCCTTGGATTTATTTTGACCCTGTTTTTTTTTCTTCTTAGTAGAGTTGTTGGACTCTTCTCCCATCGTCATTTACCAAGTCAGCAAGATCAACTTAATTCACAGCCCTTTACCAACCACCTCAGACAATTGATCTAAATTAACAAATTCTCCAGAGAGTATAATGTTCAATTATGTACTCAAGTATGATGTCCTTAAAAATTGTTAAAAATAAATCACGAATAGTATTTGTCCTTCTAGAACTAAAATATACCAACCGGCTTACATTTTTGAATGATGCAATATTTTTTCCTACTTATTTCTTATGTATTAGCAGCCATGAAATTCTGTATTTACTACGCCTGTCTTTCTTTGAATTCATATCCTTTAACCGGCTACATCTTGTTTATTCTTAGGGTTTTTGAATCTCAGTGTAGCAGAGGCTTCAGCTTGAGCTCAAGTCAGGTTGAATCATATCTTGGTCTAACTAGGAAACTGAGAGGTGGTCCCATCATTCATTCTATAAGTGTCTGTGATGTACCAGGCACTGTTCTAGGTATTTGGGAAAAAATAGTGACCAAAACAGAAAAAATCCCTGCCCTCGTGGAGCTTAGACTCTTACTTCTTTCTTTTTGGTGGGAGCTGAGAGGGCATTGTAGAGGAGACAGCCAATGACTTCTATAACAATATTTGTATTAGGCTCAATATAGCCTGCAAACAGGCAAGTCTTACTAGAGAACTGAGGAGCTGTTTACCACATAGACACATGATGCAGTTAGAAAGCCTGGCCATTAGAGGGAAGGGCCTGTCCTTGGAGTTTTCTCAAGACTGGTCTTCTCTGAACTGTATTATGTGGTGAATGGCTGTGTGTGTGTGTATCAGAGAGAGAGAGGAAAGAGGAGGAAGGGGAGAGACATGGGAAGGAAAATGGAAATGAAAAGGAAGAAGGAAAGGGAAAAAGTGGGTCTGAAAGTGAAAGGAAGAGTTTTTTTCCAAAATCTGTGAGGGAGTAGACTGTGTGTGTCTGTGCCCACAAGTGAGAGCGTATGCTCAGAAATAGCAGGAGGGCTGGGAGGACTTTATAGATCAGTATCGCATTTGAGAACATGGGGAGAGTTAGTGAAAACGTGCACTGTTGCCATTAATGGGCCCCCAAACTGGCAAAAATATCTTTTCCTAGAGGCCTCTTCCTACCCTCAGCTAGGCTGACTCCCATAACTCATTTATGTTTCAGCAGAAGCACTACCTTCTCTGGGAGATTGGCCATGACCCTCCAAAGACAGAGTCTGACGCAGCTCATTTTGCTCCAGTTATAGTCATGTTCTATCATGGCTTCTGTCATCCTTTGTGGGAATCGCATGTTTTCTCCTAGACTGTAAGCGCCTTCGTAGCGGGGACCACATCTTACGTATTTGTTCTCAGCAGAGTTCCTAGCACATAGCTAGAGATTAATAAATACTGAGTGAGTAAGTTTATATTCTTAATTCATACTCTTCTGTTACCGCACTTTAGTGTTAGTTTTGGATGATAGAAGATGAAAAGGTGTCATTTTTCGGGAAGTTTGCTCAAACACAACTGTGAAAGAACAGTCGATAACTACCATGTTCAGAATTTGGGGGGTAATTAAATACTTTTCACATATTGTTTTATTTAATTCTTACAAAAACCCAGAAACCCTGGTGGTGTAGTGGTTAAGAGCTACGGCTGCTAACCAAAAGGTCAGCAGTTCGAATCACCAGGCACTCCTTGGAAACCATATGGGGCAGTACTACTCTGTCCTATAGGGTCACTATGAGTCTAAATCGACTTGACGGCAGTGGGTTTGGTTTTTGCGGGTTTTATAAAAACCTGTGAAGTAATATTGTACTTCATATACTCTTAGAGTTGAAGGAATTAAGGATTCAGTCTTGTTTATAGTGTGTTCCCTGTGTTTCCCTTCTATGATTGAGCACAGTGCTTATTCTCTACTGGTCCATTTCTTCATAGTGTTTGTGCATAAAAATCAAGAGATCACCTTTCTTTGGCTTATTTCCTACTGTATTAATTAATTAGCACATGTAAGCCAAACCAACACCACTACTCTCTTAAAGCACCAAAAAAAAAAAAAAAAAAACAAAAACCCAGTTGCTGCTGAGTCGATTCCAACGCAGGGACCCTATAGAACAGAGTAGAACTGCCCCATGGGGTTTCCAAGGAATGGCTGGTGGACTCAAACTGCCGACCTTTTGGTTAGCAGTGGAGCTCTTAACCGCTGTGCCACCAGGGCTCCAGTACTCTCTTAATTTTTTTAGGCCCCCCCAAATATCGTATGAACAATAGTGGTGAATCTCACAAAATCCAAGGAATATTTGGACGAAAAGATATCTCTAGAAACCAAGGCAACTTTATACTTTTTCTCCAGATTTCTGACACTTCAGTGGCTCTGCTATCAACAGTTCTTAGTGATCTCATTTCAAAACTCCAAATCCTGAGGTGTTTAAATTAGATTGTCTCAGATTTGGTCAGAGAACTGCCCTTGAACCGAATCACAATGAGCAGGGGCTGGTCATGGCTCCTGAAAGTCCCCTCTTGTTAGAGGTGTGATAATTTGAGACAAAAAAGGCTAGTTAGACAACCCAATAGTGTTCACTAAAATTCTTAAGATCAACACATTGATGACAAAGGAAGACAAATTTTGGTAATACTCATCAGATTGCCCTTATCTCCTCAGTAATCAATTTTGAATGTTATGAACTAATTGAGGTGAGATAAAAAACAACAAAAAGTAAAGAATATCCAAATGAAGAATCATTAAGTCCATCAAATACCAAAATTTAGGCTCAGAGAAGGTAAGTAAATCGTGTACAAAGAGCTAGTAAGTGACATAGCCAGAATTTAGACCTTAAACTCAAATTTGATCCTTTTTCCGTTTCATCATACTTCCTCTTTACATTATCCGATTTAATCCTCACAGTGACTGTATACCAGCTCTGTGAAGCTAGTACATTATATTCTTTTTGTGTCATTTGGGACAATAAGAATAGTCAGAGGAAAATGTGTTCGTACTTAAGACGTTTCTGGGTATAGGTTTTTGAAGGCTGATCTCAGGAAATCCTATATTCCTAATGCCTGATTAACTGGCTCACCTAAAGGATTAAGGCTCAAAGGGAATATAAATCATGTTCAGAAAACAGATAATATGCCCTTTATCTTGATTATAGCAATATGTAAGAAATTATTTGTTATGTTACCATAAAATACTATTAATTTATGCCTCTAAAATGTGTATGCTGTATTTCATTGGTTTTGAGACATTCTAAGACATTTTCCCTCCAAATTTTGACATCACAAATTGGGTTGGCTTCTTTCAAACATCATATTGTAGTTTGACAACATTTTTTGTATAACATTTTTTATATCTTGGTGACATATAAAACATTGATTCATCATAGATGATGGATTCTTGGATTTGATAAAATATATGTATATATACATGCATATATATACACACACATTTATCATATTTTTATGCAAATAATGCATGCCTTCTACATTTGTTTGCCAAAAGGTCGCCATTTTGAATCCACCAGGTGCTCCTTGGAAACCCTATAAGGCAGCTCTACTCTGTCCTATAGGGTTGCTGTGAATTGGAATCAACTTGATGGCAACAAGTTTGGTTTGGTTTTGGTTAATGGATAATGATTGCCAGCATTTCCTCACGTATCTGTTAGCCGCTAGAATGCCTTCTTCGGCGAGGTGTCTGTTCATATCCTTTGCTCATTTTTAAATTGGATCATTTGTCTTTTTGTTGTTGAGGTGTTAAAGCATTTTATAGATTTTAGAGATTAGACCCTTGTTGGATATGTCATAGACAAAAATTATATTCCATTCTCTAGGTTCTGTTTTTACTCTTTTGGTGAAATCTTTTGATGAGCAAAAGTGTTTAATTTTTAGGAACTCCCAGTTATCTAGTTTATTTTCTGGTGTTTATGTACTGTTGGTTATAGTTTGTATTCTATTTATGCCTTATATGAGGGCCCCTAGCATTTTTCCTATTTTTTCTTCTATGATCTTAATTGTTTTAGGTTTTATATTTAGGTTTTTGATTCATCTTGAGTTAGTTTTTGTGTATGGTGTGAGGTGTGGGTTCCATTTCTTTTTTTTTTTTTGTTACAGATGAACATTCAATTTTGCCAGCACCGTTTGTTAAAAAGATTGTCTTTTCCTTATTTAATGGACTTTGGGCCTTTGTCAAAGATCAGGTGACTGTAGGTGGATGGATCTACATCTGGGTTCTCAATTCTGTTCTGTTTGTCTATGTGTCTGTCACTGTACCACTGTCAGGCTGATTTGACTACTGTGGCTGTATACTGAGTTCTGAGATGGGGTAGTGCGAGGCCTCCTACTTTGTTCTTTTTCTTCAGATGTTTTGCTTATCCAGGCCTCTTTCCTTTCCATATCAAGTTGGTGATTAGTTTTTCCTGATCATTTACATGAGAACCTACATGTAGAAGCATAGATCTGAACACTGGTGCTTGCTGTTGAGGAAGTAAAATTCTGTGAAACAATAGCATTCATATGGAGAAAGGCCACAAAGTCTGTAAAGAGAGCAATCGGTACGTATAGAAATAATGAGCAAGCTTTCTGACCTGATCAGAACTTCAGTGGTATTGAATAGAGCATCTTACATCTCATTCACAAGCTAGTCAACGTATTTTTAAAGTTTATCTTTCTTTTTACTCCTTTAAATAAAGTGATCTGGATACACAGCTGTCAATTTACATGGTAGGTGTTCAATAAATATTTACTGAATGAAGGAAGAAATGAATCTGGTGAGGCTGAGTTGTATACATTCACCTGTGTTATTAAGACAAAAGTATTAGTCTTTCTAACTGAGAGTTTAATAATGAATGCATGTTTATCTTTTTTCTAGGAAATAAACTAGAGTTAATCTATAGGCGTGTACTATTTAATATGGTAGCAACTAGCCATATGTGAATATTTAAATTTAAATTAATTAAAATTTAGAATTCTGTTTCTCAGTTACAACACCTACATTTCAAGTTATTACCAGCTCCCTGGGGGTGCTAGCTACCACGGTGGACAGCACAGACCTCAGACATTTCCATCGTTGTAGAAAGTTCTATTGGACAGTGCTTTTCTAGACTGTACTCAACCACAAAAAATTTCTTTGAATGACAAGTGAAAAAGAACCATAATGAAGCTAAGTCAACACAGTTACTGACAATGAACTGGTGGTTTTTTTTTTTTTAACTTTAAGCTGCTGGTCCTTAAGCTATAGATGTTGACACATGTAATTAGTCATCTTTAGATTTAGAAAAAAATGTTTTTAAATTTCCCCAATTTATATCATCTCTGTCTATGCTTGCTACCATTTTTTTCTTTTATCTAGCCAGCTTCTTCTCATAACTGTCTGTCTACAGTGAATCCTCTAATTCTGTTACCACCCATTCACTACCTTCCAAGAGTCCAGATAGTTACAGAAGAGCCTGAGCTCTTCAGATATCCTGAGAATCCTGAATTTGAGTTCATGGGGCCTATTTGGATACTACAGAGTTCTTTTCGTGTGGTCATTTATAATTACCTGATTTTTTTTTTTTTTTTTTTGATTCAAAATGTGGCTTTCTTATACAAGTATAAAGAATGTGTGTTCTTCATTCTGGATTAGACATTTCAGATTGGAGATGTAGTTGTGGTGGTTGTTATCTACCATTGAGTCACCCCAACGCGTGGTTACCTCAGGCACAACAGAGCAAAATGCTGCCCAGTTCTGTGCCATCCCAGTGACTGGTTGTGGATTGAGCTGTTGTGATCCATAGGGTTTTTGTTGGCTGAATTTCTGACGTGGATCACCAGGCCTTTCTTCCTAGTCCATCTCAGTCTAAAACCTCTGCTGAACCCTCTTCAGCATCACAGCAACACGCAAGCCTCCCCCGACAGGTGGGCAGGGGCTGCGCGTGAGATGCAGTGGCCGGGAATCAAACCCTGACGGTGCACATGAAAGGTGAGTATTCTGCCACTGAACCATCGATGCACTTGCTTGTGATTGGTAGAGTTAAAAAAAAGAAAAGACCCAAGAGAGTAAGTTTGTGTGGTAAAGCCTTTCTTCCTAACTCTCATGAGCAAGCAGTGAGCTTCTAAACAGATCCTTGGCCCTCTCACTACATCCATGCAGACAAATGCTGTCTTCTTCATCTGAGATTACATCTCCTTTATTTAAAATACAGTTGTAGTATTAAAGCCAATTAAGGATCAGATTCTCTGTTCATAAGACAAAACAAGATCCCAAAAGCCTTGTGAATTAATCTGGAAAAGAGTTCGCACTTTTAGAGCTGAGGTGTTTGTGTCCTTCTCTCTCTCGAATTTTGAGCACAGTGAGGTCATTCAAACTAAAATCAGAAAAGAAACAAGTTTAATTTACTTATGCTATATTTTGCTTTGGCCCAAACAAAACACAAACCATTTGTTAAGAGATAAAAAAGCAAGGAAATTAAAATTTAGCTTGTGCTGTAAACAAGTCGTAATTAAAAAACTTCTTTGCCTGAATTATTTGTACTTGTAAAAAAAAAAAAAATGTTGAAATCATTCCATATTCCTTGTGGAGTTGTTCGGAAGAAAAACGTTAATGAATTTAAGAAAACTCTATCTCTGGTGAGAACCATTTTATCATGTTGCCAGATTTCTTTTCCATTTTGAGTCAGAGATAACTAAAATGGCTATTGATACGGTCTCTGATTTTGCCAGTCATTTGTTAGAATGACTTTCCTCTTAGGACCTGAGCTTATTCCTTGGATGTGGAACCAGAGGCAGAATGAATATGCTATTATTTTTGCATTCTGAATTTGTCTCTTTGTTGATACAAACAGGAGTTGAGTATATATGCAAGACTTTGATTTCCCAAGTTATTCTATGCAGCGCTCCACCTGCCGTAGTGGAAAGAGTGTAACCTTTGAAACCAGAGAGACTTGTTTTGCTGTTTTTGTTTTGCTCAACCACGGATAATTTTTCTTAGCTTCATTTCCGTCACCTCTGAAATAGGGACGGGATTATTTACCTTGTAGGGCTGGCGAGAGGATTGTCCATAATAGAAAGCATCTGAACAGTATCTAGCAGTAAGATATACTCAGTAAAGGAATGTTTCTATTTTTTTTTTTTTAATTAACTTTATTCAGTGACATCGAACAAGACTATAGCGTAGAAGATTAAATTTTCCTTTTGAAAAATTTGAAACACTTTCATTGTGGTCGCAGGAAAAATGTTGGAAACATGCAAACCTCGTATCCTCTGGCTCCTTTCAAAGTCTCTGAAGCTAATATTCTAACTAGGGGGAATGATTAGTGACTGGATGCTTCAGGATGCTGTCTACACAACCTATTGTTGAAAATGCCAATTTTTTCATTCAATGAGATCCTGTGTAGTGAGTACAATTGTTCTTATACGAAAATATCGACGGCGCCTATGTCGCAGCTGAAAAGTGAAATTGGAGCACGTTTATATAAACTGATGTTCTCTGAGGACTGACTCAAAATCGGTGAGTGTTACTGAAAATAAATGATTACAGTTGATGAGAAAAATGTAAACAGAACACTAATTAATGGATTTATTGGTTATTTACACTCAAGCATTTAGCTATGATAAAGTTAAAAATATGTTTTAGATGTGGGTTAATTTTGAAACCACTACAATGTATGCAGGAACCAAACAATTAAGTAAAGGGCTGGCCGGTGGCCTCTCTGTTGGAGCGGAAGGCTGTGTTGCAGGGCAAGGCCCCCCAGCTTGGGACTGAGCCCCGCCTAGGTTCTTGCCTTCTACTCACCAAGAATGACCAGGAGAGGCTCAGAGGCTCCACACGACAAAGGTTTATTAGCAGCAGAAAGAAAGCAAAGGCTTGCAAGCGGGGAACAGAGAGGGACCAGGGAAAGCTAGCCTCTGTTCCCCAGACAAAGGTTTTCTGGGGCTTAGATGGCTTTGATGAGGATAATAGAGTAAGGAATATTTCCTAAGTTTCTTTCAAGGGGTGGGTACTTTTCAGAATGGTGGTGCATACTAAATTAGGTTGTGCGCACATCTAGAATCCAAGATGGAACCCGTAGCAAGGCTCCTGGGACTGGGTAGCAGGACTTATTATGGGGTGTCACTGCTGCGCGGTCCCTCCCATGGCGCCGGTTAGATTCCTGTCGCAGGTACTCGCATCAGGCCAAAGTCGTCTGCCGGTCGCTTTGCAGATGGCTGCACGTGCTCCAGGGACCAGATCAGGCCAGTCCTTCTGAAAAACATCTTACAAAGAAGTACACTGTGAGCTGGGTGAGTTGTCCTTTCTGTATTGCTTGTCCCAGGATGTTGGTGTTGAGTCATTAGCCAAGCACATAATTTTTCTAAGTAAGTTGCACGTTGCCGGTGTTACAGGGTTCCTTGCCTAGGGGCTGAGTCCCTTTTTCTCTTCCCTATCTCAGCTGCAGAAAAGTAGTGGGGTGGGGGGAGAAGGCTAAAATGATTTAGGTGATAACAGGTAATAGTTGGAGACACCAGAATGAAAGATTTACTTAATATAGATACAGTTGGACACATAGATGGACCCATATTTATAGATATGAGTATATACATGATTTAGTACACACATATATTTCCTTACTCTGCCAGCTAAGAGTCTGTAGACATGACACATCAGTAGTAATGAGTATGCCATAAGCTCAAATCTTGGTTTCTAGTACCATTCACTAATAAAAGAAACCAGGGGTCTTTGGAGAAATGACTGATTCTAGGGCTGGAAAAGAAAGATACAAGATGAACCTGGAGCATTTTGAGGCATCAGAAAATAAGGAAGTGTTCAAAAAGCAAACAAAACCAACGAAAAGACAAAAAGGCCATGATAGGGATACGTCAAAAAGACAGGAGCCAACGAAAAGAGCTCCCAATGGCCAAACCTGGAAAAATTTGAGGAAAAGATAAAATAGTATTGAATTATACCCTAAAATGTAAACATCTAAGAGTCTGTGCTGACGTAAGTAAATTATTGAATAAATAAATGGAGGTGAATTTACAAATCTCCTGTGCAGAAGAATTCTAAGTAATTTATGCAGATATTCCACCCTCAAGGAGGGAGAGCAAACTCTTCTTTACAGTGGAGAAAACTGACAAACACACCTCAGCTAGCTGATCAAGGTCAACATTTCAATTAAGTCATGTTGATAGTATGTACCCTTGATACTATTTATAGCCGAAGAAAATAATGATTAACCTTTTCAAATCTTGAAAAAACCTGAAGAAAATACCAACAAGCTATTTGGAGAAAAAAAAAAAAGAAGACTTCTATAAATTCAAAATGATCAGTTCCTGTGATGAGAATGACACTTTACTTTTGTGGTCTTCCTTCCCAGGCCCATAGCCCGAGCCTACTTATGAGGGGAAAAAAAAATCAGACAAATATTAATCGAGGGACCGTCTACAATATACCTGACCAGTATTCCTCAAAACTGTTAAGAGCATCAAAAACATGGAAAGTCTGACAAACTGGCCATGCCTAGAGGAGCCTAAGGAGCCATGACAAACACATGTATTATGATATCATGGATAGGATTCTGGAACAGAATAAGGGCATTTGGTTAAAAACTATGGAAATCTGAATAAACTATGAACTTCAGTTAATAATAAAGGATACACCAAAAAAACCAAACCCATTGTCATTGAGTTGATTCCACTCATAGCGACCCTAGAGGAAAGAGTAGAACTGCTGCCCCATATGATTTCCAAGGAGTGGCTGGTAGATTCCGACTGCCAACTATTTGGTTAGTGGCTGAGTTCTTAACCACTGAGCCACTAGGATGGACTATAGTCAATAACTGGTAGCCAGATAGTATAGTTCACAAACTGGAACTGATAATTTTGAATTTATGTATTTTGTATTTTTTTTTCTCAAAATATCTAGCTGGTGCTTCAGAATTTTTGAAGATTTGAAAAGGCCAATAATTGTTCTCTTTGAATGTAAATAGTTTGCAATAAAGTAAATTATCTCTTGGTTTGGCAATGTTTTTATGAATATTGTGATTTTTGCAAAATGGTTGAAAACAAATCTCAAAAATCTGTGAACATTTGAGTAACTCGTACCTTGTGCTTTCTTTATAGTATTTTTACATTGCCAGCTACCTACATGTTCCATTTAGATTTTTTTCCAGCCAATGAGTCTTTTATGTTTTGCCATTATTTAAAATATTTATTGTAAAATAAATGAATAGGTGTAAATTTGGCTTGAAGAAGAACAAGAAGTAATATAACTGTACTGTTGAAGTAAATAATCGGAATTTAATTAATGCAACAAAATTATCGAGCACATACAGTGTGGTATTCACTGTGTTAGGCACTGGATAGAACACAGCGGACAAGAGAGAGCCAGACCTTTTCCTTATGGAGCTTCCATTCTAATGAGGGAGCAGACACTGAAAAATCAGTTACGATCCAGATAGGTGTTTTTGTTTTTATTTTGTTTATTTTGTTGAGAATATACACAGCAAAATATACACCAATTCAAGTTTTTATGTGAACAGTTTAGTGACATTGATTACATTCTTTTGAGTTGTGCAGCCATTCTCACCCTCCTTTTCTGAGTTGTTCCTCCCCCATTAACATAAACTGTTTAGGGTGCTGGCAATACAGTAGAGAATAAGTCAGAATGTCTGCCCTCATGGAGCTTATGATCTAGTGGTAGAGATAAAAAATTAAACACACACATATGATTTTAGATATGTAAAAGTAATTAAACACTTAGAAGTAAAAGAAAATCTGAATAAGGGAAGATGGTGATAGTGGGTAGGATAATATATATATATTTTGCATATATATATGTATACACACACACACACTTGGAAACCCTGGTGGCATAGTGGTTAAGTGCTATGGCTGACTAATCAAAATGTTGGCAGTTTGAATCCACCAGGCGCTCCTTGGAAACTTTAGGGGGCAGCTCTACTCTGTCCTGTAGGGTCGCTATGAGTCAGAATCAGTGGCAATGGGTTTGTTTTTTTTGGTTTTGTATATGTACTTATGGAACCCTGGTGGTGCAGTGTGTTTCTATGTTTATGGAGAGGGTGAGTAATACAGTGATTACTATAACGAGAATACACCTTACAGATAAATACTCAAAATTTTCATCGAAATCACTGGTTTTGATGAATATTTAGGTATTTATGATTTTTTTTTTTTTTTTTTTACATCTCCCCCAATTTCAGGTTTCCTCTCACTGACATTTTAATGTACAGAGCTTTGTTTCTAAATATCTTTTTTGGCAGCTATAAGATTTTCAGTTTTAATATGAACTAATGATAATTGGAAAAGCAGGGATATTCGAGATTTGGAAGAGAAAAAGGAAAAGGAAGTATCCGACAGAGCAAATGGAAAGTTTTTGTAACAGAGCCTTTAGGAGGGATAAAGATGCTGAAAGAAGGGAAGAGATACCCAGGCCCCAAAGCAGTGAGCCTGTATCTGATAGAAGAGAGGCCCCAGGCTGTGTTCTGAGGTAGCCTCACTAAGAGCAAATGACATGCAGGGTCAGCTACTTTAAATTATTGAATCAGGAAGGCACTGAAATTTGGACAGAGAAGCAGGAGCAGAATAAAGGGGATACTATGTTCAATGAGGAGCCCTGGTGGCACAGTGGTTAAGAGCGCAGCTGCTAACCAAAAGGTTGGCAGTTGGAATCCACCAGCGGTTCCTTGGTAACCCTTTGGGGCAGTTCTACTCTGCCCTTCAGGGTTGCTATGAGTCAGAATTGACTCAGTGGCAACAGTTTTTTTTGTTTCTGTTTTTGGTTTGTGTTCAATGAAACAGAATTAATTGCAAACGTATAATTAAAAATATGGCAAAAATCATTTCTGAGGTTTCTGAAGGGAGTCTCTAGGTGGCTCAGATGGTTCTGTACTTGGCCACTAACTGAATGATTGGTTGGATCCCACCCAGAGATACCTCAGAAGAAAGATCTGGCAGTCTAATTCCAACAGATCACAGCCTTTGAAGACCCTGTGGAGCACAGTTCTACTCTGACATCCTCCCCAGGAGCAGGGGTTGACTTGATGGCGACTGGCTTGTGTTTCTTCTTCCTGTTCCTGTAGAGGCTGGGAGATAGCCAAGATATTTCTCGCTAAGGAAGGTGACACCACGCACTTAGTTTCTGGTAGGCCATGTCTCTGGAAGGGCCCACCTGCAATGCTAACGCTTTTATTCAAAGAGCACTGTGTATTTGCTAGGCACTGGGCTAAGTGTCTTACATGCGAAGTCTTATGTAATCCTTCTGGTGGTCTGCTGCAGTGGGTACTTTTACTGTCATTCCATTCTACTGATGAGGAAACAACTTCAGAGGTTAAGAAACTTGTAGGAATTCACACACGTAGCAAGTTGAGATGTTTGTTAATTATTGCGTCCATAGATAGCACTTCATAATTTGCCAACATTTTTCATTTTATTAGACCATTTGCTCTTTTTTTTTTCAAATAATTTTTATTGTACTCTAAGTGAAAGTTTACAAATCAAGTCAGTCTCTCACACAAAAACCCATACACACCTTGCTACATGCCCCCAATTACTCTCCCCCTAATGAGACAGCCTGCTCTCTCCCTCCACTCTCTCTTTTCGTGTCCTTTTCACCAGCTTCTAACCCCTTCCACCCTCTCATCTCCCCTCCAGGCAGGAGATGCCAACCTAGCCTCAAGTGTCTACCTGATCCAAGAAGCTCACTCCTCACCAGCATCCCTCTCCAACCCATTGTCCAGTCCAATCCACGTCTGGAGAGTTGGCTTCGGGAATGGTTCCTGTCCTGGGGCAACAGAAGGTCTGGGGGCCATGACCACCGGGGTCCTTCCAGTCTCAGTCAGACCATTAAGTCTGGTCTTATGAGAATTTGGGGTCTGCATTCCACTGCTCTCCCTCAGGGGTTCTCTGTTGTGTTCCCTGTCAGGGCAGTCATCGGTTGTAGCCAGGCACCATCTAGTTCTTCTGTAGACCATTTACTCTTGATGACATATCTATGAGATAAGTCCTCATCATTATTTTTATACCCACTTTTGTTGTCATTGTTGTTAGTTGCCGTCAGATTGGCTCCAACTCATGATGACCCCATGTACAATGGAATGAAACATTCCCCAGTCTTGTGCTGTCTTCACAATTATTAGTATGCTCCAGTCCATCGTTTTGGCCATTGTGTATCTTGAGTGCCTTTTAAGCTAGAGAGATATCTTCCAGCACTATATTGGACAATATTCATGCCCACTTTAAAGATAATAAAAGTGAGGACTAAAGGGAATTAATGAATTGTGTAGAGTCACCTAGTTCTGTGGAAGAGCAAGGGCTCAAGTCTTAGCCTGTCTAATTCCAGAGTGTGGTTCCTTGTTTTGTACCTCCTGCCATCACCCATGTTGCTTGAGTTGGCTTCTGTACTGAGGTGAATGGCAACACCCCCAAAGATATGTCCAAGTCTTAACCCCTAGTATCTGTGAATGTGACTGTTATGGATTGAATGGTATCCCCCAAAAATGTGTGTCAACTTGGCTAGGTCATGATTCCCAGTATTGTGTGATTGTCCACCATTTGTCACCTGATGTGATTTTTCTATATGGTAAATCCTGCCTCTATGATGTTAGTGAGGTAGGATTAGAGGCACTTATATTAGTTGAGTTGTATCTTGAATATCTCTTTTACATCTTTTGAGATGTAAAACAGAGAAGTCAGCAGAGAGACGGGGGACCTCATATCACCAAGAAAGTAGAGCTGGTAGCAGAGTCCTTTGGACCTGGGGTCCCTGCGCTGAGAACCTTCTAGACCAGGGGAAGATTGATGACAAGGACCTTCCCCTAGAGCTGTCAGAAAGAAAAAATTTTTCCTGGGGCTGGCACCCTGAATTTGGACTTCTGGCCTCCTAGACTGTGAGAGAATACATTTCAGGTTGTTAAAGCCATCCACTTATGGTATTTCTATGATAGCAGCACTAGATAACTAATAGCATGACCTAGCTTGGAAACTGGGTCTTTGCAGATGTAACTAAGTTAAGACTCTGGAGATGAAATCATCATGGACTTAGGGTGGGCCTTAAATCCAATGACTCGTGTCCTATAAGAGGAAGGAGAGAAAGATTTGAGACATACAGACACACAGAGAGGAGAAGAAGATGTGAAACAGGCAGAGATGGGAGTTTAGCTGTCATGAGCCAAGGAGCTCCTGGAGGCACCAAAAACAGGAAGAAACAAGGAAGGATCCTTCCTAGAGCCTCCAGGAGGGAACGTGACTCTGCTGATATCTTAATCTCAAACTTCTGGCCTCCAGAACTGTGAGAGAATAAATTTCTGTTGTTTTAAGCAAAACAAAACAAAACAAAACAAAACAAAAGGAAATCCTGGTAATTTCAGGATGTACAGGGATGCCAAATAGAAGTTTTTGGTATAGTCTCCAACGTCCCTATTTTAAAATATATTCTTTCAAATGCCCTCCCACCTTCTTACGGCACCCCTCTCCTATCTCCTGGTGTTTTCTCTTTAGGCGCCTTGGTGTTAATACACCAGCGTTGCCTTAGACTCCTCACCAGGGTGTCCTGTGGAGGGGTGCCCTGCTGCCCACAGGAAGTCATGAGCGATGGTGCAGCATTACTGTTCTCTTTCATCTTCCCCTTCCTCCTCCCCTCCCTAAACTTACACTTGTGGGATAGTGGGAGGGGCTGGAAAAGCTTCAACTCTTTGAGAGGGGCTTACATTTTAAAAATACTTGATAACTCAAATATATATCTATTTAGTGGAAGTGTAGACCAATAAATTAAACAAGAAAATATGCATAAAGAACTGAGAGCAATGCCCAGGGACTTTTAAAATGTTCTTATCCTCTGCCTAGTACAACAAAGTGAAAATGAAGCAAAATCGCAGCATGATGAAGACATTATGTTCCTTGGAGACCTTGTGAAGGGCATAAAAACCAGTAAAATCTTGTTGCTGTTATTTCTGACTCATGATGACCTTATGTGTGTCAGGGTAGAACTGTGCTCTGTAGGGTTTTCTTTCTTTTCTTTTTAAAAAATTTTTTTGAAATTGTACTTTACATAAAGTTTTACAGAGCAAATTTGTTTCTCTCCATAGGGTTTTCAGCAGTTGATTTCTCAGAAGTAGATTGCCAGTCCTTTTTTCTTAGGAGCCTCGGGATGGACTGGAACCTTTGAACCTTTTGGTTAGTGGCCAAGTACTCGGCCGTCTATGCCACCCAGGGCGTAGAGGATGGACATAGTGGCTGTATATGGGATATGAAGTTCTGTTAATTTGGATTAACTACCAGTAGATTTCTCAACAAAGTAGCACTCGTAATCTTTCTTTGTTTTTATTTCCTTTGAACAAGTAGGACCATTTATTGCACTGATTTTTTCATGTTTCTACAGAATTTTTTTTTTTTTGCATTTGGGACATTATGCTAGAAGTTTAATGGGGATTCCAGGGCTCCTGTACATCGATATTGTGTTTATGCCTCAAAGTTGGCTACATTTTTCGACTTCCCCCTTCCATTGTAATCCATAGAAGTTTAGATTCTATACCCTACTGGCAGCCTTTGATAGGTCTGAGTAGAGATGCAAGGGCTCATTTTTATAAGTTATATATATAAGTTGCAAAAGTCCTAAATATTTTGCTTTTCTAGTTTGATTTGCTTTTCTTATGCACACTTTTTAATCTCTGAATACTTTGGAAGAGTGTGACATGTAAACTTGGGACTGATTGATGAGAAAAATGTGAATTGAGGGAAAGCAGTGATGAGCATTTTTATATGACGTACCGTATATAAAGGACTGGGTTTTTTGGGGAGAGGGAGAGCGCTTGCAATTCTACCTTTTGATTTCTTTAAAGAATGCTCCAGCATCTCTGGATAAATTGCATTTTCCTCTCTACGAGTTTCTCTTATGGATCTTAAGATACTTTAAATGTATTATTAATAAGTTACACAATTCAATATTTATGTGTTGTCTACATTATACAAGTCAGAGTGCATCTTCTTTTGAATTTTCAGTTTTATAGGAAACAATTTTAATTTTTCTACTTCACTTATACCCTCTCAATTTCCCATTGCAAGTTCTGTTCTTTTAAGTGCCATTCAATTTTCTATTATAAATTTCTGTTTTCTTTAAAAGCCCTTCTTCCAAAGTCTATCATTTCTCAGATTATTGCTCTTTCTACGTATACTCATCAATATTTCAAAGCTGTTGTATTATGAATTTTGGCTGTCTGAGCTCTCCAACTTATATTTCACATCTGGTCCCTTTCTAGTTATAATTGCATCTGGCCCTTCTGACTCTTCAACATTCTGGATAAGGAGAAATCTTATATTAGCTTCATAAAAACCCCTTTACTTTTTTTCTTTTTTCCCTCTCATTAATAAAGAGATATCCACAAAAACATATAAATGTTTTTTAACAGATATTTGGATGAAGAAAAACTTTCTAGGTTGCCTGGTGATCTCTCATAGCCTATATAATGAACATCTAGAAATCTGGTTAAACTTAGAATGTCGTTCAGCAGAATAATACTTGGTTTTTATTCTTTTGTTTTGATGGTGACGGTGGGGAGAATCCTACACTTTTTTTTAAATTGCATTAAAGAAGCTGTATTACTTTCTGAGCAGCGATCTGATTTTTCCTGGAAGACTTTTAAACAGTTATTAATATATGTTCATTATAGCAAAAATAGGAAACAGAAGAATAAAACAAAGAAAAGGAAATATATCAGTTTCCTTTCTAAAGAAGTAACAGTAATTAAGAGTTTGATGTTTAATCTTCTAAACCTTATGTGCTTATATGAATATTTTTTAAAGGAGTAATGTAGTAAAGGGCACTCTTCTTTAATTCAGAAGTCTGTTAGTATTTGAATTTGTAGCAGGGAATGTTCCCTCATTTTCTAAGATGGAAGTAACATTAAACAAGTCAATTAAGGACTCAGGGACTAAGTATACAGGTCAGCGAAAAGCAGATGAGCTGGACTAAGAGAATAGCGGTAACATTGGACTCAAGCATATCAGCGATCACGAAGATGGCACAGGTCTGGGCAGCCTTTCCTTCTGTTACACATAAAGTCCTCATGAGCTGCTACTGACTTGGCAACAAACAACAGCAACAGCATGCAGCGTGAATATGAAGTTAGCACAAGTCTATCATGCTTCAAGATGTCAAAAAGAATGCTCGTCACCTAGTGGGTGGGCTCTTTGGTCTTGACGTAATTCGAAGAGAAGCAGAACAGCTAGGAAATAGTGAGCTCTGTAGAGAAGATGAGGAACCCTGATGGTGCAGTGGTTCAGAAGGAGAAAAGACCTGGCAGTCTGCTCCTATAAGAATTATAGCCTAGGAAACCTTACAGCAGTTCTCCTCTGTCATATAGCGTCACCATGAGTCAGAATAGCCTCAGTAGCACCTAACAACAACATAGAGAAGATGAGCTGTGTGTCTCTAGGCTTGGTTATGCAGGCTTGAGCAACATGCTTTGAGAGTGGCAATATGAAAGCCTATACTGGTAATAACATCATTGAAGACGGCACTGGGGCAATGTGTTGAGTGGCAACTTTTATTCAGTCTTGCTTTATTTAAAAGAACATGCTCGTTCACCTCTATTCAGTGTAAACAATCCTATTCATTCCTCTGACTAATTTCAGAATTCCATAGTTCTCAAGAGCACTCTATTCAAAGACAATATTCTGTATTGTAGTCGAGATTGGTTTTTATCGTTTGCTTAGATCAAGGAAGTTGTACAACTTCATAAAAGGTGAAGATTCTGTCTCTTTCCATTAAAGATGTATGATATGGAGAATAGAGGAAATGAACATGACCACACCTATCTCTTGACTTTTAAAGCCTTCTTTGAAATGAGATAAATAACCGCATATATTTTGGTTCTTGTGGTTGTCAAGTCTGTTGCTTATAATTTTATCATCTGAGCAAATCAATGGTGAAACCACTAATAGGAGAAAAATTTCCCTATTAGCATATTTAGCCAGTTCTTTTGCTAAATGAGAGGAGGGCTAACACAAGGCAAAATTCAGTTCTTAAAATTCTAGCTTTTCATGGTTCTGCACAGTTGTGGTTAAGTATCTCGTGACAGCTTTACAGACCTAACTCTAGGGTAGCGGCTGACTGAAGTGAACTTAATTTCCACTTGGCATTTAACTTCTAATTGTTTAACAGTTCATCAGTACAGGCAGTTCCCGGACTACGAGCAAGCCTGTTCCTAAGTCTGTCTTTAAGTTGAATTTGTACATAAATTGGAATAGTTAGGTACAGTTCATATCTAAATTCTTAGTCAAATGTCTGTCTTAGTATGTAGTACATAGTGGAAACCCTGGTGGTGCAGTGGTTAAGTGCTACAGCTGCTAACTGAAGGGTCGGCAGTTCGAATCCTCCAGGCGCTCCTTGGAAACTCTATGGGACAGTTCTACGCTGTCCAGTAGTGTGGCTATGATTCGGAATCAACTCGACGGCACTGGGTTTGGTTGGTTTTTTTAGTAGTAGTGTACCTTTCTATGCATAAAAAAAAATTAAACACTTCCAGATACACTAAAACATCTTTAACAAAATAATAACTCGTTGCTGTCCAGTTGATTCCAACTTATAGAAACTCTGTAGGACAGGGTAGAAGGAGTGGCTGGTAGATGGAACTGCCGATCTTTTGGTTAGCGGGCGAGCTCTTAACCATTGCACTGTCAGGGCTCCAAACATAATAATACAGTGATAATAACGATGTTTGGTGCACATTGGAAAGTAGTGCCTATTTGTTATTACGAACCATTGTATGTACCTTGAATTTTTAATAGAGTTTATAGGGCTGGCTCGAAACTGTGGGTTGTATGTAAGTCGGACGTTCACAACCTGGTGACAGCCTGTAACATTCTTTACTAACTGCTGGCCTGCAGTGTTTCTGGGAGATAACGTATTTTTTCTATGCAGATTAGTTACTAGAATGTTTCAGCTAAAATGTTTCTGAAATATTTGGAAGCTGAGAAAATACAGTAAGAGATTAAACCCATAGCCACTCTAGAGGGAGAGAGGAACTGCCCTATAGGGTTTCCAAGGAGCGGCTGGTGGATTGGAACTGCCAGCCTCTTGGTTAGCAGCTTAGGGTCTTAACCACTGTGCCACCAGGGAGATTAGGAATACAAAAAGAAAGTATCAATTAAATAAATACATCAAATTAATAGTGAAATTACAAAATTATTCAGACAAAAATGATTTTTCTGAAATATAAAATTAGCCATTCCTTTTCCTGTTTCAATATTTGAAAGTCAGGAAATACTGCCTGCTTTGTTTTAATGTCTGCAACGAATACTTTGACTTTGTCATTAGTGAAGATGTACCATTTTCAGGACTATTGGAGTTTCCGTTTTAGAGAGACTGCCAATTTTTGAGAAGGACCTCAAATGGATATGTCTTCCTTTTCTGATCTTTAAGGTGGTTAAATTTATACTCCCCTCTGAGCTTTTGTCCTGAGTACTTCCTGAGTACTTTAAAGTTGTCAGTTCCGGGCAGATTTCATATCCCCAAACCTTGCCTTGAATAAAGTAAAGCTTGCCTCAGGCTAGACGACTGGTTCTTGTAGTCTTAAAAGATGTCTGAAAGGAGAGTTACTGGAGGTCAAAACTGGGCCAGGAAAGTTTCCTATACATCCATCATCTTCAAACTTGCAGGAAAGATAGGAAAACCTCTTTGTGAATATATCATTAATAGTTGTTATTTTCTGGGTATATTATATGCCCAGTTTGTTTTCTCAATAATACTGTGAGGTAAATTCTGAATAAATGAGGAGATGGACGCTCAGAGTGGTGAAGTGTACTTCTGTTGTTCAACACTTAGAAAGCAGCGGATCCGACCAGACTGATCGGAGTCCAAAGCTGGTGACTTTCCATACTACCTTCTACTTGTGAGGTAATGGGAATAGTGAACTGCCTGGGAGGTAATGATGCATATTATTCTAAGAAGCCAACCTTCCTCTTTGGGGATGAGGTTGACTGTGAATGTGTGTACGCCATGAAAAGAATTGTTAAATGACAGCATGGGTTTGTGTTTCTATGTGAAGAGAATTCTTAGAAACCAGCACATCTGCCCACAGGGACTTGGCTCTTGAGTTGGTGCTGATTCCATTCTGAGACAGGGACAGACACCATGATGTGACAGTTTGACACAGTGTGTTTAATTTTAGAAAATGTGGCCTTATTTCCTTGTGATTTTTTGTGTGAAAATACTTCCTAACTTGTTTCTGTGAAGTGACTTTTAGACTTGACAGATAATACAGACACCAGTGCTTGGAAAATGTCACTTGTAAAGAGCTGTTTTCTTCAGACTTTTCATCCAACAAAAGATTTATTATTCTAGTTATACAATTGCACAATAGGAAACCCACTACAGAGATGGATACAATTGTTTTTATATCAAACAAGTCACTTTTTTTTTTTTTTTTAATGTGAGACACTAGATAGAGACAGCTCAAAACAGAAGTTGACTCCTGGTTCACCTTCCCAGTAATCGTAGTCAACATCTAGGTCGGCCATATAGACGCGAATCACAATTCATCTTGTTGCTGCTATTCCTACCTTTAAACTTGTGCCTCAGCTTCAAGATGGACCTCATTGGTCAGCTAGCAATTTAATCAGATGAATTCAATTTGTTTCTCATGCTGTAGGCCTTCACCAATTCCATTCTCCACAGGGAATTCTGGAAGGGGCACTTGGGTAGCTTCACCAAGGTGTCTGACAGGACAAATTTCCTCTGTACGTTGAGGACAAATTTCCTCTGTACGTTGAGGAAGAAGGTCAAGAGGACAATGTTCAGTTATGTTCAGAAGAGATTAATGAGCACACACCTGCTTTCTCAGGGGACGCATTCTACCACTGAGCGCATAGTGGATAGGAGGAAGAGCAGCAGCTCTGGCCCCTCCCTCGCTTCTGAGTACTTGTGGTAAGAATTCAGACATTGTGCCTCTTCTTCACTACAGACGGACTTCCCAGTAACTTTTCCAAATCCTTCACAAGGGTTGACCAGCTTAGAGCCCACCCATCCAAAAACGCATGTAGCTTTAATTTTATTCCAAATAATAGAAGTTTGAAACCAAAGGAATAAATTACCTTTATCAATGCAATAGAATTTTTAGACACATAGGCAGTTTTCTGTGTATCACACATAAACTGTGTCTGACACTAATGACAAGTAAAATGGTTGAAATTCTTAGACTTATTTATTTATCCACTTCACCTTGACTTAGGGTCTTAATATAAATTGGATTTGGTTGAACTTTTAATTTAGTAGAAGGATTCTTGAAGGCAATAGTCAATAATGTGTAAATGTTGATTGGGCATTTTTCTTTTTGCTAACTATTTATAAAGGTCTCTTTATAAATCGATTAACCTTTGTGGGATTTGTGACCTGCTTCTCACCAATAGGATATGGCAAAGGTGATAGCCTGTCTTTTCTGTGATTACACTACGTAAGTTCGTAACTTCAGTCTTGCTGGCAGACTGTCTCCACAGCTGCTCTCTCCTGCTGGCTGTGATGGCATAGTCTACCATTGGAGAGGCCTTGTGGAAGGAATTGGGGAGGGGCTTTTGGCCAACAGCCAGCAAGGAACTCAAGTCCTCAGTCTGACAGCCTTCGAGGAACTGGATCCCGCCAATAGCCGTGTGAACTTGGAAGTGGATCCTTCCCCAGTAAAGTCTCAGATAAGACCTCAGTCTTGACCGACACGTTGATTGCAGTCCTATGAGAGGTGCTGAAGCAGCGGATCCAGCTAAGTCATCCCCAGCAATCATATGAACTAATACAAACATTTCTAATGTAAACATTTTCTCCATTCTGTAACTTACAAGAGTGTAAGTTAGAACGTGGGTGAATTGCAGAGACAAGAGTGAAGAAAAGGAGCCCTGGTGGTGTAATGTTTAAGCACTTGACCGCTAACCAAAAGGTTGGCAGTTCAAAACCACCCAGCGGCTCCACGGGAAAAAAGACCTGGTAACTAGCTCCCGTAGAGATTTCAGTCTAGGGAACCCTATGGGGCAGTTCTACTCTGTCATATAGGGCTGCTATGAGTTGAAATGAATGCGACAGTGCACAGCAACAACAGCATGAAGAAGGGAGAACGGACAAGTTAAGGCCAATTGTGCTGCTCCTTCTCTGATGAGACTGGCACCCCCGACTCACTTTTACCATAGTGGGTGGAGAAGCAAAGACGAGATACTGAACGTGTGCTGTTGAAGGCTAAGGTTGTGATAATATTGTTAAACAGCAATAGAAAACTAATACATATGTCCTTCTAAGAACACAGATAAATGGAATCACATTATACTAACTCTTTGACAATTTGCCTTTTTTTTTTTCCCCTTCGAAGGGGATGTATTTTAACTTGATATAACAAAATAAAGGGAGACTAGCAAAACGTCCTTTGTAAGTGCTCTGTTGTCCTTTTCTTTTGATTATTTCTAACCAGTAATGCCATTCACTGGTGATTACGCAGAGGGAATGAGCTTTGACGTTTTTTCTGATCATACCCACAGTATTCTTCTCTCAGTTCTTGAAATATTTCACGTTTCTTCCTGCTATAAGCCATTGCCTCTGACTAGAACATGTCCACCCACTCCTTGGTCTCCTGTCATCTAGTCAGCCACTGATGTTTCTTGAGATTTCAGGCCAATCATTACTGCTTCTGGGAGGTTCTGCCTGGCTCTCTGACCATGTCAGGTCCTTCTTTTGCACTCTCACAGAACCATGTATTTTCCTTCCTGGTACTTGGAACAGTTTTAATTTTTTCATTTAGTTGTGTGATTAAAAAAAAAAAAGAAAATTGGATCTCTTTTTTTCCCCCCCAGAATACCTATATTTCTTGCACGCTCCGGAAAATTAACCTCTTTCAACTGAGAAAACAGCTGATGGTTCTGTATGTCTTCTAAAACTTTATGTATATATAAAACCCTAGGTAGAAGTATCCTGAATGTGTTTGATTTATTTGATAAAGTGTTTACAATTTTTCTACTTTTATTCATTACCTGGGCTTTTAAGCAATAGGGTTAAAATCAAGATTCTGATTCTGCCATGGTGAAGGACATGAACTCTTCCAGGAGGAAATATCGACCATTCTCTAAATTTCCTGTTTTAAAATACTTTAAAGGACTAAAACCAAAACTAAATCCATTGCTATGGAGTCGATTCCGACTCATAGCGACCCTATAGGGCAGAATAGAACTGCCTCATAGGGTTTCCAAGGAGTGGCTGGTGGGTTTGAACTGCCAACTTTTTGATTAGCAACCAAATGCTTAACTACTGTGCCACCAGTTCCGTTTTATGGTTTTTTTTTTTTCAAATTGTACTTTAGATGAAGTTTTACAGAACAAAGGAGTTTCTCATCAAACAGTGTGCACATTGTTCTATGACATTGGTTAACCCCATGGCATGTCAACACTTTCCCTTCTCACCCCTGGGTTCCGCATTACCAGCCTTCCTGTTCCATCCTGCCTTCCAGTCCCTGCCCCAGGGCTGGCATGTCCCTTTAGTCTTGTTTTGTTCCATGAGCCTGTTTGATCTTTGACTGAAGGGTGAACCTCAGGAGTGATCTCAAAGGATATCCAGGAGCTATACTCTCAGGGTTTCTCCAGTCTCTGTCAGGCCAGCAAGTCTGGTTTTTCTTTTTGAGTTAGACTTTTGTTCTACATTTTTCTACAGCTCTGTCTGGGACCCTCTGTTGTGATCCCTGTCAGAGCAGTCAGTGGTGGTAGCCAGGTGCCATCTTGTTGTACTGGACTCTGTCTGGAGGAGGCCATGGTAGATGTGGTCCATTAGTCCTTTGGACTAATCTTTCCCTTGTGACTTTAGTTTTCTTCATTCATCCTTGCCCCCAAAGGTGTCCCACAAGTTCCATTTTAAAGGAAGGCATTATTAAATCAGTTCCTAGATGGTTTCATTTTCTGATATTGAGAAAACTCAGAGTCTGTTTCCTGGGTGGCTTCTGTACACATTTGTGTGGGCTGATTCTTTTTTTTTAATAATTTTTTTTGTTTGTTGGGTGGGCTGGTTCTTGCTTCTCCTTCCACTGTGGTAGAGGTAAGTGGGGAAGGAGCACAAATGGCCTTTACTTGTCTTCTTTCTTCACTCAAGTCCCTACAACTCACCTGCATTCCCGTAAGTTACAGAATGGAGAAAATATTTATATTAGGGAAAAATCTTTATATTAATGTTTACATAGTTTTATATTAGTTTAGTTATGAGGCAGAAACACATAATCTAAAAGTTCAGGGGCTTGACAAAATTGATGTTTATTTCTCATTCCCATTGTATGTCCTAGCAGGGCTGGTAGGGGGCCAAGCACCATATAATCACTCAAGGACCCAGCTTCTACCACCTTTTGTCTGTCCCATCTGCAACACTCATTCTCCTTAGTTCCTCAGTCACGGGGAAGAGACAGTAGAATTTCACGTGGGTTTTCCATTGCGTGAACTGGAAGTTGCACAGGTCCAAGTCATTTCCATTTGCATGTCACTGGTGAGAGCTATTGCATGACCTCACCTAACTGTAAGGCAAGTAGGAAATCTAGAGTATAGGCAGGAACAACTGGAAATCTTGGTAGGCATTACTGTCTTTGCCATAAAATTCCCTTCCTAGCCATCAGCAACAGAAGAATACAGGTGGTAATAAGTACATGGATGAAGCAGGTGGTTTACAATGGGTAGGTACTGGAGTATTAATACTCTTTATAAGTTTAGTGCTAATGGAGGCATTGTGGTCTTACAACATTATAGAGATTTTGTTAAAGACATTTAGAAGATTGTGAACTTTCTGGTTTAATCCCTAGAAATAGAGTTATAAAATATTATGACAAAAATGTCCCATCTGTTATAATATAAATTTCTCTGTTTTTTCTTGTCCTAAAATGAGAACCTATAGATATTTGTTTTGACTGACTCATAATGGAAGAGTCTTAAAATATTTTTATCACTTCTCTCCATCTTATCTACCTAATTTACATTACCCTACTTCAAGACCGAAAAAGAATTATTGCATTTGAATTATGGTGTTGGCAAAGTATATTGAATATACCATAGGACTGCCAGAAGAATGAACAAATCTGTCTTAGAAGGCATATAATCAGAATGCTGCTTAGACGTGAGGATGGCGAGACTTCATCTCATGTACTTTGAACATGTTACCAGGAGGGACTAGTCCCTGGAGAACGATACCATGTTTGGTAAAGCAGACGGTCAGCGAAAAAAAAAAAAAAGGACAGCGACACATTGGCACCCAGGAAACAAACAGACTCCGAGTTTTCTCAATATCAGACTGAAACCATCTAGGAACTGATTTAATAATGCCTTCCTTTAAAATTGGAACTGGTGGCACAGTGGTTAAGTGTTCAGTTGCTAACCAAAAGGATGGCAGTTCAGACCTACCAACCGCTCCTAGGAAACCCTATGGGACAGTTCTACTCTGCTCTTGGTCATAAGTATCAAAAAAATATTCTTGCTGTTTGAAGCAGAAAATTATTAAATTTCAGAGTGCCACTAGGAGGGCTGGAGAGCTAGGCATAGAGGCTAAGCAACTGAGAACAATGCCTAAAATCTACCCTAGAGCTGGTCCAGAGGACAAACCATTGTCACATGTCTGGGTACAAATGCTTATACTGACAATACCCACAACTAAATTCTGGGTACTCAGTTCAACCGCCAGAACCTGTACTACTTCTAGCTCAGCCATCTCTGGAAAAGTTATGTAGCCACTGCCATAGTCACTAGGAAGGATTAGGCATGGTGCTGTTGATTCAAGTCCGGTCCATCTCATCTGATTGGCTGAGCTTGGTCACAGTCTGCATCCAGCTCCAAGGCAGGCTGGAAAAAAAATACGACTTTGGTAGTGGAAGGTAGTCTCTGCCTCTTACCAAAACTCGAAGGTTGATGAATTTGTTAAACGTAAGAAGGGGATTCAAAGGCACTATGTGGTCAAAAAGAATGACAAAGACCAACATCACATATATGGCACTTGAATTTGGGAACATTTACAACTTTCTTATCTTGTGTGGCTGATTGTTAGTTATAATGTTGAATTAATGGTCTGGTGATTGGAAGTAAGCTTTTATTGCTTGCAAATATTAACATCTAATTGATAAAGAACTGTTTTAATAGACACTTTTAGTTTTACGTCCTACTGACTTAGTAATATTTCATTTAAAGACTAGCTCTAAGAGCCACGTTAGTTGAAAAATAGTAATTCCCCCATTTTCTCCCCAGGGAAAATTTAGTAAAGGAAAGAAAACTTTTTGGGAGAATTTAATGTGAAACAGGAGAAAAAAAAATTCTGCTAGGAAAATACTGTTGAGCCAGAAAAGGTTTTCTTTTGTGAGAGAGAAACCTTAGTGACTCAGGGTGTGTATAATGCTTTTTTTTTTTTCCCCCCTTCAAGGCATTTCTCATATAAGACGAAAGTAAAAGACTCTTGACTCATTTGGACAGAATGTGCTTTGTTGTTAGGTTTTATTTTTTGCCCTCCAGCTTCTTTATTGCCAGGCATTATAATATGAAGTATACTAGAGGAAGAAACTCTTGAATTTGGTGGTTTTGAAACAGCAAAATTGGAGTACTTGGTAAAAAAAAATAATGCTTTATTCATTTATTTAGTGCCTGCTGTACAAAAGTGCTTATCACATGGTCACTATCCTCAAGGAAATCACAAACAAGTAGGGACTTAGCAATAATTTGATTATGAAAATAAATGATAGGCAAAAACATGTTGTCAGGAGGGATCAGTCCCTGGAGAAAGACATCAGGCTTGGCAGAGTACAGGGTCAGCGGAAAAGAGGAAGACCCTCAATGAGGTGGGTTGACACAGTGGCTGCAACAATGAACTCAAGCATAACAACAATCGTAAGGATGGCTCAGGACCGGGCAGTGTTTCATTTTGCTGTGCATAGGGTCGCTGAGTCAGAACCGACTCGACGGCTCCTAACAACAACAACAAAAAAACATAGCGTACAATGAGAGTAGAGAGAAGGCATATTTAACTTAAACAGGGAGATGTCAAGGCTTGACTTTCTAGAATTAATAATTCCTTTGAATATCTTAAAGACTGAGAAGGATTTAGCCAGGCAGATGGTAGAAGGGATATGCAAGAAAACAGCATGGGACAGATCATGGACCATTTATGGAAAATAGAAGAAGAGACCATAAGATAGAACTAGGAGAGCTAAGACTGGAGGGGCAGGCCAGATCCATGGCTGTGGGGCAATGGAGAACCACTGAAGGATTTAAGTAAAGGAATAACCTGAGTCAATATGTATTATTGAAATGTTTGAATTCAGACATATGGGAAAATGGGTAATTGGGGTGGGAATGAGATTCGAGGCTGTTGTAGTAATCCCATCAGGAAAAGATGAGCGTACAAATTAAGGATGGAGAAAATGGAATGGATTGCAAAGATACTTGGATGAGACAATTGATGAGACATAGACACTAATTGGATGTATGGGGCCCAGGAAAGGGTTCAGTCAATAGATGATTCTCAGATACATAGTTTGAATAATTTAGCGGATGATGTTGCCATTCACTGAGACAAGGGTTCAGAAGGAGGGGTAGAAGGTTTCTTTAAGGGACATATAGTGAGTTCATCTTTGAATATGTGTGAGAAAGACATTCAGGTGGAGATGTACAGTTGGCGGCTGGACATGGGAATGGATCTCAAGAGAGAGGTGTAGGCCAGAGATACTAATTGGTCAGCTTTTAGGTCGTAGTTGAAGCCATTGGAGAGAGAGGGTGAGGTTGCCTAGGGAGGTTGTGAGAAGAAAAGAGGGCAAAGAATGGAACCCTGAAAATTACCAACATATGAGGAGAAGATTGAGGAAGAGTCCAGGAATCAGAGTAGTGAGGAATCTCCCAACTCCCTTTACTCCTTTCATTCTTCCCAGGTGAGTTGACCCATTCCCTGCCCCGTTTCTCTAGTTTTGGGACCTGCCCCTCTGCAGAGAGTGAGCATTTCTGTCTGCCCTCTGCCTTCTGGTAAGAAGCCTGCCTCTGTGGGACACATGGAGACTGTCCAGGTATTCTGGAGCCTTATGAATAAATAGCTTAATTCAAGGTAGAGTATTAATACACCTATTTGACTGCATATCTAAACTAGTGGTTCTCAGCTGGGCAGATTTTGCTCCCCTGGAGAACATGGCAATGTCTGGAGACATTTTTGGTTGTCACAGCCAAGGTGGGTAGTGCTACTAGCATCTAGTGGATAGAGGTGAGATGCTGCTAAATATTCTACAGTGCACAGTACAGACGTCAGCAATGATCATTTAGTCCAACACGTTGATAGTGCCAGGATTGATAACCCTTAATCTAACTCATATTCTTCAATAGACTATATTAATAAAAAGCAATACTTTTATCTCCACTCGCTTGACTCCTCAATTTATCTCTAGTTAGTTATGGATTTTGGTAGGAAAGAGAATGGCATCATGTATTGTTGTTACTGTGTGCTGTCGAGTCAATTTCGACCCTATAGGACAAAGTACAACTGCCCCACTGGGTTTCCTAGGCTGTAAACTTTAAGGGAGCAGTTTGCCAGGTCTTTTCCCCCATGAAATGACTGGTGGGGCCAAACTGCCAACCTTTTGGTTAGTGGCCAAGTGTTTAACCATTGGGCAACCAGAGCTTAAATTTCTTGGTTGGGAAAACCAAAATCAATCATGTATTGGGTCCCCTGAAACACTATCAAGAGGAGTGGCCAGAAAACAGAAGAGAAACCAGGAGAGGGTGTCTGTCAAGGAAACCCGGATGATACTATTCTTAAGAGGGAGAGGCCACCAGAGTCAGCTGCTTTGGAGAGGTCCAGTGAGACAGAACTGAAGTGTCCTTAGGATTTAACGTCTATGACTTCACAAATAACCTTTAGCAGAGGTGTTGGGATGGAGAGGATGAAGCTCTTAAAGACTAAATGGATAGTGAGGACACGGAACTAAACCAAAACCAGACCAGTTGCCATTGAGTTGTTTCTTACTCGTGGCGACCACATGCATTACAGAGTATTGGGTTTTCAAGGCTGTGACCTTTCAGAAGCAGATCGCCAGGCCTCTGGGCACCACCCTTTGTGTGCTAGTCTAATGCATTAATGGTTTGTACCATTTAAGGACTCTGAGTATATGGTGCTGTATTCTCTTTCTCTGGATTTTGGGGATGATAGAGGGGACACAGGAAAAAGGGGCAAAGCTGAGCATGTTTGTGTAGAGAGGGGAAAGCCAAGCAAAAGAGAATAAATGAATAAAGTCCCTGAGGAGGTCAGAGGGAGATAAAATTCATAGTACAAGCAAAAAGATTGGCTTTGCTCAGAAGGATTCTTCTTCCATGAATATGGAGATGTGAGAGAAAATAAGCAGATGGAAATAGGTTTCATTTTTGAACATTTTAATATGTTTTAGATGAAAGTTTACACAGCAGATTATTTTCCCATTCAACAAATCGTACACAAATTATTCCATAACATTGGTCGCTGTCCCCATCATGTGTCAGCACTGTTCCATTTCCACCCTGCCTTCCCCGTTTCCATCCCTCCGGTTTCCCTGTCATCTTTGCCTTCTTCTCTTTGCTTTTGGTCATATGTTGCCAGCTTCCTCTCCTATAGTGGATTGGTCTAAGGAGCACATTCCTCACGGATGTTATTTTTTATTTTATAGGCCAACCTATTATTTGGCTGAAAGGTGACCTCTGGGAGTGGCTTCAGTTCTAGGTTAAAAGGGTGTCTTAGGTTGATAGTCTTGGAGGTTCATCTAGTCTCTATCAGTCCAGTATGTCTGGTCTGTTTTATGAATTTGAGTTTTGTTTTGCATTTTCTCCTGTTCTAACAGGGACCTTCTATTGTGTCCCTGGTCAGAGCAGTCAGTGGTGGTAGCTGGGCACCATCTAGTTCTGGTCTCAGGCTAGAGGAGGCCTTGGTTCATGTGGGCCATTGGTCCTGTGGACTGATTTCTTCCTTGAGTCTTTGTTTTCCTTCACTCTCCTTTGCTCCAAATGGGAAGATAGTAATAGTTGTATCTTAGATGGCTGCTTGTAAGCTTTTAAGATACCAGATGCTGCTCACCAAACTAGAATGTAGAACATTATCTTTATGAGCAATATTATGCCAACCTGACCTAGATGTCCCCCAAGTCTATGGTCCTTAGCTTTCAAGCTCAGTAACTTAGTCCCACGAGGTGTTTGGATAAGTCTAAGCACTTTCCATAAGTGTGCTCCCTATGTGCTCTGTTTTATATACATAAATATATACGCAGCACATACAAATATACGTACATAAATGCCCACAACTGTACCTCTGTACTCATAGCGACCCTATAGGGTCACTATAGGGTCGCTATGAGTCGGAATTGACTCGACGGCACTGGGTTTGGTTTCTTTGGTTTGGTACCTCTATATGCGTGTGTATGTGTATGTATTCCTAATGCCCTCCCTCACCTATATAGCATACATATGTACCTATATAGCCATTCACAAATTTTTGGTTGGTATTACTGCTGCTGCAGAATTGTGTATATTTAACACAGGTTACTATCTAGTGAGTGATTTCTCTCTCCCTCCCCTCCCTGTCCCTGGTAACCACCAAAGAACGTTGCCTTCTGTGTGTAAACCTATTATTGACTTTTTTTTTTTAAATAAAAGTGGTATTATACAATATTTGTCCTTTTGTGATTGACTTATCTTACTCAGCATTGTGTCCTCTAGATTCATCCATGTTATGTTTCATGGACTTATCATTATTCTTTATCGTTGTGTAGTATTCCGTTGTAGGTATGTACCACGTTTTGTTTATCCATTCATCTGTTGATGGACACTTAGGTTGTTTCCATCTTTTTGCTATTGTAGCAAATAGGTTTTTGAAAACATCAGCCTTCTTGGGGTGAGGGTAGGAGGGAGAGGTGGTAGGTTGGTGCAGCTCTCCGTCGATGGCCTCTTTTCTTCCTTGATGAACCAAATCAAGGTGCCATTTTCTGAGACAGAAGAGGGAAGTGATAGAAGGAGTCTAAGGGAACTGGGACAGTCTGAAATCCAGATTACACAAGAGATAGAACCAATTAGGGGGCATTCCTTTGGTCTTGCTTTATTATGTTTCAGAGTAGCTTTGAGGAGGCTGGGAGGAAGGTGAACCTGAACACGTACATTTTACAACTAAGACAAGCTAGAAATCTCAGGTTCTCAACCTTCTGCTGTCCTCTCTCAAGGTGTCAGGGTGGAGGAGGCCAGCAGGGTGGGCTGGCAGTACTCCCACCAACCTGCTTCTTTCTTGCTTCCCATGGACCAAATCCTTGGAATTATCATCCTGGGATCTGGCTTTTTCCCAAAATTTAACATTTCCCATGTAGGGTGGCTTCCCATAACTGCTGAGATTCTTTATTCCTTAGCAGATAACCCATGTCAGGATAACCTTGTATCATCCCATCGGGTGCTTGAATATTGACAAACATTATCTCTTGCCCCAGTGGTTCAGGAAGCATGCTTACTAAACGAGATGATTTCTGAATCCCAAGGTGTTGGAATATCTCTGAGCACTTTAATGGCTTTTAGAGACAATAGGATGGAACATTTGAAATAGGTGTCAAACTGGGATGTGCCGGAAAAGGCAGCCCTAAAGGCAACCACCTGCTTCACCTGCTTGCAAGGATGACTTTAGAATATTTTGCTCCACTGATCAGAGTTTTTGAAATGCTTGTGGTACTCGATATATACATCACCTTTATCCACAGTCCTAGCACAAAGGGAGCCTGAATGTTTTCATTTGCATCTCTAAACTCCTGCAAAGGTTTAAAAGTTATTGTACCCACTGGTAAATACAATAAACAGCAATATTCAGATAGTGCACATTTAAAGTCCTTACTCTCTACATAAAAGTGCATGCTAATGGCCTCTGGATAATTAAAATTAAACCACATTCAATAGATAAACAAATTAAAGCAGAGCAAATTGTGTGCATGCCTCCCTAAACAGCACACACATTATCAGAGAGGCCAGCCCTAATTATTCAGGGATATAGCAAGAGCTGTTGATTGTTTTTTAAGATAGGAAAGGGTCTTCAGTATTAATGAGTAGTATTTGTTTACAAGCCAAAATTATTGCAGTAGTGTAGAAATCAAAAAGGAAATGGGCTTAAAGCTACCCAAACTTTACATACACTAATCAGGATTTACCAACCAGCAAATCATGACCTGCTAGTAATATTTTTCAACATTTATTTTTAATTACAAGATAATACATGAATACATTTCTTTTGTAAAATACTACAGTTCTCATCAGCCCCAAGTATCCATTCCTTCTTCAGAGGTAACGCTTGTTACTAATTTAGGCACTTCCAGATGGTGTCCAATGCATTTTAAATATATCTTTATATAAATATATCTTTATATATTTATTCATACATGGTTAAAAATAGTGTATTGCTTGTGCTTTTTCCCCCCCCAACATAAATGGGGTCTTTTTTCTAACATGTATTTATCAATCAATAATATGTCTTACGGATTTTTTTTTTTTTTAACAATGATACATATCTACTGCAATATTTCCCCCCATTTTATTTCCTTTTCCTCTTAAATATTTGTATCAAGTAATAAATGCTGTTGATTAAAAAATTCAAAGGTACAGGAAAGGTATATAATAAAATGCAACCACTCCTGCTATACAGCCACCAGTGCCAACCCCACGTCTCAAAAGCACACACTCTCTGGTTATCTCTAAACAATTTATGTCCATATAATTACTAATGAGTTATCAATGTCAAACTATATTGACTTCCGTCTTGTAGAAAAGGATTATCTACACCGTCCTTAGAAGTGGAGGTGGTGAGACTTCCTCTCGCTTACTTTGGACACGTTATCAGGAGGGACCAATCTCTGGAGAAGAACATCATGCTTGGTAAAGAGACCCTCAATGAGATGGATTGACGCAATGGCTGCAACAATGGGCTCAAACATACCTACGATTGTGGGGATGGCACAGGACCAGGCAGCGTTTTGTTCTGTTGTACATGGGGTCACTGTGAGTTGGAATTGACAGCACATAACAACAACATACTGTCAGTACCTTACCTCCCTATCTTCCAGTTGAACCCTGACATTGCATTTAGTTTCTCATTGGTTGCCTTTATACTTACAATTAACATACTTAGACCTTTATTTCTTGTTTTATCAACTATAGATACTATTGCTGGACTGCTGACATTGTAGACACATAATGAAGATGTCAGCCTTCCTTTTCAGCTTTCTACTTCTTCCTACCCTCCCAATTTATTTTATACATTAATTCTTTTTATAAATTAGTTATTTTTACAGCATTAGCTGGGATTATATGCTTCGTTTATGAGTTGGATCTGAAAGTTGAGAATCAACACATGATATTTACATTATTGTGACTATGCAAACATGCTGTAAAAAAAACCCGAAAATTGTGCTTTGAAGTGGGCGTTCTTGCATCAAAGCCTATAACATGGCATTGGCTTACTGGTTGGGTGCTGGTTGGCAGACCCAAACCAAACCCAAACCCATTGCTGTTGGGTTGATTCCAACTCATAGTGGTTCTACAGGGGAGAGTAGAACTGCCCCATAGAGTTTCCAAGGAGCGCCTGGTGGATTCGAACTGCTGACCTTTTAGTTAGCAGCTGTAGCTCTTAACCACTACAAGGAAGTTGTTACTAGAGGCTAGAAAAATGGTCAACTGTTTCCTGTGATAATTGGGGAGGGAGGTAATGTACCGACTTAACTTGTATCTCTAGAGGAAGAGGTAGAAATTAGCATGCTAGTAATGTGTGTGGGTTGCTGTTGGCTATGTTTCATAAGACACTACAAGAAAGAGGTAAATCCGGATAAGAATTGGCCAGTTTGCAAGCAGGATAAAAGGAATAGAGTCCATAAATTCAGGAACCTCTAGGATTGGAAGAGGCAACTTCCTCTCAACATCAAAGTAAAAAAATAAAAAAGCTTTTATCAATAGAGTGTGATTAAATTAAAATATTTGACGGTGACACTTACTGTTGAAACTTCTGAATGGATAAAGGTGTCTCCTTCAATGTCCATCTAAAGATATGGCACCAAGCAATCCTTTAAATTGGACAAAACAGCTCAGGAATGAAAGATACTAATGTGAGTAGAATCTTTTGCTAATGTTTGTTAGGCATATAATGAGAACAAGAAAGGAGAATTATTTTGTTCCAAACCATTGAAATATTGAGCTACCAAGACCGATATGCTGATTTTAACCTCTTTTTGTCTTTTTCTGTAAAATGGGATTACTTGTAATTTCCCTGTGTATTCCACAAGGAAATCATGAGAATTATGGATTTGTTTGTTTGTGTACATTTATTGAACATCTTTCATGTGCTAAGCTTTTGTTAGGCTTTAGGAAATCAAACCTGAAATTTTCTCTACAAGGAAAAAATTAATATCACTGTTAGATTATTAAACATAGTGGTTTTTGGGGTTGTAAAGAAAGATCATCTCTCTCAGAATTGGGAAGGAAGCTGTCAAAAAAATCTTAGAGGAGGTGATGTGTGTTGAATCTTGAAGAATAACTGAGAGTTACGTAGCTGAAATGATGGAGGAGAGGGTGTCCTAGGCAGGGGGAAGAAGAGCTAGAATGGGGGAAGAAGGTATAAAATATGGTATCAATAAATGCCTGTGGGATAGTGGTGGCAGGTGAGGCTGGAGGGGTAGAGGGAAGCCAGACCATCAAGACTCTTTGTGCTAAATCAAGGGATTAGACCTTTCCTAAATGAAATTGTGAGTCATGGAGAGATTTTAAATATGTAGAGAAACAAGTTAACAGGATTGCATTTTTAGAAATACGTCTGTGGCAACAATAGGGGGTGATTCAGAGGGGCAAAAATGACTGGTTGAGATATCACTGAGGTAATCCAGGTGGTAGTGGGGATGAAAGAAGGGGACATATTTGAGAAACTTTAGGGGAATATTTAGGAAACAAAATCACCAGGATTTGGGAACTGATGAACTCCAAGATAGCGGGTGTAGGTGGGACGGTTGAAGAGGTAGTGATTCTGCGTACTGAGGATAGACTACAGGAAGGGACAGATTTTGAGGAAAAGTTAATGTGGCCACTGTTATTCATGTAGAGTTTGCTATTTGCTTGTAGGTCATACAAGACGAAATGTTTAATAGAAAATTAGCTTTAGAGGAATTGCTTATAGACCCGAGGTCTGAGCAAGAAATATAGATTTTGGAGTCATCATCATCTAAGAAGCCTGGGTTTTGCTGAGGTTACCTAGCAAGAGGGAAGGACAGAGCGCCATGGGTGAAGCCATGTTGAGCATAAACATTTAATTATATATAATAATAGCTGACTTTTATTAAGTACTTCCTAAGTGCCTGGCACTGTGCTAAAAGGTTTACATGCATTATTTTATTAAATTTCAACTACCTCCTATAAGATAGTTACTATTTTTATATTTCTTTATAGAAGGAAAAATGGGAACTCAGAGAAGCAACTTGTCCAAGGTGATGGAGCTAGTAAGTGGTAGAGTTGGCATTCGAACTCAAGTGGCCTGATTCCCGAATCAGTGGGTTTAATTGTTACACCTCAAAAGTGAGCCATGAAAACAACTGAGGTGTGACCCAGGGGTAGGAGGAAGCCTGGAAGCCAAGAGAGAAAAGATTCTCAAAGAAAACTCAGTGCGTGAAGAATTGTATGGTAAACAGTTTAGGATGCCACAGAGAGAAAGAAAGTTAGGTGCGTAAATGTGCTTGAAGGCTGAGGCAATATTAGTGAATCTGGTGAGAGTGGAAGCTAATTTGTATTTAGCTAAGGAGGGGTGAGAGATAAGAGTAGAGATAGTGGGGGTAAATGGTACTTCCTAGAAGCTTAGCTCTGAAAGGAAGGAAACAGAAGACTTTGTGGCCAGGGAAGACTTGGCGTGTGGGTGTTTTGTTTTAATTTTTAATAGGTATGATGTGACTGTGTTCACAGACTAATTGAACAAAATTAGTAAAGAGGACAGTGACAGAAAAATGATCAAAATGGGGGAAATGGAAATCCAGGAAACAGGTAGAAGGTCAATCTTGGGCAGAAGAAAGTGTTTTTACTGAGAGAGGTGGGCAGAACTTAAGGAGGGTTCAGTGTCAGGCAAGTTTTCAGGGGAAAAAGACAAAGTTGAGGTATTTCTCCACAGACATAAAAACACTTTGACAGAAACTAGTGCTATGCATACACAAACTAAACATTTTAAAGGTTGAGGATATAAAAGATTTTTTCAAGTTACTCAATATGTCACAAGAGTTAGGGCAAGAGAGTCTTAAAAATTAGTAAGCCTCTAGTTCTGGAACAGGCCTTCAGATTTTTCTCTTTAGGGTTATCTGCCTTGAGGCTAGATGGCCGCCATTTGAATAGGTCATAGTTAAGAGGAACCGCGGCAGTCAATCATTCTATTGGTTTAAAATAAATTAACAGAAGTTTTCAGAAAGCAGATCCCATAAACCCTTTCTGGAATGGGAAGTGATACCCCAGTTCCGTACCCCATCTGACCTGCACCTTCTAAGTTGACCTGATGCCTGGTACAGAAAACCCTGTGATCCTGGAAGACTTGTTTCCCTTGGGATAACTCGGGCTCCTTTGTGGTTTATTTTTTCTTTTAGTTAAATCAGAGGAAACCCTGGTGGTGCAGTGGTTAAGTGCTATGGCTGCTAACCAAAGGGTCAGCAGTTCGAATCCGCCAGGCACTCCTTGGAAACTCTGTGGGGCAGTTCTACTCTGTCCTGTAGGGTCACTATGAGTCGGAATCGACTCGACGGCACAGGGTTTGGTTTTGCTTTTTAGTTAAATCAGAACCTCGGTGATCTATATTTACTCAAGAGTTCAGGTGGTTTCACAGTTTTAGAAATTCCTGTAATTTATTTGCTAAATCCATGTGAAGATCCATTTGCCTTTTTAAATCACCAAATCTCTGTTCTCTGACTTGAAAGCACTGTCATGAAATTCACACTTGTGAGTGTTTAGCAGAGTGCACCACAATAACGAAGGTCTCTTTCTTCTTAACCTCTAAGGTTTCTGAGTGTCTAATATCACCTACCTCCTACCATTTGGCCAGTATTCCACCTCCCCCCCCCCCAAAAAAAAGTCTTTGCTGTGCCCTCTTGGGGATTTTTATTTTCTTGAGGTAAAAAAATTTAAAATCAGAAGCAGGGGGTTCACTGCATATTTCTTGTCTATTACTTCTTTAGAAAGTTGTTTTTCGATCTTGGTCTGATGGCTTTGAGACCTCTTTTGTTGTTGGGGAGCCCTGGTGGTGCAGTGATTAAGAGCTCAGCTGCTAACCAAAAGGTTGGCAGTTCAAATCCACTAGCTGCTCTTAGAAACCCTGTGGGGTACTTCTGTTGTGTCCTATAGGGTCGCTATGAGTCAGAATCGACTTGATGGCAACGGATTTTTGCTGTTGGGTATCAAAAGAGCTGAAAAATTGAAATGTTTGGGGATATCTGGGGAGCTGGAAAAGGACCCCATAGAAGCCAAGTTGGCACTTGGGAAAGGAGTACCTGGGGCTGTCTAGTGACAGACAAGATAGCTCCAAGTGTGGAAGGTTCTCCAAGTTTCTTGCTGGCAAATCCGTACTGTCTGTGTGATTAGTGATAACTATGCCCAGGCCTCAAGATGACAAGGAAGGTGTCTCAAAATTTGATTGTGCCATTTGATATGAAAAGACACATTGGAAGAGGGTTGAGCTGCCTTTTCAGTCTTAGAATTAAATTGTTTTAGTCATCACTCATCTGTTAGTCTGTGGTACTATGGCAGCTTGCATGTTGTTATGATGCTGGAAGCTATGCCACCAGTATTTCAAATACCAGCAGGATTATGGTGGACAGGTTTGGGCAGAGCTTCCAGACTCAGACAGACTAGGAAGGAAAGTCTCGTAATGATGGCGCAGGACAGGGCAACATTTTGTTTTGTTGTATATGGGCTCACCATGAGTTGGAGCAGACCCAACAACAAATAAAAACAACAGCACTTATATTGGCAGCAAATATTTTCTACATCAAATGACAGTGTTTCAATTTGTTTTACTGTGATAAATACTTAAAAAGTATTGCCACGTGTTTCCACTGCATCTTGGCTGAGCATATTTTATAGGCTCAGTATTTAAATAATGCATCTGGGAACCACTTGTATGGATGTCATAGAGGAGAAAGCCAGGACACTGGATTTTGAGTTCCAAATCTGCCACTAACTAGCCGTGGAATCTGGAAGGAGTCATTTGGCCTATCTGGGCCTTGGTCTCCTCCGCTGTGGAAGGAATTTGATTGGGAAATATTAAAACGTTGCCTTCTAGAGCTACGGTTTTATTATTCCCGTGTATGTTCTGTAGGTAAAGGGAATTTGGCACGCAGCTAGAGAACTCATTATTAGTCACGTTAGCAGAAAGCTGCATGGAGCTAACAGAAGTGGTACTCGAGTTAACAGGAAGATTAAATTTGTTTTCCAAAAGATTAATTATACCAAGGAGAACTAACCACAGAGCCCTAGTGTGTGATGTTTTCTTCTGGAATACCATATATGGTCAATGATTGGATCACATAAGTAAGTGTATAATGGAATTAGTGTGACCAAGAAATATCAATGTCATTTTTTATTTGTGCTGAGAAAAATAGGTTTTGGTGGCGATTGGTTGTAAAGTTAAATCAGGGTAACTGAATGTCCTGAAAGTTAAAACTTAAGCTAATAAGCACGTATATTATACTGTGGATGTTAAGCTATTTAAGAATAAGTTACAGGAATTGTTAAACCAACCTAGTAAGGCATCGTGCAGTTGGATTATATTGGGCCCTCCTTTCAAAAGATAACCTTGGCTCCAGTCTGGGGTAGTTCTTTTGAGATGGCGTGGATTTGTAGTGGATTAATGACTTCTTAGGCTTCTCAGTTATCCTGTGAGAATGCCCAGCCATACTCTACATGGTATATGTTTCGAGATCCTCGGAAATGTAGACAAATGGAAGTATTTAGTAGCTTTCCAGGGAGCACAGTACCACAGGGCTCCTTTATCATTATATGAAATGAAAGAGGTTGAGGAGCCCGAACCTTGAAGTTAGACTCCCTGAATCAAATTCTGGTGCCAACCCTTCCTGATGACCTTGAACCAAGTCACTTAGCTTTTCTCTCTTCCACTGCTTCCTCATCTCAAAAATAAGAGTAAAATAGTGAGGACTAAATGATTTAATATAGTCACAGGGCTTAGAATGATGCTTAGCACATTGTAACTGGTAACCAAGTGTTTATTGTTATTATTATTATGTCATCATCTCCAAAGATTTATTAGTATCCAGTTGAGCAAAACAATATTGAGGGAGGACTTTGTGAAATATTTAGTCTACCTCTTCTTCTAGATATTTTAAACTATATCTCGTCGATGAAATCATATTTATAGTATTCATAGAGAAGTGGAATCTTAAACCTTGCACTGATGATAACATGTATTGGTTTAGTCATGGAAATGAGTACACTGAGGTTTGATTTCTTACTTATGTCTTGATCTAATGCAGACTGAGGGCTCTCCTTGAAGACACTCCTCTGAGCTAAGGCTAAGGCTCCATTCATTGTGCGATAACGCCATCTTACACGTGGGCCTGCAAGGTCACTGTGGATGAAGAAGAGACGGTGGGATATCAGGCCAGAGGGGTTATGCCCAGACCCAGATGGAGCTTACATCACTTTTCATGGGGAAAAACCCAGTCACATGGACTCAACCTAACTCAACAAAGACTGGGAATGTAAAGTTTCTATGTATAGAAGAAGGCAAAAGCAGATTGAGGCAGTCTCTTCTACATGTCTGGTCCTGCTACATATGCAGTTTGTACTACGTATATGAATCATTTTTACAGGGCTTCAGTCAAGTCAGTACAAGGAACAGTTTCCTGCTAAACAATTATGTGTTTGTTACACAAATGCCATTGAGTTCATTACAACATACAGTGTCTTCTTCGTGTGGATCCTCAGGGGAGCTTGGGGTCTGAGCTTAGTTTAAGAATAGTGTGCCTCTCCTAGGGAAGTTGTTAGTACTTTTCTTATGGAACTGAATTGTAACCGAGTTTCCCATTTCAAGTTGGCAGGGTGCTAGGAGGTTTAGAGCCAGAGTTGCTGCCCATCTGCAGCAACTGTATTTCTTGCTCAATTTTATGCCCCATAGTCTTTTTCCTTAAATTGTTTCTTCCACCACTAGTTGATGTTATTTTTGTTGTATTTTATATCACATTAAATCCTTTTGGGAACAAATTGGGGCACAAGTATATAGGAAAATAAACTCTTTTATATAGAGATATATCTTACGGAAACCATTATAGCTGAGCCCATTGATTGATGGAGGTTCTCTTCCTTAACCCCCTGTGAGGGATAAGACACTTCCATCAGTAACAACACCTCGCTTTGGTGGTAACTCTCAACTCAAGCGGCAGGGACAGACCCCACAGAGAAGCTTGCCAGAATGTTCAGGGAGAATGCACCCTCACCACAACACACACACACTTCCAGGGTCACCGGTGCAGACAGTATAGGTACATAGTGTTTTACATTTATCTCACATGCAAACTTTCATTTGAGAAGAGAGAGTGCCCCCTTCTCAGAGTGTCAGGTTACCTTACTTCAATTTAAGTTCCAAATGGAGAAGTGAAGAGTGGGTCTTGGACCAAGCTATCTTCTTGGTCAAAGAAAAGACAGGCCCAAGCCTGCTCTGGGCAGTGTCCCTTTTCTTCTGGGAAAAGTATTTAATGTTGGGATTAACCTTCCTTAACATGACTCCTGGAAATGCTGGTGGTATAGTCGTTAAAAGCTACAGCTGCTAACCAAAAGTTCAGCAGTTCAAATCCACCAGGTGCTCCTTGGAAGCTCTGTGGGACAGTTCTACTCTGTCCTATAGAGTCGCTATGAGTCGGAATTGGCTTGATGGCTGCAGGTTTGGTTTTTCAGTTTTTAACATCACTCCTATTTATCCTAAGAAGGGTTTCTTTTCTTTGCCTTCCTTCCCTAAGAAAATAGTTTCATAGTATCCAGGGAAATTAGGGTGATAGAAAGGGAACGTTCATTGAAAGGCAAGCACTTTTAAAGAAATTGTGTCTTGTCTTTCTCACTTTTAAAGAAATTGTATCTTGTCTTTTAACTGTATGGTTGGTGAACTTGAGCTGGAAAAGACTGACTGACTTAGCCAATGCAATTATGCAGACTTCAGAACAAGAATATTGAATATACCATGGACTGTCAAAAGAATGAACAAACCTGTCTTGGAAAAAGTACAGCCGGAATGATCCTTAGAAGCGAGGCTGGTGAGACTTCACCTCACATACTTTGGACCTGTTATCAGGAGGGACCAGCTCCTGGAGAAGGACATCATGCTTGGTAGAGTAGATGGTCAGTGAAAAAGAGGAAGACCCTCAATGAGATGGATTGACACAGTGGCTGCAACAATGGGCTCAAACATAGCAACAACTATTAGGATGATGCAGGACTGGGCAGCGTTTCGTTCTGTTGTACGTAGGGTTGCTATGAATCGGAATCAACATGATGGCACCTAACAACAACGGAATGAGGAAAAGGAAACAGGTTTGCCTTAAGAATAAAATACACAAACCTAGGTGAAAGATTAAAAAATGCCTTTGAATTATGGTGTTAGTGAAGAATGTTAACTATACCACAGACTACCAAAAGAACAAACAAATCTGCTGTGGAAGAAGTACAGCTAGAATTCACCTTAGAAGAGAGGATGGTGAGACGTCATCTCATGTACTTTGAACATGTTATCAGGAGGGACCAGTCCCTGAAGAAGGACATCATACTTGATAAAGTAGAGGGTCAGCAAAAAAGAGGAAGACCCTCAATGAGATGGATTAACACAGTAGCTGCAACAATGGGCTCAAGCATAACAGCGATCACAAGGATGGCACAGGACCAGGCAGGGCTTTGTTGTACATGGGGTCACTTTGAGACAGAGCCGACTTGATGGCACCTAATGACAACAGTAGGTGAAAGATGGTGTATTACGATTACCTTGTGTCCAGATTCCTCTAGCTTAACTTCTAGCCACTCCTGTGACTGGTCAATGCTGCTTTCTTGCCAGTCTAAGTTAGATGATGTGGTAGCCAACCTCCAAGATGGCTCCCAATGACCGCCACCTTCTGGTAGTCATACCGTTGTGTAGACCCCTCTCACAGTGTGCTGGGGCTGGTCTTTGTGAATGATCACGTAGGACAGAAGTCATAATAATTCACTTCTGAGATTAGGTTATAAAAGATTGTGACTTCTCTACTGGTTGCCAACTCTTTCTTTCTTGAATCTCTTGAATTGGGGAAAAGCAGACTGCCATGTTGTGAGTCACCCTGCCCAGGGGCCTTCACGGTGAGGAACTGAAATCTCTCGCCAACAGCCAGTGAGAAATCGAGGCTGGCCAACAGCCTTCTCTATGAGCTTGGAAGCAGATTCTCTAGCTCTAGATGAGCCTTGAGATGACTGTAGCGCCAGCTGACAGCTTGACTGTAACCTAGTGAGGAAACCTGAGCCAGAACCACCAAGCTAACCTCCTCCCAGATTCTTGACTATCAAAAACTGTGATAATAAATGTTTGTTTTTTAACCTGCTAAGTTTTTGGGTAATTTGGTATGCAGCAGTAGATAGCTAATACAGGTGCGATAGAATGGCCATAATCTTTCTCTTCCACATGGGAAACTAAAATGACTTTACTTGAACATCTCAAAATACCTGACTTTTCTTTCTACTTCAATTTCTTTCCTCCTCTCTACCTTAATAAATACACTTATCACCTGGTACAGCAGAGGGAATAAGATTCTCTACTAATGTTGAAACCCATCTGACAGTGTCTTGGAGCGGTGATGAAAGAGATGAGATTGCTTCTTACGCTTAGCATGGAAAGAATTCCTTCCAACAAATCTGCAGTGATGGTCACTATTAATTATCACCCAGGCAATGTCTTCTTTTTCTCCTTCTTACAGAGATTCAGAGAGGCTCATCTGTTGGGGATTTATCCATATTTTTATGGATGACGGCAATCTGCACCTGGATATACTTGTCTGAAGTGAGTTTTTTCTCTCTCCAAATGTTCTTTTTTCCTCCTTCAGTCCTTAGGATAATAGGCAGAGAACACCCTTCAGGAGTCAGATTTAAAAAAAAACACAACCCTAACCCACTGCTATCGAGTGGATTCCGACTCAAAGTGACCCTATAAGATAGAGTAGAACTGCCCCATAGGGTTTCCAAGGAGTAGCTGGTGGATTTGAAGTGCCGACCTTTTGGCTAGCAGCTGAGCTTTTAACCACTGCGCCACCAGGGCTCCAGAAGTCAGATATTCTGCCTTAAATTTTGCCATGAGACACTGCAAAGAATCACGGGATAGAACTGCCTTCACTTCCTCCCTTTCTGACCTACAAAAGCTGAGTAGGTGACTGTCTGAGACAACTGGAGACCAGTGTACCCTTTTATGTTCTAAATCAATGAAAAGTCTGTGTTTTACTAATGTCTTAATAATAATTACATAATACAACTTCTTTTGTACAGCATCATAAACGTAGTTTTACCTCTGTTATGTTGGTGTACTCTGAGACTCAGGTGATATTGCCCAAATTTAATAGAGAGGGAAAATAAAGTACTAAAAGAATGTGTGACTTTTCAAAGTTCCCCACAGGTTAAAAGCACTCCTGGCTAGAACCCCCATTTCTCACCTTTTTTCCTGGCCTCTTTTTTTTTTTTTTATGTAAAACTGGATAAATCATCCTTAAGGGGCAGTGTTGGTTCAGTGGTAGAATTCTCACCTTCCATCCTGGAGACCCCAGTTTAATTCTTGGCGCACCTCACATGCAGCCACCACCTGTCTGTCCTTGAAGGCTCGTGTTCTGCTATGATGCTGAACAGGTTTCAGTGGAGCTTCCAGACTGAGATGGATTAGGAAAAGAGGCCAGGTGATCTACTTCCAAAAATCAGCCAGTGAAAACCTAATGGATCACAGCGGTCAGATCCTGTTTTGCACGGGGTTGCCATGAGTCTGGGAATAACAGAAAAACAGCTAACACCGCCACCAACAACAGACAGTCAACTGATTGAATTCAATTCAATTTCCTATGTATGCAGAGAATGGCTTTCATACAGTTGGGATAGATGGAGAGAGCCTGTGAAGTTTCAGGAATGAAGATCATTAATTTCCTGAGATAATGAGTACAGATTGAACAAGTCCATGAAATTTGATTAGTAAAACCCACTTTGCTTCAGGAAAAACCTCTGGTAAAAGAGAATCAGACCTCTTTATCTTGAACCCCACTGTACTACCACATACGGATAAATATTCAGATATATTTGAGATTCAGCCTTGCTGTTGACATGGAACAGATCCCAGAAAAATCACTTTCCTTTGAACCTGCCTGCCTTTGCTTTGGAAACCCTGGTGGCATAGTGGTTAAGTGCTACAGCTGTGAGCCAAAGGGTCAGCAGTTTGAATCTGCCAGGCGCTCCTTGGAAACTCTATGGGGCAGTTCTACTCTGTCCTGTAGGGTCGCTATGAGTTGGAATCGACTTGATGGCGCTGGGTTTGGTTTTTTTGATTTTGGCCTTTGCTCCAGCCTATCTCTGCAGCACCTCTGCTGAAGTGTGTCTACTGAGCTGCAGTTTATAAGCAGGGGATAGCTTCCATCCTGAGTGTGGCTGAAAGTAGAGTTAACATCACCCGGAATGTGCCTTGTTTTTGTTCTATTTATCCGCAGAGGACATTAATCAGTGCTTTCTTGGAAACAATGCTCTGGTATGTGTTGAAATTGCGATGAATCTAAAGAGAGGCAAACGAATAGATCTAAAAATAGATTCCTGTTCAGTAAAATTCACACCCTTCCCCCTTAGACACAGTTCTCCTGGTTGGCTATCCATAACACTCAAGGGCACAGAGCTTTGCAAGGACTTTGCCCCTTTCCTTAGTGTGCATATGGGCACACCCAGGTACCTGCAGGAGGGTTGATCCCTGGTGCCCAGTGATTTCACTGCCAGATTCCAGCTGTGCTGCACCTTTCAGATTTTCCCAACATTAATTTCTACATGAGCTGAGGCAAATAAGCAACTGGGAATCCTGATTAGTTTACTGCAGGCTTCCTCTGTGGATTCTCTTGTCTTTCCCCAGTGAAGGGAGTGCCCTACAGTTCTGCTATGTGCATATTGAACATCCATTAATTATCTTAAAAGAAGGAATTATTCCTAAATAACATACATTCGTCCTTCCGTATTCACGGGTTCTGCGTCCGTGGATTCAACCAACCACGGATCAAAAATATTCAGGGGGGAAAACAAGGACGTTCCAAAAAGCAAAACTTAATTTGCTGCACCGCGCACAGCACCAGGCTGAGTCCACGCAAAGGAGCGATGTGCAAGCATCCCCTGCTGTAGCCTCCCGCCATCTCTCAGCCCTCAGTCTCTCCAGCAGGGGTCTCCTTAGTTTGCTATTTGTGTTGTGTGTACCCTTTGTTTCTGTGAACAAGTGGCTCCTAAAAAGCAATCAAGTGGTCAACGCAGTCCCTCAAAGGCTAAGAGGGAACTAAAGTGCTATTTAAATAGCACTTTACAACTACAGCATTTACATTGTGTTAGGTATTATAAGTAACCTAGAGATGATTTAAAGTGTACTGGAAGACGTATGCAGGTTATATGCAGATACTATGCCATCTTACATAAGGGACTTAAGCGTCCTCGGATTTTGGTATCCGCAGGGGTCTTGCAACCAGTCCCCGTGGATACCGGGGGAAGACTGTACATATATAATTCTCAAATAGATGATTTTAATCATTATGCAAGTCTGATGAGCCACCTTTAAATTTTGTTGCTCCGTAAGTTGGATAGCCTTCAAAAGTTTTTAAAGAAATACTATTATTCCAAACTACCTACACTAGTATAGAATATATTTCCTCATGAATTCTGACTACACAGATATTAAACGACCTCGTGGATCCCATCATTTATGAACAAGCATGATTTGGGACCATGTCTTATGTAATGTTTGACTTGAAAATTTGCCAAGGTTGTTATCCTCGTCATTGACTGGGTCAGGACATGTTCTAACTGAGGGTCTCCGTGCCTGCCGCTCACTGGACTCATTGGTATTTATGCTCTGTGAATACTCTAGGCACGTGTACACTCTATTGCTGGTAAGGACTTGGGCTTCACAGGCCTATCTGGTTGCTCACCTTGGCAAGGTGTACGTTGCAGTGACAACGGGCACCATTTTTTTCCAGGTGGAGTGAGGCCCTGAACGAAGAACTGAATCTTGCAGAGGAGAGTTCAAGAGAGAGAAGTGAACTTTCTAATTCTATTCTTTCTTCTTTTCTGTTTTGCTAAAAGATCTGTTACTTAATGACGTGGCCTCTCTGTGTCTTCCTCAAGCCTCCATTGTGTCTTCATCTTCCAGAAGGATTCCTCCATAGAAAATAACTGAAGAAGGATCATCATCTTGAGCTCTTCCTAGAGAGAAGATAGTTAATGGGGTCTATTAACCATGAAAGGAGCCCTGGTGGTGCAATGGGTAAGGCAGCTGACTGCTAACTGAAAGATCGGTGGTTTGAAACCATCGTCCATTCCACCAGAGAAAAATATGGCAGTCTGCTTCTGTAGAGATTTACAGCTTTGGAAATCCTACGAGGTTGCGAAGAGTTGGAGTTGACTCAACGGCAGTGGGTTTGGTTTAGGTTTAGATTAATCACGAGGAGTCCCTGGCTGGTGCAAACGGTGAATCCAAAGTTTGGAGGTTCGAGTCCACCCAGAGGTGCCTCAGAAGAAAGGCCTGATGATCTTCAGAAAAATCAGCCATTGAAAGCCCTATGGAGCACAGTTCTACTCTGACACACAAAGGGTTACTATGAGTTCGAATCGACTCAACAGCAACTAGTTGTATGAACCATGAATGGGCTTCAAGATATGGCCCTGAAATGTCATGCAAATTTCAGGTGATTTTACTTATATGTAGGAGCCCTGGTGGGGCAATGGTTAAGCTTTTGTCTGCTAACCAAAAGGTCAGCAGTTCGAATCCACCAGCTGTTCCTTGGAAACCCTACGGGGCAATCCTGCTCTGTCCTGTAGGGTTGCTATGAGTCAGAATCGACTTGATGGCAACAGGTTTGGGTTTTTTTGGTGTTTTTATTCGTACATGTATATGCTATGTTTTTAGGAAGACGATCCATTGCTTTTATTAGATGCTCAAAAGGACAGCTCCCAAACAGGCGAGAGCTACTGCCGTGGCGATTACAGAATACAGCCAGCTGTAATTAATGACGGACAGCCGAACTACTGATGCTACCACTACCCGAGGTACTGAGGCTTTGAAAATGCAATTGTGAAAGTGAAAAATTAGGGGTAGTTTGCTATTAAACATATACGATTCTGTTTGAGTGCAAAGTAACATTATCCAAATAATCAAGACTTTGAGGAGTGCCCCATGGCTTAAACTTTCACTTAAACTCGGAGCTGACTTTGTTCTGCTCTCATGGACCCTGGAACAGACGTTCCGTGATAACTGAGCATTTGCAAATGACGTCTTTCAGAACAATGGAAATGGAAATGGAGGTTTTGCTTTGCATTCTTCTCAGCCTAGTACAGGTCTGGTCTCTCATGCCCGAAATATATTTTCTTTTGGAAATCTGTCTTTTCTGCTGGCTAAGTATTCATGATAAAAAGGAACTTTCTAGAGGGCAGAATCAGTTGGAGACATTGTGCTTCGTCTTTATGATGAAATGCAGATCTCCCATTGAAAGGCAAATCCCTCTTTCGAAGAAGCTGAATAGAAAGTCACTTAAAAGAGTACCTTACTGATTAAATTCGGAGGACTAAGAAAACTGATAAAATGCATCTTGGGCTAATGCATTTTTACTTGATTGTGAATTGGTTAAATTTATATATGTATAGCTTTGGAAACCCTGGTGGTGTAGTACGGCTGCTAACCAAAAGGTCAGCAGTTCGAATTCACCAGGTGCTCCTTGGAAACTCTATGGGGCAGTTCTACTCTGTCTTGTAGGGTCGCTATGAGCCAGAATCAACTCGACGGCAATGGGTTTTATGTATAGCTCTGATATACATATCTCCAGAACACCTAATTTTTAAATAAAACTTGTATAGCCTTGTTTTTACATCAAACCAAAAAAAAAAAAAAAAACCAAACCTGTTGCCATCGTGTTGATTCTGACTCATACGGACCCTACAGGACAGAGTAGAATTGCCCCATAGGGTTTCCAAGGAGCGGATGGTGGATTTGAACTGCCGACCTTTTGGTGAGTAGCCAAGTTCTTAACCTCTGCTCCACCAGGCTCCTGTTTTCAGATAAAAAATGCCAAAACCAAACCCACTGCCATCGAGTTGATTCCGACTCATAGCGACCCTATAGGACAGAGTAGAACTGTCCCATGGAGTTTCCAAGGAGTACCTGGCGGATTCGAACTGCCGACTCTTGGGTTTTCAGCCATAGCGCTTAACCACTGTGCCACCAGGGTTTCCCCTGCTTTCAGATAGACATGTTAAAGGAATAAGTGTGTTAGCAAACATTCATTCATTCGTTTATTCATTCATTCAGCAGACATTCGAGTGCCTACAGTGTGCTAGGGCCTTAATTAGTCTCTGCTGTAAACATATGAATCAGAAGTGATCCGTCTTCAAAAGCCAGCAGTTATACACAGGAGATAGCCCAGCCTGCTGAGGGCCAGTGTTGCCAGTGGACACAGCATAACAGGGCACAGGGATCTAAAGTGAGCACTCCTGGGTGTAAACTTGGAGGCCTCAGACCCTTTACCTTTAAATAGTCCTACCTCACAGGGTGACTATGAGTCGGAATCTACTCGCTGGCACACAACCACAGCAACAACCTCCCAGGGTGGCCCTGAGTATGGGAGGACTTAGTAGAGGGCTGATAATGCTCCATAAATGTGAATTGCTGTGGTTGATGTTATTATTATTAAAATCACAGCTTGAACAGAGTGCGTGGGGGCACAGGAGAGAACCATAAAAAGCGACTGGGAATCTCCTGAAAGGACAGTACAGAAAAGGTAGTTTGAGCTGAGTGGGGTTCTGTAAGAAGGATCTTGAGAGGAACCCAGACAGCATGTCAATGCGTAGGTGCTCGGGACGGGGGCTAAGGCTGTGGAGAGAGGCTTTCTGTTGTTGTGTGTGGCCATGAAGTCAATTCCCGCTCATAGGCACCCCGTGTGTGCAGAGTAGAACTCCTCTGTAGGGTTCTCACAGCTGTGACCTTTCAGAAGCACATCACCAGGCCTGTCTTCTGAGGCACCTGTGGGTGTGTGCGAACCACCAACCTTTTGTCTGGTAAAAACATTTTGTCTGGTAGCGGAGCACCAAACCGTTTGCGGCACCCAGATTTGTGTTTCTCTTATAGAACTAGACTTTGCTTTTTAAAGGGTTCACCTTCTTGACATCGCAAGATAGTTTAAGCCTAATGAATTGTCACTTGATTACTTTCGCACCTCTTTTCTCTCAAATATGGATTCTTTAACTCCATACAATTTAATTAATAAACCTAGATTTCCCATTAGAAATACATTGCAGTTTACCTTTTTTTCTTATGTTTATGTTCAAGGTTAAGGTTTTCTATATATATATATATATATATATTTTTTTTTTTTTTTACTCAGCTTTATATCATAGCAAGTATTTCCAAAATATTTCCATTTTCTGTTAATCAGCTTCCATTGACCATTCTTTAATTTATATGTAGTATTGTTCCACATTTTATTTGTTACTAAATTCTATTTTTTTATTTGCTCTTTTGGTTGAATGGTGCCTATCTTGGTCTATCACAACACACTAAAGCAACAAGCTTCTGGAATTTACATAAATGTGTGTGCATGTGTGTACATATATCTGTCTTAACATGTGTGCACATATATCTATCTTAACATGCTGCAAACGTGAGACAGTGTTAATTAAAAGACCTTTTTCCTGACTCCCTGGTTATTTTGTGAGGTATGGAGAAAAGCAGGGTCCAGAAGTGGCAATGTGGCAGTGACTGACTGGCCACGTAATTCATAAGAAAAGCAGCTTTACTTCTTCAGTCCGTAAATATGTATGATTACTTTCATTAGAGCGTATGTGCCTGGGACCTACTTTCTTTGGAACTTAGCCTCAACGCTTCAAGGTTTTGGGTCCAGGAAACTTGAGTTGATAAAAGTAATACATCCAGTATGACAAATAGTTTCCTTGATAAATTTTTAATAAACTTAGAATTTATAAGAAACCTCAACAACTCATTCATTAATGTTTTTGATATTCGCTCGTATTGTCAGAGTATTTGAATGCTTTTAGAGTACAGTGCTCTTGTACACACCCATCACAAGGACCCTTAGCAAGTGTCAGCCTGAATTTTCACATATATTAGAAATCGGTGTACTTGAAATAATATTATTTTAGCAATGCCTACTCTCCTGTGTAATAAAATTCTTATCTATGAAAACTTTTGCAAAGTTTCGAGTGCTATTAATCTAGCTGAAACTATTAGATTACATGCAGGTGAACATTAAAATGACTAATATTTTTTGGAGACAAATTTAATTTGCTTTTAAGTACTATAGCAAATGACATTCTTCTAGACTCTGAATGGTATTGATGTTTATGTGTTCAGGAGTTGCACAAATTAAGGAACTAACTCACTTTCCTAGGTAGGAGTTAAATGTGGTAGAGAAGCCATTAAAGTAGTTTACAGCTGATGATAAGTCAAAGCAGTTTCCTATAAAACCCTACAGAGATGGGAGGGAGTATGAACTGTTGAGAATTAAAGATTTTTCATTTCTAATTACTGTAGCTCTCTTAGGAACCGCACATAAATTTTTAATGTAGAAAATAAAGACAACAAGCCCCAGAGAGAGAAAATTACACTTAATGTGGGTTTATTCACTTTTTGTTTTTCGAGACCGAAATCCTGGGATTAGGCCTCCTCTCTCCATCATCACCAAAACAACATGAACAACACATTGTTCAAAAGGCCCAGGAGAATATGTTTGTCCTATTTATTTTGTCAAAATGGATGGGGAATGCCTAGAAATCTTTCTTGTCAATATAAGTGGGTTTTTAAGAAATTTTATGTGTAACGCAAATTAAACCCTTACAACAAAAAATGACTTCAGTTACCCCTGAATTTGTATATGAACCCGAGGAAGCTAACTGCCATCATTTCATTTTGTTGAGGGTTGCGTGGGTGTCTGTTGCAGTGGGTGGCTTTTGTTTGGTCCTGCAGGATCTATTATTCACTATTCTCTTACTACCATGATCTCATTTTCCCTCTGGGGAACCCTCTATGCCCCTTTCTTAGTTGGAGGAAGGGTATGGGACTCAGATCTGGTCAGTAGGAGTATTACAGTCCCATACGCAGGATGGACGGCTCGGCGCGAGCTGATGAGTGCAGCTATTTTCTCACTATGAGGAGCCCGAGAATAAGACAACATGGAAAACACAGTAAAAATTCAAGAGGGGCCCAACCCCAGTGACTTTTTGAAACTCTGGAAAAATACTTAGTTTTTAAAGTTATTTTTGCCAAAAAGTTCGTTTATGCCGATTTGAACTGGGTATTCTGTTGCTTGCAATTTAAAGTAACCGATAAATGCACAGAGTTGACAATCAGGGAGTTGTTAGTGTACTGGGGGTGAAATGAAGTACAGCTTCAGTCCAGTAGCCTATTTCAGAGACGGGAATTTTTAAATTTTTTTCTCTCTCTAAATATCACTTCTTTCCTCATAAGATTGCTAAAATTTATGCCTCAATGTAGGCATGTATAAGGAATCAGTGTGGCAAAGTAATCCAGGTTCTTCTATGTTTTCTGAGATGAGTGATCTTTTTCAATAATGTACCTCTGAGATGAAGTCAAATCTAGATTTCAGTTTTTCAGTAGTCCTGGGGAGTGTGGCAGTGTCATGGACACTGCATGGATGCTGGCCCTGACTACCAGGCTTTGAGGTACACAGCTAGTTTCCTCTCAGGGGTGGCTGCCTGCACACCTGGAACCTAGTACTGGGCCAGTCTGACCAGAGAAGATGCCCAAGGTGGTGGGGACATACTGGTCTGCCTACAAGCCATTGGCTTGATGGCCTCAGGCAAAGGAGGCAGTTAGCTGACCTGGCCTGGTTGCATCAGCTTCCTGGGAATTTTTGCAGGGCCCCCATACCCATGGACCACCTCTCTAGGCTACTTAGTGCTTCTTCATGATGAGGAGCTTGTGGGACCACGGGATAGAGCTGCCAGTGCTGCCTCCAAACTGGAAACGGAGAAGGTTTGTTAGGTCCTAAACACCTTTCCTTCCCAAAATGCCTTCTGACTTCGGGCCAGCTGGATGCACAACTTTCCTTTGTCTTTCTCATGCCCACATCCCAGAGCCTCTGCTCTGGGCCACAATATGAGCTATCATCTCACACACAGCCTCACATTTAATCACCTGACAATCATACAATGATCCCAATAACAATGACTACCACTTACTGTGGAAACAAACAGTAATAATTCTTAGAATAATACAACTCTTAAAGTCTTATTGCTCACTTCCGGTGCTGTCAGCATGGTAGATGGGAGCTAATAGAGACCTTAATTGTACCAACCTGTTGCCGTTGAGTCAATTCTGACTCATAGTGACCTTATAGGACAGGGTAGAACTTCCCCATAGAGTTTCCAAGGAGCACTTGGTGGATTCGAACTGTGGACATTTTGGTTAGCAGCTGTAGCTCTTAACCACTACACCATCAGGGTTTCCATTAATCGTACCAAAAATACTTAAAAATGCTGGAAAACATATGACAAACATTTAAATGCATAACCCAAACATGTAATAACATAAAGAGGGCCCCCGGTGTGTGAGCTGACATTGAAGCTGCCCAAGGGTATCTCACATATCCTTTGACACATGCTATAACAGAATAGAAGATGAGGCTTGAGCCTTAATGATCTGGAGAGTTGAAAATGAGACCCTGGAAGGGGTGACTCCTCTGTGAACGAGAACCCAACTCTATCCACCAGCCCAGAGGGCAGCAAAGACACTTTTGTTCACTCAAGCCTCTGAGAGCCAAGGTATTTCTAGGATTGAAATTCCAAGACAGCCTCATCTGCTGGTATGGGGACCAAGTTTCTATCACCCAGATGCAGCTGAAAAATAAATAAAAAAGCTCCAGAATTTTGAAAAAACAGGACAACTCAAAAGAAACAAAAGCCAAACTAATCAGACAAAACTAAGTTTTTTTGTTTAAATTTTTTAAAATTAAATTTTAACATGTCAACAAGGTATGTCATGAAGTCCAAGAGTGATTAAAACATATTTTCAGGAAGAGTATATAAATGTTGAAGAACTTAGACTTTTAGAAAAATAGTCACAGATCAGAGTATATACTAACACTTTAAGGGAGCATTGAAAGAAAACAAATTCAAACTATTTCAAACAAAGATTTAACGAGAAAGAGAAAAAAATAATGATCAGTCTAATAGCTGGAAAAGGGCAAAGGGAGCAAAGAAATGAATGGTAAGTAGAAAATACAAAATAAGATAGAAATAACTGCAAATGTATCAGTAACCAAAAATATTGTCAAGTGAGTAATAAAGCTTATATGTCTAACTGCCTGACATCTGGATATAACTCTTAAACGCTTTTGAACTTTGGTGAAGAAAGGGTTAGAATGTATGAGACCCCCTCTGTCCCGGTGGAATAGAATAGCAAGCTCAGAACTATACACCCACATATATGAACATTTGATATATTACAGATGCATTAAAAATCAGTGGGGATGCTCTATTTAGTAAATGGAGCTGACACAATTATGGGAAAACGAAGATACTAATAGATTCCTATCGCAAATCATACACAAAAATCAATTCCAGGTGGAACTGGGAAACAGTGAACAGTAACATATCAAAATTAAAAGAAAAGCTCAGTAGAATATTTTATAATCTCAGAGCAGAGAAAAATTTTAAAACAATTCATGAAGAGCAAAAACCATTAGAAAATATTGTTAAATTAACTAAATTAAAATTTAAAACTTCACTCATCAAATGAGCAGAAATGAAAATTTTTGGAAATATCAAATTGATGAAGGTGTAGGTTACAGTGACCTCTGATGGGAGAGTAAATTGCCATAGTTTATTTGTAAAACTTGGAAGAAGGGCCTGATAACCTACTTCTGCAAATACAGCCTCTGAAAACTATGGCACACAGTTTTACTTCTAAAAACAAATCAGTCTAGGAGATACTTGGGACACATATTACTGTCAAAGAATGAGTGTCCGGAGAACATAAAAAGTCCGATAATCCGACAGAGAAACTTGCGAAAGATACGAACAGGCAATTCTCAGAAGAGGAAACTGGAATGACCTCTATAGGTCAGCAAAGTTGCTCAACTAGGTGGTAACCAGGAAATGCAAGCTAAAATACAATTTTATACTTATGTAAGTGTATGTAGTAATAAAAGATATGACAAATACTTAATGGACACATACATATATGTATGAAAAGTTGATGAATGACAAGCGATGCTGTGGGAGGGAAATAGGAACCTCATCTACTGCCGATGAGAACAGAAAGTCAAACCCTTTGGAAAGGAGTTTGGCGATATCTAGTAAACCTGAAGATACACATATCCTACGTGTATATACTGGAGACAGCCCTGCACATGTGTACAAACATGCACAAGAATGTTCACTGCTATTTGGTTTACAGCGGTGAGAAACTGGAAACAGCCTAAATGCTATTAGAGGAAAATAAACAAATTCTAGTATATTCATATAATAACCCCAAACCCACTACTGTCAAGTTGATTCCGACTCATAGTGACCCTATTCATATAACAGAGTACTATGAAAATCAGCATGTGGTATCTCAAAACATAATGTTCAGGAAAAAAAAAGAGTGATACCAGTAGGCTGATAATGTTTCATGTTGTCTTAAACATGATAAAGTTTAAGAATATGCAATCCGATATCATAATGGAATGAGAAATATGAATGGAATTTGAAGCTCTGTTTGAATATTTTATTTTAAAAAAAAAAGAGAGAAAAGAACCCAAAGCAATTTTACCAAAAACAATAATGTTTGTTAAAAATTTGGTAGTAGGTGCATGGTGTATATTTTGGCTTTATTATTTTAAAAATATTTTGTATGTTTGAATATTTTATAGTAAAGAAAAAACAAGGAGGTAAAAATGATACATAATCGAGAAAGGGAAAAATGGGAAAAAAAGTACAAAGGATAACTCACTAAAGAGAAAATCAGAATGACCAATAAATACCATGATAAAACTCCATTTCATCAGTCACCAGGTAAATAAAATAAAAGCAAAAATAAAATATAAGTTCTCTCCATCAAATGGTCAAAAATGAGAAATTCTGAAAATACCAAATTGATGAAGGTATAGGTTAAGATGACCTCTGATGGGAGAATAAATTACTATAATCGATTTGTAAAACTTGGAAGATAGGCCTGATGATCTACTTCTGAAAATTCAGCCCCTGAAAACCCTATGGGGCGTACAGCTCTACTCTGACACACATGGATCAACTCAAAACCCTATGGGGCATACAGCTCCACTCTGACACACATGGATCAACTCGAAACCCTATGGGGCATACAGCTCCACTCTGACACACATGGATCAACCCGAAACCCTGTGGGGCATACAGCTCCACTCTGATGCGCATGGATCAACTCAAAACCCTATGGGGTGTACAGCTCCACTCTGACGCACATGGATCAACCCGAAACCCTGTGGGGCATACAGCTCCACTCTGACACACATGGATCAACTCGAAACCCTATGGGGCATACAGCTCCACTCTGACACACATGGATCAACTCGAAACCCTATGGGGCGTACAGCTCCACTCTGACACACATGGACCGACTCGATGGTAACTATTTTTTTTTTTTTAAAACAAACAGGTAATATATAACTTTGAAGATGAACATATCTGTGTACAAACAATATACCCTCGACACACCCTCATGCAAGTATACAAAACCAGAATGTTCATTTTACCTTCCTTTAAGTGGACAACTACAAACAACCTACAGGAACACCAATAGGGGAATGGAAAATAAGGTCTAGTCACTTTATGGAATACTATGTAAAAACCAAACCCACTGCTGTTGAGCCAATTCCAACTCATAGCAACCCTATAGGACAGAGTAGAACTGCCCTGTAGGGTTTCTAAGGGGTGGCTGGTGAATTCGAACTGCTGACCTTTTGGTTAGCAACCAGAGCTCTTAACCACTGCCACCAGGGCTCCAGAGATATAATAAATTAACTAGTTCTGGATGTATCAACAAAGGTGAATATCAAAAATATAACGTTTAATAAAAATGCAAACTGTACAATGATACGTATACCATGATATCATTTGTGTGAAATGAAAACATATAGACACTCTATTCTTTTTTTGGGGGGGAGGCTATCACTAAGTCAAGACCAAAAAACTAAGTCAAGACCACACTGTTCAAATTACCATTGTTTTATAATAAGTCTTGATATTCTTTGGACACATCTCTCTGATTTTCTTCAGTCATATGTTATCTATCACTGGCATGTTATTATTCCCAATATATTTTAAAAGTAGTTTGTCAAATTTAATTATAATGTACTGATATTTTGTTTGCAGTTGCATTGGTTTTATAGGTCCAATAATTTGGGGAGAATTGATATCTTTGTGACATTGAGTCTTTCTACCCACAAGAATGATACATCTTACTGTTTTTAAATTGTTTTCTCTAATGTCTTTCAATAATGTCTAATTTTCTGCAGAAAGGTATTGCATATCATTTGGCATCTGAGGTTCCTTATATATTTGTTTGCTACTTGTTATTTTGCTTTTTTCTTACCTTTACCACCTACCCTATTAGATATTGCTTTTTTTTTTTTTCTTTTCTTAAATGAAAACTGCCCTTAGCTTTGGAGATGAAAGAAATTCTATCTCCAAACTTCTTGTTATTAATGAAGTTGGAGGTGAGTAGAGAACCATTAATATATGCCAGATTCTGCCACGAATGCCGATCAGAAATTAAGGGAAAATTAATGGCAAAGAATACACTTTTATGGCGAACATGTCAGAAACCATGATTTATTAGATATGTCTAGACTGTCTGGTCCAGATAATGGCTGGCAGGGCAGCCTGGGTTATGATAGACGTGGCTCATTGATTATAATTTTTAAAAAAACAGCATTAATAACATATTTTCAGACAATCTTGTTGTTACTCTTAGTGGCGGTCAGGTCTTTTCCAATTCATAGTGACCCTGTGGGGCAGAGTAGGACTGCCCCATAGGGTGTCCAGGGAGTGGCTGGTAGATTCAAGCTGCCGACCTTTTGGTTAGCAGCTGGGTGCTTAACCACTATGCCACCAGGGCTTCTGGCTTCCATATAAGCTATTTTAATGTTATGATTCAGAATCAGCCAAGTTCTGGAAGTACTTTTGTGCTCTTGACTAAATGTTACCCAAAACAGCGGTGAAACTCAGTAAAAGCCTCCATTCATAAAACAAATCCCAAAGAGCATTGATTCGTTACAGGTCTTCTTGCCATACCTTTGAAGCTGTCTGTGAGCTCAGAATCAAGCGGGCAAAAATAACAGTTACTACTGTGCCTCAGATGGAGACTAAAGGCAGCTTACTTCAGGATTTGGCACATTCTAAGCACTTAATAAAACACAAGGAACAATAAACAAATTAGAAACTAATAAGTACTTTTAGCAAGACTCTGGATCTGAATCCATTCCATTGTCTGTTTATTCCTGCGGGGAAGCCCACTGGGTACCCTGTGGGACATTTCCACAAAGATCTTGGGTACTTTCCGGACGGATGAAATAACACTCCACGTAGAAACCCTAAATTATCTTGTCACAAACCTGCTCATCTCTATATTTTAATCTGGTAGCAATGAGTTGGAGGTATCTCAGCTTCTGGTTCATGATATATTCTGTAGCAAACTTGATACTTACCACTATCTATTTTAAAAATAAATTATCTTTTGGCTTTTCTCAGCCAAAAGCATACAAATCTTGAGTGAGATATTCACCTACCTTGTATGACTTTATTCAACGATTGTATTTATATATCAGTTTAAGCATTCTTTTTATGTTCCTTGAATGCGTTTTATGGTTTGTGTGTTTTGGGTTGTAATTTTCAAGAGGATAGCATCCGTGGTGGTTAATTTTTTTGTGCCATGTTATTAGAAAGTAGTTGTGTAACAAATGCTGTTTGAAGATGATAATGGCAGTGACGGTACTTACCTGTGTCTTTGGCATTAGCATAGTTGACCTGATTCATAGCTGGATGTGACTGGGTTTGAGTGTCACTCTGGAATGTCTTAGCATGTTACCATATCAAGAATTGGTTTACAGCTTTACCAAAGAGGCACATCGTGAACCCCCAGCAGAGCTCCAGGTTGTCAGAGGATGCAGGTAGAACCCCAGTCTGAAGGTACAGGGCAGAGGCCTTCAACCCCAGCAAAGTGAGACAACCTGGATGCAACACCAATGGCCATTCCTGGAGCCAACTGTACCTTGCAGAGCTTCCTGGAGAAAAGTGAAAGCTCCTTTGTAATAATTTTGATGAAGGCTCTTACCATAAATGGAATTTTAAGCAAGAGCCTAAGTGAGACCAAGAACCTTCCTGAAAATAGTAGTACAGGAAAGCTTTGTCTTGATCACACCGAACTAAGGAATGGAAAACTAAGATGTCTTAAAAAGAGACAGATTATTTTTATAAGTCAGATATGTTTGGAAGATGGGAAAAGTTAATCCAGGAGAAAATAGCCCCAGTTTAGGGGACAGGGAGGATGGGTCTACCTGACATCTGGGACCCAGGGATTCCTGGAACTTGAGTGTATGGCAGGGTATGAGATGGAAATGGAAAGAAGTGTGTCTGTGTAGAGTGGGGAATTGTGTTGGCGAGAAGCTCCCTGAGGTGGCTTTGATTGCAGGGGACAGTACAGGCAAGAGCAGGTGTGTTTATCCACCTCCCACACAAGGTCCTAAAGGTTCTACTCCTGGCTCAGTGCCTCTGTGTGTGGGAGGTCATCCTGGATTCAGGCAGTAGCTGTGGTGGCCAGAGTGGTACCTGTTACTTTGAATGGTCGCAAGCTCCTCTGGGTCCACAGAGGTGGCCAGTTGGGGCTGACAGTGACAGCTGTGTAGGAAGTGGAGAAAGAGGAGAAGTGAAGCTCCTCAGAAATCTTTGTCCTACTGTCTGAGCCAGAGAATTGGGAAATTAAAGGATCAAACGTCAGATTCTTCAACATGAACACACAGAAGTCAGGGCAACTTCCCAAGAAATTGCAGTGAACGGCTTATCTGCAGTCTGTGGCCTCCGTCACAGAGCAGAGCACCCCTTGGTTCTTGACTCAGCTTAATGTCTTGGTTCCACATGGTTTTTTTTTCTTCTTTTTTTGTCTCCCTTGGATTTGATTCCCTAGCTCCGAGTGTTCACTGTCCCGGAACCTCCATAGGAACTTGGTTCCACACAGAACAGTATAACTCAGATCATTTTTGCAAAAATTTAGCTCATAAATTTTAAATTTCCTGCTTAAATCACTGGCTGGGCTGTGGGGTTTGTTCTCCAAGAACAGGTGCTAGACTGTGACTGGAATAGTGATTTTCAAACTGTTTGACTACCGTGGCTCATGGGAAGAAGTTTGCTATGCATCGTTGCCAAGTACACAAACCTATACGTGTAAAACTTGCAAAAGTTTAACAAAATCATACTCATTCTAAAAATGTGGGACATACTATCATTTTCATTTCCTATCCTATCTTATCCTATCCTGTTTCACTTTTGAAAATCCCTTTTGTAATTCACAAAACTTATTTTATAACCGCTTTGGAGATAACTTACATTTTATAAAATGCTGATCAAGAATCACAATGAGATACCACTTTTCACTCCATAGGATGGCTATTATAAAAACAAATTAACAAACAAAAAAACCGGAAAATAACAAGTGTTGACGAGGATGTGGAGAAATTGGAACCCTCATCCATCGCTGGCGGGAATCTAAAATGGTGTAGCTGCAATGGAAGACGGTTTAGCTGTTCCTCAAAAAGGTAAACATCTAATTACCTATGACCCAGAAATTCCACTCCTAGGTGTATACTCAAAAGAATTGAAAGCAAAGATTCAGTGAGATACTTGTATACCAATGTTCATTGTAGCATCACTCACAATAATCAAAACGTGGAAACAACCCAAGTGTCTATCAACAGATGAACGGGTAAAAATAAGTGGTATATACATAAACTGGAATATTTTTCAGCCATAAAAAGACATGAAGTTCCGATACATGCTATGACATGGCTGAGCCTCGAAAACATTATACTGAGTATAATAAGCCAGACCCAAAGGGAAAAATATTGGATGATTCCAGCAAATTCCTAGAGACAGAAAGGAGATTAGATTAGGGGAGGGGAAGTGGAGAATTGTTGCTGAATGGGTACAGAGTTTCTGTTCAGAGTGATGAAAAGTTCTGGAAATAGATAGTGGTGATGATTTCCCAGCACTGTGAATAGAATTAGTGTCACTGACTTGTACAGTTAAAAATGGTTAAAGTGGCAAGTCTTATGTTATATATATATTACCACAATAAAATTAAAAAATAAAAAGCAAAAATAAAACACTGGTTAAGGACAAGGGCCAGCAGACTACAGTGGGGAAAAATCTGCCTACTGTTTTAGCAAATAAAGCTTTGTTGAAACAGAGACGCTCATTTATTTGCATATTGTCTATGGCTGTTTTTATGTACTTGCAACAGAGACCCCGCGGCCTGGCAAGCCTTAAAATATTTACCATCTGCCCTTTGGAAACCCTGGTGGTGTAGTGGTTAAGGGCTACAGCTGCTAACCAAAAGGTCAGCAGTTCAGATCCACCAGGTGCTCTTCGGAAACCCTATGCCACAGTTTTACTCTGTCCTATAGGGTCACTATGAGTCGGAATCTACTCGACAGCGGTGGGTTTGGTTTTTTTTTTGGTTTTTATCTGCCTTTGACAGAAAAAAGTTTACAGACAGGAGCAAAGAGGATTTAAGTATATAAATTATTGTGTGTGTGTGTATATATGTACACAGACACACACATATATTTATATATAATTTGTATTCATATTTACTTTTTATATACATTCTTTATATTTAGGTATAAAGTAATGTTTCAGTTGCAGCAAAAATATACTAAGGCATCTAGAATAAAGTATGAAATGTTCACTGAAGGCAAGCCTGGGGGCTACTGAAGTGGCTGCTGCCATTAAGGCATATCAATGGCACGAAGATGGTAAGGGTACCTGTTGCAGGGATGGGGGGTTGTGGGTCCAATGCTAGACAATTTAAAGGAAGGATGAAAATAAAGAATTTCTAAATTTTTGGCTCATAGATGGTGCACAGATACCTTCTAGAGACCAAAAGCCCAAGCCCACCGCCATCGAGTTGGTTCTGACTCACAGCGACCCCCTAGGCTTCGAAGGCCGTAAATCTCTATGGAAGCAGACTGCCACATCTTTCTCCCGCAGCGCCGCTGGTGGTTTTCACTGCTGTCTTTCTGGTTAGCAGTCAATCACTTTAACCACTATGTCACCGGGGCTTCTTAAGACCTGTACCAGTTAAAAAGTAAATATCACCTCTTAGACTTTAGGCCCAAGAAAAGAGCAAACTAAAGTTGTTATTGTGGGTTGCTGACATACAGGTTTATGTGAATTCGTGGCTTCTTCAGGCCTTTAAGAAAGGAAGAGCATTGGCTGTTTCAAATACTGCGGTGAGACGGAGCAGAATGTTTACTGAGGGCCGCTGAGCTGTGCCTGGTGCCCTGGGGAGAACCTTACCATCCAGGTGGGCGTATTGGGCACACATAACGTTAACGTTTTTTGGAGGGGGTTAACTGCTTTTGTGCAGAATTGAGGCTGAGTAGTTTGTTTTGATTTTGATAAATCATCTTCACAAATTGCTTTTTTCTTATTAGCTGCTTTTGTATTTCGAAGGCTTTAAGGCAGTATTAAAAGGAGTATTAGAGGCCACAGGAAGCGCATAACCCATTGCCATAGAGTCTATTCCAACTCATAGTGACGCTATAGGGCAGAATAGAACGCCCCATAGGGTTTTCAAGGAGCAGCTCGTGGATTGCAACTGCCAATCTTTTGGTTAGCAGCCAAATCCTTAACCACTGTGCCACCATAGAGTTTGCCAAATTAATTCAATGGATATTTAAGGCCAGGGGGTCTCAGGAAAGGAGAAAATCACAGGTGGGTTGGAGAAATCATAGGGTGTTATGGACTGGGAGCTGCGCCCCTGGGATCCAGTCCAAAACTGCCTCTTACACTTGAACAAGTTACATGATCTTTCTGGGACTATTGAGTCCTTATCAGTATATCCACAAAAAAGGGAATTTTGTCACAAATGATATTTAGAGTTATCTTGTTGTTCTATATTTCATAGTTTCATAATCCCAAAATAAGAATTGACCCAAAGGAATTAGGAATTGAATTTAAGGGAGTAAGATTTTGTTATTAGGATGGAGATGCAGGACATTGAAGAGTCAGGAATCACATGAGCAAAAGTGCAGAACAGGAGAGTGTGAAGTTCCCCTTTGGAAACGCAGAATGGTTTTTCTAAATATTATAGATAGAATATTAGAAGAAGGTGTCAAAAGAAAAAAAAAATTGATTAACTCCTCAATTAAACAGGGTTTATTCGGCGAGAAACTATTCATGAACAGGCAGTACACCAAACTAAAAATGGTGAGGGGACTTGAGTTTATATATTTATAGCACCCTATTAAAGATTAGATCAGTAAGTATCTTGCCCTTTACTTCGATTAATTAATCACATTTAATTTTCCTTTCGTTTAGGAAAGTTGGTCACTGAATAATAAACTGGTTTATCTTGATTGGATGAGTGTTGCTCACTCATGCTGGTAAGAAAAGCACGCCTTACTTTCCATCTGTGTAGTTGCTGTTCCTTGTAAATGGCCTTATAAATAATTTTTGGTTTTCTCTTGGTCCAGGGAAGCCATTTTAGCTCTTGCATTTATAAAAAAATTTTAACAGTTATTTGGGAATAGAAGTAATCAGTACCACATGGTGGATGAGTGAAACGATGTAATTGGATTTAGACTTATGGTGAAGGTTTTCCATCTATCCTTCCATAATTGTAGTTCTCTTGAATCTTTAAAAGTTTCTTATGTGCAGCCTTTGGTCAATATCATCCTGAAACTCTGTTTTTAATCCTCTTGCTATTTTTGCAGCACATTTTGCATGCCAAAACCAAACCAAACCTGTTGTCTTTGAGTCGATTCTAACTCATAGCGACCCTATAGGACAGAGTAAAACTGTCCCATAGGGTTTCCAAGGAGTGACTGGTGGATTCAAACTGCCAACCTGTTGGTTAGCAGCCGAGCTCTTAACCAATGTGCCACCAGGGCTCCACAAAAAGAGGCATAGTAGACAATTGTTCTACGACCCTGTATTTTCAACATTAGAAATGTAGCTACATCTCAGGTTGCTTTAAGGAGATTTTCTATCCTAATGACTGTATCCTAGAAATGGCATCTCACCACCCCATTCATTATTCAGTCCCACAAGAACTCATGTTAATGGAGTCCATGGGTCTCCACCATGAATTTTCTGAGGATGTACATTTAAGAGAGAATGTATCAATTATATAAAATTCAGTGTCACACCAAATTGGCAAATAATGTGTAAGTTTTCTGTAGTCTGAAGATTACACTTTACTTTAATGAAATTTACACAATTCTAATTTAAGCACATTAACTAATAGCACTTTTTTGGGGGGTAAAAGCTTTTGTGCAGAATTTTGGCTAAGTAGTTTGTTTTGGTTTTGAAAAATCATCCTTGCTGATTTTTTTTTCTTACTGGTTGCCTTTCTATTTTGAAGGCTATAAGGTAGTAATAACAGGAGTATTTTGATTAAAATACCAGATAGCTGCTTTCTATTTATAGTTTTAATCAGGGTTCCAAATGACTCATGTCTGTCATTAAATTCAGTATAACAATGAGTATTGAATATTGCCGCCTGGAAGCTACCAGCGTGGTGTTTCTTGCTGTTTACTCTCACAGAAATATTTCTTAGGATGATTGGAATTGCGTGTAAATAATCACACTGTAAATATTTAAGTGGCACTTTTCCCTTTCAAATCAAGGATCTTGTCAACTGAAATAAGATTAGCTCCGTAACAGCAGTGCTTAAATAAATACATTTAGTATGGAGAATATTAGTTCTATTATACTTCTCAAGAGTATGGAGTAAGATGAATAAAGAGTGGCATGAGTTATCATGAGTTATTTGTTACACCATCATGGAGGAACAAAATAACGTCATGTCTTGCTTGACAATGGAGACCAGTTGTTATAGAACAGTGCCTGAGGTTTCGCATTAAGTCATTAAGTATTATTATTCATCACTGAATGATAGACTAGTTGCAGTATGTTTTGTAAAGATCCACAGAGCTTTGTTAGATTACGTGCATTTTATCTTCTACGTATTGAGATGGCCTTAATTGACATTACCAATGTCCGTTCTTCCCCTTACCTACCCACTAGCCCGGCACCCTGGCCATCTGGAACACTCTTTTAAGTTTGGCATACAAAACCTTGTCATCTGAAGATTCATCTAGATCTTACACTTAATGGGTATTGAAAAGTTATTATTCTTGTGAACATAAATGGAAATACTGTAACATTCAAGTAGCCTCTGAATCGCAGCACCTTCACCGCCCCTCAGGCTTGGAGATGTTGGTCTTTCGTTGCCATATGGCTGTTATATATTGTATGTAGTATGGCTGGGGATGGTTTCTGAAGTTGTCTGTGAATATGTCATTATGCAAATTTGATTGAAGCATGAACAGGCATAATATGACTGTGGGTTTCAGGTGTGCAACAAAACAGAGAAGGACTGGGAGTGTGAATTGTGGGGGAAAAGAAGGACCTAAATCATGGATCATGTTTAGGAGAGCTAGGGGTCCAGGAAATAGGTTTTTTTTGTTGAAGCTTCCCTAGTACAGAGACAGTGAAAAGGAAAATTATAAGTGACTTTGGCTGAGATGTCTGAAGACATTGTAGAAGTTGTCTTAATCTCTTAAGAGGAAGTGGCGATTAAGTGGAGATTTAGTGGTTGTCATGGGAGGAATGTATAATGATGCCTTAAACCTTTCATAAAAGATTCATCCATCCATCCGTCCGTCCGTCCGTCCGTCCATCCGTCCCCCTATCCCTCTGTCCATCCGTCCATCCGCCTGTCCGTCTGTCCATCCATCCATATCTTTGTCATTTCATTAGCCTCTTTTGAACATATTGGCACATGGAAGTTGAAAAGCATTTTCTGGGAGTAAGAACGTGGGATCAGTTTTACTGGGAGGACTGCTGATTCTCATCGGAGACTACGCCCCTGGAGGGCATGGCGAACAGCCAGGCAGCATCTGCTGGCTGCTCCGTGGTGGATCAACGTTAATTAATGCGAGTTGGGAAGGGTGGAGTGGAAAGAGGTCCTGTTTACCCCATTGATGCTCTTGGGACCCTCATGGGCTGCTGTCATTTGTGCTGACATTTAAGATTCTCTCTGCTTTTTCCATCATTGGTCTGTTTCCTTCCTTCAGCCTCTTTATGTTCACAGGCCATGTACGATGTTCTTCCATCTAAAAAAGCTGATCAAAATGCAGCACCTTGCTTCCTGTCCCCTCGTTTCACTTCCTGCTGTTGTACCTGAAAATAATTGCTTTATACAGTCAATCCGCAAAACATGAGACTAGGTGAAACCTTTGCAGATTCTACATTATAAATTTAAGATTGCAATCTCTTCATTTTCACAAATGCCAAAGATGAGGGTCTCCGCTTTCCTTTCTTTCCCATCACAAGGACTAAATTTAGTTGGTTGATTTACTTTTTATCATCCAAACACTAATTTTGCAAAGCAAAGAAACTTTTCCAGATGGGCTTTAAAAAGATAATGTATCAGCTCCCTAAAGCCCTAAATCAGAGATAATACATTAGAAACTTTTCCTGGGAGTGAGGTTTTTTTTCCTCTTCTTTTCCCACATTGCCACTTATCATTTAGTAGTTTTCCTATCTATATGCAGAAATAAAGTGTGAGTCTTCTTTCGCCTGTATTTTCTATTAAAGTGAAACAGGTATACATCTTCAATGTTCTACCATGCCATACAGATTATAAATGAACTCTTAAAAACTTTCAGTTTCAGCCTTGATAGCACAATATTATTCATTTCTTTTTCTTAGAATTTTCTGCTTGTTGGTGTGATAGATGAAATGAGTAGAAATAAGGACCCACAAATGTTACGTGTGTGGGGGCGATAGAATGTTTCTCAGCTGGTGAATAACAAAGCTCTTGGCATGGCCCTAGCTTGTTGTCACCCATCTTCTTAACTCCCTAATTAATTCCATAGTTATTGTTCTAAACTTTCTGGTACATATACAGCCTTCAACTCCTCCTCGTCTTCTAGGGGATCTTGCCTACTCCTTGCCCGAGGAGGTTTTGGAACTATATTTAAATTGACTGCTTCAATTCCCTTACTACATCAAACTCGTTTTATCATTCAAACATGTACCACACTGTACCACAGTGTCATGATTATAACATGGTCCTGCTTTTGGGAACATTTCTAATTGTCTGTTACCCCTGTTTTTAGGGTCCTTTAACTGCAGTGAGTGGTTTTGAGGGTTCAAAATAAGAATGTCTGTACCAATAAACTTGGCAAGATTTATAACACCAGCTTTCGACTCTATAGATGTAATTCTCCCTCGTGTTTAGTCTTGGTTCTATATTTATATTCATTAAATGTCTAATGCCAAGTATTTTAACACACCTTTTCCAATTCTGAGATTTTCGCTTTGACTCCCTTAAGCATATTTTAAAAAAGGAGTCATGGGTGTTTTATATGCTGAATTCTTGGATGCTTGAGAATATGTGTTCTATTTCAAATGTTAAGAAAGGGTTATTTAGAAGTATCCTAATGCAAAAATTTAAAGTCAGAGTTTTAGAAATTCTCTTATAACCTGTGTAGTATGTAGGAAAACCCTGGTGGCATAGTGGTTAAGAACCACAGCTGCTAACCAAAAGGTCAGCAGTTCGAATCCACCAGCCGCTCCTTGGAAACCATATGGGGCAGTTCTACTGTGTCCCATAGGAATATGTATAACTCGAAAGAAGACTTGGGGTGAAGTCTTAGAGGTTTGAACTGGAAATTTAGTTCACAGTTGTTCTAGGAGCAAAATACAGAGGCATTCTTCCATTAATTTAACAAAATATTTACCAAACACTGGGGATTTAGGCACTGGGGATACAGCAGCAGAAAAAATAGTACAAAAATCCTTGTCTTCAGTGAACTCCTGGACAATAAACCAAATCAATAAGTAAAATATGGAGTCCAAGGAGAAAGAAATAAAGGAAAAAAGGGGGTATGAAATGTGAACTTACAGATTGAAACTTCAGGTTGGCTAGGAAGCACCTATTGAGAAATTGATTCTTAAATAAAGGGGTTGCATGAAAGAAGGGAAATAGCCTGCTTTTAAAGGCTAGTGAAGGGGCAACACTCCCTCTGAGCACACAATGAAGCTGCTGCTTTCTTTACCCTGCTGAGCTAGGAGTGGAACCGCAAGCAGAATGAGACATTCCTAGGAGGTCTTGAATCAGTGGAGCAAACTGTGTGCTCAGGTTTGATTGGGTGAGTGTTTCTTGCCCATGGAGTGCTGGCTTGTGTGTGTTAGGTAACTGGTCACGTAGAAATTAAAGTTGGAAATGACCCTGGGAATAATCTGGTTGAACTTTCACTGTATGATGAGGACAGAGAACGCCCCAAAAGTGATTATTCAGCTGAATTGACCGAGATAATATTGTGAAGACCCAACGGTAAACCCACGTGTCTTTTCCCCTCCTCTGGTTGTATTTTTATTTTTCTCATATGCCTTGCTTCCTTCCCGTACCATCACTGCAGTGCTAGTCAGTACAGACTTACTTAAACTCAGCTCGTAAGATGAACCTGGACAATTTTGAAAAACTATCCAAGGGAATTGTATCCCTTCTCTGTTATTCCCATTCTTTAAAAGTGTTAAACTTTGAAATAGCACCAATTTCTTAAGACACGGGTAAGGTCACAAAACTCCTGTAAGAGAAGACCTGGATCTCCCATCTTTTTCCACAGGACTTCCTTTGAAAAGTTTTATTATTATTATTTTCTGTTGAAACGGGGCAGAGCAGCTTGTTCTTTCTGAGTTATTGATTTGGATTCAGCTACAGTGATTTTTTCAATTATTTGTGTGTCATTCGGATCTCACCTGCTCCATGACAAGACAGTTGTCTACGAGTGAAGGTGCACATGTGTTCTTTCAGCAAGTCTCTGTGTCAAATACAATGCACCCCGGAAGCTCTTATATTTCAGGCACAGTACTCCCAACTTTCTAATTACAGATTCTAATTTTTTAGTCTTTTATACACCTCATTTCATTGCTCCATCGACACTGGGGTTGGGAGTCATAGGATTGTGGTTTGGTGAGCAGGTTAATTGCATGTGAAGTGAGTCTTTGCTAAGGCAACTAGCTGCTCCATCTCCTGACATGCGTCTTGCGTTCTGCAGTGTGCAATCACAGAGAACGCCTTCAGAGACGGTTTTCTGCAGGCCCACTGCCAAATGATTAGGAGGCTTGCCAGATCACAGTCATGGCTCTTAGAAGAAGAGAGTATGTGCTGTGATCTAAGGAGAACTCACTTACCTTGTCTGAGTGAAGAGAGTAGTGTGGTGTGTGTGTGTTTACGTGTGTGTGTGGGCGTGCATATGTATGAACAGATCTCATTGTTTTTTTTTTCCTTCTTCTCTCGTTGTTTCCGGAACTGTCTAATCTTCCATCACTATCCTATGACTTTATAGGAAGACCCTCAAAGAGATGGATTGACACAGTGGCTGCAACAATGGGCTAAAACAGCAACGACTGTGAGGATGGCGCAGGACCAGACAGTGTTTCGTTACCATTGTACGTAGGGTTGCTATGAGTTGGAAGCGACTGGACGGCACCTGGCAACAAGAACAAATCCTCTGACTTTACTTCTTAGGGATAAAAACATACTTTAAAATATAAGTACCCTTAGAAGAATCATGATTTTAGAGACTGTCCTATTGATTCATCTTAGATATTTGAGATATGTTTTTCATGTTCAATCCTAGGCAAGAGTGTTTTTCACAGGCAATAATTTTGAATAAGCAAATTGTGACTTCTCTAGTTACCTGGTATGAAATCAAATAGAAAAGAATCCTAGCAGTAGTATTCTTCGGAAGATTTGGCTGGTACAGTCCTGCTCATCTAGCCAATGCTCGATAATTAGCCACGGATTTGTCGGTCATGGATGTTGCCAATTGCTTTCCATCCATTTTTTCGCTCATGTCTCGCTATGATGCTGGAAGTTATGCTGCTGATATTTCAAATACCAGCAGGATCACTCATGGTGGACAGGTTTCAGTGGAGCTTCCAGATTAAGACTAGGAAGAAAGGCCTGGTGATCTGGCCCAAAAATTAGCCAATGAAAGAAGACCCACTTTCGATTATAACAGAATAATGTCCGAAATAGTACTGAAAGATGAGACCCTAGGTTGGAACCAGAAACCAACCAAACCCATTGCCGTCGAGTCAAGTCTGACTCATAGTGACCGTATAGGATAGAGTAGAACTGCCCTATAGGATTTCCAAGGAGTGCCTGGTGGATTTGAACTGCTGACCTTTTGATTAGCAGCCATAGCACTTAACTACTACGCCACCAGGGTTTCCTTAGGTTGGAAGGAACACAAAATACACAGTGGCTGCAAGAATGGACTCAAGCGTACCAACAGTCGTGGGTGTTCCTAATTCTTTCAGTGACTTAGATTTCTGTACTTGGAATTCTTCCCTGAGTTACTTTCATCTTTCTTTTTATTTTATTTTATTATTTTATGTTTCATAGTCCAGTCTAATCTTTGCCTGAAGAGTGGGCTTTGGGAATGTTTTAGTTCTGGGTTAACAGAGCGTCTGGGGGCCATGGCTTATTGGGTTTCTCCAGTCTCAGTCAGACCGTTAAGTCTGGCCTTTTTAAAGTGAATTCGAGTTCTGCTCCACACTTTTCTCCTGCTCCTCAAGGACTCTTTGTTGTGTTACCCATCAGGGTGGTCATTTCTGGTAGCCGGGTACCATCTAGGGTCTCAGGCTGATGGAGTTCCTGGTTTATGTGGCTCTTTTGTCTCTTGTGCTAATATTTTCCTTGTATCTTTGGTTTTCTTCATTCTCCTTTGCTCCAAGTGGGTTGGGACCAAATGCTGTTGGCTGTTAAGAACTGGGAGGCACCACTTGTTCTCAGATCCCTGTCTTGGGGGGCTAGGTGGAGTGGGTGAAGCCGCCAGCCCTCAGGCCCCTGATGTGGGTGGGTTAGGACCCACATTAAAGGGCAGGGCAGTGTCAAATGTCACAAATCTGCCACTCCCCCTTAGCTGTTGCAGTTGAAAGCAGGCTTCAGGTATATACCCTGTTGTACTATGCTAATGAGGGCTAATGCTGTCAACTGGGCTCCCACAGGTCTAGGCAGAGGTGAAAGGCATTAGAAGTCCGTGGACCCCTTATGGCTGTGCCTAGGCAAAGGGACAGTGCCTGCCCGAGTTCCCGGTTTAGGGGGTGTGGCAGTTTTTTAAAGCCGAGCGACTGGTGTGGTTAGCCCTGATCTCCCAGTTTAGGGAAGCTGGCAGCCTTCTTTTTTTTGTTCGTTTATTCATTCATTCCTTCCCCAAAGCCTGGAGACTGGGTGGGGCATGACAGGTCCCGCTTCTGGCCTAGGGGACATGACAGCCACTGAACACTCCTGGACTGGCACTGGAGCAGAGCGGGGAGGGAACAGATGAGGGGAAGAGAGGCACTTCCCAGAGGGGAAAGAGTTATTCGGATCCTGTGAGATAGGTTAGACGCTTGCACTTAATTTTCGCAGATTCAGTGCCGCTTCCCTCTGGCTCTGGAGGCTTGCTCAGACTCTCCGCCCCTCAGTTTCTCCAGGGGTGGCAAAACTCGTCCTGAGTACCACTCCTTGCCTTAGCTCAGGGGCACCAAAGAATCCAGCCCGCAGGGTGCCGGCTAGGTCAGGTCTGGCACCTCTTTGCTGCTTCTGAACTGTCTCTCCCTCCCCCGCCGCTCAGTCTGACTCCTCAACTTTGTCCTTGATGTTCAGGGCTCCTAGATTGTCATATATAATTGATTCACTTGTTTTTTCAGGTCTTTGTTGTAAGAGGAACCACAGGGAGTGACTGACTATTCTGCCATCTTGGCCTCGCCTCTCATCTTTCTTTTTTAAACTTTTTTCCCCCCTCAAATTCTCTCATGGTTTAAAAGGGAAAATACCTAGCTGCTCTGTTCTCACAGAACCCTTTCTGCTTCGAAGAATAAGCATTTAGCACAAGGGCTGGAGTTTTTTTTTTCAGATATATTATCACCATTGAACCATTTAAGCCCCTTTTTGCTCTCAACTTTTGATCATTTCAGATTGCGTTTGTCGAAGATCCCATTATTGCCACATACCGTTTAATCAGCTCAGTGACCTTCATCACACCGTGGGGGGAAAAACCACAGAGGTAATTTTAGCAAAGTTGAATCCCATATATTTGATTTGATGAAAGGATAAAATCACTCTATTCAACCTAAGTGACCCTATTTGGGCTTTTTATTTAACAACGTCCTGTATTAGCTTAGACTGGTCAGTGACCATCTTTGCATAAGATAAAATATAATTACAGGCCAATCTTAATCTCTTGAAATTGGTTTTAGAGGAGAAAGAGATACAGTTAGGTAGGATGAGGGAGGGAGACAGGGAGAGAGTTTTAGAGTAGATTTTATTTTTAGTATCTTTATTGGAGATGCTAAATTCAGATTTCTAAATGAGAATACAGTATGTCAGACTTCTTTGATGTGGCGCAGAGGGTACTGTTTATTCTATAGATGTCTGAGCAAGGGAATGGCTTTTGGGCAAATCAAATATCTCCGGTTTTATGACTAAATCAGAAATAAATTGCCTTTCTTGAAGATGCCAAAATAACCTACGCTCTATAAAGCCCCCCTGATTAAACATTTATTCTTTGGAAAAGGGGAATAATCTTGTTTAAAGATTGAGTGTTACTTTGTGTGTTTAAATACGAAGATATATTTTGTTCTTCCTCGTCTGGGCAATTGGAGTTGCCTTCTAACTGGCTTCGCTGACTCCAGTCTCTCCCTATTCCAACCAATTTTGCATTTTACTCTTGGATTAATCTTTAGGAAACTCTTAGAGTACTCTTCTGCTCAAAACTTTGAATGGCCTCATGCTATTTCTGTAATAAGGGTAAACACCTTGTCTTGACGTTATAAAATAGTCAATCTTCCTTTCTTTTTTTAACACTTTACTGTGCTTTTGTTGAAAGTTTACAGAGCAAATTAGTTTCTTGTTCAAAAATTCATATACAGATTGTTTTGTGACATTGGTTGCAATTCCTGAAATATGTCAGTACTCTCCCCCTTTGCACTCCGGGCTCTCTGGGTCCATCTGTCCAGTTTTCCTGTCACTTCCTGCTTTCTCATCTTTGCTTTTGGGCAGGTGTTGCCCATTTGTTCTTGTATACTTGATTGATCTAAGGAGTCCGTCCTTCACGGGTGTTATTGTTTGTTTTATAGGGCTGTCTAATATTTGGCTGAAAGGTGTGAAAGCTGGACTTCAGAAGTGGCTTCAGTTCTGAGTTAGTAGGGTGTCTGGGGGCCATAATCTTGGGGGTTCCTCCATTCTCTGTCAGAACAGTAAGTCGTCTTTTTTTTTCTTTTTGTAAATTTAAATTTTGTTCTTCATTTTCCTCCCAACTCTGTCCAGGACCCTCTATTGTGATCTTGCTGAGAGCAGTAGGTAGTGATAGTCAGCACCATCTAGTTCTTCTAGGCTTAGGCTGGTGTGTTCCATTTGTCCTTTGGACTAATTATTTCCTTGTGTCTGGTTTTCTTCATTCTCCTTTGCTCCGGATGGGCTGAGACCAATAGGTGTATCTTAGATGGCTGCTCACAAGCTTTTAAGACCCTGGACGCTACTCACCAAAGTAGGTCAGTCTTCCTTTTTAATATTACTTATGTGTATTGGTGGCAAAGTGGTTAAGAGCTCAGCTGCTAACCAAAAGATTGGCAGTTTGAATCCGCCAGCCACTCCTTGGAAACCCTATGGGTCAGTTCTGCTCTGTCCTATAGGGTTGCTATGAGCTGGAACTGGCTTGATGGCAACAGGTTTTCCTTACTGGTTCTGTTTCAATCAAATGAAACTACTACTATTTGCCACACCAATACAAACTTTCTGGTTTTCAAGACTTTTCGTTAAATGCACTCTCTATTTTCTTAGAATGCACTTTTCTGCTCTTCATATGTCTAAAGGCTGTGTATACTTAAAGGCAACAGGCCACTATTTTTGCAAAGCATTCTCAGTATGAGCGATCGCTCCTTTGCCTAGCTCCCAGTGCACTTTATTACTTTATTAGTGCTTTTTTTTTTAATTTTTAAAATTGTTTTATTGTGCTTAAAAAAAAAATTGCCAAGTCAACCTTTTTTACGTGTACAATTCAGTGACATTGATTATATTTATGGTGTTGTCCAACCATCATCACCTTCGTTTCCAGATCATTCCGCCACATTAACAGAAACTCAGTGCTCCCTAATCAATGACTCCCCCTTTCTCCAACTCCCTCCCCTGGTAACTACCAATGAACTTTGGTCTCTATACTTTTGCCTATTTCATATAAGTGGGATTATACAATATTTGTCCTTGTGTGACTGATTTTACTCAGCATAATGTTTTCAAGGTTCATCCATTGTTGTAGAATGTATCAAGATTTCATTTCTCTTTATGGCTGACTAATATATTGTGCATTTTTGTGGACAGCACTTAACACATATTTATTTCTATCTGTGTCTTATTTACTTTGCTAGACTTAAACCTCTTTGAAAGGAATGATGTTGCACTATTCTTTATTGTGGAGTCCATGGGTGGTGAAAAAGGTTGATGTGCTGGACTGCTACCCCAAAAGTTGGAGGTTCTTAGTCCCCTCAGAGGTGCTTCTGGAGAAACACCTGGCAGTCTGCTTCTAAAAATCATCCATTGAAAGCCCTGTGGAGCTCAGTTCTAGTCTGACACACAGGGAGTCACGGTGAGTTGGAGTAGACTTGATGGCAACTGTTTTTTTTTTTTTAATTTTCCAACTCACAGCAACCCTATGGAACAGAGTAGAACTGCCCCATAGGGTTTCCAAGCAGTGGCTGGTGGATTCAAACTGCTGACCTTTTGGTTAGCAGCCGAGCTCTTAGCCACTGCGCCACCAGGGGTCTGTTTTTCATATAGTAGGTACCTGATAACCATTTCTATTATAGAATTTTAAGGATCCTGGGTGGCACAGTGGTTAAGCACTCAGTTGCTAACCGAAAGGTCAGTGGGTTCACATCCACTGGCCACTCTCCAGGAGAAGGAAGTGGCAGCTTGCTTCCATAAAGGTTACAGCCTAGGAAATCCTATGAGGTGGTTCTGTTCTCTCCTATATGGCACTATGAGACAAAACCAACTTGATGGCAGTGTGCTTTTTTTTTTTTATCATGGAATTTGGTGTGAGGCTTGTCTGTGTTAATCTTTGACCAAAGATGTAGAATCATGAATATGCAGGAGTAAAATAATCCTCAAAATAAGTAATTTTACTATGAAGAGTAACTAGGATGACTCTGTCTCACAATGAAACTAGAGAAAGGCTTATCCACACTGGCTTGTCCACACTGGTCAGAAGTGTTAACAAGGAAACGGAAGGGCCTTGAAAATAATTAATGCAGAGCCAATTGGAAATCCTGCAAAACTTACTTAAACGTGGTAAATTAAAGCACTGTGGTTCATATTCAGAAGAGGAAAAGAGTTAACAGCAAGTGAAAGGCTCTACTATGCAGTCTTGGTACCAGTCAGGAGGGATGATAAGGACAGAACTCAAAGGCTGCAGCCAGTTCAGGCAATGAGAAATTACTTGATTCAGAGAGGTGACAGTTTCTCATGGTGTTTGACAAAAGAGTTGGGCAGGTGTGTTTCAATTTCTGTAATGAAAAACTATTTTAAAAAGTTGTTCAAAGTTTAATTATACTATTTTTCTGGGTTTCTGTAAAAGAATGATAGATGCCTATATACTGACCTGTCTACACCTCTTCCTAGGAATCACAGAAGTCAACAGCAAGATCCAGTAAGAAAGCCACATGTTTTGGTTTTATATATTAGTTTACCACAATTTAAAAAAGTGGCAGTAAAAATATATATAATAACACATGTGCCAACTTAACAATTTTTACATGTATAACTCGGTGCTATTGATTATATTCATTATGTTGTACAACTATTACCACTATTCTTTTCCAAGTTATTCCACCACCATAAATAGAAACTCAGTCTCTTAAATAATGACTCCCCTTCCCCCCCTCACTCCCATCCATGGGAACCACTAATAAACTTTGGTTTCTACACTTGGTTGTATTTTAAGTAGGGGGCAGAGCCTGGGGATCGTAGTTTTAGGGGACAACTAGATCAATTGGCAAAACAATTTATTAAGAAAATGTTCTACATCCCACGTTGGTCAGTAGTGTCTGGGATCTTAAAAGCTTACGAGCAGCCATCTAAGATACATCAGTTGGTCCCATCCCACTTGGAGCAAAGGACAATGAAGATCACCAAAGATACGAGAAAAATATTAGCTCAAAGGACCACGTGAACCAGAGACTCCACCAGCTTGAGACCAGAAGAACTAGATGGTGCCTGGCTACCATCAGTGACTGCCCTGACAGGGAACACAACAGAGAGTCCCGGACAGAGCAGGAGAAAAATGTAGAACAGAACTCAAATTCACATAAAAAGACCAGATTTACTGGTTGGCAGAGACTGGAGGAGCCACCGAAACCATGGCCTCTGGACCCACTGTTAACCCAGAGCTGAAATCATTCCCGAAGGCGACTCTTCAGACAAAGATTAGACAGGACTGTAAAACAAAAAATAATACATGTGAGGAATGTGCTTCTTAGTTCAATCAGATATATGAGACCAGATGGGCAGCTTCTGTTCAAAAGCAGGATGAGAAGGCAGGAAGGGGACAGGAACTGGTCGAATGGACACAGGGAACTCAGGGTGGGAAGGGGGAATGTGCTCTCACACTGTGGGGACTGCAATCAGTGTCACAAAACAATATGTGCATACATTTTTTTAATGAGAAATTGAGCTGTAAACTTTCACCTAAAGCACAATTAACAATATAAAAATTATATCCCATACTTTTTTCAATATTAATTCAACCTAAGCATAGCTTAATAAAGCATTGTAGCGAGTATTACCAAACCGTTGATCCTAGTGGTGATCTCTAGGATGGAGTTTTTCAGTGAAAGTGAGCGAGCTCTGCTACTCAAATTCTGCTGTGCATGGGAGGTGTCATTTAAGGGTTTATCTCCTGAGGAGAAAGAAGGCAGTTAAATTCACTCCTGGAGGAAAGTGGTTACCAGTACAGAAGTTCTAGAGTCTGTGATCTCGATACGTGAGACTGCAGGTTTGTATTTATGTGAAATAAATCCCACTTTTATTTTGTTTGTTCCACTTTTGGGAACAAATAAGTGAAATCAGAAGCATAAACTTCCTATTGAAAGCAGGCAGGTTGAATTTTGTAGCATCAGAATTTATGAGTCCAGCCAGTTGTCATAGAATGGGACTCGCGTTTAGTAAGCCTGAGGGGTTGCAATAAATATTGGAAAGTAGCTGTTTTAGATATCAGTAAGCACCATTAGCATAAAAAGTCTGTCACTTGTCCAAGTAGGATATTCTCAGGAGTTTCTAGGTCAGCTGCCATGGCTGATCTGTAACTTAAAGTGAGAACCAGGTCACTAGTCCGTATATCTAAGGAAGACATAAATTTTAATAATAAGAAATGGGAAAACAGGCCAATTTCTTCTCTCCATGGAAAGATTATCTTCTTTAACAGTGACTGTGCCATGTGACAGGCTTGGTAAGGCCCTTTCTAGTGATAGCTCAGTGATGTCTTTCATCACTTCCTGTCTAAGTCAGGTGACAGGGCTTCTTCAGCTTCTGAGTGTAATTCTTTGACTCAACTTATTATTGTTTTATAATAATATAACATAATTTTTTTTTTTTACACCAGAATATTTGCCATAAGGTAGTCAGAGAGAGAACGACTAGAATTCTCATAGGCCTACCCATCATACTGCCTGTAGAAAGTGTTAGCCTTTGTTCCTTTTACTCTCGAGCTTGTGTTCATTGTGCAATGACAAAGTGTCTGCCTCTTTATCCAGCACAACACTGACCAGATTGTTTCTCAAAGTCAACTTTGGTATTCTGCAAGGCCACTACTCAATAACTCCGGGTGGTTTGGGCAATGAAGAAATTGGTGAATCTGTTGAGCTTGACCAACTTCTTTACAATCTATTTTGTAGGGCTTCTTGTAAAGTGTATGCCTGGAATGCCATTTGTTTTCTCCAAAACAAATAATAAAATCATTTAGCAGTTAAAAAATAATAATAAATAAATAGAGGGCAGAGAAGACTACACACTTCAATTTATGAGCAAGTGGAGAAATAAATACTATAGACCTGCAGAGTCATCTTTGGAACCTACATTCAGGCAAAGAATCAGTAGGGAGTTATGTGAAAGATAATCAAATACAGAGGGTGGACTTGTGGCACAACACAGATACCATCATAAAATGGTAGCCCCAGAAAAAGAGAGCTCCATCCTCGGTGGGGTTGCTAGGAACAGGTGTGTCATGGTTAAGGTTGTGTGTCAACTTGGCTGGATCATGGTTCTCAGTGGTTTGTCAATTATGATGTAGTTTGCTAGCTATGTAATGATGATGTGATCACCTCCATGATGAAATCTGATATAATGAGATCACCTCCATGATGAGATCTGCCATGAGCAGCCAGTCAGTCGAAAGGGAGTTTCCTTGGGGATGTGGCCTGCATCCAATACAGGTGGTCTTTCTGGGAAAGCTCATGGGCTTTTGCTCTCTCTGGATCTTGTATCTGGCTCCTGTTCATTTGACCTCTACTTCTTAGGATTTGAAGTAGCAGCTCACTTGCTGATCTTGGGTTTTTCAGCCCCTGCAGCTATGGGAGAGTCAGGAGAAGCCTCCAGCTTGACCCACAGACTTAAGACTTTCCAGTCTCTACAACTGCATGAGCCAATTCCTTGATATAAAGTGCCCCCCCCACCACCCCCCGGGTATATAGACACTTCACTGGTTTTGCTTCTTTAGAGTACCCAACCTAAACAAAGATGTAAGACCTGTTGGGTCAGGACACTGGTCCCTGGGGAGTCGATGGAAAGGGGCTGGGAAAGTGAACAGGACCAGAACTGGCGATAGAGGGAAGTTACCACTTCTGGGAAAGAGGGAGACACCTTAGATGGTGAAGGGGCTCCTTGGAGACTGGATGTTTAGTGGAAAGAAGGAAGAAGCAGAAGATATAAGCATTACTGAAATGGTATAGTCTGGAAGAATCCAAAGAAGACACACACATACAAAATGTCCTACATATTTTTAAAACTGCCCTTTATTGTAGCAATAAAGAGGGAGACATGGATTTAGGAAACTGGGAGGCCTATCCAAACACTTACCGCCTCCAGTCCTAGGCTGTTGCTCTTGCTGTTCCAGGAAAGTCTAACGCAAATAAATGTGATCAGCGAATATGGGGACCCAACACTCATACACAGATACTCTAAGAGACAACTGGAGAATAAGAAGGAAAGCTATTTGAAGGGTTAAAACACCTGAGAAATTGGAGCCATGAAACTGAAGAAAACTGAAAAATATCACTTCAACATGAGTTAAAAAGATTCTTAAAAGCAGTTGCAGCTATAAAAAAGTATCATGAACTGGAAACTTAAAACTTAGAGTAGAAACTTAAAACTAGAAATAGAATAGAATAGAAATAAAAAAAAAGTCTCTGCAATAAAAATGTTCAGAAATGCAGGAAAGAAATGAATAAAAAGACAAAATCATCTCAGAAATTAAGAAAAAATTACAGGCAGTGGAGTCCTTGTGATGCAGTGGTTAAAAGTTTGGTTAGTCATCAAAAGGTTAGCAGTTTGAATCCACCAGCGCTCCTTGGAAGCCTTGTGGGGCAGTTCTACTCTGTCCTATAAGGTCTGTATGAGTTGGAATTGACTTGACAGCAACATGTTAGTAGGGCAATAGAGGATAGAAATGGAGAAAAGCCAAGAAAATAAAACAAATGAAGAGATTAAAATTGACCAAAGTGAAAATTATATATATATATATATAAATATATATATATATAGAAGAGGAAAAATATATATATTTTTGGTGCCTGGAGAAGAAAAGCAAGTGTGGGACAGAACTAATGATTAAATCCATAGTTCAAGGAAATTTACTTGAAGGAAATGAAAACCTGAATCCCCGTGTTGAAAGGGTGATTTTGTACCTGCAAAAATTGACCCAGGGTGATTGTCTCTAAAACATAACAAGTCACAAAGGAAAGCAAGTAAGTGGGTATCAGATGTTTTAGAGATATTCAGCACACAAAAAAATAAAGAAGCAGCATCTTTAAGATACTAAAAAAAGAAAGGGAGTGAAGAATGTTTTTTCCAGACAAGTTGTCCTTTGAGTATGAGGCTATAGAAAAACTATGCGAGAACTTATAAAATATTATAAAGTAAAACCTGCGAGAGCTGAAACCTGTGTCAGGCAGAAACTTGTCAGAGGAAGAGAACTCAAATATTTTCCACTAAATAAAGAGCGATAAAAAGGTGCTAAGACTGCCCCCTGTCAAATGCAGAAAACTTGTGAGAACCGGAAAAACAAGGCAGTCCAGTCAAGTTCTGGCTCTCACAGGTTTGTTTCAACGGTACCTAGAAGCTAGCTCTTCTAAGGAAACTACTGGAAGATGAACTTTATAAAAAAAAATGATAGGGAAGACTTTAACAAAAAGATCAGTGTAAGTATTTTAAATATATAACTGTAACAAAGCTCTAAAACAAAGTTATGAATAAAGGCTAAAGAGTTGGTTAGTTTTATATGCTTTTCCAATGTAGAAATAACACACTAAAACATGGCGGCGGGGAAGAGGGAGAGGGGAATTAAGTAATGTTATTCAGATATCATTTAAAGCTGACGAATAAATAACACAAGCTTCAGTATATTTAAGAGAAGAAAGACAAAACCATGAAAGAAACTAATATTAACTAAAATGCATGGTGGAGAAAAGGAAAGGGAGGATGAAAAAGGTTTTATAAATAGATTTTATTGTGGCTCATAGTGCTGAAACAATGCATAGTGTCTGAAGGAAAGGGGAGCAAAGGGCATTACCAAAATATTAATAAAAATGTTAACTAATTATTATGGGTTGATTTGTATCCCCCCAAAATATATGTTCAGGTCCTAAGCCCAGGTACGTATGAGTATGACCTTATTTGGCAATAGCATCTTTGTAGATGTACTTAGTTAACAGGAAGTCATACTGGAGTAGAACCCAAAACCGAACTCATTGCCATCAAGGCGATTCCAACTCATAATAACCCTATTGGACAGAGTAGAACTGCCCTATAGGGTTTCCAAGGTTGTAAATCTTTACGGAAGCAGACGGCCACATCTTTCTCCTGCGGAGTGGCTAGTGGGTTTCAGTTAGCATCTGAGCACTTTAACCGCTGTGCCATCAGGGCTCCTTTACTGGAGCAGGGTGGACCCTGATCCAGTCTTTCTGGTGTCCTTATAGGAAGAGGGGAGGAGATACAAAGTTATGTGCACAGAGGGAAGAGGGCCACGTGACAACGGAGCTGGAGGTTGGAGTTACGGTGGCAAAAGCCTAAGAAGAGATGAAGAAGGCTCTTCCACCAGAGATTTCAGAGAGAGCAGGGCCATACTGATGTCTTGAATTTGGATTCCTTGCCTCCAGAACTGTGAGAGAAGAAATTTCTGTTGTTTGAAGCTACCCAGCTTATGGTCCTTTCTTACAGCAACCCTAGGAAATAAAATACCAACAAAACAACTTTTCATAACTTCCTTGATAGCAAAAGAACAAATAAAATAAAATAAAAAAAGAATAAAGAAAACAGACCACTTAGTGAAAGACTATATGATTAAGTGACAGGAAGGGGAAAAAGTAAGAATATACATACTTATTTGCATTATATTTACAACCGGAAACACTAGAAAAATAAACCAGAAACTAATAAAAAATGATTACCTGTCAAGGGATAGGAGGAATGGAATTGAAGGAATAGGGATGAATTGTCACTTCTCTGATATGTCTTTGTTATAGTTTTGACTTTTGAACCTTGTGTTTAACATAGTTCAAAAAAGAAATAGAAAAGCCAGGTCAAACCCTAGAATAAAAATCAACTGAAACGAATAAGCTTAAGAATATATTATATTGGTAACAGATGGAAGTCATGAAGGATTTCATTTTATTTGGATCCACAGTCAATGCCCATGGAAGCAGCAGTCAAGAAATCAAACGACGACTTGTTGCACTGGGCGAATCTGCTGCAAGAGACCTCTTTACAGTGTTAAAAAGTAAAGACATCACTTTGATGACTAAGGTGTGCCTGACCCAAGACGTGGTGTTTTCGATTGCCTCATATACATGTGAAAGATGGACACTGAATAAAGAAGACTGGGGAAGAATTTATGCCTTTGAATTATAGTGTTGGCAAAAATATTGGATATACCATGGACTGCCAGAAGAATGAACAAATCTGTCTTGGAAGAAGTACAGCTAGAATGCTCCTTAGAAGCAATGGTGGCGAGACTTTGTCTCATGTACTTTAGACATGTTACCAGGAGGGACTAGATCCTGGAGAAGGACATCATGCTTGGTAGAGGGTCAGTGAAAGAGAGGAAGACTCTAATGCCATGGATGGACACAGTGGCCGCTGCAACAGTGGGCTCAGACATAGCAATAATTGTGAGGATGGAACAGGAACGGGTACTGTTCCGTCCTGTTGTATGTAGGTCCGCTATGAGTTGGAACCAACTCGAGATTAACAACGGATATACAGAGAAAATAATTATTTCAAGTGACTTACAAATAAAGTGCTCTGTATAGTTAGTGAGGTAGAGCCCAAAGATTAAAAGAACTGCAAAGAAATATTAAACATCATTCAGCGTTGTTACTTTTAGTAGTAATATTGGTATTGTTATTTTTTTATTTTGTTTTTCTGTGTGTTATAGAATAATTCAAAGATTTTGAGTGTATAAGAAAATAGATGCAAATACAGAATAAAAGAAATTAAATGAAAACTCTGTAATGTTGAGAATATCATACACAATATAGTTCCTATTTCTGGACAATGGCAGGCCACAGGAGCTATGGCACTCTATAAGGAATCCAGTCTACTGCCCAAATTTTCACTTCTAAATACTGTTCTCCATCAAAAGGAACCTGGGTTCCTTGGATAAATGGCTCATTGCGGTCCGAAGCAAGGACAGCACAAGGTGACCTTAGAATACCTTGTGCCAGAAAGCAAGGAAGCACTCAAAGACTCATGGGATTGGACCAAAAGGTCCTGGAGGCCACATTTAAGGGATTCCCATTGGCCATATTTAGGACATTTTGTACATTCAAAAAGAGTCATGACTGTAATTAATAGAAAACATGGAGTATATAGATACCTAAGAGCCCACGATGATATCAAAAAAGAGAGAGGTCAAAAAAATGAGTGTTTGCCTTCTTTGGAGATCACTATTAAACCAACTCCTTATTCCAAAAATTAAGTTATTAAAGGGAAGGAATTCTGCGTTTAGTCTTACTCTTCAGTAGGAGATACAGTTTTGACAAACGAATATGTGGGGGGCGCTTTCTCTACAGAAGAATATTAGCTAATAAATGTATAACAAGTGATAGAATTAAAAAATATACATAAATAATATAGAATCAAATTATACTGAAAGTAGTCCAGGGAAACCTATTTTATTATAGGAAGAATTCCTCTTGTAAATATGTTTGCAAAGAAGCATTTATCATTTCAGCAGTCATTTGAGAACCTAATGTATGTCTTTAAAAAATGCTGAATGTTTATATTTTTGTATCGTTATCTTAAACCAGGACATATAATGTAACAATTCTGAATGCCATTAAGCTATAAAATTTCAGAACCGGAAGGACCCAGTGAGGTCATTTGCTAGGTCAATTCTACCTGTGACCCTTCTCATTTTATAAATAGGAATCACATTATATATACTTATAACATGGATAATTTTCAGCCTATCAGAAGCTAAGGAGAGAAAAAAAAAAATCACAAAATCTAAGCTAAAAACTCATTGTAGCTTATGAAGGCTCGACTTATACTTAAAACCTGCTAGGCTTAGCCCTCAGATAATTAAAACACACAGGTGGCCAATCTGGATCATTATGAAATATTTTTTCTTTCTTTTTTTTTTGACGGAGTTGCTATTCCCTCTAGATTGGTATCAGACTTGAGCTCTGTGGCTGAGGCAGTAGTTCAGGGACTAGGGCATACAAGTGCCCTCTCCACTCAGTAACCACAAACTAATTTGATGTTCCTATCGACTCAAATCCGTCTGCTTTATATCTCAAACCTGGGAGCTTGTGACCCATTCTGCAGAGATCTGCGCTTCCGGGCATTTTGTAAAGTGCTGAAATTGGGTGGAAAACGACTCCCTGTGCCTTGAAAATAATGGAAAGGGAGAGTATTTACTATCCGCCTCCTGCAGCGATTTCCCCGACAACCAATTGAAAATGGATGTTTTAATTTTATTTCAGCTCCGTTTAGAACCATCTTGAAGTATTTAGGTTACTATTACTCATATCGTCTTTTTTTTTTTTTTTTTATGATTCATTGTTTCTCTCCGCTGTAATTTCTTTTCAGCTCTGCTTCATAACAGACAGCTCTGTATTTTTCCAAGTCCTTCTATTTTTTTGAAACAAAGTGGACATACAAAAGATTATATTTGGCCAGAATCTCAATCTTAAAGCTTCATGCATTTCCTAATGTGTTTAGCAACCAAGCAATTAAGGGACTGGCCTTCTCTTTTATGTTTTCAGAAAATTAGGGAGGCTCTCTTCCTGGGTAAATTGTATTTCTGAAAACAATGGAGAAGGCTTTTAGTAAATTGCATGGAAATGTTTATTTTCCTTGAGTTTCTGCATGTACGTTGCTCGTTTAAGAAATAACTCAATTTTCTCTCTTGCCTTCTCCTTTCTTAACCTTTCTCATTGTCCTTTTGAAATTTTGCCAGGGATGAGATGAGCTATTTTAGTGTAGCGGTAAGTATACTTTTGTTTTAGTCATCTGAGTAACAATACATACTTTTAAGTTTATGAGAGAGTCCTGGATGGTGCTAACCGTAAGGTATGAGGTTCAAGTCTACCCAGAGGTTCGTCTACCCAGAGGTTTGAAAGCACAGTCCTGCTCTGAGACACATGGGGTCACCGTGAGTTGGAATCAACTTGATGGCAGCCGGTTTAAGGTTATGGAGTAATGCAGTCATTTGTTCTTTGTCTCTCTCAGCAGTAGGCTTTACCTGCAGGCTCGAACCACTTTCTGGATACATTTATTTCCCTGGGTCCAGAGTTTTTGTGGACATAAGTTCAAAATGGCTTACAGAGGAAACAACTTTTGTCCTGTGATGTGCACTCATGCGGTTGTCTTCTCCTTGCTTAGATTGCTATTTATGATTCCCTGACTGACCCCTGAGGCTTTGAAACGTTCCTGTTGGGGTAGACTTGCTCTGTCCGGGGATGGATTACCCCATAAGCAAGGGATTTGGTGAAACCCAGGTGAAATTGTGCACATCAGATTAGTAAGTAAGCAGAATTAAGCCTGTGCGTACATTGCTTACTGGTTAATCTGCCCCCGGCTCTGTCTGATATTGGACTGAACTCCCTCTCCAGACCCTTCTGCTAACCTTGCCTGTTGCTTCCTGTAACATTTTTGCTGAGACCGTGAAGCTGCAGGATAGCACTCAGTCTTCTCCATTTCTGTATCCTTTAACCGAATTTTGCCCAGAGTAGTGACTTGGTGGAATCCCTGGGGGACACAAAGAGTTAAGTGCTTGACTACTAGCTGAAAGGCTGGTGGTTCAACCCCCCCCCCAGAGACAGGCCTGGTGATCTACTTCTGAAAGGTCATGCCCTTGAAGAACCTACAGAGCAGTTCAACTCTGCACACAGAGGGTCATCATGAGGAGGAATGGACTTGACTGCAGCTAAAAACAGTGACGATAGGACTTGGTAAATATTTGCCGAATGAAAGTACTTACCATAACACACGGTGAATTTACTGAAAGTGAGTTGGTAGTACTGGGCTGTTGAGAATTTTTAGGGAATCCTAGTTTGAGAAAGCCAAGAAGGATCTGTATTTGTTCACATTGAGCTTGAGCAAGTGGTGGTCAGTATAGAACAAACAACGGACCATCCCGAATGCCATTCTCGTTGGCTGCCTAGCTCTTCTGGTTTCTACCCTTCATTCTCCTTACCAGACTTGATAGGAATCTTAAATGGAGGGGTCTGTCACTCTTCATTTTAAAGATATATGAGCGACCATCTAAGATATTCCACTGGTCTCACCCCATCTGGAGCAAGAGAGAAAAAAGAAAACCAAAGACGTGAGAGAAAGATTAGTCCAAAGAGCTAATGGACCACAACTCCCACAGCCTCCACCAGACTGAGTCCAGCACAACTAGATGGTGCCTGGCTACCAGCACTGACTGCCCTGACCCTCACAACAGAGGGTCCCAGACAGAGCAGGAGAAAAATGTAGAACAAAATTCTAACTCACAAAAAAGAAAAGAAAAAAAAAAAAGACCAGACTTGCTGGTCTGACAGAGACTGGAGAAACTGTGAGAGTATGGCCCCTGGGCACCCTTATAGCTCAGTAATGAAGTCACTTCTGAGGTTCATCCTTCAGCCCAAGATTAGACAGGCCCATGAAACAAAATAAGAGTAAATGGGCACACCAGCCCAGGGGCAAGGATGAGAAGGCAGGTGGGGACAGGAAAGCTGGTAATGGGGAACCCAAGATTGAGAAGGGGAGAGTGTTGACACATTGTGGGGTTGGCAACCAATGTCGCAAAACACCATGTGTATTAATTTTTTATTAAGAAACTTGTTTGCTCTGTAAACCTTCATCTAAAGTACAATTAAAAAAAAAAGAATTACCATAATGAATAAATAGCTAAATAAATAAAAATAAAGATATAGCGTAATGTCTACATGACCTGGGGAAAAAACCAAACCCAGTGCCGTCGAGTCGATTCCGACTCATAGGGACCCTACAGGGCAGAGTAGAACTGCCCCATAGAGTTTCTGAGGAGCGCCTGGCAGATTTGAACTGCCAACCCTTGGGTTAGCAGCTGTAGTACTTAACGGCTGTGCCACCAGGGACCTGGGGATAGATGGAAGAAATTTGGTTCATGAGAAGTCAAAAGTCCAGTGAAAATTTATGAAATATTTAAATCTAAACTTCCTTGATTGGATGAAATGCTTTAGGAAAATCAAGAGGCAATGGACACAAGGTTATGTTTCCAGTGAGTGGAACTTTTGGGGAGAAGGGGGTCGGAGAAGCAAAGAAAGAGGCAAGAGAGCAGCACTGAGGATCGAAATGTCTGGGTATGCTGGGTTCCTGACTGTAGGCATCTATTCAGGGTCAGTGTGCCTAGAGGGAAGGCCACAGGGGAACTTTCTTCAGGACTCGAGTCGCTGGGGGCCTTAGAGCTGAGCTTTTGTGCCTGTCCTGCAGTTGGCACAGAGATCTCTATTAACAGGAATCTCTTGGTGTTACAAACGGTTAAGGCACTTGGCTGCTGACCAAAATGTTGGTGGTTCAAGTCCACCGAGAAGTGCCTCAAAGGAAGGCCTGGAGATCTACTTCCAAGAAATCAGCCGTTGAAAACCTTACGGGGCACAGTTCTACTCTGACACGCACAAGGGCACCATGAATTGTAATCGACTGGACAGCAACTGGCTTCTTTATAAACCCGTGGATGCGTATTGCTGACTGCTCAGATGATGGACATAACTCTGCCCTCTGTCACCACTGAGGATGCTTCTGTGGGGCTCTTTCAAGAGCAAGAATGGTCTTTCTCTTTATACTTTTGACTTAAATGCAAAGTGTGGATGCATGTGGCGGCTTTAAGATAGAGGCTTGTTTTCTTTCTCTCCTGTCCTTTCCAGCACCTTATCTCACGTTAGCCTTAGACTGGGGAAATGAAAAGCCCGGGGGCACTTGGGAGTTGCTGCAGCCCAGACAGCAGGGGCCCGCCTCTCCATGTTTTTACATCCTTTCAAAATGTCAGTTAGCACCTTTAAAATAAAGTCTGCCATCAAAGACACACTCTTCTCCTCCCTGTCTGGTGTGCCAAAGATAGACGCTACTCTGTCTGTCTCAGCTCTCCATGTCCTGTCAAGTTTGGCAAAAATTTAATTGCCTCTCCTTTCAGAACAACTTTTATTTGTTTTCTTAGCTTCCACATCTCCTTTAAAGGAGAGTTTTTGCAGCTGGGGGAATGCAGACAGCTTCCGTTTCTGCAGCTTGGGGACTGGTTTCCCAGTGTCTTTTAAAATGAATTTTTATGCCCAGAAAAGAATGCCATGGGAGCCAGGCAGTGCTGGTTTATTCAAGGGTGAGAGTTCACATAAGGAGCCAGGTTTGCTCAGGTTGAACTCCTGGTTTGTCTCTGTTCCAGGCGTCAGCAATTCTTTATTGCCTTCTCATACACAGTGCCATCTACTACCTTTGCAAAGTGAATGAACTGAGAATAATAATACTCCCTTTCCCTGGGCTTCTTTTATCCCGAACTCCTGTTGCTGCTCTTGAGAATTTCTTTGCCCTCCATGCTGTGACCTTATCCTAATCCTCTGAGACCGGGCTCAAACGTCATATGGAATTAGCACTGTGCTGCTTTCCTCTTCATTGCCATATTGATCACAGTACTATAGCACTCACTGTATGGTAGATCAATAAATTGTACCTGTTCCTGGTGGCTTGACACTCCCACCCTAATCACCCAAGACTGTGAGATGCTTAAGGTTAGGGAATATGCTTCTTACTCATTCTCAGTTTTCCAACATCTAGCCCAGGGTCTGACACATAGCAGTCACTTGAAAAATATTTATTAAATGGGTGATAAATGTGAATAATGCTTTTGAATATAAGCTTCACGGTACAGACTGCTCTCAAGTATTGTATCATTGGATGCAAGATGGTGTCCCAACAGGTGCATGAGCTTAAGGGGAACTGACTATGCAAGTATTTATATGGGACCAAAGGATGAAGGACAAGGATAAGTGTTGAGAGAGAATAAGGGAGTTCACTGCTGTCTTCTCTGGGGTGCGGCCTTGGGCGAGGTTTTATGAAAAAGTCAGAATCTCTCAAGATTGGTAAACCAAGGAAATGATGCCAAACAAACAACAAGCAAATCATTTGCCATTGAGTTGATTCTGACTCATGGTGGCCCCATGTGTGCAGAGCAGACTACTCTGTAGGGTTTTTAATGGCTGTGGCCTTGCGGAAGCAGGTAACCAGTCCTGTCTTCTGAGGCGCCTCTGGTGGGTTCAAACTGCCAACTGTTTGGTCTGTAGCCAATGGCTTAACTGTTCGTACCACCCAGGGACTCCAAAGAGAAGAATAGGGCTTTACAGTTAGGGAATGGAGCCCTGCTGGTGCAGTGGTTAAAGCACTCAGATGCTAACCAGAATGTTGGCCGCTGGAACCCCCAGCCACTGCACAGGGGAAAGATGGGACAGTTGGGTTCCATAAAAATTCACAGCCTTAGAAACCTTATGGGGCAGTTCTACCCTGTCCTATAGGGTCGCTATGAGTTGAAATCCACTTGACAGCCATGGGTTTGGTGTTCTGTTTGTTTGTTGTTTTGCAATTGAGGAAAGGAGAGAATTTATTCAGAATGGTAACAAGATCCACCAATGTGACTAGGAAAACACTGAGAGAATATGGAAAGGTCAGGTTTTCTGGTGAAAGGTTTGGAAACAGGGATCAGGACTCTGTCACAGGCCTTTAAAAAGAGAAGTGGGATGACCCTGTAGTAGTAGTAGGCCATTTGGGGAAACAACATCTGAAGAGGTTGCAACCAGAACTGGGCAATCTCTAGAGACTCAGGTGGAAACTGTTGGAAATTCAGGAGAAGGATGAATTCCGTGTGAACCATGCTGCTAACATTCTTCTGGACAGAGCTCAACAAGAAGAGTGTCTGAGTTCATGACGTTGGTGTGCCTCTTGCGGTTACCCAAAGAGGCAGTGTGTCGTGGCAGAAGAAGCTCTTCATGGCAAAGCAGGCGGTGTAAGATTTCATTCCTTTCCTGTTGCACGTATGACCTGGGGGACATCACTAACCCTTGCTGGGTCTCAACTGATTTATCTGTAGTATCGTAATAACAGCGTTTTATTAGCCTGAAGGTGAAGGATTGCGCCAAATGACTTATTGAGCTCTTAAGCGACTATAAAATCCATTATGTCTCCCTTAAAATCTATATTCTGTCAGTTAATGTGGTTTTCCTTAAGAGTCTGTTGTTTAAATTATTTTATTGTTGAGGCTCTTGATAGATAGTTGTACCCTGTGAATCTAAGCATGACCACTTTTGAAAGGACTTTGTTTGTAGTACTAAAAAAATCTGCATTTAAGCTAGATGAGCCTTACATTTTAATAAAACCCAAAAAACAAACCCGTTGCCGTTGAGTTGGTTCCAACTCATAAGGACCCTATAGGACAGAGTAGAACTGCCCCCTAGGGTTTCCAAGGAGTGACTGGTGGGTTTGAACTGTGAATCTTTTTGTTAACAGTGGATTCTTAATCACTGTGCTACCAGGGCTCCTATATTTTAATAAGAGTGTTGAATTTTGAAAGTGCATTTGGACGTAAAAATCTGAAATATACGATGCTGGAATTATGATATTTGAATATTGAGCAGTGGTGGAACTCACAGATAAATATAATTTCCTTTTAATTTGAAGAGATCTTGGCACTGCTGAGCTCCTCAGAGAAATGTCTACCTTTCTGAAGAATGAGAAGTTCTAGAAGGTTAGATAGGACCATTTAAAAAAATATATTTTTCCTTTCTTAACATAAAAGAAAGTCTTTTTATCAGTTAAGTAATCCCTTTCCATTTTCACCACTTCAAAATTCTTCATAAGCACAACCACACTGTTTAAAGAAACGTACATTTCAAATAACAAAGTGATATTCACATGTGTTAGAGAAAAATAAAAAAAAGGAAAAGCCTGAAGAAGAAAATTAAAATCACCTCACAGAACTAACCATCCAAAAACCTGTTGCTGTCGAGTCGATTCCAACTCATAGTGACCCTATAGGCCAGAGCAGAACTACCTCATAGGGTTTCCAAGGAGCAGCTAGTGGATTCAAACTGCTGACATTTTGATTATCAGCCAAACACTTAACCACTGGGCCACCAGGGCCCCAGAAGTAACCATAGTGCACCTTAACAGCTCTCATTTTTATCTATCGTGTGTGCGTGTGTGTGTGCATATGACATCACACACGTACATATATATCCATATATACACATACATATGTATCCATAAAAAAATACATATATAAATACTATATATACATATACAAGTGTCCATACTGTTTTATAACTTAATAGTTTACCGTTTCAGAGTCGTTCAAATTATTTTTAATTCTGAAAGAAAATTGGAAACAATAAAGAAAATAACCATATCATAGGAAAAAATTTAAATTCTCCTTCACCTTCATTTCCTCTTTCAAAATTCCGCTCTCTAGTGCTAACTGCTTTAAACTATTTCAATATTAGGTTCTGTAATCAACATTCTTAAATAGCCGTTACTCAATTTTATCCCTAATATCTATTGACTTTCTGCAGTAGAAGAGTAATTTAGGGCTAAATTTCTACCTTTCTTTCACTTCCCTCTACTTCCTCATTTTTATAGTTACATTTTTTAAATTAATTTTGGCCTTCTGGCATGTTTGCTTATAACTAATAATTTATATACTTAAAATTTTATTTCATAATTCGTCAGCTTTGGAAAATATACGTCAGATGAAATGAGAGTGCATCTCATTTTCCTGCTGTGTGCTTCCCGCACCATTGGTTTTACGTTGTCAAGGTTTATAGCCTTCCTATTTTGATCTGTAACTGTAATTGTGTTTTCTGTATTTAGTTGGTAAGTTGATTATAAATATTAAAAGCCAGTGAAATAATGTAGTTGGTAAAAATACAAACCCTGAAATTGCACTGCCTGGGTTCAAAGTCTGGTTCTGGCACTTACTGGCTACACTTTTGTAATTTTAGATGAATTACTTCAATTATTTGTGCCCTGATTTACTCCTGTGTAAGATGGCTGTAAAAATACAGTGAAACCTATGAAAGCCGGAACCTAGCTTTCTAGAAGGTTAGATAAGACCATTTCTAAAAAATCATTTTTTGTTTTTTAACAGAAAAAAAAAATGCCTTTTTATCAATTAAGTAATCCCTTAACCTGACAGCAGAAACCTGACAGAGGAGGAGAGCTCAAATATTTTTCACTAAAACGAACAACAGAAAAGTGATAAAGCTGCACCCTGTCAAAGGTGGAAAACTTATGAGACTCGAAAAACAAGGCAGTTCCGTTGAGTTCCAGCTTTCACAGGTTCTGCTGTAGTATCTACCTGACAGTGTTGTTATGAGCATGAAGTAAGTCAGTTCTCGTAAAGTCTTCAGAACAATGTGTGGCGCATGGTAAGTGCTCCAAAATGTTATTTCTTGGAGATCTAACTACGGTGAATGGACTTGTATGACTAAGCCTGTGTTGCTCAAAGGAGAATGTTCTAGGAATCAAGGTCAAATGCTTTTTCTTTTCTTCTATGGGTGCTATTAATTATTCAAAGTCATGCAAATACATAAGGTTATGTCAGATTTGGACTATGACTTTGGTGTGCAACTTTTTGTTTGGCCTGGAACTTCTAATTGTTTTTATCTTGCTCGCTGGAAGAGAAAGATACCTTCATAATTAATTCCTTCTAGGAGCTTATTTATTAAATTAAGTAGAGGCTGAAAATATTACAGCTACCAAGGGAGGCTTCTTGTAGATTACCTGGGAATGCCACGGGCCCTTTGAGAACCAGATCTGATTTTCTATCTGGCTTCAAAGCGAGGTTAAACATGGTCGTCACAAGTGGTATTGTCTGACTTTTTCTATGGTACATTCTCCATCTCTCATTGTTTAGGATTGATGCATCAAACGGGCTAGCTGTCACCCTAACTTCTAAAAGGTGGCTTTTTACACATTCAGCTTGGTTCTTCAGCTTCCTACTGCTTATGTATTGCCTCTCTAGCATTTTATTCAAGGCCAAGAATCTTAGATCCAATTTCACTCAAATACTGATCAATAGCCTTAGTGACCTACTTCCTCAAAGGGAGCTGGCAGAAAAGCCCTATTCAGAGGCAACCATGTTTGAATCACCGCTTATATCTGGGGGAGCAGTAAAGAGTTCAACATGTCTGCCATTTGAGGAGTGTGTGAGGGAGCAATGAGATACGACCCTGGAGATGTAGATTGCAGGGTGAGGAGATTATGAAGAATATTGAACAATTTGCCAAGGAATTTGAAATTTATTCTGTGCTGTTAGAGTCAACGAAGGGATTTTAGCAGGGGAGCTCCATGACCAGATTTGTGTTTGGGTGGAAAAAAAAAAGTTTGGTGGAAGCTTGGAAGATGATTAGCACAGGGGGAGACATGAGGGAGAATAAACTCAGACTACTGTGTATAAATTTGTGGCAGTGGTAACTGACTATCAATACAATTTTAATGGACTTAATGGAGGGCACAATACTCAGTTGGGTATGACAGATGAAAGAAAAAGGAGTTGAACACAAAACCCTAGTGGGAACATAAGAGCAGGCTTGTGGGAACAAGGCAATGATTCCAGTTTTGGATATTGGTGTTCGTATGCTTGTGGGAAGGAGCCCTGGTGGCGCAATGGTTAAGTGCCTTGCTGCTAACCGAAAGTTGGGCAGTTAGAACTCGTCAGCTGCTCCATGGGAGAAAAAACAAAAAAACCCAACCCACTGCTGTCGAGTTGATTCAGACTCATAGTGCTCTCATAGGGTTTCAAGGCAGTAAATCTCTACGGAAGCAGACTGCCACATCTTTCTTCCGTGGAGCCACTGGTGGTTTTGAACTGCTAAACTTCTGGTTAGCAGTCAATCGCTTTAACCATTGTGTCAGCAGGGCTCCATGGAAGAAAAGACCTGGCTATTTACTCCCGTAAAGATTACAGCCTAGGAAGCCCCATGGGTGCAGTTCTGCTCTGTCCTATAGGGTAGCCATGAGTCAGAATCTACTCGATGGCACACAATAACAACAGTAACATGGTTGTGGGATATCCAGATACAAATGTTTAGTTGGTAGTTGGAAACCAAGGATGGGAGAGTGGTAGAGAGGAAACCCAGGTCAAAGATCTAGGGATCACCCCTGTAGAGGTGACAGATGCTGCCATTGAGAGTAGATAATCTCCCTTCAGGAAGACTCTATGGCGTAAGAAGAGATCTGAGGGAAGGGCAATCCCATGGACCACGAGTGTTTAAGAGAGGATTGGAGAAAGAGGAATCAGTAGTAAGGAAAGAATTTTGCTCATCTCTGTATCCCCAGTGTTTAACCCAGTCCCTCATACATACTGCGAGCACCACAAATGCTTCTTGATGGACTACATGAGAATAAAAGGAGAATTTAGGAAAGAAGATGTGAAATCAGGAGAAATGATGGTCTGAAAACCAAAAGCAGGGAAAAATGCAAGCAAAATGTAAAGATTAAATAAGATGGGAACTGTGCTTAGGATGTGACTATTAGGAGGCCATTTTCTACCCTAGTAAGGGTTTGTGTTTTAGTGGATTGGTGGAACAAAAGCCACCGTCCAATGGGTTGAGCTGGCGGTGGTAGACAAGGAGGAGAAAGTAAATCATATTAGTCTTTGAAGAGGGTTGACTGTGAAAAGAAGGTTATATTTAGAAGGTAAAGGGTAAAAATATTATTTACCAATGAGCATTCATTATGATAAGTTTTTGGAAGGCGGAGGCGGCTGAGAAATAAAAGACTCTCTGGAACAGAGAGCAGAAGGAAGGAAAAGTAATATTGACCTTACCCTTGACACTTAATATTCATTGCCTGGTGTTACTTTTGTGTGCATATATGCCATTTGCCCCCAAGGACAACATCAGTTGTTAAGAGGCAGGGGTCACAGCTTATACCTCTATCCTTCCCTCATCCTACTTAATACGTACATGTACTTGGCTATTATTGCCTGCCATAATTGAATAGAGTCGTTTAACATCACTATGTAAGAGAATATTAAGGCCCGGGGTTGGCGCAAAACGATAAGAACTGGGCTGCTAATTGAAAGGTTGGCAGTTTGAACCTACCCAGAGGCACTTTGGAAGAAAAGCCTAGTGATCTGCTTCTGAAAAATCAGCCACAGAAAACCCTATGGAGTACAGTTCTACTCGGACACACATGAGGCCACCATGAGTTGGAATCAACTTGAAGACAACTGGCTGGTTGGTTAGAAAAATGTTTGGAGGTAATTCTCTTGATAATCCCTTAATTCTCTGCTTTTTGAGTAGACTAGATGTTGAAACAGTGCCCCAAGTCTCTTCGCAGTCAACTCCAGGCATCTTGCTATGTAGAGGGTACAGAAGTTTCACACATGAATTGGTTTATTTAGTTTTGGCAGATTTGAACATTGTCACCTGTAACTAAGTAGAGAAAATTGGCTGAGTTTTTGGTAAAATTAGGGAGTTGGCGGCTCTCCAATTTGGATTGGGAATGGATGCTCTCTCATCAAATGGAAAAAAAACAAAACAAATGAAAAACAGTGTGCATCATCCCGTCTGCTCTCCCGTTTCAGCTGTCCTGAAATTTTTCTTTTCCAGTAGGCCCTTGGACTTCTTCAGAGAAGCCGGGAGGTTGGCATCAGGTTGCTGAGGAAGTTCTGGGCCCATGTAGGCTTCTTATGTGATTGGCTGTGCTTTTAATCTCCTATATGTTTTTGCACAACCAGTTCTCTGCTTTTATTTAAGAAAAAGGGGAGAAATGCTTCACAGTTATGCCTTGAACTTAATGAGACCAGTAGATGTCACTCTGGACAGCAGGATAGAGTATCCCTGTCCTTAGCTGTGGTTCAGAATGGGTTGTGGTATTCCTGCTCCCAACCTCTTTCCAACATCTCTAGACTGACACCTCTGAATTATGACATCCTCTACGTTGCCAGTTTCACTTCTGTGTTGTGAAATAAGGGGGGCGAGAGAGCTGCCATTTCGTCTCTTTCTCGTTTAGCTAGAATGCCAAATGCTTACATAGCTACACCAATCAACTAGGCAAGAAGAAAATGGTTCAGGGAAAAATGGAGGAAATACATATTTTAAAGCAGTACATCTGAGTTCAGTATTCAGACACATTAAATCCTGCTGAGACTTACGGCTGAAAGGAAGCCGTAAATACTTTCCTGAGTCTATGTGGCTGGACCCAGACTAGCGTAAGTAACCCAGACCTCTCCCTTACCTCTGTATTTAATTTCATTTCCCATTATTGTCCTAAATCAGTGGTTCTCAGCCAAGCTCCTGGAATGGGGGGTGGGGGGGGGGGTGGGGAGGGAGTCTTCCTATAATTCTCAGAAAACAATTATGTCAATAAATCGACTCCCCTCAAATTAATTTTTTTCCTTTCATGCTTCACCCCCTCCCCATAAACCTTTGGAAACTGCCTTGGCGTATGACAAGATCGATGAGCAACTAGCAAACAGGAAATACAGAGAAAAGGATCAGTCTGGTTGGACAGGTTATGTTTTTGTAACCACGTTTGTGGTTGTCATGATGTGGTATACATTTATTTTCATCATATTTTCTTTTAAAATTGTCTGTATCATGTGTATTGTATGTATTATCCATTAGTTCATGGCATTCTCTCACCACTGCCCTGTGTAGATCACACTTCACGATTAGTCTTGGGAGTACGCTTTATCCCGTCCAACTTTTGCTCACACCTAGGTTAAAGTTCTTGATGGAGTTTTTATCCTTGACTCAGAATTCCCTTCCATCTCCCTCACTGTATGTATAAAATGTAATCGACACTCAGGACCCATCTCAAATCTCACTTTCCCACAAGGAAATCTTTGTCAGGCAACTAGAATTGTAAAGAAAAGGAAGAACAAAGTGATGTGGGTAGGAAGAAAGGACTTTTCCTTGGGAAGTAGACGTGTCACAGATTTGGGGACTAGCTCATGGGAGGAAAGGTGTGTGTGATGGGGCACATTTTCTTGAAGGGGTGGGGTTGACATTTGACTCCTTGAAGGATGAGAAGTATATGACCAGCCAGCAAAAAGTGAGGAGGAAGGTCCTCTAGGGAGGGCGAGGACATACTGGAAGACAAAGAGATGGGCATAGTAAAAAGATGTGCAGGTGAAGAGTGGGGCCAGTTTGTCCAGAACCCAGGGCATATGACCGGGCACTATTGAAGATAAGGCTAATATGATTTCTTAGCCTCATTCTTCCTCTCTGCTGGGACTGAAGGCTGAAGGAGTAGTAATAAATGGTTCCTGAGAACACGTGACTCACCTCCTCCTCTATTTTGAGTATGACCTCACCATCCTGTCCCATTTTCTATGTTCTCTTTGTATTCGTCTGCACTGTTTAACTTTGCTCCCTTGATGGTTCTTTATAATCTCTGCTTTACCACTAGACCTGGAGCTCTCATATCTTTTTGAATCCGAATCAACTTGAAGATGCATGTTTAATAATAATAACAAATACTTGAAAATAATACTTGGCTTCTGTCTTAGTCCTCTAGTGCTGCTATAACAGAAATACCACAAGTAGATGGCTTTAACAAAGACAAATTTTTTCTCTCAGAGTCTAGTAGGTTACAAGTCCAAATTCAGGGTGTCACCTCCAGGGGAAGGCTTTCTGTCTCTGTTGGCTCTGGAGGAAGGCTCTTGTCATTAGTCTTCTTCCTCTGGTCAAGGGGCTTCTCTGGCACAGGGACCCTGGGTCCAAAGGATGCCCTCTGATCCCAGTGCTGCATTCTTGGTGGGGTGAGCTCCCCCCATCTCTCTGCTCGCTTCTCTCTTTTATATCTCAAAAGAGATTGGCTCAAGACACAATTCAATCTTGTAGATTGAGTCCTTCCTCATTAACATAACTGCCACCTATCCCACCTCATTAACATCGTAGAGGTAGGATTTACAACACATGGGAAAATCACATCAGATGACAAAATGATGGACAGCCATAGAATACTGGGAATCATGGCCTAGCCAAATTGATACACATATTTTGGGGGGACACAATTCAGTCCATGATAGTTTCTCTAGGTATCTTGTCAAGATTTGAGAGACTGGGACTGCTACTGATTTTATTGGTGTGGTGTTAGCCCAAAATATGTTATGCAAAACAGATATCTAGAACTCAAAGGGAAAGGCTATTGAATAAAGCTGTAGTAGGAGGAGAAAAGTGGAACTATTATGGAGACACTGATTATGCCGTTTTAAGCAAGATTTTCTTAGCATCTCCGTGATAATTTCTTTCGTGAAGGGCTACGTAGGTGGTAACTCTTTTCAAATGACATAGTATTCAGTAAGTGAAAACCTTCCAGTACTAGAAACAATTTTCTCCTTAATTACTATATTTAAAAATATTATTTTCATACTGTTATTTTTTCAAGGGTTAAGGATACCTTTCTATTTTCCCATGTTGAAAATGACCTCAGCATTTTATAGAATGAGAATAGATATGCTTCCAGGGCTTTTGTTTAAAATTTATATGATTTTATCCTCAGGAACTAATATATTTTCTTGCTGAAGAAATATCCTACAGTCACCTACAGTTTAAATCTGCAAGGAAAGAAGAGAATGACTTTCCTTTATGCGAAAAGTTTTCAAATTATATCTTCCAGAATCCTGTATGTTGACTATCTAGTTATATAATTCACTGAGCTATGGGTTGTCTCATAAGTTATAATGAAATCCTTATTAATCAAAACATCTCGGTGCAAAGCAGAGGATTAATTGTTTGCTTTGAAAATTACAGAAAGGGCATAGAGAAGAGAGAAAAGACATTAAATAGCGTAAGATTTCATTCTGTTTGGAATTAATGAGCATTGTGATCATTTTAGTTGAGTTCTTGACCGTTACCATATTATCTAAATTCATTATGTGCAGAAAAATCTATGGGGATTTCAGATCCATTTGTTATGGACCTAGATGACGTGAGGAAATTATTGTGAACCTTTGAAAACTTTGTTATAAGTATTCTGAGATGTCCTTTAAATTAGGGCCCATGGGAAGCACACTTCAGCGTTGACCTGTGAAGTATTTATTTGGTTGTAATACAAAGTTTCAAAATAATCTGCCAATATTAGGAAAGATACAGCCATTCCTTTTACAGAGCTTGTCGCTTTATAGAAGTGGTCTCTTCTATTAACCTTATAGCTCCTTGAACTTCTTATGGTAAGTGACATCTGCTACCTGGAGAACAAAGACCAGGCTTTTCCCACTTTTCCACCACCGATAGAGTCAACGTAAATTTAACTTAGCAATTGGTAAATAAATACTTCTGGGGCAAATGCCATGGCCCACTCTGCTCTCAAGTATTTAAAGCCAAGGAGGATAAACACAAAATTATATTTTAGTTAAAAGAAACCGGAATCTAGTTGCCCATGACATTCTTTATACTGTAGGTTAATCAAACCTTTGTCATTTAAAAAAAAAATTAAAAAAAGAGATATCACACATAAGAATGTGGACAGTTTTCCATTTCCATTCCTTTATATGCGACTGCATCCCTTTCCTCTCCCTTACACACTCCCCCTGCAGAAGTAGCACGTGAGTACAAACCTTACCATATACTTCTGATTCAAATCTGAAATAGTTTTCTGAGATCCAAGTGCAAATGCGTATGAACGTTCCAATTTTATGTGATAAATGTAGGAAGAGAAAAAAAATCACCTATAAATTATCTCAACTTGATCTAAACTAGATTCAGTATCGTCAGTGATTTTCTTCCATCAAGGCTTTAGACTGGGAACTTCTTGTCACTTTTATTCAAATGTAAAGACTGAGTCTTTTCAGACAAAGACCTACCAACTGGGGCTCTGCTAATACTCTGTAATGAAGCCACATCTATCCATAATATTTTCTCTGCTGTATTAGATGCACTTCTGAGGTACTCTCAGGAGAATAATAATACTAATATTCATGAATATTTCGAGTGCTGTCTATGTACAAGGCCCTATCCTAATCTCTCTACGGGCATTAAATCGTTATAGCAAACTAAAGGGTTAAATAGTTATGTAGCTGTATTCTCTCATGCTCTGGGTGAGAAAACTAAGGCACAAATCACCCAGCCTTACTGCTTTGTGTCATGTTTGAAAATCATGTGTAGCTACTAAGCAACCCTGGCTAAGGCCTAACTCAGGGTTCATGTATGAGGGTCCAGATTCCTGTCTTAACAGAATGGACATATTTTAGCTTGAGAAAAATCGGAGCTTTTTTTTTTTTTTTAAATTTGTATTGTGATTTAAGTGAAAGTTTACAAATCACCTTGCTATATACTCCTAGTTGCTCTCCCCCTAGTGAGACAGTACACTCCTTCCCTCCACTCTCTATTTTTGTATCCATTTGGCCAGCTTCTGACCCTCTCTGCTCTCTTATCTGCCCTCCAGACAGGAGATGCCAATGTAGTCTCATGTGTCTACTTGATAAAATGGGAGCATTATGGCAGATTTCAAGAATGGCAATCTATTAAAAATATCAAATTTAATAATTTTGCTCTTTACCCCAAACTAAAATTAGCCTAGAGTTGTTAAATAGATAGAGTCTCAGGATAAGAGCTCCCCTAAGACAGAAGTTGCATTTGGCTAACCTCTGGGTGGACTACTGGGTGAAAGCTCCTTATAAAAGGGCATTTCTATTCTTTAAATAGGATTCTCGAGTTCTCTATTTGATTCTACCATTCCTTTGGGTAATGTTTTAATTACCTAGTGCTGCTATAATAGAAGTACCACAAGTGGGTAGCTTCAACAAACAAGTTTATTCTCTCACAGTCTGGTAGGCTAGAAGTCCAAATTCAGGGCATCATCTTCTCCAGAAAGCTTTCTGTCTCTGTCACGTCTAGAGGAAAGTCATTGTCATCAATCTTCCCTTGGCCAAGGAGCTTCTCCATGCAGAAACCTCAGGTCCAGTGGATGTGCTCTGCTCCTGGCACTGCTTTCTTGGTGGTAGGAGGTCCCCATGCCTCTAATCACAATATGCTGCCATCCTAAGAGGAATCAGTACTTCCATGTAAAATAACCCCTTCCCTGCATTCTCATCTTCAGTAAGCTAATGAAAAAGATGGAGAAAGACTTAATAGCTGGAAAATCAACTCTCAATCCCTTTGAGGACTACTTCATCACCTTAAATAATTTCTGGAACATTCTTCTTTCATGCTTAAACAAGATTCTGATATAGTGTCATATTGGCAGAAGTTGTAAAGTATCTGTCAGGTTGACGTTCGAGTGCTACCCTGGGCTTTTTCACTGTCCAACACAAAGCAATATTGATATGAAAGATCACAGAGGCTGAGTCACAAAGCCTTTTTTCATCTGGCCTTACTGGTGGCCTTGAGTATGTCAGTTCTGAGTGGCCACAGGCCATAAGTGAACAGGTGGAGAAATAGAAATAACGCTGCACAGATGTGCTTCTCTTTGAGGAAGTTAAAAATACGAAAATGCAGTCTTTCAGAACGCTATGTAGGAGGTGTCTCTATGCACTGTAAATGAGTCTTAGTTTTAAAGGAAAGTTTACTACATCGTTTGTATTACGGAGATTTTCTGGTATTCGTCTATGCTTGATTACAGATTATGAGCTACTTGCTTAGAGTCATATAGATCGATAATTGAAAGACGAATATACCAAGCAGGTTAATCAAAATCGTTCGGAAATGGAAGTAAAGCCTGGCCTCCAATTCTGATGTACAGGCAGCTCCCCAATTCTGAATGAGATTTGCTCCGAAGTGTGTCTTTCAGTCAAATTTGTAGGTAAGTCAAACCAGGTGCATAAGGTTCCTATTTAGCCTCACTTTAGTGCAAGAAAAGCCTTGAAGTCTTTTCGATGGTTTAAAAACTGCATGTGCAGCAAGCGAATGGGGTTGTGATAACTTGTTGTGAGTAGGGGTTGGTTCAATCATTTCAAAATGAGGACACATTTACATAACATTAAAGGGCAAGTCCAAATTGTCCATAAGTCAGACACCCATAACCTGTGGACTTACTGTAATTAATCAACATTTCATTTGGAGGACCTCTTTTAATGCATAAAAGGAGGTTTACCTCCACTATATGAGGCCACCTAGCTCTAATAATCAGGAGCCCTGATTATTACATTATTAGTGAGTGCAGTGGTTAAGAGCTTGACTGCTAACCAAAAGGTCAGCAGATCAAATCCACCAGCTGCTCCTGGGAATCCCAGAGGAGCAGTTCTCCTCTGTCCTGTGGGGTCATGAGTCGCGGAGTCAACTCAGCTTCAACGGATATCTCTAATAATCAGGCTGGAGAGTCTGATTTTGAGTGACATTTCCAAAAAATACTTTGAGTCAGTGGTAAAATTTTGTTCCATTAAACTGGACCCTGCTCTGTCAAAAGACTATTTGAGTATCTGCAGTGGGCAGATCCATCAGTGTCACTGCTAAATACAACCACAGTGCCTAGTGTTTATGCCCTTTCTCCTTTAGTTATTTATCAGTATTCCTCACGCTTTTAACAATTGCTTTAGTACCTGTTTCTTTTTTTTCTCATGGATTGAATCTTGGAATATTACTGTATCCCTAGCACCTACCGTAATGTCAAGAACAAAATGGATTCTAAAATTATTTGTTGAATTGAATTGAGGCAGAAGAATTTGGATTCTGTTTAAGACACTTATCATATTCAACTTTCCTGATGGTTTTTTGAAATTGATTTCTGAAGATCCTTAGTCAAACACACTTTTGATTTGTTTAGTACTTTGTAATTATCAGGTTTTTTTTTTTTTTTTTTGTCTTTTTTCCTGGTAAGGAATACTTAACATAATAGTAGAAGACCTAGTTTGATTCTTGGATCTGGTACTTAATATTTGTCACATTTTTGAACTTCATTTGTAATGTGAGGATAATGATACCTATCTGTCTTAGTCATCTAGTGCTGCTATAACAGAAAGACCACAAGTGGATGGCTTTAACAAAGAGAAGTTTATTCTCTCACAGTCCAGTAGGCTAGAAGTCTGAATTCAGGATGTCACCTCCAGGTGAAGGCATTCTCTCTCTGTCAGCTTTGGAGATCCTTGTCATCAGTTTTCCCTTGGTCTGGGAGCATCTCAGCACAGGAGCCGCAGGTCCAAAGGAGGCGCTCTGCTCCCAGCACTGCTTTCTTGGTGGTATGAGGTTCGCACTCTCTACTAGCTTCCCTTTCCTTATATCTCTTGAGAGATAAAAGGTGGTGCAGACCACACCCCAAGGAAACTCCCTTTACATTGGATCAGCGATATGACCTGTAAGGGTGTTCCAATCCCACCCTAATCCTCTTTAACATAAAATTACAATCACAAAATGGAGGACAACCACAGAATACTGGGAATCATGGCCTAACCGAGTTAATACACACATTTTTGTGGGGACATAGTTCAATCTATGACACTATCCCATCTCCCAGACTGTGAAAAAAAATGAGATCGCGAATACAAAAGTGTAAATGACCACATAAATGTAAGATGGGCTCTTAGAAAGCATTGCTCGTAATATAGCAGCGTTGTCTCAACTGGATTTTCGAAGCATCTGGGTGCTGTGAAAACTGTACATTCCATTGTCCCATGCTAGACTGTCCAAGTTTCAGTCTCTGATGGGACCCAGGACACCCATTTTATTAAAATCCTAGATGATTCTAGTGTACATTGAAGTCTGGGAATGAATGTACTCTTTTAGAATAAAGTTAGTCCAATTAAGATAAATTAAATAAACACATATGCCAGTGACATATAACCTCGAATCCACAAGGAGATAGTAGATTTTGGTCAAAAACAAGGAAACAATAAAATCAAGGAACTACCCACACATAACAGGAAGGCCATGGTTTACCCGGTCCTTGCCCTCCACATTCTGCACTGTGAATTTAGCTGCTTCTCAAACCTGGATGATTTCACAGTCACATATAAGTTTTAAATACATAGGCCTGGGTGCTACTTCTGGAGAATTTGATTTAATAGGTTGATGACAGGATCATGGAGTCCCTGGGTGGTACAAACGGTTAAGTGCTTGACCAGTAAGTGAAAGGTTGGTGGTTTGAATCCACCCAGAGACACCTTGGGAGAAAGGCCTGGAGATCTGTTTCCAAAAGGTCACAGCCTTGGAAGCCCTATGGAGCAGTTCTACTCACAGGGTGGCCATGAGTTGGAAATGACTCAGTGGCAACTGGTTTTTGGTTATGGCAGGATCAACAAATTTGTTTTTTAAATGCTCAAATGAAGATTAGAGAAATTTGGGGGCAGACCACTGAGTTATGGTAAAACTGTAAGTGGTTGTAAAGTAAAAAAAAATTAACAATTTTTTCCCAGAACAAGCTTCTGATGTGTTGAGATCAGTGTTGGATTATATGACATTAACTGGCCTTAAGACACAGAATATAGATTATAGAATAAAAAAAAAAAAGACCCAGGGAAAAAAGTGACAATGCTTGCTGTGATCCTTGCATCTTTTCATTCCATATTGGATTGCGGATGTCTGTCCCGACTTGGGACACGCAGTTCAAATCAGGAGACTCTGACAGAGCCTAGAAGTTCTGACTGAGTGAATTTTGACTTCCAAAGTCCTATGGCTTTTCTTTACGACCCTCTTCCTAATCCTAAATCTTGAGAGAATATGAACATAAGTCTCATCAACTTCCTCCACCTGCCTCCCCCAAAGAATGAGCTTATCAATAAGTCCTTTATTTAGTGAAATGAATTCTGAATAGCCTCTATTCAATTCCAAAGAAGTGGGTTTTAAACACTTTTTCAAACCTTTGCTCTCTCAAATACATCATATTACGTTAATGTTTATGCTCAATCCCATTCTTATGTGTTTGCTGGGGATTTTAAATTCTTTGTCAACAGTGTACCCAGGGCTTATCTAAATTAGCCTTAAGGATCAGGGATATCACTGCTTAGTTCAACACAGAAGATTGCGAAGTTGATTGAAGCAACCCAAATGTTAGCTGAAAATTCAGCCTGTGAGGTAATATTTTTAAGAGCTGTTACACATTGTTATGACCTTTGGCTGCATCTTTGGAGGCTTCCAAATATCCCCTTGATTCTCACAAACAACGTATAAACTGGGTAAGATCTGTGTCACTACCCTCTCTTGAGAGGGGAAGAAATGGAGGTGTGGTGACTAGACTTAATTAGTATCATAAATCGTACTGAAACCCTGGTCTTCTGATCCTACTCCACTTCTCACTCCATCAGGCAGGATTTGGTATAAAATATGGGACACCCATGTGTTAAAAGGATGGCATTGTTACGTGGCATGAAACTGAGCTGCACTGAACTGTGTGAGATTTGGTGGGCTTCCAGAGCCAAATACGTTTTCTATCTTCCCTAGTTGTGCTTTTGCCAATCAGAAATTGTCAGGGACAAGAAAAGACTGTGTCACCCTGGCTGGTGTGCCTGCTTCTTCGCGAATTTGCAGCTCCACGTTCCCTCTTCTTCAATAACAAAGGTCAATTTCTGGGACCATGATTGATGAGAACTTTACAGGTTTCTGAGAACAGAAATAGTTTAAAGGCTGTAAATTCTATTAGAGATTAATTTTAGATAAGGGCCAGAATGTATTCAGAGACATTAATGGAATTTACTTTATGGAATCAACTAGATGCATGTCATGTTTCCTTGATGTGTATTCATTACAGTACAATGTAGAACACTGAAGCATAGACAGTTATTGCATTGAGAGCTCTGGATAATTAAAGAACAATCTTATTTTATTAACATATAAGTCTTTAAATTCATTTTCTCTTGGTTGCTGATTATACTATATTATAAAAACTTCTTTTAAATGAGAGTAAGGGTTGTCTTAAGTCAGAGCATGCTTCAAGAGACCCTTCAAGTGGAGAAATGTAAGAGAATTACAGGAACTAACTCAGCCACAGAATCTTGGCTTTTTTGATATTATCAATAATTGTGCTCTGCCTAGGTATTACCTATGATGATTATCTTGATGACCTGTGATCCTCTTGTATTAAAAAATTGCATATAACACATACAATTACATGTATAATTGTATTTCCAGCATTAAGACATATGCATATTTATAATAAGGAGACCTGGTGGTGCAGTGGTTAAACATTCAGCTGCTAGCCAAGAGGATGGCAGTTCGAATCCACCAGCTGCTCTTTGGAAACCCTATGAGGCAGTTCTACTCTGTTCTGTAGGGTTGCTATGAGTTGGAATCAACTCAACGGCAATGGGTTTGGTTTTTGGTTTTTATCTATAATATACAATGATATATATTGATATATATATATACAGCCTCTCAACCCCCTCTTACCTTGTAAGAATCCTAAAATCTCTTGAAATTGTATACAAAATATTTGTAGGAATAGGGCTGGCTACATAATATCTGGGTCCTAATGCCAAATGAAAATGTGGGACCCTTTGTTCAAAACTCAAGAAAGAAGTGTCTGTTTCTTTAGTACATTTTAGGTACTAAATTATAAAATTTTTCTTTTCTTCCGTGATCTACTTTTAACATTTTTTTATTTGTTATGTAATGTCATTCTAAGTGGCGTAGTGGTTAAGACCTTGGCTGCTAACCAAGAGGTCAGCAGTTTGAATCCACCAGCGGCTCCTTGGAAACCCTGTGGGGCAGTTCTACTCTGTCCTATAGGGTCGCTGTGAATCAGAATCGACTTGATGGCAATGGGTTCTACCTACGGGTCATTCTAAGAAAAATTTAAATTAGTAGCACAAATTTTACCATTCACCTTTGTATTGTGTAATGTGAGTTTTGACTGCAAATATGAGAGCTTAATCTGTATGCAGAATCAGCACAATTACATAATTTATATTTTGTAGCTTGGATGTGAATATGCGTTTCATTTTTACCGGAACAGTGGAAACATCCCACAAAACTAACTCAACTGTTTTTACTTCGTTCTTGATGGACACACATTTCAGTAACACTCACTGCCTTTGTCTTTCTGATGAGTAAGGAAGGACTGTCTTTCCTTTTCCTTCTGTCATCATTTTACTATAGGTAGCTGGCTAATAAGGAGACACAGGAACAAGAAAGGGTAGGATAGAGTTCCTTGGTCATGAATGCTGCTTAGAACGGCACTGTCTTCTTTCTGCATTCAAAGCAAGTTGTGGCTTGAACAGAAAGTGTGGCCTCTTGTGGCAGTCAATGTCCCTCCTTACTCAGTAGATGATGTCACATATTTACTTTGTCCTTGTTTTTGAGACTGACTCAACTGCCATACAGATGTGTCCACTGAATTCTGTGCTCATGAAGATTTGGGAATGCTCTGTGCAAATGGGGCAACAAGAACCCAGGGACACGCATAGTACACGTACTCTCCACCCATGCTCCATTATCCCATTGGACTTCACTTACAAAACACAAGTTCAAAGATGAAATTATTAAGAATTTCAAGATGGTGACAGCTGAGCATTAAAACAAATAGTGATCCTTTCTGAGCAAGAGGTCCTTTGGGACTGGCCAGGTCACACACCCATTAAGCCAGCCCCTTGTTTGGATGCGTGTGTGCACCTGTGTGTGCATCCAAGCTCATAATATTGTCTGGCAAGAGGATCCAGACCTTTTATGAGATATTCAAAGGGGTATCTAATTCCACAAGAAGATTTCACGGTACTGTTTTAGGAGGATAGTAGCTCAGAAGAGAACTGTGACTATTCAGATCTTTTGAGTCTCCTCTTTCAACTGCCTGAGGAACTGATAGAAAGCAAGAAGGTTGCTGGTGCCACGCATAAAGCACTCACAGAGCCATCAAGTTGGGACCTCCCCTCTGCAGGTCTTATTGAGAGGGAATATGGGTATTACAATGTTGTAAGATGTGAGCTAGAACATCTTTTCCAACTCTTACCATTTTTATAAGGAAAATGGACTCTAGGTTCATTGCTCTAGAGCTCATCAAAAAAAAAAAAAAAAAAAAGAAACCAAAAAAAACCTATTGCCATCAATTCAATTCCAACTCATAGCAACCCTATAGGATAGAGTAGAATTGCCCCACAGGGTTTCCAAGGAGCAGCTGGTGGATTTGAACTGCTGACCTTTTGGTTAGCAGCCAAGCTCCTTCGCCGCTTGCCCGCCAGGATTCCTTAGAGCTCATAGCTGTTTAAAAGCACACCTTGCCTATAGTTCCCTAAGTCTGTGGTGCTAAAGGAGAAAGGGGATCTAGGATGGCCACAGCAAAGCCAAGACTCTAATTTTTGAAAATAATGCTTCTAGCAAAAGCAGTTGTTCAGTGATGAGTAACATCTTGGGTCACATACGACTGGCAAAATAAATTGCCTGCATCCTGACTCATCACCTCTGTTAGGTACTGATCTCACGCAGTGTAAAAATGGGTGTTTTATGCAGGGCAGGACACTAACGTTTGTGTGCACCATTGCCGAGTCTTTGCTGCTGGTGGATGCTGTGATAATTACACACAAATATTCATTCAGCCTGCCAACCACTGCTTTGTAATTGACAGCTCCTGACTCCTGGACCCACTGGAGAATTGTATACTCAATACAGCCCAATAAAAGGCAGAACGGGTTTGTATACATTGCTCTGTCAGGCAGACACAGTTCCGGGATGTCGGAGTCGTTCATTACAGCCTTTGCCGCATCGTCCCACACAACCCCAGCCAGGATTCTGTTGCGTGAAAGGGTTGTTTCCAAGCTTTTCAAGCAAGATGGTTAACACTCTGAGATTTAAAAAACAAAACAAAACAAAAAAACGACTAGAGTCACGCATTTATGATTCCAGCAATATTTTTTATAGCCGTTTAACAACACGGAGAGGTTTATTTTAAATGTATTAAAAAAAAATTCGTAAGTTGAAACAACTATTTTATTTACCTGTTTGATTTTGCCTGATGGTAATAAGATGAACCTGAGAAAGCAGGGCAGTAACCGGAGGTAGTGAAAGGCAAACAAGCCGCCTGGGAAGCAAGCACTCAAGGTTGGGAAGAGCTTAGAGGTCACTTTTCCCCTTATATTTCAAACTCAATATAATGTCAGAAACAGTCAACATAATGTATCATTGCTGCTGTTTAACAAATGAAGCCGTCCCTGTTTACAATAAAAGCATATGGTAATTCGGAAGCATCAAAACACATGCTGTAAACAGTCTGGAACTGAAATATTTCTCTAAAGGCTTGCTGATCAGTTGCACTTTATTCCTTTTCCTTATGTGTCAGGGAACAAAGGCAAAGGATACAAATGAGTGCCGGTCATCGGTGGCAGGGAAAGGCAATAAGCATTGATGCATCGAAATACGTAATTCAGTGCTTGGCTGCTACCCAAAAGGTTGGCAGTTCAAATCCACCAGCTGCTCCTTGGAAACCCTATGGGGCAGTTCTACTCTCTCCTGTAGGGTCGCTGTGAGTCGGAATCGGCTTGACGGCAACGGATTTAGTTGGGTTATTGCTCTCTGCCTTTTTGATTTAGGTAAGTGAAAACTCTATGGTCCTTTCCAGTTGCCATCTGGTTCCAGCTCATGGCAAACCCATGTGTGTCAGATAGGACTGTGCTCCATAGGGTTTACAATGGCTGATTTTTGGGGAAGTAGATTGCCAGGCCTTTCTGCTGAGGCATCTCTAGGTGGGTTTGAACTGCCAACCTTTTGGTTAGTGACTCAGCATGTTAACCGTCGGCACCACCCAAGGACTTCAACAACAACTTGGCTCAATTGAACAGACCCTCCATGGCGTCACAAGTACTGCACTCTTTGCGATTGTTGAAAAGTAAATTTTCCCTGTGGATTTATTGAATAATTGTTGTTAGGTGTCATCGAGTCAGTTCCGACTCATAGCGACCCTACAGGACAGGGTAGAACTATTCCATAGGGTTTCCAAGGAGCAGCTGATGGATTTGAACTGCCTACCTTTTGGTTAGTAGTCAAGCTCTTAATCAATAGCTGCAAAAATGAAGTACGGCCAAAAAAGAACACTCCCTTAGAACTGAGTCCTATTTCTGTCATTGCTGGTTTCACAACAATCATGTTGACCATGGCAGTTTGTGACAGATGGCTAATTCATGGATACCTCACCAATTAACCTGCGAGTGCCTCCACAGCCTCAGGTCAACTGTCTGGACTAGGTGCCCCAGGTGAAGCCTTTCACACACCTTCAGAAACACTTCTGACGCCCTTGGGTGGAGGAGTTCCAGGCGTGCCTCTGTGGATTAGACCTGAGAATTTTCCTTGAAGTCCAGCCGAAATGCCATATTCTTATAAAGCTTTTCTTATTACCAAGGTCTCTTAATTTTCTGAGCTCTTTCTTATATTTGATTGTCTCTTTCCTGACTTTTAATGGCTTTCTGGTCTTTGGCTGGCTTTTTAATAGTGCAAGCAGACCTGCTCAGTGATTTAGGAAGAGCCTTTCCATTCAGACAGGGCCTAAGGAGACATGGTTTCCCTTCAAATTTTTCTTGGGGTCTCGGTGAGGTTGTGAATTTTGATACATTTAACAATTTTTGAGTCAACGATGAGCTTCCAAAATCTGATACTTAAGTTTTTAGTAGTTACTCTAAATCAAACTGCATAAAAAAATAACAGAGTTGTTTTTTCCTGTAAAATATCTCCTTCTAATCTGAAAACCATAAAAGCTTTCCCCAAGGCATATCGCTATTATCTAAAATGTCCAATAGAACTTGAAAGGCCATAACCTTCTACCATTCAGGAATTTGCACCCATAGGTATACCAGAGTGCCCTCAGCAACACACAGGTTTACCAACAAAGGCCTGGGATTCAACAAAGGTGGACAAAACAGAGGGAGGCAGAAAGAGCTGCAGGCACACAGCTTGATTTCCATACCTCTCAATATCAACCTTTTTCATTACAGCTATCCGATTATGTATCCCCAGGTTTCCAGGTCCTTACCTTCCAGAGGGTGGGGTAGGGTATCAGTGTGACCTTAGGGAGTTAAAACTGGTATCTAGAAGTGGCCCTGCAGTTAAGCTAGGAGTGGGATGGGAGTGTTGGGGAGTGGGAGGAGGATACTCACATGACTTGGTCCCAGGGCCACTGGATAAGACCAATGAGTTTATTTTTAAATATCTTTGGTATGCCTTTCAGAAAGGGCAAAGCTGTCATGTTAGCACAAACACAGAGGGATTTAATGAAAATACCTCTGACAACAGCACATATTAGCCTAAATTTACGTCTAAGTGTATGTGGGTGGGAGCCCTGCTGGTGCAGTGGTTAAGAGCTGACTGTTAACCAAAAGATGGGCAGTTGGAATCCATCAGCCACTCCTTGGAAACCGTATAGGGCAATTCTACTCTGTGCTATGAGTCGGAGTTCACTCAACGGCAACTGGTTATATATATATATATGAATGGGAAACCCTGAGTGGTGCAAATGGTTCACCCTCTTGGCTGCTAACATAAAGATTGGTTGTTCTAGTCCACTCAGGCACCTCGGAAGAAAAGCCTGGTGATCTACTTTTGAAAAATCAGCCATTGAAAACCCTATAGAAAACGGGTCTACTCTGACCCACACGGGATCACCATGAGTTGGAATCAATTCAATTCCAATTTTTTTTTTTTTAAGTGAATGATTAAAGCTTGAATGATGGAGGGATTTGAAAATTCTGAAAGGAACTAGAGAAAAAGATACTAAGAAAAAAGAAGGAAGCAAAAGGATAATGAAAAATTTCGGATACAGTGTGAAAGTACCTGTCACCTAGGAATTATATATATATTAATTGAACCTGAAATACCACCCCCTCCCAGTAATGACAAATTCAAATCTAAAACTTAATTGCTGGTGTCAATGATTTGTTCCTGAATTTGGTAATCCAAGTACCAGCTTGGCTAACTAATTTTATTTAAAGTTACAAATCACGATACTTGGCCTCATAAAAATGGGGTGATTTTATTCTTGATACTAGTGAAATTCACCGACCTTGGCCCTGTGGCCGGATGGAATCTGGCAGGTACAGCTTTTTTTATGGGATAGAAAACTTTTTATAGATCACACTAAACATTATAACATTAAACTGAAGATGACATGCACAGAATCAAGATAAAAAGCTTGTTGTTAAGAATGTAGAGCCGTGAGAGATAGAGATATTCTAGCCATGGGAAGCTGACACAACTCATAGGACAATGGAAGAATCGTAAGCACAGGGCGGTTTAAATTGGATTCTCTAAACGTATATTGTTTTCTGCTTGAGTAAGTGGCCACACCGGCCGAGAGATGATCTAGGAATAGGTGGCAACGTGTGACCGTACCACCTGCTAGCATATATGTCTTCGAGTGATTCTGCAACATCATGCTGTTTTTTGCAAACCATTTGCTAAAAGCATATGACATTTTGGGGAACTTGGAATCTTTCTATTGCACTTAATATTAAACTTGCCTGAAGCACAAAGAAGCCTGGTAGCCACTTAATAGGTATATTCTCAATCTTTTTTTGGAGACTATTAAAAAAAAAATTTTTTTTTTCTTTTTATTAGATAGTTTAGGTTAGTCCTATACATCAAGGAACAAATTACATATGATTGATTCCTGGGGACTGTCACTCAAGGCAAATGTATACCAAAAAAAAAAAAAAAACCAAACCCAGTGCCATCGAGTCGATTCCGACTCACAGCGACCCTACAGGACAGAGTAGAACTGCCCCATAGAGTTTCCAAGGAGCACCTGGTGATTCGAACTGCCGACCCTTGGGTTAGCAGCCGTAGCACTTAACCACTGCACCACCAGGCTTTATGTCTCCTTGTAAATACATTGTCGTTCACTATTTTAGAGGTTTTTGTATACTTAGTGTTATGGATCATGGCTGAAAGTAGAGAATACCAGAAGGATATTTACCTGTGTTTTATCGACTGTGCAAAGGCATTCGACTGTGTGGATCATAAGAAATTATGGATAACATTGTGAAGAATGGGAATTCCAGAACACTTAATTGTGCTCATGAGGAACCTTTACATAGATGAAGAGGTAGTTGTTCAGACAGAACAAGGGGATACTGATTGGTTTAAAGTCAGGAAAGCTGTGTGTCAGGGTTGTATTCTTTCACCATACCTATTCAATCTGTATGCTGAGCAAATAATACGAGAAGCTGGACTGTATGAAAAAGAACCGGGCATCAGGATTGGAGGAAGACTCGTTAACAACCTGCGTTATGCGAATGACACAACCTTACTTGCTGAAAGTGAAGAGGACTTGAAGCACTTCCTAATGAAATCAAAGACCACAGCCTTTGGTATGGATTGCATGCACCTCAACATAAAGAAAACAAAAATCCTCACAACTGGACCAATGAGCAACATCGTGATAAATGGAGAAAAGATTGAAGTTGTCAAGGATTTCATTTGACTTGGATCCACAATCAACAGCCATGGAAGCAGCAGTCAAGAAGTCAAAAGATGCATCGCATTGGGCAAATCTGCTGCAGAGGACCTCTTTAAAGTGTTGAAGAGCAAAGATGTCACCTTGAAGACTAAGGTGTGCCTGGCCCAAGCCATGGTATTTTCAATGGCATCATATGCATGTGAAAGCTGGACAGTGAATAAGGAAGACTGAAGAAGAATTGATGCCTTTGAATTGTGGTGTTGGCGAACAGTATTGAATACAGCACGGACTGCCAAAAGAACCAACAAATCTGTCTTAGAAGAGGTACAACCAGAATGCTCCTTAGAAGCAAGGATGCCAAGATTGCATCTTACATACTTTGGACATGTTGTCAGGAGGGATCAGTCCCTGGCAAAGGACATCACGCTTGGCAGAGTACAGGGTGAGTGGAAAATAGGAAGACCCTCAACGAAGTGGATTGACACAGTGGCTGCAACAATAATAAAAAAAAAATATAAGCTCAAGCATAACAAGGATTGTAAGGGTGGCTCAGGACCAGGCAGTGTTTTGTTCTGTTGTGCATAAGAGTTGCTATGAGTCGGAACTGGCTTGACGGCACCTAACAAAAACAACAACAGTGTTATGCCTGGATTATTTTAATATTGTCCCTGATGTTAAAGTATTTTGTTCAGCAGAGAAATGAATGTCTTAAAGGGACATAGATTAAACTCCCACTAAATCCCACCCCTGCCCCTGTGTTTCCATCATTAGTCTATTTAAAAACTTTTAAAAAATATTTTGCCTGTGTGGTGTCCTCTCTGAGTTTCTCAAACTTATAAAAAATAAATATTACCAGTAGAAACAGATGTTACAGTCTCCATACCCCGTTGCCATCAAGTCGATTCTGACTCATAGCGACCCTATAGGACAGAGTAGAACTGCCCCATAGAGTTTCTGAGGAACGCCTGGTGGATTCGAACTGCTGACCTCCTGGTTAGCAGCCATAGCACTTAACCGCTATGCCACCAGGGTTTCCTACAGCCTCTATACAACATCATATATCTTGAGTTTCAGCAGGATCAGGCTAAAAATTATTAATTTTCTTGGCTCCAAAGAGGTCCAGAATGACAGCAGTTTTAAGATCTTCATCAGAGTGTATATTGTTTTCTCATTCTATACAAGGGAGAAAATTTTTTTCAGCTTGAAGCCCAAATCTATTTTTATGCTCTTCAAGTGGCTGAGTTCCAGAAGTTATCTCCAGTTTGTTTGCTTATTTCTCATTTTTCCTACCAAAAGTATTAATTTAGTGCCTACTGTGATCAGGAGCCCTGGTGGCAAAGTGGTTAAGAGCTCAGGCTGCCATCCAAAAGGCTGGCACTTCGAATCCACCAGCTGCTTCTTGGAAGCCCTATGGGGCAATTCTACTCTGTCCTATAAGGTTGTTGGAAACCCTGGTGGTGTAGTGGTTAAGCGCTACAGCTGCTAACCAAAAGGTCGGCAGTTCGAATGCACCAGGCCCTCCTTGGAAACCCTGTGGGGCAGTTCTACTCTGTCCTGTACGGTCACTACCAGTCAGAATTGACTCAATGGCAATGGGTTTTATAGGGTTGCTATGAGTCAGAATCTACTCGACAGTAAACAGCAACCATGTATCAGGTGCTATCCTAGGCTGGGAATCCATAGATAATCAATACCTTTTTCCTACATTCAAATATTTCACAATCTAGTGGGGAGACAGACATAAAAATTAAGATATAATGTGATGTGTGCTGTTCCATATAATATATATGGAATGATAATATAACCAGAAACGTTATAGAAATGTTCTTAGTAGTGACAGCATTTCGACTGTTTAGGTGAAAGCTACTAGATAAATGAAAAGGTTCAGAGAGTTGAAAATATAAGAATACTTTTAGAAAGGTGACTAAGCCCATAGGGTACATGGAATACCTGGGGCGGGTAAAGAAAACGGGAAAGGAGGATGGGACTAGGAAGATGAAGGGTTCTGCATTCAATGCTGGAAAGTGTGTGCACGTGTGTGTGCTTGTGAGGGTGAAGTGTGTGCATATGTCTGCATATGTCTGTGTGCATGTGGGACGTATCGTATGCATGTGTGCACATGTGTATTCACGTGTGTGCAGTTTGGAATATGTGTGTGTGTGTGTGTGTGTGTGTACATTTCTAAGCAGGGATATGAGTACTAGAAAGATCACTCTGGAAAATTATGAGCTTTTTGACTTTTTGTCTCCCCTTTGGGGTCAAATTCCCATATCATTCTTTCTCTCTCTGATCTGAGAACCTAGTCTAGAGAAGATACCTCACCATTAGATCTCTGCTTCCTCGTAGCCACTTGACCATCCCAGCAATGCAGAATCTTCTCCTTCGGCCTATCTATCACAGTAGGTGAGCAAAAAGTGTCTTAATCACAGGTTTTCTCACCAAACTGGGGTATGATCTAACTGGGGAGGCCTCTGGATGTACGGCAACAGCTTTCCTAAGTTTCGACCATGAAGGAGGAATTAAAAACATTCCCGCTGAAGATTCACGACTTCAAATGCCTTTGGAGTTGGCAGTGGGGTCTCCTGTGAATGAAGAAGAACTCATTGATGGACTTGCTGGTGATAGTGTGGGGGCAAGAGAAAAGGGAAGGAGGAGATGCAACATTTGAATAAAGTGTGTGTTCTAGTAGATAAAGAAGGGAGAGCAAGGTGTTATATGGCCATCTGGAAGATAAGTTTTCTGTTGGTGTTTATCCTGAGAAAATCAAAATTGTCCATCTGATATGTGAAACATTTTCCTTCAGCTTTTTGCTTTCCCTGTGATAAACCAGTGAATTTTCCCAAGTTTTATGGATATGCTTTAGGGATTAACAGATTCTAACTTTGTGAATTGGTTAGAATGTGAGGCTGGTCCATAAGTCCATGGGGAACGATACTCTATTGGGACCTCTCCTTACACAGAAAACTTGGAGGCAGTGTATCTTGTTTGGAGAAATGAAAGCAAATAGGTGATGGAAGCAGTCTTTTTCTTAACCAAATTAATATTAACGGCCTGCCTAAGGTGATGAGGGCCCTAATGGCACAGTGGTTAAGAGCTTGGCTGCTAACCAAAAGGTCAGCAGTTGGAATCCACAGGCCACTCCTTAGAAACCCTATGGAGCAGCTCAACTCTGTCCTATAGGGTCACTGTGAGTTGGCATCGACTCAATGGCAATAGGGTTTTATTTATGTTTTTTAATATGATGAGAGCAAGGGAAAAAATGTGAGGTCATAATATCCTGCTTTTTTTTGGGCTATGCCAAAAAGAAATTGCTATTTGTATAAATGGCAAAAGATCTACTTCGAAATTGTATGAAAATTATGAATGTGCCATGTGGTAGAGGTTATATGGGTGAATTCTTCCTGTCAGTTAAACCATTTTGTATCTCAGGTTCACCTTTAAGCCAAACCATTTGTGGTCTGTTTCCTCTGTCATTTGGTTTAAAGTTGAGGGAAAAGATAAAATCAGCTTAGAGAGGAAGTTGACAATCTGGTAGATAGCTGTGGCTTTTCTCTTTTAGACAATAGAGGAGATATCAAGGGTCAGGGTTGTGAGTAATGCATCTCCAAGAAATAAGTTCTCAGCTGTTATGTCAGATGGTCTTGAATATTCAAAATTGCCAGCCAGGTAGAATCACCTACGTGCTCTCAGGGAGGATCGACTTTGGTCCACCTGCTTGAGGTTCTTTCTCAGCGGTAGAGCACCTGCTTGAGGTTCTTTCTCTGGGCTGGGTGGCAGTAAGTCTCAGTGGGTGGAGAGAGGCCAGTATGTGCTTCTCTAGTCCTCTCTTTGTAGAACTCTCAGAGGGGCTGCGTCCGGTCTCATAGACAGTCTGTCTCCTAAGAGATGAACAGAGTGGAAAAAGTAAAACCTTACATGTCAGTGAGGCAGGATATGAATTGACAAGGCAAGGATGATTCTTATATATTACTTCTTTAATTAAATAATGGGATGGCCTTTTCAGACCTCATTATTATTCTAGTAGTTGGCCTATTTTGAACAATCTTTCACAGAATAAATTGCCACATAAATTTAATTGTTTTCTTCAGTTCCCCTTGTACATAATGTCAATTCCAATTAATTTGGTTCTATTAGTGAATAGCTATGGGTCGGAATCGACTCGATGGCACTGGGTCTGGGGTTGTATTAGTGAATTAACTAATTAATTCATTGGTAAAATTAAAAAAAAAATATTAAAGGTATTGCCATTCCCAGTGGGAGATGCTGTAGGATAGGAATTCAGATATATTTTTTTCTATGCTGAATTCTTCTTGGCTTTCATGCACCCAAAATCATGTGATTATGAATTTTATTTTGTTTGTAATTATACTGTACATACTGTTGGGCTTTCCAACTAAAATTTAAATTCCTAGGGTGTGAGAGTTTAATGCTTTTATTGAATTTCTTATAGTACCTGACACAGGTAAAATGCATAGTAGAAACTTAGTTAATACCTCTTGATTGATTTTCCCCCTTGGTCAACTTTGAAAATGTTCTCTGTATTCTGAGATAAAATGACTGTTTCTGGGATTTGGGAGTTATTTTATTTTTTTTCCTGTGCTACTTCTTCCCTTTCAACCTGAAGTTCTGATCACAGCTTCGTTTGATGGACAGGTCAAATCTGACCTACCAGGAGAACTGGAAATTTTGAAAAAGCCCTGGAGATAAGTAAGAGAAGAAGAACTGAGCAGATCTGAGTTAACTTTGGAAGAGAAGGGACACAATCAGGGGTAGCATGGGCAAGCAGACAGTATCTGCTTCTGCTACACGTTCTCCCTCTTGCCTTACTAGATAAGTGATAAACTAGGAGTCATTCTTTGATTCTTCCCCTCTCTCACACTTTATGGCTAACACTTTAGCATGTTCTGTCAATGCTTCCTTCACCTTCTATCCCCACACCCACCATTGAGCTCTGCCCCTCTAGTTCAAACACCACACTCCGTCTGGACTTTTGTAATAGTCTCCTAACTGCTCTTCCTGCTTCCATTCTTGCTTCCTCTTCAGTGTTTTCTCCACATAGCATTCAGTAGCCTTTCTCTTGGCAGAGGATCGCAGTGGAAATAAGAAGTTGCAACATTAAGTATGGCAACCCTGGTGGCATAGTGGTTAAGAGCTATGGCTGCTAACCAAAAGGTCGGCAGTTGGAATCCACCAGGCGTTCCTTGGAAACCCTGTGGGGCAGTTCTTCTCTGTCCTCTAGGGTTGCTATAAGTCGGAATCCACTCGATGGCAATGTTTTTTTTAAAACATGAGGTATGGTCTCCAAAGTCCTGACTGAGCTGGACCTTGTCTTTTACAACAACCCCAAGTTTTAACCATCTCCCTACCTCTTTCACTCCAGCCATAGTGCTCTTCTGGCTGTACCTTGTGCTCACCAAGCTTATTCCCACCTCAGGCCTTTTGTGCTTGCTATTTCTTCTGTGCCGAATGTCTCTTCCCTATTTTTTCAAATGGCTCCATAGTTCACTCCATTTAGTTCTCCGATTGCCTTTCCCCGCCTCTGATAAGCTTGCTTAATCACACTTTTTCACATAGGCCCATTCTCTCTTTACCCTGATACACTAATTTGTTTGTAACTCGTATCATTACTTGAAATTATCTTCTTTTTCTTTGTTTACTTGATGTTTGTCTCCACTAGAACTTAAACTAAACAAAGGTGCAGCTTTCCTACTACACTGGAGCCTAGAATAATGCTGACATTTAGTAGGCACTGTATGAGATTTTGGGAAGAATTAATAAATAAAATAATGAATTCCATGATCCTTTCGGGGGGACAAGTGTTCAGTGTTGGCACAATGGCCTTGTTGTGCCCCAGGTCATTTGTTTGTTGAACTTGACCTGGTGTTAATGACATGTTAAAAAATCAGGTTTTTCTTTGGTCACCTCCAGATTAGGTATGGGGACCACAAGCTACCCAAAGCAGAAAGGCTGAAACTGCCAAACCACAAGGTAGAATGTCATAGAATTATTGTTGAAACACTCTTTAGGGTTCTTTAATTGTTTTGTCTCAATTTAAAATGAGGGACCATAAAGACGAATAGTGGAAACACTTGCATGTTCTTGGTATTTTACCATGGAATTTAATATATATTATATCACTTGATCTTTACCTCTGTCTTTACCTTTATGATCATATTTTCCACTTTAAAGGTGAGGAAATGGAGGCTTAGGCACAATCGCCTCATGTCTTTCAGTTGTCAATGGAGCATAGATTCAAACTCAGATCTCTGATCCCCACTTGAGTAATATTTTAATTCCTTGGGGGAAGAATGTTTCACTATAAAGAAATGGCTTTGTAGATAAATAGACTGAGCTTAAAGGTGAAAACCATTTCTGCCACTTAGCAGCTGAATGATCTTAAACAACTTGCTTATATTCTCAGAATCTTAATTTGTATGTCTGTTAAATTAGCCAGTGAGAACTCTATAGACCACAGTAGGGTATGGATCCCTGTAGGGCTGGGAGATGAACTCTGTAGGTTGGAAAGCACTCGAAATACGCAGTGGTCACAACAATGGACTTGAGCACACCAATAATCTTGAGGGTGGCATAGGACTGGGCAATGTTTCATTCTGTTGTACAGGGGGTTGCCATGAGTCGAAGTCATTTTGACAGTAGCTAGCAATAACAACCTAAAAAGTATTATACTACCCACTTCATATCATTGAGAGAAAAAGTGAGGAGTCATGTATTAAGTGCCTAGCAGGTATCTGGCATATATAAACACTCAATAACTCAACCCTTCATTCCCATTTATGGGCAGTATATTACCCTGGTGAACTTCTTTCTAGAAACAAAACAAAACAAGAAAATAGTTTTAGACTTCTGGGGATCCATGAGACTTGTAGAGACATCTTATAGCTGTTAATCGGTGAAACATAAACACGCTTTTGGTAGAACTAAATTTTGAGTTTGCTTACTACCCAATGCAATGGTAGTTAATGGATGATACACTTTACCATTTTGGCAAGGGCCAACTCTCAAACTGAAATAAAAAACTCGGTGAATCATTCAATACTACTTATTTCCAATACAACGACTGAAAAGCAAGTGGAAGCTTGTCATTTTCCTTTTAAACCCATGCTGAGCTTCCCATGGTCTAGCGGTGCATATATAACTTTTAAAAGGAAAACCCTATTTGTGTCATGAGGATGATCAAGGTGGACTGCAGTGCTTGGCACTGGGGTAGTCGGGGATGTCAGTAATTCCTAAACTCAAAGGAACACTTTCATATTCAACAGGAGAGCTCTAATTTTACATTTGTTGTCATCTTTCATTTGCTGTTCTATTGTGAAAACATTTACCAACTGTGCTCATCAGACTATGTTTGATTCATTTGGAGAAATGGTATATCTTAACATTTTTGACCCAAGAGGAAGGGAGAAGGAATCTTTGATTTCAATGTTTGTCAGAACTTAATTGTTTATCTGTAAGTGGGATTTTGCAGGATTTCATTATTGTAGGCAGCACACAGAAAATACTACTTTGTGAATTTTTTTCTAATAGCCTTGATCAATGAAGCAGGCTTAAAGTACTTTTCCAAAAGAAATAGTCTCACATAATTAAAATGAAGAAATCAGTTTAGTCTATTTATTCTTATTTCCTTACTACAAGAATACCTTTGACCTTGGAATTAAAAACAGAGCAGTTTCTTTGATGGTACTTTACTTGGCAGAATTTCTTAACAATGGTTCGGGTATCATGGAATATATCTTCAATTGTTAAAATAACTGTCACACCCGGAGGATATCCCACAAGCAAGTTGGAAGAGGACTTTTCAACCACAGCACAGTGTTATAAAATGTATGATTCCCAGATACAGAGCATCATCCTAGAATATCATAGATTTATTTCTGAATTTTATAAGGTTGAGGACATTAAATAGACAAATGAGAATATCTATGCATAATAAAGACTATGATGAAGTTTTCTTCAGCTTGCCTAAAATGATGGAAAGCTACTGCCAGTAATCTAATTGTTTGTATCCAAAGTTTTCAAAGTAAAAAATTCGACTAGGAAAGGGACCATTAGACCTGACCATTGGCCAGAACTCTATGAGAACTAGGAGCCCTGGTGATGCAATGGTGAAGAGCTCGGCTGCTAACCAAAAGATTGGCGGCAGTTCAAGCCCACCAGCCAGCAGATGTGGCTGTCTGCTTTGGTAATTTACAGCCTTGGAAATCCTATGGAGCAGTTCTACTCTGTCCTACAGGGGCACTATAAGTGGGAATCGAGTTGGCAGCAGTGGGCTTGGTTGTGGTTTTTCTATAAGAACTTGTCTAAAGGGAGGGTAGTGCACTTTCAAACTCATGAGCAGTAAGAAATGCCAAAGCCAAGTACATACAGGACGCTCTAGAAATATGAAAGGGCAAGAAGAACCAATAGTTGCACTGATGTGATGCAAATTACCCGTTTGAGAAGGAGGGGATAAAGGGCTTCTTTTTCAACTGGCATCTGTGACTCAGTCTTATCGGCAGATTTTGCATAAAAAAAAATCATTGTTCTCTTTGATTCTTTTGACCGGTCTTTCCTTAAGTTCTTGAAGGTAGATAACACTGGGAAAACTGAGTCAACTCAGTAGTTCACAAAACATAAAACTACTCTGCTTTGCCCAACTTTGCTGGATTGGATTATGATTTTTATCTCCATGAAAATTTCTGTGGAAAGAAGTACGTGTTGCTAAGGCAGCAAGGTCCACTAGAGAATGAATTCATGGCTCTTCTTCATTCAAGTGTAGCACTGAAGAAGGTAAACCCTAATAGGTAAGACTTGGTTATTAACCGGAGCCAATCTACAATGGGATCTGTTTAAGGCACCCTAGCCCTGGTGGCGCAGAGGTTAAAGCTGCTAACCGAAAGGTCGGTGGTTCAAACTCACCAGCTGCTCCATAGGACAAAGAAGTGGCAATCTTTTCATAAAGATTATGGCTTTGGAAACTCTATCGGGCAGTTCTGCTCTGTCCTGTAGGGCCCCTATGAGTTGGAATCGATTCCACGGCAACCACTTTGGTCTGGTTTTGGTTTAGTTACCCTAGGAACTCAGAGACTAGGAAATCCCCAGGCGTAGGACTCAAGGACTCCACAAGCATTCTCTGTGTACACAGGCATTCTTTTGCACCAGTGCCACGCACTTCGAGCAGAGCAGGCGAACGTAGTATTGCAGAATCACGTTATCATCCTTCTCACAGCCGCTCTGCAGAGTTTCAGTCCAGCCGTTTTCCTTCCCAGCTACTTTGCCTGGTTGCTTCTCGGTGGTGGGGGATTTGCTGTGTGTTAAGCTGTGAGTAATGCATGCTTATACCACTCCCTGCCCTTCCTTGTTTATTTACCACAGAGGGTGCCAAGCGCAACGACTTTTGACTCTGCCCTTCAGCTATCTGGATCACAGATTGCAGAAGACATGTCTGCGGCACATAGTGCATCTGTGAATGATGGCCATGACATCATGTCATATCGCGGGGTCAGCCACTCTCACCATGTCACGTCACATCATGCTTGACATAGAGACATAGCTCAATTCTTAGTGTCTGGAAGCAATCGGAAATTAAGCCTTCACAGCAGCCTGAGCAGTGCCTTAGGAAAGACGGAATAGAGAAGATTGACCTTTCCAGTTTCTGTCTGATGCCACCATAGATACAGCGACCCACGTAAATGTATTCATATCTCAATGAAAAACGCAGCATCCATACAAGGCAGGAGTCTTCTGCCTGCATTTTTCTCATGATGGTAAGCCAGTGCTCTTCCTGTGTTTATTGCTGCTGTTAGCCAGGCCTGTTTTCTGCAGCCAGGTGTTAATCTAAAGGCTTCTATTGAGAATCAGCTACATGATAGTTATTAGGGATTTGCAATGTGGCAATCAAACTCAAGCTATTCAAAGAGAGCTGGAGTGGGCCGTTGAGTGTTACCGCTGCAATGTCTCCACTATAAAATCAATCCACATAAATCTGAGATGTAAACCCCATAACTAGTAGCACTGGGTGCTTATAACTTTTACTCTTTGTTTGGTTATGAATTCTTGGCTCCTGAAGATAAGCCTTTGACTCCCCTCTTCCTTAACTCCTCCATCCTTAAGTCTTTCCCACATCAGGAGCTAATAAAAAGGTAGAACTAATTGGAAGGCATCAAGTTCCTTGGAAATTAATGAACATAGTTCATATTATCTAAATGGTTTCTTTTGTTGTGCTCCAATAATTCTCAGGGGCCTGTACAACAGTGAGAGATGGCTTATTTCCTCTTCTGCCATTAGGCTCTGAGACTTTCACTAGTGGAGAGGAGTGCTCTTTTAGGGACAGGGAGATTATCTTCTGCCTCCCTGGGAAGCTCAAGGAGTGTTGGATGGAGGTCTCACCATGGCCACCAGCAGAACTAAAGTTCATCAACACTGTGGGTCTAGGGAAGCTTTCCTTAGTCCTCTCAGCCTCCTTGTTCGATAGCATTTGTGCTCGTTTTCTTCCAGAAGTTTCTTTATGCTTCTCCCTCATCATCTGTTGAATTCTCCCTCCTAGCTATGCCCGATAGCTTACGGCAATATTCTTCTCAAGGGATTTAATAAAGATCAAAACCTTAAGCTCAGAAATGAATGGTCACCGGATAAGTGAGGAGCGTGTTGGGAAACAGTAGACTGATGTGGTTGATTCTGAATTATAATGCACAGGCACACTGCCCATTCTAATTTTATGTAAATTTAGCCCTGGTCTGTAACATCGTCCTACAGTATTTACATTGCCATCATTTACTATCATTTATCACACACTCCCTCCCTGGCCGAATGGTATTTTAACAAGTTATTGTGAAAAAGACTCTGTCATTTAAGTTGATTGCAAGTTCAGCATGCGGGTGTCACCACTGCTCAGAAAACCGATGCAAATGTAGGTTACACTCAGGACAGTGTAGTAATTAGATCATGGTAAGTAATATTTCCTCTGTTGTCTGTGCCAATCCTACTACATTTGGAGTATAAAGGTCACTTCTAGACACCATTCCTTAATGGCGGTATTTTATCTTTTCTGTTACACTGCAAACAAAAGATAAAATTTATATATGTATTGGTATGAAAGACATATTGTTTACCTAACCTTAAGGGTGTTATAGGGTTTAGTAAAAGGGAACTGGAAAAGCTTTTCTGATGTGAGGTTGGGAAGAAGTTGGAATGAGGTTGGGTTGAGGTTGAAATGAGATGAGAACGAACTTGGAGTGAGCTTGAGGTGTGCTAGGGTGATCTTGGGTCAAGCATAGGGGAGCTTGGGATGTGATTGGGATGGTAAGAAAATCATCAGTAAATATTGAAGCCTAGGAAACACTCCTAAGTTTCTAGAGCAGGTTGATATATCCCAGTGAGGATGAGGCACAGGTCATACTAGTCAACATAGCAAGCCACTTCAAGACATAGTCAACTTAATAACAGACACAGCCAACTTTAACAGACTCTTCCTAAACTTTTTCAACCTATTTATTATATTCAGTCATCTTAGCTTGTCCCACACATGAACCTCTCTCACTAAATCCTCAAATATTGAAAGTGAGTTCAATATGAGGATAACGAGTCATAGGTTATTCAAGGTATGATTTCATAAAAGGGAGGCCTATCCTAGAAAAAAAGGAAAATTGGGAGGCAACAGTTTTTGTCACCTAATAGTTGAAGAAAAGGATATGTCATGGGAGAGATAGAAGGACTGGTCTTGGCTGTATCAGATAGCAGAGCTCGAATGCATGCACGGAAGTCAGTGGGAGGTATTTGAAAAAAGCTTTCTAACAGTGAAGCTATGTGGTGATGATATGAGCATCCTTACAACCAGAGGAGCTCCCATTTCTCCAAGTGTGCAAGAAGAAGCGGACAAAACCATCCCTGAGCGGGGAATGCCACTAGAGGACCTCAAATGTCCCAAGACTCTCTGTGGGTCTGAGCTCTCTTCAACCACTGTAGTTCAAAGGTTTTTTTTTTTTTTTTTTTCTCTCTTAAAGAATCCAGTGAGTTTTCTTCTGAAGACAAAAACATATAAAGTAAAGAAGTTAATGTCTCTAAAGAATCTAGCACGCACCCTTTCCCTGGACTCTTAGAAGGCAGCATATTAGAGAATAAATGGATAAGTAAATAGGATGTGCTGACTAACGCTGATGTATCTCTGTTGGATGAGAAATATTGAATGATGCAATCAGGCACAGTAAGAGTCACAATGTGATTTACAAACACATTTTTATTGAAGATTCTCATTTTATGCTCTCCAAACTACTCTTCTGGCCACCATTTCTTTGTATTTCTATTTTTGCTTGTGTTTAAAAAGCAGTTTGACATTCCAGCCGCTAAGCCAGGAATGCTCATTTTCATTGGCAGCATTTTTCTGTGCTGGCAGAATCCACAGGCCATTGCTTTGATGTTTTTTGGAGTTACATTTGGTGTCTGTCATAGTTCATGCAAAGATAAGCTGATTGGGTTGTCTAGTTGGTCCCAGATGGTTTTGGCTTTAATGCTCCATCAATTCTCTTTGAAAATGAAGTCCTGGCCAATCTCACCTCTCAAGGGACACTTGCAGATGTCTTGTTCATGATCAAAAGGCAACATAATTTCCTGAGTCCGTATGCTTTCTCTGGAACCTCTTTTATGGTCCTCAAAACTGATGTTTCTTATAAGGGGACAATGGAGATAGCCATTTAGAAAAGGTCTAAACTTCAGAAGTGTTTCCTCCAAGAGTTCGTGGGAGTGGGATTCAAAAGGTCTCAATAATTGATTTCTAAGAACTCCAAGGAGTGGGTTCCAGGGCATAGAAACCATGCTATAAAATCGCTCCCACAAAAAGGCAAAGACTGGGTTTACGTTTTACCACTGGACCATGATTATAGTAAACAGGGATATTTAAAGAGGGGTACATAGAGCAGAAATCACCCTCATTTTTCAGCATCAGGGTCTTAAAAGTAACATTTGATTCATCTCTTTCTGCCTAGATAGCTTTCTTTACAATTAGTTTGTTACAAAGAAATTCAAGAGTCCAGGTAAATTAATGATATGGTCTCATGTAATGTAGATTTGTTGGAACTAAGACTTTAAAAAATTGACAAAAAATTCTTCAAGTGACATCTTTGAACTCCATCTTGCACCCTGTACGCTGGACTCTTGTCCTCAGGGTCAAGCATGAAAGGCAGGTAAAAATCCTCCCATTTGCCATGTCCGTTTTCTATGAAGGCATTTCTAACCAGAGGGAGAATATCAAGGCTGAACAGCAGGAGAGAGCTGAAAGCCAAAGCCTGTGCTTTCTGGGGGAGGTCTCACTGGAGCATTCATTATGCTCCATTAGGTGATGGGCTCATTTCAGCTGACCTTCGGATTCTCATTCCTTCCCTTGATCTCCAAACAATCCCTTTATTGCATTTTTTTTTTTTTTGGTGGAATGGATGTTTGGACTAGCTCTGTGCACAGTCCCGGTAGAAGTGGGTCCCACCTTGCATGCGAGGAGGGAGGAATGATAAAATTCCCTAATCAAAAAGGTGCTTGAGAATACCATGTGAGCCTCTGCTAAAATGCTTTCATTTACACAGGGGAGGAGGATGAAGGATGACAACGCAGATTCATAGTGCCTTTGCAGTGTCAGGGAACAAACCATTCTATCTTTTCCTGCCTTAAACAAAGCAATCGGAGGTCTATGAAAAGCTCAGAAATGGAAGGGGGAGAACAAAGCAGGCAATCTGTCAACCACCTGCTCTTATCACTCAGCTAGTCACAGCTCAACCTTTTGCCTTCTGGGGTTGTGAGAATTCCAGACATTGTTTGGAAGAGGTATGTGTCCTGTATGCAGCCTTCATTGGGAAGCAAACCTCTGGACTGAAATAGTAAACTAATCGTAAAGATGAAACTTTGGTAGTATTTTTGGAAAGGGGAAGGCATCGTGCTGGTGCTTTATGTACATCATTTTAAATATTTATTCTAACAAGCCTACGTGGGATATTGTTGTTGTTATGCGCTGCCGAGTCAATTCCAACTCATAAGAACCCTATATAACAGGGTAGAACTGTCCTATAGGGTTTCCTAAGCTGTAATCTTTAGAGGGGAGCTCTGGTGACACAGTGATAAGAGCTCGACTGCTAATCAAAAGGTTGACATTTCAAATCTACTAGCTGCTCCTTGGAAACCCTACTGGGCAGTTGGAGTTGGAGTTGGAGTTGACTTGAGGGCAATGGGTTTAGTTTTTTGGTTTAATTACTGAACTTCGCTTAGCAGCCAAGCATTCAACCATTACACTGCCAGGGCTCCTTGATTTATATAACCATACCCACTTCTGTCAAGTCAGCTCTTATAGTGACCCTATAGGACAGAGTAGAACTGCCCCATGGAGTTTCCAAGGAGGACCTGGTGGATTTGAACTGCTGACCTTTTGGTTAGCAGCTGTAGCACTTAACCACTACACCACCAGGGTTTCCTTTAAGTTATATATTACTACCTTATTTTCCAGACAAAGTGATTGAGGCTAGATAAATTGCCTAAACTCACACAGTTAGTAAACACAGAGCTTGGATTTGACCCAAATTGAACTCTAAACTGCAGCTCTTTCCAGTGTCTCTGTTCTCTTTTGGTGGACAAGATAAATTGCCTTCTAGGACTCACACTTGTTTTCTTTCAGCAGGTTCCATTTAAGTTTGCCTTTGCTGTTGTTGTTAAGTGTGACCTTCAAAGAGCTGCCTAATCATTATCTATCCCTGTCTCCCGTAGATATATATACCACAGAATAATGTAAACAGTTCAAATGCATAAAAAGTTGGTGTGACTTCCATATAGCCACTGATCTGCTTGGCATATCTGTCTGGATATTCTATAGGAACCTCAAATTTAGGAAGTCAAAAGCTTTCCCTCCAAACCCTGGTGTTTCTGTTTTATTTTTTCCTATTTCTGTGAGTGCCACGATCATCCAACCAATCTGGCAGGCGGCAATCATAGGTTTCATCCTAGATTTCCACGTTTAACTTTTTCCTAGCTGTCTCTGCTTCCTTTTGCTTTAGCTGCTCCGTGTTCATGAGCAAGTTTCAGAGTCTCCTCTGACATCCCTCTTGGACTTTTCTTTCTTTCCTGTCTTTTCAATGACCTCTTGCTTTCTTCATGTATGATGCCCTTGTTGTCATTCCACAACTTGTCTGGTCTTTGTTCAGTGGTGTTCAATGCGTCAAATTTATTCTTCAGATGGTGTCTAAATTTAGGTGGAATATACTCAAGGTCATATTTTGGCTTTCTTGGACTTGCTCTGATTTTCTTCAGTTTCAGCTTGAACTTCCATATGAGCAATTGATGGTCTTTTCCACAGTTGGCCCCTGGTCTTGTTCTGACTGACGATATTGAGCTTTTCCATTGAAGTAAAAGCACTGCACAGAAGATTTCAAAGGGCAACTCGAGAAGACAAGTATTATAATGACATGTGTGAAGAGCTGGAGATAGAAACCAAAAGGGAAGAACATGCTTGGCGTTTCTCAAACTGAAAGAACTGAAAAAAAAATTCAAGCCTTGAGTTGCAATAGTGAAGGATTCTGTGGGAGAAAATATTAAACGATGCAGGAAGCATCAAAAGAAGATGGAAGGAATACACAGAGTCACTATACCAAAAAGAATTAGTCGATATTCAACCATTTCAAGACGTGGGATATGGTCAGGAACCAAGGTACTGAAGGAAGAAATCCAAGCTGCTCTGAAGGCATTGGCGAAAAACAAGGCTCCAGGAACTGATGGAGTATCAATTGAGATGTTTCAACAAACAGATGCAGCACTGGAGGTGCTCACTCGTCTATGCCAAGAAATATGGAAGACAGCTTCCTGGCCAACTGACTAGAAGAGATCCATATTTATGCCTATTCCTAGGAAGGGTGATCTAACTGAATGCAGAAATTATAGAACAATATCATTAATATCACATGCAAGCAAAATTTTGCTGAAGATCTTTCAAAAATGGCCATAGCAGTGTATCGACAGGGAACTGCCAGAAATTCAGGCCGGTTTCAGAAGAGGACGTGGAACCAGGGATATCATTGCTGATGTCAGATGGATCCTGGCTGAAAGCAGAGAATACCAGAAGGGTGTTTAATGTGTTTTATTGACTATGCAAAGGCATCCTACTGTGTGGATCATAGCAGATTATGGATAACATTGCGAAGAATGGGAATTCCATAACACTTAATTGTGCTCATGAGGAACCTTTACATAGATCAAGAGGCAGTTGTTTGGACAGAACAAGGGCATACTGATTGGTTTAGTCAGGAAAGGTGTGCATCAGGGTTGTACTTTTCACCATACCTATTCAATCTGTATGCTGAGCAAATAATACGAGAAGCTGGACTATCTGAAGAAGAATGGGGCATTAGGATTGGAGTAAGATGCATTAATAACCTGCGTTTTGCAGATGACACAACCTTGCTTGCTGAAAGTGAAGAGGACTTGAAGCACTTACTAATGAAGATCAAAGACCATAGCCTTCAGTATGAATTGCACCTCAACATAAAGAAAACAAAAATCCTCACAACTGGACTAATGAGCAACATCATGATAAATGGAGAAAAGATTGAAGTTGTCAAGGATTTCGTTTGACTTGGATCCACAATCAACAGCCATGGAAGCAGCAGTGAAGAAATCAAAAGATGCATTGCATTAGGTAAATCTGCTGCAAAGGACCTCTTTAAAGTGTTGAAGAGCAAAGATGTCACCTTGAAGACTAAGGTGCACCTGACCCAAGCCATGGTATTTTCAATTGCATCACATGCATGTGAAAGCTGGACAATGAATAAGGAAGACTGAAGAAGAATTGACGCCTTTGAATTGTGGTGTTGGCGAAGAATATTGAATATACCATGGACAGCCAAAAGAACCAATAAATCTGTCTTAGAAGAGGTACAACCAGAATGCTCCTTAGAAACAAGGACGGTGAGACTGCGTCTTACATACTTTGGACATGTTGTCAGGAGGGATCAGTCCCTGGAGAAGAACATCATACTTGGCAGAGTACAGGGTCAACGGAAAAGAGGAAGACCCTGAACCAGGTGGATTGACACAGTGGCTGCAACAATGAGCTCAAGGATAACGATTGTAAGGATGGCTCAGGACGGGGCAGTGTTTTCTTCTGTTGTGTGTATGGTCACTATGAGTTGGAACCGACTTGACAGCACCTAAGAACAACGACAATATCTGTCTCTGCTTCATATTCCTGCAACTAGTGCTTTATTTCAAAGACAAGATATATCACTGGCCTCCTGCCTGTAGTCTCACATCTCTTCAATCTATAGCCTCTACTTCCCTAAGACAGAGCTTTTTAAAAATAAGTATTGCTCTCTTTATACCCCTTTAAGACTCTAAGGTTTTTAGCTTGATATAGAAGACCATCCATCATTCTGCTTACTCTTTTTAGCTTTTCATTGCATCGTACCCTTGTGGTATTCTATTATGAAGGTAAATACAGCTACTTGAAATTCTCCAAATTTACCATTTTCCTTCATTTTTCTGTAATATGCTTTGTTCTGGTATGCCCTTCCCATTATCCTCATGTGTTTACATAGTAGCATGTACCTACTTGTCTTCCAAGATTCAGCTCAAGAGTAAATTCCTTTCCAAAGCCATTCTGACCTGTCCCTTCTCCTACGGTTCTCTACCTGTGTATGTATGTGTGTGCATATATAATGCGAGGGCAGTAAATGTTTGGTGGAAGAATTCTTGCCTTCCATCTGGGAAACCTATGTTTAAACTCTGGGCAATGAGCCTCAGTCTCTTTTTCTGTCACTGGAGGCTTGTGTGCTGCTGTGATGCTAAGCAGGTTCCAATGGAGCTTCCAGAGTAAGACAGACTAGGAAGAAAGAGCTCGTGATTTACTTCCAAAAACTTGGCCACTGAAAACTCTATGGATCACAGTGGTCCAATCCTATTGTGCATGGAGTCTGTATGAGTTGGGGGCTGAATTGACAGCAGCTAACAACAACATTTATAATACTTAAAATGTGTATGCACATGTATAACCAAACATTCTGATTTTTGTCTCCTCTCTATATTCAAATGTCTGTAATTTACAAGCATAGCACTTATTTCCTTGTTTACTTGTCCATCTTTTTTGATGGCAAGGTCTGTCTTATTTCCCTTGGCAGCCCCAGAATCTAGTACGGTGCATGATCAATAATCAGTTTTCAGAAACTTTGATTGAACTAATAAATAGAGAGTGAAAGCAAAATCTCTAATTCAAAGATTCTAATGACATCAAATTGGTAATGATAATGTGGGAATATACCAACGCTGAATTACATGGTTTGGATATTACATTTTTTACATGTATTATAATCAAGAAAGTATGACTGTAAGGAAATATATATTTGCTGTATATTATACTTGTATTTTCTTAAATATATGAAAAAAACCCCATCCTCATCCTTTTAAATTTCATTAATCTTGACTATGAAAACTGGAAGAATATAAATTAAAATGTCGAAACTGGTGGACATGTGCTGAAGTTTCCTTTCCAAGTAGCTTTACATGAATTGTCACGTCTATGTGAGAGTACTTCAATGTGGGCCTAGGAGAAAATTGTTGAAACTAAAATAGAGGCAAAAATAACAGTTTATTTCCTAATAAAGTAGATGAGTTGTGTTACCTTAATAAGAGCTTGGCTCTAATGAATGCAGTCGATGAAACATAATATTTTCTCATGGTAATTATGAAATTATATAACATGAACCAGTGTAATGGCAAGCACCTCAGAAAATTAGACGTAATTCATTAGATAAATGAGATACAATTAAAGAAACACATTTTAGGAAAATCAAGCATCATCTAAAACCCAGTGAGCTGAATTGTCTGTTTGCATCTGCATGTGTTCATAATTCATTTTCCCCAACTCTCTGCATTAGCTCGTTGGAAAATCATCTATGAGTCACAGCTGTTACCTAAGCCACACGTGTTTCAATATTCTGAGTCATAGGAATCATTTTAGAGTCCTGTGACCAAATGCATAATCAGCTTGTACAGAATCTCAGTTGTTTAAGGTCAATGTGGTAATTGAGAATGGATGGTCATAGTAACCTGAGTTTCTGGGAGATTACGAAAGTCGTTTTTCATACCTTTGTGTCTTTTCCTCAAAACATTCTACATATGAATGTTTTGAGTGTGTGTCTTTTTAATTCCACTTTTGGATGACCTATTTTTTTTTTTTTCTAGGTCCATGTTGATATGAATGGTATAAAGAGCATGCCCGTTGCTGTCGAATTGACTGCAACTCATAGAGGTCCTATAGGACAGTGTGGAACTGTCCCATAGGGTTTCCAAGGAGTGGCTGGTGGATTCGAACTGCCGCACCCTTGGTTAGCAGCCAAGCTCTTAACCACTATGCCATCAAGAGCGTATGGGCTTACAAATGGCAATTTTTAACTGGAAGAAATAGGTTAAACGAAACCAGGTTGTTATGGATTGAATTGTGTCTCCCAGAAAGATATGTTGAAGCCCTAACCCCTGGTTCCTGTGAATGTGATCTTGTTTGGAAATAAGATCTTTGAAGATTTTATCTGTTAATATGAGATCACATCGGAGTGGCATCTGATAAAAGAAGAGAGCAAGTAGGGAAAGTTAGACAGAGGAGGAAAGGCCATGTAATGGCGGAGGCAGCTACTGCTGTAAGCCAAGGAACGCTAAGCATTTCCGGAAGCCAACGGAGGATAGAGCACAGTCATAGAACAGTTTCTCTCTCAGAGGCCTAAGAAGGAATCGATATCCTGATTTGGACTTCCAGCCTGCAGAACTGTGAGACAATAAATGTATGTTCTTTAAAGCCGGCCACTTTGTGACATTTTATTATGGCAGACCTTGGAGGCTAAGATACAGGGCATAAACACTGTTTTTCTCAGGAATTTTTCCTATTCGGGATTTAGGTATAGGATACCAAAGATGAAGTCTTTTCACTTCCCTGGTAAGGAAGGATGGATTCTGGTACTTGGATGTGCACAAATGGCTTTGCCAATGTGAACAAGTTGCTTTAAGTTGGTAAATGGTTCTTAGCCATCTTTTGAATCCCATTTATTAAGTTCAATGTTTCAAATTATATTTGGCACAGTCTACATTTGCTAACATGTACTGAGGGTGGCGGCAGTGCTCCAGTTGACTTTTTGTAGTTGCACTTCTTGTTTCATTTCACATTGTGACTGAGTTAAAGGGTGTAACTCTTCCTTTGTTCTGTTTTCCTCCCTCTTTCCTTTTCTTTGTCTTTTGGCTTTTCTCCTCTCCTGTTCACTCAGTCAAGTCACATCTGAATATTGACCAGGTATTGAGCTCTTCAGAGTGCTGCCAGTGACCAGACCACTTGCGCCATTTCTTTAAGGAAGAAAAGTATGCTCTTGTTGAAAATCCCTTCTGCTCCCACTTCTCCCTTCTTTCCTTAGTCTACACCCCTCTTCTGCTGCCTCCTGAGGCTCTAGATATTAGCATTTATTGAGTAGATAGTATGCACAGGCTCTGCATTGGTCACTGAATATTATATATGTGTGTGTGTGTGTATGTATAGATGAAATGACATCAACCCTCATAGCCACCCTATGAAGTAAAATCAGTGACTCCATAGTTGACATATGAGAAGAGTCCAGAGCAATTTGCCTGAAAGCTGTGGGTAAGCAGGTGATCTGTGAAATGAATCCAGTTGTGTTTGACTTAAGGTTCATTCTCTTAAGTGAATGCTTATTCTTTCATAATTAAAACAATAATTGGAACAGAAAGTATTTTGACTGCACTTTTTTTTTTTTTTAAAACAGCATTAGATCCTTCAGTAAAGGATCTGTTTAATAAAGGCATTTAGAAATTGAACAAATTCAGAGCTCATTCTCCCAGCCTGATTTGAATGCCAGCCATCTGTACCCAGAGTTTGACTGATGGGGTTGTCATTTAGGTTGGTATTTGAGATCAAACTATTGCTGTGAATTTCTAAATAACAAAATGAAAAGCGAATGGTTGGTTTATCATGAAGACATGGAAATTATCTTCAAATTGTTCCCCCTAGTGCCCTACTTCAGGAGTAATTAAGTGTTTTCCCTAATTTTGAGCAACATCAGGTCATTTTTTGAGCAGACTGGAAAATGAAATGACAATTTCTACTTTTCTATTAGTGAGCATTTTTTCAGAATCTATTGGGGGTTTAACACTGTGTTTGGTATTATGGAAAATACTTTGAGATATGGTTCTCGACCTCAAAAAGCCTGCAATCTCATTGGGCTTGAAGTATGTTGCTGAAATAAGTACCTGTCAGTTTCAGTAGATTTTGAAGAGCAGGAAGGGGAAAACTTCAAGTTTAGACCCTGTAAGCGAAGTTTCTCTTTACTCTATGGAAAAAATGTTTTTGAACATTTTATTGTGTTTTAGGTGAGGGTTTTCAGAGCAAATTAGTTTCCCATTCAATAATTTATATACAAATTGTTCCATGATATTGGTTGCAATCCCTGCAATGTGTCAGCGCTCTCCCCATTATCACCATTTCCATTCGTCTCGCTTTCCTGTCTTTTCTTCTTAGGTTTTGGGCAGATGTTGTCCATTTGGCCTCATAGAGATCTCTGGGGGTGGCTTCAGTTCTAAGAAGGATATCTAAGGGCCATAGCCTTGAGGGCTCCACCAATCTCTTTCAGACCAGTAAGTCTGATCCTTTTTCTGAATTTGAGTTTTGTTCTACATTTTTTCCCCACTCTAACCAGGACCTTCTATTGTAATCCTGGTCAGAGGGGTTGGTAGTGGTAGCTGGGCACTGTCTAGTTCTTCTGGTCTCAGGCTAGTGGAGGCTGTAGTTCCTGTGGTCCGTTTAGTCCTTGGATAATTGCTCCCCTGAGTCTTTGGTTTTCTTTACTCCCCTTTGCTCCAGACACAAAAAAAACCAATAGCTATATCTTAGAGGGCTGCTTGCAAACTTTCAAGACCCCAGACACTACTTACCAAAGTAGGATGGAGAGCATTGCCTTTATGAACTATGTTATGCTAGTTGAGCTAGATGTTCCCTGAGACTATGGTCCTTAGCTTCCAAGCCCAGTAACTTAGTCCCTTGAGGTGCTTGGTTATGTCAAGGAAGTTTCCATGACCGTGACCTCTGTGTGCTCTATTATATCTATGAATATACCTGCAGCACGTACATATATATATGTAGAAATATACACAGGCGAACCTATATATGCATGTGGATATACTACCACACTCCCTCCCACACCTTGCAGGATTGGATATATTATAGTATTTATTGTAGTTGCCTTTTATTCTTGCATACCTCTCAGTGTCTTCCCTTGCCTTGGTCATGTTGTGCTGACTTCCCCCTTACTGTGTACTGCCTTTCCCTTCACCAAAGTTAACATGTGTCTACTATCTAGTTAGTGATTTTCCCTCCCTAACCCTCCCATCCCTGGTAACCATCAAAGAATAGTTCTTTCCGTATGTAAACCTTTTCTTGACTTTTTGTAATAGGGGTTTCATACAATATTTATTTTTTTGTGAATGACTTATTTTACTCAGCATAATGTCCTCCAGATTCATCTATGTCGTGAGATGTTTCACGAATTCATCATTATTCTTTATGGTTGTGCGATAGTCCATTGTATGTATGTATGTACCACAATTTGTTTATCCATTCATCTGTTGATGGGCATTTAGGCTGTTTCCATCTTTTTGCTATTGTGAATAATACTGCGATTAATATGGGTGTACATATGTCTATTTGTGTCACAGCTTTTATTTCTCTGGGATATATACCTTGGAGTGGGCTTGCTGAATCATATGGTATTTCTAACTTTTTAAGGAAGCACCATACTGTTTTAAATAGCAGTTGTGCCATTTTGCATTCCCACTAGCAGTGTGTAAGTGTTCAAATCTCCTCACAACCTCATCAGCATTTGTTATTTTCTGTTTTTCTCTTTTTTGATCAGTGCCATTAATGCCAGGGTGAGAAGGTATCTCACTGAAGTTTTGATTTGCACCTCTCTCTTTTTTTAATGGCTAATGATTGCGAGCATCTCTTTATGTGCTTGTTAGCCACCTGAATGTCTTCTTTGGTGAAGTGTCTGTTCATATTCTTTTCCATTTTTTAATTGAATCCTTTGCCTTTTTGTTGTTGAAGTGTTGAACTTTTCCATAAATTTTAGAGATGAGACCCTTGTCTGATATGTTGTAGCCAAATTTTTTTTTCTCAGTCTGTAGGTTCTCTTTTTATTCCTTTGGCAAAGTCTTTTAATGAACATAAGTGTTTAATTTTTAAGAGATCCTGCTTATCTAGTTTATCTTCTGCTGTTTGTGTGTTTTCAATTACGTTTGATATTCTATTTATGCCATGTATTAGGGTTCCTAGCACTGTCCCTATTTTTTCTTCCATGATCCTTATCATTTTAGGTTTTACGTGTAGGTCTTTGAGCCATTTTGAGTTAGTTTTTGTGTATAGTGTGAGGTATGGATCTTGTTTCATTTTTATGGAATTGGATATGCAGTTTTGCCAGCACCATTTGTTAAAGAGATCTTCTCTTCTCCGTTTAATGGACTTTGGCCGTTTGTGGAAGATCAACTGTCCAAAAAAAAAAAAAAAACCAAACCCATTGCCATCGAGTCGATTCTGACTCATAGCAACCCTACTATAGGTGAATAGATTTACTTTTTGGTTCTGTATTTTGTTCCACTGGCCTATGTGTCTATCATTGTACTAGTACCAGGCTGTTTTGGCTACCATGGCTGTAGAGTAGGTTCTGAGACTGCTTATCTGGGGTCTTTTTTCTTTCAGTATGAAGTTGCTGATTAGTTTTTCCATCTCATTAAAGAACATTGCTGGAATTTGGGTCAGAATTGCATTATATTTGTGGATTTTTTTTTTTTTTTTTATGAAGTTGCTGATTAGTTTTTCCATCTCATTAAAGAACATTGCTGGAATTTGGGTCAGAATTGCATTATATTTGTGGATTGCTTTGGGTAGTAGTGACATTTTCACAATGTTATTATGTCTTCTGGTCCATGAGCGTGATATATATTTTACCATTTATGTGGGTTTCTTGCAGTAGTATTCTGTAGTTTTTTTTTGTATAAGCTTTTTACATTCCTAGTTAGGTTTATTCCTAAGTGTTATACCTTTTGAGGGGCTATTGTAAATGGTGTTGTTTTCCTGATTTCCTTTTCGGATTTCTCTTTGTTAGTGAAGAGGAATCCAACTGATTTTTGTATGTTGATCTTGTACCCTGTCACTTTGCTGAATGCTTCTATTAGTTCCGGTAGCTTTCTTGTGGAATCTCTGGGATTTTTCTATGTATATGATCATATCATTTGTGAGTAGGAGTAGTTTTACTTTTTCCTTACTAGTTTTGTTGCCTTTTATTTTCTTTTCTTGCCTTATTGCTCTTGCTAGGACTTCTAGTACAATATTGAATAAGTGGTGATAAAGGGCATCCTTGTCTGGTTCTCATTCTCAAGGGGAATGCTTTCAGTCTCTCTCTGTTTAGAATACTGTTGGCTGTTGGTTTTGTATATATGCCCTTAATTATGCTGAGAAATTTCTCTTGTATTCCTATTTTGCTGAGAGTTTTTATCAGAAATGAGTGTTGGACTTTATCAATGCCTTTCTCCATCCATTAAGATGATCATATGATTCCTGTCCTTTGTTTTATTTATGTGGTGAGTTATCCTTGCATACCTGGTATGAATTCCACTTGGTTATGATGTATCATTTTTTTGATATGCTGTTGCATTCTATTGGCTAGAATTTTGTTGAGAATTTTTGCGTCTGTATTCATGAGGGATATCAGTCTATAATTTTCTTTTTTAGTGGCATCTTTGCCTGCCTTTGGTATGAGAGTTATGCTGACTTCATAAAATAAAACATAGAGTTATGTATTCCTTCATTTTCTATGTTTTGAAATAGTTTGAGTAGTACTGATAGAAGCTCTTCTCTGGTAGAATTCTTCAGTGATGCCTGGGCCAGGACTTTTTTTTTATTGGGTGATTTTTTATGACCGCTTCAACTTCTTTAATTATGAGTCTGTTCAGATTTTGTATCTCATTTTGTGTTAGTTTGGGTAGTTAGTGAGCTTCTAGAAATTTGTCCATTTCTTCTAGGTTTTCAAATTTGTTAGAATATAATTTTTTCATAATATTCTGTTATGATCATATTTATTTCAGTTGGATCTATTTTAATGCCACTCATCTCATTTCTTATTTGGGTTATTTGCATCTTTTCTTTCTTTTGTTAAATTGGTCAGTGGTTTGTTGAATTTATTGAACTTTCAGAGAACCAAATTCTAGTCTCGTTGATTCTTTTGTTTTCCTGTTTTCAGCTTCATTTATGTCTGCTCTAATCTTTGTTATTTCCTTTCTTCTGGTGGCTGTGGGCTTCTTTTGCACTCTTTTTCTATTTGTTCAAGTTTTAGGGTTAAGGTATTGATTTTTACCCTTTCTTCTTTTTTGATGTGTGCATTTATGGCTATAAATTGACCCTTGAGCACTGCCTTTGCTGTGTCCCAAAAGTTTTGGTATGTTGTGTTTTCATTCTCATTCAATTCTGGGAATTTATTTCATTTATATATTTTTTTCTATTATCCAGTTGTTCTTAAACAAGGTATTTTTCAGTTTCCATGTGTTTGATTTTTTTCCCTTGTTCTTCCTGTGATTGATTTCTAGTTTTATAGCTTGTGGTCACAGAAGATTCTTTGTATTATTTCAATATTTTTTAATTTATTGAGGCTGCTTTGTGGCCTGAAATATGGTCTATTCTGGAGAACAACCTGTGTGTGTTGGAGAAGAATGGGTACTGTGCTGCTGTTGGGTGAAGTGTTCTTTATATGTCTATGAGGTCAAGTTGGTTGATTGTGTTATTTAGATCTTCTGCATCTTTGTTGAGTTTCTTTTCATTTGTCCTGTCCTTCATTGAAAGTGATGTGTTAAAGTTGCCTTCTATTATGGTGGAATTGTCTGTTTCTCTCTTTCAGTACGGTTAGGGTTTGTTTTATGTGTTTTGGAGCTCTGTCACTGGGTGCGTAAATACTTATTATGGTTATGTCCTCTTGGTTGATTGATCCTTTAATTATTACATAATGCCTTTCCTTGTCTCTTATGCTGGAATTTGTCTTAAAGTTTGTTTTGTCAGAGATTAATATTGCCACTTCTGCTCTTTTTTGGTTACTGTTTGCTTGATATATATTTTTTTCCTCCTTTAAATTTTAGCTTATTTTTATCTTTGTGTCTAAGGTATGTCTCTTGTAGGCAACATTTTGATGGGTCATTTTTTAAAAAAAATTTTTATTGTGCTTTAAGTGAAAGTTTACAAATCAAGTCAGTCTCTCACACAAAAACTTATATACACCTTGTTATATACTCCCAATTGCTCTCCCCCTAATGAGACAGCCCGCTCCCTCCCTCCATTCTCTCTTTTTGTGTCCATTTTGCCAGCTTCTAAGCCCCTCTACTCTCTCATCTCCTCTCTAGGGAGGAGATGCCAACATAATCTCAAGTGTCCACCTGATCCAAGAAGCTCAGTCCTCACCAGGATCCCTCTCCAATGCGTTGTCTAGTTCAATCCCTGTCTTAAGAGTTGGCTTTGGGAATTGTTCCTGTCCTGGGCCAACAGAAGGTCGGGGGGCCATGACCACCAGGGTCTTTCTAGTCTCAGTCAGACTAGAAGAATTTGGGGTCTGCATCCCACTTCTCTCCTGCTCCCTTAGGGGATCCCTGTTGTGTTCCCTGTCAGGGCAGTCAGCAGTTGTAGCCGGGCGCCATCTAGTTCTTCTGGTCTGAGGATGATGTAGTCTCTGGTTTACGTGACCCTTTCTGTTTCTTGGGCTCGTAATTACCTTGTCTCCTTAGTGGTCTTCATTCTCCTTTTATTCAGGTGGGTTGAGACCAATTGATGCATATTAGATGGCCACTTGCTAGCGTTTAAGACGCCAAATGCCTCTCTCCAAGGTGGGATGCAGAATGTTTTCTTTGATAGATTTTATTATGCCAATTGACTTAGATATCCCCTGAAACCATGGTCCCCAAACCCCTGGCCCTGCTACGCTGGCCTTCGAAGCATTCAGTTTATTCTGGAAACTTCTTTGCTTTTGGTTTAGTCCGGTTGTGCTGACCTCTCCTGTATTCTGTGTTGTCTTTCCGGTCACCTAAAGTAGTTTTTATCTACTATCTAATTAGTGAATAACCCTCTCTCACCCTCCCTCCCTCCCCCATCTCGTAACCATCAGAGAATATTTTCTTCTCTGTTTAAACTATTTCTTGAGTTCTTAGAATAGTGGTCTTATACAATATTTGTCCTTTTGCAACTGACTAATTTTACTCAGCATAATGCCTTCCAGGTTCCTCTATGTTATGAAATGTTTCATATTCCTCACTGTTCTTTATCGATGTGTAGTATTCCACTGAGTGAATATACCATAATTTATTTATCCATTCATCTGCTGATGGGCACCTTGGTTGCTTCCATCTCTTTGCTATTGTAAACAGTGCTGCAATAAACATGGGTGTGCATATATCTGTTCGTGTAAAGGCTCTTATTTCTCTAGGATATATTCCAAGGAGCGGGATTGTTGGATCGTATGGTAGTTCTATTTCTAGCTTTTTAAGGAACTGCCAAATTGATTTCCAAAGTGGTTGTACCATTTTACATTCCCACCGGCAGTGTATAAGTGTTCCAGTGTCTCCACAGCCTCTCCAACATTTATTGTTTTGTGTTTTTTGGATTAATGCCAGCCTTGTTGGAGTGAGATGGAATCTCATTGTAGTTTTGATTTGCATTTCTCTAATGGCTAATGATCATGAGCATTTCCTCATGTATCTGTTAGCTACCTGAATGTCTTCTTTAGTGAAGTGTCTATTCATATCTTTTGTCCATTTTTTTAATTGGGTTATTTGTCTTTTTGCAGTTGAGTTTTTGCAGTATCATGTAGATTTTAGCGATCAGGTGCTGATCAGAAATGTCATAGCTAAAACCTTTTTCCCAGTCTGTAGGTAATCTTTTTATTCTTTTGGTGAAGTCTCTGGATGAGCGTAGGTGTTTGATTTTTAGGAGCTCCCAGTTATCTAGTTTTTCTTCTGCATTGTTAGTATTGTTTTCTATACTGTTTATGCCATGTATTAGGGCTCCTAATGTTGTCCCTATTTTTTCTTCCATGATCTTTATCGTTTTGGATTTTATATTTAGGTCTTTGATCCATTTTGAGTTCGTTTTTGTGAATGGAGTAAGGTATGGGTTTTTTTTTTTTTAATCCATTTTGTTACTATCTGTTATTTACTAGTGTGTATTTATAACCTGTTTACATCCAGTGTGATCATCAGTAGGTATGAATTTCCTGCTGTCGTTTTGTTGTGCTTTTTTTTCTTTTTTGTGGTGTTGACGGTTTCTTTGTTCTGCTTATTTTTCTGTACTTATCTCTTTTTGTTTGTGGATTTTGTTTTCATTTCCTTCATTATTGTTGATTTTGTATTTATGGAGTCTTTATGGTTTTCTTCAGTTTTATTTTGGTAAGTAGGTTCATTAGTTTTCTTTGTGGTTACCCTGAAATTTACCTTTTATCTTCTTAAGTTTAAAACAGTCTATTTTATCTTGATATTACTTTGACTTCCTCTCCATATGGAAGTTCTATAACTACACCGTGTATTTCCCTTTTTATTTTGAAGTTGTCATCTTTTGCAGAATGATGTCTCTGATTCCCTGTTTTTAGTCTTGTATCTTTGTTTTTGAGAATTCTTTGTCTGGTCTGGTATCTGGGTGATGCTGTCATGTTGTTGTATGATGTTGTTGGTTCTCTAACCGAAAGAATCCCTTTAATATTTCTTGTAATGTTGATTTAGTTTTTCAAATTCCTTTAATTTCTTTTTAATGTCCTAATTTTGCCATTGTATTTGAGAGACAGTTTTTCTGGATATATAATTCTTGGTTGGCAATTTTTTTCTTTTAGGATTTTATATAAATCATCCCACTGGCTTCTTGCCATCATGGTTTCTGCTGAGAAATCATAGCTTAGTCTTATTCATTCCCCCTTGTAGGAGGCAGCTAGTTTTTTGCCGAGCTGCCCTCAGGATTCTTTTTGTCTTTGGTCTTGGAAAATTTGATTATGATATGTCTTACTGACTTTCTTTTGGAATCCATTTTGTGTGGGGTTTGTTGAGCTTTTTGGATTGATAGCTTTTTGTCTTTCTTGATGTTAGGGAAGTTCTTTACCAACAGATCTTCAAAAATTCTTTCTGTGCTTTTTTGTCTACTCTTGTTCTGGAATTCTAATTGTGTATAAATTATTCAACTTGACAGTGTCCCACATAACTCTTAGGCTTTCTTCATTTTTCTTCATTCTTTTTTCTGATTGTTCCTCAAATTAATATCAAAGGATCTGTCCTCTATTTTGCTGACTCTGTTTTCCATTGTTACAATTCTACTCTTATGTCCTATTGAGTTATCTATTTCTGATATTTTATTGTTAATCTTCTGGGTTTTTGGTTGCTGGTTTTATATGATTTCAAATTGTCTATTTATTTTTGTCATTTTTTTCTTGTATTGTTTCCCTGAATTCTTTGAGAGTTTTGTCTGTGTTTTCCTTGATTTTATATGTGTTTTCCTTTATCTTTCTCTTGATATCTTGGAGAATCCTATATATATATAAGTCTTTTGAATTCCTTATCAGGTAGTTCCATTACCATTTCTTCCTCAGGAAGGTTTTCTGGCCCTTATTTTGGTCATTTACTGGAGGCATCTTGTCCTATTTCTTTATGTGATTTGATATTGCCTGTTGTTTCCAAGGCATTAAGTTATTATATTTAGTTATTAATGTATATTTGTCTTCTGTGTCCTTATTTTAATTTTTTGAGATATTCAGGTGGGTGGCATGAGCGTGCAATGTTGGTCACTGGTCTGGAAGCACTGGGATGCTCACCACCTGGCTCTAGGTGGGCGGGACAGCAGCTGGCAGCATGGGCTCGGGTCTTTATTTACTGGTCATGTAGGGATGCTGAGGATGGGTGGGGTAGACGTCAGCCACTGTTTGTCATCAGTCCAGTGGCATGATAGTGGGCAATGGTCCTTGCTGAGTGGGTGGGATGGCAGGTGTGGTGGCCATGGTGGGTAAGCAGGGGCATGAGTGCATGTGGTTCTCCATTTGCTTCGTGTGTGTGGGGTTGCCAGAGTGGCCCAGTACTGCTCAGAGGGGTGGATTTGTGGGTCAGGGGAAGGGTCAGGTGAACGGGATCATCAGAGTGGCCCTACACCTCCCAGGAGGTTAGATCAGCAGGTGGGCAGGCTGGGTCAGGTAGGCAGGATTGCCTGAGCAGTCCTGCACCATTTGGAGGGGCAGGGCAGTGCGACAGGTGATAGGTAGGTTCGAGCAGGCAGGGTCACCATTGCTGACCCACTCCCCTTGGGGGGGGGTGGAGCAGAGGGTGGGGCCAGGTGGCCAGGAACACTGCAGCCACCACTGCTTGGCATGAGAGCAAGGAGTGAGATGGCGCGAACAGGATGGGAGAAGGAGAGGGTAGACTCGGTCTGGTCCCTGGAGGTCAGAGGCTGCAGGGATGGGGGTTCATGCCTGTAATCACCAGGAGTGTGGGGGGAGATGGAACATAACCCTCAGGTCACTGGGCAAGGGGGCCTGGGCACTTCCTGTTGGCTGAAGTCAGCAATCAGGACCTGGCCCCGATCAAGCACGAGGAGGGGGTTGCTGTCTTCAGTCCAGTTGGGAGACCTGCTAACATTCATGGATCTATCACTTCATGTGTGCCACACACCCTAATGGTCAGGGACCACTGCTGGTGAGCTTCCCTGTCTCTGGGTCCCGGTTCCCTCCCTGCTCCATGGACGCTGGGAATCCCCAGAGCTCTTGCTCTCTCTCCGACACTCTTCTTCCCTAGGTCCCGTTCATGTCCTGCTCACCCCGCTTCACTCCGGCTGTGCCAATGCAGTTTCTCTCTCTCCTGTTAGGAATTCCGTGAAAGTGCTATTTTGTGTTCCTCACCCAGGATCAGCGTTGGCTCTGTCTCAAGGTGGCCACGCTGTGCCGGCTTGACTGGCATGGCCCCTCCACTCTGTATCTCCCCTCGTTCGCTGTTTTCAATCAATTTTTTCTTCCATTTGGCGTTTGATCTTCTTTACCCCTTCATTTGATGGTGAGGGCTCCAGGATTGTCATCTGTATCTGTTTCACTTGGCATCTTTGTTATTTGCTGTAGGAGGAGGAGGGCAAGGTGTGTCAGACTAAGCCGCCATCTTGGCTCCTCTCCCTCTATGGAAAATTTTTACTGCGATTTTTTTGTTGGATTACAGCAACATACTGCTATACTCAAAATAGAAATTAAAAGACTGCCGTAAAGGCAATGGTCCCAAATCCCTAGGGTGCAATCCCAACTTTTCAGATAGTCTATATTGTAGGACTACAAGGCCATGTTGAATCTGTGAGAAAATTAAGAAGTGCTAAATATGATAAGCATGTTGCTTGGTAGGGGGAAACTTCAAATGTCATTCTAACATTTGTAGTATTATTGAAGGGATATGAAAGTGTGTTGCGGGGTGGCAAGTGTGGAGCAGAGGAGCACAAGTGCAACATAGAGTTTATCTTAAGGAGAAATATGTACAAGAAACATTTCAGTACTATGTCATCAAGGACAATAGACAGCATTACTTTTTAATGTTTCGACTTAAAGCTATGCATAAACTCTTGCAATCATACTTAGATCTTGGATTTTTTACCTTCCATGTTTGCATACTCCAATAATTACCTAGAAAGTGTGGTAATTTCTGGGCAACACCACGTAATCCCAGTGATTGTTTTATCTGTTGATTCTGAAAGTTAGATAAAGCATTAGGATATGGTTGCTATAGTGATGGGAAGGGGGAGAGAATTTTACATCATTTTGCAACGTAGAGGGGGTTTGGAATATAAAACCTTCTGTCAAAGTCTTCTGGTGTGGGCTTGATATATGGCACTGTCCAATCCCATCATGCAGGTGTGCATCACGAGGTTCAATAATGTGTCAAGTATATTGTAAGCCAAAGTGGTCTCTATCGTCATTATTTTGCCCTCATAACTAGGGAAGAGGGACTAAGTGGGAATTTTTTTTTTGTACTTATGAAATATATATTGAAAATGTCAGTTTTTCTCTTAACTATCAAGTTCATTTAGACATTTGGATACAGCTTTAGAATGATTTTGCAAAAAAGTTAAAATTCTTGAAGTAGATTCTCAATGGAACTGTATTTTATTTCATATGTGTTAGCTCCGTGCTAGGAAATTGAACGGACCTGATCTTTTTTGTGGACTTGGAAAAGAGGGAGAGTTATATAACTGTATGACATTTTGGTTTTTGCTGACTAGACAAATGTTTCTTCCTGAAATATGGTTAATATTTTCCAAGTATGCATTCACAATCAGTTTGCTAGGCAAATTGTGAAATGTGTCAGTCTCATTTTTGCTTACTAATAAATAAATTTATGGGGGGTCTAAGTAGTATGAAACAAAACAGAGTTGTTTTTTTCTTTAGCTGATCCAATTTCTGTTTTTCCTAAGAAAATGAATTATGTGATAATTTCCAAGTTAAATGTTATGAGTTTGGAATGGTTTCGAAACACATACAAGGGTGTGTGTGTGTGTGTGTGTGTGTATTTCTCATTTCAAGATTTAGTAGACTTAGGATATTATTTAAAATAGGAGAAAGAAAACAATATACAATAAAAATGATCTTGTAACATTTAAAATGATAATTTTAGGGAAAATTTAGTCAATCCATTTTCAGGGTGAAAAGGTTCACGTTTAAGATGGTCAATGGGTATAGACAGTTGAATTTATCAAAGTTATTATCTTTCTCTTAATTTCCTTTTCTATCCTATCTTAAAAAAAAAAAATGGTACTTTAATTTTTTTGCCTGCTTTCTTTCCTTTCTCCTTATAGGCACACTAACAAAATCAATCAGAAATCAAGCCTTCTCATTTTTTTTTTTTTGCATCATTTCTTGAAATTCTCTCTTACTTTTTTGCTTTGCTTTGCCATGATTCAAATTTAGGCCGTTACTTCCTCACACTTAGATTATTTAATTCTTGAAATCAATTTCTCTCCTACCAATATTGCTCCCCTATCATAGGAGCCCTGGTGGCACAGTGGCTAAAGGATTTGGCTGCTAACTGAAAAGTTGGCAGTTCCAACCCAAAGCTTTGGAATGATTTTGCAAGAAAGTTAAAATTTTTGAAGTGGATTCTCAATGGGACTGTATTTTATTTCATATGTGTTAGCTTTATGCTGGGAAATTGAATGGGCCTGATCTTTTTCATGGCCTTGGAAAAGAGGGAGCACTATATAACTTTATGACATCTTAGTTTTTGGTGACTAGGTAAATGTTTCTTCCTGAAATGTGGTTTCACTCCATGGGAGAAAGATGTGCCAGTCTGCTTCCATAAAGATTTACTGTCTTGGGAACCCTATGGGGCAGTTCTACTCTGTTCTTTAGGGTTCCTATGAGTTTGAATTGACTTGATGGCAACCGGTTATAGGTCATACTCTACATGGTTGCCAGATTAATCTTCCAAATGTAGAGTTTTTATTGAGTCCTGCTTTTGCAAAAACGAATACTCCTTTACACTCACATGTAACAGCAATTTGCACATTTCTGGTAAAGACCCATTTTCTTTTCCGAGTGCACCTGATGCCGTTTGTCTCCAGTCTACATGTCCAGTCATAATTCCATGTCAATCCTTTCCTGGATTCTACGCTACAACCAGAGTGGCTGAACAGCATAACATTCCCTCCAAAGACCTGTCGTTCATCCATTCTCCATCCCTAACTGAACCTTCCAAGCTGTATTGGCTTCATTAATCCTATCACAATCTAAGTTTCACTATAAGTTCTACCTCCTTGATGAAAAAAATTTGATGAGACTACCCTGTAATACTGTCATCCACCTCTGTACTCTCACAGCTTTCGTGTCTGTACAACAATATGGCGATTAAACCAGTTGCCATGGAGTCCGTTCTGACTCATGAAGACCCCATGTATTTCAAAGTAGAACTGCACATGAAGTTTTCAATGACTGTGACCTTTCTGAGGTAGATTGCCAAGCCTTTCTTCCGAGGTGCCTCTGGAAGGATCTTCTGGTGGATTCAAACCACCAACCTCTCGGTTAGTAACTGAAAGCTTAACCGTTTACACCACTCAGAAATACCTTTATGGTGATTACAACCAAAAAACCCTAACCTGTTGCTGTCGAGTAGATAAGGAAGTATATATGTTTGTATGTGTGTCATTCTTTCTCTACATATGTATATATATAATACCTATTTATCTATATTATATTTGTGTGTATTTAATTATTAAAAAACAAGACCAAACTACTTGTCATTGACTCAAATCCAACTCTTGGCTACCCCATGTGTGCTAGAGTAGAACTGTTCTCCACAGGATTTTCAGAAGTAGATCAACGGGCATTTCTTCTGAGGTGCCTCTGGGTAGACTGGATTCTCCAACCTTTTGTTTAGCAGCCAAGCAAGTTAATCTTTTGTAAGACCCAGGGACTCCTACATTTAATTACATGTGTATACGTATATAAAAAAAAAATACGTATACATATCTTCATATACACATCTCTCTATTTCTGTGTCTCTCTTTCTTTCCTACCTGCAGAATCAGGCTTCTTAGGTTTCTGTAATAGTTCTGCTGTTTACAAGCCCTGAGATCCGGGATAAATTTCTTAACTTTCCTGAACTTCATTTGTTCATCTATAAAATGGGGATAATAAAGAGTACCCATTTCAGAGTTGGTTTAATGAGATAATTCATGTAAAGTACTTAATAAAATGCTTTGTTATATGGTGAGCGCTAAAAAATATCAGACATTGTTATTATTATTACTACTATTCATATTATTTGACACATTTCCTTGATATCTTCAATGTTGTCATTGTTGTCAGGTGCCATTGAGTCAGTTTAGACTCACAGCTATCCTATGCACAATAGAATGAAACATTCCCTGGTCCTATGCTGTGCTCACAATTGTTGCTGTGTTTGAGCCCATCATTGCAGCCACTGTGTCAATCCATCTGGTCGAGGGTCTTCTTTTTTTTTGCTGATCATTGGCTTTACCAAGCATGATGTCAGTCATGGGTTGAATTGTGTCCCCAAAAAATATGTATATCAATTTGGCTAGGGCATAATTCCCAATATAGTGTGATTGTCCACCATTTTGTCATCTGATATGATTTTCCTATGTGTTGTAAATCCTACCTCTATGATGTTAATGAGGTGGGATAGGCAGCAGTTATGTTAATGAGGCAGAACTCAATCTACAAGATTGGATCATGTCTTGAGCCAATCTCTTTTGAGATATAAAAGAGAGGAGAGAGCAGAGAGACAGGGGGACCTCATACCACCAAGAAATTGCCAGGAGCAGAACGCATCCTTTGGATTTGGGCTTCCTGTGCAGAGAAGCTCCTAGTCCAGGGGAAGATTGTTGACAAGGACTTTCCTCCAGATCTGACAGAGAAAGCCTTCCCCTGGAGCTGATGCCCTGAATTTGGACTTCTAACCTACTAGGCTGTGAGACAATAAACTTCTGTTTGTTAAAGCCATCCGTTTGTATTTCTGTTATAGCAGCACTAGATGACTAAGACAATGTCCTTCTTCGGAAACTGGTCCCTCATGATAACATGTCCAAAGTGAGTGAGATGAAGTCTCGCCATCCTTGCTTCTAAGGAGCATTCTGGCTATACTTCTTCCAAGATAAATTTTTTGATTCTTCTGGAAGTCCATGGTATATTCAATATTCTTCACCAACACCATAATTCAAAGGCATCAATTCTTCTTTGGTCTTCCTTATTCATTATCCAGTTTTCACATGCATATGAGGCGATTGAAAATATGGTTTGGGTCAGGCGCACTTTAGTTGTCAAGGTGACATCTTTGATTTTTAACACTTTAAAGGCTGTAATTCTTTATGGAAGCAGACTACCACATCTTTCTCCTGCAGAGTGGCTCATGGGTTCGAACTGCTGAACTTTTGGTTCGCAACTGAGTGCTTTAACCACTGTGCCACGAGGGCTCCCTCTCCATGAGGATAAAACCTTGAAAAAGACTCATTGCTTGAATCCAGGGACTGTGTAAGAGGTTTATGAAAGTAGGCTGGGAGAAAAAAACATCAAGAAACAACCTGTTGCTTGGAGGTGGAGGTTGGCTGTAAGCAAGCCACTGGACTAGAGAAGTGGAGGGTCATGGGTAGCCTCCTGACCAGGACTGAACTAAACTGTGCCCAGGATCCCTAACTGAATGTGTAATTTTATTAACATCACAATGGGCAAAAAACCAAAAAACAAAAACCATTGCCGTAGAGCTGATTCCGACTCATAGCGACCTCATAGGACAGGGTAGAACTGCCCCCATAGGGTTTCCAAAAAGTGGCTGGTGGATTCGAACTGCTGACCTTTTGGTTAGCAGCCAAGCTCTTAACCACTATGCCACCAGGGTTCTTGTCTAGGATATTCAATGGCAGTTATTATCAAGGAGCATGGTATCATGAAATATATAAGCAGAAACAAAACAAGGAAAGATGCGTATTTAAAAAGAAGCGTTAGAAATGAAAAATATAGCCGCTCAAATGTTAAAAAATGCAGCAAGTTAGATAAACTCTATAATGCACATGGTGAGCAAGTTTGTGAACTGGAAGACAATGCTGAGACATTCAGTCAGATCAGCACAGAGATATTCAAGGAATACGAGTGAGCAGTCAGAAGACACAGAAGGTCCACTGAAAGGTTCCAACATCCATCTAAACGAGCTGCAGAGGAGAATGGTGAGAACCACAGAATAGCAATATCTGAAGAGAGAAACGCTGCAAATTTCAAGAAGAAACCACTACGTCTGAAGATTAGAAGGCTGAAAAAACAAATCTACATTTTGAAAGATAGTACTGAACCTGTAGAATATCTTTAAACCAAAACCAAACCTGTTGCCACCGAGCTGATTTCAATTCGTGGTGACTCTGTATGTTATAGAGCAGAACTGCTCCATAGAATTTTCTGGACTGTAATCTAGGGAAACAAATCACCACGCCTTTCTTCTGTGGCATGGCTGGGTGGGTTTGAACCATCAACATTCTTGCTAGTAGTCAAGCACAAACCATTTGAGCCACCCAGGGACCTATAGAATATCAAGAGGAAGGAGACACTCTTTAAAAGCACCCAGAGAGAAAGATTGCCTGCAAAGAAATACCCCTTGGCTGGACACCTGACTTCTAGAAAGCAGCAGAGCAGTGGCTTCAAAGTACTGCAATATCAGCTCGTTGAAGTATACGTATTATCAGCTATGATTTTGAAATAGTCAGCCTGATGATACAGTATATACAGCTAAAACAAATCTACACAAAAAATTGAATATAAGGGGATGGAAAAAGATATATCAGATAAGTAGCCATTAAGAAAGCTGCTTTGTCAGAATTAATATCATATAAAATGTAAGGCAAAGAGCGTATATAGAAATAAGTAGGGATATTATAATAAAAGAAATAAGTTGTCAGGAAAATAAAACAATCATTTATTCAACACTTATTTATTGGGTGTCTACTAGGGGCAAGATGTCATTTTGGGCGTTGGAATAGAAGAGAGAACAAAGAGACAGAAATCTCAGTCCTCATCGAAGGCAATCCAAGGTCAGTTTGAAAAATGTACAGTCGTAGTGAGACTTCAGCTCACCTCCATGAAACTGAGAGGAAGCAGAATAAAAACTAGATGGATTTAGAATATTTAGAAAAAGAAAAAGCTAACAAGCTTAATCTAATATAAATATTAAAATTCTACATCTCATATATATGACGTTGGTATTTTTAAGTATCATAGAACAAAAAGGTAAGGTAACTAGGGCTGAATCTAACAAAAATATGGAAAAATTTTATGGAGAAAAATTATGAAATAATATTGAAGATTTTTTAAAAAATATGATTAAGTGGAAATATATGTATATATCTCAAAACAAAACAAACCCTTTTCGTTCAAGTTGATTCTGACTCATTAAAAAAAAAAACAAACAAAAAAAGCCACCGTATAAGACAGAGTGGAGCTGCCTCGTAGGGTTTCCAAGGAGCGCCTGGTGGATTCGAACTGCCAACCTTTGGTTAGCACCCAAGCTCTTAATCACTATGTCACCAAGATTTACATATATATATATATATATAAATAATTGTCACGTATGGGAACACAATGTGAAAATTCTCACCTAATAAATCTGTGAATTCAATGCTATTTCTATCTAAACCCCAACAAGATTTTTGCTGAACAAGCTGATTCTAAAAAATATGCATGGAAGAGCAAGAATCCAAGTATATTTGAGGCAAGTTTGAAGGAGAGGAATATGGTGATGGTTCTTTCCTACCAGACAGCAAGGCTAATTATAAAATACAGCAATTAAAACAGTGCAGCATTATGTCAGGGATAATCAGAATAATGAAACAGCAGAGTCCTGAAATAACTCATTCAAATATGAAAGTTTGGCAGATGACAGAGGTGACATTATAAATCAGTGGGGGAAATGCTGGCATATTTAATAAATGGTACTGAAAAATCTTTTCTTTATGCATTAAAAATTAGCATCAGGTTTCTACCCCCATCGGACACAAGGATACGTGCTGGAAGATTAAAAACATAAAGGTGAAAACCAGAATTTTACCACTTGTAGAAGAAAATACAGATTTTTTTTTTATGACCCCATGGGAGGGAAAAAAATGTTTAGGCTTAGACACAATCACAAGTCGTAAAGGATATTATTCATATATTTGACTACATTAGCACTAAAAACGTCTACATGCCTATAAACAAAGTTATAAGGTAAGTCACGCACTGGAGAAGTTTGAATGATCTGTGTCCGAATACATAAAATAATAAAGTAAAAAAGCCTAGAAACTCAAGAGGAAAAAAAAGATACAGCATATACAGGCAATTCACAGACAAAGCTGAATGGCCTAGAACCATAGGCAAAGGCCTTCAGCCTTTTTGGTAATCAGGAAAATCCACGTTAAAACCACAATGACATATTAAGTTCACACTCATCAGTTCGGCAAAGAACATGAAGTCTAATCATACGAGCTATTGTTAAGAAAGTGAAACAATGGAGACACACACTACGGGTGTGTGTGTGTGTAAATTCATTCAATCCCGTTAGGGAGCAAACTGCTTAAGATGTCTCTATCCAAGTAATTTCATGTCTAGGTTCACACCCTAGAGAAACTCCCATGTATGCTCAAGCACACAGATATTGTAACATTGCTTGTTATTCAGTGGTTAAAACTAATTTATATGTGTACCCAGAAAAATCTCATAAGGTTATCAGAATACGGAAGGAAAGCTGCAGAATGACCCATACAATAGGGTATTATTGACACAGTGGTTTAAGCACTTGGCTACTAACCAAAAGGTCAGAGATCCAAACCCACCAGCTGCTCTGCAGGAGAAAGAGGTGACAGTCTGCTTTCTTAAAGATTTACAGCCTTGAAAACCCTATGGGGCAGTTCTACTTTGTCCTGTAGGGTCACTATGAGTTGGAATGGACTCATTGGCAGGAGGGTTGGGTTTTTTTGGTATGTATGTGTTAAATGTTACTACACTATTTATGAGTGCATGCGTATGAATAAAACTATTAAATGTAGGGAAACCATTGAAGGCAAATTCAATATTGGGGTTGTTTCTGGTGAGAAAGGGAAGGAGATGGGATTTTGGAGGGTCACACACGCTGATTCACAGAATTTGTGAAGTTTTTTTTTGTTTTGCTTTGCTTTGTTTTAATATTTAGAAGAGACATGACAAAATACAAAGATTGTTAAAGTTAGTTGGTACGTGAATATTTATTATTCTAGACTTTTCTGTATGGTTAAAATGTTTCACAATAAAAGATATTGGAAATTGATTTTAACATTGACCTAAAATATAATAGGCATAGTTCCAAATCAAGTTCTAAAAGTAGATCCAAGTGACTGGCTGACTTAAGAGTTCACGTGAAAACGATTCCTGGCATTTGGCTAACTGCCAAGAGATGGGAGTGCATAAATGCCAAAGGCTCTCCTAGATAAGTTTTTCACAACAGACCTAATGTAATCAGCATTAATAAACTTACTCGCCCACTCCTTTTTTAGGCAAGTATCTGAGCTACATGCTAGTTGTTAAAAGAGACAAATTTTGCCAAACTGGTGTGCCAGCTTGGTGAAGATTTGGGAATCATGCTATACGGAGGAATTAGACGTGTTAGCTTTGAAAATAGATGATCAAAGTGACTATGGGATGGGAACAACCTCAAGTATGCTTGTCATGAAAAAGAGGGACAAAAATCTCCACAGACCAGAAATGAAATAAACATGGTAAACTCAGTTGAAGATAGATTTGGAATAAAAAAAAAAAAATGGAATGTGCTAACATCCAGAGTTGTCAAGATTGGATGGACTAACGGCGGGGGGTGATCTCCTTGATCCTGGAATCCTCAACCAGAGCTGAGTTTGATGGGGTTGGTCAGATTGGTATTTTCGTTGCAAGAGTGAATGACGTTACTAAGGTCTCTCCCAAAAACTATGATAAAAATGATCTTATTTTTTAATTTGCTGATTAAACACGCATTCCTTAAAGGGTTTTTAAAGTCATCTCTATCCATATGGGTATTCATTATTCTATAACTGTGCCAAAATTTCTACATACATTTCTAGGTGATTTCAAATTTGATTCAGCCTTTCTAGCAGCCCAAAATTCTGTTTTCCTTACAGAGTAGGTTTTTGGTTAAAAAAAAAAAAAACGCCTAGTGGAATCGCTACTATTTAGTCAATAATATTTAATAAAGTACATATTGGTTGCCATACTCTATATTAGTATTCTGCTACTCATTAAGCTTCATCTAAGTCATTTCCTTGATTAGAAATATTAAAAGTCAGATATATTCGGTTTTAATCCATATATACTATCCTCAGAGCGCTGGTGGCACAGTTGTTACGAGCTCAGCTGCTAACCAAAAGATCGGGAGTTCAAATCCACCAGCTGCTCCTTGGAAACCCTATGGGGGAGCTCTACTCTGTCCTACAGGGTTGCTATTAATCAAAATCGACTCAGTAGCAACAGGTTTTTAATACTATTTTCCAATTGTTGAAAGAATCAAATTATTTGATGGGATTAAAAAACCCAGCAGTATCAATATTATGGCATTGTTTTACAGATAGAAGCACGCGCCTAAAATTGCTTGTAGCTTAACCTGCAATTTATTTTTCTATTTGTGTTTGAAACAGAGACGCTGACCTTGGCCCCTGTCTCTAGAGATTACTTGAAAAAAGTGTTCATCTCAAAGTAGGACACAAAGGCATGGTCTGCTAAGGTCACCCTAAAAATCCATTTAAACTTTATTAAAGACTTGGGGTAGTAGTAGGCAGATGGAAAATATAAGTATCCAAATAGAAAATAGAATATTGTGGTGAAGCAGGAAACAAAGGAGTATTGCCAAGAAAAATCAATGGGAGTAACTCAAAAAGGTTATAAATCTCTCAAGTAATATTGTCATGTTTTCTGAGCCTGAAACTATAACCTACATTAAACTTTGTACCTGATGAATTAAAGGTTCCTTGCACTTTCATATCTGATGACAAATTAAGAAGGAATTTTCTTCAGTGATGGAATGGTGGGATGGAGTTTTTGGCTTTTCATCTTCTACTGAAACCTTGTGTAATTACTCTGATATTATCTTTGCTGCAGCAAAAACAAGAAACTATATAGTTGGTTTCTAGCTTTTATGAGTAAGGATATAGTGTTATGGCCCAGTGGGTCGCTTTCCCTTAAATTGCGTGATTCAGAGGAAATGTCTATTCCCACAGCCCATATACCGAGATCATAAATGCATAATTGGACAGGTATGAGCTTAAAGAAAAACCTGTTTGAGTCAGGAAACAACCATATAAAAAAATGATGGTTAGGTAAGAAGGGCTGCAGGGATGGATGTCCTGTGAACTCAAAATAAGGAACAGAAGCGATTTGGGGAACATCTGAAAATTTAGTCCTTTTACTCACTAGGTCCAAAAAGAAACTCATTCATTTTGTTTCACGGTACTGTGTGAGTATTTTTTTATTCGAGCCAAGGACTGAAAATACAGTTTCTACTGAGAACAGTCTCAGAATTTGTGTCTATCTAAATGAGCTTCTGGAACCTTCAGGAGCGCATTCTGTCCGTCCTGGTATCCAGACTGTTCTATGGCATTTGTACCTGTCAATTCTGGGTACTTGTCTTCGCCATGATGGCGTAACTACTCAGAGAGCTATCACAGTAAAGATTCTTAATTTTAGTGATTTTTAAAACTTATTTTATGAAATATGGGACCTTAAGAGAACCCACTGCTTCAGAAACTCACCTCGTATCTAAAATTTCCAGGTGGCTCCAAGATGTGTGTCAATTGTTTTGGATCATGTGAACTTGGTGGCTTTGAAAGTAATGGAGGGGAGCCATCCAGATAGTTTAACAACATTGGCAGTGCGTCAGAAAGAAGAGAGCCAGCTGGAAATGTCTCTGAGAAAATATACTGCTCAGACAGTTGAAATATAGTGGAGTATTGAAATATAGTGGAGTATAGTAGGATGAGGAAACCCTGGTGGCGTAGTGGTTAAGTGTTACGGCTGCTAACCAAAGGGTCAGCACTTCGAATCCACGATGTGCCCCTTGGGAACTCTATGGGGCAGTTCTACTCTGTCCAATAGGGTTGCTATGAGTCTGAATTGACTGACGGCACTGGGTTTGGTTTTTTTTTTTTGGTATAGTAGGATGACCCGTGTTTCCTTTATTTATCAAGGCCACAGAAACACGTGTTTTGTGGTCTTTTGTTATGAACCAAACTTGTACTGCATATTGACAACCCTAGTTATAGGGACATAAGAGATTCACTACCTTTTTAGCTTTCTAGTCTGAAAATCACCTAGATCTTTTTCCTTCATTATTATTGGGCATAGGTTGCTTGTGAATAAAGGATGTGTTGGCCTTATGTGTTATATATTGTTTTTGGAGAATATTGTTACGATCCTTAGCTGAGATTTTGACATTGAAAGGTAGCAACCGTATTTCTCTTGTATGCAGAAGTTATTCTAGAGAAGCAAATATTAGAAAAAGGTACTTCTATCAGAATTTATGACATTTATCAAAGTTTTATTATTTTGCATTTAGAAATATAATTTTAAGAGGTTTTTTTTTTTTAACTTAATATCCTAAAAGTGAGGTAGATATTTTGTGTTATCTTATGACTTTTCGTATATCCTTCATGGCTTCCTTTTTAGGAATGGTCAATTTCTTTCTACTTTCATCACTAAGGAGAAGACAACCTACATATTTTTTTCAATTATTTAACAGGTCAGGAAAGTAAAATAAATGATGTAATGATCTCAACTTAAATTTCTAGCACCAAAATGGGTTTCCTGGAAATTTAATGTCTTCCATTCCAGAGGACAGACAGATTCCATCCTACTATATAAAGTGCTTCATTTGTGGAGTCTGTGCAAGCGTGTGCCTGTGTGTGTGTTTAAGTTTTTTTGGTAGGGGAATGAGGGAGGTGCAGGGGTAAGAGCAGGGGTTAGATGTGACATGCCTTTGTCCCCAGCGTGGCCAAAGAGTATGATTCTCTGCTTTAATGAGTAAAACGTACTATAGGGCAGACTGGGAAGGAGCTTGATCATTTCTGTATTTTAATAGAAATCAGCATGGCACAGATTAGTAATTTTTCTCATATTTTAGTTTTGTTTTATTTTTTGAATTGTAAGTTTTTCTGTACATTAATGGACTTCCTTATTCCCTTTGGTGGATATGGAAAGAAGACGATAAAGTCCACAAAAGCTTCCTGTTTATGTGTTTCTTCTCTTCTTTTAAGGAGAATGTTACACACACACACATATGCATGTATGCGCGTATGCACATATGCACATGCACACTAAATGCTACAAGAGTACTTAGCATAGATGTACAGTCCTCCGCCCTGTGCTTCCCTTACTTCTACTCCCAGAGCACCAGGGGCAACACCTTCTGGCTCTTTATGTTTGAGGCTCTTCTCATGGTTATTTGGAGCCCTGGTGGCACAGTGAGTAAGAGCTCAGCTGCTAACTCAAATGTCAGCAGTTCGAATCTACCAGCCATTCCTTGGAAACCCTATGGGACAGTTCTACTCTATGCTATCAGCTCTGAGTTGGAATTGACTTGACAGCAATAGGTTTGATTTGTTTGCTTTTTTTGGTGGCTACTTTCACCTCATTAATTAATGTTTATATAGTTATTTCTGGGTTTAGGCTTTAAGTTTCCTGCTATGCTAAAAATTTAGCTCACCCACACCGTCCATCACCTCTCCCTCTTCCTCCTGGTATGGTTATACAATTTTTAGTTTCTCTTGTGTTACTTTTATGCCTTTAAATGGTATCATTAAGCCTTTGCACTTTACTTCATCAGCTACAGAAATTATTTCTCCCCCATGTGTGTTCATTTTGTATAGTCATAGTTGATTTATAATCTAGGGTCAAAGAGAAGGTTTGAAAATAAGTGACTTAGCAAGCTTTTCTGACACTGCCTGTGTAAAATCCAAGCCCTCTGAATGCACTTTCTTTTTTCATTTTTCGTTGTTGTAAAGATATATATAACACAACAATTGCCAATTCAAGATTTTTCACGTGTGCACCTTCAGACACTAATTACATTAATCATGTTGTGTGACCACCACCAATATCTGTTTCCAAATTTTCCATCACCGTGAACAGAAATTCAGTGCTTCCTAAACAGTGACTCCCCATCCCCCCTTTACCCTGTCCCTGGTAACCACTAACAAACTTTGCTCCTTGTACATTTCCAATTCTGGATGTTTTATACAAGTGAGATCATATGTGTCTTTTGTGATTAACTTACTTCACTTAGCATAATGTTTTCAAGGTTCATAAAGAGAAATGAAGGCGTCCCTGGGTAGTGCAAAAAGTTAAGTGCTCTATTAACTGAAAGGCTGGCAGTTTGAGTACATCCAGAGGCACCTCAGAAGTAAGGCCTGGTGATCTACTTCCAAAAGGTCACAGCCATTGGAAACCGTATGGAGCTCAGTTCTACTCGGAACACATGGTGTCGCCATGAGTCAGAATTAACTCCATGGCAACTGGCTTTTTTTTTTTTTTTTAAGAGAAAGGAAGTCCTCGTAGATGCTACAACATGGATGAAGCTTAATGCATTGATTTTCAAATGGTGCCTGTGGATCACTAGGGAGGTCTTCTAGGGTTTCACAATGAGCTTTTTCTCACGCCATTCAGCAGATTGTTCATCTTTTTGTTGTTGTTGTTGTTCCTGTATCACACATTGGGCTTTTTAATTAAAAAATGAGATTGGTTTCTAGGAGACTTAAATTCTAGCCCATCTTTTCAGTTACTTGCATTGCTACTCTGGGTAAGTAATTTCCATCAGTTTCAACAACAATAACAACTACAGCATCAAATAACAAGATGGGGTTGGTAATCTCCAGTTTGATTTAGCTCTAAATTTTAACGAATACTGCTAAGCAAGAATCAGGGAACTGGTCACCTTTCATTTGGTGGAATTACAGTTTTCTGAGCTAGAAACAATCACTAGAAGTCTAGTGCTCCCATTTCACAACAAGCAATCCAGTGGGACCACAGCATTTTGGGTGGCGTCTGTAGGGTTTTGAGAATCAACCTTCTTTGATCTTAAGCTAGACTCTTCGTATTTCACATTTGCAAAAACACTTATGTTTAGATGTCCTAGGTTTAAGTTCCAGGTCTTTGAGTAAGTCCTTGCCTTCTCTAAGCCTCAGATTTAGGGTAATCCTTATATTGCAGATTAGTTGTGAAGCTCAAATAAGGTGATATATGTCAAAATGCCTTGGCAAATGTGAAGTATTTTATAAATCTAAAATTTTGTCGTTAAATAACAGTAGCAAAAGTTTTGTTTAAAGAACACAAATTTCACCTTTTATGCTAAGTACATATGGGGGAATCTTGGACTAAAAACTTAGAGCATAAAATCTAGCCCATTGTTCACAGATGTGAAAATGAAGCTAAGAATTTTATTAAGAGAGTTGCTCCTAATTACCGAACTGGACTGGAATCCACAGTTGCTGGCTCCAGCTAACTTTCCACTAAGCAACCACAGACACTGAATTTCTTATTTCATACAAATTCACAGCAATGTGTTATAATTCTCTCTTGCACTCATTTGCGTAGATATACTTTTTGCTGTACTTCATTTCTACGATGATTGTATTTTTCTCTTTGAAGATACTTAGTTCAGGCTGCCAAATGAACTTTGGGGAGCTATGTGGGCCAGTTTTTATCTTATTTTTTTATATCTAAGTCCATCTTCACTCTGTGTTTTGGACTTTTTCAATTTTAATCACTTTATCACTTGCCAGAATCTTGGAAATGCAGAGAAATGAAAGCATCTATAACCTTACTTGGATTACGTATAGGTTTATCATGCACATCGTACCTTTAATTAAACTGGAGATATACTTCTCACTACTCTTGTTATTTATTCATTCAATTGTAAACCGTTCATCTTGCATTCAATTCTTTTTCAGAAATGGGTCATTGGGAACCAATGACCAGATCCATTTTTTTCCCCATGACTTATCTCTTTGGGCTCTTGTGTTTATGTTGACATAATAAAATGAATGGGAGAGGAGGGATGTTTCCAAGTGAGAGTGGCAGGACTGGAGACCCAGTTTTTGAGGTTATGTTTCTTTGTTTCTTTGTTTTTGGGGCTAGCCTGGGCCTTGGCGATGAAGACAATATGATACAGAGAACTCAACAATGACTGGTCTGTTCACTGTCTCCTGTTTATATAATAGACATTTCTGTCATTAAATCTGGGATGCCTACTGTTAATCACGAATCTTCATTCATGGAATAGCACAAAAGGCTCATCTAATTTGACTGATCAAATTCAGACATCAACCAGGGGAATTGGAAACTCAGCCCAGGACTGTCCGATATTAAATAAGGCTTGGAATAAACAACTTGGAGGAGACAACAGATAACAATTTCTTACTGTAGAGTAAATATAAACAGGGGATTAAGGACTAATTTCCCATATTAACTTACCACCTATAGACCTAGGGTATGGACCCAAATTATAATTTATTCTAGCTCAGAAAGGCAGGTTTTCAGTGCTCTTCTCAGAATGATAGTTGGGTTTACCTTTTGGATACATCCTGAAAATATAAGATTAACTTTCTATTTAGTAAATTGTAGGCATAGATATCTCTTCATAACTGTATACCCAGTGCGAGGAAGAAATGGGTATCTTTTGTCTATTATTTTTAACCTATCTGTGTGTTTATAAATGGAGTCCTGGTGGCACATTGGTTAAGAGCTCAGCTGCCAATCAAAATGTCAGCAGTTTGAACTTACCAGCTGCTCCTTGGAAACCCCATGGGGCAGTTCTCCTCTGTCCTATAGGGTTGCTATGAGTTGGAATCAACTCGACGGCAATGGATTTTGTGGGTGTGTATTTATAAATCTTGTTTCTTATCCATATGACAATTTTAGGTGGGATGTTTAGTCTATTAATACCTTAATATTAATATAAAACAGTTGTGTTTAAGTCTACCATCTTATTATTTATTTTCTCTTTGCTCCAATGATTGTGTTCTTTTGTTCCTCCATTCTTTTGGATTAACTAAAAAATTTTGAGTATTGGATTTTATTTTATTTTTTTCAATTGGCTTTTTAGCTGCATTTTTTTCATTTTGGAATAACAGTGCACATCCACAACTTATCGCAGCTTACCTCAAATTAATGTCATACCACTTTGCATATAATATGTGTCTCTGTTGGAGAAACACCTGGTCATCTGCTGCCATAAAGATTATAGCCTAGAAAACTCTTTGGGGCAGTTCTGCTTGTCACATGGGGTTGCTATGAGTCAAAATCTACTCAATGATACCTAAAAACAACATTACCTATAATTCCATTCATCTGTACCTATTATTTTCCTTTAGTTTTATATTTTACTTTTCAATATATATTAAAATGTCAAAATATATTTTTATTAATTTTGCTTTGCACAGTCCATTCCCTTTCAAATACATAAACTAAAGTATTTTTCTTTTTATACTTACCAAATATTTACTATTCTCAGTGGTCTTCATTTCCTATTTACCCAAATTACCACTTGGTAAAAAAAAAAAAAAAAAATTTTTTTTTTTATCATTGCCATTCCGTCTGAAGAGTTTCATTTAGGTTTTTTTGTTCTCTGAAGTGACTGGTGACAATTTTTTTCAACTTTTCTTCTTCTGAAAAGGATGTTTTGTTATGATTTTTGAAGAATACATGACTCTAAATTGAGAGTTCTTTTTTTTTTGGTCAGTGGTTATTCCATCGTAACTTGATTTCATTGTTTCATATGAGAAATCAATAGTTTTTCTTATCCATGATCTCTTATTTATAATGCCTCTTTTGTCTCTGGATGCTTTTAAAATTTATCTCTTTTTTTCAGAGTTTGAATATACTGTATTTTTATGCAAAGAGCATGAGCCTTCTGTGTTTGTCAACTACTCTGTCCCCGTGAGGTATTTTTGTAAGCATTCTATGCTAATATATATATTTTTTTACAGTAACATGTAAAAAAAAATTGGCATAATGATGCTTCTGAAAATATCTCACAGAGGGGTGGGAGTGGTTGGCCAACAAGCATAGAAGGCATGCATTATTTGTTTAAAAATATGGTAATATGGTTAGGCGTAGTTCATTCTTTTTTATTGCTAAGTAATATTCCATTGTATGGCTATAGCACAGTTTTTTATCTATTGTCTTGTTAGACATTTGTCTTTTTTCTTGTTTTTTGATTATTATAAGTAAAATACCTGAGAACATTCTAGTACACATCTTTTTATGGACATATATGTTCATTTCTCTTGGTTAAAATCCTATGAATGAAGTTTCAGGGCCATGGGATAGGTGTATGATTAATTTATAAGAAAACCTCAAAATGTTTGTAACATTTTATAACCCAAACAGCTGCATAAAAGAGTTCTACTTCCTACACATCTTTACCTGCACCTGGTGTGTCTCTTTTTTTTTTTTTTTAATAATGACCATATTAGTGGGCACATAGTAGTAGCTTTCTGTGGTTTTGGTTTGAGTTTTGCAACTACTAATAGCTTTGAGAACTCTTTCATTGCTTATTGACCACGTGTATACCTTTTTTTTTTTTTTTTGGTGAAGTGTCTATTCAAGATTTTGGGCACTTTTTATTTTTTTTTTTGTATGAGTTCTTTACATATTCTATACAAAATTCTTTTGCAGACTCATGCATTGCATTTATTTTCTACCAATCTGTGGTTTTCTCATTGTTTATGAAGTACATTTAAAAAATCAAAAGTTTTTAATTTTGATGAAGTCTAATATTCAGTTTTGTTTTATGTTCACAGTTTCTTTTCATGTTTTAGACCTTCATTCTTTCTTCCCAAAGCACATTCTTTAGCAGATGATGTATTGGTGATCTTTCTCTCTTTTAATATGAAAATATTTATTTTGCTCTCATTTTTGAAAGATAGATTTGAAGTATATACTCATAGGTTGATAGTTGATTTTTCTTAGAATCTTGATGACAATATTCTGAAAGATTTGAAGTCATTCTTTTTTTTATTGTGCTTTAGGTGAAAGTTTACAGCTCAAGTTAATTTCACACGCAAAAATTTATACACATATTGATATGCGACAGTAGTTACGATCCCTATAAAGTGACAGCACACTCCCCCTTTCCACCCTAGGTTTCCTGTGTCCATCCAACCTGTTCCTGTCCCTTCCTGCCTTCTCATCCTGCCTCTGGACAGGAGGTGCCCATTTGGTCTCATGTATTTCCTTGAACTAAGAAGTACACTTTTTATGAGTATTATTTTATGTTTTATAGCCTAGTCCAATCTTTGTCTGAACACTGGGCTTAAGAAATGGTTTTAGTTCTGGGTTAACAGAGTGTCTGGGGGCCATGGCTTCAGAGGTTCCTCCAGTCTCAGTCAGATCATTCAGTCTGGTCTTTTTACGTGAATTCGAGTTCTGCTGCACACTTTTCTCCTGGTCCATCGGCTATTCTCTGTTGTGTTCCCTGTCAGGGCAATCATTGGTGGTAGCCAGGCACTATCTATTTCTTCTGGTCTCAAGCTGATGGAGTCTCTGATTTATGTGGCCCTTTTGTCTCTTGGGCTAATATTTTCCTTGTGTCTTTAATGTTCTTCATTCTCCTTTGCTCCAAGTGCTTTGGGACCAATGGATGCATTTTAGGTGGCTGTAAGTTCAGTGAGGGCAGAAATTGTTCTCTTTTATTTACCACTTTATCCACAGCGCATAACCCAGTGCCGTCGAGTCAATTCCAACTCATAGTGACCCTATAGGACAGAGTAGAACTGCCCCATAAAGTTTCCAAGGAGTGCCTGGCAGATTCAAACTGCCGACCCTTTGGTTAGCAGCTGTAGCACTTAACCGCTATGCCACCAGGGTTTCCCCATATCCCATAGCACGTAGTAATATTAAATATTCAATAAATATTTGTTGAATGAATGTATATATAAATGTCTTGTGGCTTCTATTTTTGCTGTTGAGAAATTACCTGTCAACTTGGTTGTTTTACTTTATGGATAAATATACTTTTTCTCTGAGTATTCTAATGCTCTTGTCATAGAGTTTTTGGAATTTTACTGTAGGGTATCTATGTGCCCATTTACTTTAATATGTTCTGCTAGTATAAGTTATATTTCCTTACCTCTGAATTAATGTCTTTCATTTAGCTCTGGAAACTTTCAGTCTTTTTTTTCAAAAGTAGCTTCTCTTCTTTCCTGTTCTCTTTCTTCTCACCTTTGGAAATCTGAGTTTATCTTTTTCCCTTCATAGTTTTTTCCATAACACGTATCATCATATGACCTATTTCATTCTTGCTTTGTGCCTTTTTTTTCTTTTTTATCCTCAGAATTGAGAAAGTGCCTGAGAGATATTTAATTTTTTGTTGTTGTTGTTGTGTGTTTTTAGAATGAATGGATTAATACATGTTAGATCTTCCCTTTCTTTCCTATCTCTTAACTTTTCTTTCAAAAATTTTATCTGCTATTCTGTTTATGCTACCTTTGGAATAATTTCTTAGGAGATGACTCTGAATTCAAGACTTTTCAGTTTTGCCTATTCTGATACTTAACACATCCATTAATACTTTATCCAACAATAAAATTTTTTCAGTGCTAAAATTTCTTTATTTCAGATGTGCCTAGCCAATTCTGCTAGTATCTTGTTTCGTGCTTATTTTTAAAATTCAGTATTCTATTTCTTTAAGCCACTCATGTATGAAAAAATCCCAGTGCCGTTGAGTTGCATGTATAGCTGTTTTGTAATATCTAGCTGATTGTGATAACGACTCAAGTTCCTGCATATCTAAAACTATGTTCACGCTTTTGTTGATTTACATTCATGTGGGCTTATTTTTTGTGTGTTTGGTGATTTCGATTATATACATTTATATGTAAAATTTGTAAGTACATGAAACCCGAATGCCTTATTTAAAGAAGCTTTCCTTAGGCATGTTGCATTTGTGTCATCCTAGTAGTAGCGGTTGCTACAAATCTTCAGTCCTTTTCCTGGGTCCTTGGCTTAATCCAGGGATTTTGCATCTTTTGCCTCTATTCCAGTGCCCAGTATTTTCCTTGCAATGCTGATATTGACATTTGTCTCCAGAACAATGCTGCCTTTAACGTTAGCTTTCTACACTCTGTTAGGGTTTCAGCCTCCACTTTCTTTCTTTGCCTGCTTAATGGACCCCTTATCCCCTTATCTCCTCTAAGCCCAACAATGCAATAAACATTATGAATAAATGTTATGTTCTCAAATATGTATGTATGTGTCTGAGCATGTGTGTGTGCACATGTGTGTTTCTTATTTATTTCCTCCTACAGGGTCGCTATGAGTCAGAATCGACTGGATGGCACTGGGTTTTTTTGGGTAAGGATCATTATCTAGAATACTGGCTTGGTGTATTTTCTCTACTTTCTTCTTCATTGGATTTATTGCGCCATTAATAAGTATTTTAAGTAAAGGGATATCAATATTGGGAAAAGCAAAGTATTGTTAAAATAATAAATATTGAAGCATTGCTCTGCAAGCCTAACAGTTACTTACATCATTAATGGATAATGCCCACGTGCTTCATTATAGGTTTACGCTGTAAGAATATTATGGTCCCATTTGTATACCCACAAACACTTTTGACAGCTAAATCAGAATGAACTCTTTTTTAGTGAAATGTATTTACATTTTTTTCCTGGGTAAAAAAGAATTGAATTATAATCAGTATTCCTCCTTGAAAACCACTCTAGAGCTATTACGAGCTATTGCTACTTGTTGGTATGGTTCGTGACATCAGCTGAAGACAAATATTTCCTCCCCATATTTTTATTTTATTTTGTCTATTGTCTGCAAGTGCATCCTAATTTAGTAGCATTCCACAACCTGCTGCAGACTTTAGATTTGGGAAAAACTTTGAGATAAATTCTTGCATTGCAATAGTAAAAGGTGTTTGCACTTGTAGAGGCAATAGATAGGTTATTATGGAGAAGCATAGCAGAGTACCTTGTGTTAGAAATATAGGCTGTAGAAGTCCCTTACAGCATAGCAGTCATGAGTATTACAGCAATTTCACAGGAGATATTTTGTATAGTTTTAGTAAAATTATGCTGATAGGTTCCCTGACCTAAAATTGATTTCTTGTTCATCATTAAAGAAGTTCATTGACATTTAATTTTATTCTCATGAAATAAAAATTAGCAATTATTTAATATATAGTATATGTATCTTTAGAAATCTATTGAGCTTTACCTATGAAAAACTTTGACCTGAGAGTTTTTACTACTAGAATTCAAATCCTTTTCTTTTTTTCTTTATGTTACACTTTCACACCAAGAAGTTTACCAATGTGGGGTTTTGGTGATGGGAGAAGATAGAGAGAAAGTGGGAAGAAACTGCAAAAAATCACACTAAGAAAAGAAAAGGTTGTGTTCTGAAACATCCGGTTAAAAGTGAAAAACCCTCTGGGTGCCCAAATCCTCTACATATTCAAAAACATGCTCCTAAAATGGTGAGATGGAAACAGAATGCTTCTTGATTTTTCTGCAGATTGGCTATGTATTAAATAAACATCTTAATTTTTATTTGAAAACTGTTGAATTATGCTGTCATCAAAATCCCTCAAGTAACACATTTAAGGTGCTGTATTTATTTTGAAATTATGGGCCTTATATATTGTTGCTTAAGAGTTTCAGTCCCCAATGTGATACCCTAATTCTATGCCCCAGCGCACACTTGAAAATGCCAGGTTTTACCTTTGTATATGACTTCCATTGGGTTGTCTAGAAAGGGGAAGTTTTGAATCCTATTTCTGTTGTTTGGACGTGTGGAACTGAACTCAAGAAAGCTAATCAAGAGGTTGGGGACAGAAATACAAAGAGTCAGTGATTTAAAAGCATGGCTTCCTTTCCCGTTTAAGCAAGGTAGGTCATACTTTTTGGGTTGTAGAAAATGTAAAACCATCAGGGAGTGTTCTGGGACTTTTAGCCTGCTGAAAGGAAGCCCTTGAATTCCAATGGGGAATTTTAGTTTCTAAAATCTTATATAAATCTAGGCTTATCAATTCATATTTATTCAACCCTTATTTTCATAAAAGTAACAATTCTTGATCTACGGTTCCAAATCACTAAATACAATTCATTTCTAAACTCTTGAAAATTTTGCCAAACCTCGTCCTCTTTTCCTTATTTCTCCCAGCTTCCTTTTCCTACAACTATCTTCTGTTTTTCTCCAATATAGCCAGTGACTTGGAGGTCATGGTCGGGGCAGAGAAGTAGCTGACAGGGGAATGGAGAAACTCAGGTTCTACTCTATTAACTTAAACCTGAATTTGAATTCAGTTCGGGGGCCTCTAGGAAAAATAATTCAAGAAGTATTTTCAGTTGCATCATATGCATGTAAAAGCTGGACAATGAATAAGGAAGACCGAAGAAGAATTGACGCCTTTGAATCGTGGTGTTGGTGAGGAGTATTGAATATACCATGGCCTGCCAAAAGAACAAACAAATCTGTCTTGGAAGAAGTACAACCAGAATGCTCCTTAGAAGCAAGGATGGCAAGACTGCATCTTACATACTTAGGACATTTGTCCGGAGGGATCAGTCCCTGGAGAAGGACATCCTGCTTGGTAAAGTACAGGGTCAGCGGAAAAGAGGAAGACCCTCGGCGAGGTGGATTGACAACAGTGGCTGCAACAATGGGCTCACGCATAGCAGCAGTTGTAGGGATGGCACAGGACCAGGCAGTGTTTCGTTCTGTTGTGCATGGGGTCGCTATGAGTCGGAACCAACTCAACGGCACTTAACGACAACAACAGGAAAAATAGGTAAATGCACTGAGCTGGAAACCAAAAGGCTGAAGGTTTAACTCTGCCCAGAGGTGCCTCAAAAGAAAAGCCTAGAGGTCTACTTCTGACAAATCAGCCTTTGAAAACCCTCTGACGTACATACATGGCAACGGGCTTAATGGCCAAAGATCATGGCTAATTTACTGGGATCATCTCTGAAATGAGAGAACATTACAAGATACAGTAAAACTAAGAATAAGAGGGAAAGCAGGCTCTGTCCAGAAGTTGGGAGATTTGCCTGATATCCTTAAATTGTATCTACAAAATGCGTTTTTTCTCCCTCAGTACATAAAAAGAGCACTGCCAAAGAAATCTCGTGTTGGAGGCTTCAACTTCCAGAGTATCCTCCATTTTGGAGGTAATATTTCTAATATATTTTAAGTGTTTAAGCTATTTTTACATTCAGCAATTAAAAAAGTCTTTAGTGTCAGAGGAAACTGGATTCAAATTCTAGCTGCCTCTACTAGGGCAAGTTAGTTATCGTCTTTGAACTCTCACCACTCATCTGTTAAATCAGGATGTATATCCCCCCTGTACAAGATTTTTGTGTATGGTAAATGAGAATAAGCATTTATAATGCAGAATTCAATATATAAGTTTTATTGTTATTAATAAGAGCCTGATAAGGAATGAGATACACTAGTGCACAAATAGAATGAGCAAAGTCACAGAACGCAATCCATTATAAAAAGCTATATTTAGGTAGGGAATATTTTATTTTTCTGAGAATACAATTAAGTACCTTCTGCACATTAGTGATATGGAAAGCCTGTGCTAGTCTGCTAGGTCTCCTTAAGGTTAAATACACACTGCACTCTGTCTGTGCGTATAAAGTACCAAGTGTCTGTCAGAAAAGGTGAAAAAGTTCCATGAAAGAACTGAATCGCTTACAGCGCTTATGCGTCAGGAGAATGAAATGGTAGATTCTCTGGCTGACTTTTCCATTTTCATCTGGAGGTGACATGTGAACTCAGTGGCTGTCTCATCTATACAATGGAGGGACAAAGCACTGGCCATGGGTAATTTGCATGAATGTTTTAGCATGTTTCTAAATCCTTGGTTTTACCCAATTTCTTAGTGGAAAATATTTTAAACTTTGTTTAATTGAAAAAATAAAATCTATATATTTGCCTTTTCTCCTTTTTTTTTTGTGATACACTTGATGCACATTTAACCTCTGAGTCCTCTGTCTAATATCAAAAGCTTTTTGAATTGCCTTTTCGTGAGCTTTTAAAAAATCAGAACACTTTCCTGAATTACTGGCTGACAGTACTCAGGTCTTCTCTAAAAATCTCCCAGACTTGCTAAAATTTCAAAATGACTCAAATTAACTTTATCCATTGAAAATCCCCTCTAGAAATACAATTTCACCCAGACAAATTGTCACATTTCATGCCGTCAGTAAATCAGAGGTGGAAAGAACCTACTACGTTATTACATTTATCCGAGTAGCTAGAAAGGAATGTACTTATGTACCTGACAGTACATCATTTTGGTATATAATTTATCTCATGACAACACTCGGAAAAACATTCAGTGCTCCTGCAAAATTGTCAGGTGTCAGGGTGACTTTTTTTTTTTAGCATTTATCTGAAGTGAGGAGTGTAAGTGTATAAATTAGTCAACCGGAGTTGACACGTGCAAAGTGAAAAGGATGAGCGCTGAGGCAGAGACAGTGGGGCTGCGAGGAGAAGGCCAGCTTTTGGAACCCTACAGCCCGCATCTGTGTCACTCTCTGTGGCTTAATAGCTGTGTGTGCACACATGTATAGGTCACCATGAGTCGGAATCAACCAGATGGCAACTAACAGCAACATGAATGTTGATGGAGGTGCCAAGTACATAGTAGGCACTCAATTAATGTAACTCCTGGTCTTTGCTTATCTGGTATTCCAGATGAAAACCTACCTTCTAGATCTTCTGAGCCCTGGTGGCTTAGTGGTTAAGAGCTTGGCTGCTGACCAAAAGATCAGCGGCTGGAATCCACCAGCCACTCCTTGGAAACCCTATGGGGCAATTCTACTCTGTGCTAGAGGGTCACTATGAGTTGGAATCAACTTGACAGCAACGAGTTTTTTTTTTTTTTGGTATGTATAGACACAGTTTAAGGCATATCACGGCAATCTATCGGAAAAAAAATTGTGCTTCTAAATAATATATAATACTATTAAGATAAGGAGTCCTGGTGCAATGGTTTTTAAAGTGCTGCTTTGCTAACCTTAAGGTCAGCTGTTCAAATCCACCAGCAGCTACACGGGAGAAATATGTGGCAGTTGCTTCCATAAAGATTTACAGCCTTGAAAACGCTGTGGGGTAATTCTATTCTGTCCTATAGGGTTGCTATGAGTCGGAATCTACTTGAGGACAATGAGTTTGGTTTTGGTTTTAGTGTTAAGATATTATTGTTTCTATATACTTTAATGGAACCCTGGTGGTGCTGTGGTTAAGAGCTTGGCTGCTAACTGAAAGGTCAGCAGTTCACATCCACCAGCCACTCCTTAGAAACCCTATGGGGCAGTTCCACTCTGTCCTCTAGGGTAGCTATGAGTCAGAATTGACTCAACAGCAATGGGTTTTGGTTTTTATATACTTTAATAATCACTCCGAAATATGAATTTATGGTAGCTCCTGATTCTCTAGTTGTTCCCTGCAGGTTTTTTTTTTTTCTTTCCTCTTTCATCAAGCAGATAACAAATTTCTAAGAGCAAAGATTATTATTCTTAATGTTGTTGTTTTTTCTTTTTGATATCATCCACAGCAACCCTGTCACAGTATGAAAAAAGACCTTTAATTCTTTTTTTTTTTCAATACAATATCTCTGTTACAGTACTTAGTAGTTGTCGAATAATAGTATTTTTAAGTAAGGAAAGACGCAAATATAAATCTTTAAAAATACATGGAGACTATGGTCCCTTGGTTGATCTCAGCACTGTCTCTTGTTGAACTACTTTGTATCTTTGGGCTATGAATCTCTCTCCCTACCATCCCCTGTGCCTGAGAGAATTCCAGGTTTTTTTTTCTACTGTTAGACCACTTTCACTTGTAACTGTGTCTGGAGCTCAAGGCAGGTACTCATTCTGAGTCACAGCACCTGCAAGATTCCTTTTACTTAAGTTTCAGAGAAGATCTCTCACATTCTGGAAAAAGATAAGTGTCCCATTTTAGGGTCCGGTTATCACTAAGGAACATCTGTAACATGGATTCCTTCCACCTCCCCCGTCCCCTCTTGAGGACAGTTTCCTTTGCCACCTTCATGTGCCTTGCTCATTAGCCACCTGCCATTTTTGAGGGTTTTCTGGTTTCCAGGAGCTGTGCTAGGTTCTTAAGGTACAAAAGATGAATGAAATATGCTGATTGTCTTTTAAGACACTGAAAGTCAATCTCTTTGACTCACTCCTTCCTTCTGGGGCAGCTCTACTCTGTCCTATAGGGCTGCTATGAGTCGCAATCGACTCTATGGCAACGGAATGGGACTAGTTGGCTTTGTTGACTGATCAAGAGTTTTTGCTAGTATATGACAGCTAAGGAGTCAAATAACAGTTCTAGGTTTCATCTTAAAAATCTCAGAACAATACTTTGATGTGTTCTTTTTATTGTTTAAAGTGCTTTATTGAGAGATAAACCCATTGCCATTAAGTCAATAACTGATATAAAACAAACTGCACTTATTTTAGGTGTACTATTTTATGATTTCCCTCTTTTGGGTGACTTCTTTTTCTCCTGTTGGATCTCTGGCTTCCAGTGTCTCTCTCCATTTACTCCTTTGAGGTACCATTGATTGCATGGCAGTATACACCATATATACCCTGATGATTCCCAAGTGTGTATCTCCACTGAACTCCAGGTTCCTGACTTCTTCTTGCTTCTCCCCTCTCCACCCTCCTTCAGCAGCTAGAATGATCTTTTAAGAAGTTAAGCCAGATCACAGTATTGCTGGTGCTCAACATCTTGAACGACTTCCCATTTCAATCCAAGTCTTTACAACTTCATGGAAGATCTAGAATTTTACTCTGATCTTATTATCAGAGAGAACTGGCTGTTCTCAGTCTACAGTGTTCTTTCCTTCTTATCCATATGGATTACTGTCTTACCATAATCCTTCAAGTGTTTGTTCAAACGTTATCCTTTCAGCGAGGACTTCCTAGAAACTCCATCCCCATTTAAAATTGTGACCTTCTCTTCCTCTCCCTCTCCCTCACTCATCTATTTCTTTTCTCTATTTTTCTCCTTAGCCCTTGTTGCCATCTAGCATCATGTATGACTTAGCTTCTTTAATTTCTGTTACCCACCGCTCCCACTTCAATGTAAAATTCAGAAGCCTGGCTCCAGTACAGCGGTTCCATTCCCTGCTGTATCTCCTTGATAGTGATTTATAACTCAAACCCATGGAAATTCCTCCCTTCATAAAAATTCTATTGCAATCATTTTCTATTCCAAACAATTATCCTTTCTTGTGAATTTATACATATATGTGGATTTGTTTCTGTTATTATTTTGGGGATACTTAAGAGTAGGAACAATGGCACAAACTTTAGGTGGGTAATGTTTGTTTTCAATAATCATTTGATTTGCATTTGAAACACACACATTAAGGACTAATAGATTTAATATGCAAATTTATGAACTTTATAGAAATCCTAATTGGTTATTACATAAAACGCTAAGTTACCTCAATCTATGCGCTTAGACATTTACTTAGGTAGGACTCTATCTGGTGGAAAAAGTGATTAAGAGTTCAGTCTGCCAACCAAAAGGTCAGCAGTTCGAATCCATGAGCTACTCCTTGGAAACCTTATGGGGCAGTTCTACTCCATCCTATAGGGTTGCTATGAGTTGCAATCTACTTTACAGCAATGGAATGGGACTATGGCTTTGTTGGCTGATCAAGAGTTTTTGCTACCATATGACAGCTAAGGGGTCAAATAATGGTTCTAGGTTTCTTCTTAAGAATCTCAGAACAATACTTTGATGTGTTCTTTTTATTGTTTAAAGTGCTTTATTGAGAGGTAAACCCCTTGCCATTAAGTCAATAGCTGACATAAAATAAGCTGCACATATTTTAGGTGTACCATTTTATGATTTTTGACATATGTAGACATTCATGAAATCACCTAAATCAAGTTGGTGAACATATCCATAACCCCTGACTGTTTCCTTTCGTACTCTCATGATTTCTTTCTCTACCAGGCAACTGCTGATGTACTTTCTGTAACTGTAGATGAGCATACATTATCTAGAGTTTCACATAAATAGGATGTTACAGTATGTACTCTTTTATATCTAACTTCATTCATTCAGCATAAGCATTTTGAGATTCATCTATGTTGTTTTATCAATAGTGTATTAATGTCTTTGATTGCTGAGTGGTATTCAATTATATAAATAAGCCACATTTATTTTTCCCACTCATCTGTTGATAACAATTTGGGTTGTTTATAGGTTTTGGCTTTTGCAAATAAGTTTGCTCTGCATATTTGTGTCCAAGTCTTTGCAAGGACATAGACTAAACTCTCTTCCAAAGTGTTTGTACGATTTCACGTTCCTACTAGCAATGTGTGAGAGTTCCTGTTGTTCAAAATCCTTTCCAGCACTTGATATTGTCAGTATTTTTAATTCTAGCCATTCTAATAGGTATAAAGTGGTATTTCTTTATGGTTTTAATTTGTACTTCTCTAATTACTAATAATGATGAACATCTTCTCGTATGCGTATTTGACATTTGTATATCTTGTTCTGTGAAATCTCTGTTCAAATCTCTTGTCCATTTTTGAATTGAGTTTTTTCCTTATTGAATCTTGAGAATTCTTTATATATTCTATATACCAATCCTTTATCAATATGTTTTGCAAATATTTTCCCTGTGGCTTGTCTATTTTCTTAACAGCATGTTTTGAAATACGGAAGTTTTTAATTTTGATGAGGTTCAATTGATCAATTTATTTTTTTATAGATCACGTTTTTAGTGTTGTACCAAACAATATTTTTAATCCTAAATGATATAATAAATTAAGAGTCATGTTTCTTTAAGATACACTTAACATACAACTATTATACAAATCAAGAATTAAATGACAGCTCAGGCAGCTTTTATATGACTTTGACTTCTAGAGAAATCTCTTTCAACCTAATTAACATATTGTGTACTTAACTTTCTGGAAACCTTGGTGGTGTAGTGGTTAAGAGCTACAGAGAGCTATGGCTGGTAACCAAAATATTCCAGTTTGAATCCACCAGGCGCTTCTTGGAAGCCCTATGGGGTGGTTCTACTCTGTCCTATAGGGTTGCTATGAGGTGGAATCGACTCAACGGCAACGAGTTTGGTTAGGTTTTTTTATACTTAACTTTATGTTGTCTATCATTTATACATCTGAATATTCTCCTAGGCCAAGGTTTCTCAATCTTGACCCTACTGATATTTGGGGCCAAATAATTCTTTGTTGTGGGAGCTGTAGGATGTTCATTGTAGGGTGCTGAGCAGCATCCCTAGCCCCTACTTACTGGATGAGAGTAGAGCCCCCAAGCCGTGACTGTCGAGGAGGTCTCCACACATTTCCACATGTCCCCTGGGGAGAGGCAAAATCATGCTTGGCTGAAAACCACTGTCCTATTTACTGCACTGATGGGCCCGCTCTGCTTCTGACTGCCCCAGGCTGCTTGATTTGATACGGCAGGCAGGCCAGATGGCGCAACCAGGGAACTAATGTTGTTCCTTTCACCTTTGACTTTGCCACCAATGACACTGAGATGAAAGGATGCCCCTCTCTGAACCCATGCGTATGTGAATGTACCCTAAAACTATACATGAAGTTTTTCTCAAGTCGAATCACTTTCTTATTCTCTAATAGAATTGGACACAAGAAATACACATGTCCTTTCCTTATGATGGACTCAAAGAATGTTAGATGTCCCATTACTCCTAATTTTAGGAATGATGATTTTTCTTCCTGAAAGAACAGGAGCAGTTACCTATTTCTCTTCCTTTCCATCAGCAGATAAATTTGGGTCTGACTTTTTATGGCCCTTTGCTTCAGAGAGAGCAAGTATATTGGCTGTCAGTTAGACAGACCCCAAATTCATAGCAGTTGTGCAATTTTAACTCAAAATATAAATAACATTTTTAAAAAAAATTATACAGAAATAATGCAGAAAATTCGGAGGGCAAGCAAAGGCAGGGAAACACTCATATAATAACTAGCGTATCATAAAAATATCACTTAGTCTCATTCTTTTCAGTTTATGATAGCCAGGCAATATTTTTTTTTTTTTTTTAATATCTATCATTTAAGACCATTTATAAGTTTTAGAATGTAACTTAGTATTTTAAACTCTTTTTGTTTCTCCATTGCAGGGGTTCCCTTGGAGAAGATTGGGAGTATCTTCTTACATGACAAGAAGATATTCTGCCATTACACAGGTTCCAGACAATATAAGGTATGACCTTCATCCCCCCACCCTCCTCCTTTGGGAATGCAAACTTACAAGTGACACCGGGTAGAGCTTCCAAACACGAGAAATGACAATGAAGGGAGGACATCTTTTGGAATAGGCGTCCGTATAAAATGGACGACTGAGGTTGAGTGTCGCCTTCTGGCTGAGAAGCCACGTGAAGAGATTGTTGGCACTGTTAAAAGAGCACAAGAGCAAGATGATGAGAGGTGGTAGATGAATGGTTTTTAAAATTTGCACCAAGCATTTTGATGTCAGTATTACTATAAGTGTCCTGTATGCAATGCTGGTTCAGATAGTGGCAGTCAGGCCCTTCTGAGGTAATACGTTTGGTGGCAAACCATTTATTTGCGGGGCAGAGAAGCAAGTGAATGGTGCTTTTAAGCCTCTGGGTGGGTCACCAAAAGCATCGCATTACTTTACAGGGCTCCAATTCACCCAAATTACAAGGCAAGTTGCAGGGAAAAATCGTTTTATTGTGACATCATGCTGAATGTGGGGTAGCATTTTTCAATTCAGGCTGAGAAAGTTAAAGGAGAGTGGTGATTAAATGCTGGGAGTCTTTGAAAATGTGATCTTATCCCACAATCTGGCAGAATTCAGAATGGAGGTTCCCATCATCGTTCCTTTCTCTGAGTAGATTGTTTTGTTTTTCCTGGGGGAGGGTAATTTCTTTCCTTTTTTGTTTGTTTCCTTGTCAAAACATTAAGGAATAGAAATTCTATTTTAAAACTTTGTTCTTTCTCTCTGGCCTGCATTTTTTCTCTTCATTTTTTTTCCCTTTAAATATTTTATTGTGTTTTTGGTGAAAGTTTGCACAGCAAATTAGGTTCCAATTTAATAATTTCTATACATATTGTTCAGTGACATTGGTTACATTTTTTACATTGTGTCAGCATTCTCATTATTTCCGTTCTGGTTGTACCGCTTCCATTAATCTAGCTTCCTGCCCTCCCTGACTTTCTCGTTTTTGTTTTAGAGTAAATGTTAGCAGTTTGGTCTCATATAGATGATTTTTTTTTTTTAAAGGAGCACAGTATTACTGGGTGATATGGTTTATCTTATGAGCCAATATGTTATTTAGCTGAAAGGTGACCTGAGGGAGTAGTTTCAGTTTAAAGTTTAAAAGGTATCTCAGGGCGAGAGTCTTAGGGTTCCTCTAGTCTCTACAGGTCCAGTAAGTCTGGACTTTTTTGCAAGAATTTGAGTTTTGTTGTACAATATTATCCTATTCTATCTGGGACTATATATTTTGACCCTGGTCAGAATGGTCAGTAGTGGCTGCTGGGCACCATCTAGTTCTTCTGGTCTCAGGATAGATGAAGCCATGGTTCGCGTAGGCAATTAGACCTGCAGACTAGTTTCTCCTTTGAGTCTTTGGTTTCCTTCTTTCTCTTTTGCTCCAGATGAGTAGAGACCAATAGCTGTATCTTAGATGGCCACTCACAAGCTTTTAAGACCCCCAGATGCTACTTACCAAAATAGGATGTAGAACATAAACTTTATGGACTGTGTTGTGCCAGTTGACTGAGTTGTCCCACAAGACTGTGTTCCTAAGCCTTCAAACTCATTAAACCGATCCTTTAGGTGTTTAGTTATGTCTGGGAAGTATCTGTAACTGTGCCCCTATGTGCTTTATTATGCATATGCTTATGATTACAACTATACGTGCGCACGTAAGTACATACATATACCTTCCCATACACATGCACGCATACTTACTTATCTATGTAACTAAAAAAAACTACTCACGCAATTTTTGGTTGTTACTGTTGTTGTTTCAGAATTGTGTACGTTACAGCATTTACCAGTAATGTCCCTTATTCTTGTGTACTTCTTAATGTTACCATTAACCTTGGTCAGGTTGTACACACTTCACGGTGTACATGGTGTACACGGTGTCTACTGTATAGAGAGTGATTCCTCCTTCCTCCCCTCCCATTCCTGGTAAGCCCCAAAGAATGCTGATTCCTGTATGTATACCTACTTTTGTCTTTTTATAAAAGGGGGATCATGCAATATTTGCCCTTTTTTGATTGACATATTTCACTCAGCGTAATGTCCTCCAGATTCATCCATGTTATATTTCGTGAACTCATTATTCTTTATAGCTGTTTAGTATCCTATTGTATGTATATACCATATTTGGTTTATCCATTCATCTGTTGATGGGCACTTTGGTTGTTTCTGCCTTTTTTGCTATTGTGAGGAGTGCTGCAGTGAACACAGGTGTGAGTATTTCCTTCATTTTCATCTCGTCACTCTTCCGTTTCTCCATTTCTCTTTTCTGCACAGTCTCTCCTCTCTTTTTGCCTTTAGATCCTCTTCACATGATTTCTTGCAACGTCCACACTTGCAGTGTTTGATAAATACACCAGGAATGTGAGATTCTGTTGGAGTTACAAAGGCAGTGTCCACTGTTTCCTTCCCTGGTTAATTGCTCTGCACTTTTCTTTCAAATTGGTTTTCTAATAAACAAAAATGAGTCCTGCCTAATTCCAGGGGTCCAATATCACAAATGTGAACTCATTAGTCACATGCTGCCATGAAAAGCCAGAAACAAATGCGTGTTACTTCTCAATTCCCATTAAGGAGACAAAAATACACGTTCTATTTTGGAATAAATGGGTTATATGGCTCAGAGTAACACGTTGTGTTTACAAAACGACTCGGTAGAAGTGAGGATGCTAATTTAATTTCGGTGGACTTGTGAGGACTAAAAAATTAAAAGATGCCTGTTTGTCTTATTAATGGAGGCAGAGTAGTGTAGCTGGGACATGGGCCTCTCCTACGTCTGTCACCCTGGGCATGTGATTTATCCTCTCCAGGGATCATTTTTCTCACGTAGAAAAAAACCCAATAGTTCCTCCCTTGCATGTTCACAAGATTAAATAAGATAGTGCATAGAAGATGGATTACTTTGTAAACTCTGGCATGGGAACTGTGCTTATTTTTGGTTCTGTCACTTGTGATTGTGGCATGTTATTTAACCTCTCTGAGCCCTGGTGGCGCAATGGTTCAGAGCTCAGGCTGCTAAACAAAAGGTGGGTGGTTCGAATCAACCAGCTGCTCCTTGGAAACCCTATGAAGGAGGTCGTGCTCTATCCTACAGGGTCAGTATGAGTTGGAATTGACTCAACAGCAATGGGTTTGGTTTTGGGTTTTTTTCATACCTCTAGTTATTCATCTGTAAAATGGGGGTTGCTCTGCAGAGTGAATGAGATAATACATATCAAGCACTTAGAGAGGTTCCTAGCACATGTATGTGGTTATAAATATTATTGCATAACAGTGTGATCCTTCTTAAAAAAAAACGCTACTGAAAAAACTAACCTGCAAGTTTTTTTAAAGCAATTTTTACTAAAAAGTCAATGCATAAAAATTTGTTATGTAAGTTGATTCTTAAGTGTTCTTTTTTTTTTGTATATTAACTGTTGTTTTGTGTCAGGCTTCTATGCTCAGTATTACGCTTGTGAGATTCATGCACGTTTTTGTATATAACTATGGTCTGTTCATTTTCATTGCTATTACAGTGCTCCACTCAATGGATATAACACAACTCAGTTACCCAATCAGCTGTGAAGGGACCTTTGGGTTGAATCCAGCTTTTGGCTGCTAATAATTGGTGCCCGTGAATGAATTTTGGTTGAGTCTATGCATAGAACTGAAATTGCTGTCTGATAGAGGGTGAGCCTTTAGCTATAGCAGATCATGCCAAACCCTTTTTTCCCCATCCTTGCCAGTGCTGACAGTCTTTTTAATCTTGGACATTCTGGCGGTGTGTAATGATTTCTCGTTATAGTTTACATTTGCATTTCTCTGACGATTAAGGAAGTAGGTCAACTTTTTGGATATATGCCACTGTGGTTCTCTTGTTGTTGGTTCCGACTCATAGCAAACCTATGTACAACAGAACAAAACACTGCCGGGTTCTGCGCCATCCTCATAATTGTTGTTATGCTTGAGTCCATTTTTGCAGCCACTGTGTCAACACATCTTGTTGAGTGTCTTCCTCTCTTTGGCTGAGCCTCTGTTTTACCAAGCATGATGTCCTTTTCCAGGGACTGGTCCTTCTTGGTAACATGTCCAAAGTATGTGAGACGTAGTCCTTCTCTGACTGCATGTATATGGCCAAGTGTTCTTGAACCCACTACTGGGATTACATTTATGCATGTCAAACTTCAGTTGGTTGGATTCTGTCAATATTATGCTTACCCTTGGTTCTTTTATCTAGTATAAATTTATCATGTTTGTCCACAAATAATATGTTCATTCAGGTCACTGATGAAAAAGTTGACTTCAGTAGAAACAAAGTGATGTGGCAATACATTATACGCAATATAATTTAGCTTGAAAAACTTAAAAGACCTTTCAAAAAAATATAATACAATTTGACATTAATCCTCACTCCAGTGGTTCATAAACCCAAACCCACTGCTGTAGAGTCAATTCTGCCTCATAGCGACCCTACAGCGCAGAATGCAACTACCCCCTAGGGCTTCCATGGAGTGCCTGGTGGATTTGAACTGCTGACTTTTTGGGTAGCAGCCATAGCACTTAACCACTATGCCACTAGGGTTTCCTGGGATCACAATATTCTTTTCTGAGAGTGAATAGCATTTGTGTTTAGTAATTTCTACAGACTTTCTCTGGAGATCAAGTCAGTAGGTTAGCTAGCAGTATTCATAATTTGAAGACTAAGGCATCGTTTCACCATTTTCAGAGCTTTGACACTCCAGAATTGTGCTCAGCTTTTCCCACAGATTATTGTTATCAGATCCCTTTTACAATTCCCACACTCTGATTATTTGTGACTGTGAGAATTGTAGCCCTAAGAATTCCTACGTCATGTGCATTATTCTACGCTGTCCTGGATAACCAGTCTTCTTTCTTAGAAGTAGCCAGTATTTGCACTATACACCCACTCCTCCCTTATTGACATGGTTAGGCTCCAAAGACCAGGCTGTTACGCGGAAATTGGTGTTATGTGAGAGTTGGGACTGTGCCCCGTCTTCCATTGGGTGCCCCCTGTGCATCTTGGGAGGCACGTGGTAGGCCCCCCTTCCCCACCATGCTTCCCCCACCACCATGGAGCCCTCTGGGGTTGGGGATGGTGGTGGCTGGGGGTTACGCTGGAGCAGCACGGGCCTACCGTCACCTGGGCATGCTCCAGCCCTCTGCATGGAGAGCCGCGCCTTGCCTCTTCATCTTCTTGTTATGCTGGCCAGGAGACAGGCCTTGGTGGTGGGTGGCTTCCAGGCCTATGGGCAGGTGAGGCCCGGCCACCTGGGTCTGGTGGAGACTGCAGATGTGGCAGAGAGGCCTTTTTGGAAGAAGAGACTGCCAGGTGGACCCCCTCTCGCAGTCCTGTGGCCCTGGCTCCCACTACTCCTTGTGGCCCATTCGACCCCACCTCCTGTGCGCCACCTGCCTGCCCCGTGCTTGCTGCAGGCCAACCTAACTTCTCTTCCTGACCCTGGTAATACCAACTGCGTAGCCTTGCTCCCTCTCACAAAACTTGCCCTTCTCTCCTCCCCCCACTCTTGCCTTGGCTCCTCCTTAATGTGCAAAATAGTCAGATAGTAGAATTTTTCCCATTGTATATGCAAAATGTTGGATAATGAGATAGTGGAGAGAGTCCGTAAGTGAGGAGTAAGTGTCTTTGTTATTTGCTAAGAACTTTTCCATAGAATTAGAAATCTATTTTTCTTGATGTCATACCATACCTAATTCTATGTTGTGTTATTGTTTGATTAACATGACATCATTTCCCTCCCTCCCTCCCTCCCTCCCTCCCTCCCTCCCTCCCTCCCTCCCTCCCTTTGTCTACAAAGAAATTTTTTTTTCTCTTTTATTATACTTTAGATGAAGGTTTACAGAACAAACTGTCTTCTCATTGGACTGTTAGTACACATATTGTTTTATGATATTGGTTACCAACCCCACGACATGTCAACATTCTCCCTTCTTGACCTTAGTTTCCCATTACCAACTTTCCTGTCTGCACCTGCCTTCTAGTCCTTGCCCTTGGCTGCTGTGCCCCTTTAGTTTCATTTTGTTTTGTGGGCCTGTCTAATCTTTGGCTGAGGGGAGAACCTCAGGAGTGACTTCAGTACTGAGCTAAAAGGGTGTCCAGGGCCCATACTCCTGGGATTTTTCCAGTCTCTGTCAGGCCAGTAAGTCTGGTTTTTTTTTTTTTACAAAGAAAGTATTTTGATGACAATAAATAATAGGGAGTGTGTGTGAGAGAGAAATGGAGGGAGAGATTCAATAGACTGTAGTGCTTTCCACTTTAGTAATGCAGTTAAGCCACAATTGTTCTCATAACAACAAAGTAGGACTAATTACATTAAAAAACCATCAGTAAAATCTTATTTACAACTATCATATATACTCTACTTAAATATATGTTAAGTACATTAAATATGCGCACATGTAAAGTACTAAGTCAAGTAATAATTGAATAAGGTCATTATTATTTGGAAATTATTATTTTGTTAGTGTGTTAAAAGGTAAATTACAGAATAATGTAATTTTTTAAGTCTGGGGATCTTATTTTTTCAGTGGAAGAACAGAAACCCAGAGAGGGGAAAATAGTGTACTCCAAAAAACATAGTTTTGGTAATGAGAAGGACCATATTGAGGTTTCTTGACTTCCAGTAATTTTGACCACATGCCTCATAACTGAAATGTTTGCCATCTGGCAAGAACTGATTTCCTGGCGTGGTGGATGATTTAGTAAGTGTGTACTCTTCAATCTTATTGTGGGAGGAAAAAAGATAGAACTTGTGAAAAAACTGCTACAGTAAGAAAAAGAATCTACAAGTTTCTCCTTTCTTTGATGTTTGAATTTGCAGAGCTGATCTTTTGGGATCAAAGAAATGAAAGATGTATTCCAACATCACCATATGTGGAGGAGGCAGGGTCAGGCTTGTGGCATTAATGCAAAGTTCTAAGTCCTTAAAGACTTCTTCAATTATCTTTGAAAAGTTCAGTTTTTTTTCCTGAACAAAATGAAACCATAGGCTGCAGGAACAGAACAAAAATATCTAAGATATGGGAACTTCTCAAGATATTCCTCATGATCTTTACACTGGGCACAGTAAAATGTAACAGCATTGCTGGATAACTTGTTTGACTTCTTTTTATTCTCTCTTCAAATCACCTCTGAATTTTTTTTCTCTCTGTCTCTAGCTGTCTGCCACCATCTCTCTGTCTCTCTCTCTCTCCTTTTACCTGTTCAGTACGTTTTCAGAATCCATTTCTAAATTTTTATCTGCATTACTGTTGAAATTTGCTCACCCTTACTCAGTTCCCTTCTTCACAGACATAGGTATATTGAAAATAGCAATATTTTGGTTTAATTGTACGCATTGTTTCTCATATCTGTGTGGGTCAAGATGTTGGTGATGCTCCTGTGGTTTGGGCATTTTTTCGTAGGTATGTCACACAATTATATAAATTACCAAGACCCTCCTCAATAAAAAGCCAGAAAACCAAACCTGGTGCTATTGAGTCGATTCCAACTCATAGGGACCCTATAGGACAGAGTAGAACTGCCCCATAGGGTTTCCAAGGAGTAGCTGGTGGATTTGAACTGCAGACCTTTTGGTTAGCAGCTAAACTCTTAACCACTGTACCACTGGGGCTAGAAGGTCATAAAAGCAAACAGAAGCACATGACCCCAAGTGGATTTTAATGCTCCTGTCTTCTCACCAGTTGCCTATTTTACATACAAAAAACGAAACCTATTTTAGCACATATACATGTCCCTTTGTCCAGCTGGAAAAATTAATTCACAGTAAAATAAAAATGATTAAAATCGATCCTCCCAGATAACATTTTCCACTCTGACAAGAGTCTTCAGTATCTGAATCCAGTGGAGCTTCTCGTTCCATTTTTGGATCAAAATGGTTTTTGTTGTTGCTTGTTTGCTTTATTGGAGGGCTTCTGTTTTACCTCAAATCACAGCAAATACAAGGTCAGCTGTTTAGTCTGTAAGTAAGGCTAAGTTTACTGGCCATTTCAAAGATGTCCAAGTTCAGATGTCATGATTACATGTAATCACAGTTTTTCCAGCCCCTCCCTGAACCTTTGAGTGAGAGGAAATTTACTGCTTCACAATGATACTAGTCTTAATTTCTGACAGTATTAAGTAGGAAGTTATTTCTTTTTGTTGATGCAGATATCCTCGTTCCTATAATTTCTCCATGCCACCTCTTATACCTTGCTAAACTATACAGACCTGGTTTAACCTGTCAGACTTTGAAATTATTGAAAAACAGTTCCCAATTTTCCTCATCTGTCTTCTTTCCCATGCTCAGCAGTCTCAGTGTTCAGAGCTGCTATTCTAGCTTCCACTACCAGCCTTTGTCAGCCAGGTCTTTGCTCTACCCTGGATCCACTCAAGAATGTTGAGACTTCTAAAATGATGCAAAAGAAGTGGCATATAAAAAGAGACGGGAAGGTAGGAAGAGAAAAATGCATGAGAGAGATGCACATAGAGAAACAGAGAGACAGTGGCAGCAGGAGGCGGATGCACCAGAAAGGAAAGCATACCCTGGGTGGGCTGGCTTGTGTCAACATCTCTGTAGACTAATCAGTCTTGATATTTCCCTTCTTTTTAATCTGAACAAGGCCATTTTTTTTTTTTTGACAATTTCATAGCACTGTTGACTTACATTGAGTTTTTAGCCAAAGCAACTGCCTTTTTACAAACACAATAGTTATTTAACTGACATTCACTGATGGCTGACTCTGTGCCAAATAATCCCTTAAACTCATTAATCCTCCAACATTCCTAAAAGATGTTATTATATTGTTAGCTACCTTTGAGTCAGCTTTAACTCATGACGACCCTGTGTACAACAGAATGAAATGTTCACTGGTCATACACCATCTTATGATCTTTGGTGTGCTCAAGTCCATTGTTATGGCTACTGTTTTGAATGCCTTCCAACCTAGGGGCTCATCTTCCATCACTGTATTGGATAATATGTTGTGATCCATATAGTTTTTGTTGGCTAATTTTCGGTAGTTAATTGCCAGGGCTTTCTTCCTAGTCTGTCTTTGTCTGGAAACTATGCTGAAACCTGTTCACCATGGGTCACCCTGCTGGTATTTGAAATACCAGTGGCATAGCTATAGGGTTGCTTTGAGTTGGAACCAACTCAGCACCGCTCACAGCAACAACATAGCTTTCAGCATCACAACAACATGCAAGCCACCACAGTACAACAAACTGATGGATGGTGTTCTTAAAAGATAGATTCTGTTTTATTATATCTGTTTTACAGATGAAGAGACTGAGACACAAAGTGGTTATGGAACTTCCTCCAGTGTATATAAGGAGTAAGTGGTGGCAAACAAAGATTCCAGACATTACTACCTACCTTGTGTGTGCAGTTTTGATAAAATGCACTTTTAAGTAAAATTCAGACAACATTCATCTGTATTCATTTTCTTTTTGATAAATTTGGCCCATCATTTCTTCCTATCAGGTACATTTTTGATTCTGACTCTGTCGTCTCTGTGTTGGCTGTCTTTGTCATTTTTTAGTAAGTGAATAATATGTGTATCAGGTTTTCCTTATTCAAAGCATGCATGGACTTGATGAGCAGAACAGGGCCAAGAATAGAGTATGACCACGCATGTGTAAAAGTACATTCGTGAGCCTTTTTTCCAAGAGATATTGATTCATGTGTCTATGTCCTTTAGATCAGGACGTTTGCACTGTTCTAGTGTGATCTAGAACTAATTAGTATCCAAATATGATTGTCCATCTTATTGTCAAGGGTATTATCATAGACTAGTACTTGGCTATAATTCATTTACACCAAGTGTAAATGAATTATTCAAATGGTTTACCTGTGTCTTAGTCTGGGTTAGGCTGGGTTCTCCAGAGAAGCAAAACCAGTAAAGCATATAAATATATGTGTGTATATATATATATATAGAGAGAGAGAGAGAGAGATTTATATGAAGGAAATGGCTCATGTGGTTGTAGAGGCTGAAACGTCCCAAGTCCGTGGGTCAGGATACAGCCTTCTCCTGATTCACATAACTGCAGGGCTGGCAAACCCAAGATCGGCAGATAGGAGAGCAGTCTTCTTGCTCACAGGCTGGGAAGATTGATGAATACTAAGGCCAGACCACAGATAAGCAGCTAGCTCAACTCCCAAGAACTGGAGGTCAGACGAAGAGGAGCAAGCTGTAGGATCCAGCATGAGCATAAAGCCCTGGAGCCTTGCTAGAATGTCTGCTTATATTCAATGCAGGTCACACACCCAAGGAAATTCCCTTTCAACTGATTGGTTACTCACAGCAGATCCTATCATGGGGGAAATCAGATCTCAACAGGGAAGTGATCGTAACATTATACGACTGCCAAAACACCGAGAATCATGTCCCAGCCAAGTTGACATAGTCTTAAACATCACAACCCGTAACCATATCAAATTATTTTCAGAGTAAAATTATCTACATTGAAATGTCTCCCAATGGGATATTTTTCAAAGGTAATTGATATTTTAATGATTTGAATTATGTGTAATTGTTTTCCACAATTAGAGAATTTCATCTGATCTTTAAAATATAGATATGACATGATAGACTATTGTATGTCCATTTGTGTGTATACATATATCAGTTGTGTGTGCACACATATGTATACAAATACATAATTGTGTATATGTGTGTATGTATGTATATTTTAGATGTATACACTTGCAACAGCTTTATTTAGAAAATTTTAGTTGTGAAAACAAATTGGACTGTCTACAGTATTAAGTACAACTCAAATTCTGGAATCTTTCTCAGAGTTCAAGCATTGAAAATAGCTCAAGTAATGAAAAAGAATATTTAAGTAGTGAAAGTAACTCAAGTAGTGAAAAACAATATTTCTTTCAATTTTCTGCATTTTAGACTCATCCAAGTTCTAATCTTACATCACAAGAGAAAATATGGCCCTTTCTCCTTGGAGGGAAGCTCAGGTACCAAGAAAGTGAGTTGAATTTCCAAATCAATGTATAGGCTGTTGTTATCTTCTGCCTTTGCCTCTCAATCTCTTTCCAAATGGGCTTTTAGAAAGTAGAGTTGGAAATTATACATGTTGAAAAAAGAGTGTATTCCTGGCTTTCTCTGGGGGTCTTCATCATCAATAAGGCAGGATTTAAACTTTGCCTGGGTACTGTATTATATGGAAACCCTGGTGGCCTAGTGGTTAAGAGCTACAGCTGCTAACCAAAAGGTCGGCAGTTCAATTCCGCCAGGCCCTCCTTGGAAACTCTGTGGGGCAGTTCTACTCTGTCCTGTAAAGTCGCTATGAGTCGGAATCGACTCCATGGCAGTGGGTTTGGTTTTGGGTATTGTATAAAATGCCTGGTTGTGACAAATAATCAGTGAGAAAGGCTTGAACAAGTGGTACCAGGTTGATGTCCGCTGGTAGCAACATAAATTGTCCAACTTCTTACTTTGTTTCTGTAGCTTCTTTCTCTTATCCAAGAGAGAGAAAAGGACTATCCATTTTACTAACAGAAAATGGCCAGAGGGTTAAACAAAATTATCATGTCTGTTTGTAATTGCTCAATCATCTCCCTAAAAAATCACTGCAAATGACACCCTTTTTCTTTGCGGGAATAATTGTGTGCACCTGCTTTCCAAAACACAAAAACGGGTTTTGCCTTTGTGCATAAAATGTGGGATGGTGAATTTGGGGATCATGCAACCACGTATTTATATAATCAAATGGCAAACTACAACTTATTTTAAGCTCATGGACTCTTTGTTCTTCCTCACCCAGCAATCATGTAAATGATGTCAAAACCCCTGGTGTCCGTCCGACGCTTGGTGGGTTAGGTTTCGTTTGGATAACACTATATCGAGGACGCATGCAGAGTAATGGATACGAATGATTCTAGGACATTCTACTGACAAAACTTCCTGTCTTCTGGTACATGTCAAAGCCATTTTTAGAATTTTTCCCCACCTACCCACCTTGTGCACATTATAATTTGTGTTCCCTAGGGGGAAAAGAAGTAAAAGGTTTCTTGCTGATGATCCAAGAAATGTGAATAAAGTTGTTGACAGATGGTTCGCACATTTCATTCTGAAATATCTTACAGTGACAAATAAAAAAGTGTATATAATTAGATTTGTGCAGATGGCATGCCAAGTGTTGATATTCATCTCTGCAGACTTTTTACAAAGATTGTATTTTAAGAGTCAAGACTCGAAGACAGCTCATAAACCCTCTAAAGAGGGGCAAAGCAGGGTTTTACCAGAATGGACCACGGCTACCAAATAAGCTTGTTCTAGACCAAGTTCCCATCTTAGATCATGTTGTACTCCATGGAGAGGAAGCCCCACAGTGAGCTGTGTCTACACACAACTGATTGGACTGGTTTGTCTTGATTAAATTGGCACCAGGGAATTTAGGGGCATGTGAACCCTGGTGGTGCAGTGGTTAAGAGCTCAGCTGCTAACCAAAAGGTCAGCAGTTCAAATCTACCAGCTGCTGCTTGGAAACCCTATGGGGCAGTTCTACTCTGTCCTGTAGGGTCGCTATGAGTTGGAATCGACTCGATGGCAGCGGGTGTTCACTGCACTAAACCACAAGGTACCTTGCAGCTCTCTCTACCAGGAATGCTCTGCTTTCAGGTCATTCCTCGGTTGTGCCTCTGATCAGTCAGGCTTCAGCTTAAATGTCACTTCCCCAAAGGCTTTCCTATACTACCCAAATACTACTTGCTCCTTCCCACTTCCCAGGGCCTCTCATATTATCCTGGATTATTTTCTCATAGTTTCCACTACCATATGTGAGGTTAGTGGTAAGTCGATATCTTGTCCCCCTGGTTCGCTGATGTATCCTCTGCCTCAATTGCAGTGTTTGGCATGTAAGAGGTACTTAAATATTGTTTATATCAATGATTTTTGTAAAATCATTCCTCGTTGGTCCAAACATTCAAAATTTTTATGCTAATACCTTCTTTGTATTTAGCCAGAATTAGTATATGTATATACAGCCAGAGTTAACGCATTGAGCTGATATTAACTCTGCCATAAAGATTTTATTTTATTAGTTTTTTAAAAATATTTTCTTTCATTTATTTTGATAAATGAAACATATGGTAGACAGAGAATGTGAAATCAGACCAGAACCGAATACAAATAGGGAGCAGAGTTTGCTTTACGTGTTTCTTTTCTTTTATAGTTTTCTGAAGAAGAGGGCACGTGAAGTCAGGTTAACGTAATTATATGTTGTCCACCATGAGGTCATGAGTCTAACAAATACTTTCTGATATTAGTGACAGTGCTCAATATGCTGGAAACCGTTTCATGAAGAGACTGGATGCCTAACTGTTCATTTTGGTTTTTTCATAAATTTATGTAATATAATTTAAAAAATATTCTGTCTGGGCTTGATTATCTGTAAGAAATTATTTATAATTATTTATAATATTCTATCTTTCTGGGATTTGGCGGGGCTAATAAAGAGAATGTACTCGAAAAAAATGAAATGGTTACTATTCAGCTTTTGTTTTGAAAGTTGTGGCTTTGAATTACTCTTTTAACAAAGGACATCTCCGAGTTTCCATTTTGGTGATACAGTATTTCCTGATAAATTGTCGCATGCTTCATTATGCAAATCGCTGCTTAAGATATTTTTTTTCCCTCTCCATCAACTGGAATTTTGAGAATTCGCCTGTTTCTTTAAAGTAATTTGAGTGTTTGTCTTGATCCATAATCTTGTTCCTGGTTTTAAGCAGAAACAGCTGAAAATTTCGAGAAGTCACTCAGCGAAACATAAACAGCAGGTTTAAAGTACCAACATGGAACATTACTTTCTTCCCCAGCGTCTTTTTAATTGTTGAATTTAAACACTTTAGACGGAGTAGCCATAAAATGTAACGACTGCCTCAGCTGGAATTCTGCTGCCTTCCAGTTTTTTCATATATTTTTAAAAAATGCAACTGTTTTGGTTTTAAAGATGTTGCACATTCTACATATTTTCTCCACTCTCTTAGCTTTTCGTTCACAAGGGAATCCTCATAATTGCACTGTTTTCAACTCTCGTGGCAGAGAGTTGGCCACATTAATGTCGTCGAGTCTCTAAACTCTTCGGCTGCATGGGCTCTAGTGGACTCCAAATGGCTGTGAGTAGAGAACAGCTGATCCTGAATTGCTCCCTGAACGAAGGGCTTCCTGGAAAGCAGGTTTCAATGTGGCAACACTTCAGAAGCCATGGGAAGCCCAGCAAATGAAGGTGAGAGATGCGGTTCCAAATCTGCAGCCTTATAAACGAGAATTACACAAGTCAACTTCCAGATCACAGACCACTCCAGGGTGACCTTGCCTGTGTATGTTACCACGTGTGTGTAGTCTACCAAACTAGACTGGAAATTAACAATAAATGTTCTGATTTAGTTGGGAAAAAAAAAACTTAGAATACGTGAGTAAATTACTTATTTTCTTTCCTACTTTATGGAAACCCAAATTAATTCTCCATCTCCAAGTAACAGTCTCCATCTCATTATTGATTGGATCCTCTGAAGCCTCCACTAGTTTCTCAGTCAGTCCTGACCAGGATAAGAAGAATTTAAGGAGCCTGTCTGCCCTCTTCTGTTGATTGGCTTATTTTCAAGCTCAGTCTCAGAATCCACTGGTCCAGTGTGACAGCTGAGGTCCTGGTGTTCCTTCCCATGGCTCCTTCATAGGCTCTCAGACCTGGGGAGGGATGTTGTCTCCATGGATGCCCACAGACTTCGTAGTAATAACTGATCCAGGCAAAAGACATCAATGGGCTCTAAAGCTATTGGGAGAAAGTTGATGAAGATAGTACATGCACTTTTCTTGGGTGATCAAAGTTTGTATCACTAATAATGGGACAAATTGGTGTCATGTGTCTTTTGGTGTGATGCACTAAAAAGCACACATCACTTCTGCTAAAAATATATAGCCTTAATCTAATCATGAGGACTCATCAGACAGACCCAAATCGAGGGCCATTCTTCAAAATAACTGATAAGTACACTTGAAGACAGTATCATTACAGACAAGGTAAGGCTGCAGAACTTTTATAGGTTAAAGAAAACCAAAGAGATAGAGCATCCGAGTGATCTAGGATTGTCTTTTGCTTGTAAAAGACATTACTGAGAGAATTGGTGACATCTGAATAAAATATATAGATTAGATACTATATGGTATGAAAGTTAATTTTCTCCCTTTGATAATTGGGTAATGATTATGTAAGACAGTGTCCTTCTTAGGAGATACTCACTGAAATTTTAGAAGCAAATGAGGAAGATGTCTGCAAGTTACTCTCCAATAGTTCAGAAAATAAATGCACATAGATAATAGAGGAGAGAGAGAGAGAATTATAAAGTAAATGTGGCAGAATGCTAAAAAAAACAAAAATAATGCTAAAGGATACAAGGATGTGATATGAACAATCTTTGTAACTGTTCTGAAAGTGTGAAAATATTTCAAAATAAAAAGATATAAACTTGGCCTTCTGTCTTGATTCCTTCTCTGGGAGGAGAGGCTGGTTTCTCAGGTAAATGTTGAACCTGACATGTCTGACCTCCCTTCCAGGTGCAGCCCCCAATCTGTGTCAGTTCTTCTAAACTTTCTTAAACATTTTTAAAGGTATAATTTTCAGTCTATAATCCCTACTCATTTAATGATGTCTGTAATTTTACATATATGTTGTCATTTCAAAGGTTCTAGGGCCTGTATGTGCTTTTACATGTACATTGTATAGCTAAAAGGCTGTGTGCATCAGGGTTATACCTTTCACCATCCCTGTTCAATCTGTATGATGAGCAAATAATACCAGAAGCTGGACGGTATGAAGAAGAACGGGGCATCAGGATTGGAGGAAGACTCATCAACAACCTGCATTGTGCAGATGATACAACCTTGCTTGCTGAAAGTGAAGAGGACTTGAAGCACTTACTAATGAAGATCAAAGACCATAGCCTTCAGTATGAATTGCACCTCAACATAAAGAAAACAAAAATCCTCACAACTGGACTAATGAGCAACACCATGATAAAAGGAGAAAAGATTGAAGTTGTCAAGGATTTCATTTGACTTGGATCCACAATCAACAGCCATGGAAGCAGCAGCCAAGAAATGAAAAGACACATTGCATTGGGTAAATCTACTGCAAAGGACCTCTTCAAAGTCCTGAAGAGCAGAGATGTCACCCTGAAGACTAAAGTGCGCCTGATTCAAGCCGTGGTATTTTCAATCGCATCATATGCAAGTGAAAGCTGGACAATGAATAAGGAAGATCGAAGAAGAGTTGATGGCTTTGAATTGTGGTGTTGGCAAAGAATATTGAACATAGCATGGACTGCCAAAAGAACAAACAAATCTGTCTTGGAAGAAGTACAACCAGAATGTTCCTTAAAGGCAAGGATGGCGAGATTGCATCTTACATACTTTGGACATGTTGTCAGGAGGGATCAGTCCCTGGAGAGGGACATCATGCTTGGCAGAGTACAAGGTGAGCGGAAAAAAGGAAGACCCTCAACGAGGTGGATTGACACAGTGGCTGCAACAACGAGCTCAAGCATAACAACGATTGTAAGGACGGCTTGGGACCAGGCAGTGTTTTGTTCTGTTGTGCATAAGGTCGCTATGAGCCAGAACTGACTCGATGGCACCTAACAACAATGTTATTTTGAAAATTTATTTGTGTATGCACTCCCAGTATTCCCAGAAACATTCAGGGCAACTTGGCATTAAAGATAAAAAATAGAAACCTAACAGATAAATCACACTTATTACACTTCTTTGTGTCAGACACTAGACTGAATGCGTTCTTTGTAATATTAGGAACGAAATTACTTCCCATACTATTTATTGATTCTGAAAGTATAATCACTAAAAGTGGCCTTGAAAACAAAGTGTTGTTTTTTTTTTTCTCTGATCCAATGGGCCAATTCAGTGGAAAACGATTCTAAAAGCATCAAATAACTTCTTTTTTCCCTCGTAGTCAAAATTGACTCAATGGCAATGGATTTGGTTTGGTTTTTGTATTTCTTCAAAATTTTAGGATGCCGTATGATTTATTTATATGAATCATATAAGAAAATATGCATGTTTCTTTTTTGAAGTTTAAAAACAAATCCAAGATATTAAGAATTAATTTTAGAATTTTCTAAACCTATAGCCTAATCACAGACAAATGGTAGCCCGTAATCAACAAATATTGCTGAATATTCAACATTGGGTACATAATTATCATTCAATAAATATTCGTTGAGTAAATGAATGAAGTGCCACAATGCTTTCCAAACAAAATGGGCTATGAAATTCTGGGCAGCCACTTGATATGGTCTGTTAATGACTATAGCAAAGTGACCAGAATGGAGAAAACCCACTTCTGAGAAAATCTAGTTTGAGCATCAAAAAACAACCCAAACCAGTTGCTGTGAAGTCCATCCTGACTCATAGCGATCCTACAGGACAGAGTGGAACTGCCCCATAGGGTTCCAAGGAGCATCTTATGGATTCCAACTGCTGACCTTTTAGTTAACCACTGCGCCACCAGGGCTCAAAGCTCCTAAAATCCAGTGAAATATTTCATCCTCATTGTGTAGGAGGAGATAAAGACACTATTACTTCTTGAGTTTTAACAGTCATAGTTTTATGGAAACTGCACCAGAATCTACAGTGTTCGACTGCGTTGGTTTTGAGGACCTTGGATTGGAAGGATTACAGAGTATGCTTAGGGCAACACTGGACCCCTTGTGCCAAGCTGTACCTCAGGCCAGGCGAGTCAGTCTCAGCAACGATCTGAGTTCTGGCTGGTGCCATCGAGCTCTTGTTGCTGAATAAAATCTCTGTATAATGATGCCTAGCCTTTGTATGAAGTTATTGATACAAGTATGTTATATTCTATGGTAAATCATTAGACTTAGGTCTTTGCATGAGGTCATTAAACCTTTTGGTTTGAAAGCATACCATTTGGTAAATACGTTTGCCATTAGCCCGTTTATCCTCTTGCTCCTTGCTTTGCTTTTGTTGTTGGCTGTGTGTATGTACAGTCTCATCCTATAATTTTTGCTTTTTTCCTGGATTTACTTACTTCTGTTTAATGTAAAAGAAAATCCTTACAGAAGGAAATGGAGACTAAGTGGAGGCATCAAAGCCCAATAAGCCTCAAATCTAATAAAAGTCAGCCCTGGGGACTAATAATTGGAGGTCTATGAGACTAGCGACCAATTCGTGAACAGTTAATCGGTCAGACTTTACCCTGGGTGACCTATAAATCCTTCATAGGTACTGTACTCTCCTGTTTTGCCGTTTTGTGAAAGCAGGTCCCATAGTTTAGTCTATATTCCAGTCTTAACGTTGTTAGGCTGTTGATCAAATAGCCCCTGTCTAGCCTTTGCTTGGTTGGGGAACCCAAGACATTGTTTGCCAGCACGTAGTGTTTACCGATCATAGTGGCCTCTTTCTTGGCAGTTTTTGGTTTGTCTGTTAAAGCTCCAACCTCAGATTAGGAGAAGTTCTTGCTTCCTGAAAGGAGCCCTGGTGGTGCGATTGTATCACTACATAAAATCACCAGCCTGAGGTGCTCAAATATATTAAGTGGCTATCTCATCATCCTTGACAATTCTGACATTGTTAATGTCGGAAATAAAGAAAAAAATAAAAGTATTGCTTACAGAGTAAGGTAGAACTATGTTAGTTAGGCACAGTCTCCTTAAGGAAAGAAACCTGCTGATTTTATATAGGGTTTTGAGTAGATGGAGTTCAGGAATTGGTAGATTTGTTCAGAGGCATAAGTGGCCTGATCACATACATAGATCCATGGTAATTGTTACTAATTGGTTGTCATTCATAGAGTGTTTCTTGGAATGAGTTTGTTCCTAATTATCTGACTTTCAAAAACAAAAGGTTGTTACTGATAGGTTGGCTTATAAAAAAATACTCAATATCAAAACCAAATCAGTTGCCATTGAGTTGGTTACAACTCATGGCAGCCCCACGTGTGTCAGAGTAGAACTGTGCTCCATAGGGTTTTTAATTGCTAGGACCTTCCAGAAGTAGATAGCCAGGCCTTTCTTTCAGGTGTCTCTGAGTGAACTTGAACCACCAGGGTTTCAGTTAGTAGCCAAGTACATAACCATCTGTACCACCCAGGTGGCCTTACTTTTTTTTTTTTTTTTAATAATTTTTACTGTGCTTTAAGTGAAAGTTTACAAATCAAGTCAGACTCTCACGTATAAACTTATATACACCTTACTACATACTCGCACTTACTCTCCCCCTAATGAGTCAGCCCTCTCCCTCCTTCCAGTCTCTCCTTTCGTGACCCCCTCTACCCTCCCATCTCCCCTCCAGAAAGGAGATGTCAACATAGTCTCAAGTGTCCACCTGGTGCAAGGAGCTCACTCCTCATCAGCATCTCTCTCCAACCCATTGTCCAGTCAAATCCATGTCTGCTGAGTTGGCTTCTGGAATGGTTCCTGTCCTGGGCCAACAGAAGGTTTGGGGACCATGACTGCTAGGATTCTTCTAGTCTTAGACCATTAAGCCTGGTGTTTTTATGAGAATTTGGGGTCTGCACTCCACTGTTCTCCTGCTCCTTCAGGGGTTCTGTGTTGTGTTCCCTGTCAGGGCAGCCATCCGTTGTAGCCAGGCACCATCTAGTTCTTCTGGTCTCAGGATGATGTAGTCTCTAGTTCATGTAGCCCTTTCTGTCTCTTGGGCTCATAATTACCTTGTGACCTTGGTGTTCTTCATTCTTCTTTGATCCAGGTGGGTTGAGACTCATTGATGCATCTTAGATTGGTCTTACTTTTTAATGGTCCGACAAAACACTCAGTCATTTCTCAAGAGCGTGGGAATGTCTCTGTTTTCAGTTCCCTCTTTTTGTGCTCAATTCAGTGCAAACTACCGTAGAGACCATCAGGATTAGGATTTCTCAACCTCAGTACTAATTATTTTAGAAGAAGGTAATTTTGATTGAGTAAGTACAGTGTAGCAGATCATATTCTCATTTAATCCCCACCCTTAGATATTCTTATACTCATTTCACAAATGATGAAACAGAGGCACAGAAAGGTTAAGTTGCTTAAGGTCACACAGTTAGTAAGTCGTTGACATGGGATTTGAACTTAGGTAGGCGTATTACAAGGACAGGCAGGCCCTGGCTTATGATGGGGTTTCATTCATTCACACCACTCTGTCATAAGTCAGTTCTGACATAAATTAGTTCTAAGTCAAATACCTCGTTTTTTTTTTAGTTTTTATTATTATTACCTTCCATTATTAGTGTCTTTATAAATCTGACCTTTATTTGTCTTTGGAGGTTGGAAACATTACATATAAATTTGAAGATATATTTTAATATGTACATATATATGTAAAAATACACAAATCATAAAAATGCACTCGGATGATGAAGAAGAGTGGGATGACATTGGCATTTTGTCAGTTGCGGTGATAACTCTACTTGTGGAAGGTTGTCCTCCGTTTTGTGATTGTAATTTTCTGTTAAAGAGGATTAGGGTGGGATTGTAACACCCTTACCCAGGTCACATTCCTGATCCAATGTAAAGGGAGTTTCCCTGGGTTGTGGCCTCTCTCAAGAGATAAAAAGGAAAAGGAAGCAAGCAGAGAGTTGGGGACCTCATACCACCAAGAAAGCAGCACCAGGAGCAGAGCGTGTCCTTTATTTCTGGGGTCCCTTCACCTGAGAAGCTCCTTGAAGAGGGGAAGACTGAGGACAAGGACCTTCCTCCAGAGCCAACAGAGAGAGAACGACTTCCCCTAGAGCTGATGCCCTGAATTTGGGCTTTTAGCCTACTTTACGGTGAGGAAATAAATTTCTCTTTGTTAAAGCCATACACTTTTGGTATTTTTGTTACAGCAGCAATAGATAACTGAGACAATTTCTAAATTATTTTTTGAGTGTGCTGTCTTGTTTGGTATTAGCATTACGTTGACTTTGAAAAAGGAAGTGGGGAGAGAGCCTTTATTGCTATATGCTTAGTAATGGTTGAAATACCATGTGAATTATCCTCTTCCTGAACATCTAAAAAAATTCACCCGTGAAGCTATTTAAATCTGATACTTTTGAGAGTGGTGGAAGTGGGGAAGCGTGCGTTTGACAATCTATTTATTCCTATATCTCATCTAATTTCTGTCTCATCTTGAGTAAGTTTTGTAACTTTTATTTTCCTAGGAAAAATGCTATTTCATGCTGTTTCTAAGGTATTAGCATACAGCTGTACTGGATATTTCTTTAACCCTTTGTATCTCTGGGAAACCCTGGTGGTTTAGTGGTTAAGAGCTATGGCTGCTAACCAAGAGGCCCACGGTTGAATCCACCAGGCGCTCCTTGGAAAGTTTTTGGAGCAGCTCCTCTCTCCTATAGGGTCACTATCTGTCAGAATTGACTCCACGGCAACGGTTTTTTTTGTATCTCTGTAAAGCTCTGAGCCATTTCTCATATTAGATTTATATTCATCTCTTTTTCTTTTCTCTTTTTTTTTTGATGAGACAAATATTTTACTCCCTGCCTCACACCTCCCCCTAGAAAGGCCCTTAGATATTCTATTGAAATCTTTGCTTCACAAATTAGCTGCTGCTTTTATCATTATTCATTATTTTTTGTTTTCCTATTTGGAGCAAGTTGGTTAAAATCTTAGTTTTTTTTTTATTTAGCAATCAGTAGCAATCAAACTTTCTTTAGGCTGTAGAATTTAAAGTGAATTCAGTTTTGGCTATAGGTTTTGTTATAAAGGTCTTTCAGAAAACGTTTTACGGAGTGTCCATTGTGTGTCAGACTCTGTTTTAAGTGCTAGCATTTTTATTTTCTAGAGATTCTGTGACTTTGGATATGATTTCTTATTTGATATGGGACATTAAATATGTAAAAGACAGTATATTAGGTTTCAATCTCATATTCTAGTTGTTACTTTTGTTATTTATTTCTAGTTTTATTGTATTTTGGATGTAGATTTTGATTTTACTACTTTTCAGAATTTAAGATTTTCTTTGGAAGTGATTATATATTCGGTCCTTGAAAAGAGTTAATGTTTTAGTTGATTAAATGAGTTTTTTTTAAGTGTAGTGTTCCAAATCATTTGAGAGAAGAACTTACTGTCATTCTGATTTTCTTACTTTATATTTTTCTCCTTATAATTCTCTGAAATTATATTTAATTTTAGCCTAGTTGATCTCTCAAGAAGTGAGGTTTATGAGCTATAATTTCTAGCTAATACAATGTTTTCTTCTTGTCTTTATAGGTAATTTTTAATGCAATATGGCAATGGGTAATGGGTATGATCTATTATTTGATAAATATAGGTTTATTTTGGATGTAGTTACCCATAGTTATAACATGATCATTATTGCTCCATTTACTGAAAATTCCTTAGAATTAAATATTTCTGTTGTGTTTTTGGTTTGTTCTGGCTTAGCATCCATTTGACCAGTATTTTTCTTTCATCATATCTGAGGTCACTCTAGCAGAGAACATGAAAGTTGGACTTGGAGCTGATCTGAGTTTCAGGCTCTTCTTTTTCTCTATAGATGATTTCATACTATTTTATTTATCAGTAAAACATATGTGTTTGAGTTCTTTTGTCATCTTACTTTAGATTGACTGTTTTGAATTTTTCATATTAATGTGTCCTCAGTGAAAGAAAATATTCACATTATGTGGGAAAAATAGTCTGTATTCTCAGTTGCATTTATCTCTGGAAGAATGGGTAGAAAATACATTTCCTGGGTTCTAGCACTTTTGAAAATATGTTTGATTTGCTTTTCTATACATGAAAACAACTTCTCTGAATAAGAAATCCTTGAGTCACTAAATATTTCTCTAGTCTTTTCTAGGAATTCATGTTGCTAAGGGAAATCTGTGATTAACCTCTGCCTTTTCTTCCTGGTTTTCTTCCTTCCTTTCTTCCCTCCTTTCTTTCTTCCTTCCTGTGTCTTTCTTTCCTTGTTACTCTCTTCTTTCTTTCCCTCTTTCTCTTTCTCTTTTTCTTTTAAGGTGATCTGATTCTTCCACCTGAAAGCTTTGGTATTGCTTTCTTTAAGCTTGTAATACAATTCAAAAACAGAATTTTAAGAGGATTGTAGAAAACAAAGTCACGAGACTTCCAAGGTTCTTAAATCAGTCATGGGAACTTTAAATATGACATATTGATTCCTGGAATCAAGAGTGCGATATCCTTCTCTATTGCTTAAGAGTGCCAGATTGCATGCCCCCAACGTTTACTATTGAAACAGTGTAGCGCAGTGATTAAAATTAGTATGTTCAGGGAAAATAGTTTTGGATTTTAATTCAGGCCAATCTTTTTTAAGGTGTGAGAACTTGGACCAATAATTTCACTCCTTTGAGCCTTGGTTTTCTCATCTCTAGAACACAGATAAATACATTTGTTTCCTGCAGTCCCATTGGGATGCTTACTGTGTCCTGAATAAAAGTGCTTAAATTTTTTAATAGCTTATAGAGGCTTTATTAATATTATGTTATTATTTGTATGAGATTATTATTATATCTGATAGTAGAGACTCAAATTTCAGTATCTCATTAGCCCCGGAGGTAGTACTACGTCAGCTAAGCTTTATCTCTGTTTCCATTTCCAAACTCTGATTTCCTAAACACTTGTTCTGAGTGCAGTGGTTAAGCTGTGGCAGCTAAGCAAAAAGTCGGCAGTTCAAATCCACCAGTTGTACCTTGGAAACCCTATGGGCCTGTTCTACTTTGTCCTGTAGGGTCACTGTGAGTCGGAATTGACTTGATGGCAATGGGTTTGGTTTTGGTTTGTTCTGAGTTAACCAAAATCAAACCCATTGCCACAGAGTCAGTTCTGACTCATGGCTACCCCATGTGTTTCCAAGTAGAGCTGCTCCATAAAGTTTCCTCGGCTGTGATTTTTATAGAAAGTGATCACCAATGCTTTCTTCTGCGTAGTCTCTGGGTGGGTTCAAACAGCCAACTTTTAGGTTAATAGTCAAGCACAAACTGTTTGCACTGCATAGGGACTTTGTTCTGAGTTAAGAACAAAACAAAACAAAACAAAACCCAGTGCCCTCGGTTGATTCCTCCTAAAAAGAAGAAAGTTTATACATTTATGACACAGATAATTAAAGGTAGCTTGAAACCCTGGTAGCGTAGTGGTTAAGAGCCAAGGCTGTTAACCAACAGGTTGGCAGTTTGAATCCACCAGGTTCTCCTTGGAAACCCTCTGGGGCAGTTCTACTCTGTCCTAAAGGGTTGCTATGAGTTGGAATTGACTCGATGGCAATGGGTCTGGTTTCTTTTGGTTTTGAGTTACTCAAGGTATTTACATTTTAAAGGAAGACACCTGCAGAACTGTAGGAAGTCCTTCTAAAGTCCCATAATGGAACCCAGTTGGGAAACGAATACGTTTATGTGAGCTGAGAAACATGGTGTTAGTGCAAAATTGAAAAGTTTAGCTAAATATTTCTTTTTGAACTTGTATGCTAAGGATTTGGTTAGGACGTTTAATTGCAGCCTCCTATGTTAATTACTGGAACGATAAGTGGATATGAAATGATTCAGGTACTCAGAGCACATAGAATCCTTTTGGAAATGATAATTTACATATTTAATCTTTCACTGGAACTTAATATGATGCTTATGTAGCAGACACCTCCTGACTAGTTCCTGGGGAAGTCCCCCCAAAAGGAACCATCATTATGAGAAAAATTAAAGTAAAAAGAAGGATGAAGAGAGAGCTTTGGGTAGGAGAGAGGGGGTAAAAGGGTAGAAAAGATTTGGGTAAGGAAAAAGAAAACATGATGGATTTAACCAGAAGGAGAGTATACATTTATTAAAGAAAAGAGAATGAAAAATTGGAATTTGACTCTCTGATCACTGTAATTATCAGTAATGGTCAATTGTAATTATTATAATTTAGAATAATGAAGGCATCTGGCTGGCACGCAGGGATTTAATGACCATGTTATGACCATACCATTTGGAAAGCTTTCAGTTGTATTCGTGGAGATGAATAATTTCTTCTTGATTTAATGAGAAGGAAGAAAATTTCCTTTGCTTCTCTTTGTATCTTACAACCTTCTGGAGAAATTTCTCATTCAGATTTGTCTTATGCAAAAGATCTGCAGTATGATCACAGAGGAAGAGCAGTTTTTTCTCTCTGTTGCAAATTCTTTTGAGAGAAGCGTTTCAGTGTTCAACGAGTGGTTCATACATCGTGACTGAGTATCAAGCTCTATCTGCAAAGCACCCCTTAAACTGGAGCAATTCTTTGGATAAAACATGATATTTTGGTTTGCATTTACATATTTTTTATAGCATTCTTCTGATAACTTTCATATTCATTGCATCACTGTCTTCTTGTGAGAGTGTTTATGAATTCTTATTTTTAGACGGAGCCATGGTGGGAAAGTGGTTAAGTATTTGGCCGCTAACCAAAAGGTTGGCAGTTTGAATCCACCAGCTGCTCCTTGGAAACCCTATGGGGCAGTTATACTCTGTCCTATAACCAAAAAGAAACCAAACCCAGTGCCGTCGAGAGTCCATTCCGACTCATAGCGACTCTGTCCTATAGGGTAGTGGAATAGACTCGACGGCAACAGGTTTGGTTTTGTTTTTTAAAAGTTCACTTTGAGTTGAAATCAACTTGAAGGCAACGGGATTTTGTTTTTTCTTTTTTCTGAGGAGGGTTTTATTCTTCAGGTGAGAAATCTGAGTTGGTGAATGGAAGACACTTTTGTTTTCTTTTCATTTCCTTTTTCTTTCGGTGTTAATCCAGTATCCTCTTATATGATGTGAGGCAAGGGCCTAAATCTATTTTCTTATTAATTATTCACTATGTCAATGCCACTTATGAAATAAGCCATCTTTCTCCTTGCAACTAAAATATCACTTTTATCATATATTAATTTCTCCTATGCATTTGAGTATACATGCACACACAAATATATGTGCACATTATATATATGTATAGGGTCTTTGAATGCAGACTCCTGTGTTAATTAATGGAATGATAAGTGGATATGAAATGTTTCGGGTACTAAGAATATAGGACATGTACACATATATTCTTTCTAGACTACGTATTTCTGGTCTTGTTCAACACCTTACAATTTTGATTACAACAAATTTATAGTCAATTTATATATCACATAGAACAAGTTTTTCTCTTACTGATATGAGAATATAGATGAATCTCTAAAGAATATATATATAATATTTAAAAATTCAATCATAAATGGATAACGGATTAAAAAAACAAAAAAACCCACTGCCTTCGAGTTGATTCCGACTCATAGCGACCCTATAGGACAGAGTAGAACCGCCGCATAGAGTTTCCAAGGAGCTCCTGGTGGATTTGAACTGCTGACCTCTTGGTTAGCAGCCGTAGCACTTAACCACTATGCCACCAGGGTTTCCGGATAAGGAATATAAACTGGTAATTCGTCTTAGAATTGCCACAACCTCAGAAACAGTCAAGAAAATGTCAATTAAAACCCAGTGTGACAGAGATCACAACAGAGGGTCCCAGACAGAGTGAGAGAAAAGGGTAGAGCAAAATTCAAATTCACACACACGCACACACACACACACGACAGACAGACTAGGCTTGCTGGTCTGACAGAGACTGGAGAAACCCTGAGTATGGCTCCCAGACACCCTTTTAACTCATTACTGAAGTCCCTCCTGAGATTTGCCCTTTAGCCAAAGATTAGACAGGTCTGTATTGGTTTTTTTTTTTTATAGGGCCAATAACAACACACATGAGGGACATGCTTCATAGTTCAATCACGTATATGAGACTAATAGGCACATCACCCCTAAAGCAAAGACATGAAGGTAGGAAGGGGCAGGAAAGCTGGATGGATGGAAACAGAGAACCTGGGGTGGAGAAAGAGAGGGTGTTGACACATCTTGGGTTGGCAACCAATGTCACAAAACAATTTGTGTATTAACTGTTTAAAGAGAAACTAATTTCCTCTGTAAACTTTCACCTAAGTCATAATTAAAAAAAATCAAAACACCTAATGTGAGACTGATTTTCTCCCATTACTACAGGACAAAAAGAAGTAAGCATACAAAAAATAAGGAAAAAAAACCTTTTTTTATAAGATTATGTATATTATTATGAGCATACAATAAGTTGTAGAAGGAAATACACTGCTACTTGGAGAAACGAGTTTACTTCAGAGGGGGTAAAAAATATAGAAATAGAGACAAGATGATTAATATTTTCCAATATTTTAAAAATACGTATTATTTTTGTAGTTAAAAAATCAATGCAGTAAAAATGAGAAAACTGCAATTGGCAAAGACCTAGAAAATTGTGAAATCTTGACGGAAATTAAGACCTGTGCTTTTCACTTGTCTTAGTTTGGATTCTCCAGAATCAGACTCTGAATTAAAGATTTGTGTGCAAGTGGTTAATTAGGGAAGTGATTCCAAAAAATTCTGCTGTAGGAGTGGAAAGTGAGACAGGGATGGGGTGGCAGCTGACAGAGGGTAGGTTATCAAGCACTTGACCAGTGTGGGTTGCCCTGGCCAAGAGGTGGAAGAGCTAGGGTATTTACCTCCCAACTCTTGTCATATGGACACGGATCCCAGTGGGAAATTTTAGTTTCTCTTTTGAAAACTAGTTTAAATCATGGCGATTCGTCACTTTCAATAGAGCCGCGTCTGCAATTCGCGAACATCGGGTTTAACTCGTCAATGTGTCTGGGCCTTTTCCCTCTTACTGAGGGGAAATTTAACTGCTATTCCACAGATAAATAAAAGGCCCTGTAGGCAGACAGACTGTAATTTCTTATACATATCTTTGTCTTCTTTTAACTTAATAGCTATTATATTTAATAGACGTGAATCAATTCGACAGTGCATAACAAAAACCACAATCTTCTATGTTTATGTTGAAGTCCCTGGGTGATGCAAATGGAAAAAGGCCTGGTGATCTACTTCTGAAAATCGCCCGTGGAAAACCCGGTGGAACACAACGCGACCCTAACACCGGAGGCCGCCATGAGTCAGGGTTGGCTCGAGACCAACTAGTTTTATTGGTTTATGTGTCTATATCAGTTCCTATGTTTTTAGATTTGGTTATTTTATTATTAGAACATTTGCCACATTTTGAGGCTTAAAATACATTTTGGTATTTTAAAATTTGGTTATGATTATTCTCAAAACAAAAACAAAAACAAAAAAACCCAGCCATGTGCATTGGAAAGCTTGAGGTCTTTTTCACATATGAAGTTGTTAGCTTTGCTACCCAGTCTTTATAAATGATTCACATGAGTATTAATTTTTAGTGATAAATCTAGCTCTGATTAAATTCTCATTTAGATGTTAGTTCCTTTGTTGTTGAATGAAAGGAAGAAATCTTTAGATTGATCTTTCTGACCGAGCTCTTTGTGCACTTGCCACACTCTTTGCTGGCCATTGATTTGGCATCTAACTGACTTCAAAATTACTGAGCAACATGGTGATTTCTGTCTTCCTTCTAAGTCTGGTACAGTCAACCTTGTTTAGAGCCTTGTTTATTGATTTTTTTTTTCATTGTAATATGATACGTGCTTGTTTTTACAATACTCTGCCCAGTGGGTTATTTTTTCCTTAGGTTTGTGGAAGAACTAATGAGATACATTTCTGTAGGCAGCTGCAACAGTGTTTGCAAAAATATGGAAAAATGGAAGTGATTAATATGAGGATAGGGTTCAAAAACAATTTCTTTTTTTAATTTATAAAATGGATGGACAAAAGCTATGTATGCAAGGAACACTGGTAGTCCTACTAGGTCAAAATAACTAACCCTTTCCCCATAACTCTAGCTGAATGAAAACCAAAAAATCTCTTAGATATTCTAAATGACAAATCTAATTTCTGAAAATGGATCTACAAATGATAACATGACTAGAAAAAGAACTAAAATGCAAACAGTAATAATTGATTAAGTGACTAATGTCCATTGCTGGTAACCTTTGATTTTAGGGGAAATAAAATTAAGCTTCCTTCTATATCTGTACTGTCACCAATTATAAACCTTGATGACCTAGTTTTTCACATAATTTATTCCCCCAGAAAAACAAAGCACACCTGCGTGAGCTGAAGTGAACTTCACCTTCCTGCTAGTCGCTTTAATCCACATCAATATTTTTTAATCTTTTTAATAGCCAAGTGGGTGGTTTGGGTAATGGCCAAGTAGGAGCCCTAGTGGCACAGTGATTAAGTGCTCAGCTGCTAACCAAAAGGTCCATGTTTCCAACCTACCATTTGCTTTGTAAGGAGAAAGATGTGGCAGTCTGGTTCTGTTAAGACTGCAACCTTGGAAACCCTATGGGGCCATTCTACTCTGTACTGTAGGGTCACCATGAGTCCAAATCCACTCAATGGTAGTGGGTTTGGTTTTTTTTCTTTTTTTTTTGGAATGGCCAAGTGGTTATCCTGCTGGGTGGAGTTCTTCTATAAATAGCCAGACCAGACTGTCTTCCCAGAGGAGCTGTTTTGGTCAGAGCTCTTTCTTGGGACAGAAATTCAAATTAGCCAAACTCAAGCAAAAAAAGAGCTTTTAGCAGCGCTAATAACTGATGGAGCCCTTGTGGCACAGTGTTTAAGCACTTGGCTGCTAACCAAAAGGCTGGCAGTTCAGTCCACCAGTCACCCCTTGGAAATCCCATGGAGCAGTTCTACTGTGTCCTGTAGGGTCGCTCTGAGTCCAAACTGACTTCACGACAATGTTTTTTTTTTTTTTTTTTTTTTTTTTAAATAACTGGGTAGTCCAGAAAAGGAGCAGGCTTCTGGCTCAGGTGAACCTAGAGATTCAAATGAGATTCTCAGGTGGTTCATTTGTATTCTTCTTCTCTCTCTCTCTTCTTCCCTTAACTCTCTTTTCTGTGTGTTGACCTCATCCTATTCTACTAAAGTCAGTCTTGTTGCCCTTGTTTACCACCCCGGCAGCTTACCAAACTATGCCAAAACCTAGTGGCTTAAACACAGCAATGACAACAACTGTTTTATAATTTTTTGGTGATCCTGTGTGTCAGGAGTTCAGACAGGGCACAGAGGGATGGCTCATCTCTTCTCCACTTGGCAACCACTAAAGCTTGAATGCCTAGGAAGCCTTCTTCACTCACCTACCTGGCACTCCTGCTAAGATGGTAGAAACATCCAAAATGATGCTAAAATAATAATGGTGGGGAGTGAGTTTCATTGTTTTTTTCCCCCCAAAATTTTAATAAGGAGTACTTCTAATGCTACGGTAAGTGTTTGACACATATCCTTGAGACATACATCCTTCTTGGTTATTCTAAGTGATTTTATAGAAAGCACTATTTACGTTTATGTTAAAAACTTCATTTTATGTATAGAAATAGCCATGTGGCTTTTTCTTCTTTTTTTTTTGGTGTACTCATTAGTTCTTTAATTACTTTTTTAAAGTAAATTTAAATGCATATGCCATCAACTTTCAAATGGACTCAAAGGAATAGAATTAAAAAAAAGTCTCTCCATTCCTGTCTACCCGACTCCCAGTGTCGCTCTCAAAAACTAGGACCATTTCTTGTGTATCCATACAGAGATCTGTATGTGTCAACAAGTAAATGCAAATGTATGTTTTTACATAAACGATAGTACTATACCCCCTCTTCCACACTGGCCTTTACAATACATTGTGGAGAGCTTGCCTTATTACTACACAAAGATCTGCGTCATTCTTGTTAATGGCTGCATATTCCAGTGTATGAATTGTCATAATCCATTTAACTGGCCTTCAACTAATGGACATTTATGTCATTTCCAATCCTTTGCTATCACAAACAATGCTGCAATGAAATGAATAACCTCATATGTACATGTTTTTACATACATGTATCTATATATATTTTTTTATATCTATAGGATAAAGTCCTCCTGCTGGTATTTATAATTTTTTTTCCCTTTTTTAAAAAATCGTACTTTAGATGAAGGTTTATACAACAAACTAGTTTCTCGTCAGTTAGTACACACATTGTTCTATGATATTGGTTAATAACCCCATGACATGTCAACACTCTCTCTTCTCAACCCTGGGTTCCCAATTACCAGCTTTCCTGTTCCCTCCTGCCTTCCAGTCCCTGCCCTACGGCTGGTGTGCCCCTTTAGTCTTGTTTTGTTCCATGGGCCTGTTCAATCTTTGGCTGAAGGGTGAAACTCAGGAGTGACCTCACTGTTGAGCTGAAAGGACACTGGGGCCATACCCTCAGGGTTTCTCCAGTCTCTGTTAGGCCAGCAAGTCTGGTCTTTCTTTTTTTTTTTTTTTTTTTTTAATTTTTATTAAGCTTCAAGTGAACATTTACCATTCCAATCAGTCTGTCACATGTAGGTTTACATACATCTTACTCCCTTCTCCCACTTGCTCTCCCCCTATTGAGTCAGCCCTTACAGTCTCTCGTTTCGTGCCAATTTTGCCATCTTCCCTCTCTCTCTATCTTCCCATCCCCCCTCCAGTCAAGAGTTGCCAACACACTCTCCCGTGTCCACCTGATTTAATTAGCTCACTCTTCATCAGTATCTCTCTCCCCCCCACTGACCAGTCCTTTTCATGCCTGATGATTTGTCTTCGGGGATGGTTCCTGTCCTGTGCCATCAGAAGTTCTGGGGAGCATTGTCTCTGGGATTCCTCTAGTCGCAATCATACCATTAGGTGTGGTCTTTTAATGAGAATTTGGGGTCTGTATCCCATTGGTCTCCTGCTCCCTCAGGAGTTGTCTGTTGTGTTCCCTGACAGGGCAGACATCGATTGTGGCCGGGCACCAACTAGTTCTTCTGGTCTCAGGATAATGTAGGTCTCTGGTTCAAGTGGTCCTTTCTGTCTCTTGGGTTCTTAGTTGTCGTGTGACCTTGGTGTTCTTCCTTTGCCTTTGCTCCCGGTGGGTTGAGACCAATTAATGTATTTTAGATGGCCGCTTGTTGGCATTTAGGACCCCAGGCGCCACAATTCAAAGTGGGATGCAGAGTGTTTTCATAATAGAATTGTTTTGCCCATTCACTTAGAAGTCCCCTCAAACCAAGTTCCCCAGACCCCAACCCCTGCTTCGCTGACCTTTGAAGCTTTCATTTTATCTTGGAAACCTCTTTACTTTTAATCCAGTCCAATTAGGCTGACCTTCCTTGTTTTGAGTGTTGTCTTTCCCTTCACCCAAAGCAGTTCCCATCTACAGATTGATCAATAAAAAGCCCTCTCCCTCCCTCCCTCCCTCCCCCCTTTGTAACCACATAAGTATGTGTTCTTCTCTGTTTTTTCTATTTCTCAAGATCTTATAATAGTGGTCTTATACAATATTTGTCCTTTTGCAACTGACTCATTTCGCCCAGCATAATGCCTTCCAGATTCCTCCATGTTATGAAATGTTTCAGAGATTCGTCACTGTTCTTTATCGATGTGTAGTATTCCATTGTGTGAATATACCACAATTTATTTACCCATTCGTCCGTTGATGGACATCTTGGTTGCTTCCAGCTTTTTGCTATTGTAAACAGAGCTGCAATAAACATGGGTGTGCATATATCTGTTTGTGTGAAGGGTCTTGTATCTTTAGGGTATATTCCGAGGAGTGGGATTTCTGGGTTGTATGGTAGTTCTATTTCTAACTGTTTAAGATAACGCCAGATGGATTTCCAAAGTGGTTGTACCATTTTACAATCCCACCAGCAGTGTATGAGAGTTCCAATCTCTCCGCAGCCTCTCCAACATTTATTATTTTGTGTTTTTTGAATTAATGCCAGTCTAGTTGGTGTCAGATGAAATCTCATCGTAGTTTTAATTTGCATTTCTCTAATGGCTAATGATCGAGAGCATTTTCTCATGTGTCTGTTGGCTGCCTGAATATCTTCCTTAGTGAAATGTGTGTTCATATCCTTTGCCCACTTCTTGATTGGGTTGTTTGTCTTTTTGTGGTTCAGTTTTGACAGAATCATGTAGATTTTAGAGATCAGGCGCTGGTCTGAGATGCCATAGCTGAATATTCTTTCCCAGTCTGTAGGTGGTCTTTTTACTCTTTTGGAGAAGTCTTTAGATGAGCATAGGTGTTTGATTTTTAGGAGCTCCCAGTTATCTGGTTTCTCTTCATCATTATTGGTAATGATTTGTATTCTGTTTATGCCCTGTATTAGGGCTCCTAGGGTGGATCCTATTTTTTCTTCCATGATTTTTATCGTTTTAGTCTTTATGTTTAGGTCTTTGATCCACTTGGAGTTAGTTTTTGTGCATGGTGTGAGGTATGGGTCCTGTTTCATTCTTTTGCAAATGGATATCCAGGTATGCCAGCACCATTTGTTAAAAAGACTATTATTTCCCCAATTGACTGACACTGGTTCTTTGTCAAATATCAGCTGCTCATACATGGATGGGTTTATATCTGGATTCTCAATTCTGTTCCATTGGTCTATGTGCCTGTTGTTGTACCAGTACCAGGCTGTTTTGACTACTGTAGCTATATAATAGGTTCTGAAATCAGGTAGGGTGAGGCCTCCCACTTTCTTCTTCTTTTTCAGTAATGTTTTGCTTATCCGGGAGTTCTTTCCCTTCCATATGAAATTGGTGATTTGTTTCTCTATTCCCTTAAAATATGACATTGGTATTTGGATCGGAAGTGCGTTATATGTATAAATGGCTTTTGGTAGAATAGACATTTTTACTATGTTAAGTCTTCCTATCCATGAGCAGGGTATGTTTTTCCACTTAAGTGTGTCCTTTTGAATTTCTTGTAGCAGAGTTTTATAGTTTTCTTTGTATAGGTCTTTTACATCCTTGGTAAGATTTATTCCTAAGTATTTTATCTTCTTGGGGGCTACTGTGAATGGTATTGATTTGGTTATTTCCTCTTCGGTGTTCTTTTTGTTGATGTAGAGGAATCCAAGTGATTTTTGTATGTTTATTTTATATCTTGAGACTCTTCCAAACTCTTCTATTAGTTTCAGTAGTTTTCTGGAGGATTTCTTAGGGTTTTCCATGTATACGATCATGTCATCTGCAAATAGTGATAGCTTTACTTCCTCCTTACCAATCTGGATACCCTTTATTTCTTTGTCTAGCCTAATTGCCCTGGCTAGGACTTCAAGTACGATGTTGAATAAGAGCGGTGATAAAGGGCATCCTTGTCTGGTTCCCGTTCTCAAGGGAAATGCTTTCAGGTTCTCTCCATTTAGAGTGATATTGGCTGTTGGCTTTGCATAGATGCCCTTTATTATGTTGAGGAATTTTCCTTCAATTCCTATTTTGGTTAGAGTTTTTATCATAAATGGGTGTTGAACTTTGTCAAATGCCTTTTCTGCATCTATTGATAAGATCATGTGGTTTTTATCTTTTGTTTTATTTATGTGATGGATTACATTGATGGTTTTTCTGATATTAAACCAGCCTTGCATACCTGGTATAAATCCCACTTGATCAGGGTGTATTATTTTTTTGATGTGTTGTTGGATTCTATTGGCTAGAATTTTGTTGAGGATTTTTGCATCTATGTTCATGAGGGATATAGGTCTAAAATTTTATTTTTTTGTAATGTCTTTACCTGGTTTTGGTATCAGGGAGATGGTAGCTTCATAGAATGAGTTGGGTAGTATTCCGTCTTTTCCTATACTTTGAAATACCTTCAATAGTAATGGTATTAAGTCTTCTCTGAAGGTTTGGTAGAACTCTGCAGTGAAGCCATCTGGGCCAGGACTTTTTTTTGTTGGGAGTTTTTTGATTACCGTTTCAATCTCTTTTTTTGTTATGGGTCTATTTAGTTGTTCTACTTCTGAATGTGTTAGTTTAGGTAAGTAGTATTGTTCCAAGAATTTATCCATTTCTTCTAGGTTTTCAAATTTGTTAGAGTACAATTTTATGTAGTAATCTGATATGATTCTTTTGATTTCATTTGGTTCTGTTGTGATGTGGTCCTTCTCGTTTCTTATTTGGGTTATTTGTTTCCTTTCCTGTATTTCTTTAGTCAGTCTAGCCAATGGTTTATCAATTTTGTTAATTTTTTCAAAGAACCAGCTTTTGGCTTTGTTAATTCTTTCAATTGTTTTTCTGTTCTCTAATTCATTTAGTTCAGCTCTAATTTTTATTATTTGTGTTCTTCTGGTGCCTGATGGATTCTTTTGTTGCTCAGTTTCTATTTGTTCAAGTTGTAGGGACAGTTCTCTGATTTTGGCTCTTTCTTCTTTTTGTATGTGTGCATTTATTGATATAAATTGGCCTCTGAGCACTGCTTTTGCTGTGTCCCAGAGGTTTTGATAGGAAGTATTTTCATTCTCGTTGCTTTCTAAGAATTTCCTTATTCCCTCCTTGATGTCTTCTATAACCCAGTCTTTTTTCAGGAGGGTATTGTTCATTTTCCAAGTATTTGATTTCTTTTCCCTAGTTTTTCTGTTATTGATTTCTAGCTTCATTGCCTTGTGGTCTGAGAAGATGCTTTGTAATATTTCGATGTTTTGGATTCTGGAAAGATTTGTTTTATGCCCTAATATGTGGTCTATTCTAGAGAATGTTCCATGTGCGCTAGAAAAAAAAGTATATTTTGTAGCAGTTGGGTGTAGAGTTCTGTATAAGTCAATGAGGTCAAGTTGGTTGATTGTTGTAAGTAGGTCTTCCGTGTCTCTATTGAGCTTCTTACTGGATGTCCTGTCCTTCTCCGAAAGTGGTGTGTTGAAGTCTCCTACTATATATGTGGAGGTGTCTATCTCACTTTTCAATTCTGTTAAAATTTGATTTATGTATCTTGCAGCCCTGTCATTAGGTGCGTAAATATTTAATATGGTTATGTCTTCCTGATCAATTGTCCCTTTTATCATTATATAGTGTCCTTCTTTATCCTTTGTGGTGGATTTAAGTCTAAAGTCTATTTTGTCAGAAATTAATATTGCTACTCCTCTTCTTTTTTGCTTATTGTTTGCTTGATATATTTTTTTCCATCCTTTGAGTTTTAGTTTGTTTGTGTCTCTAAGTCTAAGGTGTGTCTCTTGTAGGCAGCATATAGATGGATCGTGTTTTTTTATCCAGTCCGTGACTCTCTGTCTCTTTATTGGTGCATTTAGTCCATTTACATTCAGCGTAATTATAGATAAATAAGTTTTTAATGTTGTCATTTTGATGCCTTTTCATGTGTGTTGTTGGCCATTTCATTTTTCCACATGCTTTTTTGTGCTGAGACGTTTTTCTTAGTAGCTTGTGAGATCCTCATTTTCATAATGTTTAACTTTGTGTTTATTGAGTCGTTACGTTTTTCTTGGCTTTTTTCTTGAGTTATGGGATTGATATTCCTTTTTGTGGTTACCTTTTTATTTACCCCTATTTTTCTAAGTAAAACCCTAACTTGTATCCTTCTATTTCGCCTTGTATCACTCTCCATCTGGCAGTTCAATGCCTCCTATATTTAGTCCCTCTTTTTGATTATTTTGATCGTTTATCTATTGATTTCCATGATTTCCTGTTGTGTGTATTATTTTGTTTATTTATTTATTTTTTAGAATTAGTCTTAATTTGTTTGTTTTTGTGCTTTCCCTGTTCGAGTTGCGTTGATATCAGGACGTTCTGTTTTGTCACCTTGTATTGTGCTGGTCCCTGATATTATTGGTCATCCGGCCAAACAATCTCCTTTAGCATTTCTTGCAGTCTTGGTTTAGTTTTTGCAAATTCTCTAAACTTGTGTTTATCTGTAAATATCTTAATTTCTCCTTCATATTTCAGAGAGAGTTTTGCTGGATATAGGATCCTTGGTTGGCAGTTTTTCTCGTTCAGTGCTCTGTATATGTCGTCCCATTCCCTTCTTGCCTGCATGGTTTCTGCTGAGTAGTCTGAACTTATTCTTATTGATTCTCCCTTGAAGGAAACCTTTCTTTTCTCCCTGGCTGCTTTTAAAATTTTCTGTTTGTCTTTGGTTTTGGCAAGTTTGATGATGATATGTCTTGGTGTTTTTCTTTTTGGATCAATCTTAAATGGGGTTCGATGAGCATCTTGAATAGATATCCTTTCGTCTTTCATGATGTCAGGGAAGTTTTGTGTCAGGAGTTCTTCAACTATTTTCTCTGTGTTTTCTGTCCCCCCCCCCGTTCTGGGACTCCAATCACTCGCAAGTTATCCTTCTTGATAGAGTCCCACATGATTCTTAGGGTTTCTTCATTTTTTTTAATTCTTTTATCTGATTTTTTTTCAGCTATGTTGGTGTTGTTTCCCTGGTCCTCCAGAAGTCCCAGTCTACATTCTAATTGCTCGAGTCTGCTCCTCTGACTTTCTATTGCGTTGTCAAATTCTGTAATTTTATTGTTAATCTTTTGGATTTCTACATGCTGTCTCTCTATGGATTCTTGCAACTTATTAATTTTTCCACTATGTTCTTGAATAATCTTTTTGAGATCTTCAACAGTTTTATCAGTGTGTTCCTTGGCTTTTTCTGCATTTATCCTAATTTCATTTGTGATATCTTTAAGCATTCTGTAAATTAGTTTTTTATATTCTGTATCTGATAATTCCAGGATTGTATCTTCATTTGGGAAAGATTTTGATTCTTTTGCTTGGGGGGTTGGAGAAGCTGTCATGGTCTGTTTCTTTATGTGGTTTGATATGGACTGCTGTCTCCGAGCCATCACTGGGAAACTAGATTTTCCAAGTAGTCGGCTGGTGCGCTGGCTCCTGGTTCTGAAAACAGTCGCTGTCTGCCCGTATTTGTTCGTTTTCCGTCTCTAAGTCTGTGCTTGTTGTTCAGAGTTCGTAGATTGTTATGTATGTGATCGATTCCCTTGTTTTTCCGAGTCTTTGTTGCAAGAGGGATCCGCGGTAGCATCCACCTAGTCCGCCATCTTGGCCCCGGATCTCCTGGTCTTTCTTTTTGAGTTAGAATTTTGTTCTACCTTGTTTTCCAGCTCTGTCCAGGACATGTGGCTTTTCTTAATTGCCTTATCAATGCAATATCTTATGACAACAGACATTCATTCCCTTATTAAATTATTCTTGCAATCCTGGGTAAAACAGGATGCCTTGACGGACTGCATTTTAATAAAATGAGAATTTTGATTTGCTAGTAATTTAAGATATTTAATTAAGTAAGATTAGACAAATTTTATTCTCTTCTTCTGCTTTCTTTTTTCTGAATATTGTATTGTTGTTGAAATCTGTTCGTTCTTTTGGCAGTCTATGGAATAGTCTATATTCTTTGCCAACACCACAATTCAAAGGCACCATTTCTTCTTTGGCCTTCCTTACTCGTTGTCCAGCTTTCACATGTGTATAAGGTGATTGAAAACACCATGGCTTGGATTAGGTGCACCTTAGTCTTCAAGGTGACATCTTTGCTTTTCAACACTTTAAAGAGGTCTTTTGCAGCAGATTTGCTCAATGCAGTGCATGTTTTGATTTCTTGACTGCTGCTTCCATGGATATTGATTGTTGATCCATGTAAAATGAAATCCTTGACAACTTCAATCTTTTCCCTGTTTATCATGATGTTGTTTATTGGTCCAGTTGTGGGGATTTTTGTTTTCTTCTGTTGAGGTGTTATCCATACTGAAGGCTGTGGTCTTTGATCTTCATCAGTAGGTGCTTCAGGTCCTCTTCACTTTCAGCGAGCAAGATTGTGTCATCTGCATAATGCAGGTTGTTAATAAGTCTTCCTCCAATCCTGATGCCCCATTCTTCATATAGTCCAGTTTCTCGGATTATTTGCTCAGCATATAAATTGAACAGGTATGATGAAAGGATACAACCCTGATGCACACCTTTCCTGACTTTAAAGCATGCAGTATCCCCTTGTTCTATTCCAACGACTGCCTCTTGATCTACGTACAGGTTCCTCATGAGCACAGTTAAGTGTTCTGGAATCCCCATTCTTCACAGTGTTATCCATAGTTTGTTATGATCCACACAGTCGAATGCCTTTGCGTAGTCAATAAAACACAGGTAAACATCCTGCTGGTATTCTCTGATTTTAGGCAGGATCCATCTGACATCAGCAATGATATCCCTTGTTCCACATCCTCTTCTGAAACCGACCTGAATTTCTGGCAGCCCTCTGTTGATATACTGCTGCAGCCACTTTTGAATGATCTTCAGCAGAAGTTCACTTGAGTGTGATATTAATGATATTGTTCGATAATTTTGTATTAGGTCATGTCATTTTCAAAAAAACTAGTTAAGCCTCTTTTTAACATGTTTTTATTCCTATCTGATAGGGTAAAATTTTCCTTAAAAGTCGGAAAAAATTTCCCATAAGACGTCTAGACCAGAAGCCAGTTTTGGGAGGTAATATTCTAATCATGTTTTCAATTCTTCCATGATTGTGGGTTTATTTTAGCATTTCCACTTGAGGAATCAATTTTGGTAATTTATAATTTTGTAGAAAAATTATTCATTTTATTTATTCATTTCCTTTTTGTGTTTGCTTTTCAACTAGCTTTATATCCCAGGACCTGACCTGTATGAATTCCATCAGTGAGATCCTTTACCCTCTGGCTTCTTGTTGGGCTCAGCTAATAGAGACCCCTATAAAAATATTGAGGGGGAAGGAGACAACATATTCCTCCCCCTGGCTCCCTCCCTGTAGTTCACATCAGGCTGTCAGATTCACTAATGGTCTCAGTTCTTCTCTAACTCCCTTTGCATTCAACACTCTCCTCCTAGAATATTGTATAGGCTTTATGGTTTTCCTGTACCCTCTTCATAATTTTACTAAACCCTCCTTGAATTATCTTAATTTGTATGTGCCATCTGTTTCCTGCTGATACGTTGTCGTTGTTGTTAGGTGGCATTGAGTCAATTCCAACTCATAGCGACTCTAGGTACAACAGAACGAAACACTACCAGGTTCTGTACGATCCTCACAATAGACGCTATGCTTAAGCCCATTGTTGTAGCCACTGTGTCAGTCCATCTCACTGAGGGTCTTCCTCTTTTGTGCTGGCCCTCTACTTTCCCAAGCGTAATGTTCTTCTCCAGGAACTGATCCCTCCATGTCCAAAACATAGCCTTGCCATCCTTGCTTCTAAGGAGCATTCTGGTTGTACTTCTTCCAAGACAGGTTTCCTGCTGATATAGGAATGAACAGTCTTTTGCTATTTCATATCCCCTTTTGTCTTTGATATTTTATCCCCTTTTAATTTGTATTGTGTATAATTTGCACGTTCACTCTTTTTTTTTTATGAGGTTTTTCACAGGTATGTCTAAATTTGTTAAAGGGCCATTTCTTAGGTTTATAGCAATTTCTATTATCCTACTTGTTAAACCACCTGTTTGAACTTTCATCATTTAGTGTTGTGTTATTTATTCCTTTCCTTTGCTTCTCTTTACTCTTTTTATAATATCTTCTCATGAATGTTTTAGTTTCTGCCTTTTCCTGATTCTCAAATCTGTCAGGATAAGAAATTTCATCGAATACAGCTTTTATCTGCACATAATTTGGGCTACATCTTACAGATTTTAAAAGTGTGTGATTTAGTTTTAGCTAATCACTCAGAAGAGCCTCTTCTGGAACAAAGCAGGCTTCTTCACGTTAAGTTTTCTATCAAGCCAACTTGCCTATCTACAAGCGTAACGTACTTACGCAAATATAGGACGGTATTTTAAAAGCATCTGATAATGGGGTCTTGAAAAACTAGACCTCTTATTAATTTATAGTTTTAATAATTTTGGACAGAACGTGATGTCCACAATTTGGCTTTCACCAAACTTTTATTTGTGCTCTAAAATGTGGCAAATTTTGTGGTTCTTCCAGGTATGTTAAAAAAAAAAAAAAGTGCTTTGTTTTCCTGGTGCAAAGTTCTATTTGCAATATATTAATTTAACTTCCTTATTATAGTATTTCAATTCTCCATGGCTCACTGGATTTATTTTTTTGTCTTCTTTTATCATGGATCTTTAATGGTATGTCACTATACCTTAAAAAATTCAGTGTGGAAAGATGATTCAAATAATAAAACCACAGTGTTGAAAAGAACCTTGAACATTTGTTTCTATTATTCTAGCTAGACATCCAGTTATATACCACATGGGCTGTGTTAGTTTCCTATTGCTGTTTAACACGCTAACACAAAGTCAATGACTTAAAACAATATACATTTATTATCTTATAGTTCTGGAAGTCAGAAGTCTGAAATGACTTTCACCGGGCTAAGATAAAGGTCCTGGCCGTGTCCCACAACTTTGGGGGAGAATCTGTTCCTTTGTCATTTCCAACTTCTAAAGGCTGCCTGCATTCCTTGGCTTGTGGCCCCTTCCTTCATCTTCAAACCAGCAGCATAGCATCTTTATGTTTCAGATTCTGACCCCTGCTTCCATTGACACATCTCCTGTCACTCTCCTGCTTCTCTTTCACTTAAATGGATCCTTGTGATTCCATTGAGCCCACCTGGATGATCCAGGATTATCTCTCCATCTCAAGAGCCTTCACTTCAGTAACATCTGCACAGCCATTTTTGACATGTAAGGTTCTGGGGATTAGAATGTGGACATCCTTGGGGGGCTATTATATAGCCTACCACAACTGCCATTTCTGAATTTCCCCCCTCGATTTCTCTTGGTGAGGATTGTGTAACTACATTGTTGTAGTCGTTTTCTTTTCCTCATAAGTGGAATGTAAATGTCTTGATCTGACATTATCACCTATTGTTAAAATCTCAGAGAAATGTTCAATAAACTGAATTTTAGAATCACCCTGTAGCAATATGATAGCTTTGACATTTGGATGATTTAATTGTGTTTCAGTAATGGTGCCTTTGTTTCTGTGTTTTAATCTGCAATTCATTTAGCAACAGAAATGTTTTGAAAATGTGCCGAAAAGTAAAAAGTTTCTAACTAGAGTGGTTACTAACCTGCCTACTGGCAGCAAGGAAAATGTACACTCACTGTGAATTTTTACAAAAGTAGAAGGATTTGAATTATTAATCTGTCCCTTGTTCCCCAAAGAAAAGTAATATAAACGCCTTTCTTTCCGTGACTTAAGTGGACTTGGTTTTTTGAGTTTTGAGGTTAGAAAGGGGGGAAAAAATTACACAATATTTATAAAAAATATAGCCATGTTCTATATGTGTTGCTTATCTAATTTTGGCCAGAATGTAGCTAATATGAACAAAGTACAGCATTGACACCTTTTATTTTATTTCTGGTGAGATATATGTTGGCCTCAAAGGGTTATTGGCTGACAGTGCTTAATATCGATCTTTATTTTCTGCATATCCATTAAAACAGAAACCTCTGATCACTCTTATTCAAAATATTTTTGCATTTGTCCATTGAGAGAGATAATATTTATGTACCCTAGTCCTGAATAACTTCCTAGCTGAAAGCCTGGCACCATTGGAAAAAATGGGATCTGACAGCTATATATTCATCAACCAAAATATAAAACATCTCAAATGGATCTGCAAAAACAATGGCAGCAGAAGTGCCTGGTGAGTATTTAATCTTCTTCTGAAAACTAGTTTTACCACCGTGTATTTTCTAAAGGTCAAAGAAACAAGAAGGCGTGAAGGAAACAAAACAAAACACCTTAAGTCATATATTGACCTTCATGGTTTTCCAGTTGAGTTACACAAAGATTATTAGCATCAAAATATGACCTAAAAGAGGAAAATGTATGAAATAAAATGCAATCTCTTATTTTCAAATTAAGGTGCTGAAGAGAATAACATAGATCTTGATGACAGTGATATTACATGACATTATCAAATAGCCTAATTCTAAGAGCCTAAATTTAAGGTTAAGAATCTTTTATTTTTGGATAACTTATTTGTTTTTAATTTTATTGTTAAATATTAAAAGTGAATATATAAAGATTCTTGATCCACACTCTTGCACACTTGGTATTACCAATCCTTTAAATTTTTATCCAGGTAGTGGATGCTTTGGACCAGTCCCTGGAGAAGGACATCATGCTTGGTAAAGTAGAGGGTCAGCGAAAAAGAGGAAGGCCCTCAACGAGATGGATTGACACAGCGGCTGCAACAATGGGCTCAAAGCATAGCAACAATGGTGAGGGTGGCGCAGGACTGGGGAGTGTTTCGTTCTGTTTTACGTAGAGCTGCTATAAGTCCGAACCCTCTCGATGGCACCTAGCAAGTAGATGCTAAATATTATCTCTTTGTGACTTTGATGTGCATTTCTGTGATGAGGTACAGAATCTTTTTGTGTGTTAATTGGTTATTTGTTTTCTTTATGTGTTGGGCTTGTTAATATTTTCCGTACATTTCTTACTGTGTTGTTTGTCTTTTTCTTATTGATTTGTAGAAGTTCTCTATATATTTTTGATACTAAACATTTGTATTTGCATTGGGCAAATCTGCTGCAAAGGACCTCTTTGAAGTGTTGAAGAGCAAAGATGTCACCCTGAAGACTAAGGTGCGCCTGACCCAAGCCATGGTATTTTCAATTGCATCATGTGCATGTGAAAGCTGGACAATGAATAAGGAAGACCTAAGAAGAGTTGATGCCTTTGAATTGTGGTGCTGACGAAGAATATTGAATATACCATGGACTGCCAAAAGAACGAACAAATCTGTCTTGGAAGAAGTGCGGCCAGAATGCTCCTTAGAGGCAAGGATGGCAAGACTGCATCTTACATACTTTGGTCATGTTGTCAGGAGGGATCAGTCCCTGGAGAAGGACATCATGCTTGGCAGAGTACAGGGTCAGCGGAAAAGAGGAAGACTGTCAACGAGGTGGATTGACACAGTGGCTGCAACGATGAGCTCAAGCATAACAACGATTGTAAGGATGGCTTGGGACCAGACAGTGTTTTGTTCTGTTGTGCACGGGGTCGCTATGAGTCAGAACCGACTCGACGGCACCTGATGACAACCACAACAACAAAACATTTGTCTACGATATACGCTACAATACGTTTTATGCTCTTCATGGTGTCTTTTCATGAATAGAAATTCTTGCTCTTAAGTAGTCAAGTTTTTCAATCTTTTATTATGTTTCTTGTGTCTTGTTTTGTGTCTGTATTTAAGAATTCCTTCCTTATTCTCATCTCAGATATACATTTATGTTGTTTTCTGAAATTATTTCAGTTTAACCATTCATAGTTAGATCTTTTAGCAACGTGGAATTAATTTTTGTGCATAATCAGGAAGGGGTAATATTCCTGATGTCGTTGTTGTTACGTGCCACCGAGTCGGCTCCGACTTAAAGCGACCCTATGTACAATAGAACGAAATGCTGCCCGGTCCTGCACCATCCTCAGAATCGTTGTTATGCTTCAGCCCAGTGCTATTTATTAAGTATTCTTTTCCTTACCCACTAATATATAATATTAGTTCTGTTACAAACCAAGTTTCTTTACACATGTGTGTGTGCAACTGGGTTCTCTATTCTATGCTACTTGTCTTTTCGTCCAATACTGAAGCATTACTAAACTATTCTAATTACTCTAGCTTTAGAAAAAAAAAAAACTTTGTATCTAGTAAGGCCATGAAATTGTTTATTGCCACAAAAATATACTGCTGATCTTTTGATTACTTAATATGGGTCAATTATATGAGAAACTGATAATTAAACATACTGTAGGCTTTTATCTATGAACATAGACTGTTATCATTTACTTAAGTATTTTATAAGTATCCGTCGATTGTATTTAAAATTTTATCCATACCACTCTTACGTATCTTTTGTGATCTTTTTGTATCTGCTTGCTGTTATAAATTTCTTTTTGTAAGTCACATATTCTATCCAAATAAATTTAATTAACTTTGTATTTTGTTATTTTATATCTAGTAACCTTGATAAACTTATTACTTTTGGATTTTATGGGCAATCATATCGGTGACTAAAACGATTCTCTTTCTTATTCTCTAATCATTATGTCTTTTATTTTACATATTTTGTACAATGTTGAAATCAAAGGGCAAGAGAAGATATTCTAGTCTTCTCCCTACTATAAAATTAATCATCTAAAATATAAAATTATCCCCATTGAAAATTATGTTTGCTGTAGGTTTAAAGTATCTGTTCTTAGTTTAAATAAATTTTCTTTTATTTCCAGATTGCTATGAATTTTGAATGTATATTTTTTGAAATTTATTCAGAGGCTTTTCTGCATCTATTGAGATGTTCATTTGATTTTCTTTCTTAATTTTAAAATATATTTAATTACTTTAATTACCATTCCTAGGCAAACCTAATTTGGTCATTATATGACTTCATATATATCTAGATTTAGTTTTCATTAGTCTGATAGAATTTCTGCATCTATATTTGCTAATGAGATTGACCTGTAGTTTTCTAATTTTCTAGTTTTTTATCCTGTTTTAATATCAAAGTTATTGTACAGGAAAGCAAGCCTGGGCTACTAAAACCCTGCAAATTCCAAAGAAAGGCTTGTTTTCAGAACTGGCTCTTGGCTGTTCCTGGAATATGAGCTCTAAGCCCTGAGAAGAGTATTTTTGTATGTTTGAGGCCTTGGGCCACGAGGTGCCAGTTTGATCAGACGGTTCATGCTAACAATGTGATTTATGGTGAATGCCTTTCTTTCGGTGGATGGGAGTTTGAGTAGCTGAACTCAGTCACTAGGTTCTGCATGCCTACGTGACTGACACCAGTGAAACCTTGGACGCTAAGGTTCGGGTGAGCTTCCCTGCACGTGTTTGCACATGTTGTCAAATGTTGTTGGAAGAATTAGCATGTCTGCTGACTCCTCTGGGAGAGACATGTCTACACTTGCTCCTGGCTTCCCCTGGAATTTCCCCATGTTCCTTTCTCTTTGCTAAGCCTAATCTGTACCCTTTCACAGTGTTAAACCATAATTGTTAGCAAAACGGCTTTTCAGAGTCCTATGACTTCTAGTGAATCATTAAGCTAGAGGTTGGTATTGGGGACCTTGGCATGCTTATTCTAGCCTTATAATGAGTATAAAGTGTTCTCTCTTTTTTTCTATGTACAGTATTTTATAAAATAATTTTTTTGTGTGTGTGTGTGCATGGTAGAACTGAACTTACTAATAAAGTAATATGGCCATGGTGCTGTCTCTTTTGGGAAGATACTAATGATTCAATGTTTTTAATGATTGAGCTTTCTATTTCTGATTGGGGCAATTATGTAAGTTACATTTTTCTACAAAAGTTTGTATATCATCTAAATCTAAGACTTTACATTTATTGGCAAAAATACTTTATTATCTTTGTAATCTCTGTAGAATCTATAGTTTAGTCTTGAGTTTGGCATCTGAAATTATGTATTTGTTAATTTTATCCTTTTTCTTGATCAATGTTTCTCCACATTTGAAAATTTTATTAATTTTTCATGAAGAACCAACTTTTGTCTTTTTAACCGTCTGTATTGTATGTTTGTTTTCTATTTTAATTTTGTGAGTTATCTTTATTTTATATTTTTGGGGGGCGTAATTCTATTCTCTCTATTTTATGATATCAAATACTAAGTTTATTTTATTTTTTTAAGTATTTGGGCTTTCTTCTTTTTTGATATAAGCATTTCAGGCTATGAATTTCCCTCTGTACTGCTTTAGCTGCATTGCACATGTGTTGCTTTGCAGTATTTTCATGATTATTATTATTTTACAGATATATTGTAGCTTTTACTGTAATTTTACTTTTGAACCAAAAATTAAAAAATGAGTTTGAGGGTGGATTGTTGTAGATTTGTGCAATAATGGCTCCCGATTTTTTCACCCCCTCTTTTTTACCTGTATCTTTGTGTAGTGTCTTTCCCCAGTGACTCTGGAATTGGATAAGTGACTTTCCAATGGGACAATAGTAAAAGTGAAACAAGCAGAGACTAAAAAAAAGTATACATGAATTGCTGCCTGCTCTTTCTTGCTACTTTTTGAATTCTTTATCTACCATGTGAATAAGTCTGGACTAGCAAGATGGAGGAGTCCCTGGGTGGTACAGATGGTTAATGTGCTCAGCTGCTAACTGAAAGGTTGAGGTTTGAGTCTAACCAGAGACAAGTGGGAAGAAAGACCCGGTGATACGCTTCTGAAAAATCAGCCATTGAAAATCCTATGGAGCACAGTTCTACTCCAAACAACTGAGGTTACAATCAACTCCATGGTAACTGGTTTAAGCATTCCCTATTTGCCAAATCCCTAGGCATGTAAAGAGCTCACTGAGAACAGCTGAGCCTGACATTGACTAGAAGGACTGTCCAAATTAACCCGTGCAAAATTACAGAGAAAGGTAATTATGAGCTTAATAGTTTATGTCTTAATACATTAAGGTTTGGAGCAAAGTTAAGAAATACAGTAGTGCTTTATTTAGTTTTTTAGTAAATATTTTTCAATTTCCATTACAGTTTATGTTTTGAACCAATTAGTTAGAAAGTTATAAAATTTCAAAATATATGGAAGTTTCTTGGTTATCCTTTAGCTACTGGCTTTTTTTTTTTTATTTTAGTCAAAGAATACAGTCTTTATGATTCTCACATGTTTATCAGTTTGTTATATCATTCCTCCTTGTACATTTCATGTTTTCCATATAGGATCATTTTCCTTCTCTCAGAAATTTGTATTATTGCTGTTTCCTTCAGTGATATATGTTTTGTTGTTAGTAAAATTTTTAAGTCTTCAAAAGGCCATTCCACTGTCTTATCAAGCCAGGTGCTTCACGATAATGGGGAACATAGTAAGACCAGTGAATACCATGTGTATGGGTCCATTGCTGCACTTCTTTTGCCATGAAGTGAGTGCCTTGATCAGAAGTGATGCAGTTGTGTGGAATAACATGACAGTGGAAAAGGAATTCTGTAAGTCCAGGGATGGTCGTTTTGACAGAAGAATTGCATGCAGGGAAGGCAAATCTGTGTCCAGAGTGTCTATCCCAGTAAGAACAAAAGGCTCCACCTTCCATGATATAAGTGGTCCAATGTAATCAACCTGACACCAGATTGCTGGATGATAACCCCAGGGAATGGTGCTATATCGAGACTCAGTGTTGGTCTCTGCTACTGGCAGACTGAGCACTCAGCAGTGGATATAGCTAGGTCAGCCTTGGTGAGTGGAAGTCCATGTTTCTGAGCCCATGCATAACTTCTATCCCTGCCACCATGGCCACTTTGTTCATGACCCCATTGGGCAGTGACAGGAATGGCTGGGGATAGAGACTTCTGGTATCCACAGATTGGGTCATCTTAGCCCCTTGATTATTAAAGTCCTCTTCTGCTGAGGTCACCCTTTGGTAAGACTTCACATGAGATACAAGTATCTTCACTTTTTGACCATAAAGAGAGGTCTCTTACATACTTCTTCTCCAGATATCCTTGTTACCAATTTTCCAATCATGTTCCTTCTAAGACCCTGACCATCCAGCCAAACCATTGGCCACTGCCCATGAAACCGTACACACTCACACAGCTGTTCATTTCTCTTTCTAAGAAAAATGAATAACCAGGTGCACTTCTTGGATTTCTGCTTATTGGGAGAATTTTCCTTCACCACTACCTTCAGAAATGTCCCAGAAAGGGACTACAGTACTGCTGTGGTTCACTTGTGGGTGGTGCCTGCGTATCACACACAACCATCTATAAGTCAGGGCCAAGTTTTCACTTTTTCAGTCAACTGATGCTAGGGAAGTCTACCACGAGGCCATAGGTACATATTGGGAGAGAGAAGGTAATGTAGCAAGAGTGGGGACCGTGGACATTTGGGCCACTTTCCCATGGAGGTTACCTGTGCCTTCACAGTCTGCTTGACTTCGATCTTGTATATGCCACTTCTAATTGATGATGGAGTGCTACTGTGCACGCTTAATTTTATAGTTTGGCAACTCCCAGTTCATGATTGACAGCTCAGCTCACATGGTAATTTGTTCACCCATGATTAAGCATTCATTCTACTGAGACCTAGTAGTGAACCAAAAGCTGTTTATCCAATAGTTATCTACAGAAATTTGCAGAGTTTTGTTCCAAAATCCTTATGGCCTACACTGCAATTTGCATACAGGAGCATACTAAAGGCTCCAAACAGCATCTCTGTGTGCCACTGACACTTCAAGTGCCATTAAATCAGCCAGATCATATGGTCCAAGTAGCAGAGCAACTTGAATGGTAGCCTGGACCTGTTGCAGAGCCTCCTCTTAATCTGGACCCTACTCAAAACTAGTGGTTTTTGGCAGGTTACTCAGTAAGTTGGCTGGAGTATCATACTTCTTAGGAGAAGTCATTACAGGTTTTTCAGGTAAAGCAGAGTTATTCTCCTCAAATGGGTGTGGAAGAGTTGCTTCTACTGACAAAGAAGACTTAGCAGAATTTATGGATTCAATGTCCCCAGTTTTGTCACAATCTGTTCATATATCCCTATTCCGATTTCAAGGATCCCATTCCTTTCTGTCAGGTTGAGAATTCAATTTGTGTTTTAATTCAGTCACTTGCAGGGTGAGATTCTGGGTTTGGTTTCCACTCTCTCACCTCTTTGGCTACAGAACATAAGGCTTTCTTTTAGGACTCATATAGAAACTTTCAGATCATTTATGTGGTGCTTGATCTGAGAATTTGAAACCTTGAGCTCATCCTTTTATTTTTTCCTTTGTGCAGTGAAATTAGTAGCAACCAGCCAATGTCATTACACTTGTCAGTTTGACAAAAACGTTTTAAGGTATCAAGTGCATGAACATCCAGCACCTTGTCTCTTATGGTATTCGATTAGGAATACCCAATGGTGAATTTTTTGTGTCTGTATTGCCACTTAACACCATGGACTATCCATGGCCTCTTTACTGGTAGAAATAGAGTCATTAGTGCCTTTAAATCTTATCAGGTTTGAGAAGCAATTTTAGAAGCCCCAGAACCAATTCAGAAAACTCATCATTAAGATTCGGTTCCTCTAGAAATATTCTTATTACCAAAACCTTCTTAGGAATGCTCTGAAAAACAGAACCAATAAGATATTTATTTATTTATTGGAATTGGCTTATGTGATTTTTCGGGGCTGGCTAGTCTAAAACCCATTGGTCAAGCTGGAAACTCTGGCGGTCTTGTGTCTGAAGTTGGTAGCACAGGCAGCAGGCTGGAAATTCCAATAGGACGCCTACGTTCAGTCATGAGGCAGAATCCTTTTCTTTCAGGAAGCCTGTTTTCTCTCTTAAGGCTTTCAGCTGATTGGATGAGGCCCACCCCCATTCTGGAGAGTAATCTCCTTAACTTAAGGCCAACTGATTTATATGTTAATCACATGTAAATACTTTCATAGCAACTTCTAGACTAGCATTTGACCAAATATCTGGGCACCATAGCCTAAGTTGACATAAAAATTAATAATCACAGTGCTTTTCTGAAAATCTGTGCCGTTGTTAACTCCTACCAGCATTTTATGACTATGTACATTTTAAGTTATGTTTTCCCTTCATTAATTTAAAAAGTAATCTTTGCTTATCCACTGTTAAAATAACTTTAAAGATGTATTTTATTGTTGGTATTTTAATTTCTTTGATTGATTATTAGGGTAGATGTTTTCTACATGTTGTAGTTGTTAGGTACTGTTGAGTCAGTTCCTATGTATAATGTCCCTATGTACAACAGAACGAAACGCTGCCTGGTCCTGCGCCATCCTCACAATCATTGCTATGAAACGCTGCCTGGTCCTGTGCCATCCTCACAATCATTGCTATGAAACGCTGCCTGGTCCTGCGCCATCCTCACAATCATTGCTATGAAACGCTGCCTGGTCCTGCGCCATCCTCACAATCATTGCTATGAAATGCTGCCTGGTCCTGCGCCATCCTCACAATCATTGCTATGCTTGAGCCCATAGTTGCAGCCACCGTGTCTGTCAGTTCATCTTGTTGAAGGTCTTCCTCTTTTTTACTGACCCCCTTACCTTACCAATCATTATGTCCTTCTGCAGGGACTGGTCCTTCCTAATAACATGTCCAAAGTCCTAATAACATGAGACAAAGTCTTGCCATCCTCACTTCCAAGGAGCACTCTGGCTGTACTTCTTTCAAGACAGAAGGTCATTCTTCTGGCAGTCCATGATATATTCAATATTCTTTGCCAACATTATAATTCAAATGTATCAATTTTTCCTCAGTCTTCCTTATTCATTGTCCAGCTTTCACATGCATTATTTTCCATATACTTATATGGTATTCATATTTCTTATGCTTAACAAAATTATTTGCCAATCTTTCTACTTGATATTCTTCTCATTTTGAGAATCTTCATTAAGTTGAACTGTTATTCTATTTGTGAAATGTTATGTTGTTAGATAGCTCTTTATTTGCCATTTAGTTGATTTTTAATTTTTTTTGGCATACAAAAAAATTCAGCCTTTATATGCTCAAATTTTAGTTAATTTTAGTTATCGTTATTTCTATTGCATTTTGGCAGAGGAATTTCTTTCCCAACCTTAAACTGTTGGTATTTTCTGCTTTTTATATATTTCAGCTGAAATAAAATTTTATATACGGTATAAAATGTGGATTTAACTTTACATATATTCTTAAAAAATTGTAACCAATTAACCAGTCCAAGTATGTTTGTATTTCTAAACTCAGTTAGAATCATGACATCTGCCTTTTACTTTAATATTAAAAAAAAATTAGAACATAAAGCTGAAAACAGATGTATTAAAATGAAAAGTAGTTTCTTCTACCTCTGTCTTTGCATCACTCATGCTTGAGTATAACAGGGCTGCTCACCTTATTTTACGTGCTTGTATCATTAAAAAAAAAAAAAAAAAAACACATAGATTTTGTTTTTTCCCAAGTATTGGTTAAGTTGCATTTTTCTCTACTCTTCTTTCTTCTTGGCCAGTTTTGCCAGTTATAATATAGATTGCTTGTGGATGGATGTGTCTAAAAGGATATTTATATCTGAACACAGCTAATTCTAGTCACAGATCTGATGTCAAAATAAAGTAATCAGCATATATCCTGTCCCTTGCTTCTCTTCAGTAGTGTCAGATTCTGTTTCAGGGAGCAAAAATACAGCCCCTTTTTCTTCTTTTTGACAATCCAAGTGAAGTAACAGAGTGTTCAGTTAGCTGAGCTAATGGAGCAGCTCCCCCAGTTAAACAGTGAGAACAGTTTTGAAGCCTTCATGCTTCCTACTCAATTTCAGCCTCTCTAATAACACTTTTAACTGCTTGAAGAGCCCGCTTTATTTAAGCATTCTTCCTATACTTTATCAGTGGGCGAATATTACAGCTAAGCCCCAAAGATGCCCACTTTGTTGGGCACGTGGTAGAAGAGTCAAGTCAAACAAACAGTACATTTCTCCAGCCCATCTGAAAACCACTTCTATCTTTGAAATCGTTCATTGTTGTAGGGGCTTGAGGGGTGGGAGCTGCCAATTTTTGGAGAAATCCTTGCCACAGTCCTTCGCATTGCTTGCTCCAGAACTGCTGTCTTCCTGGAGTAGAAGCTTTCAAACATCAGAGAGAAAGAAGTTGAATTGTCACTTGCCCTGAAATATGCAGTGTTGACAGCAAGTGTGGTAATTAGCAGGAAACAAGAAATGCAGACACAGCAGTGGGACTAGTGGTGAGAAGCCATTTTTTTTTTTTTTTTTTTAAATCCTGTCAATGCTGGAGAAAGCAGCAATGTGCTGATGTCCTTGTGGCATATGGAACAACTGTGGATTTATAGCCACAAGATTTGGTCTAAGAGCAGGCACTGCCACTTAACTGTAAAGGTTGACACTCCTTTAATCTTTCAGCTGCAGCTTTCTTATCTTTGTTTCATGTGGCTTGTATGAGATAATATGTGAAAGTGTTTTGAAAACCAAAAGTGTTGGACAAAATATAAAGGTGTGTTATTGTTATTCATGACATATGGATAAAGAGGGTAGGAAGGAAGTTTATTTATACACTTCTAGGAAGGCTTATGGATGAAAACTGGGGGGAGTATGAGAGGGGAAAGCAAGGCCAGATTTCTAGATAGTCAATGATCCCAGAGGCAACATAGGCCTACAACACATGTCCTTCCCTATATCTTTAAAACATTTAGAAGTTTATTTGTTTTGCTTGAGATAGGTACCATGAGAAGATGTTATTTTCTTACTGAGGAGAAAAGCCCTGAAATCTAAGACTTTAGGAATGGTCCATCTGTCTATCCATCCATTTAGTCATCTGTGTTATAAATATGCATTACGTGTTCACTGTAAGCAAGGCACTGTGTTAAACTATGTGATTGCTAAAATGAAAAAAGACAAGGTTTCAGCTTTGAAGTAGCTCAAAGCCCTAAAGAGGAGAAAGATACACAATTACAGGTGTAGCTTTTTTTTTTTTTAATTAACAGAATCTTCAAAGAAGTTCATATAAATAAAAACAAGCATGGTCTACACAACCATTTTACAAACAGATACAAATTTAAAGGTGATTTTGTATCATTTTGAGGGGACCCTGACTGCTCTATTTTTTCTTTCTATTTTTAGGCAATTTAATTTTACTCTAAGATGGCCAGCATGTAAATCCTATTTAAAACTTCCAGACCTCTTTAAACTTTTCTGTGTAAACTAAGAACCGATGCCTAAGTATTTTTTAGTACCACTAGGCTGTCAGTTTGTCATACTGTGGTGGCTTGCATGTTGCTGTGATGCTAGAAGCTACGCCACCCATATTTCAAATACAGTAGGGTCACCCATGGTGGACAGTTCTCAGCAGAGCTTCCACACTAAGACAGACTAGGAAAAAGGACCTGGTGGTCTATATTTGAAAAAAAATTGACTGGTGAAAATCTTATGAATAGCAGCTGAACATTTTCTGATATAATGCTGGAAGATGAGCCCCTCACCTTGGAAGACACTCAAAATACAACTTCAAAAGAACTGCCTCTTCAAAGTAGAGTTGACCTTAGTGACATCGGTGGAGTAAGGCTTTCAGGATCTTTGCTGATGTGGCACGACTCAAAATGAGAAGAGACAGTTGCAAACATCTATTAATAATTGGAATGTAGAATGTACAAAGTAAATCGGAAGTCATCAAAGTAAAGTGGACCACATAAAGATCGATGTACTAGGCATTAGTGAGCTGAAACAGACTGGTACTGGCCATTTTGACTCAGACAATCATATGGTCTACTATGCTGGCAATGACAACTGGAAGAGGAATGGCATCGTTTTCATCACCCAAAAGAACATTAAAGATCAGTCCTGAAGCGCAACACTGTCAGTGATAGGATAATATCCACACGCCTACAAGGAAGACCAGTTAATAAGACTGTACATCAAATTTACACACCAAACACTGATGCCAAAGATGAAGAAATTGAAGATTTTTACCAACTTCTGCAGTCTGAAATTGATCAAACGTGCAATAAAGTTGTTTTGATAACTAATTAGTGGTCATTGGAATGCAAAAGTTGGAAACGAAGAAGGATTAAACTTGGAAAATATGGTCTTGGTGATAGAAGAGATCACACGATAGAATTTTTCAAGACCAAAGGTTCTTCATTGCAGGTATGTTTTTTCAACGACATTAACCCTAGACTGTACACATAAGCCTTGGCGAATGGAATACAAAGGAATCAAATGGACTACATCTGTGGGAAGGGATGATGGGAAAGCTCAATGTCATCAGTCAGAACAAGGCCAGAGGTTGACTATGGAACAGGCCGTCAATTGCTCATATGCAAGTTCAAGTTGAAGCTGAACAAAATTGAAACAAGTCCACAAGAGCGAAAGTATGACTTTGAGTATATCCCACCTGAATTTAGAGACCATCTCAAGAATACATTTGATGCATTGAACACTAATGACCAAACAGCAGACAAACTGTGGAATGACATCAGGGACATCATACATGAAGAAAGCAAGAGATCATTAAAAAGACTGGAAAGAAAGAAGAGACCAAAATGATGCCAGTAGAGGCTCTGAAACTTGATGTTGAATGTAGAGTAGCTGAAGCCAATGGAGGAAATGATGAAGTAAAAGAGTTGAATGGAAGATTTCAAAGGGTGACTGGAGAAGACAAAATAAGGTATTATAATGAAATGTGCAAAGTCCTGGAGTTAGAAAACCAAAAAGGAAGAACATGCTCAGCATTTCTCAAGCTGAAAGAAGTGAAGAAAGAATTCAAGCCTCGAGTTGCAATATTGAATGTTTCTGTGAGCAAAATCTTGAACGACACAGAAAGCATCAAAAGAAGATGGAAGGAATACACAGAGTCACTGTAACTAAAGGAATTAGTTGATGTTTCAACTATTTCAGGAGGTAGCATATGATCAAAACCGATGGTACTGAAGGAAGAAATCCAAGCTGAACTGAAGGCACTGGCAAAAAACCAGGATTCAGGAATTGACAGAATAGCAACTCAGGTGTTTCAGCAAACAGATGCAATGCTATAAGCACTCACTCTTCCTGGTGGCGTAGCAGCTAAGTGCTATGGCTGCTAACCAAATGGTCAGCAGTTCAAGTCCGCCAGGCGCTCCTTGGAAACCCTATGGGGCGTTGCATAGGGTCACTATGAGTTGGAAACGACTCGATAGCACTATTTTTTTTTTCTGCTATGTAAAGAAATTTGGATGACCGCTACCTGGCCCATCGACTAGAAGAGAGTCATATCTGTGCCCATTCCAGAGAAGGGTGATCTAACAGAGTGTGGAAATTATCTAACAGTATCATTAATATCACATGCAAGTAAAATTTTGCTGAAGATAATTCACACACCTTTGCAGCAGTGCCTTGACCAGGAACTGCCAGAAATTCAAGCTGGATTCAGAAGAGGATGTGGAAGGAGGAGTATCATTGCTGATGTCAGCTGGATCTTGGCTGAAAGCCGAGAATACCAGAAAGATATTTACCTGTGTTTTATTGACTGTGCAAAGGCATTGAAATGTGTGAAGCGTAACAAATTTTGGATAACATTGCAAAAAATGGGAATTCCAGAACACTTAATTGTGCTCTTGAGGAACCTGTACATAGATCAAGAGGGAGTCATTTGAACAGAACAAGGGGATATTGTGTGGTTTAAATCAGGACAGATGTGGGTCAGGGTTGTATCCTTTCACCCTTATTCAATGTGTATCCTGAGCAAGTAATCCAAGAAGCTGGACTGTATGCAGAAGAATGGGGCGTCAGGATTGGAGGAAGACTCATTAACAACCTGCGATATGCAGATGACACAACCTTGCTTGCTGAAAGTGAAGAGGACTTGAAACTCTGATGAAGATCAAAGACCACAGCCTTCAGTATGGGTTGCACCTCAACAGAAAGAAAACAAAAATCCTCACAACTGGGCCAATAAGTAACATTGTGATAAACAGAGAAAAGATTGCGGTTATCAAGAATTTCATTTTACTTGGATCCACAATCAGTGTCCATGGAAGCAGCAGTCAAGAAATCAAAGGACATATTGCCTTGGGCAAATCTGCTGTAAAAGACCTTTTTCAAGAGTTAAAAAGCAAAGATATCACTTTAAGGTCTCAGGTGTTCCTGACCCAAACCATGGCATTTTCAATTGCCTCATAGGTATGTGATAGCTGGACAATGAATAAGAAAGAACAAAAAAGACTTGATGCCTTTGAATTACGGTGTTGGCGAAGAATATTGAATATACCATAGGCTGCCAGAAGAATGAACAAGTCCATCTTGGAAGAAGTACAGCTAGAGTGCTCCTTGGAAGCAAGGATCCAGACTTAGTTATGTACTTTTGACATGTTATCAGGAGGGACCAGTCCCTGCAGAAGGACATCATGCTTGGTAAAGTAGAGGGTCAGTGAAAAAAAGGAGGGCTCTCAATGAGACGGATTGACACAGTGGCTACAATGACGGGCTCAAGCATAGCAATGATTGCAAAGATGGCACAGGACACAGGACTGGGCAGTTTCGTTCTGCTATGCATAGGGTCTCTATGATTTGGAACCAACAGGATGGCACCTAACAACAAAGAAGCACAATTTTCTAGAAAGTGAGGCTGAGTTAGCAGACTCAGAAACAGGGCAATTGAAACAAACAAAAATAAATGGGATATTAGGCAGGTTGATGGTTTTGTTTCCATTCAAAATATTTCCTTTGAGAATTTTTTCAACATTTATTTAACAAAGTTAAGGAAACTAGGGTAAGTCGTGTTTTGTTGTTGATATTTTCCATTTAAAGGAAGGTTATCGATTATTTTACATTTGAGTAGTTATATAGAAATTCACGTGTAGAGATGTGAGTTAACTGGCAGCAAATTCTAGATTTAATGAAGTGATATTTTAGTACTCTTTATAGGTTGGCTTTTTTGGCAGCTGCCCAGCTGGCTTACTCTTATACTGGCTCAGAAAAGAGCCATGCGTGTTCTTGTCTTTTATGCTTTACCTCTAAGAGAAAAAATACTGTTACTTAGGGCAGAATCAGATCTCAGTCTTGTCTATCTTCCTTTTGCTCACCCTTAGGGAACTTTTCTAAGGAGTTATAAAATACAGCAAACTATACTTAAGTTAGGTATCTCTTTCTTTCCTCCCTCCCTCCCTCCCTCCCCCTCCTCCTCTCTCCTTCTTTCCTTCCGTCCCTCCTTCTCTCCTTCCCTCCTGAAAATAAAAACAATTTTTACCAATTAATATGTAGAAAATACATAAGAAAGTAGAAATTACATAAGAAAGTCAAGTTTACTCATATTTTGGTGTAGTTCTTTCTGCTCTTTATATATGTGTGTGTGTGTGTGTGTATATATGCACTGATAGTACAGTGGTTAAGAGCTCAGTTGCTAACCAAATACTTATGTAAAACCTGTTACTGTTGAGTTGATTCTGGCTCATAACGACCCTATAGGACAGAGTAGAACTGCCCCATAGAGTTTCCAAGGAGTGCTTGGTGGATTCAAACTGTCAACCTTTTGGTTAGCAGCCGTAGCTCTTAACCATTACGCCACCAGTGTTTCCCATATCATCTATACCTATATATACATATATGTATGTATGCATATATACATATATATATGTAGGTAAGTATGTGTGCGTACATTTTTAAAAATATGATTTGCTATATTACTGTTTTATAACTTTTTTGTCAGCTTAAAATATAATAAACATCTTTGAAAAATATTTTTAGAACGTAATTTGATTCCTTATTCCAATGCATAGCGTTACTAAGGTTGATTTATCAATCCCCTGGGTTATTTCTTAATTCACATTATAAATGATATTGTTACACCTTTTAGTTAAAATTTGATATATATAAATAACTATTTTATTTGGCTATATAAATGCCTATAAATGGAATAACTGTGTCAAAGAATATTCCCATATGAGGCTTTTGACCCAAATTCTCTTCCAGAAATGTAGAGATTTATACTGCTTCTATATATACAAAAGGAATTATCTCTGGGCATTTCTTACAGCATTTTAAGCAACAAAGTATTCATAACAGAAGAAAAATAAGTTTAACTCACTTTTATTACAATAAATATAACTTTCCTTTAATAAATATTCTGGAAACCCTGGTGGCATAGTGGTTAAGAGCTACTACTGCTAGCCAGTTCGAATCCACCAGGCGCTCCTTGGAAACTCTATTGGGCAGTTCTACTCTGTCCTATAGGCTCGCTATGAGTCGGAATCGACTTGATGGCAGTGGGTTGGTTGGTTGATTGGTTAATAAACATTCTAATGAATCCAATAATGTGGTCATTAAATGTCTAAAAAGGTAGCTGTGTTTATAATTTAGGTATTAATTATCATTACTTAAGTAACATGATTTGGTATTAAAGTTAGAAGATATAAATAGAATCAAAGCAAAATAAAAACAATGAATTAGAGAGTCCATTAGGTAACCTCCTATTCAGCACGGAGAAGGTTATGTATTATGGCAGAAAGAGCAAAAAGCTCCCAAGTGCTTGGATTGACTTTATCGCCGTCAAGCTACCCAAATGGTTTTCAAAACTTTTTTCTTCAATAGTCAATTCTCCTACCAATAAAATTCCAATAATAATTGTTTTTCTATAAATTTATAGAGTTGTTTTTAGGACTAACACAAAATGCACTGAAAAAAGTAAAGCATGTGAAAATATGATGCTCTGTTATTATTACTAACCTTGCAACTCAAAGTGTGGTCTGTGAACCTGCAGCTTCTTAGAAATGGAGATTACCAAGCTGCACTCCAGAATTACTGAATCAGAATCTGCATTTTAGCAAGATTCTCCAGTGATTTTTGGTTATTAAAGTTTGAGAACCACTGCCTTAGAAGAAAGCAAAGAAAAAAATTTCATCTGTCTTAAACAAGAGATGTTTACCAAAACATCTAGTCAATCTCTTCTCCTCCCAGAATGTTGACGCTGGAACGAATGTGCCGATTAGAGTATGAAGAATAAACTAAAGTTAGGTGAGCTAAGAAAGGTTAGAGAAATGATGTTCTAGAACTGGCATTTTCATCAAGAAGAGAAATACCTATTTTGAGCTACACCTATTTTGAGGGGAAAAAATTGTATTAGCATTAGGTGGCAGCAGATGGATAAACACATGTTGAGATCAAGCCGGCCTGTCCTGGTGGTGGTGGTGGAGGTGGACAGTACTGAGTTCTCCACAGGTTATATTCCCTTACTCATTGCCGTTGAATTGATTCTAACCCATAGCGTCCCTATAGGACAGAGTAGAACTGCCCCATAGTGTTTCCAAGGAGCGGCTGGTGGATTCAAACTGATGACAATTTGGTTAGCAGTGGAGCTCTTAAGTGCTGTGCCACCAGGACTCCCATTTTCCCATAACCCCCTTCATTTACTACCAATATGATACTTACCATACTGATTTGTGGGGTCCTGCTTACTCATTGATATTTCCACTGGACTACAAGTTCTCTCAAGTCAGGGCTGTGATTTATTAATTGTTGTACCCTTTAGTAACACATAGCATCACGCCCATTGTAGGCTGAAAGCAATATTTAATAGTAATATTGAACAGAGCAAATTGTGAAATATTTTTTCCAATTTTTTCTTTGTTGATCACTTTTTTACTTTGTTGATACCTGACATTCTGTTTTTCTCTGACAATTCTCTTCTGAAGATACAATGATTATTGGAACTTTTTTTGGGAGGGAGGCCATCTAACATGGATTCCTCCATTTGAGGGGATTATTTATTTATTTATTTATTTTTATTCTCAGTTGAAAGGTAAGCCCATGGCCCCTTCTTCACAGTGCAAGGCCTGAGTGGTCACTGAAGGCTTTGTCTGCCAGATCCCTCTTCCCACAGCCTACCATTCCTCCATGAACTCATGGCTTTTGTTCTGCTCATCAGAATCACCTGGGACTTTATTTATGAGAGATAATCAAGAATGGAAGAAGTTGATACAGTTTATCTCAGTATAGGAGTCCTGAATAGCCTGTCTTTCTTTGAGTCTATCCTAATAATCCCTCCTCCAGCCCTCTGTAGTTTCCTGGGTTCCTGCCCTTTGCCAAGCCTGGTTCTCTGTTCTATTGATTATGAAAGTTCTCCATAGCCACTACCTGAAGCCTCATTTTGCCTAAGTAAGCTAGAGACCTTTACTTACAACTAAAATTCCCTAATTAATATAGACGCTGAAGGCATGGCTTCAGAGGTATCTAATCTAGGTTCATAGCCTGGATCTTACACTTCCTAGCAGTTTAGTGAAATTTATTTTATCTCTCTTTGCCAGTTTGCTCATCTGTAAAAAAAGGTGTATTAATGGTTCTTGCATAGGGTCTTTGTAAAAAAAAAATTAGGCAATGTAGGTAAAATGTATAGCACGAACTCAAAATTAATAAGGAGAGCAAGTTAATGGAACTCACTTTCCCTATTTGTAAAATGAAGACGAATAATACTTTTTACTCTGTTTTCCGGTAGGAGTGTAAAAATATGGCATACGTAAATTGTCTGGATTGGTATCTGTGTATTATCCTTGGTAAATAATTCTGTAATGTTCATTGGTTTGGCATCATGCCCACCACCACCACCACCATCATCGTCGTCATAGCATTTAATATCCCTACTTTTTGAGAATTACTTTGCTGTAGCCATTGTAAATATTATCCCTGTGACAGTGAGGTGGGTATTATTGTTATCCCTATTTTATAGATAAGACAACTCAAGGTCAGAGGATTTAAATGACTTGCCCCCAGCATTTCTCAGGTAGTCATTAGGAAATTGGGGACTTAGAGCCATTGATGTCTGAATCCAATGTCCATGTTCTTTGTTACAGTGCTCTGAATGTGAATGAGAAGTTAACAGTAGATGGTTCAGTGACCTTGTTTCTCAGTCAGAAAAATGTCTGATTTTGTGAATTGTATTAACCAACCAGTAGGGAATAATGTTTTCCTTTTTTTTTTTGCCCAAGGCCTCTGATCCATTTTTTGGTTTTGATTTCTTTAAACCAATCCAAATTTTTCCACTTGTTAGTGTTTGAAATACAGAACATAGCGTGTTTAAAATAATGTGTGGTGTTAATAAGTGGCAGGTTGAGTTTAGTTTTCTATAAGCTTCGTGCAAAAGAAAAACAGTTATAACAGCCTTGTTGTTCTAAAGAAATAAAATTGAATGGCAAAATTTTGCCAAAGTCCATGCTTCTAACACTGGGGCTATGAAAATTTTCTCTGTCTATAAGGCAAAATATCATGGAAGGATAAAAGAATGGAAGTAAACATTTACTGTGGAACACAATGTCTCCCAAGGGAAAGCTTCTACATCTATCTCCTTTCAGATCTGATGCTTCCTCAGGATGTTTCCATTTCTCACTGACTGAAAATAGCAATGATTTCTGGGTACTTGAAACTTATCAGGGTCAAACTTTAGAAGTTCAAAGAATTTCCTTCAGGTGGGTATTTATTTCATCTTTGAACAACTACGAACATTCAAGACGAGCAATATATAAGAATAAAAATGTAAATGGTCAAGTGATTTGAACATTCTTTCTTGATCTGTTTAGCAGAATCTCTGTGCTACAGGCTTTTTAAGAAATTTTATTTTTTATATCTGTAAAACTGAATATAGGTATGCAATTATAAATTCATTCAACAAATATATCCTGAGTGTCTCCTTTGTGCCACATGGTATATGCTATGGGTTGTGGAGAAAGGGATGGAAGGTACTGTGTCAGACTTCATGAAACTAACAGTCTCTATGAGAAAACTTTAGCATAAACAATCCATTGCCATCAAGTCATTTCCAACTCATAGCGGCCCTAGAGGACAGTGTAGAACTGCCCCATAGAGTTTCCAAGGAGCGCCTGGTGGTTCGAACTGCCTACCTTTTGGTTAGCAGCCACAGCACTTAGCCACTACACCACCAAGGTTTCCAACTTCAGTATAGATGCTAATAATAAATGGGGTTAACCATTAAGATGAGAAACACGCTTGGCTCAGGGAATACTGAGGAAGATCTAATCGGCACCTTATATTTGTCTGAAATATAAGAAAGCTGACCTTCCATCTGAGTTGACTTTGGTAGAGGTATGGACTAATGCTGTAATCCACCTGTCCTAGCTTGAGTGTAGTGGGAATCATACACTTCATTACATTCTGTTTCCCATACACTGTTGTACGACAGCTATGTAGTATAATGGGTAAGAGTACAGCTTCTGGAATAGATTTCTTTTTCAGGCTGAAACCTGTTTTCCCACTGACTTGGGCAACTTTATGACCTTTTTAAGCCTCACAGTCTTTATTTTTTAAATGTAAATAGTAATTGCGTCTACCTCAGAGAGTGGCTTTGGGGAGTAAATAAAATAATCTATATAAAATGTGCTTAATACATTTCCTGGCATATGAATATTCAACAAATGATAGCTATTATTATTTTCTCTCATAGATTGCAAGTTTAAGTGTGGATGTAGTACAGTTTTTTATAGTAGGAAAGTCACTAGGAACAGTTCTGGTCTTTGACTTCTTCACTTGATGTCCATGGACATTCATTTTCTTTCTGAAAATTAGGGATAGACCAGGTGAGTGAGGTTGGTCTAGGTTGCTTCATGGCCCCCTTTTGTATCTATTTGTTTTCCTAACAGGTCCTAGAATTCTGCAGTATTGAAATAATTAAAGAATATTTAAGAGAGAAAATTTCATAGAATTCAGTGTAAAGACTTTGGATACAAGAAATTAATCAGGCAAGTATGACAAGGGAGGAGAAGCGATGGTGTACCGGAAGAAGTTCAAGTCCAGAAGGTGGAGGTTTTTAAATTGAGTATCAGGTCAGTATGAGTCAAAAAGTGTGACATGTCTGGTTATCAGGTCAGTATGAGTCAAAAAGTGTGACATGTCTGGTTAACAGTTAATGCAATTTTAACTGTTACATAGACCAATATGTCGCCTCACTGGTCAGAGCCCATGTGGAGGTAGGGTTCAGTTCCGGGTAAGGACATATGCAAAGACAATGTGGGCAAGTCTGAGATCACTACAGGAGAGTAAGTGGACGCTGGCATGGTGAAGGTTCTGGGAGCCATGATGTTTATGGACTATTTAAGGGATCTGGAACTGGTCAGACTAGGAAAAGAATGAATTCAAGGGGTCAGGGGACACATTTAAACATCTGAAGCACTTCTTTATGGCAAAGGGGTTGGATCTACTCATGGTAGCCCTACAAGGTACAACTGGAGCCAGTGGAGGAGGTTCCAGGGAAAGAAGGTTTTGTTTCAACTCAAGAATGTAACTCTAAACAATTAGTTGTTGTTGTTGTTAGCTGCCACGGAGATGGCCCCCGACCCACGGTGACCACACGCACAGTGGAACAAAACACTGCCAGGTCCTGCGCCATTCCCACCAGCAGCTGCAGACCAGACCTTTGTGATCCGTTGGGTTTTCTAAGGCTGATTTTTGGAAACAGATCATCAGGGCTTCCTTCTAGTCCATCTCAGTCTGGAAGCTCTGCTGAAACCTGTTCAGTATCTCAGCAACGTGCTGGCCTCCACCAACAAATGGGTGGTGGCTTCGCGTGAAGCCCATCAGCTAAAGTAACGATTAAATCAGCATCTCTCAAACTTGGCCTATGAGAAGAATAACCTAGGCTTCTTGATAAAAATGCAGACTTTCGACTCTCTCCCGGAGCTCTTTCTCAGTAGGCCAGGGGAAAGACCTACGTATATGTAATTTTTAACCAGCACATCATGAAATTTTTATGAGCAAGAAAGTTTCGGGAAGTCTTCAATATTTATCTGCCAGGGGTGGGTAAGAGGGTTCTTGATTTTGATGGGAGAATTGTCTCTATGATGTTGAAGATTTATTTTAAGTTTCTAATACATTCTGAATATATTAAATGATTGACTTTACTGTGATCATCGTGATCTTAAAACAACATTTTAAGAAATCCATATTAATTTGTTACACAGAAATATACACTGGGGAGGAGATGTTTTATCATGAAAACGTTTTTAGCTTAGGAATAATTCATGTTTTTAAAGATATACATATTTTCATACTCCAAATGAGGTTTTCCTAAGTGTGTCATTTCTGCAAAGGCTAAGTAAGTTACAGCCAGTCATGTTCCACAAAAATAAACATGTGTCATTCTAGTTAAGATGATATATACCTTTTTAAATGACATCCCAAAATCTGGGGAGAAAAAAAAAATACTGGTTTGCAGAATATAAACTATTAGAGTGTGAGTGATTTATGAATCCACAACTCAGGGCATATATTTTTGTACAGTTTAGAAAAAATTAGCCTCTGACATTGCAAGACTTGGAAGTGATGTTTGTTAGCAGAAACATCCACTTTTGATTTACTATTTTAAAGCCAAGTTTACAGTAACTGTCTAGGGACCCGTGTGCTCCTGGCTTTGTGTCAATTTTATTTCTGTGATAATTGAACCAGCTCTGGGGTAGTGTCAGAAATATTATTTTGCAAAACGAAGAAAAGTGTGTTGAACTAAAGTAAACTAAGGAATCATTCAGAAATTCCTTCTAGTTATTGCTAGCAAAACCAGCTTATCAGCATAAATTGCCGCTTTCTTGTGGCTTCCGCTGGGGAGGAAATGGAAATTTAGAAACAAGAAAGCTTACCAGCATTTATTCTACAGGAAACAGTAAGAGTGAAGAGGATCCATCTGCTGGCCATTGGGTGGAACCATGAAGTTTATGAGACAGGCTTTTGAGAAGCTTAGAAGGATGGCTGGGGGAGAGAAAGACTCGGGCCAAAGGATTCTCAACTTTCTTGTTGGGCCTGTCACTTAGGCATAAATATAGTGTCATTTTAGTGGTTTTAAAGTTTGTCCACAAATTCGTTGCTACTCCTCCCTTCAAGAGGTAGACCCTAATTCTCCTCTTCTTCAGTGTCTGATGGCATCAGTGACTGGCTTCTAATAAGCAGAATATGGTGGAAATGGGAACGTGCAACTTCAAACCCCAGATCATAAAAAGGTTCTGTGGATTCTGTCATGGTTGTTTTGACCCCTGGTCTCTTTCAGACCCTTCACACTGAGGAAAGCCAGCTTCATGTTGTGAGACCACCCAGGCAGCTTGTCAAGTCACCCACGTGGTAAAGAACTGAAGTCTCCATCCAATAGCCAGTGAGAAACTGAGTCTTCCCAAGAGCTTGGAAGGGAATCCCCCCTAGTAGAGCCCTCAAGCTGTAGTCTTAGGAAAGATCTTGAACCAGAACCAGCCAGCTATACACCTCCCAGATTCCTGACCTAGAGAAATTGTGAGCTAATAGATGTTTGTTGTTTTAAGATACTAAATTTTGAAGTAATTTGTTATATAATCATGTGTAGCTTTCTGTGATACGTTCTCCGAAATAGGAAGTTACGTGATTTGACCCGTTGTGTGAACACTATATTATATACAGGCCGTCCTACCTATAAGCTGTAGTTACAAACCAGCCCCCGTAAAGCCTATTATATGGAAAGGTTATGGTCGCCCGCGGGACAAAGCCTGATGGTTGTATCCTCTGGATACAGGAGGTGCTGGGTGGTGGCTGTGCTGGCAACTGGGTGGGGACTTTGTACACCTCCAGGTGCAGGGTGCATAGGCGTGCAGGGTGGAGGGTGCACGGGCGTGCAGGGTGGAGGGTGCACGGGCAGCCCGATGAGGTGGTTGCCTGGAGCGGGTGGGGAGCATGTATGCGGGAGCTGGGAGCTCGGCCTGTGGGGGTGGCCCTGGCTGCCGCCACCCTGTTGGCCTGGCCATTTCCACATCGTTTGCAGCCATCGTTGCACTGTCCAGAGCCAGAGCTGGCGAGCACACATGTCCTGGGCGGGCCAGCCGCCTCGGCAGTGCCCCCTGCAGGAGAGGAGGAGCTATAGCAGGGGCTGCCCAGCGTCAGGAGCAAACGGCTGCAGGGCTTCCGGGCGGGTGATGAAGTCAGAAGGAGGAAGAGGAGGAGGAGGCGCTGCTGGGATTGGGATGTGCCCTGGAGCCCTGCTGCTTGTTCACTCTAGGGTTTTGGGGTCTTTAAAACCATTAGGGGGAGACAATCAACAAAAGGAGTGTTTCTTTCCCTTAAAAAAAAAAAAACTTATAGGACCATGGACGTATATATGGCGGATGTTGCCAGAATGGACGTTATGTGGTACATGACTGTACAGCCACATTAACTAATACATTTTTCTTCACGTTCACCCACATTAGGAGTCTTCTGGGCCCAACTTTCCTACCCAGCTTATTGGTGCATCTTTCAAAATAAATTTTGAGCCTTAATATGTTGTTTAGGAAATATTCTAGAAGAGCCTTGAGCCAAATTTATATCTCTTCTGGATAAATCTTGTTTTTCTTATGAAAACGAAGTGTAGCGGCGTCTGAGGGAGAATCAATCAGTACTTATATTTTTGTTTTCTGATGTAATTAATAGCAACCTTGAGTTTAATATAAATGCCCTTATTACTTAAGGCATTTTAGCCAAAATTACCTCAACTGATACATTCTAACTCGTCCCAATTTACCTTGTTTTTACATACTCTCAAATACATGTTATCCATTTAGAGATGGTTAGAAATAAATCCTCAGAGAGATTCGTGTGAAACAGGCTTCCTTTTCTTAGTGCTGAAAGAATCCTTTCACTGTGTTTTAAATAGCTTATCCTTGGGAAGAATACCACAGAGGTGGTGGTGTCCCCTTCTCAGTGAACTGTATCAGGGGTTACATGACATCCATACTTCTCACTGCGGTGAGGTTCATGTTGATCACTTAGTTGGGTTGGTGTCTGTCAGGTTTTACTAATATAAAGTTACTATCTTTCCCCTTGTAATTAGAATTTTGTGGGTGGATACTTTGAGACTATGCAGCTATCCTGTTTCGGATCGTATGTTTGCCCACTCGTTTTAGACTGGTACAATTATTACTGTGGTTGCCAAGTAGTGACTTCCTCTTTCCATATTTCTTTCTCTATTAGTTGGAATCCTATGATAAAGAAAAGCTTTTTCTCCTCCCCGTTTGCTTATTTATTTAGTTAGTTAGGATTTTCAGCACTATTTTTGCAACCTTCTCTCAAATTGGAAACTATTTGAAAATGAGTATTTAGAACATAAAGAAAAATCTTAAAAATCTCTTAATGTTCAGCTGAGGAAAGCAAAGTCTTGTAAATTTAATGTAATGTAGAGCTGTTTTGTAAATTTAGATGTTTCCAAATAATATAAACATCACTGAAATTGCACTGAGAAGCGTGTTGTCCAAACCGCCATTAGCTTTATCAGTGACAGTACGGTAACTATTAGAGCCCCAGTCATTGTATCCAGAGGTTCGAATACCCGTCTCTAGCAATCACAAGGATTCATCCTAGTAAATTTCTTCTCGATGTGTACACTTCCCACTCTCATCTCCAAATTCTAAATAATGGACAAATTCATTTCCACCCCCCCATCAAAAAAAGAGGACCCTATATTGAGGAGTCTCCAGTTTTATCAGTTGTTCCAGTGTTAGTATAAACCGAAAGAACTTGCCAAAATGATAACTTTTTAAAAAACTTCATGTTGAAATTTTTATCATCATAGTCTAGATTCATATGCTATCAAGGAAACTACCATTTATTGTGCATATACTATACTAACTGTATTAGAGGTATTTGCATATATATATATTTATGTATATGTATTAGACAGTATTGACATCGATAGATATTTTCATAAACATGAGATTAATGGATTTTTAAAACAACTTTTGTGGTGTATATTATTATCTCCATTTTGCAGATAAGGACTTGGAATCAGAGAAGTTGTCTTTTCTATATCTTCCAGCTAGAAGTATGAGGATGCTGATTTGAAAATCTCATGCTTTTTCCTTTATACCACAATATTTGATACTATTTTTATTTCTACAAAGAACTATGTTTAATTAAATTATGCCATACTTGTTGAGATCGAAAAAAAAAGTATCTTTATCTTGCCTCTTCTTTGTTTTCAAAGACCGTTTCTTTTGCTGTTAAGTTCTTTGGTCCTTTTGAAAATTCAGTTTATTTTTGCAGTTACTTGCTCAGGGTGGAAGTTGGAACAAATGCATTTTCTTGAAATGTAGTTTTGATGAGGCCATTACACAGCAGTAGGAATAGAAAGGAAATGAAGATCTCCATTACTGTGTTTATGGGTACCTGATGTTATTTGAGACTAGCTATTCTTGGTAAAAGTATGGTTTCTATTCTTCTTTATAATACACATTAGAACTGTTTCCATCTTTGGGGCAAGTAATAGTAGAAGGGAGGAAAAAAAGCAAAAAAAATGCTTTTCTTTAGGTGCACTCTAAGTATATCACTCTATTTTCAATTGATTGGCATTGATCACCTGGACTAGGAGGTGCCCAGGTAAATACCTTAGCTTTATTTTGGGCGGGAGACCTCAGAAAGCTTTCCCAATCATTTTGGATGCTGTGAGCAGTGATAAAGTTGCAGACCTGACTGCTTAGAAAACAAACAAACAATAAATGAGAGTACTGTACATTTATCAAAGACAATGATATTTAGGTGTTTTTATGAAGCCTTTATAAATGGCAAGTGAGTAGCTGAAAAAGTGCTCAGAGAAGTTAGAAGATAGGGCAGATATTTGAGATGATTGCACATATTGATGCATAAACCTATAGGTGGTTGGCAGATCCAATAACTAAATTTTAGGCAAAATCCTAAATTTAAGCTACGGGGTGTACCACCTTGTGGATGAACTATTTGAAAAATTTTCAGCATTGCTGTTGTTGCTAGTTGTCATTGAGTTGGCTCTGACTCACGGTGACCTTGTGTATGACAGAACAAAACGCTGTCTGGTCCTGTGCCATCTTCATGATTTTGAGTCCATTGAGATCATCTAAAATAGAGTATAATATGTCCGAGTCTTACTAGATGTGAGGTGGGGAAAGGATTATCTGAAAAACCCAAAGGAACTGACCATAAAAGCAAGGAAAAAACTGGTTGCTGTCAAGTCAATTTCACCTCATAGGTGGTCTTAATAAATGACATTTTAATGACAGTATCCTTGAATCACATTATAGTTAGTGAACAGGATTATTTTGCCAGTCAAGAAAAATATAAATTTTCAGTCAGAGTCCAATCAAGATTTTCATCACAAAAGGACACCATTTTCCTAATGACCTGGGCTTTTACCGTAAGGAAAGTAAGGAAAATTATGAAAGACAGAAGGTGGCTGTGGTCATTAGGGTTGTGTGTCAACTTGACTGGGCCATGATTCTTGGCCATTTGGCAGTTATGATGTAGTTTGGCAGTCGTATAATGATGTGATCACCCCCATGATGAGATGTGATATAAGGTCATCACCTCCATGATGGAATCTACTGTGAGTAGCCAATCAGTTGAAAGGGAGTTTCCTTGGGGTGTGGTTGCATCCGATACATGTGCACTTTCTGACAAAGTTCGCTGGCTTTTGCTTTGCTCTGGATTCTGCATTTGGCTCATCAGCATCTGACCTCCAGTTCTTGGGATTTGGGCCAGCAGCCTGCCGTCGTATCTTCCAGTATTGGATTAGTCAGCCTTCATAGCCATGAGCCAGTAGCCTGCTGTCTGACCTGTGGATCTTGGATTCATAAGCAACATGAGTCAGGAGATGCTTCCAGCCTGATGCCTGATATCCCAAGAGTCATGGACTTGGGCTTTGCCGGCCTCTACAACCCCATGAGCTATTTTCTTGAGATAGGTCTCTTTCCCTCTGTTACTTTCATATATATATATATATATATATATATATATATATATATATATATCAGGCTTAATGCTGGCTCTGGTGAGCAGTCACTTTGAAAGCAGGTGTTGCTTTTTCATTATCATTTTATTTCTACCATTAACCACATTTAAAAATATAAATCATGACTAACATCTTTTAGCATGGAGGTTGACCCTCTCACCTCAGAGCTGATCACCCTCCCAAGCATGGAGGAGATGGGGCATTTCAGAAAGAGCGGGGAGACAAAGAGATAATGCGTGGTGTGACCTTGGGTAAATCACTTCCCTTCTCTGGGCCTTGGTTTCCTCATATGTAAATGCAGGGTGGATCTAGGCCCCTCCGAAGGGCCTTTAGCCCTGACCTGCACACAGCGATGTTATCCAGCAGTCTCTGCCATGTCTGGGGCAGCTGTGCACATTGCCCTTCAAAGCATTTCTGATGACCGCCTCTCCCTCAGTTTACCCTGCTGTACGATAGGCCCACTCATAGTGTCCTTTAGCTTTGGGAGGGAGGGATGGTTCTTCAGACCCGAGAAAATCTCCATTAAGGAGAGAAGTGGGGAGTCAGCAAAAGACTTCAGCTTATTAAGCACAAACTGAGACCTTTGTCTTATGAACTTCCCTGTCCCCCACCCCTCAGCCCCCACAACAGCCACAGCTCAAGTTCACCCCTCACTGGTTTTGCATCTCTAGAGAACCCAGGCTAAGATAGTGGCTTTCAGAATAGTTTTATTTCTTGCAGGCATAGAGGAGTACCTCAGATACAGGAAAACAAGGATATCATTCAATTTAATGAATTCGTTCTTTGTCAATATTCAACCAACATTTGCCAAGTCAACCAGTCGTATCAGTTGTAAAAATACTGAAATGCTTTCATAGCAGTTGGGAGATACCTACCATTCTACTCCTTGAACACACCCCAGCTTGCCAGGTGTTTCTGCCCTTACCTCAGGACCTCTGTTACTCAAAAACTGAAGTCATGCAGAACAGGGGTCTGCCAGCTTCCATTCTTACTGGTTTGTGCCCACATTTAATGTGAATGTTGCTCTCGCATACAGTCATTCGTTGAGTCCTTCGTGCATCCCATAGATATATATTAAGATGCCTGCTATGGGCCGAGGGCTTTGTAGACTCAAGCAAGTGTTAAAACTTCAGGCATCAATATACTGTGAAAACCATTAAGAGGTGAACTTGTCCTGCCAAAGTTCACCACTCTGAAGCTCTTGTGGAATAGCACCTCCCAACCCCAAGTCGTGTATGTAAGAGTTTTGTGGCTTATTCTCTTTCTTTGCCCATTGCCTATGGATCCCTCTTCTCACTGACCTTTTAAAAAATGGATTCAAGCAAGCTATATGGTCTTCCCTGCTTAGAGAAGGGAGTTATGTGCTACCGTGCACTTAAAAAAAAAAAAAAGATACTTGTTAGAAGATTAAAGGTACAGTACATACCCCAAGTAAATTCTGTGCAGCTAGACATGGAGTATCCTTTTACGCATAATGCCTGCCTTCCCAAAAGATGTTGTGATATCCAAGGTTTGCTTTCCATGGTCATAAAACTTGCGTTGTTTCCAAGTTGTGGATAGCTTAAGGACAGAGACATAATACTCTAAGCAGATTCTATATAGCACTAGGTACACAGTTGTTGCCCAAGAAGTATTTATTAACACTGATTGATGCCTTTATGGGAGCCAGTGAATTGATGCGCAGTACCTTCAAGAAGAAAACGTAACAGTGGCTTAGACCTGAGAGTTATTCACAGTCTCCTGGCAAATGGCCTGGTGTCCCAATCTCTGTTCCGTTTCTATTGGCTTTACCCTGTACTCTCCTTATTCTTAAAACTCTAGGACTCCAGTGCTGCTGTTTTTCCCCCAGCGAAACTTTTAGAGCTAAATGAGCAAAGGCATGAATCAGACCGTTAAGCAGATGCTGGGCTCTGGGTCCGAAAGAAATGGACACCCTGGGTTATAAATATTAATTGGACAAAATAGCAGTCAGGCAACACTCCTAATTTTGAAATATGTGCAATAACAGAAGGTGTTGGAAGTGCATGATAAATAAGCCACTCTAAAGACATCCTCTGAGAAAAATACTTCTTGAAAATGCACAAACAGAGTTATAACTTGTTGGAGTAATTAGAGAGAAATGCTCTGGTTTTCCAAAGTACTCTTAGGATAAGCACCTTACTTTTCCCTGCAATTTGCTGGATTTAGAATGTTCAGCCAGTCCAATTATTTAGGAAAAAAATATGAAATTATCTCTATATGTTAGGAAACAGGTGATGGACAAATATGACTAGGATTCACCTTACCTTAAAAAAAAAAAAAAAACTTGTATTATTAAAGGAATTGATTTCATTAAATGCTAATTATTGTTATAAAATAATATATACTCATTAATGTAAAATGCAACTCAAAGTAGAGAAGACATTAGGATAAATATCTCTCTAAGCTCTCATACCTAACCATCGACATGTTCAGGAGACTTGTCTATTTCCGTTTGATTTTTTAATTCATAATTTTAAATGTGCTTGAAATCATATTGTTTATATAATTTTGGATTATTTTAAATTATAAAATAATATATATACTCGTCAATGCAAAATGCAACCAAAGTAGAGAAGACATTAGGGTAAATATCTCTCCAAGTTCTTCTACCTAACCATTGACGTGTTCAGGAGACTTGTCTATTTCCTTTCAATTTTTTTATTCATGATTTTATACATGCTTGAAATCATATTGCTTATGTAATTTTACTTTTTTTATTAGAGCAAAAAGGGATGGTTAGAGAAGGTCAAGGTCAGATGTGACATGGGGAAATTGAAAGGGAGCATTAGGTGTTGGTAGATTTGTTAGTCTGCGAAATCTCATTTTTCTTGGGGAAGTGGAAAAAAAAAAAAAAAAAAAACCCAGTGCCACTGAAGTGAGGAAATGAGGAAGAGAGAAAAATTAAGATCGATTTAACAGTCTTAATCTGGGAGATGTGGTTGGAAAGCTTATTCGGAATCCGATTGTATGCGACTTTGACTCTCCTGTTAAAATCTCTATTTTATTCTCTGGGTAACGGAGAGCCAAGAAAGTTTTTAAATAAGAGAATAACAGAATCAAAAATTTGCTTCATAAAAAAGATGTTACTGATGAGATAATCAGCAAAGGAGAAAAGAGCAGAGAACTAGAAAACTATAAAAACATTTTCACGTCTTTTACTTTTATTTTAAATTCACGGTAATTTTTTTTTGCATATTTAATTTATGCCTAAAAAGCTGTAACTGTATAGTGTCTACATCTGTGATATTACCACATAAGGGAATAACTGTTAAAGTGATAGGAGATAAAAGTTATCTTAACATCAGAATTTGATTCACTCCTTTGCTTGATCTAATGGGCGGAAAGAAACATGACGCATGTCTATATCCATCTATAGCTACATTAAGGGGAACATGAGTTCAGACTGATGTCTCCAGCTCTAATCCATTACCACATGGATCATTCTAGTCTTTTCCCTTTCTTGTCTGTGACTTCCTACTCCATCAGTGAGAAACCAGACTCTCATCATCTGCCCTCCATTTACTTAATTTTTCAATTCTAGTAGATATCTACCGTGCTTTCAGGATCGTTAACCTGTACCCCTGTGGGAAATCAACCTTATCAACTAGAGAACAATGCTTATGGACAGCTCATTTTCTTTTGGTCTTTCAGACTCAATTAATTTCTGAAGTTACTTAGTTCAGTGTCTCTTTCATTTATTCCTTTCTGTGAGTTTATTTCACACACTTAGACACAGTTAGATTCTTTTGTCACAGTCCGAATTCCATCTTGGGACCCCCCAACCTTGTAAATAATTTTTTTTGTTATGGGTACACTGAGGTTTATTCTTTGTGCTATAAACTCCTGTGGATTTTGACAAATGTGTAGTGCCATATATATACCCTGCAGAATCATATAGATTAGTTTCATTGCCCTAAAAATACTCTGTGCTTCATCTAATAGGAGCCCTGGTGGCACGGTGGTTCAGAGCTTGACTACTAACCAAAAGGTCAGCAGTTCAAATCCACCAGCCCTTGGAAACCCTATGGGGTATGAATCAGAATCGACTTGATGGCAACAGGTAATGGGTTTTCATCCATTAAACATTCTCCCTGCCCAGAAACCCTGGAAACCACTCATTTGTTTACCATCTGTGTGGTTTTTCCTTTCCCAGAATTTCATATAAATGGAAACAGAAAGTATGATTTTTAGACTGGCTTTTCTCAATTGGCAATATGCATTTTAAGATTTATTTATATTTTTGTGTGGCTTGATAGGTCCTTCCTTATTGTTGTTGAATAGTATCTCATTTTATGGATGTACCAGCATTTGTTTATGCATTCATCTATTGAAAGGCATCTTGGTTGGTGAGGCCAAGTATTTTAATCCAAATGCAAAAAAAAATTTTTTTGACTCAAAGTTAGCCTGATATCACCTAAATTTTTCAACTACTAATTAACTTTCTTTTTCTTTGCTCTTATTAGTACCTAAAACTCTTTTGTGAGTATATTTTCCCTTTTGGATTTTAAAAAGTTAGTTGTTATGTTAATTTACCTCTGATCATTTTGGTGGATTTTGTTACAGACACCTAGAATTGCTTTCAAATACTTTTTTTTTTAAAGTAAAAAAATACTGTTCTACTTCCATTAAAATACCTTTAGGAATACTGCAAAGTAAGTGACAAGATAAGCTATAAAACTCAAACATTGTTTTTGATCCTGCTTTGTTTTGCCTCCAGGTATTTTCTTGCTTCAAGATAGTAATCCCCTCACCTCCCAGGAATTTTCTTTTTTAACAAACTGTGGATTAAAACATGTTTTTTTTGTCACCTATTCCCAGGATAAAAGCATTCATTATTCAGTCCCCAACTTTCAAAGATTGTGTTTACACGGGAGAATTGAACTTTAAAGTGTTTTCACTACATTGTTCTCTTTACTATTTACTTTAAGCATGAGCTGTATCAGGGAAGCAGCTAATGGAGTAGAAAGTGCTCTGAAAATTGACTTTTTTGAGATAGGTAAATATGGAGGTACAGGTGAACATATTAAGCATTGTGAAAAGAATTACCAAAGAAAGTTCGTAATCATCACTTCACTGAGAATTTATCATGTTCCAGACACAATGCAGGCTACTTCACATGTAGTATCTCCAGCAAGTCAAGGGAAAGGTGTTATAACTATTCCTACGGATACTATTTTCATTTTGTTGCTGTTGTCAGACAAGGAAATTTTACATTTACAGAAAAGGAAATTGAGGTTTATGTAAGATTATGTAATTTGCCCAGGGCCATATTATTAGGAAGGAGCCCTGGTGGTGCAGTCATTAAGCGCTCAGCTTCTAACCGGAAGGTTGGCTATTTGAACCCATCAGTAGCTCCATGGAAGAAAAAAGTCTGCTTTTGTAAAGATTTACAGCCTTGGAAACCCTATGGGCAGTTCTACTCTGTCCTATAGGGTCGTGGTAAGTCGGAATCGAACTCAATGGTAACATTTGTTTGTTTGTTTGGTATATTGTTATGAAGGGGTAGAAAAAATATTCACGGTTAGGTCTATAAGACTTCAAATCCAACGTTCTTAGTTGTATTTACCAAATTGAATATTATAAAAGAATATAGAGCTGGTCTTCACTGATCATGGTCAATGTATTTTAGATGATCAAGAAAGACTGAGAATACAGAAGTACCCACAGACAGGGGTGCGTTTAGCTGACTTGGAGAAGCTGGACTTGAAGAAACTGGACATGATGATTCTGAGACAACTGATTGGAGGTTTCATAGCTCTTAAAATTATTTCTGCCGTCCCACCTCCAGCTGGTAACAGATGTCCACAGGCATAAAAACCAGGAGGATATGGCTTCTCTCTCAAGAGTCACCCTAAGGGAGAGAGGTTGACCAGCACATCAAATATTCAAAATCACAATGACAAATGGAGGAAAAAACCTGTGTCATTTTGGAGTGATATTGCTGGAGAATTGAATCAGGAGAAAATTCTTCGAGTATGTAATCTTGAGTAAGATTTTCAGAGCTTATGAATAACTAAGGGAAGTAGGCTGGAAGAGTAATTCACATACTGGAATCATTAAATCAAACAAGATGTAACCATAAACTTCCCTAGCTCTTCATTTTCACCAAAGGAAAATATTGAGGCAGAAAGGAAAGCTCAATTATTTGTGTGTTTAGCATTTTTTACTTGAATTCCCCACTTTCACAATAAAAAAACAAAAAACTAAAAAAAACAATAAAACCATTGTCATTGAGTCGATGCTGACTCATAGCGACCCCATAGAGTCTCCAGGGCTGTAAATTTTTATGAAAGTAGCCTACCACATCTTTCTCCTCTGGAGTTGCTGGTGATTTTGAGCTGCCAACCTTTCAGTTAGCAGTTGATCACTTTAACCACTGCACCACCAGAGCTCCAAGTGACCCTATAAAAAAAAAAATGGGGGGTTTCCAAGGCTGTAATCTTTACAGGAACACACTGCCACATCTTTCTCCCAAGGAGCAGCCGGTGGGTTCGAACCACCGACCTTTTGGTTAGCAGACAAGCTTTTAACCGCTGTGCCACCAAGGCTCTTACTTTCACTATAGCTAGTAATAACACTCAAAATCAGCTTTTCTCAGAGTAAGTAGGATTTGACTATAAATGGAAAGCTTTGGTTCTCATGCAATTAAAAAAATTCTTGTATGAGGAGTTTAAGTTCAAAGTGGAATGTTGCCACATGTTACAGAGCATGTTGCATAGGGCAGAAATCAGATCTTATGACTTTTGGAAATGGTTCCAGTTTCCCAGAAGGCAATAATATTTCAACTCCAGGAAGGGTCTGCCACTGATATGTTCACTCTGGCTCCAAACCCTACCATCCATTACTCCTGTTGTGAGGGAAGTGATGTGACTGAAGGCGGGAAAGTTCTATTAAAAACAAAACTTTCACCTCGGAATTCCAGAAAGCTTCCAGATGACAGTGAGGATGATAATGAGAATTATTATTATTACTATGTTGTTAATTGTTGTTGCCGTCGAGTTGGCTCATAGCCACCTTGTGTATCACAGAATGAAACTGCCTGGTCCTGTGCCACCCTCACAATCGTTGGTATATTATTAATATAGTAACTATTTATTAAACTAATAACATACCAGTGATTGTGAGAATGATGTAATGTAGTAACCATTTATTATAGGTGCCCTGGTAGTACAATGATTAAGCTCAGCAGCTAACCCTAAGGTTGGTGCTTCACACCCACCCAGCTGCTCCTGGGGAGAAAGACTTGGCCCTCTACTCCTGTAAAGATTAAAACCCAAACCCAATCCATTGCCATTCCAATTGAGTAAATTCTGACTCATAGCAACCCCATGGGACAGAGTAGAACTTCCTCACAGGGTTTCCAAGGCTGTAATCTTTACATAAGCTGACTGCCACGTCTTTCTCCTGCAAAACGGCCGGTGGGTTCCAATTGGTTCCTTTTGGTTAGCAGCTGAGTTCTTAACCACTATGCCACCAGGGCTCCTACTCCGTAAGGATTATAGCTTTGGAAACCCCATGGGGCAGTTCTACTCTGTCCTATAGGGTCACTACAAGTCCAAATTGACTTGACGGCACTTAACAAGAACAACAACCATTTATTCACTACAATTGACAGTGCCAAATCTGTTTATAATTAAATTATCCAATACTTACCACAGATGTATGGGATATGATGATTATACCTATTTAATCAACCAAAACCAAAAAACCAAATCTAATGCCTTTAAGTCAGTTTTGATTGATTAAATACGTATAATCATCATAATTGGATAACTTAATCTTAACTTATTCCATCATCGTGAAAATTTTCTCATGTTTTCTTTGAGATTTTATAGTTTCAGTGTTCATATTTAGGACTACGACACACATTGAGTTAATTTTTTCTGTATGATGTCATATAAAGGTCAACGTTCACTTTTTAAAAATGTAAGTACAATTTTTATCACCATATTTTGAAAACATTATGCTTTTCTCATTGAATAACCTTAAACCTTTGTTGAAAATAGTGATCTTAAATGTGCGACTCTGTTTTTAGATTCTGTTCCATTCTATTGCTCTTTCTATATATCCTTTTATCATTGCCGTATTGTCTTAATTATTGTTTCTTTATAATAAATCTTAAAATCAGATAGCGTAAGTCCTCCTACTTCCTTCTTCTTTTTCATAGTTATTTAGCTATTCTAGATTCTTTGCATTCCCATGGAAATATTATTATAAATATCTTTAATATATCTTTGCTGGATTTTTTTTTTTTTTGGAGGTGGGATTCCTCCTTCTATGAATCAATTTTTTAAAAAATTTCATTTTAACAATACTGAGTCTTCTGATCTCTGAACATGGTATATATATATATATATTTTAATTTAGCTTTTCTTCACTGTCTTTCAGTCATATTTTATGATTCTCAGTGTACAGACACTCATACCCTTTTAATCTACTAGACATCTAACGAGTTCCTAAGATAAATATGACTCTTACTTTTTTAGTAGTCAAATAAATGAAATATAATGTCTTATCTTTTAATTAGCAAGGTAACTATGGAGTCCAGGGACTGAATACATTAGACATATTTTTTAATATCACTGGTGATGAAATTCTACTTGGAGAAGGGCATGGTATTTGAACTCATACAAGCTAGATGATCAGTTTTTATTTAATATACATTTACTGAGTGCTTACTGTATGCTAGGCGCTGTCTTAGGTGCTCGTGGTATAGCAGTGAAGGAAGAGACAAAATTTCTGAACTCATGGAGTATGAGTTCTGTACTTTTATAATGTTCTGCTCCTTGGAAACCCTCTGGGGCAGTTCTACTCTGTCCTATAGTGTTGCCATGAGTCAGAATCAACTTGACAGCAATGGTTTTTTTTTTTTTTTTTCCAGTTTTAGCAGCATTCATACGTAGTGTTGCTTATATAGTCAGGTAGTAACAGATGAAAACAAAAGTGATGAGGCAAGATCAAATCATTGAAAATGTGAAGAATCATCTAAAGATGATATTTGTTAATGGAGACCCAAAAACCCACTGCTGTCGAGTTGATTCCGACTCATAGCGACCCTATAAGACAGAGTAGAACTGCCCCATAGAGTTTCCAAGAAGCGCCTGGTGGACTTGAACTTAATGGAGAAGAGACTTTAAAATTATAATCATAATAATAGATATTATCAGCTCCATATATAGCTATCTATTAACACATTTGAAAAATTAAAATTGAGAGGATGGGCATGAAACATCAATTATTTTTCAATGATCACATTGAGGGAAAACAGTAAATTAGTTAAAAACCCATGTGTTAGTCATCATTGCTGTGGCCATAATTACATAGCACTGATGTTTGAACATATGCAATAAAATGGTCAGGAAACTAGAGTGACTCTCCTTGGGTATAGCTTTCGATTCTAAATGGATGTCAGAGTAATTGAACTAAAATTATTTTTTGTTAAAGCCGTGTCTAATTTATGCAGACCTGCTAATGATTGGTTAGGGCGAGGGGTTATTATGTTTTTAGCTATGGTGGTTTACAATAAAAATTTCCTAAAAACATATGATTGTGCATACTGTGTTTGAAATTAGAACTAGGGAGAGGCAAGAGAATACATAAATAAAAGTTATACTAGCCTGAATGTTGTGAATTTTTAAAAAGGGAAACTAATATTGTTGAAGTTATCCTCCCAAAATTAGCCCTTCGGTACTAATTTTCAATATCGATTTAAGAATACTTTAGAAGGTCTGCTTTGAAATTATTTTAGAAATAGAAACAATTTTCATTAATATTTATTATTTAATACATATAATATGCTAACTTTATTACATGGATCCTTTTGTTTAATTCTGGTAGCAACCCTATGCAGTAGGTGTTACCATCGTCCACACTTCATAGATAAGAAACTGAAGCTCAGGGAAGGTAATTTCTACTCAGACTCTCACAGCTAGTGAGAGAGAGTTGACGCTTGGATTCAGGTACGTCTAGCTCCAAAGGTCATGCCCCTCAACGTAGCACAACTCTAATCAACAATTCATCTATTACATAATGAATTAAAAATAGTAGAGCTTATGGAAATTCGAGTCTTCAAAAGTGAATGTTTCAGAACTCAGCCCTAAAAGATAAATATACCAGCACCAACAGCTTTGCTTAAGAAGGCAAAAGAAATGATAGAGGATGTGGCCGAATGCAGTTAGATGGTGTCCTTCGTTGATTCTCCTAAAGAACTGTTGTTGATGTTAGCTGCCACAGAGCCAGCCCTGACCCATGGGGGCCCTATGCACAAGTGAACAAACACTGCCTGGTCCTTGGCCATCCCCTTCATCAGTTGGAGATGGGACCCTTGTGATCCATAGCATTCTCAGTGGCTGATTTTCCAAAGCAGACCTCCAGGCACTGGCCAAGGATCCAACCCGGGTCTCCAGCACGGAAGGAGAGAATTCTACCACCGGACCACCAGTGCCTCGTACAGAAGAACAAGGAATTTCTTAAATGCTATTATCAATTTAGAAGGAAATACTTCTGAGTGTCTGCCATGCCATTAAGGTTTTAATATTTTTGGCTAATTTCCTTAATACAGAGTTACAAGTTCAAGCTAATTGTAAAAGCACAAAGGATAAAGCTACCAAGAAACTCTGTATCATTATTGCTATTGCACTTGCCTACAAATAATACTATTGGTGCTTTAAATTTGAGAAATAAAATTAAAAATATATATTAATATACTGCTGTGAGGAAATGGAATGTTAAACACAGCATTAAAACACAATTAAAGACATATAATGTAAAATTTGAGGTCCAATTTAATAGGAAATTTAAAATACATTGTATTTAGCCTTAAAACAATAGCTCAGAAGGGCTGATTAATATAAAAACAGAAACTATTGAATTGAACCTTATTACTTCTGGGGATAATTAAATAGTGCTTGTTGGTATTTTGTAGATTTAGTCAAATGGAAATGTTTTTAAATTTGAGAGGAAAGATTGATGAAAAATGGGGAAATGAGTTAAATTTTCCATTAAATGTAATATATTCAGAGAAGGATCTTACAAATACTTTTATTGCTCCAGAAAAGATTTATAAGGGGCTGCAAACAGACACACACAGATCCATCAACAGCACATTCTCAGTACAGGAGCCCTTCCAACGTGGCACAGAAGATTAGAAAAGGACACACAGGAAGTTAAAGAAGAAGATACTCAGAAGAATAACAGGAAAGTAGATTTATATGGTAAGTTCCTTAGAAGCAATGACTTTGAAGTGCCTTTGAAAAGAGAAAGAGAGCAATTCGACTGTTTTTCATATGCATTTAAAGTAACAGAACCAAAGGCCCAGGATAGGAAATGACTGAGAAGAAAGCAGCCTCTCCGCCATACACAGGGGAGGAAAGAGAAAAGCCCAGATTTATGGACAATGAAGTATCGATGTTCCATGCTGGGCTGCAGAAGAGACTTGCTAAAGAACTGGCAGTGGACTTTTAGAGGCTGTTCAAGGCCAACATGGGCATCTTGAATATCCATCCTCTGGGTCACAGGAAACCAACAGCAAAATAGAAAACTAAATCAGCCTCTTGGAGCTGCTGGCATTAATTATCACTACCAGTTTCCTCCAGTTACAGAGGGCCCAGGATTTGGTTTGGAAACACTCACTTTTGACACTGAGTTTCATTGAGTGCAAATAGCCTGGTCCGTCTGGAAGGCAGTGGTGTAGTTGGCAGAGGCTTGGGGCCCACTATAGCAGTGAGCCAGCCCATATATAGGTCACAGACTAGTGTGATTTTATGAGGAAATAGTTAAGTCAGAACGGTTCATAAATCATTTCAGTAGCAGATAAGGATTCCAGTTTACCGAGGTAAGAAATGGAAGCTTCTTTTCTAGAATTGCAATGCTTTTCTGTTTTGTGCACCCTTTCTTTCTCAGAGCCTCTTGCCGCCTCCTGTGCACGCACAAATCCAGGTGCGTCCCACACACAGAGTGGGCGATTGTGGTCCAGTGGTAGAGTTCTCACCTTCCACGTGGGAGGCCTGGGTTCGATTCCTGGCCCATGCACCTCGTGTGAAGCCATCACCCATCTGTCTGTGGGGTCTTGGGTGTTGCTATAATGCTAAATACGTTTCTAGCATTCAGACTAAGATGGACTGTGAAGAAAGACTTGGTGATCTATTTCTGAAAATCAGCCAATGAAAACCCTACGGATCACAACGGTCAGATCTGCCACCAATCGTGGGAACGGCGCAGGACCTGGCTGAGTTTCATCTGTTGCGCACAGGGTTGCCACGAGTCCAGGACCATCAGCAGCTAACAACAACAACCAGTATGTAGAAAATGCTCTGCTCAGTGTCTCCAGGCTGGGCAATGCGGTGGCCTGCCAGCCTGACAGAGAGAAAGAAGTAAACTCAGCTGACACTCCTAACCCTAAAACCCTTTCCTCCTGGGGTTGTCCCTAAATGTCAGGGTGTAGCAGGGATCACCCGTCTGATTGTTGATGTTGTCTGCCCATGCTCGCCTCTGAAATATCATGTAGGTGGTTCTTTGCTCAATGGACCCCTGCAAGTTGCTGGCATGTGGGAAATTCCGTGAGGGAGGCTATGTAAGACCGTCTGTGGGAGGTGGGGGTGGGATTACAGCCCATAATTATAAGCTGGCCCCTTTATTTCTGGTTAGTAAGACATTTTTCTCATATTAAGACTCTAGAGGCTTTCTTTCCAAAGGCTCTGATATCGCATCACTGGTTCCGTGGCAGAGGCATTTGTCAGCAAACGGGAAGATCAAGCAGAAGGAGAACATTTGACCCCTGAAGTACTAAATTAATCTGTTCTGTTAATCTTGGTTTAGTAGTGTTGTAATCTTATAAAATTTCACCATAATATAGTGCTACTCTGAGCTGAAGCTTAACACATAAATAACTGATTTTGAGCTTATACACTTTTTAAAAAAGCCATTAATTAGAATTATTATTTAGCAATATTATGTTCCTGTCTATTCTGGTAGGCCATAATTAGAAATATTATTTAGCAGTATTGAGTTCCTGTCTACTTCAATAGTCTATATTATTTATGCATTCATTATTTTATTATATAACACAATAAAAATTGTAACTTGAACTGAATTTTTTATTATACATTAAGAGCAATATTTAAGAGTGTTGGTCTCCTCTCCTCCAAAGCCTTGTTAATAAATAATTGTCACTTTGGCTGAGGTATTTAACCTTTCTTTACTACAATTTCCTCATCTGCAAAATGATGGTGAGCAAATACTTCCTAAATTTCTTCCAAGTATCTTATTCTATGCATTTCTAATTTTCAGGTACCAAAAGGCATTATCTGTTGACTTGCTGGTACTTGGGTAAAGATACAGGAGGTAACTCAGTTGCTGATCTCAAAGAGCTTACACTCCAGTGGGAGAATGTAGTCATCACACCCTGAAGCATTGAGGCAGCTGCAGTATCATGTGTTCTTGTTGTGTGCCACTGAGTTAATTCTGACTCATAGTGACCCTGCAGACAGAGTAGAACCGTCCCATAGGGTTTCCTAGGCTGAAATCTTCATGGAAGCAGATCACCTATGGAGTGGCTGGTAGGTTCGAACTGCCAACCTTTTGGTTAGCAGCTGAGTGCTTAACCATTGCACCACCAGGCTCCTTCAGTATCATATACAGGCACTAAACCAAAAACCAAACCTGTTGCCATCCAGCCGATTCTAGCTCATGCTGATCCCATGTGTTACAGAGTAGAACACCCCATAGGATTTTATTGGCTTTAATCTTTACAAAACAGATTGCAGGCCTTTCTTCCATGTAGCTGGGAGCTGGTTCAAACCACTTACCTTTAGATTAGTTAAAAAAAAAAAACAAAAAACAAGCCCATTGCCATGGAATCGATTCTGACTCATAAAAAAAACCTGTAAGTTAGTAGTTGAGCGCAAATCATTTATGCCAACCAACAACCTTACAATATTGTACGCTGTATAGCAAAAAGTGATTGCATCAAAGTACCTCTAGGTCAGCAGACCTGAATGACGCTATAATAAATGATATCCAAGAAAAAAAAAAAAACCTGTTGCCATCGAGTCAATCCTGACTCATAGCGGCCCTATAGGACAGAGTAGAACTGCCCCAAAGGGTTTCCAAACAGTGGCTGGTAGATCCGAACTGCCAGCCTATTGGTTAGCAGCCAAGCCCTTAACCATCACACCACCAGGGCTCTCTCATAAATAATAAAAAAAAAAATAAATGATAGCAAGGTATAAATAAAAAGCTGGGTTTGGAGGTAGCATCTGTATTCCAAAGCCAAATAAACAAAAGTAAAATGAAGTGTGCTGTATCAGTTCACAAACAGGAAAGTAAGGAGCCTTAGGAAATGATTTAGTGTAAGTAAGAGAGGACCTAAGCCTTCTAGGGCCTTGTGTCAGTGCTAAAGAATTAAGAATAAGACACTTAAAAATAGGGAGCCATTGAAATATCTTAAGCAAAGAAGTGACATACTTAGGTCTGAGTTTTAGGTTAACTAAACTGGTGGCAGGTGAGAATAGATCTGAGAAGGCAAAACTGGTGGAACAGAAGAGGCAGGGGGTTGGCGAGAAGGGATTACCTAGTTATGAGCAGCTGACAAAGAAGGCGTTAGGAGAGATTACAAGGAGATGGAAGTCTGTATCCTGAATTCTTCGCACAAGGCTTTCTCGTCTTCTCCACCAGATCATACCTGACTTGAGATGGGGGCCTTGGTGTCTATTGTTTTATCCCCATAACTTTTAGTATAGGCTGGACACACAGTGCTTAGTAAACATTTTTCATTTGTCTTTCCAATGACCCTAGAATCAGATCTCCGTGAGCCAGTATTTTGTGTATCTGTGTGCTGTCAACCTATTAAAAAGGCTTCCTAACACAGTGTTGGCAATTACCGGGAGCTTTACAAAATCCTCCCCTTTTTATTATAACATCAATAAATCTGACTTGATAGTAGCTATTGATGTCAATAAAATTTAAGTGTCTTACCATAGTCACTATGTAATTGGGATGCTAATCAACATTAATACAAAACCTAATTTATGATTAATTTTTTACTGCCGTTTTATGAACTCATGTTCTCCAAGAAGGCAAGGAAAACACTGCGCATAGCTTCCCTGTCCCCTCTATCTCAGTATAAGAGAAATAGCTGAATCCATTTAGAGGTCCATGCTTGCCATTTAGCTATAACTGTGTTAAACTGTGCAATGAATGCGAGTATACGATACGTCTCTGACCCACTGACATAATCCAGTGGCTTCTCAACTGGCAGACCCGTGGAAGTAGTAATTACAGGCCAGGAATTATTCTCAGCAGTTCCAAAGTCTAATTAATAGGAATAACATACTTACTCATGACAAGGCAACAGGGGCTATTTAATCAAGTTTCTTGTTTTTTCCTAGAATTATGTATCAACTTAATGTGGTGATATTATTTTGTGCTCATTTTTGATTCACAGTTTCAAATACACACTTGCACATATTCACACATACGGAAAGCTGTTACTTAATATATGCTATCTGGTAGATCAAATCCTTCAAAATGTGGAATACAAGGCAAATAAATGGTAATAGAGATCCCTGGAAGTTAAAAAAAAAAAAAAAAATAGGACCCCAGACATAGATAGCATAATGTGGACTGTGAATTTATGCCTAATCAGATAACAAGAAAACCAAAGCCAAACCAAACCAGTTGCCATCCAGTCAATTCCGGTCCAAGACAACCCACCCCATACGTGCAGAGTAGTACTGCTCCATAGGGTTTTCAGTGGCTGTGGTCTTTCAGACGCAGACTACTAGGCCTTTTTTCTGAGGTACCTCTGTGTGGGTTCAAACTGCCAACCATTCAATCACTAGTTGAGTGCTTAACTGTTTATGCCACCAGGGCCTCCCAGGTAACAGGATGTAGAGAAATCCTCTACAAATACTATTAAGCAACATGTATGTGTTCTCTCTCTATGTGTTAGGCACCGTTTGGGCACTCAGGATACCTCAACGAACAAAACAGGAGCAGATCCCTTTCTAGCGAGAATGAGATCTTCTACAATACTGCCAAGAGTATTAGGTTTTGCTGTATTGCCAAGCAATTCTGATGTTCTGAAGAAGGGGAGGAGGTGTCTCAGTGATGATATTAAAAACCGGCTATGGAAATCAGAACACAATGGAGAGTTTAGGGTAGCTGTCATAGATGCTCTGTTTCTTTTACTAATTTTCTGCAAAGCTTGTTTCCTTTTCTCTCCAGCAATTTCTATTTCTTGATGTGAAGACACTTTGCAAGGCAGGGCACTTCTCATTTCTAGGGAGCTATATCATTCCTCTGGAGACTGAGGTTCTTTTGTTGAGTGGGCTGTTTTATGCCTCTTCTGTTCCACCTAAGTGTCATGGTACCATGTGCTGTGTGCTACTAATTATTGATTAGTTGTGCTGGGGAAGGGACAAGATATGTTACATATTTATGGCGAGTGCAGGGGTTTACTTCTTTTAAGCTACAGGCTCTTATTTCTTTTAGGACAAGATGCCAAGTAAAAGATCTGTTGAAAATTTTATCTCTGGAATCTACCTATTCATTTGAGAGAAAACAAGACCAGCATTTGCAGGTGATTTATGCAGGCATTATACCACTATAATATCTAATCTCCCATGGCATTTGGCGGCTGACTTCATTTTATTTTACTTGGATGATTAAAAATATTTTTAAAGAAAACCCCGTGTCATTGAAATGCTTATGGAAATGCTAGTGTTTGTTACACAATGGATGAAAGGGTTTTATATACGTTAAAACAACAAGAGGGAAAGTGGCAAATTGAAGCATTATCTCGATAATTCTAGCTAAAAGAACATGCATTTTATAGAAAATTTGAACTGCATGATTCAAATCACACATCTACATGAAACAAGCTTATCAGGCTGTTATAAAATTATTCTCATTTGTTACTTCCATAGATATAATATTAAAGCAAATAGGGCTAATTGAATGCATATGGTATTAATATTTAATTACCCTGGCATCTCATTGTTTATGCATATTTTTAAAAATTTTTACAATTTTATGTCTGAAAACCATTAAGATAATGAAAAAAAAAATCACTGAAAATAGTATGTGTCACTTGTTCTATAACATTATTTTGAGTTTGTACTTGGTCACAAATGTACTTGAAGTATTTGGGGAGCTATCCAACATGTATAAGGAGCCCTGGTGGTACCAGTGGTTAAGTGCTCAGCTGCTAACCGAAAGGGTGGTGGTTCGAACCCATCAGCTGCTCTGAAAGAGAAAAGTGTGGCAGTCTGCTTCTATAAAGATTACAGCCTTGGAAACCTTGTGGGGCAGCTCTAGTCTGTCCTGTAGGGTTGCTATGAGTTGGACTTGGTAGCAATGGGTTTAGACTGGTTTCATAAGTATGTCTGCAGTTAATTTCAATATTTTCTATACAACACTATTAATCTAATAGTGCCAATATCTTATAGTAGACTGTGATAGCACAAATAAATTATAGAAGTATTGAATTCATAAACTGAAATGGATGAGGTTTATTGATTTACGCTATAAAAATAGTAGGTAGTTTATGTAAAAGATGGAGAAAAATTTATTCTTCATCTTTCCCAGAAAGCTGGGGTCAGGAGGCTGCTCCTCAATCAGTGGCTGCAGGGGACCAGACTACGCTTCCCAGGGGTCAGTGTGGGGAGGCTGCGGAGAAGACCAGGGTGATGATGGAACACCCTGCAGTGCGTGACCTAATACCCGCCTTTCACCTCCAAAAATTTTCAGTGAACTTATAGTCACAGTATGCTTGAGTTAGTCATTTCTTTCTTACTTTTTTTTTTTTTTAAACTGATACTGAAATAAGATGACAAGGCTAGAGGCAAGGAACAGCAGTGAACTAAAGATGCATGAGAGAAGTAGGACATTCATGCTGGCCCAGGTCATGGTAACAGTGTGTGGGTTAACTTCAACATGGGAGAGGTTGGCTCCATTGACAGGGCTGCACTTATATTGATCAGCAGCCACCTTTGCTCTTCCTATCTGTGACTTTTTTCCTCACCTGTCTGACTTATCTTTAATTCTCAATACCTTGCCAGAAGTTCTGCTTTCATGAAATGGAGGTTTCCAGCAGATATTCAGATGCTTAAAACTCTTTATTGCTGTTCCATAGTGCTTCTGTGCCAAGTTCTTTATTTTAGTGAGGAGCTAGGCTTCTATATTCCATCCGGGCATTTTGTATCACACCCATTTAACGATGATGGTAATTACAAGTTACATTACATCTTACCACTATTATTATTCTAATCTCAAGATGTGATTTTTTTCTTTTTTGGAAACTCTTTCGGGACCTGTGATGGTTAAGGTTGTGTGTCAGCTTGGCTAGGCCACAATCCTTAGTGATTTGGCAGTTACGATATAGTTTGGCAGTTACGTAAGGATGTGATCACTTCCATAATGAGATCTGATATACTGTAATCACTTCTGTAATGAGATCTGCTATGAGCATCCAATCAGTTCAAAGGGATTTTCCTTGGGGATGTAGCCTACATCCAGTGTCTATGGACTTACCGGCAAAGTTCATGGGCTTTTGCTCACTCTGGATCCTGCATCTGGCTTATCATCACGTGACCTCCAATTCTTGGGACTTGAGCTAGCAGTTTACTTGCTCATCTTGCTATTCATCAGCCTCTGCAGCCTGTGAGCCAGTGGCCTGCTGTCTGACCTGCGAATCTTGGGTTCATCGGCCTCTGCAGCTACGTGAATCAGGGGAAGCCTCCCACCTGATACCTGACCCAAGGACCTGGGACTTGCCAGCCTCTACAACTGCCTGAGACATTTCCTTGAGATTAATCTCTCATTCTCTCTGTGCACTTGACTGGTTCTTCTGTAGAGAAGCCAGTCTAAGACAGGACCACAGTCTGTTTTTCAGCAGGACACACTTTGGAAACATTGTCTAAGCAAGACAGATTCTAGGCCTTCTGTTAATAGTTTGGGCATATATTTGATGTGTCATATGTATAAAAACCAAAGGCCAGTCATTGGAACTATTCCTTTTTTTGTGTGCCTTACATTCAATCTTGACTTAGTAAAATGGGAAAGGTTCTTTTTTTTTTTTATTGTGCTTTAGATAAAGGTTTACAGAGTAAATTAGTTTCTCATTAAACAATTAATACACTATTGTTTTGTGACATTGGTTGCCAATCCCACGACGTGTCAACACTCTCTCCTTCTTGACCGTGGGTTCCCCATTTCTGTTCTTCCAGCTTTCCTGCCCCTTCCTGCCTTCTGGTCCTTGCTGCTTGGCTAGTGTGCCCATTTAGTCCAGTATACATGATTGAGCTACGTGTATTATTGTTTATTTCATGAGCCTGTCTAATCTTTGGCTGAAGAGTGAACCTCAGGAGTGACTTCAGTACTGAATTAAAAGGGTATCTGGAGGTCATGCTTTTGGGGTTTCTCCAGTCTCTGCCAGAGCAGTAAGTCTGATCTTTTTTTGTGAGTTAGAATTTTGTTCTACATTTTTCTCTAGCTCTTTCCAGCACCCTCTACTGTGATACCTGTCAGAGCAGTATCCCAGCACCATTTAGTTGTGCTGGACTCAGTCTGGTGGAGGCCGTAATAGTTGTGGTCCATTAGTCCTTTGGTCTAATCTTCCCTTTGTGTCTTTGATTTTCTTCATTCTCTCTTGCTCCAGATGGAGTGGGACCGGTGGAGTATCTTAGATGGCTGCTCACAAGCTTTTAAGACCCCAGATGCTATCCACCAAAGTAGGATATAGAACATTTTATTTATAAACTGTGTTATGCCAGTTGAGCTAGATGTCCCCTGAGACCATGGTCCCCACAGCCATCTGCCCAGTAATTTTGTCCCTCAGGGAATTTGAATTTATCCATGAAGCATCCATGACCTTGCCTTGGTCAAGTTGTTCTGACTTTAAAATGTGGAACATTCTGCCTCCTCATTACAGTTGCACATACCAGCAGTACCCATATAAAGAGAACACCATTATAAGACAACAGGCCCACCAAAGTTCTAGTGCACACCTCCCCCAGGTAAGCCTCTCCCAGAGCATATTCCAGGTAGGTAAGCATCTGGAAAAAATGAAGAAAGAAAAGCTAAGGATATAATAAAATTCAATTTAATTTTGCTTGCCCTTTATGTACAGTTTCACCGATGGGGGAAAAAAAATCATCAGGGTATGCAAAGCCAAGGGAATAGTTTTGTTACATTTATGAGTTTATGCATTGGGGGCTTTGGTTCAGAAGACAGTGGCAGAATCTGAGACTTTTCAGTATACTTCATGAAGGCGCAGTGCCACATTCAATATTAAAGCTTACAAATCCAGCCAGTCAATATTTAAGGCAGCTGTAGGCAGGCACAGAAAAGCTGCATTGGGGCAGGAATAGTTCTGGTGTCTGTTGCTGCTTGTATAGTCCCAGAAAGTCTTCCCACTTTTCTTCTTTTTCCTTAGGTGAAACGTTCTTCTCTTCCTTTAGGGGCTCCCCTACCAGCATCTACTCTTTCAAGAAAGGCCACCTTCAATGATTTCGTGATAAATTCCTGTCCTCACCTAGACTATGACATCAGCAACGGTTTTTCTCACTAACCAAGTAAAATGCAATAATACAACACATTTAATCTTCAAAGGGCACCCCACTACATTTGATATTGCCATTTATTTCATTAAAAAAACCAAAAAACAAAAAACATACCCATTGTTGTCGAGTCAATTCCAACTTGTAGCAACCCTATAAGACAGAGTAGAACTGCCCCATAGAATTTCCAAAGAGTGCCTGGTGGATTTGAAATGCCAACCTTTTGGTTAGCAGCCATAGCTCTTAACCACTATGCGTCCAGGGTATGCATAATTAAATGTATGTAAAGAGGGAGGTGGTTCAGCAGTAGAATTTTAGCCTTCCGTGTGGGAGACCTGGGTTGGGTTCTTGAGCTGTGTATCTCATGCTCAGCTGTCACCTGCTGTCAGTGGAGGCTTGGATAGTGCTGTGATGCTAAACAGGTCTCAGTGGAGCTTTCAGACTAAGACACACTAGGAAGAAATGCCAGGCATTCTACTTCTGAAAATCAGCCAATGAAAACCCTATGGTCACAAGGGTTCCATCCCTAACCCATCATAGGAATTGTTCAGGGCCAAGTAGCATTTCCTTCCATTGTATAAGGGGTTACCATAAATCAGAGCTGATGGCAGCTAACAACAACAACAAAAGAGATGAGACAGATTGAGTTAAGGTACTCGGTATTCTCAAATTATGTGCTACCTGGCTAGGATTAAATTCTGGCTTCAGCTTTGGCTAAACAGCCTCTTCCCGGGTTTTACTAGGCTACTTCCTCTTTAGTCACGTATTTTCATGCTGGATCCACTGTAGAGGTCCCTTATCTCTAATAAAAAGGGAGACTTTTTAATGCCTAGTGGTTTAGTTTGGTTTTTAGAGGCCTTGAGACCAAAGACTTTTGATAGGAACTACCCTGGGAAGACATGGGAGGAACATGGCACTGAAGGACAAATACTGATTTGGTAGGGGCGTGGAGAGGGTTCAGGAGACGGGAAGGAGCAGAAACGATGAAGCCCTGGAACATGGAGGGGAGCCAGAGTTCAGCTACTCCCTCCAGAGCTGAGTATCAGCAGGAACCAAAGAAAACAGAAAGGATTGGGGACAGTAAACCGGACTGACTCAGCAATAAACCAGATTACTCTCGGGGTCTTGATCACCCTCCCATCTGTCTTCCTCCCTCTCTCCTTTTCTCCCTCCTTCTCAGCCGTTCTTCATGGACTCTTTCTCCAGTGTGTATTGAGCACTTCCTTGTCTGGACTGATTGGTGGGGATATAAAGTGACACTGACCTTGAGGAGCTAAGCAGTTGCCGTTGAGCCAGCTCTGACTCCTGGAGACCCCGTACGTGTTAGAGTAGAGCTGTGCTCCGTAGGGTTTTCAACAACTGATTATTTTAGAAGTAGCAACAGGCCTTTCTTCTGAGACATCTCTGGGTGGACTTGAACCTCCAAACTTTCCATTAGCTGCTGAGCGTGTTAACCATTTGCACCACCCAGGGAGTTCACAGGGTGCTTAAAAAACCCAAACCCATTGCCATTGATTCAATCCTGACTCATAGCAACCCTACAGGACAGAGTAGAACTGCCCCACAGGGCTTCCAAGGAGCGCCTGGGGGAATTTGAACTGGCAACCTTTTGGTTAGTAGCTGAACACTTAACCACTGCAGCACTAGGGCTCCCACAGGGTGCTTAGGGACAAGTGAAAGGGTACACACCACAGGATTAGGGGCCCTTTTACAAATATAATAATTTGGAGATTATCCTAAGGGCAATGGGGACCTGTTGGAGGATTTTAATCAAGGAACGACATGATTAGATTTGGATTTTCGAAAGATCACTTTAGTTGCCACATAAAGAAAGGATCAGAAGGAAATGGAATTTATCTATTATTCATTAAGGTGTTGAAATTGATGGGGGAGCGTTTTCACAGACAAGACATCTTTTCATTTACTCAGAAACTTAAAAGAGAGATTTAAGTTCTTGTTTTTTAACTTAGAAAAAAACCTTATTTGATAGATAAAAATGATCACTTTGAGAAAAAGCAACTGCATTTGTGCAGATGTGGCATGTTAATACTTCTTAGATTGGGGAATTATTTTTAAAACAAGTTATTTTTCCCATAAATCTCCAGGCATCCACACACCTCTATCACTGTAACAGGAATTATCATTCTATCGGGATTTGTTCTAAAATAAAAATACCATCAAGGGAAATCAACATTGCTCTCCCCTCTGTCTTATCTGAAATGAAAATGAATCCACATAAAGGCTAGTAACAGTCATTTGCCGAGGCTTGACCAATAATCCCCATATTATAGTCGTCTTTGGGTGATGAAGACCAGGCACATTTCAGCCCATCACACCGTGAGCTCTGAGCCAGAGCTCTTTGTTGCTGTTCGCTGCCACGGAGTCAGCCTCTCCCTTCCCCACGCACCTGGAACACAGCGCTGCCTGGTCCTGTGCCATCCCCATGAGCATGGGCAGACTATGATCCATGGGGTTTTCATCGGCTTATTTTCAGGAGTAAATTGCCAAGACTTTCTCCTTTGTCCAGCTTAGTCTGGATGCTCCACTGCGACCTACTGAGCATCATAGTAGCCAGCGGTCTTCCAAGGTCAGACAGGTGTGGCTGCCCATGAGCTACATGGGCAGGAATTGAACTTGGGTCTCCCACATAGAAGGTGAGATTCTACCACTGAACCACCAGTGCACCCAACCCCCAGATTAGGGACGCCCAATAGTAGTGATCTTTCACAACTCTTGGATTGTGAGACACTTTGATTTCTGTCATGGGGATGTCATTTCTTGCTTCAAGGTCTTTATCAATAGTGTAACGATAAAAGCGGCTGTAAGAGATTGACATTATGAGTTTGCAGGTTGGAGCTTTTCTCTTCCCAAGACCAGTCACAGAGTTAGAGTCGGCTCTGCTTCCTCAGGAGAATTGTTCACAGCACAGAATTATTACACAATTTAAAACATCTGGCACTCTGGCCTCAGGGGGACCCAGAAAAAGACTGAGAGGATAAATGCCAGGTAGGTTGAACATCGGCTAGGAAAGGGGCCTAGAGAATAGAGAATCTCATTATAAGCTGAGCGATATTTTGAATCCCAGAGGTTTCTTTTCACACTTAGCCAAAATTCTGTCAAAATTATGAAGTAGTATTATCTGATTATTGGTCTTCTTATGGCTGTATGGAGCCCTGGTGGCAAAGTGGTTAAGTGATGCAGCTGTTAACCAAAAAGTCAGCAGTTCGAATACACCAGCCACTGCTTGGGAACCCTATGGGGCAAGCCTACCCTGTCCTCTAAGGGTCACTATGGGTTGGAATTGACTCGACAGCAATGATTTTGGTTTTTGGTATGGCTATATCTAGGTCCCTGGGTGGCACAAACAGTTAAACGCTCTACTACTAGTTGAAAGGTTGGTGTTTCAAACCCACCCGGAGGCACCTTGGAAGATAGACCTGTAATCTGCTTCTAAGAGGCCGCAGTCTTGAAAACCCTATGGAGCAGTTCTGCTCTGTAACACCTGGGGTCACCAGGAGTTGGAATTGACTCGACGACAGCTAACAATAGTAGTGATTATATTTAATAGGGCGATCTAAATGATTTTCTAATTTATTACCTCTTCCTGTTTTTACATTTTCTTGCGAGAAAAATAGTACAATATATTATTGTTGTTAGGCTGCCAAGGAAACTGAAGTGCAAAAATACTAAGAAGTCCAAGGAAATATAATTAATAACAAAGCAAGGGTAAGTGTCCAGTTCAGCTTCCTAATCCTCGCCTCTTTCCACTCAGTGGCGATTACAAGTTTTTGATATAATCATTAAGTTCTGCAAAAGATTACAAACAAGTGATTACATGGTCCGTAATAGCTGTGGTTTGATGATTTGAATATCACCTACCTCTTGCCCCTTTTTGAAGCTCGAGCAAATACTCATGACGATGGTGAAAATAGTAGAATAAGAAACGATTTGATTATGAGAGGAAATTTCTTATCAGTATCCTACCTTGAAGGCTTTGCTTTTTTCTCTTCCTCCACCTAAACACAATTCCTTTTGCTTTTCCTATTTCTTCCTTTGTTTTAAGAAGTGAAGGCACAGAATTGAAAGGAATGGGCACGGAGATCTCAAATACTCATTCTTTAACTCAAATATAAGAGTGTCAAACACGGTTACAACACTGCGTAGACTGTGAGGAAGGAAGGAGAACAAGTTAAAGGAGTGCTTGCCTCGGTGGGTTTTATTGGGTTCCCATAGTGCTTTCTAGAAAGGGTGCTATCGGGAGGATACAAGAAAACATTAGGTAAATAAAGCAAACAGGCAAAATTCCTGTGTTAGAGAAGCTTTGCGACCTAGTGGGGAAAACAAAAGTTAAATACACTTGAAGTAGATGTGTAATAGCACAAAGTAAGATGCGATTAGCTGTAAAAACGAGTGAGTCTTGGTTAAGTTTCTGTTTGCTAAAAGTATCAGAGAATCACTTCAAACTACAAAGCAAAGAAAGAATTAGAAGGATCCCAGGCAATCCTTGCCTGAGGCAGGATATGCAGCAGAACATTACCAAAAACCAAAAAACCAAACCCGTTGCCTTGGAGTCGATTCTGACTCACAGCAACCCTGCAGGACAAAGTATGGTGGCCTCATAGAGTTTTCAAAGAGTGTCTGGTGGATTCCAACTGCTGACCTTTTGGTTAAAAGCCGAACTGTTGGAACCACTGCGCTACCAGGGCTCCAAAACATCACAAGAAAACAAACTGGAAAACGGTTGAAAACCTGGCCAGCAGCTGCCTTTGAGTTTTATCTCTGCACCTCTGGGCACATCTACTTTGTTCTTTCCCTCTTTTTCTGTAAAATATGAATTTGCTGATTCATTGTGCACATGACTAAAAATGGCTGTCTTCTTATCCCCTGTTTATTTGCTTTCAATTCAAGTGATCAGGCCAGAGTGGTCAGCCATCTCTGTGTCCCAATTCTAGTTATCAAGACAGAGATTCTGACTGGCTCTTCTTGGGACAGGCCACTCAGCTGTGGTAGAGCCATATATATAAAATGACTGCTCAGCCAAATATCAATGAGGAAGGGGACAGTTCTAAGAAAAAATGTGTCATATTCTAGCCAGGTATCTTAAACTGTGTTTACCAAAGAAACTTATAGCCTAGAGAGATTCAGGAAGAAAAATGAGAGAGCAAACTACGGGCTGAGATGAGTTTCTGGGCAGCCTTGGGAAACTGAGAGAGCATAAATAATCAGTAGCGTCTGCGCTGGCGAAGGAGGACAGGTGTCTTAGTTATCCAGTGCTGCTATAACATAAATAACACAAGTGCATGGCTTTAACAAACAGAAGCTTAGTCTCTCAAAGTTTAGGCGACTAGAAGTCTGATAAGGGTGTCAGCTTCTGGGGAAGGCTTTCTCTCTGTTGTTACTGGGAGCAGGTCCTTGTCATCAACCTTCCCCTGGTCTAGGAGCTTCTTAGCACAGGGACACCGGGTCCAAAGGATGCATTCCACTGCTGGAGCTTCTTTCTTGGTGGCATAAGATCCATCTCCTGTCTGCTTCATTCTCTCTTTTATGTCTCAAAAGATACTGACTCAAGATGCAAGCTAATACTGTGATTGAGTCCTACCTCATTAGCATAACTGCTTCTAATCCTGCCTCATTAACATCGTAGAGGTTAGGATTTACAACACTTAGGATAATCACATCAGATTGCAAAGTGGTGGACAACTACATAGTACTGGGAATCATGGCCTAGCCAAGTTGACATACATTTTGGGGGGGGGGTGGGGGACAATTCAATCCATATAACAGGGCAAGACAAAATTACAGACAGAATGAGAGAAAAGGCACAAAAGATGGAGACCAGCCAGGTATGTTTGAGGAGCAGTGGACCCATTTGCCCATGTTTGGGGACACTGAACTTCTGTAAAGAGTGATAAGGAAAATGTTAAGGAGTTAAGGAATAGATAAGTGTTACAGCGGAACAATATGATGAATATAATTAATGGCACTGAACTGTGCATCTGAAGACTGTCGAAGTGTCAAATTTGTGTTACACATATAGTTAGCACAATCCCCAAACCAAACCTGTTGTTGTCAAGTTGATTCCAACTCATAGCAACCCTGTAGGACAGAGTAGAATGGCCCCATGGGCTTTCCAAGGAGTGGCTGGTGGATTCGAACTGCCGACATTTTGGTAGCAGCCGTTCTCTTAACCACTGCACGACCAGTGCTCCAAATATTACTGTAACCACCCCCACCACTGAAAAAGAAAACTCTGCCGTGACAGAGGAGGATCAGACTCTTCCAGAAGCTTATGTTGGGATACGTTAGAGGTACTTTGTGGTTTCTCCTTTAGCTTATAGATGTAGCTTTGGAAGTTGTCAGAATTAGAAAGGTAATTTCTCTCAGTTTGTGAGAATAGATGAGCTTATCCAGAGACACATTTCTAAAATGTGTAGGGAAGAAAACTAAGGGTGGAACCCTGGGGATTATCAACACTTTAAGGATGGACAAAGGAAGAAAAGCCTGAGAAGGACTGGCTGTGGAGACGAGGGGAAAAAAAAAAAAAAAAGTATCATAGAGCAAAGAAGAGAATTTAAGGCAGAGTGGTTGGTCAATAGGCGAGTTACAAAACAATCAAATAAGAGGAGGCCTGGAAAGGGTTCATTAGATTTGATAGTTAGGAGTAACTGGAGACCTTAAAGAGAAACAGGTGGATTAAACAGAGAGAAGTCTGTAGTGAAGGCAGATTACATGGACCACTTTGTAAGTGGGAGTACATAGAGTATGGGGCACTGCTTACACCTTGGAGGAGATTATCTGTGAGGAGGACACGAGTGGAAGGAAGTTGCTGGCAGAATTGAGGGAGGAAAGAACTAGGGAGAGTTTTAAAATAAGGGATAAAATTGACTATATTTTAAAAACGAAGACAAAAAAATGAAGTAAAATTCACAAAAAGATTTAAGAAAGAAAGTGAAACTATTGGAATGTGCTTTACGGAGTGATAATGTGAAGAAACAGGACTGAGAAGAGGTTATTATATTTGAAAAAACTGTGAAAGGGAGTTCTGAATTTATCTGTGGTTTTGAAATCACTTTTATTTGCATGGCCTGATGGAATCCATGCACCCACTGTGTGAGGCAGGTAACCCAGGTATCATTACAGCACTATTCAGAAAGGGGAGCCCTGGTGACGCAGTGTTTAAGAGCTAAGGCTGTTAACCAAAAGGTTGGTGGTTCAGATCCACCAGCTGCTCCTTGGAAACCCTATTGGGGGCAGTTCTACTCTGTTCTATAAGGTCAGTATGAGTCGGAATTGACTTGACGATGCTGTTTTTTTGGTTTTATTCAGAAGGAGGGCCATAGGTTAAATAGTTTGCTGGAGGTGACACAGCTATTGATGAAGGCATAAGGATTGACGTTCAGGTTCTGCAACTTTAATTCCGATGCCCTTTCAACTCCGTCGTGATCACCCATGCTTGGATAGCTGAGGTTTCAGCGGAGCAATGAGAGTAGAGAACTGATTACGAGGCTCTGGGTGCGTGGTAATAACTCCTTGTATAGACCATGCTTTGAGAAGTTTTAAAAGTAAAGGGGAGGAGAACGTGAGAATAGAGTAGGAGTATAGGAACTTTTTTTTAGGGCTCTAGGATGAAGAATCCTTGAGATGGTTGTGCCATAAAGGAAAGTACCAGTGGTGAGGGAGAACCTGGGGATAAAAATCATAAAGTGCAAAGTTCTGAAAAAGATCACATAGGTGGAGGGTCAGCTTTGGAAAAGAAATAGCCAGAGCTCCTCCTGGTTGAGAGTTGATGACAAAGGAACGGGTACAATGTAGAGACATTTAGAGGCAAGTCAGTTAACGAGCTTCTCTGTCCCTAGGTTCGTCCTTTGTCAGTAGAGAATAATATCCATCATCCAGCTCGTTGTGAGAATGCAATTAGAAACTGTATGTAACTGCCTAGAACATAGTAACTGCCTAGATTAATGGGGACTGTAACTATCATTGTGAATGCTAATAAGCCTGAGACAGTGGTACTCCCCAAACATTCCATCACCCCTCCCACCATATTCCCCATCCCCTTTGCAGTTAGACAGGGACACATGAGTCCTTCTGACCACTGGGCTGTGAGCAGAAGTGATGCAAATTCTTTCTGGGACAACATAGTCAAGAGCCAATGTGTCACTCTTTAGCCGTCTTCTCCCTGCCCAGCAAATAACAACGTTCCAGTTGGTGGAGACGCTGTCAGCCTGGGCAGAGTAGAGCTCTTCTTTCTACCCCTCTTCAGCTAGCATTGGTCCTGTAGTGTAAAGAAAAAATATCCTTTTTTGTGTGTTATGTCACTGATTTCAGGGATAATTTGTTAGGTCTGCATTTCTTGGCGTATCCTAACTACTCCTACTGCCCCAGGCTAGTTTCACATTCCATACGTTGTGTTTCTAAGATTTGATATTAATTTAAGTAGGAGCTTAGTTAGTAAATATTTTTACTGAACACGGAGAATCTTCTGTAATGTTCAATTTACTTCAAAGTCCTTCATGTTAATTCACAAACTACAGTTTGAGCATTGGCCATGTATACTGTGCTGAAGCTTAGAACACAAGGTTAATAATAAAACCGTTAGCGAACATTTATTGAGCCTTCCTTACTCCAGGCATAATTTAGCCTCACAACGAAACTGAGTTAAATTATACAATAAACTCCATTTTACAAATGAGGGAACTGTGACTGGGAGAGGTTAATTACTTTACTGAAAACATAAAACTAGAGAGTAGTAAAGGCAGACTTCTAAACAAGATACTTGGAGCCCTGGTGGCACAGTGGTAAAGAGCTTGGCTACTAACAAACAGGTCAGCAGTTCGAATCTACCAGATGCTTCTTGGAAACCCTATGAGGCAGTTCTACTCTGTCCTATAGGATCACTCTGGTTTGGAACCAACTCAAGGGCAATAGGTTTTAGGTTTTTTAAACAGGATGCTAAAATTCATACTTTAACCACTACGGTATAATTTCCGGTTATTCAGTGGTCTCTACTCTGGAAGGGTTCACAGTGTCTGGCAAGGATTATACAATTCTAGGCTAATGATTGGGTGCATCGGAATTAGCTGAGTAACTTATATAAATATAGTTATACTTGAGTCCTTCTCAGATCTCTGTGGGTCGCAAAATCTCAGTGGCATGGCCTGCTGCTTCTAATTGACAGTTGGGTTTGGGAACTGCTGGCTAGGATTATTAAAAAAAAAAAACAAAAAACAGGCACTTAAATAATTGTAATATATAATATGCTAAGAAAAAAGATGGATTCATTGACAAGCCCAACGGAAACACATCTATGAAAGCAATAATTGTACTTCTGGAGATACAGTGTGAATTTGTAATTGAAAGAGGGGTAACAGTTTGATAAAGAGACCAATAGGTAAAAGAAAATTTGGAATACAGAGAGACAAGGAATATTCCGTCCATTCAACCTCTAAATGTTGGGGTTTTGCAGGGCTTAATGGAGGCCTCTTCTCTTCCCTTCGTATATTCTTGCCTGTTGTTGTTTGTTGCCATTGAGTTGATTCTGACTCATGGTGACGCCCTGTGTGCAGAGCAGAACTTGTCCCATAGGGTTTTCCAGGCTGTGAACTTTCTGAAGCAGATCACTAGGCCTGTCTTTGAGGCACTTCTAGGTGGATTTGAAGCTCCAACCTTGTGGTTAGTAATCCGGGACTTAACTGTTTGCGCCACCAAAGGACTCCATATTTTCTCCTAAATGACCTTAATTATTGTCAGGGGTCTAGATACAATCTATTTCCTAACTGCTTTCCGATTTATATCTTTATTCTAGAATGTCCCCTAAGATCAAGCTTTTAAAGAAATTACTTATTTGTTATCTTCCCTCAGAGTTTCACAAACTTTACAAACTTAACTTGTCTGAAACTCTAGAGTTGTCACCGAATCTAGTTCTCCAGAACTTCCCCATCTCAGCGAATGACACTGGCCGTATTATTTACCTGTTGCTACGTAAAGAAGTACTCAAAAACTTAGTGACTTACAACAACAGTTTTTTGTCATCATATCTCAAGATTATGTGAATGAGGTACTAGAACACGGCACAATGGGCCTCTCCCATCTCTGTTCCAGAAAGTCTGGGGCCTCAGATGACATAAGGCTAAGGGCTAGGGGTTGGAAAAGCTAGGGGTTGGTTGATGTTCTCTCTCTTTCTCTTTTTTCTCTCTCTATAGCCTTGTGGTATGTCCACCTGACTAGCTTAGGGTTCCTCACAGCATGACTGCCTCAGAGTATAGACAAACCTCTTATTTGACAGCTCAGGGTCCTAAGAGAAATTATCCCCAGAAGCCTGGACAAGGCTTCTTCTAAGCTAGCCTAGAAGTCTCAGAATGCCACTCCTGCTGCATTACTTGCTCAAACAAGTTCAACTCAAAATCAGTGTGTATGGAGGGAGGAGGGAGGGTAGTTGGCTGCAGTTATAAGACGTCTCTCAGTGAAAATACCAGCAGAGAACTTGTAGCCAAATGTAATCTACCACATAACACCATCACATCAGTTGTTTAAATTTGAAATCGGGGAATTATTGTTGATTCTATCTTTCTCTGACTCCCCAGCAAGCCTTGCTGTTTCTACCTCCACAACCTATTCTGAATCTGTGACCATTTCTTCTGTCATCACCATAGTTCAAATTGCCATTATCCCTTGCCCACGGTCCATAGATATCTTTCTTAACCTCCTATAACACGTTCTCCACACAGAAGTTTGAGTGTGACCCCATGGCTTCCCATTACATTAAGAATGAAATCCAGATTCCTTGACGTGACCTAAAAGTCTTGCCTGGTCTATCCCTTTTTTAATTCTCCAATCTTATCTGAGGCCATTTTACCCCTAAGTCATTACACTCAAGACACACTAGTCTGCAGACAGTCCCTAGAGCAGGGGTTCTCAGCTGGGGAAAGTTTTGCCTCCCACCTGACAACTGAAGACATGTTATTGGCATCCAGTGGGTGGAGACCAGGTATGCTGCTAAACAGCCTCCAGCTCACAGGACATCTCCCCATAACTAATACTGATTCTGCCAAAGGAGAACAGATATTTTTGCTTATTAACTAAAGTGATGTCACCATGTGGCAGTAGTGTAAATACAATATGGAACTCGCTTGGCTCCAGCAGTTTTAAAATGTGATTCTTTGTAAATTAAAAAAAAAAAAAAAGGAAATGTTTTACTATTTTAAAGTGTTATGTAAGTGGAGACTTTTGAGACTTTGATTTTTATATCAGATTATTTCAGATTTGCATAGTTCAAAATCCCATAAAATGTGACTGTATTGTATCTCACATTCAGTCTTTCTCCTTTAGGAACCGATGAAGTATCATTCCCTGTGTTTGTATTTTGGGGAAATCTCAGGGCATGTTGAGAATGGCTCTGCTCACACATTAGTAGTCAGCAGCTCCCTGCAACTCTACATCTTGTCCTTCGGCCAGATGACCACTGTTAGTATGGAAGGTAATGTGACATGAGTCTCCAAAATTGATGGAGGCTCTGCCTTTGCTGTTTAGCCAGCTGCACAATTCTGCTCTTCTCTACATTCCCTTTAGTCCTTGAAAACATGAACTTAGACTCAAATATTGCCCTTGACCCTGCAATGCATTTATCATCAGACTCAGCAACGGGGAAGCGCATTTTGGTCAACGCCTAGATAACGATTAAGCTATTCCAAGAAATAGGTTTTCAAGAATTTCTTCTCCTATCCACACCTCTTCCCTACCCATGCAGATGAGCATCTCTGCAAGGGAAATTGACCAACTACCTTTAGGATAACACTTTCCCTGACCCAGCTGGGAGAGAAACACAAACACGCACGCATCACCTGACACCATGACATTGAGTTGTATTTGGCCATTGAAGAAAACAGGTTAGCAAGCCACATCTATTTAATCATTTTCCAATTCTGCCTTTGGACATAACAAATGCTGTTTGAGCTCCGATCCTCTGAGAGTTTGATCAAGGAATCGCTGGCAACCATGAAACCTGAAAGTTCAAGTGGAGTAGCCATGACAGGGAAAAGCTGATTTTTTTTGCCGAACTTTCATGTCACTCTTAGTTAAGGAATATTTAAATATTTTCAGGGACCTATCGAAAGCTATTGGCACTTCAGGCTTTACTTCAGATACCTAAATGTAGAATAAAAATTTATTGTAAGCATCTTTGTAATACTTTGAAATGCACACAGGATTTTTTCCTGCTGGCTTTGTATCATTTCTACATCACCAATATCATCAGAGAAAAAAGGAGCTCTTTTCTTTCAGCTGTTACATGCCTGGTTTGTTAAATAAGCTCCCCCAGTCTTATTAGACCAAGGAAGAAGACTCTGCCCTCTTGTGGAGCCTAAAGGGATTTTTTTTTTTTTTATTGCAGTAAGAACCGTGTAGCCAAAATTACATAGAGATACATATATGTATTCACCGCCCCTGATCAGAGCAGCTAGAAAAGTTTTTCTCTTTCCTCTGACTTCCAGTAGCATGTATCTACTCTTAAATACTGCCATGTTTTAAGGTTGTTTTATTTATTCAGCAGCCGGTTCAGTGGTAGAATTCGCACCTTCCACGTGAAGACTCGTGTTCGATTCCTAGCCCATGAGCCTCATGCACGACTACCACCCATCTGGTAGTGGAGACTCGGGTGTTGCTATGATGTTGAACAGGCTTCAGTGAAGCTTCCAGACTAAGACGGACTAGGAAGAAGACCTGGCGATCTACTTCCGAAAATAAGCCAGTGAAAATCCTGTGGATCCCAGCAGTGTGATCCATAACCAGTCATGAGGATGGCACAGAACTAGGCAGAGTTTCCTGCCACCGTGAATGGGGTCACCATGAGTTGGGGGCCAACTCCCCAGCATGTAATAACAATGACACGTCCAGTATTCATTTATGTGGCTAAAATTACAAAATAAAGTAAAACACAGTTCCTGCCCTCAAGGAACTCACAGACTTTAGAAACGTTTAAAACGTTATAAAAGTAAATAATTACAATGTAATGTGAAAATAGCATTAACAGAGACTTGCTAAATAGTGCTCTGAAATCTCTTAAGTATTGGAATTTTCTTCATCTTTCTAACTAGTTCATGAAATTGTTGAATTTAATCACTTTCTTATTTTTTCCTATATCCATTCCCATAATAATTTGAATTTATTTGGAAACTCTTCAGGGTTGATTTTGTTTTGGGGTTGTTTTTAATACCCTCCCACGCATCTGCCAGTTTGTTGCTGTGATGCTGGGAGATATGCCACCAGTATCCAAATACCAGCAGGATCACCCATGGAGGACAAGTTTCAGCTGAGCTTCCAGACTCAGACAGACTAGGAAGAAGGACCCAGTGCTCTACTTCTGAAAAGAATTAGCCGGTGAAAACCTTATGAATAGCAGAGAAACATTGATAGAGCACCAGAAAATATACAGGGACTGCTAAAAGAACAAACAAATCTGTCTTGGAAAAAGTACAACCAAAATGCTCCTTAGAAGCAAAGCTGGCAAGACTATGTCTCACATACTTTGGACATGTTGTCAAGGCGGGATCAGTCCCTGGAGAAGGACATTGTGCTTGGTAAAGTAGAGGGCCAGTGAAAAAGAGGAAGACCCTCAACGAAATGGATCGACACAGTGGCTGCAACAATAGCCTCAAGTATAACAATGATAGTGAGGATGGCGCAGGACCGGGCAATGTTTTGTCCTGTTGTACACGGGGCCGCTATGAGTCGAAATGGACTCGACAGCACCAAACAACAACAATTTTGGGAGCACATCCTCTAGAGTTTCTTAAAATATCATTTTTTTGGAAGTATGAACTACATAGAGAAGGTGCACCAAATCGTGTTTCTATTTTATCAAATATTTCAAGGTAAATATTCTGTCAGATATTTCAAGGTAAATATCACAAGTCAGTGTGGTTTGCTGGAGGTGGTTCATGCTACCTTGTGAGTGCCATTTGTTAAATATTCAGGATGTTTGCAAGCTGGCTGTTCAGCTGTTGGTAGCTTGAGCTTAGCCATGGGGGGAATATTTATGTATCAGGGCCTTTTTCCCCAGAGAGCCAGTTGCTGGACATTTACCAGCACGCCACTGCAAATCAGTAAACAGGGCATTACTAACATCCCTGAAGCCACCCCATGCTTTCTGCTAATCTGTAACCACTCCATCTTCTTACAGGTCACCACTAACCTGAGTGCTAGTACCACAGGTTAATTTTACTATTTCGGAATTATACTGCATGAAGAAAGAGAAGAAGTTTGTGGGGGTCTGAAGCTTAAACAGATTCTTGAGACCTTCTTTAAATAAACAAGGAGTCCCTGAGTGGTATAAATGATTAATGCTCTTGACAGCTAATTGAAAGTTTGGAGGTTCGAGTTCACCCAGAGGCACTTCAGAAAGACCTGGAGATCTATTTCTGAAAAATCACCCATTGAAAACCATATGGAGCACAGTTCTACTCTGATACCCGTGCAGTCGCCATGAGTCAGTGTTGAGTGAACAGCAACTGCTAAATTATAAATACAAAATTAGGAAAAGGGCTTTAGATGGAATCTGAGCAAGTTAAGGGACCCCTATTATCTTGGCAGTAAATCCAACTCTGCTAGAATGTGTGTTCTTTTTTGTCTGGCTTCTTTCACTTAACATTGGGTAACATTTGTGAGATTCATCTGTGTTGTTGCGTGTGGCAGACAGCAGTAATCTGCTCATTTTCATTGTATGAATTTATCACATCGTACTCATCCATTTTACTGTTGAGAGATATCTGAGTTGTTTCCAGTTTGGGGCTCTTACCAACAGTCCTGATACAAACATACTTGTATATCCTTTGGTAAACACATGTTGCATCCTGTTGAGAGTTCATCTATAATTGGCATTATGGTATCACAGGGTATTCACAATTAGCTTTAATAGATATAATCACATAGTTTTCATGAGTGGTGGTAAAAGTGTAGTCCCAACAGCAGTGTATGGGAGTCCTAGTTGTTTCACATTCTTACCAACACTGGGTTTTACAGACTTTTTAATATCAGCCATTCTGGTCAGTGTACATGATGACTAATTAGCGTTAGCGTATTTTCAAATGAATTTTGGCTCTTTGGATATTTTGTGCAAGTGTTTTGTGCATTTAAAACATACGTGTTGGGTTATCTGTTTTTTCATAATTTATTGGAGCCGTTTTTATATTATAGGTACAAATCATTTGCGGGAGATATATAATGGAAATATCTTTTCTCCTCATCTGTTTTGGCTTTTTACTCTCTTAAAAGTATCTTTTAATGAAGTATAGTTCTTAAATTTGTAGAAATTTAATTAATCATTTTTAATAGCTAATCTATGGGGCAGTTCTACTCTGTCCTATAGAGCCACTATGAATAGGAATTGACTAGATGGCAGTGGGTTTGGTTTAATGGGTTTTAATAAAAATGTATGATACATTCTGTTTATGAAGTCTTTGCCTTCCCAAGATTATTAAAGATATTCTCCTATGTTATTTTCTAAAAGATTTATTATTTTACCTTCAGTTACTGAGAGATATCTATCACGATGATGGAGAATTTTCCTGTATTTCTTTTAGTTTTCTTATGTTTTACTTTGTATGCTTGAACCCATCACCCACTGCATAGAAATTTAGACTTATAACACCTTTCTGTTAGATTGGTATGTCCCATCATCTTCAATAATGCTTCTTGCCTATAAGTCTAACCTTTTTGATATTTATATACTTAGAACAGTATATTTAGTATTCATATGGTACGCTTTTCCCCTCTTTTTACTTTTAATCTATTTGGATCCTTATCCTTAAATTGTGTCTATTGCTCCTACTGTTGTTGTTTTCATCCAATTTCACAGGCTTTGTCACTTAACAGGAGAATTTAGTTCATTTATGTTTAATAAAATTCCTGATATTTTTAGATTTAAATCTACTACCTATTTGGTGATATTTGTCCAGTGTGTTCTATATTCCTTTTTCCATGATCTCTTTCCTATTTTATGGGCTAAGTATTTTAAATATTCCACATTTTCTGCTCTTGGCTTGCTGGTTATACATTTGTCACAATTTTATATTGGTTACTGTAAATATAGCAGGCATCCCTGAATTAATCTCAGAAATTTGTACTTTTGTCATTCTCCCTTTATTCCCAGTCAGATTTTTTGCTATTTTTGTCATGTATTTATTGTATGTAGGCTTAAATACCACAAGACACCATCATTATTATTTTGTACAGTTAATGGTCATTTAGATTTACTCAATTTACTTTCCATAATTCTCATTCCTTCTTAACCTCCATGATTCTATAGGTGCATTTTTCCTCTCCTTAAACCTCTTTAGTATTTATTTTAGTGCATATCTTTTGTCTTAACTACTATACCTTTTTTTAAAAATAATTTTTATCGCGCTTCAAGTGAAAGTTTACAAATCAAGTCAGTCTGCCACATTTAAGCTTATATACACCTTACTACATACTCTCATTTACTCTCCCCCTAATGAGTCAGCCCGCTCCCTCCTTCCAGTCTCTCCTTTCATGACAATTTTGCCAGTTTCTAACCCTCTCTACCCTCCCATGTCCCCTCCAGACAGGAGATGCCAATACAGTCTCAAGTGTCCACCTGATATAAGTAGCTCACTCTTCATCAGCATCTCTCTCCAGCCCATTGTCCAATCCCTTCCATGTCTGATGAGTAGTCTTTGGGAATGGTTCCTGTCCTGGACCAACAGAAGGTTTGGGGACCATGACCGCCGGGATTCTTCTAGTCTCAGTCAGACCATTAAATCTGGTCTTTTTATAAGAATTTGGGGTCTGCATCCCACTGTTCTCCTGCTCCCTCAGGAATTCTCTGTTGTGCTCCCTGTCAGGGCAGTCATTGGTTGTGGCCGGGCACCATCTGCTTCTTCTGGTCTCAGGATGATGTAGTCTCTGGTTCATGTGGCCCTTTCTGCCTCTTGGGCTCATAGTTATCATTTGACCTCGGTGTTCTTCATTCTCCTTTGCTCCAGGTGGGTTGAGACCAATTGATGCATCTTAGATGGCCGCTTCTTAGCATTTAAGATCCCAGATGCCACACTTCAAAGTGGGATGGAGAATGTTTTCATAATAGAGTTTATTATGCCAATTGACTTAGAAGTCCCCTTAAGCCATAGTCCCCAAACCCCCACCCTTGCTCTGCTGACCTTCAAAGCCTTCAGTTCATCCTAGAAACTTCTTTGCTTTTGGTCCAGTCCAGTTGAGCTGACCTTCCGTGTATTGAGTATTGTCCTTCCCTTCACCTAAAGTAGTTCTTATCTACTAACTAATCAGTAAATAACCCTCTCCCACCCTCCCTCCCTCCCCCTTCTCGTAACCACAAAACAATGTGTTCTTCTCAGTTTAGACTATTTCTAAAGATCTTATAATAGTGGTCTTATACAGTATTTGTCCTTTTGCATCTGACTAATTTCACTCAGCATAATGCCTTCCAGGCTCCTCCATGTTATAAAATGTTTCACAGATACGTCACTGTTCTTTATCGATGCATAGTATTCCATTGTGTGAATGTACCATAATTTATTTAACCATTCATCTATTGATGGACACCTTGGTTGCTATTGTAAACAGTGCTGCAATGAACATGGGTGTGCATATATCTGTTTGTGTGAAGGCTCTTATTTCTCTAGGGTATATTCCGAGGAGTGGGATTTCTGGGTTGTATGGTAGTTGTATTTCTAACTTTTTAAGAAAATGCCAGATAGATTTTCAAAGTGGTTGTACCATTTTACATTCCCACCACTACTATACCTTTATGATAACTCTTGAAATCAAATTGTTTATGCCTTCCAACTTTGTTTTCTCTTTTAAAATTGTTTTGGCTATTCTACGTCTTTAGATTTCCATATAAATTTTAAAATCACCTTGCTAATTTCTAGAAACATATTACAGCTCTCCATCACTCCATTTTCTTCTCTGAACTTGCTAAACTTATTTATTAGTTGTAGATCCTTTTTTGAAGATTTCTTAATATTTTTTACATACATGGTCATGTTTTCTGTAAGTAATATACACTGAAGTGTTGTATACCTTTTGTTTCTTTTCTCTCCGTGTTGCACTGGTTGTGACCTCTAAAACTATGTTGAATAGAAGCACTATGAGTGGATAAGCTTGCCTTGTTTCCAAACTCAGGGGGAAAGTATCTTGTCTTTCATGTTTAATAATAAAATTGGTGTTGGCTGTTGGCGTTTTGTAGATGTCCTTTATTACTTTGAAGGAGATGGTTTCTATTTATAATTTGTGGAGAATATATATATATTTTTAATCAAAAACAGATATTGACTTTTTTGGAATCCTTTTTCTATATACTGTATATTGAAATGGTCATGTGGTTTTTCTCTTTTATGCTGTTAATGTGGTGAGTCACATTGTTTGACTTTCGTATGTTAAACCAACCTTATACTCCTGTGATAAATACCACTTAGTCAAGATACATTAACTTTTCTGTATATTTCTGGATTCAACTTGCTAATAATTTTAAGAAGATTTTTGCATCTATATTCATAAAATGAATTGGTCTGTGGTTTTCTTGTAACATATATTTCTGATTTTGGTATTAGAGTAATACTGGCCTCATGTAATAAGTTGGGAAGAATTTATTCCTCCTCTATATTCTAAAGGAGTTTGTGTAGAATTGGTGTTATTCCTAAGTATATGATAGAATTCACCAATGAAACCTCTGGTCGTGGGTTTTTCTTTGTGATGTGGTAAGATTTGTTAGTTTTTTTGTTTTTTATGGATTATAGTTCTTTAGCTATTTAGTTTGAATATTTCTTCTTGAGTGGATTTTGTGTCCTTCAAAAATTGTCCACTTCAGTTGTTTTTGACTTTATTGGCATAAAATTTTCACAATATTATCTTGCTATTCTTTTAATGTTTGCAGGGTTGATAGAGATTCCCCCCTTCCATTCTTGATACTGGTAATTTTTGTCCTCTTCTCTTTTTTTCTTTATCAGCCCAATTTAAGATTAATCTTTTCCGTGAAGAAATTTTTGCCTTGATTGATTCTATCTTTACCATTTCACTGATTTCTGTTTTTATCTCATTCCTTTCCTGTACTTTATTTTCTCTTTAATTTGAATTTATTGGGGATTATTTTATGGACCAGCAAATGGCTTCTCCAGATTTATAGTATACGTCTTTAACTTATCATACTCTACCTGCAAAGAATGTCATACTACTTTGCGTAGAGTATATGTATAAACCAAACCCATTGCCGCTGAGTTGATTCCAGCTCATAGCGACCCTATAGGAGAGAGTAGAACTGCCCCATAGGTTTCCAAGGAGCGCCTGGTGGATTCAAACTGCCTACCTACTATGCCACCTGGGTTTTAGAATATTTTACAATAGTATGCTTTCATTTTTGACCTCACTTTGTGCTATTGTTTATATGAATTTTACTTCTACATGTGTTATGTACGCCACACAATATTGTTAATAGTTTTTCTTTAAACAGTCTTTTATATTTATCCACATAGTTACCATTTCCAGTAATCACCATTTCTCTCTGTAGATCCAGATATCCTGCTGTTGTTACTTTCCTTTTGCCTGAAGAATTTCCTTTAACGTTTCTCAGAGTGTGACTTACTGTTGATGAATTTTCCCAAGCAGAGAAATCCTTAGGGGTCGTAAAATCAGTTAGTTTTGATGAGCGATTACATTAGATCAGACATAGCATATAGGAGAGAGGTATTTTAGAGCCAGAGTTGACAAGATTTAGCAGCTGACTGGAGGACTGGGGAAGTGTTAGATGCTAAAATGCTTTTGAAAGCCATAGCCAATGCAATAAAAATAGCCCAAAGGAACAAATGTTGGGAAGGCATTTCCAAAAATGTTATTATTTGCTAATCATAAGATTGTCCATCTGGAAAACCCAGAATCCACTGAAAATCCTTACCCTTAATAAGTGAGTCAATGTAAGTATAAAATTAATAGCTTCCCTAGATGCGAGAAATAACCAGTTAGAGAACATAATGTTAAACATCAGCAGCAATAGCAAAAAAAGACGCTAAAATACCTGCGGGTAGAGAACAACCCCATAAGAAATGTAAGGAGGTGATGAGAAGAAAAGTGTAAAGTTCTTAAGGGAAAATTGAGTAATTAGGACACCTTGAAACATGAAGTGTCATATTTTAAATATATACATTCTCCCCAAATGCATCTTTAGTTTTAATTAATTCAAAATAAAAACTCAAACAAATTTGGCGATTTGATAAGATGATTCTAAAGTTTATTTTGAATGAATGAGAGTACAATCTAAATATTTTTTAAATGCTGAGATTTGTCCTGTAAAGTATTAATATGTATTATAAAATAGGAAATAATAAATTAGTGAAATCATGGCCATATTTAAGTGCCTATCAGAATTTGTTGTATGATAAATATGAACCAAATTGGTGGGGAAATAAGAAGTTGATATTGTTGGACAAGAGCTGCTTTTAGGGAAAATGTAGATCCCTATTTCATAACACATACAAAATAAATTCCAGATAGGTTAAAGATTTGAATGTAAAAATGAAACCATATAGCTACTAGAACAAATGTATTAGCAGATATCTAATGATAATAGTAGATTTCTAATGACATGATCTTGAGTTTGAGGATTTTCTAACATGACACTAAAGATAGAGATAACTAAGAAAAATAGTTATTTTGACTTATTTAATATGTTACTAATTAAAAATATTTAAAACTAAATATCATAAAATTTCATTTAAGAATTTAAATGGAAACCTACAATTCAAAAAACTTGTAATGGACAAGGACTCAATATAATTAATATATAAACCCTTATTACAAATCATTATGGAAAAAAATGTGTACCCCCTAATAAAATGTTGGACAAAGCATATGTCCTGAAAATTTGTAAAATAACAAATACAGTTGACCAAGAGGCACCTGACAAGATTTTTAGCCTCAGTAGTAAGGGGGAGGAGCCTTGGTGGCTCAGTGGTTAAGCGTTTGGCTGCTAAGGATGGCAGTTTGAATCCACCAGTAAGAGGGGAATATTAGAGGTAAAGATTAAACTACTTGGAAGAGAGAGTGGGATAGGTCAGCCAAGGAAATCATACCCTAAAAGAAAAATAAGAAATATGTCAATGATAAGATCAGTGTGATAAGTTGTCCCTCCTGCCACAATTATTTTGCCATGTGATTTTCTTTGGTCAGAGAAATACCACTTCCAGGAAGAAGAGCCTGTTTGTTCTTTGCCCAATTCTTTTTTCCTTGGCTACCATGATGAACAATGAATTAAATAGAAAGTGCTTAGTTCACCTAATCCTAGAGTGAAAATTTCTCGCAAAATAGCCCCAGCCAAACTCTGATGGAAAAGTATTGTGGGTGAGAAATATACCTTTGTTGTTGCAAACCACTGAAACGATGGAGTTATTTGTTACTGCAGCACGATCTAGTGTATCCTGACTGATACACCTGAACTACTTTAAGTTTCTGACTTCTGGTTGGGAAACTGACTGGCCCATAGGCAAGAGATTCCAAACAGAAGAGATAACCTGTTCAAAGTAATAGAATATGCACCAAGAAGAGTAGGTTTTGTGTGTGAGAAATGTTAACAGATTGACTTGTCATGAATGGAAATATGTAAGTAGAAAATGATCAAAAATAAATATAGTGAAAAGGGCAAAAGTATGGGGATAGAGAAGGTAGAGTAATAGGAGGTAGAAGAATAAATGTCTGAGAAAGGGGCTTGTATTTAATTGAGGACTTGGCTTGAATGACAGTGTTTCGGTTTGGAGACTGCTGCTGTCCGGTTTTACTTCAAATCAATATTTTTTTGGGTGCTACAAGTTGGTCTTTTTCTTGTCCAGCTTTTTTGTTTCCAAGATTTAGTTTGATTCGAAGTCAATAACAAAAACAACCAAAAAAAAAAAAAAAAAAAAAACCCCAAACATATTGGTTTGGAACTCTTATTTAGTTTATTTAATTCACTGTTTTTGATCTGATAGATTGGTCTTCCCAACCTTTTCATTTATCCATTCGCTTACATTAGAGCACAGACAAAGATGATAACATTTGTACAGAGGGCTCAGGTTAATAGATGAGGCTGCTTACTTCTGAGACTACCTCCCTGGACCTGCAAGGTTGTACCAAAAGAAGAGTGGATCCATATCTTAGCATACCTGTAACCCATTGTGGGGACCCTTGTTGGGAAGTTCTTCAATAAATAATAGTTAACCTTGAACAAGGGATTGTGCAAATAATTTTGCAGAAAGCTTAGTCTGGCTACACTGCAGCTAGTGAGATGAAGTCGAAAGGGTAGGACGTTATTCCCATGCGTCTACTTCTTAAACACAATCCATGAAATGTGATGGCAATAATGCTGTCCAGATATGCCGTACATTTTAGGAATAGACACATGGTGGCCTTCTGTCCCAAAACATTAACCTTAGATTTACATAGCACGCTTATTTGATCATTCCAGCACGTCCTGCTAGATGCTTTCTTTATCCTAACTCATTCTAATTATCACATTTAAAAATGTAAATATCCCTGAACTCAAGTATCATTTCTCTTTCCTGAGATAAGCTCGTTTTCTACTCTCAGTCAGTTGTATTTCATCAAATTTCTCATTTGAATTAATAGTATGCGTCATTTTACTCAATTGTGTGCTTCTTATTTCTTTAAAATGTAATTGTCATGTATGCAATATAAATGAATAATTTGCAGTCAACTCGTATCTTTTTTGCATTTCTTCAGTATTGAATGATTATTCATTTACTTTTCTATTACAATTATTATTATTATTATCTAAGGTGTTTCTGTAGCCCTGGTGGCATAGTGAGTGGTTAAGAGCTTGGTTGCTAATCAAAAGGTTGGCAGTTCAAATCTACAAGTTGCTACTTGGAAACACTATGAGGCAGTTCTACTCTGTCCTATAGGGCTGCTTTGATTTGTAATTGACTTGACGGCAGTGGGTAAGGTACTTCTATGGGAAAAGGAATAGTCAGGATGGAGGAGCAGCATGTAAGGTTCCCAACAGATAAATATGTTCCATGCTATCTCCATTCCAATTATATTAGCCATAAAACCTTTCAGGCTCTTATTCTAGAATTTTCACCTGCAGGATCCTAGTGCCTTTCCTAACATACCAGCCTTCCATTTCCAAGGTGTCTAAAGAATGGAAAGACATCCACAGACAATGCAGGCAACAGAGAAGCGATGTCTTAGTAGGAGGCTTTTTGTACCATAAATAGGACTAGAATTCAAGTGCCCGCATTCCCAGCCTACTGCCGGACCTATTAAAGTACACTGGCTCAGCAGCTGTACAGTGTGGAGCAGCTATTTTTGTGCCAAGATTTCAGACCCACAGTGTGAGGTTGAGACATAAACTGTGCTCGCCTCTTTGGATGGCAAAGGTGCGTGCTAATTTCCAGTGTGGACACGCTGTGAGGGCGTACAGGTCACATACGGTGGCATAGCAGGTTTGAGATATCCTGAAAGTGAGTACTGTCATTTCTGTGACTCCAGCTGCTTCCGTTGCTTTCCTTCTAAACCTTTAATCTTCACTTTTTTCTCTTAACCACTTTCTCTCACCTTCGCTAATCATCTCTTTCTTCCAACTTCTCTAATGTTGGTGGATGCCAAGTTTCTGTCTTTAACCCTCTTCTTTCTCTGCATTATCTTCCTGGTGATTCTCCCTGGAGCTCAGTATCAGCTACACTTGATAACACCTGCATCTGTATCTCTGGGCCAAGCCTTTCTGCCAAGACCCAGGATGGTATCCATGTTCCCCTGACACCTCAAGTTCAGCTTGTTCTGAACAAGTTCATTATTTTACCCCATGCGTAGCGAATGGTATCACCATTTGTCCAAACACTGAAACTCAACAGCCAAAGTGTTGCTCCATTGCTTCCTTTTCTTCACTCCGTGTATCTAGTCGTTAAGTATTATCAATCGCAGCTTTTAAATGTTTCTTAAATTTGTCCCCTCTTCTCCAACCCCATTGAAACTGGCCCTTATCCCCTCTGACATGGGCTATTGTGTTAACATCCCAACTGGGTTTCCTTGGCTTTAGTCTTGCTCTTCTCCAATCCCTGCTCCATGATGTCTTACTTTCTACACCAAGAATTATGTTTCTAAACATAAATCAGATCCTATTACTTCACTTGTAGAAACTTCCAATGTTCCTCCACTGCCTAGTCCATAGCGTTCATGTTTGTATGCACACAGGCCCTTTGTGACCTGGCATCTTGTCCACTTCTCTAGCTGCATCTCCACTGCATCACTGGATGACTTTGGACCTGAGCACATCGTGCTGTTCACACCTCTCAGCTATTCATGGGCTGCTCCCTCTGAAATAGCCCCCGCCACTTGGCCACAGGTCATGGCCCTACTGTCTGATCACTCGGGGATGAGTCCAAATACCCTCCTGTGCAAAGCCCTGGGTGCAGTGTGCATGCATGTCTGGGCTGTCACTGTACCCGCCTCAGGCTTCATTTTAGCCAATATCATAGGGTGTCATTCGTCTGTTTATTGGTCAATCTTTGCCCTAGACTCTAAGCTTCTTTAGGAAAAGGACCATGTCTTTATATGCCCAGGGCTCAGCACTGTGCCTGGTACATAGTAGGTGATCAATAAAAAAAGTGTCAAATAAACAAACGAATAAATAGATGCACAGATTTTGACTTTACAAACGATCCATTCTATTTCCTCTTTTTGCTGTACTTAGAACAATAGCCTGAGAATGTCTTAGCGACTTACTAATTTTACTTGTTCACAAGGTTAACAAAGTTACAGTGCTTTGTTTCAGTTGTCACAGCCATGAGACCGGTTGAAGACCAAGGGCTGGTTATAGCGGATTTCTTCTGTTTATTTGTAATTTTATGGATAGCTTAAAAATTATTTTTCTATTCTGGTTAGTGTTTTGTGTACCCAGGTAGAGGAAAAAGCAATCGAGATACAAAGTCTTTCCCTGATTAGATTTCAAAGAAACTTTAGGTCTTCAGGAAAAAAAAAAAAAAATCTAGTCACAGTATTTCAATTTAAATATAAAAGCAAAACCTGTACTTCTTGGGTTTCAGTGTTCTAGTTTGGTCTAAAATTTGTAGCTGATTTTAAGTAAGTCAGGCCTTACAGGTCGTAGAATGATGTACTTCCTCCGCTCTGGGACCCATGACTGTAACAAACTCGTGGAGGCAGGGGGGAAGCGGGCATGTTTTTATTCAATAAACAAATGGCGTTATCCTAGGAGCAAGGCTATTGTTTCAGACAAGGTATGTAAGAATTTAGTTATATTTGACTCAAAGGAAAATGAAATAAGCTAATTCTGATTCAAAAGCTGCAGACTTTGCCTAGTTGTGGAATGAAGGGTTCCTGAGGTTGTAGTCATGGCAACCAGTGCTGAGGTTGCTAAGCTCTGAGCTCCTGCAGCCTCCATCTCTGTCAGATTCCGGATTCCCTCTCTGGAGAAGCGGTGTCGGCATGTTGGTAGTAAGAAATCACCAACTGAACCTTTTGCCGCCATCAAATCTATCTTTTGTATGATTAGCTAATGGTTATGACTGTAGGTAACCTCCTCCCAGGTTACAAACTGGAACTGTTTCCAAGAGAAAACCCAACGCTTTTGGTTCTCTTTTTTTCTGCTTTAAAAAAAAAATATTTTGCTAAGGGTTTTCTCAATTCATTGCCTTTCCACATGGGCTTATGTTTGGTTGGGGAGTGATTTGTTTTGGTCATACCATAAAAAGTGTCCTGTCATTTACCCCTCTCTATCCTGCCTTGGAGCCCTAGTGGTGCAGTAGTTAAGATGTACGGCTGTTAACCAAAAAGTCGGCAGTTTGAATCCACTAGCCACTCCTTGGAAACCTTACGGGGAAGTTCTACTCTGTCCTAGAGGGTCGCTGTGAGTCGGAATCGACTCAACGGCAACTGGTTTGGTTTTTGTTTTCTTTATCCTTGCCTTTATTACTACTTTAATAACCCCGTACAATGAGCTGTCAGCATGTTAAGAGAAAATTGATGGCACAACAATTTTCTCAGTGTAGGGATGAGACTGAGGGAACACACAATCTCTTTTCAGCACATTTACCAGAAACTCTTTTAATAAAAGATTAGATCCACTGTCCTTCAAAGACTTCTAAAAGCTGGTGGTGGACTTTGAAACAGAAGCTCAGTGCAGATATTTCCGAAGTCTTCCTTTTACTTCTCCTCTTCTGTTGGCCCCTCTTCCCCATCACCTCAACAGTAAGTAGACAGTGAACATTGTGGATTGGCTCTTAACGTTGGTTAATGGCAGAGTAGGAAAGCATGTTGGAATCATTAATACTGTGGAATAATAATAATATAGTAATAATTTCTGAGCTCTTAGTGCAAGTCTCTGTGCTAAACCCTTTATATAGTACTAGTTCTTTTAATTCTCAGTTATCCAATGAACCACCACCCCTCTGTCAGTCTGTGGTGCTGTGGTGGCTTACGTGTGGCTATAATGCTGAAGGCTATGCCACTGGTATTTCAAATACCAGCAGGGTCACCTATGGTGGGCAAGTTTCAGCACAGCTTCCAGACTAAGATAGATGAGGAAGAAAAGGCCTGATGATCTACTTCTGAAAATTAGCCAATGAAGACATTATGGATTACAGAATATTATTCAAGACTTCAACTCATTTACTTTGGATGTGTAATCAGGAGGAACCAACCCCTGAAGAAGGGTATATTTGGTAAAGCGGAGGCCAGGGAAGGTGAGGGAAACCCTCAATGAGATGGATTGATACAATAACTACAACAATGAACTCAAACATAACAACAATCATGAAAATGGCACAGGACCAGGCAATGTTTCATTCTGTTACACGTGGGATCTCCGTGAGTCAGAGCTGAGTTGACACAACTAAAAACAACTATGCAATGAAACTGATATTATCATTTCCACATTACAAATGAGGAAACTGAGACTTAGGAAGGTTGAACAACCTGCCCAAAGTCAACAACTAGCATGTGTCACAAACAGGAGTCAAATCTAGGCTTTTCTGGCTCCAAAGCCTGGGTTCTTAACCTCTCTGTTATCTTTCAATACCAGGGCTTTAGGTTTAGGCTGTCAGATTGACTTTAACATAACACTTCCATTCCAGCGAACTCATTATTTTCTATTTCTTACCAGGCAAAGTTCCTTAATTTATTCAATAAATATTTATTGAATGCCTATAATGTGCTGCTGTTAGGTGCCATCAGGTTGGTCTGACTTAGCAACCCTATGTACAACAGAACAAAACACTGGTCCTGCACCATCCTCACAATCATTGCTATGTTTGAACCCATTGTTGCAGCCACTGCGTCAGTCCATCTCATTTAGAGTCTTCCTCTTTATCTTGACCCTCTATTTTACGGAGCATAGTGTCCTTCTTCAGGGACTGGTCCCTCCTGATAACATATTCAAAGGATGTGAGACAATGTCTTGCTATCCTTGCTTCTAAGGAGCACTCTGGCTGTACTTCTTCCAAGATAGGCTTGTTCATTCTTCTGCAGTCCATGGTATATTCAATATTCTTTGCCAATACCATAATTCAAAGGTGTCAATTCTTCTTTGGTCTTCCTAATTCATTGCCCAGCTTTCTCACGCATATGAGGCGATTGAGAATACTGTGGCTTGGGTCACGCTCACCCTAGTCATCAAAGTGACATCTTTGTTTTTTTTAACACTTTAAAGAGATTTTTTTTTGCAGCAGATTTGCCCAATGCAATATGTCTTTTGATTTCTTGACTGCTGCTTCCATGGGCATTGATGGTGAATTCAAGTGAAATTAAATCTTTGACAACATCAATATTTATCCCTTTATCATGATGCTGCTTGTTGGTCCAGTTGTGAGGATTTTTGTTTTCTTTATGTTGAGGTGTTATCCATACTGAAGACGGTGGTCTTTGATCTTCATCAGTAAGTGCTTCAAGTCCTCTTCACTTCCAGCAAGCAAGGTTGTATCATCTGCATAATGCAGGTTATTAATGTATCTTCCTCCAGTCCTAAATCTGCGTTTTTCTTCATACAGCCCAGCTTCTCGGGTTGTTTGCTCAGCATACAGATTGAATAAGTATGGCAAAAGGATACAACTCTAATGCACACCTTTTGTGATTTTAGACCATGCAATATCCCTTATTCTGTTCAAACGACTGCCTCTTGGTGTATGTATAGGTTCCTCATGAGCACAATTAGGTGTTCTGGAATTCCCATTCTTTGCAGTGTCATCCATAATTTGTTATGATCCACACAGTCGAAGGCCTTTGCATAGTCAAAAAAACACAGGTAAATATCTTTCTGGTATTCTCTGATTTCAGCCAAGATCCGTCTGACATCAGCAAAGATATCCCCCATTCCACATCTTCTTCTGAATCCAGCTTCAATTTCTGACAATGCCCTGTTGATGTACTGCTGGAACCATTTTTTTAATTATTTTAAGCAAAACTTTACTCACACACAATGTTAATAATATTGTGATTCTATTGGATCACTTTCTTTGAAATAGACGTAAATATGGATCTCTTCTACATGTTTGGCCAGGTAGCTGTCTTCCAAATTTCTTGGCATAGATGAGTGAGCACTTTCAGCTCTGCGTCCATTTGTTGAAACATCTCAGTTGGTATTCCGTCAATTCCTGGAGCCTTGTTTTTTGCCAGTGCCTTCAGAGCAGCTTGGACTTCTTCATTCAGTACCATTGGTTCCTGCTCATATGGTACTTCCTGAAATGGTTGAACGTTGACCAATTCTCGTTTGTATAGTGACTTTGTGTATTCTTTCCATCTTCTTTTGAACTTTCATGCATACAGTTGATGGTCTGTTCTGCAGTTGGCCTACAGTGTACTGGACAGTATTTTAGGCACTTGGGACATTTGTGAACAAGACAGATTAAGGCCCTGCCTTCATGGATCCTACAATTTAGTGACAGGCAAAAGTCAAACAAGAAAACAATAAACAAGATTATAACAGGTAGTGATTAGTGTTCTGACTAAAAACAAAAAACAAAAAACCAGCAAAGGAATGTGTCTTGAATTATGTGTGAGTAATCTGGGCAGTTAGGGTCTGGGCAGTGGGGTGGGCTATTTGAGATAATGTGGTTAGGGAATAACTGCTTACAAAGAGACGTTTGCTCTGAGACTGGCATAATGAGAAAGGAACAGCCACCATGGATCAAGTTAGGGGAAGATTATTCCACCAGAAGTTCTGAGATAGGAAATATTAATCATGTTTCAGAAATTTAAAGTAGGCCAGGATGGATGAGGTAAAGTGAAAAATGAAAAAAAAAAAAAAAGTACAGGATAAGATTGGAGAAGCGTATAGGTACCATGTCTTGTGGGCTAGTGCAAACCCCGATGAAAAGATTAGGTTTTATTCTAAATGCAATGGGGAAATTTTAAAACCTGTTAAGAAGGGTAATGATATGATCTGATGCATGTTTTTAAAATGATCGCCATGGATGGCTAGTGGGTGGAGAATGAATTATAAGGGGAAGGACAAGTATAGAAACGGGCAGATCTGCAAAGAGCAGCCTAAGCCTAAATTAGAAATGATGGTGGTGATGCTGGAACTGGAGAGAACTGGGCAGATTCAGGATACATTTTGAGGGCCCTGTCAATAGGGCTTGCTGATACGTTGAATGTGGTTGTGCAAAGGATAGGAGGAATCAAGGACAATTCTGCATTACGGACAATTCTGTAGCTTCCAATGTAAGTGGCCAAGTGGTTGAATGTGACATTTACTGAGATACAGACAGCTGGTTTAGAATTAAATTGTACTGTTGGAAGGAATTCAAGAGCTTCCCTTTAGGATCTAATCCAAATTCCTTAGCCTGACACCAATCTCTGTGAACCTGTGTCTAATTAGTGCTGTCTGCACAGTTGTTGTTGTTGTTAGATGCTGTTGAGTCAGTTCTGACTCATAGTGGCCCTGTGTATAACAAACAGAACAAAACACTGCCCGGTCCTGCACCATCATCATAGTCATTGCTATGTTTGAGCTCACTGTTGCAGCCACTGTGTCAATCCACCTTGTTGAGGGTCTTCCTCTTTTTTGCTGACCCCCTACTTTACCAAGCATGCTCCCTGTTTCCAGGGATTGGTCCCTCCTGATAACATGTCCGTTTACAATGTAGTATTTAATAAATGGTTATTGGCTTGACATATGGAAAAGTCAGTCTACTTACCTAGTTTATCTAAGAATTCAAGTGCAATCATCTACCATGAAAAGCTTACTGATTTGAAAACCCTGTTGCCCAGTTTTTAGAGAAGGTCAATATTGCCCCATTAATCACTAAATAGGCATTATCTCTTGTACCCTAGATTGTAAAATTGCCTCCTCGTAATTCATCAGCCTTCTGCAAAACCCTTATTAGCCCACTGCAAGAAAGCTTCGCTTCCAGAGTGAATGCACTATCTGTGTGAGAACCAGAGCTGGAGAGGCCCGTTGTCATTTTGTGGAAATTAGCTTCCTTTTCCCTTGAGGTAAATTGCCGATTCTTGAAATAATATACCATGTGACCTATGTTCCATATGATAAGGGTGATATCGCCAATCGTCTGGATTGTTCAACAAGACAAACTTATTTTTTCACTCATATTTTAATTGCTGTAATATCAGCCTCAGAGCTCATGACATTTTTCAAGGCACCATATCTTGGGTATAAAATATTTTTATTGAGAAAATGAAATTTTTCCTGCCTTGAGACTAGCTCCCTAATTAGAAAGCACATACCATTAGCTCAAGTGTATCACATTAAACAGATGTTCTGATGAATTGATAATTCATCGCAGTCTCAAATTATAATCATTTTATTACCTTCTTGCAAGAATGAAACCTCCAGAGAAAGGAGAGAAAGAACCAAGATATTTGGAGAAATTGGACTTCTCTCGCCTCCCGGAGGTCTCCTAGCCTGTCTCGGTTACCTAGGTGGTTTTTAATCATTGGTTGAATTTTTCTTGTTCCTTCAGCAGCCAGCTGGCATTTGAACCTGCTGCCTCCAGACTGTTCTCCGACCAAGACTGTCCCATAGCTGTTGAAATATTGTTTTGCAAGAATCTCAGAAAAGTGTATCTTCTCTGAAGGAACTGCAAGAATTTTACATCTGCCTCAATTCGAATAGCCTCCATTCATCCTAAGACATTGTGGTGATTCTGTGAAGAGCGTGGTCTATATCTTACCGCAGACACTCAATAGCGCCAGCAGAGACTCATGGTTGGCTGTTGTCACCGAATCAGCAGTTTCAGGTGGCATATAATACGTTAGCTTTAAGATTTTCCTCATCAGAAACTCCCCAAGTTTAATTTACTCAACTGTATGGAGGTTACGGATCTGCTGGTAAAGCACTGGCCATTAACAGTGATGACTCACTGTCACTCTGGAGTAGGCAAATCCCACTTTTGGAGAGTCTCTCAGCTGAGGAGGATTAATGGGAGCTGGGGAATCAGGGTAGGAAGTGCCAGGCCGCAAGTCTATAGCCTTGAGACTCAAAAATGGGGAAGCATCTCAGAGTCATGGCCAGGTGGGCAGAGTTGGGTCCTTGGCAGAGTAGAGAGGCAAGAGGCAGAGGCTAGAGAGGAAGCCCAGGTGGCAAGAGAGAGTAAGATGATGGCAAGCTGTGAACGAGTGATCCCTGTTGACTCTTACTCAGAAGTAGCCCCTCAGTTTGGCCCCTCCCCCACATTTCCATCACTTGTTAGTTTTGGGCTGTGTTTCCTTTTTCGCTGGATTATCCTCAACGCTGTCTGGGCCATCTGCATTTAGTTTTTCTGCATTTCAAACCATCTACCTCACTGTCACTGGCTAAAAAGCAAATATCTTCATGTCACTTTCTTCTGTCAACATTTCTCACAAAACTATAATTTCTTAGTGAGACAAATAGGCCACTTTGAGTGAATACTCACTTTTTTAGTCTTAAGGCTTAATATGTGGCCTAATATATAGTAATTACCCAATTAATGGAGTTCCTGGCCGGTGCAAATTGTTAAAGCTCAGCTGCAAGCATTAACAATTTGTGGTTCAAGTCTACCCAGCAGAGCCTAGGAAGAAAGGCCTGGTGATCTATGTCCAAAAAATCAGCCACTGAAAGCCCTATGGATCACAATGGACCCATTCTCATCTGATCATAGGATGATGCAGCACTGGGCAGTGTTTTGTTCCATCGTGCATAGGGTCACCCTGAGTCTGGGGCCTACTCAAGGGGAGCTAACGACAACAACTCAGTGAGGACTGAAATAATGAGTGCAGTAATGTGTGAAAAAAATGAGTCAACAAGGATTGATTGCATCCCAACTACTCATTCGAGACTATAAAACCAAACCAAACCTGTTGCCATCAAGTCAATCCTGACTCATAGCGACCCTACAGGACAGAGTAGAACTGCCCCGTATGGTTTCCAAGGAGCGCCTAGTGGAATCGAACTGCTGAACTTTTGGTTAGCAGCCATAGCTCTTAACCACTGTGCCATCAGGATTTCCTTCAGGACTGTAGGGAAGCGGAAGTTCAGCCTTGTACTCAGGTGGTTGGCTAGCTAGTGAGCAGATAATCCACCTACAGGGAAGACAGAAAATAGTACAGGGGAGTGTCTGTGTGGCTTGACTTTAGTTTTGTGTAATTATTTCCTAGTTTCCTGGATAGCCAGTTTCTTGTGACTACGTCAAGTCTGATTCAACTACATTAAAACCATAATACATACCCTGCTTTGAGAATAGCTCCTGATGTATATTTGTTGATTAACGAAAGATTTAAGTAAGTCTCAATCCTGGCTATGCAATGGAATTACCTGTGGAGACACATGGATATAAATGATGCCATAAACACAGACAATGATACAGAGACAGATGATGACACAGATATGGATGATGATGGAGATGGTATAGAGACAGAGATATAATCTTCCCTCCTTTGGAGATTTCATTTGGAAGATACAGAGAATGGACCTCTGGCGGGTGTTTGCCTTCTTAGAAACTTCCATCGTAATTGCGATATGTCTCCAGGGTTCATAACGATTGTTGTAAGCAGCGCAGAGGAATCAGTGAGGTCTTTTGCTGTCTCTCAACGTGAATTTTATTGACCATTTGCATCAAGATCAGAAGGACGATTAATAAAATGCAGATTTCTGGGTCCATTCCAGACAGTCTGTTAAAATTAAACTGCCTGGTCATGGGCCTCAGAATCTGCATTTTACCTAAGGTAAGCTCCTCGGGCTGTTTTTTTTACACACTTAAATCTGAGTGTAGCTATTCTGCAGTAAGCAATGAAAGCTTCACGACAAACAAGGAGAATATGAGAAATGTCGTGAAAAATCTAGACTGAGGATAGAAACCATGGAAAGGAGAATTTTAATTTCTTCTTTTGTATAACAGTAGAAGCACAGAAGTGAGCATTTTCAGAATGGTTTGTACTGAGAAAAGAAATTTTAAATTACTTGATTTCTCTTCAAGCCTGTATGCAGATTTCTGCTTAAAAGGCCTTCTCAACTCAGAACGTATCATCTTAATATCTCTGTTGAAGGAAATTCCAGAATTTTCCTCATTTATTCATCAGGATATACAATGATTAAGTTTGGCAATGCTTCTTTGTAAACGATGTTGAAGTTCTTACTGCACCTGAAATATATTTCTTCTTGTTTTGGCTGTTGGTGTAATGGAAAGTTAGTGATAGTTACAAGAGAAAAAGAATGGGAGTAAAACAATTAGAAATTTTATTTTATTTTATGCTGGGATCTGTGGAATAAGGTCTTTGAAAATTGTCACTGGTGGGCTGGCTCTCAGTACCCTGAGTTGGTTTATATTTGGAGGCCCTCTTTTCTGGAAATGTATTATTTCCCTTCATCACCTCATCCCTGCAATTAATAATTTCTTTTCTCTTCAAAATCTGTTCTGAAGGCAGGTTCTATCAGCAACTATTAACATTAGAGATGGCACTGGGTTTTTTGGTATATGAATATATTATATTACTTTGTTTTTTCCATAAATTTTTGTTTTAGGAAATCCTCCACTGTGGAAAAGAACATTTTTCCACCATTAATGAGTAGGAGAAAGTCATTCTAGTAGTAGAAAGGCCTTTTTGGTGTTTCTGAAATTTATCAGTTTCCTTCTATAGTGTCCCATCTTTAAAACAAAATTTTCTTTAAAAAATCCCCTCAGTAAGAAAGCCATCTCAATAAGCAATATGAAAAATTATGAAGAAAAAGAAGCAGGAAACCAAGCAATGTAAATGTAAGCAGGCAACCTTCCAGCGGGAAACAGGTTTCCCTCTTTATTTCCCTATTCTTTTGCTGATTTCCTATCTGTCATCACAACATGAACTATTTGGATTTGATTGTGGACTTTCCCTGCATCAGCTTCATACCTGAGTGGGCAAGAGAACCCTTACGTGGAACTTCGGATCATGTCTGACCTGAACTCGTGCCACATCTGAACCACCACACCACACCAGGACTGGCTCAGGATGGAGAAGCAGGACGAAGCTAGGCTGCTGAAGAATTGGCTTCTCCATACACACAGATCTTCTGATAATTAGCCGTCACAGGGGGGATAGGGAAAGTCATAAGCAGGCTAAATTGCTTTTTTGTTTTAATGCTCTCCTTGCTTTTTTTTTGTTTACATCCGTTCCAGTGTGGGAAGCCCCCTTCTGTGTGTGAAGCTGCACTGCAGCCTAGCACAGAACAAAAGCTTGAAAAGCTCTCTCAAGCAGGCTTTTATTTTCAGGAGTGGATAAGCGGGGGCTTTGTAACACATTTCAATTAGAAGAAACACTTTGTCCTAAGACACTAGGGCAGCCTGTGAAGCTTCTAGCACCCAGAGAAGGATCTTGTGCATACTCAGGGAAATGAACTTTGGAGAAGGTCTCTGTCTGCTCTCCTTGCAAATCGCCTACGTAACAACAACTTCTTCCTCTTTCTCTCCCTCTCCTCCTCCTTCGTCTTTTGTAAAGCTGAAGATAGAGGAGTTTTGATGCTCCTTTTTTTAAAATAGCATACTTGGAGGCGTAGTGGAATAGAAGGATATGGTGAGAGACAGGTATTGATGAAGTCGAGACCAGGAACATTGGGGAAGTGATCCAAGAGCAAGAGGAGATGTGCTCTACAGACAGATAGGAACAAAGCAAGAGGAAGAATTTTGTATCTGGGGAGGACCTAAGAAGCGCAGATGCAAAGGCCGGTCAATGACAGCCTCCACAACTGAGAGTCATCGTTTTTTTTTCTTCAACGTTCACTGAACAAGTGCTATAGGTCGAGTGTTGTGCTAGGTCCAAAGGCTCCTGAGAAGAATAAGACATGACCATTATTGGTAAGCATATGAGGGTAGAAATGTAGAAACAAACAATTGCATTCAAATAGGACCCAAAGCAATACAGAAATATGGGGTACCATGGGGCCCAGAGGGGAACGTGGGGAACGTGATAAACCAAGGAGAGTCAGAAAGTACTTCATGGAAAAGGGAACATTTCAGCTGGGACATGAAGAACGAACAGGGCTTTTCCAGGCAAAGAAATGGATAACTAGCAGTCCAGGCCAAGGACACAGCACGTGCAAAGGCACGTTGTAGAAGACCATGCTCTGTTCAGATAATGTTGAAAACGTCATTTATGGGGAGAAGATAAGGTTGCTTGGGAGAAAGGTAGGGAAGAAGATGAGGCAGCTCAGCAGATATCCAGGACAAGTGTAGGCAGGAATAGTGGATTGAGAATCTGGGCAGGTATGCCCGAGGCCAAGAAGCAGCTCCAGCCTAAGGAGTCTGTGAGGCGAACTAGGTTCTGAAATACAGGTCCAGGTCACTCATGTGCTTCCCAAATGTTCACTATTCGGGTAGGAACCAGATTTGGGTTGTTAAAAAACAGTTTTCTAGATAAGCTCGCTTTGAAAAGAAGTTGTAAGTGTAGGAAGGCTAAGAATTCACCAAAAAATTTTGAGCCTTTTTTAAGTGCAAGGTATGATAAAACTATGTGAAATTAGTATGATGAAGTGCTTGCCCTTGAGAAGTTTCTAATCAGCAGGGAAGAAAGATAAGTACTTCAGTAATTGGAAGATGCTGTACCAGGCTCATTCCTCAGTAGGGAAGGAGAGTGAGCCGACCCAACGCTGACTGTGTCAAATATTTGCATGAAATTCACACACTAAGTGATGCAGAGCTTCTTATCCCAATTTGGAAATTAAAAATCAAAGCTTAAAAAGGCTAAGAAGGTTGTCCAGGGACTAAGTGACAGGGTCACAATGAGCTCAAGTCTATCTGACCCCAAACCTGTCTTTATCTCGTAATGCAGGCTGCCTCAAATCAAGCAGAATGTAAATATTTAGGTTCCATAAATTCATGGTAATAATTTTCTTGAACAAGATAATAGGTGATGGAAACATAGGCTCTGGTATCCTCAATATATCTCTGGCAATATTACATGCTTCACTAAAGAGGCACCACAGAATCAGCACAGTGAGCCCCTGAACTATCTATCAGCTTTCCAAGAAAACTGGGTCTTGTTTCCCTCTGGAAAGTTATCGGATTACCTCAGTCACTGGAGCTTTTGATCACCCTTCACTGTCTTCATTCTTCAGTGTTTGTCTTAGGCTGAGATCTCTAGAGAAACAAAACCAGGGAAGTGTATATATATGTCTACATAGCGAGAAAGAGAGGGATTTATCTCAAGGAAACGGTTCACACAGTTGTACAGGCTGTCAAGTCCCAAGTACATGGGTCAGGTGTCAGATTGGAGGCTTCTCCTTACTTGCATAGCTGCAGAGGCCAATGAATCCAAGATACGCAGGTCAGATTGCAGGCTGCTGGCTCACAGGCTGTGGAGGATGACAAATCCCACGATCAGCAGGCAATACACAGGCAGCTGGCTCAAGTCCCAAGAACTGGAGGTCAGGTGATGACAAGCCAGATGCAGGATCCAGAGCAGGCAAGCGAGCTTTGCAAAAATGTCTATTTATAGACATCCTATATATAGGATGCAGGCCACAACCCTGAGGAAACTCCATTTACAACTGGTTGGCTGATCACATCAGATCACCTCATGGAGGATGACTACATCATTACATGTTGTTGTTGTTGTTAGGTGCCGTCGAGTCAGTTCCAACTCATAGCAACCCTATGCACAACAGAACGAAACACTGCCCGGTCCTGCGCCACCCTTACGATCATTGTTATGCTTGAGCTCATTGTTGCAGCCACTGTGTCAATCCACCTCGTTGAGGGTCTTCTTCTTTTCTGCTGACCCTGTACTCTGCCAAGCATGATGGCCTTCTCCAGGGACTGATCCCTCCTGACAACATGTCCAAAGTATGTAAGACGCAGTCTTGCCATCCTTGCTTCTAAGGAGCATTGTGGTTGTACTTCTTCTAAGACAGATTTGTTCGTTCTTTTGGCAGTCCATGGTATATTCAATATTCTTCGCCAATACAACAATTCAAGGGCATCTCTTCTTCTTCGGTCTTCCTTATTCATTGTCCAGCTTTCACATACATATGATGCGATTGAAAATACCGTGGCTTGGGTCAGGTGCACCTTAGTCTTCAGGGTGACATCTTTGCTCTTCAACACTTTGAAGAGGTCCTTTGCAGCAGATTTACCCAATGCAACGCGTCTTTTGATTTCTTGACTGCTGCTTCCATGGCTGTTGATTGTGGATCCAAGTAAAATGAAATCCTTGACAATGTCAGTCTTTTCTCCGTTTATCATGATGTTGCTCATTGGTCCAGTTGTGAGGATTTTTGTTTTCTTTATGTTGAGGTGTAATCCATACTGAAGGCTGTGGTCTTTGATCTTCATCAGTAAGTGCTTCATATCCTCTTCACTTTCAGCAAGCAAGGTTGTGTCATCTGCAGAACGCAGGTTGTTAATGAGTCTTCCTCCAATCCTGATGCCCCGTTCTTCTTTATATAGTCCAGCTTCTTGGATTATCTGTTCAGTATACAGATTGAATAGGTATGGTGAAAGAATACAACCCTGACGCATGCCTTTTCTGACTTTAAACCAATCAGTATCCCCTTGTTCTGTCCGAACAACTCCCTGTTGATCTATGTAAAGGTTCCTCATGAGCACAATTAAGTGTTCTGGAATTCCCATTCTTCGCAGTGTTATCCATAGTTTGTTATGATCCACACAGTCAAATGCTTTTGCATAATCAATAAAACACAGGTAAACATCCTTCTGGTATTCTCTGCTTTCAGCCAGGATCCATCTGACATCACCGATGATATCCCTGTTTCCATGTCCTCTTCTGAAACCGGCCTGAATTCCTGGCAGTTCCGTGTCGATATACTGCTGCAGCTGTTTTTGAATTATCTTCAGCAAAATTTTGCTTGCATGTGATATTAATGATATTGTTCTATAATTTCCACATTCAGTTGGATCACCTTTCTTGGGAATAGGCATAAATATGGATCTCTTCCAATCAGTTGGCCAGGAAGCTGTCTTCCATATTTCTTGGCATAGACGAGTGAGCACCTCCAGTGCTGCATCTGTTTGTTGAAACATCTCAATTGATATTCCATCAATTCCTGGAGCCTTGTGTTTCGCCAATGCCTTCAGAGCAGCTTGGACTTCTTCCTTCAGTACCTTAGTTCCTGATCATATCCCACCTCTTGAAATGGTTGAATTTCGACTAATTCTTTTTGGTATAATGACTCTGTGTATTCCTTCCATCTTCTTTTTTTTTTTTTAATAACTTTTATTAAGCTTCAAGTGAACGTTTACAAATCCAATCAGTCTGTCACATATAAGTTTACATACATCTCACTCCCTACTCCCACTTGCTCTCCCCCTCTTGAGTCAGCCCTTTCAGTCTCTCCTTCCTTGACAATTTTGCCAGCTTCCCTCTCTCTCTATCCTCCCATCCCCCCTCCAGACAAGAGTTGCCAACACAATCTCAAGTGTCCACCTGATATAATTAGCTCACTCTTCATCAGCGTCTCTCTCCCACCCGCTGACCAGTCCCTTTCATTTCTGATGAGTTGTCTTCGGGGATGGTTCCTGTCCTGTGTCAACTGAAGGTCTGGGGAGCATGGCCGCCGGGATTCCTCTAGTCTCAGTCAGACCATTAAGTTTGGTCTTTTTATGAGAATTTGGGGTCTGTATCCCACTGATCTCCTGCTCCCTCAGGGGTCCTCTGCTGTGCTCCCTGTCAGGGCAGTCATCGATTGTGGCCGGGCACCAACTAGTTCTTCTGGTCTCAGGATGATGTAGGTCTCTGGTTCATGTGGCCCTTTCTGTCTCTTGGGCTCTTAGTTGTCATGTGGCCTTGGTGTTCTTCATTTTCCTTTGCTCCAGGTGCGTTGAGACCAATTGCTGCATCTTAGATGGCCACTTGTTAGCATTTAAGACCCCAGACGCCACATTTCAAAGTGGGATGCAGAATAATTTCATAATAGAATTATTTTGCCAATTGACTTAGAAGTCCCCACAAACCATGTTCCCCAGACCCCCGCACTTGCTCCCCTGACCTTTGAAGCATTCATTTTATCCTGGAAACTTCTTTGCTTTTGGTCCAGTCCAATTGAGCTGACCTTCCATGTATTGAGTGTTGTCTTTCCCTTCACCTAAAGCAGTTCTTATCTACTGATTAATCAATAAAAAACCCTCCCCCACCCTCCCTCCCTCCCCCCCTCGTAACCACAAAAGTATGTGTTCTTCTCAGGTTTACTATTTCTCAAGATCTTATAATAGTGGTCTTATACAATATTTGTCCTTTTGCCTCTGACTCATTTCGCTCAGCATAATGCCTTCCAGGTTCCTCCATGTTATGAAATGTTTCAGAGATTCGTCACTGTTCTTTATCGATGCGTAGTATTCCATTGTGTGAATATACCACAATTTATTTACCCATTCATCCGTTGATGGACACCTTGGTTGCTTCCAACTTTTTGCTATTGTAAACAGAGCTGCAATAAACATGGGTGTGCATGTATCTGTTTGTATGAAGGCTCTTGTATCTCTAGGGTATATTCCTAGGAGTGGGATTTCTGGGTTGTATGGTAGTTCTATTTCTAACTGTTTAAGATAACGCCAGATAGATTTCCAAAGTGGTTGTACCATTTTGCATTCCCACCAGCAGTGTATGAGAGTTCCAATCTCTCCGCAGCCTCTCCAACATTTATTATTTTGTGTTTTTTGGATTAATGCCAGCCTTGCTGGTGTGAGATGGAATCTCATCGTAGTTTTAATTTGCATTTCTCTAATGGCTAATGATCGAGAGCATTTTCTCATGTATCTGTTGGCTGCCTGAATATCTTCTTTAGTGAAATGTGTGTTCATATCCTTTGCCCACTTCTTGATTGGGTTGTTTGTCTTTTTGTCCTTCCATCTTCTTTTGATGCTTCTTGTGTCATTTAATATTTTCCCCATGGAATCCTTCATTATTACAACTCGAGGCTTGAATTTTTTTCTTCAGCTCTTTCAGTTTGAGAAACATCGAGTGTGTTCTTCCCTTTTGGTTTTCCATCTCCAGCTCTTTGCACATGTCATTATAATACTTTGTCTTCTCGAGACGCCCTTTGAAATCTTCTGTTCAGTTCTTTTACTTCATCAGTTCTTCCTTTTGCTTTAGCTGCTCAACGCTCAAGAGCAAGCCTCAGAGTCTCCTCTGACATCCATCTTTGTCTTTTCTTTCTTTCCTGTCTTTGCAATGACCTCTTGCTTCTTCATGGATGATGTCCTTGATGTCATTCTACAATTCGTCTGGTTTGCGGTCACTAATGTTCAATGCGTCAAATCTATTCTTGAGATGGTCTCTAAATTCAGGTGGGATATACTCAAGGTCATATTTTGGCTCTCGTGGCCTTGCTCTGATTTTCTTTCAGTTTCAGCTTGAACTTGCATATGAGCAATTGATGGTCTGTTCCACAGTCGGCTCCTGGCCTTGTTCTGACTGATGATATTGAGCTTTTCCATTGTCTCTTTCCACAGATGTAGTCAGTTTGATTCCTGTGTGTTCCATCTGGCGAGGTCCATGTGTATAGTCGCCATTTATGTTGGTGAAAGAAGGTATTTGTAATGAAGAAGTTGTTGGTGTTGCAAAATTCTATCATTCAATCTCCAGCATTGTTTCTATCACCAAGGCCATATTTTCCAACTACTGATCCTTCTTCTTTGTTCCCAACTTTCACATTGCACTCGCCAGTAATTATCAATGCATCTTGATTGCATGTTCAATCAATTTCAGACTATAGCAGCTGATAAAAATCTTCTATTTCTTCATCTTTGGCCCTAGTGCTTGGTGGGTAAATTTGAATAATGGTTGTATTAACTGGTCTTCCTTGTAGGTGTAAGGATATTATCCTATCACTGACAGCGTTGTACTTCAGGATAGATCTTGAAACATTCTTTTTGACGATGAATGCAACACCATTCCTCTTCAAGTTGTCATTCCCAGCATAGTAGACTATATGATTGTCTGATTCAAAATGGCCAATAGCAGTCCATTTCAGCTCACTAATGCCTAGGATATCGATGTTTATGTGTTCCATTTCATTTTTGATGATTTCCAATTTTCCTAGATTGATACTTCGTACATTCCAGGTTCCGATTATTAATGGATGTTTGCAGCTGTTTCTTCTCATTTTGAGTCATGCCACACCAGCAAATGAAGGTCCCGAAAGCTTTAGTCCATCCACATCATTAAGGTCGACTCTACTTTGAGGAGGCCACTCTTCCCCAGTCATCTTTTGAGTGCCTTCCAACCTGGGGGTTCATCTTCCAGCACTATATGAGACAATGTTCCACTGCTACTCATAAGGTTTTCACTGGCTAATGCTTTTCAGAAGTAGACGGCCGGGTCCTTCTTCCTAGTCTGTCTTAGTCTGGAAGCTCAGCTGAAACTGTCCTCCATGGGTGACCCTGCTGGTATCTGAATATCGGTGGCATAGCTTCCAGCATCACAGCAACACACAAGCCCCCACGGTACAACAAACTGACAGACACGTGGGGGCATCATTACATAACTGCCAAATTATATCATTACATAACTGCCAAACTACATCCTGACCTAACTGCCAAACCACTGAGAATCATGGCCCAGCCAAGTTAACACACAATCTTAACCATCATGGTGTTCATCATCATTTCCATCTCTTCTTTGAAACCTGTCCTGCCTGCCCAACCAGAAGTGATTGCTTCCTTGTCTGAATGCTTGCAGCAGTTGTTTGCACTATAGGTTTCCATACTGATCTGTGCTTCCTCAAAACTGTTTTCTTCAGAAGCATTCTTCCTTGGGGGCAATGAATATGTTAAGGTTTAGTTTCCAACTAATTTCCCCTAGCAAAAAGGAGTTACGCAAATGAAAAAAGGCATTCATCAATACTTCAAACTATTATCCACTAAAATATTAGCATGGAGGCAGCTGAGAGTGTCAAACCAGATGAGGACTGAAGTTGAGGGCAGGAGATGATGTAGGAGTTACCTGAGTGGATTGAAGACCAACTCAGTGAAGCCAACCCCTGAAAGCAGTCCCTTCCTAATACAGTGGAAGGATTATATAAACTATTGACATTCTCATCTGTTTCCAGGTGAAGTTAATGGGACTCCCCTGATTTAATTCAGATTTAGTTTTCTCTGCCCTATGAAATAGAGGCTGAAAATAGAAATTAACTTCAGATATGGAAAAATAGTGTTACATTTCTTGCATGTCTCAATTTGTGGATTGGAAGTGATGCCCTCTACATATATCTATATTCTATCTCTCCATCTAGACTCCAAAATCTCTGGGGCAGGGACTATGTCTTCTAGTCTTTTGTAGGCTTCAGAGCTCCTGGCACAGTGCCTTAATTGTGACAGCACAGAGTGGGCATTCCTTGTATGTTTATTGATGGAATGGGATGTTTGTTTCAGCTCAAAGGCAATGGGAGAAGTAAAGGGAATGGACGGTAACCATAAATCTGAGCATTTGTTGTAAGAGAAGCTGAAGTATATCAACAAAGAGTACTAAGAACCTCCTCTTTAGCTTTAAAAATGGAGTGAAACATTACTTTCAATATTACTGCAATTTGGGAGGCAGGTGTAGCTCTAAATCACTGACTATTTCTGTCCAGTTAAGGGTACCTTCTTGGTATCCTAAACTTCAGCTGTCCCAAGACCTAGATGTGTCTGGGCTTGCATGGCATGTGGGATCAAAAAGCTTCCTGGTAAAGATTTATTATGGAGAAGCAATTGGGGAGGTACATGAAAGAGGTCCAAAGACTCCTGTCCTTGGTAGGTTATAAGTACTTAATGGTACTTCACTCAAGCCTCCATTACATGTGGAATCATGGTGATTTGCAGCAGTTAGAGCCATAACGTTTCCTTCTATAAAGAACATCAATATGACCCCACAACTGAAAGTCAACATGAAGCCCAAAACAGTTGCACTACAAAAAAGAAATCTGATTTTTCTTATGGTCCTTCTTGTTTAGCTAGGAGATTAAAGTGAAGGGTTTATTGGAAGGAAGGAGGCTCAAGAAACAGAGATTTCTGTGAAGAAAGGCTATGTGACTGGCTATTGTGAGACTTCAACAGGTGACATTATCTTGTTCAGCTCACCATGGTCCTGGATCTGGCCGTCAGGGGTTGGACCAAGAAAACTGATTTATCCTTATCACACTTATAAGACACTGATGTAAAAGCTAAAATATCCAATTTTAAATTTACAGTGAGGCTACTAATCAGACTAGACTCACTTCAGATACGGGCATATTTTTCCTCACCCCCCAAAAAAAAAAAAATTATAGGGAAACTCACTTACTATGAAATATCTAGAATAGGCAAATTTATAGAGATCAAAGTCTATTAGCAGTTACCAGAAGCAGGAGGGTGGGGAGGAAGGGGAAGTCGTCGTTTAGGAAGCGCTGAGTTTCTGTTTATGGTGATGGAAAACCTGGCAATGAGTAGCGGTGATGGTGGCACAACACGATTAATGTCATCAGTGTCACTGACTTGTACACGTAAAAAATGTCGAATTGGCATATGTGTTATACATTTTTTTACAACATGAAAAAAATGGCATGAAAATCAAATTACAGCATGTGTCATCAAAAGGTTGCTTGTTGAGAAAGATATTAGGTGCATGAATTAAATGCTAGTAATACAAAGACAGGAGTCACTGGGAGGTGCAAATGGTCAAGCACTTGACTACTAGCTGAAAGGTTGGTGGTTCGAACCCACCCAGAGGTATTTCGGAAGACAGCCCTGGCGAACTGCTTCTGAAAGGCCACAGCCTGGAAAACCCTATGGAGCCGTTCTACTCTACACACACGGGGTTGCCATGCGTCAGAATCAAGTCATGCCAACTATCGGCAATCCATGTATTCAATAAACGCTGTCAGAAGTAGAATTATTCAAATGTGTGTATACCTGGAGTGACCCTTGCTCAAGATGGAGGGAAGAAATAACAGGGGACCTTCTGGAGTAGGCAATCCCTGAGTTACATCATGAACATGAGCAGAAGGCCCCTGAAGGAGAAAGGAAGAGAAGAGAGAGAGGCTTCCAGACTGAAACAATAGCATTGGCCAAGACCAGGAAAAAAGAAGAGCTTGGGACCTGCAGAACTGTAAATATCTTGGCTTGACTGGGACACAGTGTAAGTCCAGTCCTGGGTGTGAAGAGATGAGGCAGGCCGGATTACAAAATATACAGTGTACTCATGTCCAAATTTTGGGATATTTGTGGAAGAAAACAGATTTGAGTCTGCTGATAAGGGAGAGCCCATTTCAGCTTTGGGTTCTTGCTCATGATGTGTTATATATATTTTTTAAACCTTCATAATCTGAGTTTTTATTGAGTTATTTTGTGAATATTCCTTTTTTTTTTTTGCAATGTTTCCCTTCATCTAAAGTTTCTGTGTTTGCTGACAAAAAGTTGTTGACAATAGTCATTTTGTTCTCTGTAGCTGTGCCCTCCTTTTCATTATGTTAATTATCTGTGCCTTCTTTGTTCATCTTGACAGATAATTGTCAGCTTTATTAGTCTTTGGGTTTGTTGAGTCTTTCTGTTTATACCTTTCTATTTAATTAATTCCTGCTCTTTATTCTCTGCTTCTTCATTAAAAAAAAATTATTATTTTCTTAGTTCTTAAAACGGGCACTTAGCTATTTAATTTTCTAATTTTTAGTGTTCTTTTATAATTACTTTCATTAAGACTATTCTCTAAAAACTACTTCAATATGATATGTAATATTGTCGTATTTCCTTCCACTTTACATACTTTCAAATTTCTTCATGATTTTTTCTTAAATCTATGCATTGCTTAGAAGTATATGTCTTCCTTTTCGTAAATACAAGTTATTTTAGTTATCATTTTATTATTGATGTCTGACTTAATTTTGTTATGATCAGAGACTATAGTCTCTGATGACAATCCTTCAAAAAAAAATTTTTTTTTTTTGGTTTTGCTTTACTTGGCTATTTTAAAATTCCATCACATTGTGTCTACCTGTGAATAGTTTTTAAATTATTCCTCTTATTCTTGAGTATACAATTTGGCTCTTTAAAACTCAGTTCCAGAAACTTATCAGCCATTACCTCTTCAAATATTGCCTCTCCCCATTCCCTCTATTCCATTCTAATGCTCGGATGAGATATTTGTTAGACCTTTTCACTCCATGTTTCTTATGCTCACTTTCGTATTTTTATCTTTTTTTTTCTATGCTGAATTCCGGATAAATTCTGTAGATTGGTCTTCCAATTCTCTAACACTAACACTTTATCTTTTTTCAACCTCAGTTTTAATTTCAATCATTATATTTTTTATTTGAAGATGTTATTTTTAAGGAGCTCTGGTGGTGCAGCAGTTAAGCACTCAGCTGCTAAAAGAAAGGTTGGTGGTTTGAACCCACCCAGCTGCTCCACAGTGGAAAGTCCTGGCAATCTGCTTCTGTTAAGATTATGGCCTAGAAAGCCATATGGGACAGTTCCACTCTGTCACACGGGGCCGTTATGAGTTGAAATTGATTCGGCAGCACCTAACAACAAAAGCAATGTCATTTTTGATTTCCTTTCAAAATTATTTTGGCAATCTTACAGGCTCTTACTGCTCATTCTTATTTTCAGGCCTCTATTTTATTTCTTGGAACATAGCAAGCATATTAACTCTTTAATTTTTAAAAAATAAAAATTATCTTATTTTGTGATATCTTAGTTTTCACAGTTTTTATTCAGGTGGCTTTGGTTTCCACTAACTTTTGCCTATGGCGTCTTATTTCCTTATGAGTTTCATGATTACTCACTGTTTATAATCCTGAGGGAGTCCCTGGTGGTGCAAACAATTAACATACTCTGCTGCTAACTGAAAGTTGAGAGGTTCAAGTCCACCCAGAGATACCTTGGAAGAAAGGCCTGGTGATCTGCTGTATAAAAAAATCAACTATTGAAAATCTTATGGAGCAGGGTTCTACTCGGCCACACATAGGGTCACCATAAATTGGGGTCAACTCAACAACAACCGGTTTATATTCCTGACAAATTTATCTGCTGGAATCCTTTGACACCTGTGTAGAAAGTTAGTCCAGAATGTACTGCTTTTGACAAAGACCTTGGGATAGTACCCATCTGGGACCAATTTGAACTAAATTCTGGGCCTGAAGGTTGTTACTCTACCTACCACGATGAAGCTCCAGCTTTAAAGGAGTATTTTGTTTGTTTGTTTCCTGGCTCAGTTCCCAGAGTTGAGGCAGGCAGTTTTCCATTCTTCCCTTGAGGGGGGCCATGGATTTATTTGTGGTCATCATTACACTGAGGAGCATTTAAAGGCTAGACTCTCTGCTTTAAGACGTTCTTAGACTACGTCTCTTTCAACTACCACCTGTCTATCCCCAGAAATATAACATCAAAGCTCAAAATCAGTAGGAATTGGCATTTCCCTTTCACTAATGTTTTGGCTTCAGAGGAGACCTTTCACTCTTGTCAACCAATACCTGCATTTTAAAAGATGCTTTAAAATTTATTTATCCAACATGTTTTAAGTTCTCACTGGGAGCATTGTCAGGGTAGCTAGCCCAATATATTGCCATCTGTGGAACCCTATTCTATTTTAGTTGTAGGTAGCTAATGGCATTTTTTTTTTTTTTTTGATTCATAAGAGCTGGCATCGTTGGAGTCCCCATTTCATTTAATGCATCAGCATATGATTTAAATACGATATTCATCAGAAAGAATATAACAGCTACGTCATTCCCTGTCCCTGTAGTTGCTGAGTACTGTGATATCAAACCAAGCGTAGAAAGAAGGGAGAGAAGGCAGCATTGTGGTAACAGGCAGAGAAGTTGGCTTGCGTTGGAAGTAGGAAAGAAATAATCACTGACATGGATCTTTGCTGATTGAGTACATAACAAAAACGTATCCAATTAAGCTTAACTTCTTATCTTTCAAATATTCTAAATTACTTTTCTGCTAGATAAAGAAGTTCTTGATCATTAGCTACAAGAAGAAAAGAAAAAGCTAAGATAAAGGGCGTTGCTCAGGTCTTATTCCAGGGACCATTTTCCACGTAGACGCCGCCTGTGCAGTGTGACTTGAGGGTGAGGGAGCAGTGGGCAGAAACAGAGACTTTATATTTTGTGGATGAGCCAATGCGCCGTTATCTCCATTAGAATATTAAAGCCATTCCATCTGGCCATTTGACCCTGTGGGGTTCCTCGGGAACAACTCAAAACCCAAGATGCCATTGCTCCTGACATTGCAGAGACCCAGCAGAACTAATGGAAAACAAACAACAAAAAAGATCTGCTCCTCTTTAGAATTACAAATTAAATATGTATGAAATATCCCCACCTCACCTCTACCTTTCCTCAAATCTGGCTCGGGGGATATTTAGAAAATATAGACTTGACAAGCGAGACAAAAATAACCTATTTAGTTTCTTAGTAGCTGAATATATTTTTGTTGTTAACCTAGAGAGATGGCAAAAGAGAAAATCAACTATTTAAGTGCCCTGTGGGTAGCCTGCTCGAGGAAAACGACAAAACAAAATAAATGGCTGTTTTCTCTTGCTCCCTGGTGCAGCCAGAAAGAAATGGTGTTATTTCTTGAGTCTGACATAAATACTGGATTTCCAGATTGCTGGAGTGTTTGTGTGTATTTCAGGATATTATGTTTTTTGCAAGGTTCTCAGCGAAATTAACAAAAGAAAATGACTTCAGGATGCACAAAATCTATGTTTCAAATAAAGGACCTTGGTAAAAAGAGATATTCAAGACATCTGTGGAATTAAAAGTGTAATAATCACAGATTTTTTTTAGCGGTATCACATGGAACTTTTAAATGTGCTGTAGTTTTTCTTCTTAAAGCAGCAAAATAAGTAGATCAGTTTTGTTGCTAATAGCTAGTAAACTGGAGTTTCATTAAGTTAGGATTCCCTGTAGGACAGAACATATTTGAAGACAGTAATCATAGAAAATAGAAGGAGGATAGTTACCTTATTATAAGGAGATTTCATTTCAAAGGCAATCCAGTGACGTGAATGAGACTGGCATCATAGTGAAGTCTGTTCTTGCCTTGGTTGGAGGGTTTTGAACTTGGTTATCACTAAGACATTAATGGCCTCAACACTTATGGGAGTTACTAAGATCAAAGGAAACACTGTTATTTTTAGAAGAAAGCTTTCATTTGTTACCTGGCTTTTCTTTGATTTTCTTACTGACAGATTAAAAAAAAATTTAGTAAAGGCTAATTAATTGCCAAACAAAAACCAAACCCAGTGCCGTCGAATTGATTCCGACTCATAGCGACCCTATAGGACAGAGTAGAACTGCCCCATAGAGTTTCCAGGGAGTGCCTAGCAGATTCGAACTGCTGACTCTTTGGTTAGCAGCCGTAGCACTTAACCACTATGCCACCAGGGTTTCCGCTAATTGATTATGCATAGCTTTTCTGACTCACCTACTGGATACAACTTCAAGTCACATTGCAAGGGTGTAGAAAAGAGCACTAAACAGAGAGTCTAAAAACCTGGTTTTCAGTTGTAGCTCTGCAACTAACTAGCTGGGTGACATGTACTTTTCAGGACCTCTCTGGACCCTAGCTCTTCCATCTGTGAACTGAGGAGCCTGAACCAAATTCTACTCTAGCTAAACTCTATAAATATTGAGAAATGTAGTATTAGCCAGGGTGATTCAGTTATAAAAGACAGAAAGGGAAGTCTACGTGGCTTTTATGAAAAAAGGGTATTTACTGGTGAATTTGGCAGAAGGCCGACGACCTCCAGGGGACGCTGGGCTCAACTAATGGCCTCAGCACGAAGCTTCTCTCTGTTCAGCCCTTGCCTCACTAAAGCTTTCTGTTGCTTCTTTCTCGGGCCAGCCAGTTTTTTGCAGCAATTCTGAAGTTCCAGCCCTAATTATTCTACACACCACAGTGTCAGAGAAAGAGAACTCTTTTCTCATAGTTCCAATGAAACCCTGCGACTGACACTGCTTTGCCTGCCTTCGGTCATGTGCTGTTTGCCAAAAGCCAATCCCACATTCCTGACCCCAGCTGCACATGCAGCTTTTCTTCCGCTGATCCTAGCCACCTGGAGCAGGACCAGATCTCACGCATCAAGGGCACAGTCCTCCAGACTGCCAAGTCTTTCCACAAAACCCTCACTTCTGACCCAAAACCAAAAACCAAACCTGTTGCTGTCAAGTCGATTCCGACTCATAGCGACCCTACAGGACAGAGTAGAACTGCCTCATAGAGTTTCCAAGGAGCGCCTGGTGGATTTGAACTGCTGACCTTTTTGTTAGCAGCCGTAGCACTTAACCACTATGCCACAAGGGTTTCCCGCTTCTGACTAAAAAAAAAAAAAAAATTTTTTTTCTACAAACCCAGAGTTTTCCTACCACCCCTTCAGGATGCCAGCCATAACTCAGGGGCCCTCAGGCTCCTCACTTCAGATCCGCTGGCTCCTACTGCTTCCTGGGGTTCAATAATTCACCAAAACAACTCATGACCCCAGAGAAAGTGTTGTAGTTATGATTATAGTTTTACTATAGCTAAAAGGATATAAATGAAGAGGCACATAGAGTGAGCTCTGGGAGGCTTCCCAACACAAAGCTTCCATGTCCCAAGAAGGCACACCCTAACCCCTCCCTCATACATGGATGTCTATCACCAACCAGAAAGCCCATGGAGCTTCCATGTCCACAGCCTTTACTGAGGGCCTCATTACCTGGGCATGATTGATTGACTCATGATCCTGCCAAGTCAGGTGATACCATGTCGCTAGGTAGTCTTCCTGGCCTGGCCAGCCCCTATGTGTCACCTCATTAGCATAAACCCTCAGGTGTGTTCTGGGAGGCTTCATCAAAGGCATTTTAATTAGTGGGGAATTTCCAAGGTTTTAGAAGATATCTCTCAGGAACCAAGGACCTAGGCCACCTTCTTTGGATAGAGTTAATTTTAAATCCCACGTGTGCCCATCCTTCTTCTGTGACCAACAGAATATAATTCGGTAATTGGTCTGGTATGGGTTAAGTTTCTTTCATTAAATCTAGGGGAGAGAAATGTGATCCCTCCCTGAACCATATGAACTGGAAGGTGTGGCTCCCTAAAAGGAAATTGAGGTGTTGTTACCTTAAGCAGAAATAAAAAAAAAGTATACTGGGCAGGCATAACTAACAGACACCCACTGGACTCTTCCTTGTTTGACAGAAAAATCAATCAGATCTACGTTGCCAGATTTTCCGGACATTTGAAAATATGTTTTTCTATGTTTCTGTAGCTTAAAATAAATATAAAGATTTTTTAAAGCTAAAAAAGGATAGAAAGAATGATAAGATTTTAAAATCAGCATTTTGCAACCTTCGCTGTAATTATTTCTGCAAAGAGAATCAATATAATATAAACCCATTTGGTAAAAGGTTATTGTGGATACTCACATAACCCCAAAGGAACCTCCACAGATATGCTGCTATTTACAGAGGAGAGGAGAGGCACTTTAAAATAGGGGGACTTGCTGGTCGTCATCTTAACCAACTATTCAAATGTGTTTCACCAAACATACACACATCCCTGTGAAATGCTCTTTGCAAAAATACTTACCCAGGATCTAATTATGAGGGAAGGATCAGATAAATCTAGACTATGGGGTGTTCTACAAGATAACTGGTGGAGTTTTTTTTTTTTTAATCAATGCCATGAAAAGAAGAAAAAGGAGGGAGGGGTAAATCTTTCTAGATTAAGAAAGGCTAAAATAAATTTAACCACAGAATGCAATATGGAACCTTGACCTGGGTCTTAAATTTTTTTAAAAATTCGATAAAAGCATTTTTAGGATAAATTAGAACAAACAAACAAATCAAACTTGTTGTTGTTGAGTTGATTCCAACTCCTGGGGACCCGTGTGTTATAGAGTAGAACTTCTCCGTAGCAGTTTCTTGGCAGTAATCTCTTTGAAAGGAGATGACTAGGCCTTTCTGTGCAGCACTCCCGAGTAGTTTTGAACAGTTAGCCTTAGTTTGGTAGTTGAGTGCAAATAATTTGCACCACTAGGGACCTAGGGACATGGGACATTTACGATAAATAGGGAAAATTAAATATGGACTACACATTAGTGATATTAGTAAATTGGGGGGACAGATTGATAATGGTATTGTAGTTATGTGGGATCATGTCTATGTTCTTAGAATATTCATGCTGAAGCGTGTAAAGGATGGGAGGGGATCTGTAACTTAAATGAAATAGTTCAGCAACATTGAACAAATATATGTATATTATATAATCTATCTATCTAGTGAAATGTGTGAGAGCTGGAATTTGACAAGACTGCCTTGGTTTTCTGGGTCTCACAAGTTTTCTGACTTTGACAGGGCACAGTCTTACCACTTTTCTATTACTCCTTTCAGCGGAGTAACAGGTTTCCGCCTTATACAGATTTCTGTTCTTGTAGGTTTTACTATGTATACATGTGTTTGGAGACCCTGGTAGCACAGTGGTTAAGATCTGCGACTGCTAACCAAAATTCCAGCAGTTCAAATCCATCAGGCACTCCTTGGAAACCCTATGAGGCAGTTCTACTCTGTCCTGTGGGGTCGCTATGGGCTGGAATCAACTCAATGGCAACGAGTCTTACCTGTGTTTGTATGAATATGTATATGTTTGTAGAGCCCTCGTGGTGCAGTGGTTAAGAGCTCAGCTGCCAACCAAAACATCGGCAATTTGAATCCACAGCTACTCCTTGGAAACCCTATGGGGCAGTTCTACCCTGTCCTGTAGGGTCACTATGAGTAAGAATCAACTCCATGGCTCCGGGTTTGGTTTTTTTTTTTTTGGCATATCTATGTATACACATACGTATTTAACTACCATATTCTTTCTTTCTTCTGATCCTTCAGTCAGGCTTGCCTCTACTTTCTTTGTTTTCTCTGGAAACAATGAGAAACCAGAACCAGGAAATAAAAAGTCACTCCAGAGCTTGAGCCATAATGGATAGCTCCCACACAACTCTTCTTAGAGATGCAGCAACCAAGCCCCACCAGCTTTGTCTCAGGTTACGTGTGTGTGAATCGTTTCTGCTTCCTGTTAATGCAGATACATGATACTGGATCAGTGTGCTTTTAAATAACGAGCATCACTCAGATAAAGCAGAATAGCTTCATGCGATAAATAAACACACACGTACATTATATATATTATTTATATATATATATAAAAAAAAAAAACCCAAACCCATTGCCGTCGAGTCAATTCCGACTCATAGCGACCCTATAGGACAGAGTAGAACTAACCCCATACGGTTTCCAAGGAGCGCCTGATGGATTCGAACTGCCGACCTTTTGGTTATCAGCCGTAGCTAATATATCGAAATACTACCCGTAGCTCTTGACGACTACGCTACCGGGGTTCCCGTATATATATATATATATATATGTTGCTGTGAGCAGCTGAGTTCTTAACCACTGTGCCACCAGGGCTCCATTGTGTGTGTTTGTGTGTGTATACACACATATATGTGATGGTTAATGTTATGTGTCACCTTGGCTAGGCTATGATTCTCAGTGGTTTGGCAGACAAGGTGTAATCACCTTCCATTTTTTGATCTAATGTGAGCAGCCAACCAGTTGAAAGGGGCGTTTCCTTGGGGGTGTGGCCTGCCTCCAGTATGTAAATGGATGTTCTGGCAAAGCCCACTCTCTGTCTCAGCCCTGTGACCCTGCACTCTTCTTGTTGCTGGACCTCCGATTCGTGTGACATGGGCTGTAGAAGCCTCTGGCTTGCCACCTGACCTGCCGATTTTGAATTCGGCAGCCCCACAACCCTGTAAGCTTGTAGAAGTCTCCAGCCTGCTGCCTAATCCACGGATTTGGGGCTTTTCACTCCCCACAATTGTGTGATTTACTGAAGTAAATCTTACTCTATATTTTTATATATGTTTCACTGGTTCTGCTCCACTAAAAAAAAAAAAAAAAATAGAGAACCCAAATTAATATACTTTTTGTATAGATTAATATATAATATATATCATATATATATTTTTAAGTCTTCACATTTGTATGTAATTTTAAACATTTGAAAGCAATTTAAATACATTATCTCATATTAATTTTAAAACACTCCAAGGAGGTGAGAATGTCATAGAATATTTCTTTTTAAAAGATGAGGCGTTGAGGCACAATGTAGTCAGAAAGCCACCAAAGAAGCACAGCTACGTAACTGTTGTTTTGTTAGCTGCTGTCCAGTTCATCCTGATTCGTGGTGGCCCTGTGTGTGTCAGGGTAGAACTGCTCCATGGGATTTTCAAGGCTGTGACATTTTGGAAGGAGATTGTCAGGCCTGTTTTCCCCAGCACCTCTGGGCGGGTTCAAACTTTTCAGCTAGTAGTAGAGACTTAACCATTTGGAGAACCACACACTGCAAGAGTCAGAGCTGGAAATTACGTCTTTTGATTCCTTTTCCAGAACCGTTCTTTTCATGTGAGATAAAATACAGATAATAGTATAAATAGGTAAATTTTATGATCCAAAAAATGTTATCATAAATGAAAGTGTTCAAAAAATTAAAAGAATGAAATAGGACTTTTAGAAGCTGCGTGGCATCAATATTTTGAATGCGATGCAGAGAGAATGAATTGTCATTGTTTTTAAGCGTCTAAGATGAACAATGGAAATAGCCATGTCTAAGATGAACAATGGAAATAGCCATATTAAGCATTTGAAAAGAAGCCATTAAGAATGCTTATCAGGTTAAAGGCCTATATTAAATCTCATCTTCAACTTTTATGAAAACTGGAAATTTCCTGAACATCAGCTAAAGAACCTTTATTTCTTGCTTGGCTGAAACCATAATAGTTTAGATTTATGTGATAATTGAGCCTGAAGGGAAGCACGTTTTACTCAGTTTGACTCTGCCTACAAATGATATATGTGGATGAAATGTGTAAATCCAGCTAATTGTCCATACATCTTTTCCTTCATAATGCTAAACTTTCTGGTGAAGATGACAATGATTATAAAAATGAATTTATAAGTTGGGTGCCGATAGAATACAGGTAAACTAAATCAAACCTGTTGCCGTTGAGTTGATTCTGACTTATAGTGACCCTATGGGACAGAGCAGAACTGTCACAACATAGTTTCCAAGGAGCAGCTGGTGGATTCAAACTGTCGACCTTTTGGATAGCAGCCAAGCTCTTAACCACCGCGCTGCCAGGGCTCCAGGATACAGGTATCACTTTCAAATTAGGGTTATTCAGAAAGGGTTCATTTTCAAAGGTGTGAGGAGGATATTGGGTGGTCCCCTCTGATATTTTGGAGCCCCTTGTCGATGGAACCCAACCTGCAGCCAGAGGCAAAGTCAGTCTACAAGGGCAGTGGGTAGGATAGAGGAGGGCAGAGAATAGATCTAGAGGTACAAAATGAAGGCATCCAGCAGAGTGATGGTGATGATGAAGGTCGTGATGCAGAGCCAGCCAACCTTTATTGAATATTCGCTATGTATCTGTCATTGTACTAAACGTTTTATATCCAGTGATGCAGGTAACCTTCCCAAGAACCTTAACTTGGTATTGTTCTGTCTGTTTCTCAGGTGAAGAAACTGAAGCTTTGAGAGATTACGTGCTATATAGTGAATTTTGTAATAGTGCTCTGTGATTATGCCCCACCCAGGGGATAGGGAGGACAAACACAAATGATTTGCCCTTTACTATTAACCTAAAGGTTGATGGTTCAAACTCACCTAGCAGTGCTGAAGAAGAAAGAGCTGGTGATCTCCTTCTATAAGGAGTACAGCCAAGAAAATCTTACGGAGGAACACATGTAGTTGTCATGAGTCGTCGGAAGCAACTCAACGGCAACAGGTTTGTTTTTTTCATGTTTTTGGAGGATTTCATATATTAATGTGAGAACTGGTTAGTACCTTTGTTTCATCTCCCACTACATTCTACCAGGACGCATAAAGTGGGTGCCAAAAATGGCTCCACAGGGTCAAAAACCATCTGTATTAGAATGTTCAAGAGAAGTAAAATCAACAACGATATCATTTATGAGTTATTATCATTAGTTGCCTTTGAGTGATTGCAACTGACAGTGATACATGCGTGCAGAGTGGAACCGTTCCATAGGGTTTCCAAGGCTGTGACCTTTTGGAAGCTGATCACTGGACTGCCTTCTGAAGTGCCTCTGGGACTGTTTAAACTGCCCACCCTTCAGCTAACAATCAAGCACTTAACCAATCGCACCACCGAAGGACTCCTGTTTCTTGTGAGAAGTCATGAGACTCACATGTGAGGAGACTTTATCAGAAGCCTGACTATGAGACACCTCTTTAACTCAGGTCTCTGTGAGGTGCTTAGATGAATGTAATAGTATCAGATCTGACCGGAAAGCATGGCTAATAAAGACAGACCCAACTCTCCCCAGCCTGACGCTCAAGCACCGTGAAGATCCATGACTTCAAACCGATAAAATTATATCAACGTTTGTTTTACCCATGCCAATCTAACTCCTGGCTCTGTGTGTTTTATTTGACATCTCTATAAAATGAGCATGGACACCTTTAAGGATTTTCTGAAGAGTGACGAAGTCATTTGTGGGAGGTACTTTGAAATCCCCAGAGATTCTTTCAATCAACCCATTGTAAATATTTTTCCTATGGTTTATTTTACCAGCTCAAAATTTGCAGGCCATATCACCACATCAATATTTTTTTCTAGTTTAGAGCTTGAGAGGTGGGATAGAGTTTCTTGCATGCTATTTTATTGATAGAACACTTTGGTTGAAGTCCATGGGGAAATACAGACCTTGAAAGAAATGATTGCATTTCTGGAATTACGCTTCAGGGGTCTGCAGCATTTTATAGACCTCTTGTATTACAGATTAACAGATAATACAGCCAGCCCCCACCCCAGTACCCGCTCTTTTTAAAATTTGGACGGTATGCGCCACATTTCCGAATTTTGTAATGTCTTTGGCCTTTCTCCCCTTTTCTGATGGCTTAAGGTATGAGATATTAACTCTGCTCTGAATTCATAAAAGAGCTTATAATTGCCAATGTCATCCTAAACCATCTCGATAGGATGTGTCAGCTTCTTCTACGGTATGTCTTCTCACTCTTCCATGTATCCCAATGAGTCTGCCTGGATTAAACACAAATCAAAACAACTCACTGATGAATGGAAAACAGGAGGCTGGGATTCTGCTTTCCTTGCTCGCTGGCTACAGCCCGTGTCACGAAGCATCAGCCACAGAATGGGCTTTCTTCCTGGCGTTGTTTTCCTTCACATTTCAGTTACTGAGTCCGTGAATATGGATCAGAGCTGAAAACACGTCTGTGATTTGCTCGGAAAAAGATTGTGTGAAGGGCATCATTGCTTTCCTGGCTGAGAACATCTGTTAAGAGGCAAGAATTTAGCTTCTCATTGTCAGCTTCCTGACTACCAGACAGAGTTTATTATCTAACTGATGACTGGGAGAATTGGCCTCCTGCAACAATCTGGCCACAAACCGAGGAAGGTTTATATTATTTGTTCCTTAAAGTACCTTGAGATGGAAGATTTGAGGATGAAATGTTAACCTTTAGTCCTTGCTAGCTAAGAAATCAAGTCTAAGAGTAATTGTAGGAATATATAAAATTTGCTTTATTCTAGACTTTCAGAAGCAACTTTGCTTTCTTAAGAACAGGGAAAAAAGTTGTTTTTTTTTTTTTTAATAGTTTAAAAAATATTTGTGGCTATTTGAATTTAGCAAAGAAAAAAAAGGAGGAAATTGCTTTAGGAATTTATTCTTTATCAGCGACAAGGGAACAGTGAGAGATGTGAGAGGGAGAGAGAGAGAGAGACTGACTGCATGGAGATCAAATTTAATCAAACTGCAGTTAATACCCCAAATGGACACCATCCCAAGCAGGATATTAGATCAGTCACTATGGGACATTCTAAAAGCGAATTTATTTCTTCATGTAGATATTTGAGGAAGCTGAAACAGAGAGTGACTTCTTATTCTCTGTACAATTGTGATCGATCTGAGTATTCTTGAATATTACTACGTTACTCTCTAAACCGAGTGTATTTCTGACCATGTGATCATATATCTTGGTGTCCACAGGGTGCTTACTCTGCTCTGTTCTTCTGGCCAGATTTTTTGGTCTTTAACTGTGTTTCTCCATTCAGACTGCTTATTAGATCACCCGGTGAATTTTTTTTTTTTTTTCAGAAAATACCTGTGTCTCAATCCAGAGGCAGAATTTCTTGGAATGTAATGGAAACCTGGATGACCCACTGACTATGCAATTATAGATTTAATCTTGTAACTTCTCTTATTCTAATTTCTTCAGCTGAACCACAAAGTGCTTAGATGACCTCAGAGGCCCTTCAAAGGATAAACACAAGCAAAGTTCCATCTTATTCTAAAATAGCTGTTTTCAAGCCAGGTAGTCAACATACAGTATCTCATTTAATCTTGACCACAACTTTCTGAGGTCAACATTATTATCTGTATTTTGCAGATGAAGAAATTGAAGGCCAGTGAGTTTATGTACATTGCCCCAGGACATATAGCTTATGCATGGTACAATTTAAATCCAGGGGTTAATGGAATTAAAGTCCAAACTCTTCTTCAACAATGGTTTACATTACCTAATTCAGCCCCACTTTTTTATGATGAATATTTTGAAATACCTCCTTTATGATCTAGAAGTAATATTTATCTGTAATATAACCTATTTCAGTAAAAATATATGCCTAACTGTAATGAAATGAAAAATTAACTAAGAGCACCTAAAATTAATAATTGAGGCACCTGATTAATAGGGAAGAGCTATGTTCTTGTCCAAAGTCAGACTCCATTTTCGTTTTGAACATAGGTTCTACTTCAAAACTACAGCCTGTCTCTTCTGTACGTTTCCACTGTGCTTTGCTGAAACCAAAAGATAAGTAACTTTTAGAAAAGAATGAGGGAACTTTAATCAGCCTCAACAAACAGAATGATGGAGCCAACATGCATTCCCAGAAAACAAAAGGTTAGGGTGTAAAATCATTTAGTAAGAGTATGTCAGGATGTAAACAGCTGTTCTTAGGAAGAATACGTTCGTAACTAACCAAACCAGTCAGGATGTAAACCATTTGAGAATATGTGAACAGTTTGCTTCCAGAATTCACTATAATCATGAACAGTTGTTGTTAGGTGCCCTCAGTCCTGCCTCATAGTGACCATACGTACAACAGAATGAAACACTGCCCAGTCCTGCGCCATCCTCACAATCTCGCTGTTTGAGCCACTGTTGCACAGACTGTGTCAGTCCATCTCGTTGAGGGTCTTCCTCTTTTCCACTGACCTGCTACCTTACCAAGCATGATGTCCTCCAGAGACTGGTCCCTCCTGATAACATGTCCAAAGTATGTGAGACAAAGTTTTGCCATCCTAGCTTCCAAGGAGCACTCTGGCTATACTTCTTCCAAGACAGAATTGTTTGTTCTTCTGACAGTCCATGGTAATATTCAATATTCCTCGCCAACACCATAATTCAAAGGCATCAGTTCTTCTTCTGTCTTCCGTATTCACTTTTCAGCTTTTGCATGCGTATGAAGCAATTGAAAATATCATGGCTCGGGTTAGGCGCACCATAGTCCTCAAAGTGACACCTTTGGTTTTCAACACTTTAAAGAGGTCTTTTGCAGCAGATTTGCCCAATGCAAACATGAATAAAAAACAAAAATAAGCCAAACCTGTTGTTATCGAGTTGATTTTGACTCAAAGTGACCATAGAGGATGGAGTAGGACTCCCCTATAGGGTTTCCAAGGAGTGTCTGGTGGATTCAAACCGCTAACCTTTGGTTGAGCAGGTGAGCTCTTAACTACCATGCCACCAGGGTTTCCACAAGCCATTGCCGTCAAGTCAATCCTGACTCATAGCAAACCTACAGGACAGAGGAGAACTGCTGCATAGGATTTCCAAGGAGCACCTGGTGGATTCAAACTGCTGACCTTCTGGTTAGCAGCTGAGCTCTTAACCACTGCACCACCAGGGGCTGACTATGGCTCCACTATTGAGAATAACCAAACCAGCTGGCTCACTCCCCCCAACCAGATGACTAACCTTTACATTTCAAAGGACTTCAAACTAAAGCTGATCTTACCTACGATCAGTCCTTAACCCCCTACCTTTCCTTTGTTTCCCTGTGTATATAAAAGCCTCTAATTCCACAGAGACACGGAGCTCTGTGTTGAGAGCATCCTCAACTCTGTGTCTTTCCAATTTGCAAATTAAAAAAAAAAATTCCTCTTTGCTTTTACTCTAAGAAGACTCTGCAGCTTGTGCTCTAAGACAAAACAAAAGGAAAGTAATTTAAACTAAAAATAATAACTAGCATATTATTTATTTGATGTTTGAACACCCAGGTAAGATCCCATAGAAGATATCTTGAAGTAGCTGGTCATTTGTACCTGCAATTAACCTTAAACCCTCTCTGAATGGCTCAGCCACACAGTCAGGCTGACACAGATGCCCTGGATAGCTAACTTGTGTACCATGAGCAACGCTGCAATCCAGGACACCGTTTTTCCAAAAGGTGAAACTCTTGATCAATTCCTGAACAAAAAGATTAGATTTTTTCCTCTGGATTTACAACACAGTTGCAATCCTGGAAAATTCACTGTGTATCAAAACTTTGCAAGAAGTATACTTTGTGTCTCTTTGTAAAATGGTATTAGATTTTGGGCTTAGATCAATTTAAAGAAGTTTTTCATCATGTCAGTGTCTGGGCATTCAAAAGGCATGGGTTGCTCCGCTGTTCCAATATGTATAGGACTCTTTCGTGAATTTGAGGAAAATAAGAATCTCTAGCCCTGTAGACTGGATGCCAGTAATATCCACTCCTACCTAAAAAAAAAAAACTACTCCTTCCAAATTAAAAAAAAGAAAAAGAAACGCTGTGATAACCAAACACTCCCCAGGGAATTCACAAAATGCACTCTAGAGGGCAGCAGGTCCACTGTTGAGAGCGGCTGCCCTGTACTGCCTAAGGAGGTCACCGAAGGCTAATCTTGGAAATGTGTGAGTCTTTTGGTTTTTATCTTTGAGGCGTATGACACAGTGGTTAACTAGGTAGTTAGCCAGGTGTGCTATTATGTGCTTAGTCAAGGAGCATCTTGTCTGGAACTTTCTGTATTTAAAGTAGCATCTCTTACAGAGATTAATTGCTCAGAGGCAAAAGGTCAGGCGATGGAAGAAATGTGACTCTGATCTCATTCCATTACTTTCAAGATTGGAACACACGGAGGGGAGGCGAGGTGAGGCAGCAGAGGGGAACAGGAGCTGGTTGAATGGACATGGGGAATACAGGGTGGAGAGGAGGAGTGCGCTGTCTCATTAGGGGAAGAGCAGCTGGAATACATTACAAGGTGTGTATAACGTTTTGTACAAGAGACTGACTTGGTTTGTAAACTTTCACTTAGAGCATAAAAAAAAAAAAAGATTGGAACACAGTGATACACAAAGACGCCCCAAAAAGGGGGAAAAAAATCTGTATTCCTGTCTGAGATGTTCTTGTGAACCTTCAAAAATTCATAATATGGGCCTCTCCTTGACTATATGGTGGCCCATGATGAAGCTAAAAATAGTTTTTGCTCCAGGCATCCCTTTTCTTTAAGCCACAATGCAAGGGGAGAAAATGACAGGTGATTTCTTTCAAATACACAGATTTCGGTGTCTTTTTTTTCCCATCCTAGACGTTGGTCACCAAATAGACCCAATTTAAATTAAAACTAAAAAATGAACAAACTGGGTTTTTTTTTTTTAATCCTTATTCCTTCCCCCCGCCCGACCGTTATACACCAGTCACTTTTTTATTATAACTAGGTTTGTTTAGCATGAAGGTATTTAATTTACTTATCTATACTCGATTTTTTTCTTCATGTTTATGATTTGTTGAGGAAACTTTTTTTTTTAACCTTGTGCGTGGATCTGTGCTAACTTTGAGAAGAACTTCAGTTGCCCATTTGTAGTGAGGAAAGGCACTGTCAACATTGCTGGCTTTATGAGAAAGCTGATTTCAACAATTAGAAGTAGTCTTTCTATCTGAAAACAAGCCTAGGATATAAACTAGAGATTATTTCCCAGCTTCCTACAGCTCTTAATGCGGATAAAGTGTTTAAAGGATGAGACAGAAGAAAATTTCCCCACCTGGGGAAAATGTTGAAATGAATGTTTTTCTGTTCAAACATCATATCTCTTCATGCCAATGACAGGTAATTTTCACAGATGGAAAATTGCCATTCTCCTCTTCTCCTGATCTAATATCCCTTTGAAAAATAGTTTTTGGTTTGGAAAATAGGTATTTTTCTCCAGTAAAAATAATATTTGCCAGTTGATACAAGCAGCTTATCTCAGACTGGGATGATTTTGGGAAAAGCTTACATTTGCAGTGGTTAATAAAAAACAGGCTTTTATTTTTAAAATAAATTGATAATTTCTGAGTTGCCATTGAGAAAAATGTAAATCTGAACTAAGAAGGAAACAAACAAACAAAAAACACTAGTGCCCCAGTTCTTTATTTAAGCAACAAACTACATTCTATAGTAATTCCCGCATGTGTCCAAGTTTTGGGTTTTTCTGGCGGCCCCATAATTCTCTAAAAAACAAAAAAAATCAACAAATATGAGAAACCAGCTTTTAACAGCTGACTCTGTCACTCATTCTGTGAGGGATCAAGACACAGATTTCTCAATGGCAATGAGGTAAGAGGGCAAAAACAAAAAGGTTATTTGAACTTAAGGGACATTTATCAATTACAGGTTTTGAAATATGTCCACAAATTCTTTGATACTCCTCCCTTCAAGAGATCAAGTCTAATTCCTCTCCCTTGAGTGTGGGATGGGCTTAGTGATACTTCCGATGAATAGAATAAAGCAGAAGTGACGATGTGTGGCTTTAGTGACTGGGCCATTAAAAAAAAAGTCACTGTGACTTACATCTTGTTACTCACTGTCTTGGATAGTTTGTTCTGGAGAAAGCCAGCTGCTTCATCATGAGAACTCTCAAGCAGTCCTTTGGAGAGGCCCACATGGTCAGGAACTGAGGCTTCCTGCCAACAACCATGTGAGTGAGCCATCTTAGAAGTGGATCCTCCAGCCCCGGTCAACCCTTCGGATGATTACAGTCCCAGCTAACATCAGACTCCAACCTCCTAGAGATCATGAGCTGGCCTAAGCCTCTCTTAAACTCCTGACACATAGAAACTGTTAGATAATAAATGTTTGTTATTTTAAATCACTAATTTTAGAGTAAGTTTTAATGCAGCAATAGATAACTAATATACTAGTAATATGCCTTTGGTATTTATTTATATGATTAGTAAAGCGTTTTCCATACTTTACATATTACAAATCCAAGGGCTTCACGTGCTTCCTAATGTATCAACTAAGGTATCCGGGGAGCAAGGCTATACTCGGGTTAGTTTTTCTCTTTAGATGGTCTTGCACAGTTTTTCCAATTTATATAGTTTTCTTACTACGTGCTTTCAGGTTTACCATTAGTTTTTTTTCTTTTTCCTTCTATAATTGCTTTATAGACATTGTGGCTCCATTGTTCTTCTTAAGGCCTAATCATAAATAATGAAGTCCCAGGGCTATAAGCTCCATGAATAGATACAGGGCAACTAGAGCCAAGCTGCTTCTCCTAAGGTTTTCATTGGCCAATTTTTTTAGAAGTAGATTTTTAGGTCCTTCTTCCTAGCCTGTCCTAGTCTGGAAGCTTCACTGAGATCTGCCCACCGTGGGTGATCCTGTTGGTTTTTGAAATACCATTGGCACAGCTTCCAGCATGACAGCAACACGCAGGCCACCACAGTATGACAGCCAGAATACTCCTTAGAAGCGAGAATGGCACACTTCATCTCATGTGCTTTGGACATGTTATCAGGAGGGACCAGTCCCAAGAGGAAGACATCATGCTTGGTAACATAGAAGGTCAGCGGAAAAGAGGAAGACCCTCACTGAGATGGACTGACACATGGCTGCAACAGTGGGCTCAAACATAGCAACGATTGTGAGGAAGGCGCGGGACTGGGCAGTGTTTCATTCTGTGTTTTACACAGGGTCGCTGTGGGTCAGACCTGACTCAACCGCACCTGAGAACAACCGAGCCAGTCTATCCAGATTCAAATTGTGGCTCCTCTACTAACCAACGGTGGGATATTGAGCAAGTAACTGACCTCTCTGTGCCTCAGTTTCTTCATTTATGAAACAGGGATGATAATAGTATATTTTCTTATAAATAACCAAATATTTTCACTCCATGTATTAAAAAGGTCATTATTTCCCCAGTGGCATCACATTTGTTGGAAATCAAGTGTCCATGTATACACAGGAATTAGCTGAATTCGTGTTTATAAAGCATTTAATGCGTTTGGCACAGAATAGGCACTACGCAAGCTCTTTTTTTTTTTTAAAGTAAAATACTATATTTTTAATATCACAGTTTTCCAGGTTTTCTATATCTGCCTCAGTAGCAGTAAGATGTTTTATCCCATTTTAAACCTTGTGTGGGGCAATAAAAATGTGTGCAATGCTCCTTACACTGTTTCTTTACAAAATGACTATGACTAGAAGCAAAAGGAGAAACGATTTTTAAAAATTATTTGTTTCTTTAAAGGGTTTTATTACCTGTTTTAAAAATATAAACATAATATTGCTGTTGTTAGGTGCCGTCCAGTTGATTTCGCCTCATAAGGATCCCATGCCACAGAGTAGAACTGCCCCATAGTGTTTACTAGGCTGTAATCTTTATGGGAGAAGATTGCCAGGTCGTTCTTCGGTGGAGCTGCCGGGTGGGTTCAAACCACCAGTCTCCCAGTTAGTGGCTGAGTGCTTAACGATTGCACCACCAGGGCTCCTATAGAATATAATGCACAGATATAAAATACACAAAATAAAAACCGAGGGAATTTTTCACCATCAATTTTATAACTATTGAGAGAAATTGCATCCATAATTTAAAACTTTTATTCAAAGAAAACTCCAGGCACAGATAACCTTATGAAAAAAATTCTCCTAAATGTTTCAGAAAAAAATATTACTTACACAAAACTTTTGCAGAGAATAGAAACAAAGAATATTTGTCAAAAGTTTTATGAGGCCAGCGTAAACCTGGTACGAAAATCTCACAAACACATTGGATAAAAGGAACATAGATGCAAAAACCCTAAACAAAAGATTAGGGAGCTGAATCCAGTGACATATTAAAAAGGATACATCATAACCGTCTTGTATTATTCTAGGAATGCAGGTTGGTTTAATCTCTCAAAATCAATCAATATAATTTACCACATGAACAAAACAGATAATATCATAGAATTCATCTTAATATATGCAGAGAAAAGCTCTTGAAAAAAATGCCATGTCAACTCAAAATTAAAAAAAACTTAGCAAACTTGGGATAAAAGGGAACATTATTAATTGATAAAAGGATATAAATTTTTTTTATTAAACATTAAATATCATATTTAATTCCGAAATGAAAATTTCCCCTCTGAGTGTGGGATTTTTTTTTTTACTATAAAGCTCATTGTCTTACTTCATGTTACTGGTATCTAGAAATGCAATTGATTTTTTATTTTGATTGTATAAAAAATGACTTTCCTGAATATACTTATTAATTGTAATTTATCTGTAGAGTGTTTTTATTTCTTGACCTGGGTGATTTGGTGTTTTGGCAGAACGGAAAATAAAAAAGCAGAAGACAGAAGTCACAATGTTTCTTAAACATCTGCATAGAACTGGCATATGTCACTTCTGCTCACATTTTATTGACCACATCAAGTTAAGCACCAACCTGATATCCATGGGGCAGAGACGTGTAGTATATCAGGAGAGGCAGAGAATATTTGAGATGATTATTCAATTCATTACACATATTTTTATATTGTGTCGTTTTTAAACAAGACAGAGAATCTTAACTAAAAGTTAATTTCTTCATACAAAAATTACATGTGGGGCCCTTGTTAGCGAATGTGACATTTTATTGGAGATCCTATTTGGTCTTTACTTTGTTACTCTCATACAGAAATTTATTTGTTAACCTGGAACTTTTCTCGCGAGGGCTTGTGACATATGGAAAATTCTGTTTTCAACAGAACATTATCTGACTCACTCACTTTGGATGGTCGTCAGGAGGGATCCTTTGCTGGAGCAGGTCATTGCGATTTGCAAAGTGGAGGGCTAGTGAGGGCAAGGGAGACCCTCAGTGAGATGGATTGGCACAGCGGCTGTAATGATGGACTCGAACGTGCCAGCTATCATGAGGGTGACACAGGACCAGGCAACGTCTCCTTCTGTTGTACATAAAGTCGCCATGAGTCGGAGGCAACTCAATGGCAGTCATCTATTTATCTTTACAGTATAAGCTACATTTATATGATACCATTTATTTGTATAATCTTTTATAGTTTACTGGGATGTTTTCATGTTTATTATCTCACTGAAAAAAGCAATGAATAAGATTGGAAGTTCTAATCACCTGTTACTCAGTTACGTTCTCCTATAGACAGAAAAATAAAAGTGAAAATATGGTCAGTGTTGCACTCTTCATCTAATCCTCGGTTTCTAACACATTAGCTGCATGAGGAGGGGCTCCTCTATTGAATTAAATAAGATTTAGTTACTCGTTCAAGGTCACAGTTCTAACAGTTGTTGAAACTAAGACTGAACGTGAGCCTTCTGGCCCCAAGATCAGTGTTTGCTCCTCTACACCCAAACCCACTGCTGTCGAGTCAATTTTGACTCAAAGAAATTCCATAGGATTTCCAAGGCTGTAAATCTCTACTGAAGCAGTCAGCCACATCTTTCTCCTGCAGGACGGAATTGCTGACCTTTTGTTAGCAGTCTAGCACCCAACCATGGTGCCTCCAGGGCTTCTCTCATCTATACCACTGCTAGCCTAATAGCATCAGTCTATATATGGGACAGTGATTAAGAGCTTGGCTGCTAACCAAAAGGTCAGCAGTTTGAATCCACCAGCCGCTCCTTGGAAACCCTATGGGGGCAGGTCTACTCTATCTTCCATGAGTTGGAATTGATATCCAAAACCCAAACTCATTGCCATCGAGTCCATTCCGACTCATAGCGACCCTATAGGACAGAGTAGAACTGTCCCAAAGAGTTTCCAAGGAGTGTGTGTTGGATTTGAGCTGCTGACCTTTTAGTTAGCAGCCATAGCACTTAACCACTATGCCACCAGGGTTTCCGGAATTGATATCAGCATATATATAGAAGCAGAGAAATTAGAAAGCCAAGGAAGAATAATGTAAATATGTTTGTTCTTTCTCTGAAACTGACCAGCCTTTCTGTTTTCCACATGCTGGCATGTAAACGTGAAGAAGATAAAACATGGATCACTAGGAAGGCAACTGCTGAGAAGTCCCTGCCCATAAAACACCACCAATGTATCCATCTGTTTCATATATAGATACACATTTTTCAAAATTAACATGTTTAGACCCATTTAAGTGAAGAACATATGTTCAGAGAGGTATTAGAAAGGGCTGCTGAAAGCTACTGAGAAAGGCTGAGGTCTACGAGAAAAGCAACAGCTAACGTTTCCTTATTCTGCAAAGTGAGCTTTGAGCTAGGAGAGCAGCTCCCAAGGGGGAATGATCGCCAGTCTTGACTAAAGGGATGAGCTTGACATCGGGAGCAATTTCATCAGTCAGAACCTCTTGGCAGAAGCAACATTCATCAGTAGCTTTTTCCCTTGAATAAAGGGATACTGGACTTGAAAGGATTTTCCAAGTCAGTCTGTTTTCAAAAGCACATTATCACCACTAAGCAGAATGAAACGTTTTCTCAATGGCCACCCCCTCCCCATGCCATGTTTCAAACTTCCTGAGTACAGTTTCCTCACTTTTATTTTCTGTATTATCTGTCCATGTTTCCAATCAATTGGGAAGCATTTTTCCAATCTGCTTCTGAAGAGCTAGGAGCATCGAGGGATAGAATCACAAATAATAGTCTCTGTCTTTATCCTGCTGGAATTGACAGTGTAGATATAATACAGGATAACACACAGAATGGTTTTATATTAGCAAATCAATTAGAAATCATTAAATTAGCATCTATTTTCTAATATAGCTATGGTTCAGCCAGCTGTAAGAAGCACAAAGAATTGGATCTGAAGTCTTTGCTTGCTGGAAAATAACAACTACATGAAACATAAAATATTAACTATATTAAATCAAGTCCTGATTATGCAATGGTGAAGTGTTTGGCTGCTAACTGAAGGGTCAGTGGTTTGAACCCACCAGCGGCTCCGTGGGAGAAAAGACCTGATGGTCTGCTCCTGTGAAGATTACAGCCTAAGAAGCCCTATGGGACGGTTCTACTCTGTCGCGTTGAGTCACAATCAACTAGACAGCATGCAACAACAACAAGTAATTAATAACCCACTGCCATTGAGTCGATTCCGACTCACAGCAACCCTGTAGGACAGAGTAGAACTGTCCCGTAGGGTTTCCAAGGCTGTACATCTTTATGGAAGCTGACTGTCACATCTTTCTCCCATGGAACAGCTGGTGGGTTCGAACCACCAAGCTTTTGATTAGCAGTCAAATGCTTAACCACTCTGCCACCAAGCCTTCTCAGGTAATTAATACACGTTTTAAATACTTTGAGTTTTAGCAGAGGTAGAACACTAGGCTGTGATAAACAGGGAAAATTCCATGAAGGGGGCAAAGATCTGAGCTATGCCGTGAAGGAAGAATTAGTGTCAAATGATTACTAAAGGGCAGAGACACATACTGCATGGATATCTCAATCTCGGGGTCGGGGGAATACAATGTAAAGGAATGATCAAGGAATGATATAGAGAAGGTTAATCAGAGGGTAATTTCAAAGCAGAGTCACTTCTATTTTTGAAGGAAAGGAGGAATAATGTTTGGAGGAGAAGATAAGAAAGCAGAGAAGCAGGAGAAACGTTAAGAGCAGGGATCATAAAACAGTGCGTTGGTCCATGCTACTTCAATATTTTCTTGAGAAAAAAAATTGGGGTTATAGCTTTTCTCAACTGTCATCATTCTGGGCTAGAGATCAACACTGTAAAATGTGGGCATGTGCCATTCAAAAAGAAAGAAACAAGAAGGTGAGACTATGAGGCTCTGGGGGTTGGAAAAGTCTCCTTTTGAGTCTACTGTGCCCTTCCCTTCAACTTTCATCCTTTAATAAGGTCTTAAGGGAAATGTCCCACTCTAATAAAGCAGCAGTCATCTAACTCAATCCTATACTATATTGGGCAAGTTCAGAAAAATATCAAATGTATTGGTAAATAAGTGGCGATTCTACTTGCTTCTATGTTGACTTTAATAGCTGAAGCTTTAAAAGGAAGCAGGGCCTGGATATGCAGACATACCTGAGACATAGCTGCACTTGATGCAGTCAATGAACCTGGACTTCCTCTTCTACAATGCCTGTCGAGGTATATATGTATATATTTTTTACTTTCTCAGATAGACTATATGAGTTCACAGATATCTTCCTACCTTCTTTTACAATACATTTCTTCACAATCAGGCATATACTCAGTTTTCATCTACCTCTACAAGAACGTTTTTATGATAAAATATTCTACTTGAAAAAGAACTTCAGTTGCCTTTCTTCCCACCACTATTCAGCTCAGACAACCTATATTTGCAGTTCAGTGTGATGTCAGACTACTCGTCTTCTGAAGGGTTTGGGTGTTTAGGAGCCTCAGTGACACAGTAGGCATTTTGACATCGATAATTACTTCAAAAGCATTTTGTCTGGTTCACAAAAAATGACTAATACTTCTCTCACCTTCCTCTATTCTTTTTCTGTATCATCTACTGACAATTCCTGAACTGAAAATGGAGAGAGAATAGCAAACATCCACTTAATGTGAGTCACTAATTTGCCTTTTACCATTACAGCGCCGATTGCCAGTCCAATGACTCCTTAGAAAAGAGGAGCGTTTTCTACCCTTTCATCTCCACTCCAGTGACGCCATCCGTGGTACAAAAACACACAAGGTCATTTGACACAGAAAGGTCAGAAAAGTACCTTAACTCATTTCTCACTGAAAGAGAAAGTATTGGATCTTATTTTGAGGGAGGGGGTCTGGTATGTGTCCCCTGACCTAGAAACAGCTTTACTTAACCCTGACGTATTCATTGAGGAGACTGGAGGGAAGTAATTACATGTATTGTTCTACTTCATTCACTCTGGTAGACACAGAGAAACAAAAGTCAAGGTTCTTATCCTCCAGGAGTCCAAGTTCAATAGAGAATAGGCCATGAATGAATAAATACAATGCAATAAAGTAGTGCAAGATCAGAGGTATGCGATACCCTTAAACAATGCTGAGATCTTAGGAAGAACTCAATAGGTGACAGCTGTCACCATGAGACCTCTTCATTCAGCATGATGTTGTCGTGGAGGAGAAAGTGATTATCTTCATATGGTTGGGCTAAGAAAGGCTCTCCTTCAGTTAGTGTAGAATTAACTTTTCACCATAACCTTATGAAGTAAGTATAATTAACTTTGATTTTTATCATCAGGGAAACAGGGAGTACGAGCAATTAATTAACTTTCCTTAGATCACATGACTAGCAGATGGCGGTGTTCAGGTTTGGATACCTATCTGTTTGATTCTAAGGCCCCCCTCTTCCCAGCATGTTGCTACTTTCCTCTCTGTTTAGGGCCTTGTAGAGCTTGCAAACATATACATTTTTAATTCTCTATCGTCGTGGAGTACGTAAGTACCTATAAAACCCAAACCAGGTGCTATCGAGTCAGTTTCAACTCATGGCTACCCCAAGGGTGTCAGAGTACAACTGTGCTCCACAGGATTTTTAATGGATGATTTTTTAGAGGTAGATTGCCAGGTCTTTCTTCCAAGACACCTCTGAGTGGACTCAAACTTCCAACCTTTTGGTTAGCAGTCACGTACTTTTTGCACCACCCGGGGACTCCATAAATCTGTGTTGTTATTGTTGTTAGGTGCTGTCAAGTTGATTTTGACTCATGGTGACTGCGTGTGACAGGCTAGAACTGCCCCATAGAGTTTTCTAGGCTGTAATCTTTAGGAGAGCAGATTGCCAGGTCTTTCTCCTACAGATCCCTGGGTGCGTTCAAACTGCCAACCTTTCAGTTAGTAGTTGAGTGCTTAACCATTGAGCCCCCAGGACTCCTTGTAAACCTCTATAAAAGACCCAAAATAAGTTACACACGGTGGAATAATTAGAAAATTGGAAACCCTGGTGGCATAGTGGTTAAGTGCTACAGTTGCTAACCAAAAGGTTGGCAGTTTGAATCTGCCAGGTGCTCCTTGAAACTCTGTGGGGCAGTTCTACTCTGTCCTCTAAGGTCGCTATGAGTCGGAATTTACTTGACGGCAGTGGGTTGGTTTTTTTTTTTTTATATATCAGTGAAGAGGAGATAGCTTCAAACATTTCAAGCAAGGTCATTCATAGAATTTCTACAAGTTGGATGTGGTTTGAATCAAAATCCATATCATTTCTAGAAGCATGTTTAGGGCATATCAGGCTTCAGTGACTACCAAGGATGGCTTGAGCAAGAAAAAAATTATTGATTGGTGCCACACACCCTTAGGGTATAGATGTATTCCAGAGAGGAAAAAGAATAAAATAATAATAATAAAAAAGAGACTGGTTTGACATTCAGAATCTTAGGCAATTAGTTTAATAATGTGGCTTTTCAGGAAAGAGTGGTATTTTTAAAATCTTTAAGAAATTATCACAAATTTGGTTTTGTTTTAAAATGTCGCATGTCCGTAAATAAAGCCTCATGACCTAGATAGGAACTATTGCCAAAACTGTGTGATATTTTCCATCAGTCTTATAGGACTCCACTGAAGATCTTTAATAAAGATTGGTTTGCTTCAATGACGATAGGCAAAATGTGCATGAGTCAGTATTTTTATTTTTTTTATTGTGCATTAGGTGAAAGTTTACAGTGCAAATTAATTTCTTATTAAAAAATTGATGCACAAATTGTTTTGTGATGTTGGTTGCAACCCCTGCAATATTCAGCACTCTCCTCCTTTCCCTTTACACCCTGGGTTCCCTATGGTCTATTCATCCAGTTTTCCCATCTCTTCCTGCCTTCTTGTCTTTGTTTTTGGGCATGTGCTGCCCATTTGGTCTCATATACTTGATTGAAATAAGAAGCACATTCCTCATATGTGCTATGGTTTGTTTTATAGGCCTGTCTAATCTTTGACAGAGCTTGACTTCGGGAGTGGCTTAAGTTCTGAGTTAGCAGGGTGTTTGGGAGCCATGGTCTTGGGGATTCCTCCATCTCTGTCAGAACAGTAAGTTTTGTCTTTTTTTGTGAATTTAAATTTTGTTGTACATTTTTCTCTCTACTGTGACCCCTGTCAGAGTGGTCAGTGGTGGTAGCTGGGCACCGTCTTGTTCTGTGCTCAGGCTGGTGGAGGCTATGGTTCATATGGTCCATTAGTCCTTTGGACTGATATTTTTCTCTTATCTTTGGTTTTCTTCATTCTCCTTTGCTCCAGACAGGATGGGACTAGTAGACGTATCTTAGGTGGGCGCTTATAAGATTTTAAGACCCCAGACACTACTCACCAGAGTAGGATGTAAAACATTTTTACTATGAACTATTGTTTTAGGCTGGGTTCTCGAGAAGCAAAACTAGTAAAGCATATAAATATACATATAGAGAGATTTATATCAAGGAAATGGCTCAAAAGGTTGTAGAGGCTGGAATGTTCCAAGTCCGTGAGTCAGGATAAAGGTTTCTTCTGATTCGTGTAGCCACAGGAGCTGGTGAACTCCAGATTGGCGGGTCACAGAGCAGGGCTCTTGCTCACAAGCTGTGAAGATCAACGAATCCCAAGATCTGCAGGAAAGACTGCAGGTAAGCTGCTAGCTCAAGTCCCAAGAACTAGAGGTCAGATGAACAGGAGCCAGCTGTGGGATCCAGGGTGAGCAAAAGCCCCAGAGCCTTGCCAAAATGTCCACTTACATTTGATGCAGGCCACATGCCCAGAGAAACTCCCTTTCAGCTGATTGGCTATTCACAGCAAATCCCATCATGGAGGTGACCACATTATATCAAATCTCATCATGGAAAGGATTATATCATACAACCACCACACTACAGCATAACAGCCGAACCACTGAGAGTCACAGCCCAGCCAAGTTGACACACAACCTTAACCATCACAACTATGTTATGCCAGTAGACCTAGATACCCCCCAAGACTATGGTCCCCAGCCCTCAGCCCCAGTAACTTGGTCTCTGGATGTGTGTAGGAAATGTCTAAGACTTTGCTTTGGTCAAGTTGTGTGGACTTCCCCTACATTGTGTCTTGTCCTTCCCTTCACCAAAGTTAACACTTGTCCACTATATAGTTAGTGATGTCCACTTCTCACCCCTCCCTTCTCTCTTAACCATCAAAAATTGTTTTTTTTCCTTGTGTGGAAACTTTTTCGTAGGTTTTTATAATAGCGGTCTCATGCAATATTTGTCTGTGATTGACTTATTTCATTCAGCCTGATGCCTTCCAGATTTGTCCACGTTGGGAGATGTTTTGCAGATTCATCATTGTTCTTTCTCATTGTGTAGTATTCCATTGTGTTTATGTCCCATAATGTGTTTATCCATTCATCTGTACTTAAGTTGTTTCCATCTTTTTGCTATTGTGAATAATGTTGCAGTGAACATGGGTGTGCATATGTCTATTCATGTGATGGCTCTTATTTCTCTAATATATATTCCTAGGGGTGGAATTGCTGGATGGAATGATATTTCTCTTTATAGCTTTCTAAGGAGGTGCCATATTGTTTTCCATAATGGTTGTACCATTTTACACTTCCACCAGCAGTGCATAAGAGTCCCAATCTCCCTGCAACTCCTCCAAAATTTGTTATTTTCTTTTTTTTATTAGTGCCAGTGATGTCAAGGTGAGATGGTATCTATTAGTAGTTTTGGTATGCATTCCTTTAATGGCTAATGATTGGGAGCATTTCCTCGTGTGTCTGTTAGTGGCCTGAATGTCTTCTTTGATGAAGTATCTATTCACGTCCTTTGCCAATTTTTTAAATGGATTATTTGTCTTTTTGTTGTTGAGGTGTTGAACTATTCTATAGATTTTAGAGATTAGACCCTTGTTGGATATGGCATAGCCAAAAAATTTTTTTCCAGTCTGTAGTTTTTCTTTTTATTCTTTTGGTGAAGTCTTTTTATAAGTGTAAGTGTTTAATTTTTAGGAGCTTCCAGTTACCTAGTTTATCTTCTGGTGTTGTGCATTGTTAGTTAAGGTTTGTATCCTGTTTATGCCATGTGTTAGGGCCCCTAGTGTCGTGAGCTCTGGATATTTTTCCAGTGATTAGATATTGCTGCCAGAGAAATAATGTAAGATGATCTCACAGGGCTATGTCTTTGGACAAAACAAGAGTAATGACTCTCTCATTGTGAGGTACCTAAGTCAGTTATAAAGATGTTAATAAAGTATTTCAATCCAAAGTGTTAATGGCTAATTAATTAGTCAACATTCAATACATTATTATAATTCATGCACTCAGCACAATGTATCTTGTTCCTGGGCCCTGTGAAGAACATAAAAATGAACAAAAAACTATAAAGTTTCTGTCCTTGAAAAGCTTAGAATCTAACATTGAAGACAAGATGGTGATTTAGTCTTTCCATATGTAAGTATATACTGTCCACATGACCAGGCCTTGGAGATACAAGGGTATACAAGATTGACAGAATACCTGCTCTCATGGAGCTTACCTCCTCTGGGGGGATTCAGACAATGAATCAATCAGCCAACCAATCAATTAACAAATTGATTGACTCAGGTTATGAGCACTACAAGGAAAATCAGCATGACATCAGGGAAGGCCTCTCCACAGAGGTGATATTGGAGCCAGCGATGTGAAAACCCGAGGACAGTGTGCTCTTGTGGAGGCAAGTAGCAAATGCAGCCATCTGGAAACAGGGGCAAATATGGAGTGTTCAAAAAGTATCAAAGTAGGCCGGAGTGGGAGTGCTTACGAGGCAAGGGGGCAATGGTATAGGTTAAAGAGGTAGGCTGGACCATTTTATGGAGGACCTCCTGGGTTCCAGAAAACAATTTGTATCTTAACGTCCTTGACATGGAAAGGCAGTACGAGGTTTTCAAGTAGGATGTGATACAATGTGCACAAATAATTAAAATATATGCATAATGTGATGCTATCCAACCTAAGAATTGTGGTTGTTGAGAGAATGGGCAATTGCTTGTTTTCTTAGAGAGTTAAGGATGGCATATTGGTTTCCTGTGGTTGCTGTAACAATGTGCCACGAACTGGGTGGCTTAGAAGAGCAGAAATTTATTGTCTCATAGTTCTGGAGGCTAGAAGTCCAAATTCAGAGTGTCAGCAGGGTCATCTTCTCTAGGACAAGATCCTTTCTTGTGTTTCTTGGCTTCAGGATAGCTCCAAGTGTTCCTTAGCTTGTAGCTGGAGCATAATTCCCTCAACACATGGTGTTCTTCCCTCTGTCTTTCTGTGTCTATTCTCTTTTTATAAGGACACCACTCAGGTTGGACTAGGAACCATCTTACTCCAGGACGTCCTCATGTTAACTTTACTGATGATGTCTTCAAAAACTCTATTCCCAAACCAATAAGCAACATCATGATAAATGGAGAAAAGATTGATGTTGTCAACAATTTCATTTTACTTGGATCCACAACCAACATCCACAGAAGCAGTAGTCAAGAAATCAAAAGACGCATTGCATTGGGCAAATTGACTGCAAAAGACCACTTTAAAGTGTTGACAAGTAAAGATGTCACCGTGAGGACTAAGGTGAGTCTGACTCAAGCCATGTTGCTTTCAATCACCTCATATGCATGAGAAACCTGGTCAATGAATAAGATAGACTGAAGAAGAATTGATGTCTTTGAAATGTGGTGTTGGCAAAGAATACTGAATATACCATGGACTGCCAAAAGAACAAACAAATCTGTCTTGGAAGAAGTACAACCAGAATGCTCCTTGGAAGCAAGGAAGGCGAGACTACATCTCACATACTTTGGACATGTTATCAGGAGGGATCAGTCCCTGAAGAAGGACATCATGGTTGGTAAAGTAGAGGGTCAGTGAAAAAGAGGAAAACCCTCAATGAGATGGATTGACGTGGTGGCTGCAACGATGGGCTCAGGCATAGCAACAATTTTGAGGATGGACACAGGAAGGAGCAGTGTTTTGTTATGTTGTGCATAGGGTTGCTATGAGTCAGAATCGACTTGATGGCACCTAACAACAACAACAGCGGTTAGAACTTCAACGTATGTTTTTGAGGGGTCTCAATTCAAACCACAACTCATGGTTTCATCAAGAAGTTTGCCTTTGAGCTGAATCTTGAAGTACATGTCAAATTTTATGTGCTGAGGGAATGGTGTAAACGAAGCTCTCCGGAAAGAAAGTCTAAGATGCCGACAACAGATACTTCACAGACACATTCACTTCATTTGTTGTTAGTTGCAATCGAGTTGATTTCAACTCATGAGAATCCCATGTGTGCAGAGTAGAACAGCTGCATCGAGTTTTCAAGGCTGAGGTCTTTTGGAAGCAAATTGCCAGATGTGTCTTCCAAGGTAACTTTGGGTGGGTTGAACCACCAACCCTTTGTCCAGCAGTCAAGCGTTTAACCATATGTGCCATCCAGGGGTTCTTATTCACGTCATAAGAGGACGAGATGTTCTAGCCCCCTCCCAATGGCTGTGACATGGACAATTGTAGGCACCCACAACAGACTGAACTGTTTGGGTGGCTAGAGGTTGAGTGAGGTCCGAATGTGGGCCTTTACCCCTCAAGTTACACTAATAAAAAAAAAAAAATTTTTTTCTTAATATATAGCAGCTGTTTACTCTGACATTCCTGAAACTGAGCCTCTTGGTGCGCTTTGACGTCCTGAGGACATAATGCAGTAAATGTCCTGATAAAGGAGCTGGTTCAGGAGTCTGCCCAGGTCACAGGGAGAAGTCTGGACATCACCAGAGCAGAACTTCTCACTAGTGACTGCGAATGGGCTGACCTCTGCTGCCTTTTTGTGTTTCTGTGACGGTGATTATGCAACAATGCAGTCGGCTTCTCGAAAGGCAGCTGAAGGGCTTGGGAAAGGGAAGTAAGAGGCTGATTCTTGGCTTTGGGTTATGCTAATTACTCAGAACTAATTGAGGCATGTCTCTGTCTCGGAGGAATGGTGCTCTCCATGCTGCGTATCCAGACAGTAACATCACTGTACAGGAATTACACTCCAGTTTTCATTTCGACATGGGGCGTTTTCATTTTGCTGCTTTCCTGTCTTGAAAGACTTTGCTAGACACATAGTTTTGCTGAACAATGGATATCACTAGTTGAATTGCAAAAAAATAGAAGCTGGAAAATTTTTTCTATATAGGGCCAGATAGTAAATATTTTAGGCTTTATGGATCAAGAAGCAAAATCAAGGATAAAACAACAACAACAAAAGTGGTTGCATTGAGTCAATTCTGACTTATGGCGATACCATTATGTAGGTGTTTATTTTTGTAGGGGGGAAAAGCATCACAAATTTAGTAAAGCGAAAAGAAAGCTTTATTCGGCATGTATTCAAAAAGGCAAAAATGAGAAGGGGACAAGCGTGCTGCCAGAGCTAATGGCTGCCCGAGTCCAAGGAAATATTACAGAATAAGCAAGAATGGGAAAAACAGACAAGCTTCCTGCCGCAGCCATGTCTGCCCGAGTCCAGAGAATATCGCAGAATAGGCCAGAATGGTAAAACGGACAAGCGTGCTGCCACGGCCATGTCTGCCCGAGTCCAGAGAACATTACAGAGTCATCAGTACATGTTAACATTACAAAATGGACAGAACCATTGAAAGCTTCACCTTTTCACAGATTAGCTAGAAACTGCGATCCTACATTTTGAATTGTCTTTCTTAACAATCCCTGGTAGAGATTTCAGTAAAGACGGGAGGGTCTTCATTGGTCCAACAAATTTTCCGTTCACTAAATGCTAATAGAAAAAGATAAGAGTGGGAAGTCTTTTGTGTTCTGGCTTACGTGAAAGGTTCCCTAAAAGATATTTTCCAAGATTATTTTAGCTATGGTCTTTATACCTCAGGGCCCAGTTGATGTGTCCTTGTGAGCCCTTGTGGGCCCAGTCACATTCTCTATGCTCGAGGGCAGTAAATAATGCTTCCAATATTATTTCTTAAATCATTATGTAACAAGAAACAAACAAAAATCCACAATTATTTAATTGATGAATTTAAAGTATAATCATAGGGTATAATTTTTTGTAAATACAAGCCTACTAGTGAGAGGAATGGAATTTTTTCTGGGGGGGATATTTCACTTAATTGGGGCTCAAATTAGTGTTCCCCATCATCAGATGAATTGCAAATGTTAATCTATAAAAACCAGTCTTAGCTCACAGGCTAAAGCAGGTGATGCAGCTGCTTTGACCCCTGGGGCTTAGTTTACTGACCCCTGCCCTAAAGGATATCTGCTTACATGAAGCTTTTTCAAGTTAATACTGTAATGTTAATATATCATCATCTTCATATAACACAGTATCCTTTTCAGATGCCCACATACAGTAGACAAGTGGTTAAAAGCATGTGACCTGGAGTCAGACCAATCTGGGTACAATTCTGGGCCTCACCCTCTATTAACTGTGTGACTTTGGGCAAGTCACCTAGCATCCTTGAGTTTCAACTTTCTTATCTTTAATATGAGGATAATACTATTATTCTTTCAAGGCTGTTTGAAGAGTAAATGAAAAAGTGTTAGTATAGTATCTAACACGTAAAACCAAAAACCAAGCCCATTGCCATCGAGTTGATTCTGACTCATAGGGACCCTATAGGACAGAGAAGAACTGCTCCATAGGTCTTCCAAGGCTCTAATCTTTATGGAAGTAGACGGCCACATCTTTCTCCTGCAGAGTGGCTGGTGGGTTCCAACCACTGATCTTTTAGTTAGCAGCCAAGTGATGAACCACTGTGCCACCAGGGCTTCTCCACCTAACACATAAAGTAGACAATAAATGGTAGCTATTAATTTTTTTATTAATATATTTTTTCTTGTAATACCTCCAGTAAGCCACTGGAGGCATGTGAAATGGCAAATATTATTTATTCCATTACTTTTCTTCCTCATCGGGGCAAACTGAGGCAGAGATCAAGGATGCTGCCTAGTATCTGTGAGGGACCTACAACTAAAACTCAGTCCTCTTATCTCGTTAATTCATTTGATAATTATTTATTAAGTATGTATTATATGGTAGACAGAATTCTAACATGAATTTTGTTCCCCCAAAAGATCCCTGGTACCTGTGAATGGGACCTTACTTGGAAACGGGGTCTTCACAGCGTCTTTGAAAATGTGATTAATTAGCCTGAGCTTGTACTGGAGTAGGTGGGCTCTAACCCAATGTGACAGATGTCCTTGTGAGAAGAGGAGAGACACAGCCAGACACAGAGGGAAAAGGACCATGTGAAGATGGGGACATAGATTGGAGTTATGCTGCCCCAAGCCAAGAAGCACCTGCTATACCTGGAATAGGAACAAGCTTGGAAAGATCCTTCCCTAGAGGCTTCAGCGAAGAGAGATCATAGCCTGCCGAAACCCTGAATTTGAACTTGTAGCCTCCAGAGCAGTGAGAGAATAAATTTCTGTTGTTTTAAGCCACTTAGCTTGTAGTACTCTGTAATAGTGGCTGTAAGAAGCTAACACAGTCTCCAGAAACCTGCCTCCTGGTGTTGTTATTAGGTGCCCTCAAGTAGATTTTGACTCAGAGTGACCCCATGTGACAGAGTAGGACTGCCCGATAGAGTTTCCTGGGTTGTAATGTTTACAGAAGCAGGCTGTCACATCTTTCTCCCACAAAGCGCCTGGTAGGTTTGAACTGCTGACCTTTTGGTTAGCAGCTGAGTGCTTAACTGTTTATACCACCAGGGCTCCCTCCTCTTGGTGTATATATACTCTATAATCCCCTCTACTTGAGAGCGAGCTTGGATGGAACCTGTGAATATTAGGTATAGTCATTCACTTGGTTTGGTTACATTATATGGCAAAGATGATGGAATAGTCACTCCCAGAATTAGATTACATTATGTGAGACACCATCATAGCTCACTGCAGGGAGATTCTCTTCCTGGCTTTGAAGAATAAGCAGCCAAGTTATGAGAGGGCCACATGCCTGGTACCGAGGATAGCCTCTAAGAGCTGATAGCGACCCCCAGCTGACAGCCAACAAGAAAACAGGGACCTTACTCCTTTCTAAACCTGCCAAGAACTGAATTCTGTCAACAACCTGGATGAGCATGGAGGAGGACCCCAGACTCTAAACTGTTCAACACCTGGACTTCAGTCTTGTGAGACCCTAAGCAGAGGGCGCAGCTGTGCCATGCCCAGACTTCTGACCTGCGGAAACTGTGCAGTAATATATGCGTATTTTATGAAGCAGCTAATTGTGGCAATTTGTTAGGCAGCAATAGATAACTAATACAGTGTGCAAGGTAGTTTAAGTGGTAAGAATAAAATGGTGAATAGACTTGGTTCTTATCCTATTGTATTTATGGTTTAGAGGGCAAAACCAAAAACCAAACCATTGCCATTGAGTCGATTCAGATTCTTAATGACCTTTAGGACAGAGTAGAACTGCCCCATAGAGTTTCCAAGGGGCATCTGGTGGATTTGAACTGCCAACCTTTTGGTTAGCAGATGTAGCTCTTAACCACTGAGCCACCAGGGTTAAGAACATCCTAATGTAGCATGTTTCTATGATAAAAGTAAACAGAGGATGTCATAGGAGAAGAGAGAAAGAAGGTCACCTAGTTGTCTAGGGGAGAGAGGGAAAGTTTTCTGGAGACTTGGCTAAGAAGGAAAAACTGAGTAAGTTTCGCCAGGGAAATGGGAGGGTCAGTGTGGGGGAAACTGGAGGGAGTATCCAGCCTGGGAAGCAGAAGGTTCCAGAGACAGGATATGCAATGACCTGCAGCTCACTCACTGTAGCTGGGAAGAGAGGCTGGTGAGAGATGAGGCTACAAGGCAAGCTTGTGAAGGGCTTTGAACCCATGTGACAGAGTTTGGGCTTTCTGCTGAGGGAACAAGGGAGTCACTGAATGGCTTAAGCAGAGGAGTGGAAGCATCAGCTAGGTCATCTTTACACTCTGCATTTAACTGCCGGGTCAAGTCTGAGAGATCAGGTAAGGGGCAGAGCCACAATCCAGGTGATAAATTATGGCAGCCTTAACTAGGGCTATGGCAGGTAGGCTGGAAAAATGTGTTCTGGGTCTCCATTCCACATGACAGATTCGATGGTTCATTAGGGCATAAGCTAGACATGTTAAAAACTCATCTCCCACCGAAACCTTTTAAAAAATTGTTTATATGAGCAGAGTGTCTAGACTGTGGGAACAGAAGAGTCAATCAAGCGCACCCCCCCATCATCTCCAATGATAGGAGGAAAAATCTATGACTTTACATTGATTTGCAATGGCCATTGGTTTTTAGGGGAAAGTGCTGTCAAAAGGCTGGACGCTCACCGCTTATTCACTGATCCTTCCAGGGATTGAGAAATGATAAAATGTTTTGACCTTTTTAACCTTATTGGAGTCCTCTGGCATTTGGATGAAAAGCAATTAGCCACTTCTCTTTCTCCAGCAACTGTAGCTCCAAATTCAGATCAGGCTCCCTAATTAGAAGATCACAAGCCAGGATGAAAAGGCAAACGGTCATCTGACGAGGCTGAGTAAGATAGATGTTGATGCTTTGGGCGGGGGTGCCCGGACACAGGCTGAGAAACTACATTGAAAGGAAGTTTAAAATGAATGCTGGCCTGCAAAACGGCATGGGTGTCATAACAAATTATGGTTCATTAGTATTTCTTTAAGTGCGGAGGTATACAGTAATTTTTTTATGGTAGCAAAGGAGATGGAAAAACTTAAAATTATTTGATTGATGAAAAATAATCCCAGGGATTTGATTATCCTGTCATTGAGAGAGCTGTGTGGTAGATATCAGCAGTTTTGGTTCCACTGAACGGTACAATACAGGCACTTACTCTTATCCCCTGGAAAGGATTTAGAGTGATTCTCTCTAGCCCTGAATAGGGGAATTGTTGGAGCCTTGAGCTTCTTGTACAGCTATTTTGGTAAATGATAGAGGCGAAGCCTTCAACAAGCGTATCTGAAATAAGAGGTGGTTTGACAGCCAAGGAAGGCTTTGATCATGTGATAAACGAGTCAATGGGAAGAAATCTCTAAAGTTAGAGGGCTACAGCTCTATCAATTATGCAGCTCTAAAAATCAGGAGACTTGGGGAGAGAGCTAGAGGCTGCCTTTTAGCTTCTTGCCAGCTGGATTTCTAGGAGGAAACCTCAGGCGCGTTGCAGAACAATGGCTGTGTCTCAGGTGAACTCCCAGCTGAAGTATGTTAATGTAGAGAGGGGTAACATGTCAAGTCCTCCACCCATTCCACTTCCAGCCCCTGCCCGTACCAATATATTTTTCTTTATTCGTTCTGAATTGGCATAGTAAGTAAATGAACTGGTGGCAGGCATCACACAAAGAAAGGACCAAAATGCTCCTATTGGCATCGTTCAACTAAGCACAGAATGAAATATTACCGAACGTTTCATTTCAGTGGGCTTATTATTTTGACACCTGATGTTAAATCACTATAGTAGACTGCCCTCCAAGAACCATCTACGCTTACGCTGAGCCCTTTGATAAATGGCAGGAGGAGATTCAAGGGGTGAGCCTTTAGATTGGTTAGACATGCATTTGTTTGGAAGTTATAGAAAACCCAATCACGGTGGCTTACAGAAATAAGCTTTTTTTTTTTCCCTTCTTTTTTCTCTCCCATGATGGGTTGTTCAAATGTAGGCAATGGCTGGCATTGATTTAGTGGTTCAAAAATGTCAGGACCAACATCTTTGTGATTCTCTTGAGGATTTCCTCATCTCAGAAGATGACTGGCGACACTTGTACTATCATAACCGTCTTTAAGGATGGTAGGAGGGACTAGGCCAGCAGGGTTGATCCCCTTTTTGAGGTCCTGCCCACCAGCAGACTCATTGGCCAGAACTGGGTCACATGATCACCCCTAGATAGAAGGGAGGCTGGGAAGGTGGGAAATAGGGTTGCTGTGATTAGTTTAGCCTAATCATTATCCATGGCCT